>NC_083361.1:46030297-47280297 GCF_030254825.1 Meriones unguiculatus | reverse complement strand
GGCAACATGTATTTGTGATTCTCCAAGATGCAGAATTTATAGGATTTACTTGAGGAAATTAAAGTAATTACCATACAATATTTATTACTGTTACCTGCAGAACTATTATCATTGTAAAAAATGAGTAAACTGCAGCAGTTGCAGGGGATAATGAGCTGCCATCAGACTCAGGAACATCAAACAATGCATTCTTCTCTTGATAGCGCCGTACCCACAATCCATGTCCTGCACATGTTCAAAGAGAGGCATCATTCATCTGACAGGAAAGAAAGAATGCTGCTTGGGGAAATTAAGACAAAGATTTTTAAGATTGTTACTGGACATGACCATATTAGCTTTCTTTGACATAAAAGAAAACATGGCACATAGTGCCAGACCCTTGAGCAGGTGGCTGGAAAGAGTGCACACTCTGTGGTTTGTTTATATCGAGAGTTTCTTAAACTGTGTGAGGTATCACATATCTGTAATCACGTCGCTTCAGAGGATAATGTAGGAGGATCAAGCATTCTAAGC
This sequence comes from Meriones unguiculatus, assembly GCF_030254825.1. NCBI lineage: Eukaryota > Metazoa > Chordata > Mammalia > Rodentia > Muridae > Meriones > Meriones unguiculatus. The sequence goes on along the minus strand of NC_083361.1, from coordinate 47,279,784 downwards.
CAACTTGGACAGAATAGTAAGAAACCCCAACCACACCCACAGGTTTCCTCTTGAAGTTGTTGAATGGCACCATTAGCCAAAATATAAAAACTGCTTGTGTGCTGGGATTTCACCATCTAGGTGCCACAAAAACAAAGAGTCCTAAGAGCCTGGATAAAGAAGCATTAGAGCTTCAATTATTGCTTACATGGTCACTGCTAGGAGACTGAACTTTGACATGTTACACATTCTGAGAAGTCAAGGGTTACGCATGTTTCTTCCTAAGCTAAGTCCCATACCTATCTGGTTACAGAAACCTTTTGGTATCTATGTGGCTCTGCTTTAATCACTGAAACCATGCTTCAAAATGAAGTTACACTTGTCTGGTCCATACTGACAACTGAGCAGGGACAAGATGGCAGTCAAGTGCTGGAGCCTCAAAACATATTACTGCAAAAGATGTATAACGTTTTGCCACTGTTTTTGGACAAAAATGGTTGTTTTCTCTTTTTCTACAGCCACATTGCTATATGTGCACCTCTCCTGCTGTTATCTTGGTTCATCACTATTGCTTCGTCCTGCTCCCCTTAAGACTGCTATGATGAATTCATCCTTCCATCCCAGTAGTCTTCTACTCAGAAAGGAACATCACTGTGCAATCTCATTCACCTCATTCACATTGATACTGATACAGGCACTCCTGGAATCCAAGTAGTGAAAATAGTGTATTTGGCCTTTAAGGTGCGGGGTCTAGTAGACTCAGGATAACCCCCCCAAGCTTGCCTATAGGATATCCAGTAGTCTACTTCACCGGGTTCTCATCTTAGAAGACTTACCAACCGCTGAAAACAGAGACATACAAACGAGGAGAAGCACACACCAGAGAACGTCACAGTTCATCTGCCTTTCAAGCTGGCTGCGCTTGTAGCGGGGCCCACTATTGTTTAGCAGGGCTTTGGTTTCATGTCCTGCAGAGGAGGATAGGGTGGTATGGAACACCAGTCTCCTACAAGCAAGTGTATGCTAGATTACAGATCTCTAAGAACTTTGGTCAAAATAGGATGCAGAATGAATTATATAACAACAGTGAAATGAATGGAAAGACATAAGACGAGGAGGAGAAAGAAGGAGGAGGAGGAGAAGAGGATGAGAAAGAAGATGATGATGATGAAAAAGAAGATGATGAAGAAGACAAAGAAGAACAACAACAGCTACTACTCCTTTATTGGTTGAGTTGCTTTTAGAGCAATCCTTGTTTTTACACTTTTCTCTTCTCCTAAATTTTAATTTTCTAATTTTGTACAGTGGGTACATACAACTCTTATGATGAGATAGAAATTAGAAAGAAAAGTTGAGGCTCACAAAGCACAGTGTGATAGTACATGGCCAAAGGTTTAGCCTGTGCCTACCTGCGTAGATGACAATGCCAGCCACCGCTTCTGTGTTCCTGATGGTGCACCCTCGAAGCAGCAAGTTTTCCTTATGCAGCCCAGCCTTCTCCCCATTACTGTGGATGCTGTGGAGGAACATGGAGCATGGCATGTCATATGGCTGCACAAGCACCTTCAGATATACCCATGGAAACTCTGAGAAACCTGGGTGCTAGAGAAGGAAGGGGTCAGAAGATTCCAGCATGCCTGCTTATCCTGATGGGTCTCCACAGCAGTTGAGAGGAAGTTGCTGCAAATTAGCAACTGGGCACACAGAAGCCCTAAAGCTGCTTTTTATCTACTTTGCATGGGATTAACTGGGCACTGACTTTAGGGCAGACCTGGGAAGCTGACAAGGACAGTCTCGCTGGGTGAGTTCTGACACATCTACTCTACCAGAAATGGTAGTACTGGTCAGTGCCTTGTGTTGTCACAAAACACACATGGGCCTTAGGAAGGGAAGGGATGTTATTAATTTTGACAACACTGTGTGTGTGTGTGTGTGTGTGTGTGTGTGTGTGTGTCTGTCTGTCTGTCTGTCTGTCTGTCTGTCTGTATGGTGTATGTGTATATGCCAACATGTGTGTATAGGCACCAACATGGAGGCTAAAGGAGGATGTCAGGTATCTTGTTCTATCACTCTTTGACTTACTTCGTCTGTCACTGAACCTAGGGTTTGTCATTCTTTTCAGTCAGGCTATAAGGCTATACTGTTCTTTGCTGATGCCCAGAGAAGTGTTTTTCATGTCCAGTTAGCCTTAGAGAAACATTCACATTTGAGACACAGGACTTCTCTTCCTGGGACAGTAATAGGACAGGACTTTGTATGTAACTGTCTGTTCCAACAACTGCAACTACCCTTCTGTTTCTGTTTCCAGCTTCTGCTTCCAGCACTAGTGTCACAGGTGTGTATGGCCATATATGATCTTTACATGGGTGTTAGGGATCTGAATTCAGCTCTTCATGTTTATAGGTTCTCTAATTCACTGAGCCATCTCCTCAACCCCAATTTTGTAACATTTTACATCTATTTTCATAAAGTTATTAATATATTTAATCTGAGGTGTATTTAAAATCATGATTGTTACAAATTGTGTCATTGTTGTGTTGATTCAGCAGTAATGTTCAAGTTTAAGCCATTGTCTTTAAAACTTGTCCTGTTGGTCAAATGACCAGTGTTGGCCAACGCGGTCTATACTAGCACTACACAGGAATGCTTGGGTCACTTTTCATACCCACCATAGACATCCTTCTTCCCAACCACAGTCCAAATATCTCCTCTAGGCAACTCAGATCTCTGAAAGTCTTTCCTTCCTGACCGCTCCTACAGTAACATATTAGCTGCAGAAATTTCTATTAAGAAAGAGAAACTATATAAGATCAAGACTAAAATGCTTGCTGCACATAAATTTACTGTAATTAATTTAACATAATTCACCACAGTGCCAGCTCTTCTGCAGAGCTTGTAGAAAGGGACACTCAAGGGACTATTTAATCAGCCCTGTGCTGATGGCAGGCTCACACTAGCAAACCCAAGACAGAGTTTCAGGACTGAAGTTCAGCATCAAGAGATTAGACAGATATGTACAAAGGCAGTTACCTGCCTCATTACTGTCCCAGAGAGAGAAAACCCATGCTGCATCTCTCATGTGGATATTTCTCTAGGGACACGGAAAAGACTTCTCAGGAAAGCAGTAAAGAACAATCACCTCAGTCATGCTTTCTAGGAACAAGATGAGCTCAGCAAAAACAAGAACAGTATATCAGATTCAACCATCTTTGATATGATATGTAACTACAACCAGCCTTCCATATCTGTGAGCTTTAAACATACAGATTTAACCAGCTGTAGATGGGTGACACTGGAGGTAAGGTATTGCCTCTAGTGAACAGGTAGATTTTTTTCTTGTTATCTCTTGAAAAATAAAGTATACAGCTATTTAAACTATGTAGTTTTTATAAGTCATATTACTTATAGAGTTTACTGGAGGATATGTATAGCTTATATGCAGACAGTATGGCATTTTACATATGGGACACGAATGTCTTTGAGTTTTGGTGTTCACAGTGAATACCTCCAAGGTACTGAGGATCTAAGGATTATCTTTCACTCTCTGTCTCTGTCTCTGCTTCTCTCTCTCTCTCTCTCTCTCTCTCTCTCTGTGTCTCTCTCTCTCTGTGTGTATGGGTGTGTGTGTGTGTGTGTGTGTGTGTGTGTGTGTATGTGTATGTGTTGTATTGAGAATTAAATTCAGGTCTTCGAAAATCCTAGGCAAGTGCTACTTGCAGCTGAGCTATTAATATTCATGAGTCCTATATTATGCCTTTAAATCAAACCAACTGAAGTGGGAACTTATCACTAGAAGTTGAACCAGCCTATATAAGGACCATAGCTGCAGGAATAGCTAGAAGATGCAGGGGGCACAGACACACTCCTCTGAGAACAGTGCCCATATCAGAGGTATGGAAGAAGAGAATCCCCCAATGGGGATCCTCAGTAGCTAGTTTGCTGCCCCAAATTTCTGAGGTGGCATATTCCCATCAACAATAGAACAGATATAGGCATGTGACTCAGTTCCAAAGATGCTCAAGGGGACAGCCCACCAGAATGCCTTCAGCACCTGCTTTTTAGGTATAGACCCAACTATGTTGTCCCTAGAATCCATGTATTGAAATCTCAATCCCCAGGACCTTAAGATATGGTAGGGTCTGTAAGAAAGTAATTAGGTTAAATGAGGTCATTGAGACAGCCTCCAACCTAATCTGACTGGTGATGTTCTAAGAAGAGATTAGTACACACACACAGAGAGATGGCAATTGAAAGACATGGGGACAAGTTGGCCAATCACAAGTCAAGCACAGAAGTATTGAAAGAAATCAACCCACTGATACCTTGGCCTCACCTTCTAGGCTCCAGACTGAACAAATACATTACTGTATTTGATTCTGCCCAACTGTGTTACTCTGTCCTTGGCAACTAAGCACATCTGTTAACATTTAATCTAGGCTATTTGGAACTACTCTAGTTCAAGTCCCCAAACTTCTTGACTCATCTAACCATGCTTTTCTAAATGAAAACTGTCTGGAAGCAAAACTTTATGCAGAACAGATTGATATGATCTAGTGGTTCTGGGAAACAGCAGTGCCCAGCAAATAAATGTCTGAAGCATCCCTTATCTCTCCAAAGGTACTGTCCTCTCTAACTCTTGTGCTGCTGGGAGAAGGTCTCATTCATCTGAGTGTAGTGTGTGAGGAAAGGTGAGGACTGGCTACCACGTACATGACAAAAGCCAGACATAGGAGTGAAAAATATCATCCATTTGCATAGACACAGGAGGACAAGGCTTTTATGCTCAGGTAACACCTGCCAAGCCCTACAGTGAAAAGGAACAGCAGTTTGCATAACCTTCAAGCCAACTACTTCCCCAAGGTAGCTAAATCTGCAGCAAATGGCCACCCGAGCCCTTAACAGTCCTGCTCTATACCAACCTAGCCTCGTGGTCCACTAATGTGTCCTTACCTCCTCATGCTGTCTTTGGTGTAGATGAGGTCTCTCTCACAGTGTGGGCTAAGTTTTACAACCTTCATGTATATCCTCTCTGCTAAACTTCTCAGGCAGGATCCTCATATCTTATCACATTTTGTTCCCTGTTGTTCTCCTCAGTACTTGGTAAATGCTAATGGCTGCCCTGACTACAGTTTTGGGTTAGATTTGTTGTAAGGGAGTGTTGGGAAGGATAGTGAAGGAGTAGATGGAGGCAACAGAGAATAGGGAGTAAATTTTCTGTGCTTTCCTGGTTAAAGATCACTGATTGTGTCTTGACAGTATAGAGTTCCACCTAGTGGCCACTCCTACCTTTTTGAGTCCATAGACCTTGTGGTAGTGACAATTTTTGATGTAGTATCTCTATCATGCCTTCCAGGTTTCTAAGCCCCTCCATTCCTGTGCAGAAATATGCGTCCTTATTTCTATGAGTTTGAGAACTCCATCTATGCCTACGAGCACACTGACTGACATAGGCAGAAAAGAGAGAATGATAGGTATTTGATAGATAATGTCTGGAACTACTGAACCTTAGGCAGACTTTTTTTTGATATAACACACTGTTCAGATTTTGTTCAACTAATTCATGTGGTTTGTGGAAATTACCAAACTGCTTTGTGTCAATGTTCCATTTTCTCAGGAGATGATTATGTCTATTAAGGTAAATGAAAGCATCTCAAACAATGATGCGTCCAGCTGATACAATTACAGTTCACCTTAAAGACTGTTCATTTCCAGTAAAGCTCTTGGATATGTTTCACACAAATCTCACTCTCAGCACTGGCTGGGAGAGGATAAGGAACAGAAACAGTTCAATTGTCTGTAATGATCCTGCTGCTATATCCCATGGAGTGTGGTGGTTTGAATGAGAATGGCCCCCTTAAGCTCATATATTTGAATGCTTAGTCCCCAGTTGGTGGGCTGTTTAGGAAGGCTTAGGAGATGTGATCTGGTTAGAGGAGGTGTGTCACTGCAGGCCTAGTCTCACTTTCTTTCTGCCTACTGACTGAGGATCAGGATGTGAGCTCTTGCTCCCCATCCGCCCCCAAGCCCCATGCCTGTCTGCCTGGCTTGCTGCCACACTGTCATGTGTAAAAGGACTTCTCTTTTGAGACTGTAAACAAGTCCCTAATTAAATGCTTTCTCTTATATGTTTCCTTAGTCATGGTGTGTCTTCTAGCAATAGAACAGTAACTAATACACAGGAGGAGGCCACCCCCGTTAAACAGGCTGCATTTCCCAGGTGCTGCATTTCCCAGCAGTCACCCAATTGCTGTGATATTGTGTTCAGCTCTATGACGTTCAGGTAGGAAAGCTCCTGGAATGCTTACTTAAGAAGCAGGCAACTGGCTTCATAATGTGAAATGAATTTTATGTTAGTGTATGGTGAAGTAAAATCTAATCTCTTTATCTTTTCAGGGAAAATTGCAAATATTTCACTAAACAATGTTCTCAAAGATCATCATATGTGGGGCTGAGGAGGTTGTTCAATGGTTAAGCTCGCTTAATGCTGTTCTAAAGGACCCGAGTTTTCTTCCCAGCACACATGTCAGCCTCAGAACTGCCTGTAATTCGAGCTCCAAGTGATCTGAGATTTTCTAGGTTCTGTAGGTATCCACTTACATATACTCATGAATAATAATAAAAAAAAATCACCACATGCTATGGAGTTGACTGAACAGAGTAGAACAGAGACTATCTGAAAAAGCTTTCTCTCCTTTCACAGGGTAAGGCAAGGCTTAAGCCTAGGCTAGTGAGACAACTTTGGAAATAGCTGAAAGTGGTAGAGAATTCTGGTATTTTCTGCTTCTGTGGATCACATCGGAAGTTAACTGTAGGGACTGATATAAAGAAAACAGTATATGTACTAAAGTACACTTGAATTATGAAGCCCCTGACCCTTACCTCTTCCTATTAATCTGCAATGTACTTCATATCCCACAATACTTACTCATTTAAAATAAAAAGCTCAGTGTTTATATTTTCAGAGCTGTGAAATCAGCAGCAAATAATTCAACAATGTTTCTTCCAGCCAGAAAAAAACCCTGCCAGTCATTCTCTTTCCCAGGCAATACTGGTTTCCCAAGCTCTGGCGACCTGTGATTCCTATCCTGTCTCACAGATAGTCCTACATTTCCTATCAATGGAGCCACACAATAAGGCAAAAAAACACCCTCTCTATACAATGACTTCTATATCACATGGTATACACAGGTCTTTTCATTTGCTTCTCAAGTCAGCCTGATGCTGAAGGAACAGTTATACTATTTACAGAATTAGACCAGAGCTCAGAAATGCAGGATAACATTCCTACAACCGTCAGTTCTGGCAAGGGGTGGGAAGCCAAAACCCTGAGTTACATTTTCTGAGTAATAATGACCGTAGATTTGAGTTTGGATTGTCTGGTCCTTAGAAGCACAAATCTGCAGGCATGCCTGGCAGTGATATTGGAGGCAAGCCTTGACTCCCTGTCAAGCATCTTCTGTTTTGTGGTGGCTGAGAGGAGTACCTGAGTCCCAGACCAAGAGCATATCCTGTAACTGATGTACTTTGTAAACTAGCTCCCAGTACAAGTATTAGGACTCAGGTAGGCTGTGCCTTCCCTTCTCTGAAGAAGGATAAGAAACCGGCACAGTCAGGCCTGCTTCTGTGGAAGGTACACCTCTCAACCCAGATCCCCTCCTGACACCTGCTCATATGATTCTGTGCCCTCCCTCTGTACCTCTGTACTAGTATTCCCAAGAGCAGCTTCAACCTAACTGCCTGGGGTAAAGCTTCTTACTCTTTAGTGTCTTAGAGTTGCAGGAAAATTTCTAGGATGCTGCTGCTTACAGTCCACCTTTACAGAACCAGTCAATGTGAGCACTGGAGGAGGATCCATTTTGCACCCCAAGAGTCCATCCCATGACCTATTTAAACTACTGTGCCCAAAAGAGATGGGAAATCAGTAAGACGGGGTTAAGAATCCAGTGACCAGGGGCAGGTGGCACTTAGACCACCTGTGTCTCCATGTTGTTTCTCAGCCAGAACTTTCTGGAGACTAGCAAGCAGGAAGGACAAGGTAGAAGAAGTAAAAAATGACTGATTGGATGGCAGCTATAAGCTATGTCATACTGTACTCAGTGTTTCTTTCTGGCAATGTGGCAGCCAGGACATTTAAGTTGTCATCATCAGAAAAGCTTGAGATAGCAACAGTCTCCCAAAGCTTTCAGAGAACAGAAAGCAGGAGTTCATTTATGAGGGAGGTTGCTCTGTACTGCACAGTGGCATCATCACATGGATGCTCAGGGAATTAAGTTTATGAGTTCTATTCTCACAGAAGGAGTCACTGGCATGCCACACAGCCTGAACCTGGTGTCCTTAGATCCTTATCATCTGCTTCATTCTCCATGAAACTGTTTCTCACAGCTCCCATTTGCAGTTGAACAATTCCATGGACATGCTACTTTCATCCACTGTTTTCCCTAAACTAGCATTATTTCTAGTATTTAATATTTTCTAGTAGAAAAAATTCCAAATACATGTAAGAACAAACCAAACAGTATAGTGAGTGACCTCCTGAGCTCCACATACCCCTGACCCAGATTCACCAAGTATCACTCCACATGGCCGTTCCAGGGACATTTATCCACCTTTGGTCTTTCTGCTTAGGAACAAAAAAGGGGGGCTGAGCTATTGCACACACTAATCTCTTTTCTCCTAATTAGAAGAAATAAACATGACAGCAAAATCTGTTACTGCTTTACAGTCACTGCAATGGCTAGTACCAGTATACAGCGAATACTCAATAAAGTGTTGTTCAGTCACTGCACTGGCTAGTACCAGTATACAGCGAATACTCAATAAAGTGTTGTTCAGTGACTGAATGATCAGGAAGGCTCTTCCTGCCTGGCCTCTGGTCTCTGACTTCCTTTTTTGTGGCCAGGTATAATGGTCATAAGCTTCTTGTCCTTTCTTATGTTCCTCAGTCTCTCAGAGGGAAAATCAGTCACTCCTCAATAATACAGTGCCTTTTTGACAAGTCCCCACTGTTGACAGGATCTTACGAATTACTTCCAAAATCAGCCAAAAATGATGTATGTGGTGAAGAATATCCAAGAGCATGTTTGACTTTATGTTCCTATGTGTGGATATGGTTTATCAAAAGAAAAAATAGAAAATTTGCAAAGATCCATGATACTCACATGCAGCCACGAAACCTACTCAGGTCATTGTTTGGCTTCTCACACTCGATTACACTGGTGAAAGTCAAAGGATTGAATTCAGAGACCTGAAATAATAGTACACACACATTAGAGAAAGCTAGGCTTGGCCATTCTGCTCTAAAAGGCTCACGTTCATCTGTCTCACACCCATGGTAGGGGAACCCTCACGGACTCTGGCTATGAATCTCTGCAGAATGCATGCTTTCTTATTTTTATAATGAACAATAACTTGTTTTAACTATGAACAGCCATGCAGACTTGTAGTTAGTGAGGTGAAACAATTAGTTGTAATGCAAAATTAGAGACTGAGATAATAGCAAAGGAGGCATCATAAGGAAAATGGATGAGTGAGGTTTCCTGAGATACATAAGGTCATTTCTATTTCTTCATGGCAATTTAGAGAAGCAATTCCTACTTGAAAATAGAAATTTATGCTAAAATCTCATTCCCTAGATGTTCTTTAAAGATTCTTTATTAACCTTTGTTGGAAGGAATTTAAGTAGCCAACTATCCGCAACTTCATTATGATTCTGCTCTAAGAGAAATGACATCTCTCTGTAAAATAAATGTTTATATTTTTCCATTGATGGATGTAACGTTGCCTACCTCCTCCAAGAGGTCAGAAAGAGACAAAATAATAATGGAGAAAAATGAAGTAAAAAAGCCTTAAAGAACCTAGTGAAACCAAGAATTTCTTTCTTTTTATTTCTCTTTCTTTTCTTCTTTCTTTTCTTTCTTTCTTCTTTCTTTCTTTCTTTCTTTTCTTTCTTTCTTTCCTTCCTTCCTTCTCTTTCTTTTTCTTTCTTCTTTCTTCTTAATTTCTTTCTCTCTTTCTTCTTTCTTTCTTTCTTTCTTCTTTCTTTCTTAATAAATCAGTTTCTGGTCAGGTTCATTGGATTTTCTGTCACAAAAGCAATAAGCCAGGGAGAGCCAAGATGGCGGCGCCGGGAGAGCACTGTCTGAGAAGCGGGACAGCACTCTCCATGCAGCGACCAGGAGACTGAACTCTGGGCCCTAAAATTGCAGCAATCGTGTTTCCCAGGTAAGGGGAGGCTCCCACGGCATGGGAATCAGTCGGGCCCACTCTCGGCTGCCCAGCCAGAACCCGGAAGAAATCCCGTGTAACTCGGGCTTTGGGTCTCTGGGCTGGAGCCACAAGCCTGCGTGTCCAGATCACTTTTTCCCAGGCTGATCCGTGGGCACAAGGGTGCCTAAGCCTGGGAGTCCCAGTCGCAAGAAAACCCCACGGGGAAGCAAAGTTGCCAGTCTGATCACGGGTCACACAGTCTTTCCCTGGAAGGTCTCTCGGGCCACAGGCACCCGCCGCCATCACAACTAAGCTCCCGCCTCGCGGAGAGCTGCGCACCCAATTCACCAGTACAGACAAGCTGCACGCCCCAGTGCAATAGAGACTGGGAATCCCTGCCTGGAGAGGGCCCCACAGGCAAGGAAGAAACCGGGCTGCTTGGATCATCTGAGTGGCTGTGTGCCCAGCTCACCAGTACAGACGAACTGCACACCCCAGGGCAAAAGAGACCGGGAACCCTGAAATCAACCCCCAGATACTGCTCCAAGGGGCAACCAGTTATCCATAACAAAACTGACCAAACCACGGTCACACAGGTTACAAAAGCTGATCACTAAATTTACAGCAAGAAACCCAGAAGGAGGGCAGCTGTCTCCAGGACTTCTGGTGAGAAGAGAACCCTCTTGACTAATCAGGACCACAGTTACCACCCAGGTCTCTATGCCTGAGGTGAGCTGTAGCAACTCCTGAAAAACACTGGCCATCCAGTGACTATACCTAAAAAGCTGAGAAGACTTCCTTCAGGAAAAAAACATCTTCCTGCCAAAGGGATTCTCTCCTCTGCAAGAGTCCAGGAACAACCTGAAACTAACTTCAAACAACTAAGATAGCCCAATGGGTAGAGGACAGCGTAAAAGTTCAACCAACAAAAGCCAGAGTAACATGGCATCTCCTGAGCCCAGTTATCCAGGGGCAAATAGCCCTAGACACCCCAGCATAATTGAAATTCAAGGAGATGATCTAACATCTATGCTCATGAAGAAGATAACAGAGGAAACAAATAAAATACGAAAAGAAATAGAGGAAGCTGCAGCCAAACAGTCTGTGGCCTTTAGAGACAAAATACTTAAATCACTGAATGAAATAAAAGAAACAGTAGATTGTTCAAACAAACAGCTGAAGGAATTGACTGAAAAACATGAAAATACAGTCAGACAGGAGAAGGAAACTAACAAAATAGCTCAAGACCTGACGATAGAACTGGAAAAATTAAAAAAAAAAAAAAAACAACAACACACAAATGGAAGAAATGGTGGAGAGAAAGAACTTAGGGAAGAAAGCAGGGACTACAGAGGTTACCATAACCAATAGGCTACAAGAAATGGAAGAAAAAATCTCAGGTGTGGAAGATACAATGGAAGAAATCGATGTATCTGTCAAAGAAAATGTTGAATCCAAAAACTTCCTGACACAGACCGTCCAAGAAATCCAAGACAATATGAAAAGACAAAACCTAAGAATAATAGGTATAGAGGAAAAAGAAGACTCCCTTCTCCAAGGCCCAGAAAATATTTTCAACAAAATCATTGAAGAAAATTTCCCCAACTTAAAGGAGAGGCCAATAAGAATACAAGAGGCCTATAGAACACCCAATAAATTAGACCAGAAAAGAAAATCCTCCTGCTACATAATAATCAAAACCGTAAGTATACAGAACAAAGAAAAAATACTAAAAGCTGCAAGAGAAAAAGGCCAAGTAACATATAATGGCAAACCCATTAGAATCACACCTGACTTTTCAACAGAGACTATGAAAGCCAGAAGGGCCTGGACGGATATCATGCAGACCCTAAGAGAACACAGATGTCAGCCCAGGGTACGATACCCAGCAAAACTCTCAGTCCTCATAGATGGAGAAAAAAAGATATTCAATGACAAAAACAAATTTCAACAATACCTACAAACAAATCCAGCATTACAGAAGACACTAGAAGGGAAAATACAACCCAAGAAAACTAGCTACATCCAAGAAAATACAGGAAATAAATAACCCCACTACAGTAAAACAAAAAGCAACCAAGCACACAACCGTATGACCACAGCCAACATCAAATTCAAATGATCTAACAGCCACTGGTCATTAATCTCTCTCAATATTAATAGACTTAATTCTCCAATAAAAAGACACAGACTAACAGAATGGATGCGTAAATAAAACCCAGCAATCTGTTGTATACAAAAAACACACCTAAGTCACAAAGATAGACATTACCTGAGGGTAAAGGGATGGAAGATGGCTTTTCAAGCAAATGGATGCAAGAAGCAAGCAGGAGTAGCCATTCTAATATCTGATAAAATAAACTTTCAACCAAAATTAATCAAAAGAGAAGGGGAAGGACACTTCATACTCATCAAGGGAAAATTCCACCAGGAAGACATCACAATCCTGAACATCTATGCCCCAAATACAAGGGCACCCACATTTGTGAAAGAAACATTGATAAAACTTAAACCACACATAGATCCCCACACACTAATAGTGGGAGAATTCAACACCCCACTCTCAACAAAGGACAGGTCAACCAAACAGAAATTAAACAAAGAAACAATGTCTCTAACAGAGGTCATGAATCAAATGGACCTAACAGACATTTACAGAACCTTACACCCAAACACAAAAGAATTTACCTTCTTCTCAGCACCTCATGGAACCTTCTCCAAAACAGACCACATAATTGGTCACAAAGTAAGCCTCAACACATACAAGAAGATTGAAATAATCCCTTGTATCCTGTCTGATCACCATGGAATAAAGCTGGACCTCAATAACAACAGAAATAGCAAAAAGCCTACGCATACATGGAAACTGAACAACTTGCTACTAAAAGACAGCTGGGTCAGGGAAGAAATAAAAAAAGAAATTAAAATCTTCCTGGAATGAAAATGAAGACACAACATACCCAAACTTGTGGGACACAATGAAGGCAGTGCTAAGAGGAAAGTTCATAGCACTAAGTGCCTTCAAGAAGAAATTTGAGACAGCACATTCAAGCAACTTAATGGCTCACTTAAAAACCCTAGAAAAAGAAGAAGCAGACACACCAAAAAGGAGTAGACAGCTAGAAATAATCAAACTCAGGGCTGAAATCAATCAATTAGAAGCAAATAAAACAATTCAAAGAATCAATGAAACCAAGAGCTGGTTCTTTGAGAAAATCAACAAGATTGACAAACCCTTAGCCAAGCTAACTAAAAGGCAGAGAGACACCATCCAAATCAACAAAATCAGAAATGAAAAGGGAGGCATAACTACAGACACTGAGGAAATTCAAGCAATCATTAGGACTTACTTCAAAAGTCTATATGCCACAAAATTTGAAAATCTAAATGAAATGGACAATTTTCTTGATTGATTTGACTTACCGAAGCTGAACCAGGACCAGGTAAATCAATTAAATAGTCCTATATCCCCCAAAGAAATAGAAGCTGTCATCAAAAGTCTCCCAACCAAAAAGAGCCCAGGACCAGATGGCTTCAGCGCAGAATTCTACCAGACCTTCAAAGAAGAGCTAACACCAATTCTCTCCAAACTATTCCACAAAATAGAAACAGAAGGAACATTACCAAACTCATTCTATGAAGCCACAGTCACCTTGGTACCTAAACCTAACAAAGACTCAACAAAGAAAGAGAATTTCAGGCCAATCTCCCTTATGAACATTGATGTGAAAATACTCAACAAAATACTCGCAAACTGAATACAAGAACACATCAAAGATATCATCCACCATGACCAAGTAGGCTTCATCCCAGTTATGCAGGGGTGGTTCAATATACAGAAATCCATCAATGTGATCCACCATATTAACAAACTGAAAGAAAAAAACCACATGATAATCTCCCTAGATGCTGAAAAAGACTTTGACAAAATCCAACATCCATTCATGTTCAAAGTATTGGAGAGATCAGGGATACAAGGCACATATCTAAACATAGTAAAGGCGATATACAGCAAGCCTATAGCCAACATCAAACTGAACGGAGAGAAAATTAAAGCAATTCCACTGAAATCAGGGGCAAGACAAGGCTGCCCACTCTCTCCATATCTCTTCAACATAGTTCTGGAAGTCCTGGATAGAGCAATAAGACAGTTGAAGGAGATCAAGGGGATACAAATTGGAAAGGAAGAAGTCAAATTATCACTATTTGCAGATGATATGAGAGTATACCTGAGTGACCCCCAAAACTCTACCAGGGAACTCCTACAGCTGATAAACACCTTCAGCAAAGTGGCAGGATACAAAATTAACTCAAAAAAATCAGTAGCCCTCCTGTATACAAAAGACAAAAGGCCTAAGAAAGAAATTACGGAAACAACAGCCTTCACAATAGCCACAAATTACATTAGGTACCTCGGAGTAACCCTAACCAAGGAAGTCAAAGACTTGTATGAAAAAAATTTCAAGTCTCTGAAGAAAGAATTAGAAGAAGATATCAGAAGATGGAAAGATCTCCCATGCTCATGGCTTGGCAGGATTCACATAGTAAAAATGGCCATCTTAGCAAAAGCAATCTACAGATTCAATGCAATGCCCATCAAATTACCCACAGAATTCTTTACAGACCTGGAAAGAAAAATTCTCACCTTTATATGGAATAACAAGAAACCCAGAATTGCTAAAACAATCCTCTACAATAAAAGATCTTCTAGAGGTATCTCCATCCCTGATCTTAAGTTGTACTATAGAGCAACAGTTTTAAAAACTGCATGGTACTTGCATAGAAACAGTATGGTGGATCAATGGAACAGAACAGAGGACCCAGAAATAAACCCACACACTTATGGACACCTGATCTTTGACAAAGATGCCAAAACCATACAATGGAAAAAAGATAGCATCTTCAACAAATGGTGCTGGTCCAACTGGCTGTTTACATGTAGAAAAATGAAAATAGATCCATACTTATCACCCTGCACAAAACTGAAGTCCAAGTGGATGAAAGACCTCAACATAAAACTAGACACATTAAATCGGCTAGAAAAAAAAAAGTGGGGAATACCCTTGAACTCATTGGCACAGGAGACAACTTCCTGAACAGAACAGCAACAGCACAGGCTCTAAGAGCAACAATCAATAAATGGGACCTCATGAAACTGAAAAGCTTCTGTAAAGCAAAGGACACCGTCATCAAAACAAAGCTACTGCCTACATATTGGGAAAGAATCTTCACCAACCCTTTATCTGACAGAGGACTCATATCCAGTATATATATATACAGAACTAAATAAGCTGAAAAGCAGCAAACCAAGTAATCCACTTAAAAAATGGGGAACATAGCTAAACAGAGAATTCTCTGTAGAGGAATATCGAATGGCAGAGAAGCACTTAAAGAAATGCTCAACCTCATTAGCCATTAGGGAAATGCAAATCAAAACAACTCTGAGATTTCACCTTACACCCATGAGAATAGCCAAGATCAAAAACTCAAGTGACAGCACATGCTGGAGAGGTTGTGGAGAAAGGGGAACCCTTCTCCACTGCTGGTGGGAATGTAAACTTGTACAACCACTATGGAAAGCAATCTGGTGCTTTCTCAGACAACTAGGAATAGTGCTTCCCCAAGATCCAGCCATAGCACTCCTAGGCATATATCCAAAAGAGGCTCAAGTACACAAAAAGGGCATTTTCTCAACCATGTTTGCAGCAGCTTTATTTGTAATAGCCAGAAGCTGGAAACAACCCAGATGCCCCTCAACTGAAGAATGGATGCAGAAATTGTGGTACATCTATACAATGGAATATTACCCAGCAATGAAAAATAAGGAAATCATGAAATTTGCAGGTAAATGGTGGGACCTGGAAAGGATCATCCTGAGTAAGTTGTCCCAGAAGCAAAAAGACACACATGGTATATACTCACTCATATAGACATACAACATATGACAAATCCACTAAAATCTGTACATCTAAAGAAACTAAGCAAGAGAGAGGACCCTAACTAAAACAGTCAATCCCCATCCTGAAAGACAAAGAGGATGGACATCAAAAGAAGAAGAAAACAGGAAACAACCTAGGAACCTTCTACAGAGGGCCTCTGAAAGCCTCTGCCCTGCAGACTATCAAAGCAGATGCTGAGCCTGATGGCCATCTGTTGGGCACAGTGAATGCAATTTTATGTAAGAAGTGGGAAATAGTAAGAGCTGGAGAGGACAGGGTCTCCACAAGGAGAGCAACAGAACAAGAAAATTTGAACACGGAACTTCCCAGAGACTCATACTCCAACCAAGGACTATTCATGGAGATAACCTAGGACCCCTGCACAGATGTAGCCCATGGCAGTTCAGTGCCCAAGTGGGTTACATAGTAATGGTAAGAGGGACTGCCTCTGACATAATCTGATTGGCCTGCTCTTTGATCACCTCCCCCTGAGGGGGGAGCAGCCTTACCAGGCCACAGAAGAGGACAAAGCAGTCACTTTTGATGAGAACTGATAGACTAAGATCAGAAAGGAGAGGAGAACCTCCCCTATCAGTGGACTTGGGGAGAGGCATGCATGCAGAAAGGGAAGGGAGTGTGGGATCGGCAGGGGAGGAGGGTGGGGCTTATGGGGGGGATACAAAATGAATAAAGTGTAATTAATAAAAAATTATTAAAAAAATAAAATAAAATAAAACATTTCTATACGGTTTAAAAAAATCAATAAGCCTGTTTTTGCTGGAACAGATCATTGGAAAAGCAGGCTGAAACATCACAAAAAGTGTAGTCCAGGTGAACTGTACTCTATCACAACAGTGTATGTCCCTGTACACAATACAACCATAGAGATAACTACTCAAAAGTCACATCTCAATGTTTCCCAGGACATTGAGGAAGACTTACTCGGCAATATCAGCTCTAGTGCAACAGCTGATTTTGAAATATTTAAACTTGTATTTATTTTGCAATAGTATAGTTTGAACCTCTGGCCTTGCATGAACTACAAGAGTGTTCTACCACTAATCTCCGATTCCAGTTCATGGAATGCCATTTACAAAGGCTTTTCTTAAAGTCTCTTAGTCATCATAAGTCTCTCTCCCTTACTGAAATAGCCTGGCATTCCATTTTCAGAGTGGGCCTCTGCTTTAGCATCTAGTGTTTATTTAAAGTTGTATGAATTATCTTGAAACTAGTGGACTGCTTTTTCCATAGCAGACAGTGGCAGATACAGCATACAAGATGGCCAGGAAGGGAGTGGCTTCTGCAGAATGTCAGGATGAGTTTTGGCAGACAAAGAAGATATGACTTAAAATATTCCATCTCTGTTTATTATTCATTCTCACTAAGAAAAAATGTAAAACGCACAGCTTGGAAACAGTAGGACATTCTGTCCCCGGGGCTTCATCACTGAATCTGTAATGCTCTACCCCAACCATGTGCCTTGAGAAATATACATGCCCAGGGCACAGATGTCTGGCTTCATCTGGAACTGCAGAGGATTTTCAGAACTAGGGGAATCTTCAGAGTCTCTTAGAAGCTGACCTGTGCTCCTCTCACGCACAGAATGTACATGTTGGGGTCATAACCTCCAGGAATACAGAATGTGAATGTGTTTAGAGACAGGACTTGGAGAGAACTAATTAAGCTAAAATGAGGTTGCAAACACAGGGCTGATCTAATAGGATTAGTGTCCTTATCAGAAGCAGATATGACATAGGCACACATGGTGAGGGTGGAAAGGGCAACCATGAGTCTATATCGAGAAAATGGCCATGGGAGAAGTCTCAGAAGACATCAAACTGCTGATACCTTCATCTCAGTCTTATAGTTTACAGAACCTTGGGAAAATAAGTGTCTGTTGGTTCAACCCTCAATCTGTGGCAACCTCACCAAACCACACCAAGGCCAATTCCAATTTTTCATTTAAAATGTCTCTCATTCTGGAGATAGAGCTTAGTGGCAGAGCACCTGTATAGCCTGTGTGAGACCCTAGCATAGCTGTCCACCTATGAGAAAACCTGGATACCTGTCCAGCCTATGAGAGTTTCTAGGCATTTTTCTAGCCTATGTAAGACCTCAGGCACCATTCCAGCCTATGCAAGACCCAAGGCACCTTTCCAGCCTATGTGAGACCTTAGGCACCTGAGCAGCATATGTGAGACTGTATATATCCATGAAGCATCTGTGAGACTCTAGACACCTGCACAGCCTCTGCAAAATCCAAGCACATATACCCAGAATATGCAAGACCCTAGGCACCTTCTCAGCTGTGAGAGGTGCCTGTCCAGCATACATGAGACCCTACATGCCCATCCAGCCTATAAGAGACCCTCAGCGCCTTGCTGCCATAAGTGAGTGTATGGGTATTTTCCTTGGATCTACCTCTTCTGCTTTTATTTTTTAATTGATTTGTTTATTTTTAATTTTATTCTAGAGACTGAGCCCAAAGCTTCAATTACACTAAGTGAATTCACTGTCTTGAGCCCCACTCTCAGACAGGATAAATTAATTTTGAAAGTCCTATTGACTAGTAACAACTGTTTGATAACACACAAATGTCAGGTATTGTACTACATTCAGTGTTCTTTCAGAACTTTGCTGGGGAAGATTATTTTTAGTATATTTTATTTTTAATTTATTTTTTATTAATTACAGTTTATTTGTATCACAGCTGTAGCCCCCTCCCTTGTCTCCTCCCAATCTCATCCTCCCTACCTCTTCTCCTATGCCTCTTTCCCAGTCCACTAATGGGGAGGTGTTCCTCTTCCATCTGGCCCTAGTCTATCAGGTCTCATCAAGACTGGCTGTATTGTCTTCCTCTGTGGCCTGGAAATGCTGCACCCCCCCTCAGGGGGAAGTGATCAAAGAGCCAGCCCCTGAGTTCATGTCAGAGATAGTCCCTGTTCCCATCATTAGGGAAACCTCTTAGAAACTGAGCTGCCATGGGCTACATCTGGGCAGGGGTTCTACGTTATCTCCATGCAAGGTCCTTGTTTGGAATATAAGTCTCAGAAAAGATCCCTGTGCCCAGATTTTTTGGTTCTGTTGCTCTCCTTGTGGAGCTCCTGTCCCCTCCAGGTCTTCCTATCTCCCCCTTCTTTCATAAGATTCTAGAGAGATGGCTCAACTGTTAAAGGTAGACTCACAACCATAAATATAAGAGTATATTTTATTTTTAATTATGTGGCTTTGTGTGGGTGCCATGCCAGAATAGGGCTTCAGATTCCCTGAAGCTAGAGTTACAGCACGATATGAGTATTGGGAACTTGGGTCTTCTACAAGAGCAGAGCATGCTCTTAACTACTAAGCCATCACTCCAGCTTCCTCAGTTGGTACACTACCTAGAATATAGGATCCTGAAGAGTGATTACCAATACAAAGATGGTAGCAACCAGTGTGTAGCTTATCTAAGGGGCAGAAGATCAAAGACTGCAAAACCAGTGAGTAAAAGGGTGGCAGGATCCAAAACAGTGACTTTGGTACTTCTGGGACTGGAGGGACACCTGGGGAGTTGGAATGATGGATCCAGGCTATGGTTCTACTGATCCCCCTGTGGAGACCAGGTGGACAATAAAATAATAGGGATCCCTGATCCAAAATGGAAGGAATACAGGCAAACCTGAGTTTCAAGAGCGCAATCTCTGGTAGGCCTGTAAGCTACAGCTCAGCTGCTGTGTCAAAACCTGAATACTAGTGATTGATACCTGAAGCATCTGTGCCCTTTCAGCTACCACCTGAGATGCCCAAGCCAAATCTTTAAGGCACCTGCATAGATGCCCCTTGCTCTTCAGCAACCCTGCCTGCAGCCCTTCCCCTTCAAGGTACCTGCACCAGCGACTCTACCATTAAAGGCACCGGCGCCTCACTCCACCTTTCAAGGCATCTGCGCCCCTGTCTGGAACAAACACCTCTGCCTTCTGAAACAACCACCCCAGCATGGCTGCATCCAAAATGCCGGCAGACATTCATGTTCACCTGAACCTCTCTGGTCATCCTAAAGACTACTTCACACACCAAAGATGGAAGGATCTACTCTTAGGTACAGGGTCAAGAAACAAACAGCCAAGGCTATGGAAAACTAGATGGCTAAAGGCCAATGAAAGAACACACTTAATAAAAAACAGAATATTATGTCTCCACCAGAATCCCTGCTCCCAAAACAATGCTATTCTCATGCAGCTGAAACACAGGAAAATAACCTTAAAGCAATGCTTATGCAGCTATTAGAGGCATATGAAGAGGAAATGAGCACATCTCTCAAAGAAATACAGGACAATACAACCAAACAATTAGAGGCCATCAGGGCAGACAGGAAACCACAATCAAACTGGTGAAGGAAATGAATGAAACTGTTCAAGACCTGAAAACAAAATTAGAATCAATAATGAAAACACAAACCAAGAAAACTATAGAGATAGAAAACTTAGAGAAGAGATCAGGAAACATAGAGGTAAGCATCACCAAGAGAATACGAGAGATGGAGGAAAGAATTTCAGGTGCTGAAGATATAATTGAAGAAATAGATATACCTCTCAAAGAAAACATTAAAACAAAAAAGTTCCTGACACAAAACATTCCAGAAATCAAGGACAACATGGAAAGATGAAACCTAAAATTAATAGGAATAGATGAAAAAGAAGATTCCAGGCTCCACAATCAAGAAAATATTTTCAAGAAAATCAGAAGAAATTTTCCCAACTTAAAGAAAGAGCATCACAGACTGGGTTCCCCTGTCTGGAGAAAACCCCACAGCAAGGAAAACAGTAGGTATGAGTTTAGAGCGCTCAGACAACCCCACCACCACCACCACACTCAGAAAAGTTCTCTGGAAAAGTTCCCATTTTCCTGCAAGCATCTAGTCACCAGCTTGGAGCCACCATGAGCCAGCACCAGCATGCTCTATGAGCCACCCAAAAACCAGAGACTGGGTGTCCCTGTTGGGAGGAAACCCCATGGTGGGGGAAACATCTGGCCTTCCTTCAGGACACCCAGCTACAGAAAAATGTTTCTGGGCACCCGGGGGCTCCAGGCTCTAGACTCCTGCTGCATGAGAGCTGTGCCACTGATTACTGCTTGGGTACTGGGGCACAGAGCTCCAACCCCAGAACTACAGAAGCCTGGGATCCCCGAGATCAGGTCCCAGATACTGCTCCAAGGGGCAACCAGTTTTCCCTAATTAAACTGACCAAACTTCAGGGAGCCCAGGTTACAGCAGCAGCTCACTAAATTTACAGCAAGAAACACAGAACAGGGCAGTTGTCTCCAGGACTTCTCTGCATGAGAGGAGAGGCCCGCTGACTAACAAAGACCACAGTTACCATTCAGATCTATATGCCTGAGGTGAGCTGTGGCAACTCCTGAAAAACACCAGGCATTCAGTGACCATACCCAAAAAGCTGAGGAGGCCTCTTTAAGGAAAATCATCTTCCTATCAAAGAGATTCTCCCCACCACAGGATTCCATGAAGAACAGAAACTAACACACAACACCTAAGATAGCCCAATGGGTAGAGGCCAGCATAAAGTTCAATCAACAAAAGACAGAGCTATATGAATTCTCCAGAACCCAGCTATTCAGGGGCAAGCAGTTATGGACACCCCAGCATAACTGGAATACAAGAAGAAGACCTTACATCTATGCTTATGAACAGGATAATAGAGGAAACAAGTAAAATGCGTAAAGAACTAAAGAAAGATAAAGTCAAAGAGATTATGGCCATCCGTAAAAAAGTACAGGAAGATGCAGCTAAACAGTTTGTGGCCTTTAGAGAGGAAATAATAAAATCACTAAAAGAAATAAAAGAGGAATGTTCAAACAAATAGCTGAAGGAATTGAAGGAAAAACAGAAAAATACAGTCAGATAGGTGAAGGAAATCAACAAAATGGCTCAATATCTGAAGATAGAATTGGAAAAATTAAAGAAAAAAACAAATGGAGGAAATTGTGGAGAGAAAGAACTTTAGGGAAAAAAACAGGAACTACAGAGACAACCAAAGACTACATAACCAATAGACTACATAACCAATAGACTACAAGAGATGGAAGACAGAATCTCACATGTGGAAGATACAATGGAAGAAATCAATGTATCTGTCAAAGAAAATGTTAAATCTAAAAAATTCCTGACATAGACCATCCAAGAAATCCAAGACAACATGAAAAGACAAAACCTAAAAATAATGGGAATAGAGGAAAAAGAAGATTCCCTCCCACACGGCCCAGAATTTATTTTCAACAAAATCATAGAAGAAAATTTCCCCAACTTAAAGGAGAGGTCTTTAAGAATACAAGAGACCTACAGAACAGCTAATAAATTAGACAAGAAAAGAATATCCTCCAGCCACATAATAATCAAAACAGTAAGTATACAGAACAACAACATAAAATACTAAAAGCTGCAAGAGAAAAAGGCTTTGTAACATATAATGGCAAACCCATCAGAATCACACCTGACTTCTCAGAAGAAACTATGAAAGCCAGAAGGGCCTGGACAGATATCATGCAGACCCTAAGAGAACACAGATGTCAGCCCAGGCTATTATACTTAGCAAAATTCTCAGTCATCACAGATGGAGAAAACAAGATATTCAATGACAAAAACAAATTTAAACAATACCTACCCACAAATCCGGCATTACAGAAGACACTAGAAGGAAAAATACAACCCAGGAAAGCTAACTACATACAGGAAAACACAGGAAATAAATAACCTCACTACAGCAAAACTAAAAGTAGCCAGGGACAAAAACACACTACCACAGTCAACATCACTATCAAAGATCTAACAGCCACTGGTCATTACTCTCCCTCAAAACCAATGGACTCAGCTCTCCTATAAAAAGACACAGACTAACAGAATAGATACGTAAACAATCCAACAATCTGTTGCATACAAGAAACACATCTGAGTCACTAAGACAGACATTACCCAAGAGTAAAGGGCTGGAAAATGATTTTCCAAGCAAATGGACCCAAGAAGCAAGCAGGAGTAGCCATTGTAAAATCTAATAAAATAGACTATCAAAAAAAATAATCAAAAGAGATGGGGAAGGTCATTTCACATTCATCAAACTAAAATTCCACCAAGAAGACATCCCAATCCTGAACATCTATGCCCCAAATACAAGAGAACCCGCATTTCTAAAAGAAACATCAATAAAACTGAAACTATGCATAGATTCCCAAACATTAGTAGTGGGAGACTTCAACACCTCGCTCTCAGCAAAGGACAGGCCAACAAAACAGAAATCAAACAAAGAAACAATGACACTGACAGAGGTCATGACTCAAATGGACCTAACAGACATTTACAGAAGCTTTCACCCAAACACAAAAGAATTTACCTTCTTCTCAGCATCTCATGGAACCTTCTCCAAAACAGACAATATAGTTGGTCACAAAGTAAGCTTCAACAGATACAAGAAGATGGAAATAATCCGTTGTATTCTATCTGACAACCTTGGTCTAATGTTGGACCTCAACAACAAGAGAAATAACAAAAAGCATACATACACATGGAAACTGAACAACTCGGTACTCAATGACAGCTGGGTCAGGGAAGAAAAAGAAAGAAATCAAAGACTTCCTAGAATTCAATGAAAATGAACGCACAACATACCCAAACTTATGGGACACAATAAAAACAGTGCTAAGAGGAAAATTCATAGCACTAAGTACCTTCAAGAAGAAATTTGAAACATCTCATACAAGCAATTTTAAGGCTCATCTGAAAGTCCTAGGGAAAAAAAAAAGGAGACATAGCCAAGAGGAATATATGGCTGGAAATAATCAAACTCAGGGCTGAAATCAATCAATTAGAAACAAATAAAACAATTCAAAGAATCAATGAAACCAAGAAAAAAATCAACAAGATAGACAAACCCTTAGCCAAGCTAACTAAAAGGCAGAAAGACATCATCCAAATAAAGAAAACCAGAAATGAAAATGGGGACATAACAACAAACACTGAGGAAATCCAATCAATCATTAGGACTTACTTCAAAAGTCTATATGCCACAAAATTTGAAAATCTAAATGAAATGGACAATTTTCTTGATTGATTCCACTTGCCAAAGCTGAATCAAGACCAGGTAAATCAATTAAATAGTTCTATATCCCCTAAGGAAATAGAAGCTTTCATCAAAAGTCTACCATGCTAAAAAAGCCCAGGGCCAGATGGTTTCAGCACCGAATTCTACCAGACTTTCAAAGAAGAGCTAACACCAATACTCTTCAAACTATTCCACAAAATAGAAATAGAAAGAACATTACCAAACTCATTCTATGAAATCAAAGTCACCTTGATACCTAAACCTCACAACGACCCAACAAAGAAAGAGAATTTCAGGCCAATCTCTGTTATGAACATTGATGTGAAAATACTCAATAAAATACTCACAAACCAAATCCAAGAACACATCAAAGATACCATTCACTATGACCAAGTAGGCTTCATCCTAGGCATGCACGGGCGGTTTAATATATGGAAATCCATCAGTGTAATCCACCATAAAAACAAACTGAAAGAAAATGACCACATGATAATCTCCTTAGATGCTGAAAAGGCATTTGATAAAATATAACATTCATTTATGTTTAAAGTCCTGGTGAGATCAGCGATACAAGGCACTTACCTAAACATAGTAAAGGTAATATACAGCAAGTCTATAGCCAACATCAAACTCAATGGAGAGAAACTTAAAGCAATTCCACTGAAATCAGGGACAAGGCAAGGCTGCCCACTCTCTCCATACCTGTTAATATAGTACTTGAAGTCCTTGCTAGAGCAATAAGACAATTAAAGGAGATAAAGGGGATTCAGTTCAGAAAAAAAAGAAGTCAAAGTATCACTATTTGCAGATGATATGATAGTATACATGAGTGACCCCCAAAATTATACAACTGATAAACACCTTCATCAAGTGGCTGGATACAAAATCAACTAAAAAAAAATCAGTAGTCCTCCTGTATACAAAGACAAAAAGGCTGAAAAAGAAATTAGGGAAACAACACCCTTTACAATAGCCACTAATAACATAAAGTACCTTGGTGTAACTCTAACCAAGCAAGTCAAAGACTTGTATGAAAAAACTTTCAGCCTCTGAAGAAAGAAATAGAAGAAACTATCAGAATACGGAAATACCCCCCATGCTCATGGCTTGGCAGGATTAACATAGTAAAAATGGCCATCTTACCAAAAGCAATCTACAGATTCAATGCAGTTCCCATCAAATTACCAACACAATTCTTTATTATTATTATTATTATTATTATTATTATTATTAATTACACTTTATTCACTTTGTATCTCCCCATAAGCCCCACCCTCCTCCCCTCCCAGCCCCACCCTCCCTCCATTTCTTCACGAATGCCCCTCCCCATGTCCACTGATAGGAGAGGTCCTCTTCTCCTTCCTTCTGAACTTAGTCTATCAGATCACATCAGGAATGGTTGCACTGTCATCTATTGTGGCCTGGTAAGGCTGTTCCCCCCATAGGGGGAAGTGATCAAAGAGCAGGCCAATCAGATTATGTCAGAGGCAATCCCTCTTCCCATTACTATGTAGCCCACTTGGACACTGAACTGTCATGTGCTACTTCTGTGCAAGGGTTCTAGGTTATATCCATGAATAGTTCTTGGTTGGAGTATGAGTCTCTGGGAAGTTCCCTGTGTTCAAATTTTCTGGTTCTGTTGCTCTCCTTGTTGTGGTTCCCATCCTCTCTAGCTCTTACTATTTCCCACTTCTTACATAAAATTCCATTCACTCTGCCCAACAGTTGGCCTTCAGGCTCAGTATCTGCTTTGACAGTCTGCACAGCAGAGGCTTTCTAAGGTCCTCTGTGGCAGGTTCCTAGGTTGTTTCCTGTTTTTTTTTTTTTTTTTTTTTTTTTTTCTTCTGATGTCCATCCTCTTTGCCTTTCAGGATGGGGATTGAACATTTTAGTTAGGGTCCTCTCTTTTGCTTAGTTTCTTTAGATGTACAGTTTTAGTAGGTTTATCCTATGTTATATGTCTATATGAGTGAGTATATACCGTGTGTGTCTTTCTGCTTCTGGGACAGCTCACTTAGGATGATCATTTCTAGGTCCCACCATTTACCTGCAAATTTCATGATTTCCTTATTTTTCATTGCTGAGTAATACTCCATTGTGTAGATGTACCACAATTTCTGCATCCATTCTTCAGTTGAGGGGCATCTTGGCTGTTTCCAGCTTCTGGCTATTACAAATAAAGCTGCTACAAACATGGTTGAGCAAATGTCCTTATTGTGTACTTGAGCCTCTTTTGGATATATGCCTAGGAGTGGTATGGCTGGATCTTGAGGAAACTCTATTCCTAGTTGTCTGAGAAAGCACCAGATTGCTTTCCATAGTGGTTGTACAAGTTTACATTCCCACCAGCAGTGGAGGAGGGTTCCCCTTTCTCCACAACCTCTCCAACATGTGTTCACTTTAGTTTTTCATCTTGGCCATTTTGATGGGTGTAAGGTGAAATCTTAGGGTCGTTTTGATTTGCATTTCCCTAATGGCTAATGAGATTGAGCATTTCTTTAAGTGTTTCTCTGCCATTCAATGTTCCTCTACAGATAATTCTCTGTCCAGCTATGTTCCCCATTTTTTAATTGGATTACTTCGTTTGCTGTTTTGCAGCTTCTTTAGTTCTTTATATATACTAGATGTTAGTCCTCTGTCAGATAGAGGGTTGGTGAAGATTCTTTCCCAATCTGTAGGTAGTCATTTTGTTTTGATGACCAACACAATTCTTTTCAGACCTTAAAAGAAAAATTCTCAACTTCATATGGAATAACAAGAAACCTAGAATTGCTAAAACAATCATCTACAATAAAAAATCTTCTGGAGGTATCTCCATCCCTGATCTCAAGCTGTACTATAGGGCAACAGTAATAAAAACTGTATCAAACTGGCATAGAAACAGAATGGTGGATCAATGGAATCGGATAGAAGACTCAGAAATAAACCCACATACTTACAGATACCTGATCTTTGACAACGATGCCAAAACCATACAATGGAAAAAGGATAGCATATTCAACAAATGGTGCTGGTATAACTGGATGTCTATATGTAGAAAAATGCAAATAGATCCATACTTATCTCCCTGTACAAAACTAAAGTCCAAGTGGATCAAAGACCTCAATATAAAACCAGACACAGTAAACCTGTTAGAAGAAAAAGTGGGGAAGAGCCTGGAACTCATTGGCACAGGAGAAAACTTCTTAAACAGAACACCAACAGCACAGGCTCTAAGAGCAACAATCATAAACGGGACCACATGAAACTGAAAGGCTTTTGTAAAGCAAAGGACACAATCATCAGAACAAAATGACAGCTTACAGACTGGGAAAGGATATTAACCAACCCTGTATTTGACTGAGGGCTAATATCCAGAATATATAAAAGTCTGAAAAAGTTAAACAGCAACAAATCAAGTAACCCAATTAAAAAATGAGATACAGAGCTAAACAGAGAATTCTCAATAGAGGAACATCGAATGGCAGAGAAACCCTTAAAGAAATGTTCAGTGTCCTTAGTTATCAGGGAAATGCAAATCAAAATGACCCTGAGATTTCACCTAACACCCATCAGAATGGCGAAGATGAATAACTCAAGTGACAACACATGCTGGAGAGGATGTGGAAAAGAGGAACCCTTCTCCATTGCTGGTGGGAATGTAAACTTGTACAACCACTTTGGAAATCTATCTGGCAGTTTTGCAGACAAATAAGAATAGTGCTACCTCAAGAACCAGCTATACCACTCCTAGGCACATATAGAAAAGATGCTCAAGTACACAACAAGTACATTTGCTCAACTATGTTAGTAGCAGTTTTATTTGTAATAGCCAGAACCTGGAAACAACCCAGATGTCCCTCAGTTGAGGAATGGATACAGAAATTGTGGTACATTTACACATGGAATACTACTCCGCTTTTAAAAACAGAAATATTTGTCACTCTTCAGAAAACTCAACCTCAAGTGGATCAAAGACCTCAACATAAAACCAGATACACTAAATCTGCTAGACGATAAACTGGGTAAGAGCTTAAAATGGCACAGGAGACAACTTTGTGTACAGAATATCAGCAGCTCAGGCTCTAAGATCTACAATTAATAAATGGGACCTCATGAAACTGAAAAACAAAGAAAAGCAAGGGACATTATCAATAGAATAAAAAGGCAGTCTACAGATTGCAAAAAGAACTTCACCAATTGTACATTAGAAAAAGACCTAATATCCAGGATATATAAAGAATTCAAGAAATTAAACACCAACAAACCAAATAATCCAATTAAAAATGAGACACAGAGCTAAACAGAATTCTCAACTCTCAACAGAGGAATCGCAAAAAGTGGAGAAGCATTTAAAGAAATGCTTAATGTCCTTAGTCATCAGGTAAATGCAAATAAAAAAAAATTCTGTGATTCCATCTTATACCTGTCAGAATGGCTAAGATAAAAAATTCAAGTGACAACACATGCTGAGGATGTGAAGAAAAAGAACACTCCTCCAGTTGCTGGTGGGAGTGCACAACCACTTTGGAAATCAATTTGGTGTTTCCTCAGAAAACTTGGAATAGGCATAAGGCAAGACCCAGCTATACCACTCCTGGGCATATAGCCAAAAGATGCTCCACTATACAACAAGGACATTTGCTCTACCATGTTCATAGCAGCTTTATTGTAATAGACAGAATCTGGAAAAAGCCTAGATGTCCCTTAACCAAATGTATAAAAAAATCGGTGGTACATTTACCCAGTGGAATACTACTCAGCCATTAAAAACAAGGAAATCATGATATTTGCAAACAAATGTATTTAACTAGAAAAGATCATCCTGAGTGGTAAAACACAGACCCAGAAAGACACACACGGTGTATAAGCAGATTTTAGTCACATAGTACAAGATAGACATGCTACTACAATGCATAGACCCTAAGAAGATAAGCCTGATGAGCATCTTAGGCTTCACGTGGGCTCACTAGTTAGAGTAGGGGGGATATCTTTGACATGGACCATGTTGCCTACTTTTTGATCACTTCTCTTTGATGGGACTTCCCTACAAAGCCACACGGAAGGAAGACGAACTCAATCCTCATGTGAATAGATGAGCTGGGGAGTCTTGGTGGGGGGGGCTCCTCTGTTCTGAGTTATAATGGAGAGGGGATGTGGGAGGGAGTGTAGGACTGGGAGGAGAGGGAGCAGGGGTCTATGAAAGAGAGGTAAATTGAACTAATTAATAATAAAAAAAAAGGAAAAAGAGTGATGATCAAAGTTACAAAGGCCTTAGAGTAATTGAAGCTGCCTTGGCCTCTGAGACACCCAGCTTCACCAGAGATGGCTAATCATTGAACCCTGATTCCACATTAACATGAGTCTGTCACATCTAATATACCAGAAGCTGTGCAGTAGATTCTATAAAATTTCCCTAAAAGAAGGATGGTGATTGTGATGGCAGCTCACTGTTCCAGAAGCAATGATATCTGCAAGATATCTGCTCACATATCCAGACCAGCCTTGAGCTAAAGCTGCATTCTTCAGCAATTTGGTGACAAGCTGCTAATATTTTAGGATTAACTAAACTAACTACTGGGAGGTCTCCTTCATTACATGAAGATGCCACATATCTCAATGGCCATGTAATGCTCCAAGCTTCTGATGTTCTTCAGATAGCTCTGAAATTTCAGTACATGAGTAGGTGGACCTTTCTGGTTGGAAAGGAAGAGGCAGCATGGTGATGCAGCTGAGAGCCGTCCAGCCCTTACCTTGAACTTGCAATTCTGACAGAAAATTTGTCAGCCTAAGCAAAGTCACCAAAGTGGGTGATGCTCCTTCCTTTTAAAGACACCCAAAGACCCAAAGCAGGGTGTCTTCCTAATGCTCCATCCAGCTCCCTTCCAAGTGGAACAGGTGTTTATATAGATGCCTTGGTCCTTCTCAGCCATCCAAGGAGGAACACTGCTATAGGCATGACTCCAGGAAGTAGCTGAATAAATTCCACTACTTAAACAGGTGATTCTGTTACAAGCCTTTGCAATTGAGATGGTGGGGAAGGGTGTATATCACAGGCTCTATTCACACACAGTCAACCAAACATAGCCAAGAAAAACTACTCCTGAACAGTCTATTTTCTTCCCCTGTTCTTTCATCAATACAGCACAACCATTTATATAATGTTTGTACTGTATTAAGTCTTTAAAGTTACTACAGATGACTTAAAGTATCCAGGAGTATCTATACACACACTATGTAAATGTGTGCTATTTCTCACATGAGACATGAACACCTGTAGATTTTTATATCCTTAGGGTGGGGATGCGGAACCTTGGAAACAATTCCCCACCCATATCAAAATAAAATAGCATTTCACACTTGCATTAGTCAAATTACTCTTAATTATTCAATGAAAACAAAGCAGATGGATGGACACACACACACACACACACACACACACGGAGAAAGACAGAGAAACAGTAAGCCTCCTATTTCACTGGGAAAGGTTGAGAAGATCCATGACTCCTTCACTGGACCACATGTCCCCTGAGAAAAGGAGCTCTATATCTTGTGAGTCATCGCAGAGCTTGATGCTTAGTCATGGCCAAGAGGTAATGCCTGCTTTATTATAGAAAGAGCTCATTACCATAAACTTCTGTGTTATTCCAAATCTTTGTGCTGGGCTTGTGGAGGTCAAGGAGTTAGAAGGTATGCCTGCTAAGAGGCTAAGAGAGGTTCCCCATAGTTCCAAATATCACAGTCTTTTCTTTTTCTTGCAATACAAGCATATTTCATCTCAAAAAGTAAGATGATTTCTCCATAGTCTCTAATATTGTTCTGTATCTCTTGACAGTATGTGAAAAATACTGATCTAATTTAGGCAAGCATTTTAACCCAAATTGATGGAGTAATTTCCCCACTCTAATGCTGCATCTGGAAAGCAATCTGTGTTCCACACAAGCCTGGCAGTGTTGTGGGAATTCATAAGAGGCCAGTGGCCTCTAGATGAATGAGTGAACAAATGAGTGAGTGAACTTCTCTGCCAGCATTGTTTTGACAAATCAATCTTCAACCTGTTAAGCAAGTAGTCTGTCCAGTTCACCATGGTACCCCTGACCTGTGGTGGGGATTCAAGGCTGTTTGTTAAATAAATAAGTACTCAAATGTCACTTTGTTTTTGGTGAAGGTAGCCTACTTCAAACATATAAGGAAAAAAGTCAGTGATCATTTTCCAAGCAGCATCACAGAAGTGCTTACGCTAACAGTTTATGCCCAGATAGAAATATTAAACAGGACCAATTTAAATTAGATTTAATGTACAATTGCTGTGATGGTGCTATTTAAGGTACACTCATGCATAAGTAGGCTAGCACCACAGTTTAATGAAGCGCACAGGTAACCCAGTTTGTGACAGTTCTAGGTGTGTTTCATCATTTCCTTACATCATTGTTTCAGAGTAACAAAGAAGAGACTTTGAGAACCACTCCAGGACATCCATGATTCTTCTTCAGGAACAGCATCACACATGTCCATATCATAGGTAGCTTTCAGGAAGCTCAACTCTTCTGAAAGGTACTGAGGAAGGGATTTTCACACATTTTCCTCTACACTGCAAATTTTCTTGTCATAAACCCAAGCATTAGAGACTAAAGGGGCATTTCTACGAGAGTAGAAAGCCAGATTTTCCCTCCATAATTCTCTTCTGAGTATGTAGGAGACTTTCCCTCCCCTTACTTCCCACCTTTTCATCCTTTGTTCTCTTGCCTCCTGGTTGATTTATAGCCCAGAACCATAGAAGCTTCATTTAGATAGTGGCAAAATTCAAAAGGCTCAGAGTGCTGTGTTTGAGCCTGAATTCTCAAAATCAAAGCCCCTCTTTTCCTCTTGGCCACAAATGCTTCATGCTGTTTTAGTGGGCTAGATGTCAGCAGAACCCCACATTACATTTTATCAAATGTGTCTAAATGCATCAAAAACTGATTGTGCATTTAGATAGCCAGGTAATCAATGCTGTTTCACAAGCACTGAAATGAGGGCTGTTCTTTAATATAGCTGTCTTGAAAAAGTCTGTACTTACTCCAACATGGTGCCTTCATAGGAAGCATACTGCAGTGGTGATGCTGAGCTAATCTGCACAGCCAGGGCACAAGTCCAGGCTCTCCTCTGGTGTCTGTGTCACAGCCACCAACTACTTTGTGCCTCCTCTGTCACTAAAGTGGGAGGAATGACATTAGCAAAGATGGGCTCAGCATTATGACATGCATGTCTTAGAGACCACTGAGCACAGAGCCTGGTGAGAGAAAAGGCCATCCTTCCTTTATGGACCTGGTAAAGAGCTGTCCTTTTTTGTTTTTTGTTTTCTTGTTTTTGTTTTTAATGAGGCCATGAAGAACTGCACCCCAGAAAATAAGTGAATTAAAAGGAAATTTTACAGCATGGAGACAGAGTGACAGGTAGCTACAGGTAGAAAGTAACTGAGACCTCAAGTTTCCTTATAAGAAAGCAGTAAGAAGCATACATTTCTGGGATAAAAATAGAAGGCCACCTAAGGCGTTCTTATTCTAATCTGAAAAATGACAGCATGACTAAATGGCAGCTGGAATATAACATTCTAAACCACAACTAGACTAGCTTCTCCATCAGATTCAAAAGACAGATCAGCACTGCAGCTCCAGTGCCACACATGCTGGGACAGAATGCTAAAGTCACCTGTCCCAAATACCAACTTCAACAAAAGATGAAGAGGCATCAAGCCAGGATCCACAAAAGGCAGAAACTCAAGAGAGCAGAGGTCAGGTCTTTCCAGGGCCCCTTTATCTTAGATGTTTACAAATTCTTAAAGGAGGATGAAAACCAGAGTGAGAGTGGTGGAACAAATGCTATAGCCTATGGGGCTTAGGTTTGCTTTTAATGTCACTGTATCAAGTAACCACACACTGAACCCAGAAAACAGCACACTCTATTACTGCTGCTCTCAAGATGAAGTTAAGGAACAGGCTGTAAGTGGAGACTCCAGAATGAACTCCATTGTAGATTTTTTCCAACTTCAAGAGGCCACCACCCTTGGCTTCTGGTTGCCATCCATTTTCAAAATCAGCATTTGGAAGACTGATCCTTTCTCATGTGGTATCATTTTGATAACTCCTTTCATTTGTGTGGCTATACAAAGTTCACAGGGATAATCTGAAACTATCTCTGCATCTTGGAGGAAGTTGCCTTATCATTTAATCTCATTTTCAACCTCAATTTTTCCCTGTCATTAGCTCAGTATATTAAAAAGTTCAGAGGACTGGGATGTGGACTACTATAGAGCATATAAAGAGAAGGACTTGAGGAGTATCCATTGTTTTTGATGAGGTCTTGGACAGCTGTACTCCCAGAGAGTGAGGGGACTGAACAGAAGATTCCCAGCATGGAGACTGCATGACAAGTGCCTTATAATGTTGAGTTAATTTAGTACCAATTGCTACCCAGCTGAGAGTCCTTTGGGAGGCCAGAAAATCTCAACCCTAAAATCAGAGTATAGTGATTCCAGGTAGTAAGAGCCCTCAGAGAGAGCAAAGTTCTCTCTATTTGTAGAGAAATAAACATGCACAATACACATATGTACAAATACACATATATAATCCAAGCCCTCAAATTATTTGCAGAAGTCAAACCTTTAAGAACAACTTAGCTACAGAAAAATAGATAAGCCAACACACACACACACACACACACACACACACACACACACACAAAGTTTGTTATGGTCATGAAGGCAATGATGAAATTTTAGAAGTGTCAGAAGCTAAAATGTGGCAAAGCAGTATAAGAGACCCCAAATTCCAGTTTAAAGCTGAGGAAGCATTTATTAGATTTGGGATATATAAAAATAATGGGTGATAAGGGACACCAGAAAAAGTAATTTAGAATAAAGCATGAGGTGGGGAGCTACAGTCTGAGAAATAAGGATAGAGTGTGAAAAAGCTGGAGGGAGAGTGGGAAAAACCACACACATGCAACTGAATGTACCAGGGCTGGAGGGAAAGGAAGCTGAGGATGCAGCATGCTGATTCTAAGGCGCAAAAGACTGAACCTTAAACAAACCAAGGAGAGGGAGACAATTCCTAGACTTGGAACATCAAAATGCACATAGTCAGTCAGATTTGCTGCTTGTGTCTGTGGCTCTAGCAACTAGGGTTTAAGATTTGGGAGGTGCTCTTGAGACTAGGAACAGAATGAGACTCTGTCTCAGAATAGTAATAAACAACAACAAAATGCTGAAAACCAAAGAAAATAAACCGAATAACCAGAAAAAGAAACAAGGCTGGAGAGAGAGCTCAGTGGATAAAGGCACTTGCGGCACAAACCTGAAGACCTGAGTTCCATCTCTGAAACAACCATAAAGATGGAAGGAGAAAAACAACTCCACAAAGTTGTCCTCTGATTTCCACACATGTGACATGATATGTGCCTCCTTATATAATTCACACACAGCAATATTATTAATAAATAAAAATACAACAAGATTGAGAAAATTGTTATAGGGGACCAAGACTAAAGAAAATAGTATATAAAGATGTTCACAGAGAAGGTAAAACCAGCCTTCTAGAGACAGCTAAGACATTGAGAAGAACAAATCCAATAAAATGGTAACTATGAGTTATGGAGGTGCCCTGACTGGGGTAGGATGGTGATATCTCAGGGGCTTACAGGCATATGTGATCATAACTCACTAATGCATGTCCTAAGAGAGCACAGAAATATATAAGGAATTAGAGCATTCTTCAGCTGTCTGGACAGTACAAAATTAAATTAAATTGAAGACAGACAAGGATGAACACTTCAATCTGTAGTGCAAGCATGAAAATAGAGACAGAACATTTTAAGACTGAATGATAAAACACTAAGTCAAAAGAAGGGAAAACAAATCAGGCAGAACAAAAAAAAAAGGTACATATACAAACAAACCAACCCAAAACTGTCAGTAATAAGGGACTGGAGAGGTGGCTCAGCAGTGAACAGCATTTATTGCTCTTATAGAAGACCCCAGTTCTTCTCCCAGCATCTATCTGGCAGATTCTAACCATATGTAGTTCCAGGAAATCTGACACCCTCTTTTGGTGTCTGAGACCACCCCACAATTATAAATACGTTATAAATACTGTTTTAAAAGTATAGCAATAGTAAGTTTTAAAATAGGCCAATTAAAACCTTTTAATAGAAACACAGATTGTCAGACTCAATTTTTAAAACACCAAACAATATTATTTTTATAAAAAATAACATTAAAAGCATACAGATACCTGATCACAAACAGAAAGGAAACATCAACAACAACAACACTAGTGCAAGGTAACAGAGAGAAAACGAATGTAATTCTAATAATACCAGATATAATTCAGAATTGAAAGACACTTCCATGTATAATGCAAAGTATGCACCTGAAATGGCAACAGTTCAATTTGCTAGGACAATAGGTTCTAAGTGTGCATGATAATAAGGTAAATCATACATCCTTGATAACTGTTTCATATGAAGGAAACCAAAGGGAAGTCTAAACCTGTCCACTAAAAATAGTCTGACGCAGATGGTTTTACCAGTGAAGTCACTGAAGTATGTGAAGGAGGAATCATAGTCCTACTAATGAGAACACTTTCTCAAAGCTGACACCTGTTCGCAAAACTATATAAATAGGAAATTGCATGCCTTTCTAGTTGATTAAAAAATCCTTAATAATATGTGAACATACTGAGCCCATCTCAGAGATAAAGATATAAAAATACTATACTAGGAAAGAGACACATTCTAGGAGTTAAATGTCAGCTCAGCATTAGATAAATCAGTTTAATAGCTTCATTGACACAGGGCAGAAATCCTGATTATCTCAGTTGAAGCAGAAATCGTAGAAATTGCAGGATACAGTTCAACACTGACTCATGATATATGTTATCAGAATAAGAATTAAAAGGATTGTTATCTTCTAAAAGTATTCACCAGTATCCTAGTTCAACAGGTGTCAGCTCTGGGAACTCAGTAAAGAGAGCAGAAAGCTCTTCCCTACTTTAGGGTGAGGGGTGTTCTGACGGTTGTGAGGTTTCTAGCTTTTGCCTGGGCTCATTAATGTACCTGAATACTTTCACACTATGTGGAGTCTGCTCTGTATCAATCTCACCTCAATAAAACAAGTTTAAAGACAAGTACTTGAAACTGGTAAAGCCTGTGTGAGTGTGTGTGGGGGAGGGGGTATTTTCCCTTGGTGGCACACTAGTTTTCCTTTTACTAAAATGGCTGGTTAACAGGAGCGATACTGTCATCTGAAGGAGGCTAGCTTCATTTTAGGAAGATTTCAACCTCCACACAGTGCATAGTGGACCAAAATTACCTGCTTGGACTCATGATTTACTTTTCCAAAATCTAAACTACATGTGTATGCAAATTTGGTGTTCTTGTTGTTGTTGTTTTCCTTTGAGACAGGGTTTCTCTGTGTAATCCTAGCTGTCCTGGAATTCACTCTAAAAGATCAGACTGGCCTCGAAATCAGAGATTCACCTGCCTCTGCCTCCCAAATCCTAAGACTAAAAGTATGTAGCACCACCTGGCTGTGCAGGTAGTTCTTTTTATTTTTTAATCTATATTTGTTTAATATTTATTAATATTAAATATGTGACTGTTTATATAACCATATAACTATTTTTTAACTTTTATTAAATACACTTTATATACTTTGTATCCCCCATAAACCCCTCTCTCCTCCCCTCCTAATCCCACCTTCCCTGCCCCATCTTCACGAATACCCCTCCCCAAGTCCACTGATAGGGGAGGTCCCCCTCCCCTTCTTTCTGATCTTAGTCTATCAGATCTCATCAGGAGTGGCTGCACTGTCATCTTATGTGGCCTGGTAAGATTGCTCCCCCCTCAGGGGGAGGTGATCAAAGAGCAGACCAATCAGTTTATGTCAGAGGCAGTCCCTCTTCCCATTAATGTGGAACCCACTTGGACACTGAACTGACATGGGCTACATCTGTGCAGGAGTTCTAGGTTATCTCCATGCATGGTACTTGGTTGGAGTATGAGTCTCTGGGAAGACCCCTGTGTTCAAATTCTCTGGTTCTGTTGCTCTCCTTGTGGAGTTCCTGTCCTCTCCAGATCTTACTATCTCCCACTTCTTTCATAAGATTCCATGCACTCTGCCCAACAGTTGGCCATAAGTCTCAGCATCTGCTTTGATAATCTGCAGGGCAGAGCCTTTCAGAGGCCCTCTGTGGCAGGTTCCTAACTTGTTTCCTGTTTTCTTCTTCTTCTGATGTCCATCCTCTTTGCCTTTCGGGATGGGAAATTTGCAGATAAATGGTGGGAACTGGAAAGGATCATCCTGAGTGAGCTATCCCAGAAGCAGAAAGACACACATGGTATATACTCACTCATACAGACATGTAATATCAATAAACCTAGTAAAATCTGTACATCTAAAGAAACTAATCAAGAGGGAGGACTCTGACTAAAATGCTCAATCCCCATGTAGTTCTTGATTTAAATTATTTTTAATGGAACAGGGTCTCTTTTTTTTGTTCTTGTTAATAAATATAACATCTGCTTGTTAGGTTCAGAGTGTTAGCAACTGCTAAAGCTGACTGATTCCAGATGACAGCCAGGTTCCAGTTGGGGGCAACTACCTTCATTGCATCCCACGACTCACTTTTAGGACATTCAGTCTTTCCTTGTTCCTCCCCACACTGAGTTACATAATCAAAGTGCCATGTCCTTGTTCAGTCTGCTTGCTTTGACTCAACCCTCCCCACCATCATGTAAACTTTTCATGTTCCAGACTTCCTGTGCTTGGTTCCCACTTTGTCCTTAGAAACATCCATAATAGACAGCACCTAGCTGACAACTAACTACTCATAACTGTACTACTTTTTTTACTTGAGCAAAAGCTATATCCCTTTCTATTGCTACAGCACAATACCAAACACTGGATAAGAAACTGGAAAGTCCAACTTCACAGAAACCACCTCTGGTGAGAACATCCTTGCTACTTCCTAATAACCTAGAAGGTATTATGTGCCAATTTTCTTCTTGTAAAGCCACTAATATCATATGGGGGGGCCCTACTTATGACTTCATCTAATTCTGATTACTTCCCAGAGGCCATACCTCCAAAAAGCACCAATGTATCAAGTTGGGCAGGTTTTCAACAGAACCTTCAGGTGAGATATTCAGCTACAGCAAACTGTACCTTAACCTGCCTCTGATCCTGAGGGCAGCACAGTCTAATTCACATTGTATATACAAGGCAGCTGGACTACAGAAAGCATGTAACTGGCCCCAGTTAGGGACATACAGGAAGCTAACCCTCTGTCATCATTCTTTTTCTTTTTTTTTAAAGATTTATTTATTTATTATTTATACAGCATTCTGTCTGCATGTACACCTGCACACCAGAAGAGGGCACCAAATTTCTTTATAGATGGCTGTGAGCTACCATGTGGTTGCTGGGAATTGAACTCAGGACCTCTGGAAGAGCAACCAGTGCTCTCAACCTCTGAGGCATCTCTCCAGCCTCTCCCCCTTTTTAAAGATTTATTTATTATTTATACAATTTTCTGCCTGCATGTACATCTGCAGGCCAGAAGAGGGCACCAGATCTCATTATAGATGGTTGTGAGCCAGCATGTGGTTGCTGGGAATTGAACTCGGAACTCTAGAAGAGCAGCTTTTTTTTTTTTAATCAGTTACATTTTATTAACTCTGTATCCCAGCCCTGTCCCGATCCCTCATTCCCTCCCAGTCCCTCCCACCCTCCCTCCCTCATCTCCACCGTGCCCCTTTCCAAGTCCACTGATAGGGGGGACCTCCTCCCCATTCATCTGATCCTGTTTTATCAGGTATAGAAGAGCAGCTCTTAACCTCAGGTTAAGTGCTCTGAACCTTAGAGCCATCTCTCCAGCCACTGTCATCATTCTCTTTCTTTATCTTTCTCATGCCCTTCAGTGCCCTGTTTGGGAAGTGGAGGAAGATGGCTTATTTTCTGCTGGTGTACCCTTCAGCCACTCTCCTGAATCTTTCACCCACAGCCAACAGAAGGCACACTGCTAAGGTCAGCACAAGCAGGCTACAGTGGCCTTTCATGCACAAGATGATTAAAACAATGCTCAACTGGCCAGCCACACTTACTCTTGCCAAATTCCTAACCCTTGTGAGGGTTAAAATGAAGAACTGAAAGAAACCCTCTTTGTTACAAGGGGATCAGAATCAGATAGCAATTCTGCTCAGCCTAGACTCTCACTGGTCCCCAGCCTTCCATGAATGTTTTAGGGGATGCAAGTAACCCTGGCTTAGTCCTTGGGGTCTAAACAGAGGGGTCCTTGGGCTCTGCTAAACATGGAGTGAGTAAGGAATGCTCCTACCAAACCTACACCCATTATGTGAACTCCACAGAGCCATCTAGATCATAGCAGAAAAAAGTAAGAAACTGAAGCACAGGCAGGGGTATGTTACAGTTTAAACTTGAAGGCTTCTACTAAAAGGTCTACTTTGTCCAGATCCTTAGCACTGGGATTCTGATTTTACAGTTCCCTGGTCATTCACATGTACAAGTAGGATCTGCTAATATGTGACTAATTGAAACCGTTACCTGCACATCCACTCAAGGGCCTGCAAAAGGGAAGTACACCCAGCTGGTGGCAGCTCAGTGATCAGGGAGCAGGAATCAGGGGTAGGCCTTCTGCTGACACTTATTTTAAACCTTTTTCTTAAACCTTCCTCCTTTTTAACCTTCATAATGGACATAAAAGATGGCAAATTAGAAGTGTTTGGTACCAGATGTGTTTTTTCACTTGGGATTTCTTTTTATACTAGGATACTTACATACACACTATGATATGTCTTGAGGGGAGAACCCAAATCTTAAAACACATAATTTATGATATTTCGTATATAACTTACACTCTGACTTATACAAAAAATATTTTTGTTGTTGTTCATGAAACAAAATTAGGTGAAGTATGATTTTGTACTCATGGTGTCAGTGATGTCACCAAAAAGTTGTGGATTCTGGAGAATTTTGGATTTTTTCTGGGAATTCTGAAGCTATATGCTAGCATTCTGAACTACAAAACAGTAATGGAGGTTAGGCATGAGTGTCAGAGGCAGAGCATTTGTCTCCATGTCTAAGAACCAAAGTTAGATCCCAGGGACAGAAAATTTAAAAATGGCTTAACCTAACTTATATAATCTAATTTATAAGGAAATAAACACTCAAGTCCTCTTCAGACTGGGTCCATGACAAGAAATTCTGGAAACCACTGACTGTGAGGGCAAAGGGAAAAACAGCCAAACAATCCCAAATGAAACCTCAGGTCTCTTATGTGCTGCTCCCTTGACTGCTGAGTATATACTGTAGTTGGCTGAAATCCTTCAATGTGGTGAGTACTCAAAGGAGGATGACAGGAAGAGCCCCTGAGTAAGGCTTACAAGGAAAACAAGGCTCATGTGGAAGATCCAGCCCATGTAGAGAACACAGAGCAGAACATGAGTGAGTGGGGCTTACTACGATTCAGCAGAAGATCTGGGGAGAGAGGTACTTGGGCCTTTCTGTCTGAAAGGTGTACAAACTGGCAAAATCCAATCCTTACCTTGAGTAAAAGGGCTCAGTGGCACCAGAGCTCTTACTGTTTGACAGCACTTGATACCACTCAGGCTCTTTCTCGTGAAAGAGTTCACTCTTCCTCTCACAGCCTCTTATAACATTACAGTAGCACCAAGAGCTCCACACATGCATTGATTTCTTCTTCTGGCTACAGACTTAATGAGGTTTCCCTGTCATGATGACTTGTAACTTGGAAGTGTGAACTAAATAAGTTTCTTCCTTAGGATCCATTTGCCAGAGTATTTTATCACAGCAATAAGAAAAGATCATTTCCTACCCCAGAGAATGCTAGTGGATACATTCATTATATTGTAACAGTGAAGCTCAGGTTCATCTGAAATCTTCATCTTTTAGAGTCTAAGTCTCTTCTTTCCTGAGGCAGCTGGACCTGTAGTATGAAAGGTGCATGCCTTGTGTCTCTCTCTCAAGTGGACCTTATAGTCTTATGTGTTGTCTGACTTTGTAAAATCTAGTCACAACCACATACCTGCCAGATGCTAAGGGCAAAACTAGAGGCAAGTAGTAAGCACAAAGTGGTCACAGTGGTTGGAAGGTGGTGACAACTGAGGTGCATACTCATTTTGTTTGTCCCTGCCTGACACCATCCACTGCAATGTCTTTATAATTTTTCATAAAATGTACCACATAGTGAAAGAGTGCAGGAGGGGACTGCATGGTTCCACCATGTACATTCATTCCAAAAGCCCTGTGTCTGGGTGCGGAGAACTGACTTGTTTGGAATCTCAGGGCAATGTTGTAGCTAGGTTTCATCCCCACCTACTAGGCATGCTGCCCAGCTCAATTCCTCAGTGCAGCATCCTTCCCTTTTCTCTTCCTACTCCATTTGGCGTGAAAGTGGGAGGGCAGCCAGGATCAAGGTGGCCCTCTAAAGTCATCTGTAGTAGGGCAGTCCTTCTACCAGAGCCCTCAGCTGGAGTTTCAGAAATATTCCTCCCCTTTAATTTCTTATACTGTCTCCAAGAAAAATACCAGTTACATACCTATGGGGATTAACTGCATGAGGGAGCTTGAATGGGTGCCCAAGTCAAACACTGTTGCTATGTATGCCAGTCCTCTCTAAGGAAACTGGGTGGAACGTTGGCTCCAGGTTAGTGGCCAAGACACAGCAACGCAGCAACAACTGATTCTACAGCATCAGCTGGAAGACAATTCACCCCAGCAAACAGGTTCCTTCTGCTTTATAGAATACAGAAGGACAGGAGTGGGCTCTTCCTACATGAGTCAATTAATAAGCAACATGAGTAAAGCATCCCTAAAGAACTTATTTTATACAAAGCTTTTCAAAACTACCTTTTTGTTGTTTGTAAAAGACATGTGTGTGCTTTAAAAACAAAACCAAAAAGTTTTAGTGAGTTATGGAAAGAGCAGGAAGGCTATGGATATTTCACTGGTGGCTAGAAAACATGGCAATAAACATATATCTCTATGTCCAGGTAGAACCCAGCTCTGTCAACATGACCTTCACTGAAAATATGCTGTTCTGCCCTATTCACAGGAGCCAAGACACTTTTGGATTCCCAAGCAAGGGAGAGTTGAGTGTGATTCATCCATCTCTTGTGCAAAAGTCCCATTGAGCAAGTATTCACAGCTCTGGCCAGTTCTCACCCAATACCTAGACTATTGGGACTCTGTTTTTGCTTCTTAAACATACCGCCTCACACAGATAGTGATGTTCATTGATAGGGTAGATTATTCTTTGCTTTTCTCCATCATTTCATATTCACTCTCCTTGCAACAGTCCGAGGGGAGCACTTTTGTAAAATAGCCTTTCCATGTCAGTAATGCATAATAATCAGGTACTATGTTACGGGTAGGGGAAAAAAACATGATAGCCCCATTTTGCCTGTATTGAAACAGAGGCTCAGAGAGATCAAATAACTTCTCTGAATCAAAACATAGCTGGTGCAAGAGAAAGACCTCACAGCTTACCCTGACTGCTATACCAGCCCAACTATCTTCAAGTGCCATTCATCCAGGTTCCTGCTTAAGCGGTACCAATACCTTCCTTCCCGTGTTCTTACAGTGAGCCAATAGGAAGGGGCATAAAGACAGGCAGCTACAGGCTGTGGAAGGTGTGGCTTGCCATGTACACCATAAGGGCTGGGACCATAGCAGCAGGTACTCCAGTCCACTGGCCTAACTCCTCTCTTCTGAGAATCAAGAGTTTTCTTCTGACAGCTCTAGAGGAGGGATTTGGGTGTTCAGTGCTAAGCAATGGAGGCACAGGCATTCCCTCTGCCTGGAAGGAACCCCTGTGGTGTAAGTGTAGGCCAGGAACCCAAGGCCTCCTGTTTCCTGATGTTCTGGTCTCAACAGCATAAGAAGGCTTTGGCCTGAGTCCGTTCTGCCTAACAGCTCAAGTTTCTTACATAAAGGAAAAAGTGTTTGGACTTTGGTGTCTATTTTTCCAGTGTCAACAACAGGGCCTGACCCTCCAAAGTGCTCCATGACTCTGAGAGAGTAAAGAAGCCTCTTAGACCTACATGTAGACACTGGCCACTCTAGCCTGCTTCCTGATGCTTCTACTTGGCCCTTTCCTCCTCTGCTTTGTCTGCTCCTCAGGGTAGCAAGAGATGAAAAGTGGAAAATGAAATGCACAGCAAGTGTTATCTTTTTCTCCACAGCACAGTCATACCTCTACTAGTTACACTTCATTCTAAAACCCTAAGAGCCCCAATGCATACCTCTGCTCAGTGTAGGACCCCAGTACTCTGTGGGCCTTTTCATCCTGTTCTGCCTAGCTGACAGCTACAATCACCTTTCCTGGATATCTAGTGTTCTGTACACAGGCCACATGGAACACTTCATCCATCCAACTCCTTTCAATTTCAACCTTATGACTCCTGCCCCATGTAGAAAAACAGAGGCCCATCCTCCATATCCATAAGAGAAACAGAGGCCTGGAGCACAGGCCTCACTATTCTGCAACCCTAGGGGACACTGTGTATGCTCAACTGAAAAGGTTCACATTACCTTTGCCAAATCACTGGGAGCACAACCAGGTTGGGGAACAGAGCTGTCTCAGTGAGGCACCAAATCACAATGCATTGACCATAGTAAGTATTTTAGAAATAATCTAGTGGAGTTTTGGTCAAATATTCTAAATTAGTAGAAACTCCTTTTTCAAATAAGTGGCCCCTAAGTGAGCATCACATGTGTAGTGTTTGTGCATAAAGATATGCATATGCAAAAACATTTGTTCTTCCTGGATTCTTGGCATGCACAGCTTCCCTTAGATAGGCTATTCTGTTGTGCAGTGTATTGCAGTCAGATTTGTGCATAGTAATCAAATCACCTTCAACCTGTTCTGGTCTAGAGAGCCACTCCTCTATTTCACCAGAGAGCTCAAAGAGCCTCCTTCTGATGAACTCTCAAGCCAGAGTTTCAAGGTCAGAGTTATTATTTGGGTACAACATCCTAGCAGCAGCCCATGTTGCAAAACATGGGCTGACTGCAGAAACCAAGACTATGGTATGTAGTCTTGAACACTCTTGAGAAGGCAACTGAAGGAGCCAGCCCAGGCTGCTCTGTGTTCAATGTGCAGGACAGACCAGACACAGCAAATATATATATAAAAAAAGAATAACACATAAAAAGCAGAAAGTACATGTGGTAGACAGTCTCTGGAGCCTCGATGCTGGGTTTGCTGTGTGACTAAAAATTGCCACCTCTCTACACCTAGCCCTCTGCTTGTAAACCAAGGAAGCAACCACACAGTGCCTCAAGCATTGACCCTTTTGAAACCATAGCAACCCCAGGGTGTGGCCCACCTCACAATAGTGGGTCAAAAGGTCTATTCTTATTTGCTTATAAAGAGCTAGAAGGGCTCTAA
This sequence comes from Meriones unguiculatus, assembly GCF_030254825.1. Classification (NCBI taxonomy): domain Eukaryota; kingdom Metazoa; phylum Chordata; class Mammalia; order Rodentia; family Muridae; genus Meriones; species Meriones unguiculatus. The sequence continues at coordinate 47,235,123 of NC_083361.1, read as the reverse complement.
CATACTGTCAAGGGGCCCACTGGGGCAGACAGGTTCTGATCCCACTATCAGCAGCTGGTTTGTATGGAGAGTGACCACCAATATGCATGGGCAAGGTGACTCTGAGTACAAGGGGATTCAGTGGGACTTCAGATGCAGGAGCAAGCTTGATTGTGAAGTGACCAGGCCATTAGGAGAATGTTGTCAGTCAAGGGAAAGATCAGTAGAGGGGAAAGAGGTCAGCACTAACGGCTCATCCCCCACCCAATAAATGCTCATGCCACAGATGACTGTGGTTAAGTGGTGTAATCAGAAGAAAATTGTTCCCTTTGCTTAAAACAACACTCATGCTTTCCTAACACCCTTATTTCACAGATGTAGACTTAGAAACATAGGCTGATAACTGGGAAATGGGCAGGGGCCCAAGCCACCAACATGTCCCACTACTCCAGCCCAGCAGCATCCTGCCTACCTTCAACACCAGGTCAAGATTCTAAAATGACTCTCAGCAGATCTTTGCTTGCTATTTTTTTTTTTTCATTAACTGTAGGAACAAAGCAAACCAAGGCCCGGCTCTTTTTATAATGTAAAGTAAACACCAGCTAGGAAAACAGAAGATATCTCTTCCAGTGGAAATTAGTCTTCTTCAAGGAAACTCTACAACCAAAAGCAGAGTTTAGCCAGGGGTTGGAAAGGCTTCCTTATACTATCTCTACAGAAAATACTTGGTAAAAAGAATTTCTGCCCCAGCTAATAATAGCTTGAATTATACATGTGGTACATATCTAAAACCAGTAAATAAATAAATAAATAAATAAATGCCCTCTAGCTGAAGTTCTGAACATTGTTCCACAGTAGATTCTAATTCCTACTCATGCCCTGTCATTCACAGATTTTAGTTTAGATTTTGCACCATTCACTGACAATCAGCTCCCAGGGAGATTGCAGTCATGTATTAATTACTGTGCCAAGGTTCTCCTCCACTAATGCTGAATTTTCCAGGCAAAAAAAAAAAAAAAGTCCTTTTCACCTCTGGGAGCAGAGTGAGCTGGAATGAGCTCTGAGAGATCATGGAGATGACCAGTGTGACAGTGCACCATCCACAGAGTAAAGTTTTTTCTGAAAAGACACTGTGACAATTGAGTTATACCCCTCTTTCAGTGTCCTATATAGAACCATCAAATACTATCACATATATGGAATGAGCCTTTGAAAATGTGAATGAGTTAAAATGAAGTATTAGAGTAGACTCTGACCTATTGTGACTGTTGTCCTTATAAAGAGAGGAGATGAGGTCACAGAACAAAGTCCCCATGAAGACACAGGTTCCCTAGGGCCATAATTTTGGAGAACCTGGTATACCTGGGCAGCATAGGGACACTTCTTGCTATTTTCACTAGAGTAACACTCCAGAAAAACTGTGTCCTCACAGCACAAGAAGAGAAATCCTTTCTTAGAGTTCCTGAGAACCGCTGGAGGTATTACTACCCCTGACTTCAAAATGTAATATAGAGTTATATTTATAAAAACAACATGGAATTAGCGCTCTCTCTGTCTCTCAAAAAATATGTTGATTAGTGAAGTTGAATTGAAGAAGCTAACCCAGAAGCTATCTCCAGCTGATAACAACTTGCAAATAAAAAATTTAGTGGTTTTTTGTTTGTTTGTTTGTTTGTTTTTTTCTCAAAATGAGTCTCACTGAGGAAACAAACCACTCTTAAGGGTAGGCCTCATGCCCAGAAGTAGATGGCCAACACAGAATGAATTCAGTGGCATCTTTGGATGTACTTTGTCTCATAATGCTGAGTTGAAACTGTTTTGTTGTTTTTTTTAATTTTACAGGTCCTTTGCATGTATATATTATGGCTTCCTAGTGTGTGTTTAAGTAAGAGTCCTGTGTGTGCAAACATGTGTTTCTGCATCTATGTGTTGTTTGTGCTTTTTCTCCAGTCATTTTTTCCTTGTTGGTTTTTCCTATCCAGATTTGTTTATTTTTATTTTAGCTTATTGTATTTTATTATTGTTTTTATCTGCCTGTTTGTTTACTATCAAGATACAGAAAGGGTACAGGTCCGGGTAGGAGGAGAGGTGGGAAGGAACTGGGAAGAGTAGGGGGAGGTAAAACAATAATCAGAATATATTGTATAAAAATTTATTTTCAATATAAAAGATAAACCAGTTGGAAAATGGTGTGGAACACAGTGAGTGAAAGGAGTGCAGCTGGCACTGCTAGAGGGTAAAGGTATTTTGCCACTTCACCCAAAGATACCACAGTATAGACTGCAAGGATCCCTAAATGTTATCAGCTTGGCTCCTGCATGCTACCATCAAGACATGATAGAATCTCTCTCTCTTATTTTATATATATAAAATATATATAAATAATATATAAATATATATAATTATATATAATATATAGTATACATTATATGTAATATATATTACAGTATATATGTAATATATATTACAATTTATTCATTATATATCCCAATTGAAGCCCCCTCCCTCAACTCTCCCAGTCCCACCCTCCCACCCTCTTCCCCTCATCCCCTTCCTCTAGTTCGCTGAAAGGGGGAGTTCTCCTCCTCTGCCATCTGCTCATAGCTTATCAAGTCTCATAAGATCTGCCTGGATGCTCTTCCATTCTGTCCTTGCAAGATCCCATCACCAGGGGCAAGTAATCAAAGAGCAAGTAATCAAGTTCATGACAGAAGCAGCCCCTGCTCCCCTTACTCAGGAACCCACAAGTAGACTGAGCTGCCAATTGGCTACATCTGAGCAATTAGCCATATAATATAGGATAGTCATTCTAAAATCTACAGACCTAAAGAAGCTAAACAAGGAGGACCCTCGGGATGGTGCTTAAATCTTATTAAGAATGGCAAACAGGATAGACACCAGAATCGATGTAAGAGAGGGAGCAGAATGGAAGTCTACTATAGACTTCCACCCAACAGGGCAATCGAAGCAGATGCTGAGACTCACAGCCAAACTTTGGGCAGAGCACAGAGAGTCTTATGGAAGAAGGATGGGGAATAGAAGGACATATAGGGAACAGGAGCTCCACAAGACCACCAACAAAGCTAAAAATCTTGAGTCCCAGGGACCTGCAGAGACTGAGGCAACAACGGAGGACTATGCATGGAGAGAACCTGATAGAATCTCTAAGACACTGGGCCAGTGGAAAAAATTAGGACACTGGGGGGGGGGGGTAGTGAGACCATCAACCCCTTCCTCTCTCTCTCTCTCTCTCTTTTTTTCTGGCCACAGGTGAGTGAGTTTTGTCAGTCTTGTTCTTCCACCACATCTACTAAAAAACAGGTCATGAACTGACACCTCCCAAACAATGAATCAAAATTATCAGTTTGTTTCAAGTATTTGTTTCAGGAAAAGAAAAGGATCCCAGGCTAGCTTCAAATTCCCTATGTAGCTGAGGATGACATTAAACTCCAGATTCTCTTTCCAGTTTCCCAGGGGACCTTTTTGCTTTTAATTCTGAGACAGACAGACAGACAGATTTTTATCCTTGGAATCTGACCCTGCATAATCCCTTTCCAGGCTTTTTTAAGTAAATGACAAGAGTTCACAGGCCACAGAATCTCCCAAAGCCAAGGCAAAGACCCAGGCTTCAGAGTCTACCTTGGAGAATTTCCTGCCTGGTGGTCAAGGCTCCTCATGCTCGATAAAGGCCGGATGAGCAAACCAACCAACCATTTGATGTTTTGTCCAAAACAAACCTAGATCTGTAAGCCTTTGAAGTTGACCTAAGTTAGCTCTTCTTAGCACACAATGAAAAGCTTACTTTCAGCCTTGACAAGTGCCCTTGATGAAAGTCAGTCAGTCCAGGTGAATAAGAATTACTTGTTCTTTTAGCTCAAAGACAAAGCTTAAATAAGACATTTTTTCTTTGTTGAATCATTGGAGTGGGAGGCACATTTGGATTACTGGCTGTAGATCTCAGGGCTTCAAATATCATAAGTACCCACTAGTGAAAGAGATGGAAGAGTGGGACAGAGAGAGGGACAGAGATACACAGACAGAGACAGACAAAGAGGGAGAATATCTTTAAATGGTTCTGGGCCAATTCTTGACCTACAGGCCTTTGACTTGATATCCCTAAGTAGCTAATCTTTGGAGCCTAGAGGAGGAAATTTCTCATCACAGTCAGTGATACCCACATTTCTCTTTAGTAGGTGAAGAACTGTGGGAAGTAAAGGGACTTTAATGTGTACAGTATATGACTAAAAATTGCTTTACTGAATCTGACAGGCTAGAGAAGCTTGGTTTTTTTTCCAGCATAGTTAAGATTCTCAAGAGGTCCTTAAGTAACTTTTCAGCACAAGTCACTCATTAGCATAAATAAAGTGTAAGGCTCTGAATTCATCTCACTATTAAATTCAATTCTGATCTTGTCAGATATCATGGTTCCATCCACACTTGAGGCAGTAAAAGTGTTTTCTGAAGTCAATTTCATGTCTTGTAAGGTCTGGTTTACATTCCCATCATCAGAAAAATCAAATGTGCCCCTACATCTCTCTGCTTCCATCTCCTCTACAATGCACTTGCATCAAAATGAGGGCTGAAACTTAACATTGCTTTTGGAAGCCACATACAAACTAAACAGGCCCAGGTGGTGAAATGCAGAGGTAGGCTTGTAGAACTTAGAAACAGTGGCTATAACTAAAATGTAGGGAACTGGTCTCTGGTATATTCTGTGGACATGGTGAAGTTTCTGCCTATTTGACACTCTGCTCACAAAACAACTGGGAGACAAATGATACCAAGCAGGGCCCTTCAACAAGCAACAGAGTGTTCTTTAGTCCACTTTGTAGTGGATGGACAATCTGGGCACACTGACCTAAGACCTGCCCTCACAGTCATGTCAATGATGAGGCTGGAGACACTGTTCCACAGAACATTATCTGAGAGACTCACTGTTTCTAGAACACAGTGTTATCAGGGCAGAACACTGTTTGTCCTTTGTAAAATTTAAAAATAATGCAAGTCAGGCATGCTGGTACATGTCCATAATCGCAGAACTACAAGAAGCTGAGGCAGGAAGATCACAGCAACATCTTGTTTCTGAAAATTAAATGAAATAAAATGCAAAAGTAATGCAAAGTTATCACCTCAGAAAAGCAGTATAGTGCGTGTACTATATACTCATATTTGCACATACTTATGTATACACGTTCTTGTGTACAGACATACCCAAAAACATATGCACTCACACTCACTTATAAATAGAAACTTAGCATCAACTGGGACAGACCCACTCAAGAAAAAACTATCAGAACACACCCTCTCAGTAAACCAAGCGACAAAGAAACCACTCATGAGGGCTCTTCTCCAACAGAAACAGCCTCTGGATCACCTGCCCTCCTCTTCTCACCATCATCTGAAACTCCAACCCCTACCCCCACCCCATGTTTCATAACCTGACTTCTGTTTGGTTACTTCCACCTACTCCTTGCCACGTCAACCTTTACCTAGTTCTCGTACTTAACATAAGCAATATGAGGATCAGGAGAAGAACATGCTTCTAGTTTTAATTAACAAAACTCTGAATGAATATTTGTTGAATGAATCAAAATTTGCAAAGAAAAAGTGTTCTATATGACCTGAGATACTTAGAGAATGCTTGGAAAAGCTCTGATTCTGCGATTCTGTTCATACAACTATTCCAGGTGAGCTGGAACTTCTTCCCGGGGCTATAGGACTGTGAGTGGGCTGTGAAACATAGAGAAAACCTGAATGATTCTGAGCCCTCCCTGGAGTTCAGACAGCACCCCCTTACTCCAGCTCCACCCAGAGAAGCAGATGGAAAGATGGTAGGCAGAGTATCTGCCTTTGCTTTACCTATTTCACACTGATAACACAGTGTGATGATCATTATTTCACAGGATTCATTTTTAACATGTAAATTTTTTAACATAATGTTTACTGTACCTCAATTGCAAAGGCATGTTAAGGGTTAAGAGAGCTGAAAAAAATGTGACTCACAAATGTGAATGCAATTTTTAGCACTGGAATTTCTTTCTGAAATTTTGGATGCTATCATTCAACTCCAAGCTTTAAACTAAACCTTTCTTTTTAAGTCAAAACCTTCAAGTTTACAACAGAGGGCTTAATGGTGGAGCCATCCACCTAGTCTAGATCCTCATCCTTATATCAGGTCTGGGTGGGACATGCCCATCACTTCCTGCCTGTCTTATAGCCTCTCAACTATGTTGAGTTTTATCCAATATGCTTCATTAAATAAACACATTTCCACCACTCAGGGTGTGTGTAGGTCCGTCTTTATGACTACACCAAAGAGCTAACATCCTAGCCTTTATTCTAGCCTTCAAATTAGGTTCAAGCCCCTCTTTCTAGAAACATCCTCTGACAGCTGAGGATGGGCACGTTTTCTAACCTCAGACCCAAACAGAAGCATCAGCTGATGGACATGAATTAGTCCCGTTTCTTTAAATTACTAGGCCTGGCAGACATGAGCCACTCTCTCTTTTTTTTATTTAATTTTTTTATTATTAGTTACATTTTATTAACTCTGTATCCCAGCTGTATCCCGCTCCCTTATTCCCTCCCAATCGCACCCTCCCTCCTTCATCTCCTTCCTGCCCCTTTCCAAGTCCACTAATTGGAGAGGACTTCCTCCCCTTTTGTCTGACCCTGTTTTATCAGGTATCTTCAGGACTGGCTGCAAAGTCCTCCTCTGTGGCTTAGCAGGACTGCTCCTAGGAGTCTACTGTAGAAGGCATATGAAAGACTCTTCTTGGCAGTGTTTCAAAGCAGATACTAAGACTCATAACCAAACCTTTGGCAGAGTGCAGGGAATCATATGAAAGAAGGGGGGTTAGTATGCCATGGAAAGGATAGGAGCCACTCCCTCTTTTTTACAGTTTCTATAAGCAGATGAACGCTTTCGCTTTATCCACCCTGTAAGAGAATGTGTAGGCGAGGTGCTAAATTCTGTCTTGTCAGTAGAGGGCGCTGGTGGAAGGTGGAGGAGTAAAGGACTACTTCCAGGTGAGTGAGGAGAGAAAGACTGAGGGAGTGGGAGGGAGAGAAGGGAAAGAAGGAGGGGAGACAGGGAGAGAAAAAGAGAGACAGAGACAGAGAGAGGGAGGGGGGAAAGAGAGAGGGAGAGAAACAGAGAAAAAGAGAGAGAGAGAGGACTTAGCCATACCTTGTCCATGGTAATGAAAGCAAAACTTCATGGGCTCTATCCCAGTCTAGGCTGCTTCTCCCTACAAACTCACCTTGCCTCTCATACTCAAGGCCTAGGGCTCCTGAGCGACTATCTAGAAGGCATCTACCCATCTTGAGTATGGCTCACTGCAGCTGCAAGAGCTGTCTATCTTAGGAACATACAGAGTGCAGCCTCGTCAGTAGCCAGTGATCAGAGGCTCCCATGGAATCCAGCAAATTCCCAAGCTTGGCAACTCTCTGTAAATCCTCTGCAGTAGAGTTGCATCAAGTTACAAAACTACAGCCCCTCAGCAGTCCCCCATCCTATAAGCTATGGTAGTCCCCTGAGCAGAAGGCTGTGCTTATCTCAGACCTGCTACTTGCAACAGTTTCGCCTACACCACTCAGGTTTTACTGTTTATCTCACATTAAGTTTGCTTCACATCTGTGATGGAGTCTTAGCTCTGAGGCAGAACACCTGCCCAATGAGTGCACCACTCTGTGCTCCATTACTAGAGCCACAAGAACACATAAAAGTCCTTGATAGACTTTCTCTGATGTAGTCATGTATGACTTGTCTCCTGCCCGGAGTCTGATGACACACTCACTTTTTATCCCCTGTGAAAATGGCAAGGTTGTTCTTATCCTTATAAAACTAGAAAAATAAAAATCCCTTCTAATTTAAGTTTTTCTGAAGTCTATTCCTTTCAGTTTGCCATCTATCAAACTGATAAAATATTACTTTGAATCTTACATGAATCAAGATCTAGAATATGGTCTATTATTCATCTTTCTATGACGTAATTAAAAAACAGCTTAAATACAGGGAACTTACATTGTATTGCTCCTATAAGAAGCCTAGTTTGCCAGTTGTTGGGCATTTAAAAGTCGAAGACTTATGGCTTTTTACTTTCTATATAGGAAATAAATAAACAAATTTCAAAATTACAGTGTATATACAGTAATTCTAAAAGTGAAAAATACATCAATAAGAGAACCAAAATGTTCATACATCTTGAAGGAATTTGCTGCTGTCAAAGAAAACTATTGCTAAAAAGTCAGAATTATTTAGTTGTTAGTTTGACCCAATTTGACTAGATTATGACTCAGTTCTATTTGCTTCCTTATGTTTCCCTAAAGGGTGATAGAGAACAACCATTTGCATTAGTTACTTTTCCTGCTGTGACAAAACACAAGACAGAAAGCAGCTTGAGGGTTTATTTCTTCAATTCCACAGATACAGTGTACCATGGTGGTCACTGCAGTCAGGACAGCAGACACAAGAGGTGGCATGGTTACATGCATCTGTAGTCAGGAAGTAGAGCCTGATGGATGCCTGTGCTCTTGCTTCCTCCTTTCTATTCAGTCCACAAATCTCAGCCCATGGGATGGTGTTACCCACAGTTAAGGTGGGTCTCCCACCTCCATGAACCACAAAATTCCTCACAGATATCGCCAGAGATTTGTTTCCAAGGCGATTCAAAGTCCCATCAAATGAACAAGATTAAACCATCACACCATCTTTAAATCTTGAGCATCCTACTTACATCTGACTTGCTTATACAAAGCATGATAGAGCTATGAAGTGTCACAGTTGCTGTTTGAGAAACAAGGGGAATTTAGGAGAATTCAGAAATTGAAGAGTAAAAGATATAAAATGAGTAAGTTCTTGGGAGTTAGCTAAGAAGTCAGTATTTTGACCATCCCTCTCACCATGCTAAACACTTATACTCCACCTCATTCTGCATATCATCATCTTTTCCTCAACCTCAGCTACTCATACCTGTTCACTTATGTCGCCTCATCCTCTACACACTGCAGCACTTCTATGCTGCTCTTTGTACCCATCCCACCTCTTCCTGCCTCTTAGTGAGCAGTTGAGAACTGGAAGGAGACTTGTGTCCCTTGCAGCTGCCAATGCTGCATTGTTAGTCCCCCACACACCCATTTGTATCCTGAGAGAAGGCAGAGGCTTCAGATTCCGGGACACAGTTGACCAGGTGAAGAAACCTAAACATAAGGCTGACTTACTGCCAGGATTTACTTAACACATCAGACTGCATGTGAACCCAAACGACCACCAAATTCAGGAGAGCATAATCATCAGGCAAGGAGGAGACCCTAACAAACAGGCTTGGTATAAGAGTGTTCCATTCAAACAGACAAATGTGTGTGTGGACATATATGCACATTTATAAGACTTTGTGTATATTTATACTTGTACATTAAGGTTTTCTGTTGTTTTGTTTTGTAGCATTGTCTTTTTCCATAGCTCACCTGGGCTTTGAGCTTTCCATCTTCTGCCTCAGTTTCCAGAGCAGCTTGAATTATAAACATGCACCATTACAATACAGGAATTCTAAAATTTTATATCTACAGTTCCACAAAATATATTTGGTAGGAAACTCGGATGGGTTTTCTGCTTTTTGTTTGTTTTTTGTTTCCTAGTCAAATATAAATGAGGAAATTGTGATGAAAACAAGAAAGAGCAGAACAGTAAGTCAAAGGTTTGTAGTGAAGTGTTAGTCTCATTGTGGTCTTCTCAGAGTGTGAAGAGGCATCTCTGCCAGTGATGGTGAATGATGTAAACTGCAAGACAATGCAAGAGTGGGAAGCAGGACTCCTAGCCCCTCCGCAGTCCTGATAGAGGAGTCACTTCGCCTGCAATGCCTACACTACCTTCCTTCAGACCTGTAAACTATCAAACAAAGCGAGTTGCTGACACCAGCCCCTTGAACCCTGGTTCTGAGCCCACCAAAACTTTATTGGAGAAATGGGTAGCATGACCCCATGTGGCAAAAGAAATCTTCAATGATCCTCCCTTAAATGCAGGACTCACATCCTGTGGTCACTTTTCAAAGCATCCTTAGTACATACAGTGGCCAGACCTGACGGAGTGACTCAGACAAGCAAAGCAGAATAGAGTAGGTGAGGTCAGGAGGTTTCCCCACTTCCTTTTAGACATATCCAGAGGCTTTTGTGTCCTTACGTCACAGGGTGTTAGCACTGGATGTCCCTGCACAGACCTAAAAGGGACAAACCTTTCTTAAGAACACCTATTGGGGGGGGGGGAGCCAAGATGGCGACTAGCACACACAGTTTCTGAGCAGTGGGATACCTGATCTTCTGAGTTGGAGAATGGAAGGACCCCCAACCCAGGAACATCAAAGCGAGGCTTTCTGAAAAACAGGGAACATTGCAGGAGGTGAAAACTTTGGCCTCCCATCACCCGGAGACTTGCTTGGGGAAGGAGAGAAATGATCCTTTGTTCTTGCGGCACTCCCTTCCCCCAGACCTCCTTCCTCCTCGGCACAGCGGCACAGTGGCACAGCGGACTCATTTTTCTCAGCACAGACCTAACTGCCTGGGGTATACAGCCGCTGAGACGGAGCCCCAAGCACTTTAGCGGCAGACAAAAGCCAGCAGTACGTGTCCCGGAGTCCCAGATTCGCGCAGCGGCTGCACCATCCTCCCAGGGCGCGAATCTGCTAGACACCATACTAGCTCCACAGGATCGCCATCACTGACGGTACGGCCCGCCCAATCCCACAGTGACAGAGAATACGCTATATACTCACCAAAACCAGGCAGAAACGTCATACAACCTGGACACACCAGGCGCTGGGGCTCCCAAGCTTGGAGAGCACAACAAAGAGATCCCAGGACCTCCCAGAAAGCATTGGGACTAGCAACCCAGTCTCCAGTTACAGCGGGACATGGCAGCGGAGCAGCACTGAACTGGCGGGGCACCACAGCCCTCCAGTTTAAGACTAACCAGGGCCAAACCAGAGAAATGAGAGCCTCGTTACCCCATCCCTGCTGAAGTGACCACCCTGAAATCTCCAGCTGCAGCAAGACCTCAGAACCTGGCAGTGACAGCAGCACAAAACTGACAGAACACATCAAAGAAGCAGGGCCAAACCAGAGAGCAGAGAGCCCCGGATACCACGATCTCTGCCAAGAGACCTGCCTGTAAGTGAGTGCACCCTTGAGAATCTGCAGTTCCCCAGATCCTGGGCCCTTCTAAATCAGAAGCCAGGCATCGAACCCCCCTCCCACCCACATACCCACTTTGGGAAACAGAGGGGCACTAGGGACATTGAAGTTCCTGCCCTGTGAGCCTGATTGAGGAGTTAAGACAGTTAATGCCAGAAATTGCGCTGCGATCATCATTAGCGCCTGCGACATATACAGTGCAGAGTCCCTCCCACACACTCAAGGGTTCAACATTAGCCATCACTCTGTCCCTCGAGAAACTCATCCACGCACACTTACACACACAGACACACACACACACACACACACACACACACGTGCGCGCACACACACGCTTGCATTTGCCCCGTTTGCGCCTGCGTACTTTCCTCCCACAGGTACAGCTAGTCCTCAGCACACGCTGAGAGTGCTCAGCTTCCTGAAGAACCCTCCAGATACCAGAGAGAGACAGCACCAGTCTGATCTGCAGAATTCAAAAACAAACAGGGAAGGTTTCAGATAAGCCAATGGCCAGGGGTAGGCGAAAGAACACTTCAAACATAAATCAGGACATCATGACTTCACCAGCAAACCCCAAAATCGATGGATACTCCAATTCAGCAGAAGCACAGGAAAATGATTTTAAAGCCATGCTTGCCCAATTATTTGAGGCTCATAAGGAGGAAATGAACAAGTCTTTCAAAGAGATGGCCAGTCAATTGGAGGCAAAGAAAGAAGAAATAGACAATATCCTTAAAGAAACACAGGCAAACATAGCCAAACAAATAGATACACAAGTAGAGGAAAAATTAGTGGCATATAAGAAGGAAATGAAAAAAGAAATAGAGGCCATCGTAGAGAGACAGGAATCCAAATTCAAACACATGAAAGAAATGGTGCAAGTCATGAAAACAGAATTAGAATCAATAAAGAAAACACAAAATGAGAAAACCCTTGAGCTGGAGAACTTGGAGAAAAGATCAGGAACCACAAAAGTAAGCATCACCAACAGAATACAAGAGATGGAAGAGAGAATCTCTGGAGCTGAAGACACACTTGCAGAAATGGATACTTCTCTCAAAGAAAAAGTAAAATCAGAAAAGTTCCAATCACAAAATATCCAAGAAATCAAGGATGCTATGAAAAGACAAAATCTAAGAATAATAGGAATTCACGAAAAAGAAGACTCCAGACTCCAAGGTCCAGAAAATATTTTCAAGAAAATCATAGAAGAAAATTTTCCCAAATTAAAGAAAGAGATGTCCATAAATATACAAGAGGCCTACAGAACTCCAAATAGACTAGACCAGAAAAGAAACACATCACGTCACTTCATAGTCAAAACACTAAATCTACAGAACAAAGAAAAGATATTAAAAGCAGCAAGGGAAAAAGGCCAACTAACATATGAAGGTAGACCTATCAGAATCACACTGGACTTCTCATCAGAAACTATGAAAGCCAGAAGGGCCTGGGCAAGTATCATGGAGACTCTAAGAGATCACAAATGTCAACCCAGACTACTATACCCTGCAAAGCTTTCAATCAACATAGATGGAGAAAACAAAATATTCCATGGCAAAACTAAATTTACACAATATCTACACAGCAAACCATCCCTACAAAAGATACTAGAAGGAAAACTCCAATCCAATGAAAACAAATTCACCCAAGAAAACAGGGCATACAGATAATGTCCCAACAAAAATGAAAAGAAAACAATCAATGAAACAGGGTTAGATCATCGACTCCATTACAAAAGGAACTAACATGCATTGGTCACTATTATCTCTCAATATCAATGGAATCAACTCACCAATAAAAAGACACAGGCTAACAGAATGGTTAAGGAAACAGGATCCAACATTCTGTTGCATCCAAGAAACACACCTATGCAACAAAGACAAACACTACCTCAGAGTAAAGGGCTGGAAAACTGTTTTTCAAGCAAATGGTTCCAGAAAACAAGCTGGAGTAGCCATCCTAATATCTAATAAAATAGACTTTCAACCCAAGTTAATCAAAAAAGATAAGGAGGGCCACTATATTCTCATCAAAGGAAAAATCCACCAAGAGGACATCACAATCTTGAATATCTATGCTCCAAATACAAGAGCACCGACATCCGTAAATGAAACATTATTAAAGCTTAAATCATACATTGATCCTAATACCTTAATAGTGGGAGACTTCAACACTCCACTCTCACCAAGGGACAGATCAACTAGACAGACACCAAATAGGGAAATAAAAGCACTCACAGAATCCCTAAATCAAATGGACCTAATAGACGTCTACAGATCATTTCACCCAAACTCAAAAGAGTACACCTTCTTTTCAGCACCACATGGAACCTTTTCCAAAATAGACCATATAGTGGGCCACAAAGCAAGCCTCAACAGATACAAAAGGATTGAAATAATCCCTTGTATACTATCTGACCACCATGGACTAAAGCTAGACATCAACAACAACAGAAACAACAAAAAGCCGACACGCACATGGAAACTGAACAACTTACTACTCAATGACAGCTGGGTTAAGGAAGAAATAAAGAAAGAAATTAAAGACTTCCTAGAATTCAATGAAAAGGAAGGCACAACATACCCAAATTTATGGGACACATTGAAAGCAGTGCTCAGAGGAAAATTTATAGCACTAAGTGCCTGCAAGAAGAAATTCGTAACATCACATACAAACAACTTAATGGCCCAACTGAAAACCCTAGAAAAAAAAGAAGCAGATACACCCAAGAGGAGCAGACGGCTGGAAATAATCAAACTAAGGGCTGAAATCAATCAACTAGAAACAAATAAAACTATCCAAAAAATCAATGAAACAAAAAGCTGGTTCTTTGAGAAAATCAACAAGATAGACAAACCCTTAGCCAAACTAACTAAAAAGCAGAGAGAAACTATCTAGATCAGCAAAATCAGAAATGAAAATGGGGACATAACCACAGACATTGAGGAAATCCAAACAATTATTAGGTCATACTACAAAAGCCTATATGCCACAAAATTTGAGAATCTAAATGAAATGGATAATTTTCTTGAAAGATTCCATCTACCAAAACTAAGTCAAGATCAGGTAGAAAGATTGAATAGCCCTATATCTCCCAAGGAAATCGAAGCAGTCATTAACAGTCTCCCCTCCAAAAAAAGCCCTGGACCAGATGGCTTCAGCGCAGAATTCTACAAGACCTTCAAAGAAGTGCTAACTCCAATTCTCCTCAAGCTATTCCACAAAATAGAAACAGAAGAAACACTACCAAACTCATTCTACGAAGCCACAGTCACCTTAATACCTAAACCACACAAAGACCCAACAAAAAAAGAGAACTTCAGGCCTATCTCTCTTATGAACATTGACGCAAAAATACTCAATAAAATACTTGCAAACCGAATCCAAGAACACATCAAAGATATCATCCACCATGACCAAGTAGGCTTCATCCCAGGCATGCAAGGGTGGTTCAACATATGGAAATCCATCAATGTAATCCACTACATAAACAAACTGAAGGAGAAAAACCACATGATCATCTCCTTAGATGCCGAAAAAGCATTTGACAAAGTCCAACACCCATTCATGTTTAAAGTCTTGGAGAGATCAGGGATACAAGGCACATACCTAAACATAGTAAAGGCAATATATAGCAAGCCTATAGCTAACATCAAACTCAATGGAGAGAAACTTAAATCAATCCCACTGATACAAATCGGAAAGGTAGAGGTCAAAGTGTCACTATTTGCAGATGATATGATAGTACACATGAGCGACCCCAAAAATTCAACCAGAGAACTCCTTCAGCTGATAAACACCTTCAGCAAAGTGGCAGGATACAAAATCAACTCAAAAAAATCAGAAGCCCTCCTATATACCAAAGACAAAAAAGCTGAGAAAGAAATTAGGGAAACAACACCCTTCACAATAGCCACTAATAACATAAAGTACCTTGGTGTGACTCTAACCAAGCAAGTGAAAGACCTGTTTGAGAAAAACTTCAAGTCTCTGAAGAAAGAAATCGAAGAAGATATCAGAAGATGGAAAGATCTCCCGTGCTCATGGATTGGTAGGATTAACATTGTGAAAATGGCCATACTGCCAAAAGCAATCTACAGATTCAATGCAATTCCCATCAAAATACCAACTCAAATCTTTACAGACCTTGAAAAAAAGATTCTCAGCTTCATATGGAGAAATAAAAAACCCAGAATCTCCAAAACGATCCTGTACAACAACAGATCATCTGGAGGTATCTCCATTCCTGATCTCAAGCTGTACTACAGGGCAACAGTAATAAAAACTACATGGTATTGGCATGGAAACAGAAAGGAGGATCAATGGAACCGCATAGAAGACCCAGAAATAAATCCACACACCTATGAATACTTGATATTTGACAAAGAAGCCAAATCCATTCAATGGAAAAAAGACAGCATCTTCAACAAATGGTGCTGGACCAACTGGATGTCTACATGCAGAAAAATGAAAATAGATCCATATTTATCACCCTGCACAAAACTAAAGTCAAAGTGGATCAAGGACCTCAACATAAAACCAGATACCCTAAATCAATTGGAAAAAAAGTGGGGAACAGCCTAGAACTCATTGGCACAGGAGACAACTTCCTGAACAGAACACCAACAGCACAGGCTCTAAGAGCAACAATCAATAAATGGGACCTCATGAAACTGAAAAGTTTCTGTAAAGCAAAGGATACTGTCATCAAAACAAAACGACTGCCTACAGATTAGGAAAGAATCTTCACTAACCCTTTATCTGACAGAGGACTGATATCCAGTATATACAAAGAACTAAAGAAGCTGAAAAGCAGCAATCCAAGTAATCCAATTAAAAAATGGGGAAAAGAGCTAAACAGAGAATTCTCGACAGAGGAATATCGAATGGCAGAAAAACACTTAAAGAAATGCTCATCCTCATTAGCCATCAAGGAAATGCAAATCAAAACGACCCTGAGATATCACCTTACACCCATCAGAATGGCCAAGATGAAAAACTCAAGCGACAACACATGCTGGAGAGGTTGTGGAGAAAGGGGAACCCTCCTCCACTGCTGGTGGGAATGTAAACTGGTACAACCACTCTGGAAAGCTATCTGGCGCTTTCTAAGACAAATAGGAATAGTGCTTCCTCCAGACCCAGCTATACCACTGCTAGGTATATACCCAAAGTTTGTTCAAGTACACAAAAAGGACACTTGCTCAACCATGTTTATAGCAGCTCTATTTGTAATAGCCAGAACCTGGAAACAACCCAGATGTCCATCAACGGTGGAATGGGTACAGAAATTGTGGTATTTTTATACCATGGAATACTACTCAGCAATCAAAAAGGAGGAAATCATGAAATTTGCAGGCAAATGGTGGGATCTAGAAAAGATCATTCTGAGTGAAATATCCCAGAAGGAGAAAGACAAACATGGGATATACTCACTTATATAGACCTATAAGATATGATAAACATAACGAAATCTATACACCTAAAAAAGATAACCAATTGAGCTGACATGGGGTAAGATGATCAATCCTCGTTTAGAAAGACAGATGGGATGTGCATTGAACGTATGACAGGAGTCTACTGAGCGCATCTGAAAGACTCTTAACTAGCAGTGTTTTCAAAGCAAAGACTCATGACCAAACCTTTGGCAGAGTACAGGGAATCATAAGAAAGAAGGGGAGTTAGTCTGATGGGGAAAGGATAGGAGCTCCACAAGGACCAAATATATCTGGGCACAGGGTCTTTTCTGAGACTGACATTCAACCAAGGACCATGTATGGATATAACCTAGAACCTCCACTCAGATGTAGCCTGTGGTAGCTCAGTAACCAATTGGTTTCCCAAAGTGAGGGGAACAAGGACTATTTCTAACAGGAACTCAATGACTGGCTCTTTAGTCTCCCCACCCCCGAAGGGAGGAGCAGTCCTGTTAGGCCACAGAGGAGGGCTTTGCAGCCAGTCCTGAAGATACCTGATAAAACAGGATCAGATGAATGGGGAGGAGGGCCCCCTATCAGTGGACTTGGAAAGGGGCACTGTGGAGATGAGGGAGGGAGGGAGGGACTGGGAGGGAATGAGGGAGCGGGACACGGCTGGGATACAGTTAATAAAATGTAACTGATAAAAAACAAAAACAAAACAAAACTGAACTTTAAAAAAAAAAAAAAAGAACACCTATGGGAAAGCCCCTTGGGGATTCTGTATTTCCTAGCTTGTTTGTGGGTAAAACCTCCCTTTCTACTCCTCACTCAACCCCACTCTTATCTGAGAAAGAACTCATCTTTTGAAGCCCGGAGGCTGAACTGAAAAAGTCTCTTGAGGAGATAATGTTCCCAACCTACATGGGAACAGGCTGTGACTCTGCTATGCTGCCATTTGGTGACCTAGCATAGTGACTGAGTAAACACTGACTGTTTCAGAATGTTCACTCACAATTCTTCAAAGACTAAAACATCATTCTGAGAAACTCAGTAAGTGTACCCTGGAAATCATAGTCAGAAAAATCCCCATGCCCACAGGATCAGGTTGACCATGCGCTTTCTCAGGAAGAGAGGCTCTCAGACTCTCAGTGTCGGTCTACCAGAAAAAGTGGCCCAGCCCAGAGACAAAGACCCACATAGGAGACAGATGCCTGTGGTGCTCTGAGAATGCAGACCACTTACAAGCTCCGAGAAGCCACGGACCACTTGCCGCCTCTTCAGGTTGGTCTCTCCATCCAGGTTAGCAGTCTCGATGTGACACAGCCCATCAGGGTCACTGGATGATAGCAGCAGAATGTCCGCAGGTATGATCTCATTGCAGCGAAGATGGACGAAGTCGCCTACTCGAATTTCTTTCCAGAATCGATTCACATATTTCTTTTCTTCCCTGGTGAGAGACTTTGATTAACACTGTTGACAAGATCCAACTATGCTGAGTTTGGCTGATGAGTATTTGAGGATCATTGAAACATTGTTTCTACTTTTTGACAACAGCAAGTTGTTTTTTAAGAACAAGCTTGAGGCTATAAATGCATATAAGTCTATTTGAAATGGCCAGAATTGCAGAACTGTAGGGACAGACTGTGGAAGGCTACTGTGGCTGGAAGGAAGGTAGATGGAGACTGACTGCTTAAAAGGGGGAAGTGATTTGGGGTTGACAAAAATGTTCAAAGCTAGACAATGATGTAGGAGCTCATCACTGTGGAAGCCATAAATGTCATGAGCTTCATCACTTGAAAATGGTCAAAATCACCACTCCTGGACCTGTGCCCCAAAAACAGAAAGCAAGGATTTCTCTGTTCATTGTGGTATGACATTAGCCACAATGCAGAATCCAACCCTCTTCCCACTGATGGACAGGGAGACAATACAGTGCACATACAGTGGAATATTACCCAATACTTAGGAATGAAAGCTAGAGCACAGGTGAATTGGGAAGATGCTGTGCTAAGTGATGGGAGGATTCACAAAAGGACTATCTCATGTTTCCTCTCATGAGGGACTTAGAACAGGGACATGTAAAGAGGAAGAAAGAGATCATAGTTATCAAAGGCTGGAGGAGGAAAAAAATATTTACTTATAGATACAGTTTCTACCTGGTGATTTGGATGTAGTGATGATGGTTAGACTGCACAGTATCATTAATGCTACTAAATTATATGCTTAAAATAGTTACAATGGCAGATTTTGTTATGTGCCACAATTTTTTATTTCAAAAAAATGTAACTTAATTGTAATGGTAATCTTTATGTTTATCTGCCTGAAATAAAAAGAATATAATTTTAAATCTTTAAACCCTGTGAAACTACGCTTATGTTGTACCTGTTTAGCAAACTATTGGGTGGTCTAAGAGCTCCTGCAGGGCCTGGAAGTGATCTGTGAGCAATGACATATGTCACTATTGGGTCTACAAAATGGACAAGAGACCAGCATTATCCTCTTGACCAAATCAAGAAGTAGCCCAGGACAACAGCTACAGTCACCAATCGCTGTAGCCTTCAGAACTTGCTAGTTAAGTTATTCACATGACCACGAGAAAAGCAAACCTAGTAATCCAACACAAAGGTTGTTTTTAGCAGTTTCTTGGATTTTTATGTAAGTATGGAGTGTAAAGAATTGGCTGAATGTTTTCAGCTAAGTTCCACATTGGATCTGAAGAAACCCTTACAAACTTCAAGGGCTGACTGCTATAAGTGCTTCCTTCAGCTTCTTCCCTGTTTCTTTTTCCTTTCTCTGTCCTCTAATCTGTCTGTCTTGGTCACTGTCTCTTGATACAGACACTATGTCGCCCAAGATGGCCTCAAACTTCTGGGCTCAAATGACCATACAAAAACTCAAGTAGCTGGAACTGCAGCTACATACCACCATGCCTGATACTTCTTTCAGTTTAAGCCTCTATTTTCCTATGTTTTACTAATTCAAGATACACCAAACCAACTATGTACAAAGCACAGTACCGGCCACTATAAAATAAGATCTAAATATAGTGTCTGTCCTGGAACCTAAATGCTAAAAGAGAGACAACCACTAGAGAGCATCCTGTGGGCTGTAGCAATCAAGCCCACATGGTTGATCACATCCCCAAAACAGCAAAATGTCATTCTATCTGGTCCACTATATTGATCACATAGGCCTACTATGTTTATCCCAAGGATCTATATGGTCCACTCATCACACTAAGATTCCTCTCACCCCACCCCATCCAGAGATATTCTGAGGTAAGGCACAGAAGAGATACTCCATCACCCATCTTGCTTACTAATTAACAGTCTGATTCCTTCCAAATTTGGAGAAATATGAACTTGATATCAAACATATTAGACATATTAAGCTCATTTAAAATTCCTTTTCTAAAGGTCAGACCCCAAGTTTATAGCATTAGAAGCTTTTGCCTTTAATTTCCCTTCTTCATCATTACCATTCCTGGGTTTCTACAGAAAGAGCAAAGCAGTTTAAAAGAGGCAGTCCTTTTGGAAATCATTTCTACCACAGAGAATGGCAGTAGATGTACTCGAGTCCATGGGCTAGACTTTGAGTTCAGTGGGACCCCCAGATCGGGTGATCTTGGGATCCATTCCAGGACAGTGATGATAGAAGACAGAGAAGCTCAGCAGCACTGTCTTTGGTGAGTTTGTACATAGTATCAAAACTCAGCGAGCTCAGTTTGGCTTCCTCAATAGACCTCATTTTTAGAACCAGTAATAGAGAGAGGCATGTGCATCTAAAGGAAATTCCCTACCATAGCTAGTCACTAAGGGCACTATGCAGAAGAAGCCTAAGGCCTTCAATGAGACATGGGACAGGCTCTAAGCAAGAGCAACACCACCCCCTTCAGGATATCTAGAAGAATAAGGCTCTGAGGAAAAGACCCTTCAGGTGCAGGAATCCCTGTCTTGGGCAGATCCTGTGAAAGTCTAAGTTGGGAATCTTTTGTAAAAGAACAGTACACAGGGCACATATTGCTGCCATAGACCAGGATCCCTCACAAAATTCAAGTTGTATTCTTCTCATGATAAATGTCTTTGTATTCGTGATTATGTGTGATACATATGCTCACTTATGGGGAAAATAATAGATGCTACATATTTGTCAGTCTTTCCTAATATTATGGGCTGGATTGTGTTCCATTAAGTAATTATGTTGAAGTCTTATCCACTACTATCTCAGACTACATTTGGAGATAGGGTCTTTCTAGAGCAGCAGTTCTTACCCTGTGGGTCACAACCCTTTTCGCAAACCTCTATTTTCAAAAAATATTTACATTGAGAGTCACAACAGCAGCAAAATTACAGTTATGAAGTAGCAACAAAAATAATTTTATGGTTGGACATCACGGCAATATGAGGAAGTGTATTAAAGGGTCACAGTATTAGAGAGAACCACTGCTCCAGAGGGATCTGAGTGAAGAGAGTGTGGTGAGATGCTACTCTAGTGTTAGTTGTGTCCTTATAACAAGGAAAGAGCTATCAGAGATGTCCACACAAAATGAATGTGACAACACTGGTTAGATGGCTATTTAAAGGCCAAGGATAGTACAGGACATTACAGACTCCTGAAGACACAGCTCTGAATACTTGGCTGTGGCAGCCCACATAGATTAATACAGCACATAGCCATTTCAACAAGGTCTGCTTAGTGCCAGACCTCTGCAAAAGTGAGCTAAAGGTTATCATCACATAATGACATAACAGCTGTGTAGCCATGGTGTAATGCATGACTTCAGGTCTGCAGTAATGCTGGCACAAAGCTGCTGCGCTGCAAGTGGCATTTAGCACAGCAGACAAAATCATGTATAGAATATGATATTAAATGGGGAGTGATGATGTCTCTGGTTTGTATACTTACTCCACTACACATTTTATGTTTTTCTTGTTTTCTCCCTCGTGCTAGAGGAACCAAGCCCACAGCTGTTCTACTATTGGGCTAAAATAAACCTCCAACCCCTTCATGATAATTTTAATGCACACATCCAGTTATAAATAATGTTTACTCTAAAGTGGCGTGCTGATTCCTCTAGCATCAGCAAACATCCATGGTTAGAGTGTCTTTTGATTGCCTCAAGATAGCACATGGAGTGACAACATATAAGTGTGTAACTATGTGTGTACCACTACAATGTTCTTACAAGAACAAGATGGCCTGATGATGCCTGTGTGAGAAAACATCCCCACTGTTAGGCATTGCATGACTACTACCTCTCTCAGGACTTTGAATCTTATGTCTCTAGCTAGAAAGAGCTCACAAGCTGAATTGCCAAAAAAAGATGAGCAGAGCAGAGAGGTTGAATGAGGGCAGCACAGTGTGTGATTTCTTCACATGCTTGTACTCAACAGGCTACCGGGGCACAGGGAATGCACTGTAGAGAAAGCAGAAGTAAATTAACCTGATGCCCAGTGGCCTCTTAGAAGCACTCTTTTTGAGGCTTTGGCCAGGTGACCTACTTAGGCTTACTTCCACTTTCCTCAGACTTCTGTGCTCAGTGCTCAAGTGGTTACACAGTCAACAATCTTCTCCACAAGGAACACCCCAGGGGTCACAGTACTCCATCTCTGCAGATGCCTTTAGTGTACCCCACCCAAAGAAAGCTATTCTTTTCCAGCAACTGTGGGCCACCTGAGATAAATGGGTTGCATGTTCTATAGTAATAGAGATGGGCTTGTGCTATAGCTCAATGGCAAAGAATATGCCAAGCATACATTAAGTCTTGGGTTCGATCTTAACACACACACACACACACACACACACACAAAATGATAGATAGATAGATAGATAGATAGATAGATAGATAGTAGATAGATAGATAGATAGATAGATAGATAGATAGATAGATAGATATCATCCATATATTTTTCTATGTTTTCTATATGGATAGAAAATTTTTTAAAAATTGGATAAACAGAGGGGATTTACAGCAATCATAGTCCTCTACACAGCAGATGAGTTTATAGCAATTTTAGAAATGACACTGTTTATAAAAAGAACATATTGAATTCTTTTTAAGGACAGATGCTACCCCTATGTGGCAGCAGATTTCAAGAAGACCCTAAGACCTTTAACACTGGTGCACAGGAAACATGCATAGCTTCTGTGGATGGGTTGGAGTCAGAAACACCTATGGAACACAGGTGACCAATCATCCTGTTATAAGCTGACACATGGGGCAACTTCCAGTAGGATATGGACCTAGCCATGTGTCTTGTGAATCTATGTCTGGTATCAGAGAAAGAGATGTGCATGGGAGCAAAGAAGAGGCTACATGGCCAGGACCTGAGGGTGAACCCCTCACCCATCAGCCAGAATGAGAATGGAATACCTCAGACTGTCTTAGTAAGTTTCGGGTATTTTGTTTTGTTTTGTTTTGTTTCTATAAGTGAATACCACACACTGGATAATATATAAACCAAAACAGCAGCATATTCAGCTCAGTAGAAAGTAGGAGGTTCAAGGTCAATGGGCAGTGTTTGGTGAAGCACTTTCTTGAAGGCAGGAAATCTGCCTTCACACAAGGTAGTATGAGGTATCATGAGAAGGGAGTCCAAGGACAAGAGATAAACTGGCTTTTGTGACAGAGATGGTCTTGAAATAACCCAGCAGTTCCTTAATCTGTGGGAGAATAGATCATTGTTATAACTCTTAGTTGCTTACACGGAGGATTAAATTTCCTTGTAAATTTTTGTGGGATCATTCCCAGACCTACCCAATGGAAAGAGGTAGAAAAGCATACCTTCTCCTAAATGCAGAAACTTTCTATGGGAGGACAGATGGTACCTTTTGCCTGACAAGACTCAAGAGTAGAGGATCCAGCTAATATCTGCTGGCCATAGAAAGTGTGAGATCATGTTGTTTAATGTTTAGCAACTTATGTGTGTGTGATATTTATTACACAGCCATAAAAAATAAACATGTCATCTCTAATTCCTACACCAAGGTAAAGGCACTCTAACCCTCCCTCTCCCTTCTCCCCTCTCTTCCTCTTACTCCATTTTCTTCTTTTTTCTTTTCTCGTCTTCTCTGTCCCAAGCACCCCATGGTCTATATATACAAAGCAGTAAACAAGAAATGTCCTTAGCATTTAGTTCTATAATACCCATGACTGAGAAAGAACTACCTCATGAAAAGGAAGTCCACCAAAGCATAAAATGACATACAAACAAAGGAATTTGACAGTGAACAGTCTTGGAGCATGAGCTGAGATATGGTCACACAAAAATCATGGTCACTCCAGAGGAATGATAACCAGCTCTTCTGTTTGCTGAGTTCTCAGCTCAAGATACAAGAGGGGACTAATCTAAGACTGTCAATCCAAGAAAAGCTCAGAGAGCACTTATGAAAGAGAAAATGTGTGTGTTCCTTAAGATTTACCAACTAATAGTGACTGGAGAGTTCATGGACCCTAGAACAGTGGTTCTCAACTTAATGCTCTGACCGTTTAATACAATTCCTCATGTTGTGGAAAAATAATTTTCATTCCTACTTCATAACTTTTACTTTGTGACTATTATGAATTGCAGTGTAACCCCCGCAAAGGGGTCACCACCCCCAAGTTGAGAACCACTGTCCTAGAGGGTAACCTACTGCCACTAAACCAATGTAATTTGTGACTATTCTAGATACTTACCCTTATACCTACAGATAAATGTAGCTTCATCCTTTAGTCAAAACAGCTTTTTGCAACAAATGGAGACTGCTACAGAGATGCATACCTCATCAAATTACAGAAAATAAGTGTCTGTGGGGTGATCAGCCCCAACTGATGTACCTACAATGCAATCTTTCCACACAAGGCTCATGGGAAATTGGAAAGGAAAAAGGTGAAAATATTGTAAACCAGAGGACCAAGCAAAAGAGTGTTATCTACACATGATAACATATCAACAATATGGATACTTTACCAATACCTACATAATGACTACACTAATGGGGATAAGCCAATGAAAAGGGGAGAAATCTTACAAGAGCTGGAGGCAGTCAGTGACAGCTGAAAGAGAAAATCATTTTTCTCCAGTTTTGAGTTCCAGTCCCAAGTGGTCATCCCTAAACACATGAACATAGGAGCAACACTAAATGGACTCAGTGAAGTTTTTGGTTTTGGTGGGGAGGTGGGGATGGGGGTGGATGAGTGCTTGTGTGCATGTATATATGTAACAATAATGAAGAAGAGGTCATGAATTTGAGGGGCCACAGGAGGAGTTAGAGGAAGAGAGAGAGGGGTTGGAATGAAGTAAATGTAGTACTCATGTTTGAAATTCTAAAACAAACATAAGTAAGAAATATAGTAATAAAAATAAGAAACAAAGACAAAAACAGTAAAAGAATGTCTCATGAGCAAAAAGAGCCAGGCCTAAGGCTACAGACAAAAGCAAGTCCTTTCAAGCAAAGCAAAGGTCCTGTCACCTCAGAATGGGGTTGAAATCTGGCCTGGTCAGTCAGCCA
This sequence comes from Meriones unguiculatus, assembly GCF_030254825.1. NCBI lineage: Eukaryota > Metazoa > Chordata > Mammalia > Rodentia > Muridae > Meriones > Meriones unguiculatus. The sequence goes on along the minus strand of NC_083361.1, from coordinate 47,210,041 downwards.
CAAATCACAGATGTCCCTGCAACATCACCTTTCAGCCTCTGTTTGCTCAGCTGGAAAGCGAAGTGTTGTACAGATGTGTGGGAATCTGAGGTCTCCATAGTTTTCTTCTGAGGAAACATTGTTAACACTTTATAATCTGATACATTTTGCCTTGCTGCTCTCATCTGACCCTATTTGTCTATCATAGACACTCCAGGAATCTTGTATAAGAATTAGGATGACCAATTTCATTTAAAGGAAAAATAAAACAATCCCTCAATTCATTATTTTGATCATTGGCTTAAACTTGGTTAAAACTAGTTTATTCTTAGAAACCATGTTTTTTTTTTTTAATTTAAAGTAATTGTTTTATCTTGCTAATAAGAACTTTTGCTTTAGGTCAAGAAATTGATATGACTTCTTCATAAATTGAAGATTTAAGCATTGTTTAGAGATGTATACATCAGGATTTCCACTCAGTGCATGATTTTGTTTATGGCTGTCCAGTGTTTCCACAGTGAGAGTGATCTCTACTGTGCAATTACTAATGTCTTGAAAGTAGAGAAGATCTACTTCTAAAATGGAGGATGGGCGACACTATAAGAACAAATGAGAGATAATTCATCTCCATTGCCAAATGACTGGATTTGGAATTACCTAGGAGACACAACTCTGGATATATCTGTGAAGGCATTTCTACAGATGTTTAGCTGATGCAGGAAGACTCTGCTTCACTGTGGCTGGCACCATACCATGGACCACAGAATAAATAAAATGAAAAGGACAGAAAGCAATACCAGTATTGCTCCTATCTGTACTTCTTGACTGTGGGTGCAATGTGGCCAGCTGCCTCATTCTTCTGCTACCATGCCTTTGCTACGATGATAGGCTATGCTCTCAAACTATGAGGCAAAATAACTCTTTCTTCCTCATATTGCTCCTATCAGGTGTTGAGTACAGAAATGAAGTACAGAGAAGTAATACAGGAAATGAGAGACTACTCTTCTACTTCAATGGGGATTAACATTTAGGCTATTTGTCCTCAGAAGTAAAGGGTTGTTGTTGTTGTTGTTTTGTTTGTTTTGTTTGAGATAAAGACAGATTCTGGTGTTTCTCGCAACCAGGTAAGCATAGGGTTCCCTGGTGCCCAGCCATGTCCTGTGAGCCCCGAAAGCAAGAGACTATAGAGTGCTGTGCTTTCTGCATGAAACCATAATTTACCCTTCCATGCTGAGGGAATGCAGCTGGAAAACAGTTCTGGAATGTGTGCATGGAATTGCCACATCCTCTAGCTTTTGCAAACTGTAACTCCCAGTAGCTCACTCATGTATGTAAACATTCCTGGCATGCATTCATCTCCCTAGAGACTTACTCAGCACTCAAATACAGCAGTCTGTTGAGTCTCTTGAAAGACATAACTGTTCTTCAGAACAGCCCTCCATGCAAGGGCTATGGGTACTCCAGAGTTTTTATTTGGGGTCTTTAGCGAACACCAGCAGGTGTAGATGGCTTAGATCGTAGTTTCTTTCAGCACTGAGACTCCATCATCTTAGTACTGGCAGTAAATATAACCAAAAAGTGAACACATCTCTCTCCACACCATGGCTGATGAAGTCACCACACAGTGAACTCTCCAGCCTATACCTTGAGAAGCCTTCTTTTGGTCCTAACAGTGTGTTCCCTTTTGCACAGATAAAGGAGCCCTAAAGGGACTGAGCAGTCCAATGTCACAAACCCACCTTACTCTGAATCCACAATGGTGAAGAGGTTTGACCTAGAAAGCACATGTGATCTGGTGGCCTAAAAAAAAGACATCTCACATAGACTAAGCAAGAAACCTTACCTCCCCTATTCATTTGAAATTGTTCCGGCGAGACTGGTGTGGTCTAAGAATGCATATTGGTATGCATGTTAAAGAAACAAAGGCAGCTGGTGCTGGAACATACATTGCAGTGTTTGAGGGGCATAGAAAAGCAGTGCCTAGTCCTTTTGTCAAAATGCCCACACATTCGTAAACAATCATAGAGACATCATCCACCCAGAACCACCTGAGCTGTGGTTATAGAAGGACAATGCTTTGCTGTGGTCTCCCACTCTGGGCACTTCCCTTTGGAGTTCTCTTTGAGGTAGAAAGCTGTTTTTTGTTTGTTTGTTTGTTTGTTTGTTTGTTTTCCTGGGTTCAGGCTGAGTGGCAGCTCTGAGCACTGCTCCCTCTTTAAAAAAATAAAATCTGACTGCATGAAGAAGCCACAGACCTCAAGTTTGTGTCCCAGGTGGCATAAAGCCACTCTATATATTCTCACATGATCCTTTTACATGGTATATTTATAAACCTACTAATCCGTTGACTTCAGAATGATGGACTATTGCTAATGATGCCTCCCATCTGGCCACTGCTTAATGTCACACAGCCCAGATATATGTATATGTATACACACACACACACACACACACACACACACACACACACACATATATATATAAGGTCTCATCTGAGCTATGACTCATCCTCCAAATCAGGCTCTGGGTTCTGAATGCCTCAGCTTCCTGATCTATAAAAGAGGAAACTGACCTAGTTCAGTCTCCCAGCAAGCCCACCCCTTCACACCACATTCCCTAAGCTCTTTAGCCTTGCCTTATACACTTTACCCTTTCCTGGAACCTTAAATCTGGACTTTACCTTGCAGTCTGCTTTATGTATGACTTCTCCCCAATACTGCCTTTGAAGCAAGTGTTTCATTTTAACTAATAAAGTCAGCAACACCACAAGTGAGACTGGAGTTACATCTTACATTTGATTTCTGGTTTGGAATTTAAAAAGAAAAAAAAAGCCATCACATTGCTTATCAGAAAGACACCACAATTGTTCACAAGATTTCAATGAAATCAAGCACATAGGTACAATTTCAACATAATCTTATAAAATATGGCTATATGGTTAGTGTTATTTCCTTATCCTATTTCATCACAATCCATGTAAAGGCAAGTGTCTTTTATAGATATTACATTGACTTCTGGTCTCTGTCTGTTTGTATTTTCTGCTAAGACATCCAGGATTAAGTTGTAACCACTAGAGTGGTTACACTTGCTAAACCAACAGAAATGCAGTTGACCAAGCATGCCTGGATGTGTTCTGTTTCATAAGCAGTCAGATATATTTCATATTCTTCAAAGTGCATCGTAATCAGGTAAATTTAAAGGTAAACCATCTAGGAAGGTCCATAGAAGATGCATCTAAAAATAGGAAAGCCCACAGAACTGAGCCCACCACTCACATCAGCTCCCCTGAGGCCTCCCAAGCACCCTGAAACTGCTGGGTCTTTTGGCTCACAGAAGAGGCATTGCATGGTTCTTCTAAGGCAAACAGAATAAGCCTTTGAGGCAAGAAATATAAAAATTCAAAAAAACTAAAAGCCAAATGGCTGCAGAATGTGAAGAGGGGCAATTAATGTTTGCAAAAACCCAATGTTAGGTCATAGAGATTTACTAACAGGAGACAGACTGCCATCAGATATTTCAGAACCCATCCATTGCAGGATGTGAAAAATACCACAGAGTTCAGTTCATACCGGTTGTTGAATACATAGAGATCCAGACTGTACAACAATACCATCAGCATCTGCCTCCACCTTCTGATCCTGATGGAGCCCAAATCTGATGGTGTGATGTAGACATAAAGTTATTATGTAATTCAAATGCTAATTTCTGTAGCCCCCCCCCATATCTGGTTTCAATCTTTGTTCCAAGCATCTCCTGTTTCAATGTTCTATAAATTCAACTCCCCAATTGTCCCCTGATATGTCAACAAAGAGGCTTTACAGTCACTGAGCAAAGTGGAGAATATGGCTGGACTTCCTGCCAGCCAGGGGACAAGGCGTAAGAGGACGAACTAGGGGATTCAGTCATGTGAGGTATTTGGTAGGGACCAGGAGAAAGAGCTCAGCAAGCAAAGCTACAAAGTGCAAGTATCCCTAGGATGCCTGCTCAGAGGAAGCCAAATTAGCTTAGAAGGTTAAAAAAAAGAGTAATAACTGCTCAGTTATTGTGTTGTGAAGCTTATTATTAGACAAATATAATAGAGTCTTAATTATGTGTGTGACAGCCTGGTTAAGAGAGAAACTAATAAACAAATACAGTTTTATAAAAATTACTTTAATATGAAGATAAAAAAGGATTTATTTGCATTTTTCTACTTGTAGATAAACAGTTAGACCAGCACCATTTTTTGAAGATACTGTCTTTTTCCATTGTATGATTTAGGATCCTTTTTCAAAAATCAGGCATGCATAGGTGTATGGGTTTATTTCTGGGAATTTGATTAGATTCCATTGATTAACAGCTTATTTCTATGTCAGTACATGCAGTTTTTACTATTGCTCTGTAGTATAGCTTGAAGTCAGGTATGGAGATACCTCCAGAAATTCTATTATTGTGTAAGATTGTTTTAACTATTCTGGGCTTTTTTTTTTTCCATATGAAGTTTAGAATTGTTCTTTCAAGGTCTGTGAAAACTTGTGTTGGTACTTTGATGGGGATTGCATTAAATCTGTAATACAATTGGTAAGATGGCCATTTTTACTATGTTAATCCTACCAATCCATGACCATAAGAGATCTTTCCATCTTCTGGTATCTTCTTCAATTTCTTTCTTCAGAGACTTGAAGTTCTTTGTCAAGTCTTTGAATTCCCAAACACCCCAACCAATGCTACTATAGGTGCTACCTTCTCACCACAATGCAAAATTAGACATCATGAAAGCAACCTCTTCTTCATAAAAAGGCTTTCTAAAAATGCCACCAGAGCAATATCTCCTGGTAATATATTTACTGCAAATGTCCTAAAACATAGTAGTCTGCACAATTATGATCACTCTGGGATCATAAATAAACACAGTATTGGCCTGGTGGAGGCAGACACTGGAGTAGAACATTGTTACATATGAATTAAAATATGCTACTAGGATGTAATTCCTTCTGATGCCACTTGTGGGGTGACAAAACACCTCTGTGATCTAAGTTCGCAGTAACTTCTCAGCTTTCTTCGGTAAAGTAATAGAGATGGCAGCCTGTAGAAAAATTGATCCCATCAATTATATGCAAGAGCTGTATACAAGAACAAGCAGTGGTACTGAAATTTACAACAACTGTTTCCTTCTTTGCTTCTAAAACTGGAGGCCATGAGCAGGAAACCCCAAGGTGACTTTTATGTCCTACTTTGTCCTCATTGTGTCCCTGTAAGTAATGTTGTCCTCCCTCCAAAGACGAAGATATTCAGAGTCAAAGGAGGTTAATAAAGGACCCAGCTAGAAGTCACTCAAAGGTCCCAAATAAATTAACTTGCATCTTCTAATTTTAGGTTGTCTGACTGGAAAGAGTGTTGAGAAATGCATGGTGCTAAGCTGTTTTTCTTGCTTTAGCTTTGAAAAACACATTTCCCCTTCCTTGGAGAGAGTAAGTATGTTAGAAGTGGTTATGGATCAGTGTCTTATGAAATCACTCAGGCATACAAATACAAGCCAGGTGTGATGGTACACATCTGTAATTGTAGCTCTCAAGAGATTAAGGCTTAAGGATCATGAGTTCAAAGCCAATCTCAGGTACATAGCAAGACTGCCTCCAAAACGAAAAGACAAGCTATGTCTCCTCCTGGGCTGCTCTGAGGTAATAACTCAGATGGGGCCTCCAACTATGTCAGAGCACATGGAACCCACACAGGAAAGCCATGCATCGTGCCTGGGAACCCCAGGACAATGCTTGTTACTGTCACCCTTCCACACAGGGTCATCTGACCTTGCCAGTCACCTTCAGCTCAGTTTTTATTTTATTATTTTAATATTTTGGTTAACATATAATATGGCTGCTCTGAGGTTTCAAAAGACCTAAGCCATTCCAGTCTCTCTGTGTCTCCTATTTTGTAATCAATATGTGAGCTGCCATCATAGACCCTAACCCTTTAAAACCATGAGCCAATTAAAGCCCTTTTAAAAAAACATATAATATGGCTTCATTATTACAAAGCACAGCATAATGTTCTAATTTATGTATACATTGAATAATGATCAAATTGAGGAAAATAGTTTATCCATAGCCTCAAAATAATTGTTTCTTCATGGTGATTATGTTCAAAACCCTCTCTCTCATCTCTTTTTAGTTCTGTAATAACTCTTACTAGCTATAGTCCTTATGCAGAATGAAGCATGAGCCTATCCATTTTTCCTGACCTCAGCTTAGGGCCTGTAGTCAGCATCTTCTTACTCTCTCACAGCCTATTTGAAAATGATGATTTTGGGCCTTCACTAGACTGCTGTGAAGTCAGATTCCCCTCTCAATTCTCCCTGGTGACTTGGAACTGTAGACTTGCAAACAGAAACAGGAATTGTCTTGATGTTTTGGGATTCCTAGTTATCTTTTATCACTATGAATGACCAATGGGCTAGATTTATAAATCCAGTTTTAGCACTGTGTTACTATCCTCTCTCTTTTCTTGCCAGTGGCTATGGCTCTTTCCAAAAATGTGCTGGGACAAGTACTACCACTAGAAATTTTAGCTGGAAATATTTCTTCAGCTATTACTCCAGTCCTTCATTCCAGAGTGTTAGATGATAATATTTCCTGGGGATAACTGAGCACATGACAACAGTGCTTCAGAGCTCATATACATAGGCTCAGCAGCTGTCCCTCAATGGTATGCCATAGATCTAACTGTGACCATGTGTGCATGCACAGCTACTTTTGGATCCTCAAGGGTTCTATGGGGGACTATAATGCTTTTATACAGTGCAAATGACCTGAAGATGAGTCATCAGGAAAGAATTAACCCATGAGCACTGGAGGACATGGCTTATACCAATAGGTCAATCAACAGGTGACCCTCACAGTCAGAAGGACATTAGAAGGGGGCTACAACCACCATATGCATCCTAGACATGTGTGCTCTAACTTAACCCTGTCTTTTTCTTCTGGGATTAGTTGGCCAGTCAGAGGGACATATTGTGGCTGGAGAAGGGAGTGACAGCAGAAATCTGCAGTTCTATTTGTCAGGCTTCCCTCTTTCTACAGCTTGAGAAACATTCTTTCATTGTTTTAAGTTTTAGATTTTTAAATGATTAATAACTGTCTATACATATGTATGCATAAAATGTGACATTTTGATATATATTCAAAGTGCAATTATCAAGTCAAGCTATTTAACATATTGACCACCACACATGTTTGTGTGTTTATGGGGGGACATTTAAAATCTGACACACACATTAATTATAGTCACCCATTGTGCTGTGCAACAGATGACCAAACTTATTCATGCAATCTGTCTTAAACTTTGCATACTTTGACTAACAGTTAGATATTCTCTAATTTTTTTTAATTACCTTTATTTATTGTATGTGTGTGTGAGAGAGAGAGACAAGACAGAGAGAAAAAGAGAGGAAGAGGGAGGAAAGGGAGAAAGACAGACAACACCTTGTGGTAGTCAGTTCTCTCTACCATTTAGTCATCTAAACTAAACTACAGTCCTCAGTCTTAGAGGCAAACACCTATATTCTCTGTGCCATTTTTGACAACCCCATGACCAGTTATATTCCCTCCTACCTCCAGTCCCCAACCACCCCATTCTGCCTGTCTCTATGAAGGTAGTTTACTTTTTAAATTATTATTTCACATTCCTGCTAGGTACCTTAATCAGAACATCAAAAAGGATTTGAATGTCCCCTTGATTCTACAAGGGGAAGGTTCTTACCAGTTTTCATGTGATATGTTGCAGTCAGAGCAAAAGTATGATGAGGTCATTATATGAAATTACCTTTGTGCTATGTACATGGGGCATACAAGACATATAAGTGACAAAGTCTGAAAAAACAAGTCTGAAAAATTTTGGTCCTAATAATTTCAGAGAAGAGGTCTTCCGCTGTTCTATATACACAGTGTTTGTCTATAGTTAGATTATATCACACATGTCTTCTAGATTCTTCTAGATTCATTACAGCATAATGTAGTTTTGTTTTGAGGAAAGGATTCACAAAATAAAAGTCTCTGGACTCCCTGTGCCAATAGTCCAGCCTTGGAGGAGCCCTAACCAGTCCTGTGGGGGTTGCAAGTTCTAGACCCTCCTACACCTGCCCACACATCTGTCAAAAATTGTTGTCCTCCCTCAAATCAAGACCCACTTTCACTCCTTTCCCTCTTTGCAAGTTTGTGCTGTTTTTTTGTTTTGTTTTGTTTTTTTAAGTTATTATTTTAAAGACTCGCACAGCATTGAAGTATCTTCAGTCTGGTCTAGCACCTGACTTTTCAGCACTGGATGACTGGAAGTAGGACCTCAGGCTCTACCAAGGTGTAGTACCTAGGGCAGATGGACCCAAGAGACTTCCTTCCCACAAGTACTTGTCACCCATAACAAGTAGCTACTGTCTTCTGGTGGGAAATGGGGACCTAAAGATACTCTTTCTGAACTGAACAGCACAGCCAAGCATCACTTTTCACCCTGGCCATCAGTTCTATATCTAGGTCACACTCTCCAGTGTCATCTATCAAACTGAAACTATGAAACCAGAAAGATCAACTTAGGCACAACAGGTTTCGATGAAGAATGAGTTTGTGAATTTGCTGTGGTGTACTTGGCCTTTGTAAAAATGGAACACTACAATGTCTGTTGGACCACAAATTTGGAAAGCTAGACTCCTGCCAGGGCAAAGAAAGGCCCGTAGCTGGTTGCCTCCCTCTTCTTGTCACTGACAACACATAACCTGATGAGAAAGCTTGTCTATGTTACCCACCATGGGTGAACTTAGCCACAACAGCCCTGCCTAGTAGAAGATATGAATCACAAAGTTAACAAATTTCAGTCTCCCTAGGGAAAACTCTATGCTGGAAGTACCTGGAACAATGCGTTTACTTCCTGCTTCAGGGCCCGAGTCCTAGTTAGAGCCAAACCCAGATCAACCCCACGCCATCCTGTGTAGAAGCATGTACTACCAGCATGCTTCTGCCTCCAGGATCTCTAAGACTCTTAAAGATAGCTGTATAGATAATCTGCTATACGAAAAAAAAAAAGTCCCTATGAGTGATATGACATGAGAAGACATGAGTATCAAAAGGTATGGGAGCATGGGATATAAGATGGCCTTTCACAGCCAGTCTGGAGAGTCTACAGAATGGCCATGGCACACCAAAACACAAGCAAGCATTAAATCACCAGCAGAATTAGGAGCCTTTCTTCTGCTTGTGACGTGCTAGATTGCAATCTGGCACAATAGCCTTCAGGTTACTATGGCCAGAGAACAAAGCAGTTTGGAGACACAGTCCAGCCCCCAGGACATTCTGACAGCTTGCCAAATGTCCTCACTTAGTTCTGACATGTCTCCTCAGATCCACAAGCCAGAAAGGATAATTCCACCTAAAGTCCCCATTTGAACCAGCAGATTTCCTTGGCTTCACCAGAAGTTGTTTCCATCTTTGCAGACAGAGAACTGAGCAAGTCTCAGGTAGCCAGCAACTTGAGATGAACCACAGAAGTTTTAAAAACAAGAACAAAACAAAATATTGAACTAAGTGACCTCAACACACTCTGTAAGGGAATAAAAAGTGAAAACCTGAGAAGGATGGCTCAGGAGCAGCAGTTGAGTGGGCTTGATCCATATCATCTGGAAGGGTGGATTCATAAACTGAGTTCTACACCTGCCCCCTCCCAACAAAAAAGTCAACCACAGAAAGTTCAGCAACAGTTTCTCATGCTCAGAGAGTCATGTTCAGCCATGCTGCTGAGAATCCAGCCAGTTTTACATATTTATCTGACAAGGCATTCTATCCATTTATAGCAGTTTAATGTGATGCTTCCATAAACATTTGCATTGAGAAATCTTTAAATCAGGACACTTAATAAATACATTACCTCTAATACTTTTTAGAGTTTTTTTTTTAATAATTTTGTCAGTAAGACAGTGAGCTCTCTGAGGCCTGGGAAGAACAGATGAGACTGTCACAATCAAAAAATGTGGGGGACACTAAAATGTATAGCAATTGTATTACTATATGAAAAATTTTAATATAAAAAATTAATGTATGCCAAAACAATACAAAGAAAACACTGAGTTTTTAAAGAACAAATCATCACTGTAGCTTCAATGGGATCCCAGGCTACTATAAACTTCCCAGGCTTTTGAAGACCTGGACACATTAGTTCTTTCTCTAATTACTCAGACCTCCACAACTTCACAATCAGAAGACACTTTCTTCCTTTAGACCATCAATCAGATTCTCTCTTTCCCCTCTCTCTCTCTCCTTTCCTCTCTCATTCTCTTCCCCCTCCTTCTTCCCTCTCTCACCATTTCTCCTACTTACTATATTAATTATGGAGTATGCTATAATGAGATATATGTGTGCCATGTGGAATGAAAGGATGAAGCTAATTAACATATCCATCACTTCATAGTAATAATGGATTCTTTCTAATAGTTTTGCCCACCATCTCCCACTCCCTCAGCCCTTACTTTCTGTTAAACTTCCCACAACTCTGCTGTCATGAGCTCCATTGTTTTAGATTCCACATGTACATGAGACTGTAGGAGTAAGAAGTTATCTTTCTGTGTCTGACTTATTTCAGTTAGCATACTCTGCTCTGGGTCCATCCTTGCTTGCTGCTGCAAAGAGCAGGATCTTTTCAAGCAGAATAACATTACATCATGTATATCTAGCATATTTTATTCACTTACTCATGTACTGATGACTGACTCCATATCTTGGTTCTTGTCACTGGTGCCTGATGTAACAACGTGGTATAGTTGTCTCTTCCACACACTGACTTCCATATTTTGAACATACACCCCAAGGTGGGTGACTTAATCATATAATAATTCTATTTTATCTTATCTTATTCTTACTTATTTTTTTAAACTGAGAGGAGATATATTTGTACATCATTTAAAAGGTGTGTCATCCTTTCACTCAGGTCATTTTACTCTTCCCTATATTATCCCAATATTAGAACATTTGATACCAGGGGGAGCACCATTGTAAGCCTTTGAGGAATGGCCACGCTGTTCTTTAGAACTAAACTGCATTGCCACCAACAGTGTGTGTGTGAATTCTACACACACACACTACATGGCAGTAAGACCGAAGGTCTCAGGAAGGAGTGCTAACAAATGAGAGCATTCCTGAAACCACTTGAATAAGTAATGGGAAAGTGAGTTATTGGTGCTGCCCTCTGGGCATACATAGTAACCTTGGACTTGGTAAGTCTTCTCTGGGTGGAAGGAAATTTGTCTGAATTTAAATAACTAACCTTAAAAGAAAGAACATTTAAGTGACCCCAGGAAGACAGGGCTTCATGCAGGGTTTTCATGGAAGCACGCATTAATCCACACTGTGCCCCTTACATTATGGAATTTAATGCAAGCTCCTAATGAACAGGCTGTTCAGCCAACAGCAACCTGTGTCCCAGTATAGCAGAATGCAAAGTAGGAACCAGGGTCACAGTACAGAGAGATTATTTTTATGCTTACACCCTGGCATGAGAAGTCATGAGATGCACAGCACACTTGGTCTTGGACTAAGCATCCTCAAATGCAAAACAGGGATAATGAGAACAGTACAGTGTCTGCATCACAGGAAATATGGCTGGGTGTAAGCTGTGTGGCATCCAGAAGTTTGTGACTCTCCAAAACCACTCTGCACAACTCCTGTTCAACTCTCAGAAAACAAGACCAACACCTGAGCTCCCATTTATCAGACATAAATTTATCCATAGTGATCCTTGTCCAATCTGGTGGGGGAAACTGCTTTTGGAGCAAACACAACATTCTGTTTTCTGCAGCTCCTTGAGATTACTAACTCCTCAACTAGGTTGGCATGTTCTGCATGCACTCCACACAACAGGGTAGGAGTAGCATCATAGAACACCAGGTAGAAGACCGCTTACTTATTTCTGAGCCCAACTTTTCTTCCTAATAGATGGCAACAAAATCAGTCGAGGTTATTAAGTAGCTGGTTGCCAGTGCTGGAAAGAAGGCTGGACAATTCCTGGCACTCCTAAGCCAAGGGTCTCATCAGCATTGTTATGAACAAATAAGACATGTGCTTCACATGACTAGGCCATGTGGTCAGCAGGTTCAACAGAAAACACAAAACTGCCGTTGTTCACTTGGGAGGCTTGGGAAAATGGTTTTCCTGTATTAAGTTAGCAAGTTGTTGCTGGGGCCAGAATTATTTGGGACCTCTCCATTTGGATACTTTCCTTCTTGGAGAACAGTACAGAAATTGCAAAATACACTGTGGAAATGGCATGGTTCGTGGGGCTGCTTCATGTTAAAAGGAGAACACTGCTGGGCTGTACAGCCTGAGCTGCTGCTTGAATCCCTGAAGGAAGTCTTCAATATCTGCCACAGGCCTTCCTTGCTGCTGTACCAGATTTCCACGAACAGTAGCTAAAACCATTTAAATGGACTGTCTGCAGTTTTAAAGGGCAGAATTCCAACAAATGAGGAAATTCAAGATCCCAGCAGGGCTCTGGAAGATCAGGCAAAGATTTTTTTTCTCTCTCTCCCATCTTCTCTGTTCCCTAAAGTGCACCCCATTTTTAAAATGAGCAACAGTGCCAGGTCTCTTTTTGAGCCGCTCACTGCTTTTCTCCTCTGTGTTTTAAAGACCACTGGCCTAACCATGTTATCCTCCCTACAGATGGTTGTCACATCAATGCTTTCCTTCTCTCTGCCATGAAAACCAAGAGACTCACAGCTTCTGAAGATCTGGATGTATACAGACACTATTGTGCCTGAAATGAACCATGAGCAGAATTTAGGTAAATCAATGGTGTACACATGGCTGATGCCTACTGGAGGACACTCTCAGTGCAGTTTCCCAGAACCCAGTTTTTACCTAGTGTTATTCCATAAACCATTAGCTACTATTATAAGTCTTCTAGGAATAATTTAATATAAACAGAAGCAACATCAGCATCTGTGGATTTGGGTACCTATCCTTGAAGCAAAACCTGCAGATAAAAAAGAAATGCTGAATCCATGTTTTAAAAATGAGGAGCAGATAATTTTCCTTCTCACATGCACTTAAACTTGGAGATTATTGAACACTTCAGTTTCTTCCATTCAAACAAGGACCTATATTTACTTAGAAGAAGTGAGAGAAGAGGGGACACATTCAGAGGATGACAACTCATATCTATAATCCTCAGGAGCTGAGGAAGGTGGGACTTGAGCTTAAGACCAGTCTGAGCTACATGACAAGTTCCAGGCACACCTGGGCTATATAACTGAACTGAGTTCAAGGGGGAAATATGGAAAAGTAAAAGATAGGAGGAGAACAGATATGTAATCTCCTGAACTCGTCGGGGCTGAGAACTAGAAGCAATGATGACAAGTCCAGTTCCTATATGCTGAAGCAGTTTCCCAGTGTACTGATCCTAACTGTTACAAACAACCACCTTCCAGCACACATACAGAAGACACTGTTTCACAGTGCAACATTATTAATTTTTTAAAGGGAAAGAATATGTAGAATTAAGTATGTCATCTTACTCTCACATATGCCAAACACATCAGTGGACCGAGGAGATGCTCCCTCTGATTTAACTGTGTCCCAGTGTACAGTAACAACAGCTCTTAACTCTGCAAATGACAAGAACATGAAGCTTTGCTGCACATCAAAAGTGCTGTTCAATCCCAAGGGTTATCCTCAGTGTGGCATTTGCTTATGTCAGGTTCACTGTGCCAGATAGCTTGAAGAGCAAAAAAGGATTGCTTCAACACAACCCACAGCTGCCTTGTGGTTGAGCTCAGTTCCCAGGTATAAAGACAGTCCACGTAAGTGACCAGTGGCTTTTGACCCATGTGTTATTACATCACCATTTCATCCACTAGGTCACCAACCTGAGTCTTTACTCCAGTTATATGACAAACACTGTGTAATGTTGGGGAAAATTTGAAGAAGGTTCTTGAATGTAGAAGGTTGAGCTTGACCTCAGTACTTAAAGTCACAACAGACTTTCTCAGACTCCCCCCCCCAAAAAAAAAAGAAAAATAACTGTGAAGATATGAAACTCTTGCATCGACAGGAAAACACTAAAAGAAAATAAAAGACCATAAAAGCCTAGCTGGGCAACCATGGGAAGCAAGCATTTGATAACTGCAATGTAATCTATGCTCTACAGAGGCTTCCATGCTGTGTGTTAGGTGGTGGGGACAGAGAGGAATGAGAAAAAGTCAGCCAGGTGTAGGGTGGTGAAGGACCCAAGAGACACCAGGTGGAGGAGAGCCAGAGAGATTGGACCCAGGAGAGAGCATGTGTCTACGGGAGAGAGCTTCAGGAAGACTTGATGTGGGTGGAGAATAGAAAAAAAAAAGCTTTTCATTCTTATTTTTCTCAGGAATGCATTTCCTTTAAAACCAAAGAAAAACCTCACATGGAGTGACAAAGATTAATTGAAGAAATCTCCTTCATCAGAAAGTTGCTGTGAGTTTTTAAGAATGAATATATAAGAAATTTATGCAAGAATGGATTTTTCTTTTTTGTGTGTATGGAATAAAGTCCATTTAAAGTAATACAAAAATTACATTTGTGCTTTAAATGCTTCATTTTCTTTTATCTTCATTTTCTTCTGGGGAAAGCGCCAAAGTCCTCCACATTCCATATGTGCAGCTTGTGCCTGTGATCCGGCTTCCCAGCAAGGAAGGCTGGCCAGGAGGGGCCTCCATGCCACATTCCATCTGGAATCATATCATCTGGAACCGCACCATGTAACTGAAGAAGGCTTCCTGCCCCAAAGTCCTCAAATAGAGGACCCAATGAGATAGAGAAAAACAACAACAACAAAGCAGCTGGCCCTCTTTCCTATGGTCTTTCTTCTTGGTTTCACTTCTGCACTACAGCCACCAGGTGGTAAAATCAGGGCTGACCACCCAAAGGCGAAGTGAGCTCCTCCACTGAAGGAAACTGTCATGCTGGAGAATACCAACATTTCAGCCACGTCCAGGACATGCCTGACAAACTATCTGAGCAGAGGAAATTAATCCCAAGGTTTTTTATGCCTTTTTTACAACAACAAAAAGAGTGCCATTTATTTTGGGGACTTGTCTTAACAGTTAGTATTATCTGCATGGACTAAAACAAAGCGGTAGAATTAGTGCTTAGCATCTGCCAAGCCTTGAGTTCAATTCCCAAGACACACAAATATAAAAGTCTGGTCACCAGATGAGAGAAGATGACAGAGAGTTTCCCTATCTATCGCCCTCTGTGGTCCACAGCAATGTAAGGGGGGGAAATGGTGACAGAGAAGGAAAAGAATCCTCCACCATCTTCTACTCTTATGTAATCTGCTGCCAGAAGACCCAAGGCCTGGACCCTAGTCATGCCATAGTACACATCTTATAAGAAACAATAGAGTTGCTGAGGGTGGGTTCCCCAACTCAGGGGAGCTTCATACTTCTAAAGGAACCTGAGGTACCTGCAATGCTCAGCATGTACATCACACTCAGTCTGAGATCAGGTGTGGTCTAATGCTTATATCTGTCTCTTAGGTCAATTCTTTAAATCTGAGATGTTCTAGGAAATGATTCTGTGTGCTTGTTTTTAAAACATAATGATGCCCATAGGGTCCTGGGCACACTAGCTATTCTGCAGATGCTAAAAATACACATTGATGATGCTGTCAAAAGCAAACAGTAGCCAAACCAAGCTCAAATCATGTCCAATAGGGTTTTTCTCATAGCTGCCTATAGCAGCCACAAAATCGATTTTGTGTGTTTGTACCACACAGTACATAGAGCAAGCAATTTAGAGCACAGGAACAAGACAAGGGATGGCCTGATTCTGAATCTCTAGAAGCCCAGTGGTAACCATCAATGACGGAGAGATTAATGTGTGTGAAAACAAAATAAAGTCAATGACAGCTAAGTGGATGTCATCCTGGATCCTCCCTGCTACCCACAGTCTCAATATGCAGGTGGTGCAATGTTGATCCCAATTTCAGCTAACTGTACTATAACTAAATTGCATCTATTTATTTATTTATTCATGGCAGAGCTGTGGATGAAACCCAGGAGTTTGTGCATGCCAGGCATGGGCTCTGTCACTCAGGCCACATTCATAAGCCCAGTAAGCTATGCCTTTAAAAATGTTTTTCATTATGTCTTGTTTATTTATTTGGAGAAAGGGACATAGATGTGCAATAATGTGTTTATGGAGATAAGAGTGCAAACTGCAAGAGTAAATTCTCTCCTTCCACAATTTTCCAAGGATCAAATTCTTGTCATCAGGTATGGTGACAAGTACCTTTCCCCACAGAACCCCAAGTTCTGCCTTTTAATGGGGCCTGGAATTATATCATCAGGCAGAGCTCATAGCCTGCCAGCCTGCTTGGAGGATACCTTGTTAAGAATATGTGTCAAGATATTTATTAAAGCCCACAAATACTTGTATATTTTCTGTACAACAATAGGAGCCAACCAAACGTAAGTCATAGAGAAGAAGGTGTGGGTAGAGCAGCTGAAGGAGGGTACCCTGTCCAAATCCAGAAGACTCTTCTAGGTAGAAAGGGACATTCTAGAGTATCACTGTGTATAAAACATAAGGAACCTCTAAGCCAGGAGCAAACTTTGCCTAGGCACCAGGACTTGTCACTAAGAATAAAAAATTGTTCAAGGCAAAATGCACAATTGGAAGAAAGGAGATGGAGCTAAGAAAGAAATATGAGGTGAAGATAAACAAAAGACATAAATGAACATCATGAGGCATGCTGGGAGAGCTCTGGTGCCTGCCAGTATGGAGATTCCACACTACAGTGACAGCTCTGGCTTTTCACACTGGGTCCCTCTGACTGAGAAGAAAATAAGATTGGAGATTGTGCATACACTACTATTTTTACTTATTTCTTAATTTAGAGACGGTCTCACTATGTAGCCCTTGCTGGGGCCTGGGCTACTTCTGCTCTTTGTAAAGTGCTTACAGCAGGACAATAGGAAAACATTAATATAAAAACTTACTAGAAAGGAAATTTAAAAAGTACTTGTGAGATCATGGGGAGACACCAGCAGTATATGTGATCCCAATGTACTGATCTGACATCCCAACATGCACAGAACAGCCAAACCCACCTGCCTCCCAGGGCTTCCATAGTTCCACTTGTTAAGTATGCCTGGACTTGTGCTGCTCTCCTTGATGTAGGTACTGAGACAGCACAGAACACACTAATGCCAGAAAAACTTAGGCATGTTACCAGAAGTTGTGGCACACCAAGTGCAGTAGCCCTAGTGGATACACAGCCGTGCAAAAGATGCCAGAGTCTCACTCAGCACTTGTGCTCATAGCCTCATTCAATACTTATTCCCCTCTGAAATTTATCAAAACAAAAATGACCAGCATGGCAAGCTATAGGTATATATGTCTACAGATATAATAGTGGAACCTGCGTTATTGGAGTAACAAACCACTTCTTAATTGAATTTAAAGCACACTACACAAGGGAGAAACACATAGCTGATACTGCAAATTTGGCCAATAACAAATGCTTCTGGACTCACAGGTCCAGGGTTGAACCTACTAGTATTTAGCCAAACGGGTAAAGTATTAAACTATTCCCTAAAGTCATTTCTCTCTACCCATAGATTACTGCAGCTCTCAGACTTCATCAGAGAAATTTGTTGTGCAGTCAGTAGTGATTAACCCAGAAACTTATGACTGGTCAAAGTACAAAGAGTGTCAGTGACAGGCTCAGCCACAAATGGTGCATCTCTATCACACGCTCATCTGCAGGAATTAAGGACCATCATGAAAGATGGTCAGAAAGAGTATAAGAGCCAGGGGCTGGGGAAGACCAGAATGAAAAAGTGTCCTCTAAATATGACAGGACCATTACACTCATTAATTCACAGCAGCTGTGCTTACCTGCACAAGACCTGCATAAGCTCAAGCCAATCAACATTCTAGCATGAAATAAATAGGGGTTCTATGAATTCCCACCCTAATTGAGGAGGATGGACATCTGATGGCATTTGGGAGAAGAAGAGTATTATTTATCAATGTCTGCAAAATTTAAATCAATGAAAAATTAAATTTTTAATAGGGCCCCAACCCCAAGTTGAAGGGGAACATAGAGAGGCTGGGTGGATCAGGAAGAAGAAACCAGAAAAAGCTGAGACTAATCTAATCAAAATACATCAAATAATCAATAAAAATGATTTAAATATTAAACAAAAGCATAAGAGACAAACTGAATGTTTCATAAGAGCAAAGCTGTGGCCTCACTTTGGCTTTCTATACAGCTGAAAGCTAGGAGTTAAAACCACGATCATTTTTCATGTTAATTTTTTTAAACTGCTTTTTTCGTTTCTGAGTATCCTTTGGCAAAGATTGTGTATCAATCACACTCAAAACAACAAAGCAGGAAACAACCAGCACTCAACTTCTTGCCTGCCACAGAGAACTTCTGCAGTTTGATATCGTGCTCTGTACCCGGGACTAACCTGTTTGTTTCTGCTTTGAAATGGGCAGTGCTATGTTCTACTGCTGCACAATCACTCAGAGGAAATATTACTATAAAAATAAATACATTTCTCTTTCCATTCAAAGTGAAGGAAAGCAGCCAGGGTACCCTGAGCACACCCACAAGCCTTTTCCTAGAACACTTTACACATGTTCTTAAGTCTGTAAGAATGTTTTGCTGATGGTATCAAAGTCTTAATTTATCTACAATCAACCTGATTCAAGTATAGAGGAAAATGAATACTCATTTTGTTCCACTTTAAATTAAAGCAAGATTTATTTATTTTCTTTTACTTTGGGGGTTGTCTTTATTTTTCTTTCAGCACAGGAAAACACACTATTTAGTATTATTTTCTCTTGGCAACGAAATACATTATTAATCTCTGAACTCGATGTGTTTTTTTTTTTTAGAAAAACAAAACAAAGCATAATTCTCTTTTATTTTACCACAGGATCTTTTCCAACTCATTACTAGCTGAGGATGACCTTGAACTTCTGATCCTCCTACCTCCACTTCACAGTGTTGGCATTACTGGTATTTGCCACCAATATTGTTGGTTTTATGCCATGCTGGGGATTAAAGCTAAGGGTTCATGCAAGCACTGCAAACACTCTAAAAAAGTGAGCCACATCCCCAGGTCAGCATAAATTATTTTTTAGCAGTGACCACAGCTCCACTTCTGACCAAGATGTTATTACAGCTCAGGATCTACCCATGTACATCAAAAAAGTGACACATTTAACTTGGATTTTAAGCACTAAACTACAGAAACATAGATGATGATCCTATTGTAAGGGCAAAGGCAGAGCTATGTTGGACCATTTCACTGCCTGCACTCTCCATATTGTACCATAAAACAAGGAGTACCTGGCAGTACCCTGCTCCTCCAATGTGCAAACCACAGAGCTTAGGATACAGAGAGAGCAAGAGAGCCAGAATTTGTAGGGTGGAGCCCTAGAAAGTACCTTCTTGGTTTTTTTCAGGGATCCCACTGGAGCTTTGGCCAAGTCTTGATGATAAAGGGCAGTTGAGGACAGAGAGGAGCAGCCACAGACTGAGAGAAGCAGTAGTCACTGAGCCTGTTGCCTGAGTCCAGCATCTCAAAAAACAGCCCTACTTCTCACCAGCCAGGGGAGAAAAACCTCTCATTTCAGAGGTCAACAGGTGATCTGGTGGATATTATCTCAGTTGGATTCCACCTAGAAAAAAGTGAAAAGGAGGCCTCCAGAAAACCAAACACAGTAAGTTAACCAATCCTAAAACCACTTGGGAGTCTACAGCCATACCACCCAGGGTGCACACGATCTCATCTAAAACCACTTAAGAACCTGTACAGGAACAAAAACAGCCCTGGAAGCCTCTAACAAAAGGTGGCAGGCATGTAAAGAAGCAGGAAAATGCACATGCTACTAAACAAGTAAGAGTCACATGAGAGAAAGATACAAAAATGGCACAGATGGTAAAAATGAACTGACAGGGGCGTCAAAACAGCTGCCATGTCCTCGTGTCCAAAAAGTCAGAGGGAAGATTCAAGCATGTAGAGAGACATGGATGGAATGGATTTAAAAAAATATATACTTTTAAGGATGTGAACAAAATGTGTAGATTTAAAAGCTATAATGATAGATGAGATTAACAGATTATAAGAACTGTGAGGAAAAGAGAGCTCCTGAATCTGAAGAAGTAACATGAGATCACATATGAAACAGACTAAAAAAAGAACATCAGTAAGCTGTGGCACTGATGAGGCTGTAAATAGAAACCAGGGTGGAGCTAAGAAAAATTTTCAAATTTTTCCAAATATGAGGAAAAACCTACAGCCACAAATTCAAAATATTCAATGAATCCAAGGAGGAAGGGGAAAACCTGACCCAGGCTCACAAAACTGCTGAAAATTAAATTAACAACTAAATTGTAAACAAACGAGTAAATAGTGATGTGCAAGGAACTAGAGATAAAGGCAATGAATACAAATTAATAAAAGAAAATGATCAATCCTGTAATTTTCCACCTAAAAATGTATTTTCAAAACAAGAGAGGTAAAGATATTTCTAAACTCATAAAAATGGACATAACTAATTAAGGACAAACATGCAAGATGGAAAATAATAAAGTTAATCCTTTCAGGCAGGATTAGAAAGTCTGAAAGGATCTGGAGGGTATCAGGGAACAGAGGGTACCAGACTGGAGATGGTGCCATCTACCTAGTTTCTCCGACCAATGGCTGATGACCAACGCCATGGGACATGGATCCAAACCCATGTGTCTTTTCTCATCACTGTGTTAAGTGGGACTGAGTATCTATTTCCTTGCGATCCCTGGGGATTTCAAGTCATAAAACCTGCTTGACAGGAGCCAGTTACTTCAGACAGGCTATTGCACAGTGCCTTTGGCACTATTTTCTTTCTAGTTTGGGAAATCAATTTTTTGTCCATAACTAGGTTTAAAAAAAAAAAAAAACTCCTTTTAAGTTTCCAGCTGAAGCTAGGAAGACAATAAAGATGGAGCCTTCCATATTACATGGTACTGTGAAGTCTGTCAGAGTCTGGGATCAGTGTTGAAAATAGATGACAACATGCACAAATATTTATATGTCTTTCATATTTACACAATGTGCCTTAGAAACTGGAAATATCCATCTGGTTCGTGAACAATCAGTTTGTAAGAAAGTTCTCTCCAGAGACCAGAATGTCCTTTTTAAGAAAATGATGCTATAGCTGAATTCCAGATGGTTTAGTTCTACATAATTGAACAGAATGCCCTTTACTTCCTATACCCTCCAGCAAGCTTACCCAAGCCAGGGGCTCACGGAGGGTTAAATCCATAAACCTATTCCTCCAGAACAAATATCAAGGGTAGAGATAGACACACACAACATGGTTTCATTAGTTTGGGAGTACTAGAGGAGATTAGTAGTGCCATAAACAATAACTATCATTTCCAACTTCAGATCATGTGCAAGAGCTTTGACCACATACAGGGCATTTACATGTTCCAAACTGGTTTTTGTATATGTACACAGCCTGCTCATTTCACACAAGAGTGAAGGTAAGGTAGCATTAGCTAGTCCAGGGTTCTGAGTCTAGCACTCCTGAGACTACTGAAACCACAAAAGGTCTATTTCATGGGACACTGTGGTAGAATAACAAGCTGTCACCCAGTGACAAAACCAGTGACAAATGATATGAATGACTATCAAAAAGAAACTTGTGAAAATCTCTAAGTCTAATTTGCTGCGAAATTCAGCCATGACTGTAACTACACTGACCCATCCTCCAGGGTGAACTGGCTTCTGCAGATACCCAGTGCCTCCACCAGAAGCCAAGGCCCCTGTACCACTAGCTAGATACTTAAGTCACACCCACCACCTCTGCCCTCACATCCCTCAGAACCTCCCACTGGTTCAAAACGTTCCATGACAAGAGTGACCAGTCAGAGAAAATACTTTGGGTTGAGGGTGTGGCTCAAGTACTTGTAAAGTACTTGTCTGGCAAGCACCAGAGATGAGGCAAAGCTGATGCTCAAAACACTGGGTTGTTTCTACTGGTTAGTATAGGAAAACATGCTAAAAGCAAACTTGAATGTATTTTGAAAAAAAGGAAAATAAAATAAAAGGACGTTGTTGAGTTTAAATGGGTAAAGAGAATGCATGTATGGAAAATGGCTTTTTTTTCAAGAAAATAAAATGTAAGACATGTCAAACAGCAGACTTTTTTCATTTACTAGCCATTTTATGGAAAATAGCAATGGGCTTGTTGGCTTAGGCTAAATTTTTTGTTTGTTTGTTTAAATAGAGTAATACCTTTTTGCTTTCATTAACTCATATTAGTTCCAACTTTTGTGAACATATAAAAACTTTACCTTTCCAATTCCAGATGGAAATCCAAGACTTAATTTAGAATCATGTACTATGGAAAAGTTTTTAGAGAAGGGGAAAAATGTGCCAAAAAATACATGCATGGCAGAGGATCTGAACTACCTTTAAATTTTAATATATAGGACAACCAGAAAAATAAACTCAAATGATACCTACTCATTTCTTTTCTAGCAATAACATTTAAATCTTAGGGCTGGAAATATTTATAGTTGAAGATTTGCAAAGCAATGAAAATTATGAATGAAATAAAACTTGTACTGCTTTGTGACTGTGCTTTTCAAAAGAAAGAAAGAAAGAAAAATATGGAAACCTAAATAAAGTCAAAGGCTTCGATTTTCCCTTACAATAATGCCTTAAAATTAAACTACACAGAAAGCAAAAATTCAAATTTTTGTCAGTGATTCGTGGCATAGTAAAAAACAAAACAAAAAAAATCAAAACCTGTGTAGTTTTTTTTTTGAGGGTTTTTTTTCCTTTTTAAAATTAGAATTTAACATTTTTAAAATGCTGCAAATCCAGTAGTAACACCTTTTGAAAAAGTAAAGGGTAACCACAGTTATAGATTTTCAACAGTCCGGTCACAGATTTGAGACAGTACAAATGGTTTTACAAGAAATTAACAGATGAGAAAACAATGACCATCTTACTTTTAAAACTCAGAGTGTTGAGAATGAAGCCAAAATGTCCTATGTATTTGGTAGGTCCTCCACCATTGAGCTACAGCCAGAACCCTCACTGATCTTTGAGCTGCGTCCTATATGCAAAGCTAACCAATGGCAACTCTTGAAGTCGTCTACTCACAAAGGAAAAGTGAACCTTAAAAGCTCAGTTTGAAAATGAAGGTTGAATTCTTCCTCTTATTCATTTTGCAGACTACTCAAAATATGTGCCTCTCAGTTAGAATTTGATAACAAACTTTGATAAAAATAAAATAAAATAAATTCTACTTGAAATTTCTAATTTACATCATCTATATAATCCACTACCTATATTCCAAAGTTTCCTCTATTTTCTCTAACCATGCAAATCTGTACACAACTAGAAAGTAAGGCAACATTACACAACACATATGTGTAATGAAGCATTCCATGATAGCACGTGTGTAAGAACACCGATCACAATAAATTTAAAAGCCAGGCATAGCAGCACATACCTAAGATCCCTGAACTGGGAAAAGGTCAAGAGTTGAAGGTCTTCACTGGCGACATAGTAAGTTAGAGGCCAGCTTGTGGTGTATAAGGACCTGTCTTGTACATTAATTAATCATTAATTAAAATGAACTAAATAAATCACAGAGAGAGAGGCAGAGACACATACAGACACACACACAAACCACTATCCTGTTGAAAATAAAATTCCACTTAGCCTACTTCATGTTACAAAAGTATCTAAAAATTAATTAGAGTAACTTACTGGTGAAGACAAACAACAGCTTCCCAGATGCACATAAGCTACTTACACTTCCTTTCTGCAAACTGCCTCCCTACCCACTTCACAGCTACAGGATGCCAGCCACCACTAGATTTAAGAGGACAGTGAAGCTCACCATCAGCTCAATCCTTAAAAGATACTTAAAAACCTGTACATAGTTTTGTTTTGCTTACCTTTCCTGTGGTCAGAATTCTTGTTTCTAAAAGAAGACACTTGTAAAGATTGAATGTGCCCACAAATCATAAGGATTACTTGTACTATACTGATGACTGTGAACAGATATTTTACTTGTACAGTGCCTTTCCACAGATAGCACAGTCAAAGTTGCACACATTTTTCTTTTCCGTTAGAAATTAATTTTAATGTTCTAGTTAACTGAATTTCTATGTAATACTGGGAGACACATGCTACAGAGTATGTGTGTGTACACACAAACATATTAGACACATTATATTACTTACTGTTACGATATTGTGATAAAAACTATATATATTTTAAAGGAAGAATGGCTTATTTTCGCCTGTGGTTTCAAGGAGACTTCAGTGTATTATGGTGGGAAAGTTATACATGGCAGGAGCATATGACAGAAGTTCCTCCGAACACTGAGTAACCAGGAAGCTAGAGGTGGAACTATTATCTTCAAATATTTGCCCATAGTAGGCTATTTCTACCAGCCAGGCCACACTCATCTAAAATCACTACAACTTCCCAAAACAATGCCACCAACTGGGGCACATGCTTTCAAAGCAAGAGCCTGGGAGGGGTATTTTTAGACCCCAAACCTAATAGCTATCTTGAAGAACAAATAACCCATACATTATACCACCAACTAAATTTTTTTTGATGTGATAACATTTGGAGGGGGAACAATAGTTTTGTTTTAAGACTAAAGGTTTGAAAAACTTATAAATATATTTATAAATACATTACAAAAATACATTAAGAAAATTTGAAAATGACCTATCAAGATATATAGATAATATAGATATAAAAAGTTAAGAATCTTTTGGTCTGATAGGCATTTCCTAATATTCTTTTGCATATGGATTTATTTATAATAAACTACATGCAGTAAGAACAGGTATGAAACAATCAGGCAAGCCATATGTAAAAGTTACATTCAAAATGTTTATTTCATTTGTATTTGGCAACCATAAAAAAAATGCTATCTATAGCCAGGCATGGTGTCAAATGCCTTTATTCCCAGCACAGAGAAGCAGAGGCAGGAGGATTGCTGTGAGTTCAAAGTCAGACTGACCTACAAAGCAAGTCCAGGACAGCCAATGCTACACAGAGAAACCCTGTCTGGAAAAAAAAAAAAAAAAAAAAAAAAACAAAAAACAAAAAAAACCTCAATCTTAAATCCCATAAAAATCATCTTTAAGGGAACAATATTACTACTCAGTGTTTCTTTGAGACAAAGTAACATACATCCTAGGTTGAAAGTGAAGTCTGCATAGCCTATGATGACCTTGAAATACTGATTCTTCTGCCTCTACCTCCCACCTGCTGATATTACAGGCATGTGCTTTCATTCCTGGTTTATGGGGAGCTGGGCATTAACCCATGGCATTGTTCAAACTAGGCAATTATTTTACCAACTAGGCTACATCCCCAATGCCTCCAAGGATAGTTTTATTTTTTTTTTCTTCTGAGAATATTTTTATTATTTTTTAATTTTTATTTTGTTTTTAATTACACTTTATTTATTTTGTATCCCCCCTCTACTTCCCTCCCTCCTCCCCTCCCAACCCCTCCCTTTCTCCCTCTTCTCCACGCATGCCCCTCCCCAAGTCCACTGGTAGGGGAGGGTTTCTTTTTCTTCCTTCTGATCCTAGTCTGTTAGGTATCAGCAGGAGTGGCTGCATTGTCTTCCTCCCCTAAGGGGGAAGTGATCAAAGAGCAGGCCAATCAGTTCATGTCAGAAGCAGTCCCTGTTCCCGTTACTATGGAACCCACTTGGACACTGAACTGCCATGGGCTACATCTGTGCAGGGGTTCTAGGTTATCTCCATGCATGGCACTTGGTTGGAGTATAAGTCTCAGGAGAGACCCCTATACTCAATTTTTTTTTTTTTGGTTCTGTTGCTCTCCTTGTGGACCTCCTTTCTTCTCCAGATCTTACTATTTTCCACTTCTTTCATACGACTCCCTGCATTCTGCCCAAAGTTTGGCCATAAGTCTCAACATCTGCTTTGACAGTCTGTAGAGCAGAGCCTTTCAGAGGCCCTCTGTGGGAATACTATAGAGCAACAGTAATTAAAAACTGCATGGTACTGGCATAGAAACATAATGGTGGATCAATGGAACCGAATAGAAGACCCAGAAATAAATCCACACACTTATAGACACCTGATCTTTGACAAAGATGCCAAAACCATACAATGGAAAAAAGATAGCATCTTCAACAAATGGTGCTGGTCTAACTGGATGTCTACATGTAGAAAAATGAAAATAGATCCATACTTATCACCTTGCATAAAACTAAAGTCCAAGTGGATCAAAGACCTCAACATAAAACCAGACACATTAAATCAGTTAGAAAAAAAAAAGTGGGAATACCCTTGAACTCATTGGCACAGGAGACAACTTTCTGAACAGAACACCAACAGCACAGGCTCTAAGAGCAACAATCAATAAATGGGACCTCACGAAACTGAAAAGCTTCTGTAAAGCAAAGGACACTGTCATCAAAACAAAACGAATGACTACAGATTGGGAAAGAATCTTCACCAACGCACTATCTGACAGAGGGCTAATATCTAGTTTGTATAAAGAACTAAAGAAGTTGAAAAGCAACAAATCAAGTAACAAATCAAGTAATCCAATTTAAAAAAAATGGGCAACAGAGCTAAACAGAGAATTCTCAATAGAGGAATATCAAATGGCAGAGAAACACTTAAAGAAATGTTCAACGTCCTTAGTCATAAGGGAAATGCAAATGAAAACGACCCTAAGATTTCACCTTTAACCCATCAGAATGGCCAAGATGAAAAACTCAAGTGACAACACGTGCTGGAGAGGTTATAGAGAAAGAGGAACCCTCCTCCACTGCTGGTGGGAATGTAAACTTGTACAACCACTCTGGAAATCAATCTGCCACTTTCTCAGGAACAGCACTTCCTCAAGATCCAGCCATACCACTACTAGGCATATACCCAAAAGAGGCTGAAGTACATAATAAGGTCATTTTCTCAACAATGTTTGTAGCAGCTTAATAGCCAGAAGCTGGAAACAACCCAGATACCCCTTCAACTGAAGAATGGATACAGAAATTGTGGTACATCTACGCAATGGAATATTATTCAGCAATGAAAAACAAGGAAATCATGAAATTTGCAGGTAAATGGTGGAAACTGGATAGGATCATGTGAGTGAGCTATCCCAGAAGCAGAATGACACACAGGGTATATATTCATACAGACATATAATATAGGATAAACCTACTAAAATCTGTACACTTAAAGAAGCTAATCTAGAGGGAGGACTCTGATTAAGATGCTCAATCCTCATTCAGAAAGGCAAAAAGGATGGACATCAGAAGAAGAAGAAAACAGGAAACAAGTTAGGAGCCTCCCACAAGGATAGTTTTAAATGGCTAATTTAACTTTACAAAATAAGATGAAAATGTACAGCAAAACCTAATCAATTTTTTAAACTTGAAAATTGTATTATTTTTCTTATATATGAGAAAAATCTTAAGAAAAAACAGTAAATTGATGTTAAACACTTTAAAAAAGACAGTTAAGGAACAGACCAAATTATAGAGGCAAATTTTAAAAAATAGTCAGTAGAACTATGACCATAATTAAAATTTTAAATAAAACAGCCTGATACATAGGACTAGTTTCTTACGCATCAGCAACAACTAGCTCAAACTTCAGGAGAGGGCTCAGAAGGCATCTAAGGACAATAGTCCATTCCCAACAGCCCAAAATGACAAAAAGCAATGACACAAATTTAAAACATATGTGCAGTATCAACACTGAGAAAATGACAGTGACATGTGCTACATAACAAGACCTTGCTGCATATAAAGAAATGTGTTCACATAGTATGCTTACAGCCTGAGCAGGAAAGTAAGTGTGAGAAAATAACAAGGTATAATCAGAGATACAAGCAGAAAGAGAAAGTGCTTTCTGAATGGCTTAAAGGGCTAGAAAATGCAAAAACCATTTTGCATGGCCTGAGTAGAAACACTTCGCTATACCAAGTTGATGGCAGTTCTCATTATGTGAGAGAACAAAATGAAACCTGGTAGGAATCTTGACAGCAGCTATTTTATGTAGAAAAAGAAATCAATAGATAACAATAGATAAAGACCAATCTCAGAGCTGAAAATTTTCACCATCATACATTACAATGCTTATAAAGCTTATATGTTCTGGTAGTGTGTAATAATATCAGTGGCTAGAGTTTTAAAAAAAGCATTTGCAAAATTATGTACAGTATTCATACTAATAAAGACAATGAAGGTCTTATGCGAAAGAGAAAATTCAATAAACACTTCCTTGGACAATTCATTATATGAAAGGGGAAAATATAACTTTAAAGGGTGTGTGATAAAGCCCAGGCCATGGCTTATGTCTGCAATCCCAGTACTAAAGAGGCTGAAGTATGAGGATAAGCTATCCAGGCTAACCTAACTCAATGAGGTTAGAGTTAGTCTAGACTACAGACAAAGTTTCAGAATGAGAGGAAAGGTTGGAGTGTACATCCTTGGTAGAGAACCCTTGCTTAGCATGTTCATGTTCCTAGGTTCAATCACTAGCACCATCAAAGGAAAATGACAAATTAAGATATGAAACACTAAGACAAAAATAAATGGGTAGAGCTAGAAATGTAGAGAACTTCCCTTGAATGCCTGAGTATGCATGAGGCCCTGTGTTCAAACTCCAGCAAGGTTCAGTGGAATGCATATAGGATCTCTCCTATTTAGTGTCTGTAGGTTTGACACAGCCCAAAGTTATCTCAGAGAATATGGGGTTTGGCTGGATAATACTGGGCCATGGGCATATCTGTGGCAGTATTTTGCTAACTGTTAATTAATGTAAGAGGAGCACAAACAATGCAGGCAGTACTGCCCTAGACAGGTGGTCCAGGGCAAAAAAGAAAGCTGTGAAGAAACTAATGATAGCCAGTGTTCCTAGAAATCTGGGCCATATAAACCCTTTCCCGCCCTAAATTGTCTTTAGTCAGAGTGTTTTTATCACAGCAAACTAGAAGAGGACCCTTTGGGGTTTCAAAGAATATTCTAAGTTTTTGTAAGGAGTAGGCTTAAGCATAACCAAATTTTCATATATACATGTCAAAAGGACACTTAGTGGTGCTATTGATGAAGTGAGAAACGTGTATGCATTGTGCCAACACATTTACACGACTTACACATTAAAAAAGAGAATGTTTTAAAAACTCAGAACCAGAAGTGTAGCTTGATGGGTGGGTGCTTGCCCAGTATGTACAAGGCTCTGGGTTTGATATTACTGCCTTCCAAATGTTAATTCATAAATTTTTAGTGTAGTATTTTCCCTTTTATTTATTTACTTTTTAATTTTTATCTTTTTTACAATTTATTCATTTTATATCCCTATTCTAGGCCCCTCCCTCATCTCCTCCTGGTCCCACTTTCCCTCCCTCCTCTCCCCATCTTCCTCCCCTAGTCCACAGAAAGGGAGTCCTCCTCCCCTGCCATCTGATCTTAACTTATCAATTCCCATCAGAACCACCTGGATCCCCTTTCACTGTAACCTTCCCTCCCAAAAGGAAGTGACCAGGCAACCAAGTTCATGACAGAGACAACCACTATGCCCTTTACTAGGGAACCTGCATGGATACTGAGCTGCCCATGGGCTACATCTGAACAGGGGGTCCAGGTCCTTGGTTGATACATCAGTCTCTACAGGTCCCCCTCGGCCCAGAATTTTTGGCTTTGTCGGTCTCCTTGTGGAGCTCCTGCCTCCTCCTGGTCCTCTTAACCCCACCTTCTTCCATAAGACTCCCTGAACTCTGCCCAAAGTTTGGTTGTGAGTCTCAGCATCTGCTTCGATCCCCTATTGAGTGGAGCCTTTCAGAAGATCTCTATGGTAGGCTCCCATTCTGTTTCCTCTCTTCCACTGTTTCTGGTGGGACTGAAAGGCTTCTGTAAAGCAAAGGACACTGCCAATAGAACAAAATGACAGCCTACAGGCTGTGAAAGGATCTTCACCAACCCTACATCTAACAGAGGGTTAATATCCAGAATATATAAACAACTCAAAAATTTAGACACCAACAAACCAAACAACCTGATTAAAAATTGGAGCTAAACAATGCTAAATAGAGAATTCTCAACAGAGGAATAGTGAATGGTGGAGAAACACTTAAAGAAATGCTCAGTATCCTTAGTCATCAGGGAAATGCAAACAAAAATAACTATGAGATTCCATCTTATACCCATCAGCATGTGACAACACGTGCTGGAGAGGATGTGGAGAAAATGGGAACCCTCTTCCATTGTTTGTGGTAGTGCAAATTTATACAACCACTTTAGAAATCAATCTGGTGCTTTCTCAGAAAATTGGGAACAGTGCTAGCTCAATACCCAGCTATACCACTCCTGAGCATATACGCAAAAGATGTTCCACCATTCAAAAAGGACATTTGCTCAACTATGTTCATAGGAGCTTCATTCATAATAGCCAAATCTGGAAACAACCTAGATATCCCTCAATGGAAAAATGGATACAGAAATTGTGGCACACTTACACAATGGAATACTACTCAGCTATTAAAAACAAGGAAATCATGAAATTTACAGGAAAATGGATGGAACTAGAAAAGATTATCCTGAGTGAGATAACACAGACTAGAAATACTTATAAGTGGATATTAGTCATGTAATAAAGGATAACCACACTAAAATCTACAGACCTAAAGAAGCTAAACAATAAGGATCCTAGAGAGGATGCTTAAATCTCATTTAGAATGGCCAATAGAATAATACATAAAATTTTAAGGGGCAGAAAATCAGTTATTTTTAAAAAGGAAAAAAACAAAAACAAAAAATGAGTGGACAATGGATGGACAATGGACCTTGAATGGACAATGTTCACTCTCCTTGGCTGGAGACACAATCAGAGAGATATAGCTCAATATCTTATTTATCTTGAAGGTAAAGACTTGATTTAGGGAGCTAGTAAAAGGTCCTGAGGTGGAGAGGCCTTCTAGGAATTTCAAGCAGACATATCAAAAACTGAAGGGAAGAAGTTTTGCTTGGATTAAACAAGCAAGTGTAAAAATTTTAGGGTCATGGAGATGGCTCAGCACTATCCATGCAAGCCTGACAACCCAAGTTTGATCCCTGGAACCTGCATAAAAGGCTGGGTGCATAATATACAGGATAACCATGTTGCAACCACAGATCCAAAGAAGCCAAGGAGGGCCCAAGGGAGGATCCCTGAATCTCACTCAAAAGAGGAAATATAATAGACATCTGAATTAGATTGAAGGAGGGAGGGGGGAGAAAATTGTATGGGATATGGGGTGGGGAGAGTAAAAGGGGTGGGAATCAGGTATAGGAGAATAGGGATGGGAAGAGAAGGGAGGACCAGAAAAGAAAAGAGAAATAGGTGGGGGAGCATCTCTGAGACAGGGGAGATTATGGGGTGACCCTAGCTGAGATTCCTATCAGTGTGGTGTATGGAACCGGAAGTTGCTACGTCCTATAACAAGGTGGGACCTTTTATTGGACTGAGGGGAACACCAAGTAACCTATAAAACCTTCAACCTAAAATCTGTCGTGCCTACAAGAAATATAAGAAGCTCCACAAGGAGAGCAACAGATCCAAAAAGTCTGGGCAGAGTGGTCTTTTCTGAGACTGATACTCCAGTCAAGGACCACTCATGGAGATGGCCTGGAACCCCTGGACAGAGGTAGGCCATGGCAGATCAGAATCCAAGTGGGTTCCATAGTAATGGGGACAGGGACTGTCACTGACAAGAAATGATTAGCCTGCTCTTTGATCACCTCCCCCTAAGGGGGAGCAGCCTTACCAAGCCATGGAAGAAGACAATGCAGACTCTCCTGATGAGACCTGGATCAGAGGGAAGGGGAGAAGAACCTCCCCTATCAGTGGACTGGGAGAGGGACACAGGTGGGGAAAAGGGAGGGTGGGATTGGAAGGGGAGGAAGGAGGGAGGTACAGGGGGGATATAAAATGAATAAACTGTAATTAATAAAAGTAAAATAATTAAATAAAATTAAAAAAGAAAGCCTTTACAGGTTAAACAAAAGATAATAGAGAAAAGAAAAAATAAAGTAAAACAAATAAAAAAATTATAAAAACATGAATCAGAGATTGAGGGAATGGCAATCCAATGACCAGCCCAACTTGAGACCCATCCCATGGAAGAGGACCAACACCTATCACTATTAATGATACCCTGCTATGCTTGTGGCAAGGAGCCTAGCATAACTATCTTCTGAGAGGCTTCATGCAGCAGCTGATGGATCACATGCAAAGATGTAGAGACCCACAGTCAAACAACAGGCCAACCTTGAGGAGTCTTATGGAAGAGTGGGAGGAAGTATTTAGGGAGCCACAGGGGTCAAGAAGACCACAAGAAGATGTACAAAGCAAACTAACTTGAGCCCATAGGGGCTCACGGAGAGTGAACCACCAACCAAAGAACCAAAGAGCTCGCAAGGGCTGGACCTAGACCCCCTACACATATATAACAGATGTGCAGCATACTCAACATGTGGGTCCTCTAACAACAGGAGTAAGGGCTATCTCTGACTTTGTTGCTGCCTTTGGGTCCCTTTTCCCCTAGCTGTTCTGCCTTGTCTGGCCTCAGTGGAAGAGGATGTGCTTAGCTCTGTTGTGATTTGAGGTGCCAAGGTGGGTTTGTTCCTCTTAACCACCCTTCCTTCTCTGAGAAGGAGAGGGGGGAATGGGCAAAGGGGATGTGAGGGTGGGACTGGAAGAAAAGGGGGGGCTAGGATCAGGCTGTAAAATGATTAAAATAAATAAGTTTGTTTAAAAAAAAAGACTGAGTGCTCTGTCATTCATCTACAATCTCAGCATTCCTAAGATAAGAGTCAGAGACAGATGATCAAATTTAGAAGATTGCAGGATGCAAAGCAGCAGCAGAAAAGAGAGACTCTACCTCAGAAAGGCAGAAGAGGACTGACATTTTAATGTTGTCCTTTGACATGTCACATATGCCTCCACATGTGCCATAACACACACGTGCATATACACATGCACACACAAATATACCCACCACATGGACACACACAGAAACTTACATGCACAAGCACACACACTCACATGCACATACTCATGCACACACACAAACATACCCACATGGACACAACACTCAGGCACATACATGTACATGCACACACACTAACACAAACACATGTGTGAACTCACACATATTTTTTGGCAAGGAGATATGGCCACCATGACTAAACTTAGCCACTAGTAAAGTAATGGTGAAAGTCTTGTAAAGAGAAACTTTTTGAAGTCTTTGAAAATCACATTTCTAGCTGGGTGTTGTAATACGTGCCTTTAATCTTAGCACTGGGGAGACAGAGGCAAGCAGATCTCTGAGTTTGAAGCTGGTCTGGTCTACAGAGCAAGTTCCAGGACAGCCAAGGTTACAAAAAATAGCTTGTCTCAAAAAAAGAAATCACATTTCTGCTGAATAGTTTAACACACAGGAAAGAAATATAATCATAGTGACACAAAGCTATCTACCAAGGCAGAGGTATAGTCAGTGGCAAGGAATTATTCCATAAAACAATCATACAATATGATTCATATTGTGTGATCCTAAGTCTTTAGCTAGGCATTGCTGCTGCCAAAAGAAGTCATCATAATAATAATCTGTGTTTATTTCATTAACACTTTAAAAATTTAACCTGTTTATAACTGTGGGAGACTGGGTGAATTTTATTTACCTGATTTCTGTTCTTCTGTCCTGTCCCTGATAACCTAAGGATCAGAATGCTAGAAAGATCGCAGGCCCTAATCCTCCTTTCTCTACCATACAAGCCTATGAGAGGTATACAATATTCCAACTTCTAGAGGAATGGAGGATTGAAGTTCTATACCCAATTGACAATGAAAATAAACACCTAAATAGCACTGGAAACAAACCTCAGATCTGCCACCCACCGAATGAAAACCGAAGAGCTCTCTCACACTCTCATTCCCACTTCTCTCTCCCTCTTCCTGTCCCTCCACACACACCCTTGAACTTTTATATGGTATATTATCAGTTCGTCACTGGATAAATTTCTTTAGTTTGTCCTGTTAATTTTAAGACTATCTCACTCTAGGTGAGCCTGGCCTACAACTCCCAGCTGTTGGGATTACAAACTGAATGAATGTTTGACTGTGGTAAATCTAAGCTACTCAAACTATTATGCAACTTCAACCTAAAATAAAAACAAAGTAGGTTCCTATGAGGTCCTTTTCCTGAATTTAAATTTCCAACTATAGACGTAAATCTACATCTATGAAGTTGTGAACCAATTTCTGATGTTTCAGCCATGTGCAAACTTAAAGATATTAACCACCTATTTATAAAATAATATTTTAACACATTATCATAGTTTTAAAATTCCAAAAGCTCAAAATTTGGGCCTGCATTTAGAAATCCTGTATTGATTTTGGGTTAAGACTATTAATTAATATATATTTAATAAAAGTCTGGCTACAAGAAGAAAGAAAGAAAGAAAGAAAGAAAGAAAGAAAGAAAGAAAGAAAGAAAGAAAGGGAAGGAAGGAAGGAAGGAAGGAAGGAAGGAAGGAAGGAAGGAAGGAAGGAAGGGAAAAGGAAAGGAAAGGAAAGAAAAGAAAAGAAAAGAAAAGAAAAGAAAAGAAAAGAAGAAAAGAGAAAAGAAGAAAAGAAAAGAATAATTGAACACCTCAATGCAGGCTCATGATTTCTGAGTAAAACCCTGGAATATAGTAAAAAACAGTGAAAAACTGTTATGTGAGATTCCATCAGACTGAAATGCTGCTGAAAAGACAGGCACAGGATAGACAGGTATGACCAACTCCCACTTGACAAAGGGTTAATATCCAAAACGCTTAAGGAGCTCAAAGAACTTAACAAGTAATCCAATCAAATGATCTGAACTTCCCTAAAGTATAAATAGCGAAATATGAAAAAAAAATGTTTAATGTCATTAGCCACCTGGTAAATGCATTCAAACCACAAAGTGATGCCATCTCGTTCCAACCAAAATGGCTATTATCAAAGTAAATAAATACATAAGTAAAAATAAGTAAATGCTGGGAAAGAGGTGAGAAAAGTTTCCCATATACTGTTGTCGAGAATATAAATAAGTGTAGTCATAATGGAGAACAGTATGGATGCTCCCATACTGTTAAAATACTCAAAATGGATCTGCCATATGATCCCACAATCCCACTTCTGGGCATATGTCCACAAGAAGTGAAATATACATATCAAGCAGACACTTGTCTTCCCATGTTCACTCCAGTAATATTCACAAGTGCAAGACAGAGAATTAAGCAAGCTGTCTCTGAGCAGATGAATGGGCTAAGGAAAGTGAGGAGGAGAGATAGACAATGAAATTTCACTCAGTCACAAAGAACAAGAAAGCCTGTTACCTGCAGCACAGCACACAGAACTGGGGGACATTGGGTTCAGTGAAATATGCCAGACACAAAGCAAGAAGCAGCTTCCAGTCTCTCTTTCGTGGAGACTAACAGAAAGATTAAGAGTAGGCTGGTAAAAATTAGAAGGGGTGGGCAGGATGTGTGGATGCATGAACCCCAATTAATACACAAGTGGATAACCCAGTTTTTAAAAGAGAAATTATATAGGCACTGGCAACAGAAGGAACATCCTTTGTATCTTCTTTACATACATAACAATATTATTAGTAATAACAGTAATGAGAAATGTTTAAGTTCTTGCAGTTTATGAGGAATAATCACACATGACCTTATTTGATTCACTTTTTTAAAAAAAATTAAGATTCATTCTTATGTATGTGCATGTATGTGTCTGTGGGTATTGAGTGTGCAGATGCCTTGAGAGACCTGAAGGGGCATCTGATCCCCTGGGGCTGGAATTACAAACAGAGTTGACCACTGACTTAGGTACATGGGTACTAGGAAACAAATAAATACCTGTCCTCTGAGTTAATAACTGAGCCATCTCCCTGGACCCTGATTCATTTTTTATTTATTGTTGTTGTTTTATTTTGTTTTTATCCACGGGAGTTGCATTATAACAATTTACTAAAACAGAAAATGAAGGTCAGAAGGTTGACTGGCCTGCCCAACTTCACACAATTGATTAAAGAAAGCCTGAGCCTCTATAGCCCCCTCCAAATTGGCACCTAACAAAGCCCCTAACAAGGCATTCCTCCTGCATTGAGACTCGAAATCTACCACATTGTAGTTCAAACATTAAAATTTATGTTGATAAACCAACTTGTTTCCACATACAAGCTTTCAAAAAAAACCATAATATATGCAGAGCATAGAAAACATTACTCAAATTAATTCAGCGTCTGTTGATCTTAATTTCCATAAGGAAAACAAAACATTTCCATATCAAAAAATGTTCTGATGAGCTCAGTCTTGAATGTAACAATATGCAAACTAGGTTAACACATTTACCATTCATTACTATACAAAACAAACAGTGGGAGTGATGGTGCACATCTGTAATCCCCATTCTCAGAGGCTGAGGTAGGGATGAGGAAGGGCAAATTCAAGGGATGTATAGAGGTTTTGAAGCCAGTCTGAGCTACTCAACAAGACTCTGTATTGGGGGAAAAAATCCACATGAGCAAAAGTAATGTACAACAACTAACTTACTTCACTGTGTTTGAGGAATTAACAGACTTTGTTCTGTGAGAAGCTTGAAACTCCTTTTGCACCTGTTCACCTCTGTCTGCAGGAAGAAAGAGGCAAAGACACATTCTAAGGAAAGCTTATGTAGTTGATGTATCAAAACAAGGGCTGTTTGTTGACACCTACCAATAACCAAAGCCTTGCAGCAAAGCAAATTGATTTGTATGTGAGTATAGGCTTCAAAGCCAACACTTCCTGCTTTCAAAAGGAAAGGCTTACTACACCAAGTAACTGAAAAATTGCTCAGCTGCCCTTAACGTTAAGCTGCCCTTAACGTTTTTCTTGTTTGGTTTTAGGTCAGTTATTTTCTGACCACTGGGCTAACCAAGCAGAGAGCCATCCCTGCCTGTGTGGCAGGAGAGAGAATACAGTGGCCTTACTGTTTGTTCAGAAATGTCAACAGGCAGACCAAAAAAAAAAAGCAACAGCAAACTCCAAAACAGAAGAATTTCATTTCCATAATCTACACATTGTTTTATTTAAATTTGTTTTTATTCGGTTTTGGTTTGTTTGGTTTTGGTTTGTTTTGTATTGTTTTTCTTTTTTTTTAAATACTAATTTATTTCATAACAAACATTTTAAAAGAATACATTCAAATACTATTTAAAATATAACTTTTTTTAAATACTAATTTATTTCATAACAAACATTTTAAAAGAATACATTCAAATACTATTTAAAATATAACTTTTTTTTTTTCAATGCAGTTTATTCAGGAACATTGAACAATCCTCGGATCCCGGGGAAAGCCAGCCCACAGCTTAAATAGCCTCTGGGTAGCCAACCCAGGCGTGCCACGGGGGCAATGCAGATAGGTCCACATACATGGAAGCAAGCCAGATCCTCGGCCTTAGCCAAATGTGGAGTTGTTCGTGACAGAGAGCACTCACCATCGGGAAGGTGGAAGGCGGAAACCAGCTCCATCTTTAAGGCATAGCATTCCGCAGCTCTCTACAGTTCCCCCTTTTTGTTTTAGACGCATCGGGCAAGAGTAGAGGTCTGATCTCTGATATTAGAAATAAATTGGGACTTTGTACAGATGTTCATTTAGGTGGATTAACATAGTAAAAATGGCCATCTTACCAAAAGCAATCTACAGATTCAATGCAATGCCCATCAAATTACCAACACAATTCTTTACAGACCTGGAAAGGAAAATTCTCAACTTCATATGGAATAACAAGAAACCCAGAATTGCTAAAACAATCCTCTACAATAAAAGATCTTCTGGAGGTATCTCCATCCCTGATCTTAAGTTGTACTATAGAGCAACAGTTTTAAAAACTGTATGGTACTGGCATAGAAACAGAATGGTGGATCAATGGAACCGAACAGAGGACCCAGAAATAAACCCACACACTTATGTATTGTTTTTCTTTGTTTTGTTTTTTGGATGGTTATGGTTCGTTGGTTTTAGTTTTTGGGTTTTGAGGACTTGGGTTTTTGTTTGTTTTGTTTGTTTGAGAGGGTGGGTAACTTACTGTGTAGCACTAGCTGGCCTAGAACTTACTATGTAAACCGGGTTGGCTTCAAACTCACGGAGATCCATCTGCCTCTGCTTTTGAGTATTCTGGAACTAAAGGTATACACCACACCAATGGACCCTAAATGTTATTTTCAACAAAGAAAAATCATGAAGCCAGGTATTGTGGCCTACTGTAATAATTCCCACAATTCCAGAGGTTGAGAAGCCTGGTTTCAGTATTAGGCTGGACTATATAATGAGACCCTGTCTCCTCTGAAAAGGAAGGAAAAGAAAACAAGAAAAAAACAAGAAAGTATAACTTGTATAGGAAAAGAGCACATGGGCAAGCACAGAGCTGAATTTACTAGGCAAAACAATTTTTATATTTAACAAACTAAAAGTCTAATGTGCTAATAAGAAGCATGATAGTCACATCACCTGAAATAAAGTATATCAGGGAAGGAAAAAATATTGAAAGAAACCAAATGGAAGTTCTGGAGTTGAAAAGTTGAAATGAGAAACTGGAAAATTTGCAGGAGATTCCTGGTGGGGAGGAACCACTATACAGTTACAGCTATCAGCTGAGGCTGCAGTGAAAGAGAGGTTCATCCACAGAACCCTGGAAATATCTGTGAAACCATAGTGCCTACAGATGTATGAACAGAGTTCTAGAAAAAAAAAACATAGAGTTGAATGACTGAGAATATGACGAAACTGTCAGAGAAGCTCAGTAGACAACTTAAGAGAAAGTAAAATCTTAAACATCTAAATCAATGTAGTTCACAGTCTGATGGGCCATTGCCTCTGTGCCTTCTTATTTCAGTAACAGAATCTTTAAAAAGCATGAGAATGGTCTTACTGTGCAAGGGACACCAATAAGCTTGATATCTTATCAGAAGTAATGTAAGACAAAAGGGAACTGAGTGAAATTTTCAAAGTACTGAAAGAAAAACTATCAGACACTAATTCTATACCCAAAAACAATTATTGAAGGATAGACCTTTGTTTCAAGCAGTGGAAAGGGAGTCCTCTGAATAAAATGAAAGCTAATAAGACAGTAATATGAGTATAAAGAGCTACTAACCAATAGGAACTGTTTGCAGCAACAGAAGGTTAGAATTATAACTTTTAACAATGGCATGAAGTAATTCTTAGAAGCCCATGCTGAAAGACTTAGAGGTGTAAAGATGCGATGTGTATGACCGCATAGGCAAATTCAAGGGCTGGCAAGGGGAGCTTCAAGGAGCCAAATGTTTGTTAAACTGCAATTCAAGCCACATTAATCTGAATTACATTGCTATAAATTAAGATGTAGGTTATGATTCTCAAAGCCATCACTAAGAAAATGACTCAAAAAATAGAGAAAAAAATACAAGGGGTTTTAAAATTATACTCTAGGATGCACTTGTTTAGAAAATAAGGCAAGGAAAGAGAAATTGAACAGAAAGATGTGGCATATTGAAAACAAAAAGCATGATGGCACGCTTAAATTCCACATTCCTAAGTACACACATTTACTGTAAATAGATCAAACTCTCATGAAGAGCAGAGAATAAGTCATTTAAAACCAAACACACTAAACCACTTAGAAGAAAAAGTGGGGAAGAGCCTTGAACTCATTGGCACAGGAGACAGCTTCCTGAACAGAACATCAACAGCACAAGCTATAAGAGCAACAATCAATAAATGGGACCTCATGAAATTGAAAAGCTTCTGTAGAGCAAAGGACATTGTCGTCAGAACAAAACAAATGCCTACAGATTGGGAAAGGATCTTCACCAACCCTATGTCTGACAGAGGACTAACATCCAGTATATATAAAGAACTCAAGAAGTTAAACAGCAACAAATCAAGTAATCCAATTAAAAAAATGGAGTACAGAGCTAAACAGAGAATTCTCAATAGAGGAATATCAAATGGCAGAGAAACACTTAAAGAAATGTTCAATGTCCTTAGTCATAAGGGAAATGCAAATCACAACGACTCTGAGATTTCACCTTACACCCATCAAAATGGCTAAGATAAAAAACTCAAGTGACAGCACATGCTGGAGAGGTTGTGGAGAAAGGGGAACCCTCTTCCACTGCTGTTGGGAATGTAAACTTGTACAACCACTTTGGAAAGCAATCTGGCACTTCCTCAGACAACTAGGAATAGAACTTCCTCAAGATCCAGCTATACCACTCCTAGGCATATACCCAAAAGAGGCTCAAGTACACAATAAGGACATTTGCTCAACAATGTTTGTAGCAGCCTTATTTGTAATAGCCAGAATCTAGAAACAGCCCAGATGCCCCTCAGTGGAAGAATGGATACAGAAATTGTGGTACATCTACACAATGGAATACTACTTAGAAATAAAAAACAAGGAAATCATGAAATTTGCAGGTAAATGGTGGGATCTGGAAAAGATCATCCTGAGTGAGCTATCCCAGAAGCAGAAAGATGCACATGGTATATACTCACTCATATAGACATATAATATAGGATAAACCTACTACAATCTGTACACCTAAAGAAACTAATCAAGAGTTGCTAAAATGCTCAATCCCTATCCAGAAAGGCAAAGAGGATGGACATCCGAAGAAGGAGAAAAGAGGAATCAAGTCAGGAGCTTGACACAGAGGACCTCTGAAAGACTCTGCCCTCCAGACTATCAAAGCAGATGCTGAGACTTATGGCCAACTGTTGGGCAGAGTGCAGGGAATCTTAGGAAAGAAGTGGGAAACAGTAAGATCTGGAGAGGACAGGAGCTCCACAAGGAGAGCAACAGAACCAAAATATCTGAGCAGAGGGGTCTTTCCTGAGACTGATACCCCAACCAAGGACCATGCATGGGGATAACCTAAGACCCATGCACAGATGTAGCCCATGGCAGTTTAGTATCCAAGTGGGTTCCATTGTAATAGGAACAAGGACTGTCTCTGACATGAACTGATTGGCCACCTTTTCCCCCTTAGGTGGAAGCAGCATTACCAGGCCACAGAAGAAGACAATGCAGCCACTCCTGGTGAGACCTAATTGAC
Organism: Meriones unguiculatus; assembly: GCF_030254825.1. Lineage (NCBI taxonomy): Eukaryota > Metazoa > Chordata > Mammalia > Rodentia > Muridae > Meriones > Meriones unguiculatus. The sequence continues at coordinate 47,168,888 of NC_083361.1, read as the reverse complement.
TAGGATCAGAAGGAAGAAAAAGAAGACCTCCCCTATCAGTGGACTAGGGGAGGGGCATGCATGCAGAGGGGAGAGGAAGGGAGGGATTGGAATGGGAAGAGGGAGGGAACCACAGGGGGGATACAAAGTGAATAAAGTGTAATTAATAAAGAATTTTTAAAAAGCCTATTCATACAAATTAAATCCATTCCATATTCTCCCTAAAAAACATAATATATCTATATGTTCCATATAAAAGGTAGACGACATTCCAAAACAAATGAGTTTAAATCAAATGGTTTAAAAAATATACAGCGTCAAAAAATTATCTTGGTTGGCTATCTGAAAGTGAACACTAATAGAGGGGACAAAGGGTACGCCATAGTGATAAAGAGGCTATTCTGTTCTGATGTCACAGTAATTATAAACCAACTGCCCAAATAGACTCCAAAACATGGAAACAAATGACAAAGCCAACGGGGCAGTAATTTAACAATAACTGAAGTTTTCATGCCTTCACTTTTTTATTATTATCATTTATTACAATTTATTCAATTTGTATCCCTGTTGTGGCCCCCTCCCTCCTCTCCTCCTCCACTCTCCCTCCCTCTTTTCCCTCTATGCCCCTCCCCTAGTCCACTGGTAGGGGAGGTACTCCTCCCCTTCTCTTTGACCCTAGCCTATCAGGTCTAATCACATGCTTTCACTTTTAATAATAATAAAAAAAAATCAACTGACAAGAAAAAATTCAACTGGCCAAGGAAACAGAATGAAAAACATTATAAACCATTCAGCCTGTTTAGCTATAGAATGCTCTTATTACATTTTTTCCTAAATGCACATGCAACATTCTGCAGCCCACAGTGCATGATGAGCAGTAAAGCAGCCTAAGTGAGTTTAATATGCAAATACCAAGCCATGTACCTTCTTTATTGGAATGAATTTATAAAATATAGCAACAGCAACAACAGCAACTTTGAGGGAAACATAAATATATGGACATGATTAAATAACTAATGGGTCAATGATGAACCCACCAAAAATAAATAAATGAATAAATAAATTGGATACTTTAAGATGAATGCAAAAAGGTAGCACACCAAAACTGACAATTGCAACCAAAAGTAGTGCCTAGAGAACTTAATCTCCTTTGTATTTATCGTATCCAGTCTTATGCATTTCCTTGTAATAAAAGTATTTAAATGTAATTTAATAATGAGACAACATCCCAACATCTGAATGCACAATAGCATCTGGTTTTGCTGCTTTAAAAATGAGCTATTTTTAGCCAGAACCTGGAAAAAACCTAGAAATCGCTCAAGCAAAGAATGAATAAAGAAACATGGTACACTTACACAATTAAATATTATGCAGCCATTAAAAACAATGACATCATGAAATTTGCAGGCAGTCTAATAGATGGAACTAGAAAAGATTATCCTGAGTGAGGTAACCCAGACCCAGAAAGACAAACATGGAATGCACTCACTTATAAGTGGATATTAGTCAAAGTACAGGATAATCATGCTACAAAACACAGAGCCAAAGAAGCTAAGTAACAAAGGCCCCAGGGAGGATATTTGAATCTCACTGAGAAGGGGAAATAGATTAGACATGGGGGGGAGGTGGAATGGAGGGAGGAAACTGGGTGGGGGATGAAATGGAAAAGTAGGGATGAGGTAGGGGGAGGACAGAGGGAGAGAGTACTGGGAGAGACAACTGGATTAGGGGGTCATCTCTGGATGAGCTAGAAACCCAAGACAATGGAAACTCCCAGTAATCTATGAGGGTGATTCTAGCTAAGCAACAGGGAATATGGAGTCTAAACTGCCTGTCTTCTCTAACCAATTATGATTACCAATGGAGAGACTGGGACACCAACCCAACCACAATACCTTAGATCCACAATTTGGCCTTGCCTACATGATGTGCAGATGATGTAAAAGATGGAGCAGAATTTGAGGGAAGGACCAACCAATGACTGCCTCAGCTTGAAACACATTCCATGAGAGGGAGCCCAGCCCTGACACTGTTAATGATATTCTGCTACACTTGCAGATAGGAGCCTAGTATAGCTGCTATATGAAAGGCTTCACCCAGCAACTGATGGAAACTGATGTGGAGACTCACAGCCAAGCATTAAGTGGAGCTTGTAGAGTCCTGTGGAAGAGGGGGAGGAAGGATTGAAAGAGCCAGAGGAGTCAAGGATAACGCACACACAAAACAAACAAACAAACAAAACTACAGAATCAACTAACCTGGGCCAATAGGGGCTCATAGAGACTTAACTAACAACCAGAGAGCACACACGGGATGGACCTAGGCCCTCTGCACATAAGGAACAGATGTGCAGCTTGGTCTTCATGCGGGACTCCTAAAGCAGGAGAAGGGGCTGTCCCTGACTACATTGCCTGCTTTTGGATCCCTTTGCCCTAACTGGAAAGCCTTGCTAGCCTCGTAGAAGATGGACCTAGCCTTACTGCAACTTGATATGCCAAAGCTGGTTAATATCCAATGGGAGGCCTCTTCCTTTCTGAAGAGAAGGACAGGAAGGATGGATGATGCAGGAGCAGAGGGGAAAGGAAGAGGATGAAGGAAGGGAGGGGAAGTTGCAATGAGGATGTAAAGTAAGCAAATAATTTATAAAAAGGGGAAGGCTATTTCAGCACTTGAATATTAGATTGCATTAAAGATTATTTTCCAAAGACAGATGAGTAATGGAATTATTTAACCAAAAGGTGGGGACTTATAGGAAGTGGTGGCATGGCTATGATCCCAATACTTAAAAGGCAAGATGATTATGAATTCAAGGCCAACTTCAGCTACGCTACATATCCAGACTCTATCTTAAAAAAACAAACAAGAACAGTATATCTTTCCATGGCTAGTTATAGCAAGACACCTTGACCACAAAGCTAAGATCAGCATTTAATTCTGGCAATCCCTCCAAAAAAGGGTGAGGCAGTGGATACTGCAGTTCCAATCTGTCTGAAAAAGCAAGCATGGGGAAGCAGAAATGGGAGCCTATTGTGGTTTTGCCTTTCCAGTTTTATTTGCTGGACTACAACAGAATCCATTGAAATGGGCCTTTGCACAGAAGAAAAAAACTGTGAAACTTGTTCAAATCTGTTGATGGAAAGAAGAGATTTTGGTTCACAGTTCCTCATGGCAACATAATGCCACTCATGATGATGACACCTCTGCCAGTGTCTATAGAGAGATCAATAACTAGCAGGACTTTCCACACATTATCCCTAAACTAACATTAGGTACCTAGCATCAGCCAGAACTTAAAAATAAACCAAAATAGAAAAGGCAGCAAAAAATAAATTCTAGGGCCAGCAAGATGGTCTAGGGGGTATAGACACCTGCAGCTAAGACTAATGACCTGAGTTAAATCCACAGGACACAAATGGTTAAATGGAAGAACTAACTTCTTAAAGTTGTCCTCTGCTCTCCATAAAGGAGCTGTAATGCACACATACACACACACACACACACACACACACACACACACACCAGTGTACACACACTCTAATTTTTTAAAATCTTAAATATAGGAATGAATAAACACTGAGTATACTATTATTAGTTTTTCAAACACAAACACACACAGCATCTTTTATGGGGCAGGTGTTTCTCTACCATAGCAACCAGGCATGCAACCACACACAAAACAAATTTTTTTGCTCCTGTTAGTTTACATTCTTACACTGAGAGAGGTTTGGGAACCAGCCAAATGCACAACTCTAAAAAAAAAAAAAGAGAGAGGGAGAGATTAGTAGTGGTATGTGCTATAAAATGTGCTATAAAGATAAATAAAACAGAGTAAGGCAGAAATTGTGTAAGAAAAAATGTTCCCCCTGAGGACAAGACACTGGGATGTATGAACGAGAAGTGGGAGTCAAGCAAGAGCTGGGGGGAGATACCAGTAAGAATAGCTTCACAGTGTTCTAAAGAGGAGCTGGCCTTGGAGTAGCATGTACAACAAAGAAGACATCTTGCCGTGGAATGAAAAGTAGGCAGTGAAGCAGCAGGCAATCGGGTACAGAGTCCTGGAGACCAAACAAAGCTTGAGTCTTATTCCAGGAAGATGAGGGGACCCTGGCAGCTTCCCAGGAGTACCCAGATATGATTTCTGTTTCCAGGCCTCACTCTGGCTGAAGGGTAAAGTGTGTTAGCCTCCAGGCAGAAGGTAAGACCAGAGAGAACAGATTGGAAGCCAATAAAGGGACTTAATCATATTTGCAAACAAGACAATTGTAGTGGAGTCCAGAAAAGTGGAAGGTGAAAGGCTTCTTGGGCAAGGCTGGAAGAATCCAGAAGCACTTCTGGGTCAACAGAGTAATGAGGTAGAGTGAGACATGGGACCTGAGCAAGAGTGTGTGCAGCGCAAGCCTCTCCTGTCCTCCTCTCCCGTACCTCAAACAGAGTATACCTGGTAGTCCTACATGGTACTCATTGAAAGTTCCTACTGTCCCTGCAGTGTGCCCTAAAATTTAGGCAAACCCTCCAAAATAACGTGTTTTGCTAGAGTGACCAATCTTTGTTTTAATTTATTATTTTATTAATTACAGTTTATTCACTTTATATCCCAGCTGTAGCCACCTCTCTTGTCCCCTCCCAATCCTACCCTACCTCCCTCTTCTCCTTCCATGCCCCTCCCCCAGCCCTCCTCCTTTTCCCTCTGACCCTCGTCTATCAGGTTTCATCAGGACTGGCTGTATTGTCTTCCTCTGTGGTCTGGTAAGGTTGTTCCCCCCTCATAGCCAAACTTTGGGTAGTGTGCAGGGAATCTTATGAAAGAAGGGAAAGATAGAAAGACCTGGAGGGGACAGGAGCTCCACAAGGAGAGCAACAGAACCAAAAAATCTGGGCACAGGGGACCAATCTTAATAATACCTAGAACTACACCATTTCCAGTGTCAGAACCTGCCTTGGTTAATAATGACATAACTCCAAAGAACACCATGCTGAGTTAAAAATTTTAGAAATTCTAGACCTGGTTTCCAGGTTTCCTCTAAGAAGTACCCTACAGGACCCCTCTAGTCTATACGAAAAACAACTCTTACCTCAAAGGAAATAAGAGATAGCTTGTTCTGGAGCCATGGCTGTGGTACAAAGATTTAGATCATTCCAAATACCATGTTCCGCAATAGAAGCAGTTTATAGTAACAGAACAAAGATAGCCATAAATTAAGACACATTTTAAATACTTTGTAGGTATACTGGATAGGTGGGTTATATCAAATCCCATAGTTTGTTTCTGACAGCATTCATTTTTTTAATTTTTTATTAATTACACTTTATTCATTTTGTATCTCCTCATAAGCCCCTCCCTCCTCCCCTGCCGATCCCACCCTCCCTCCCCTTTCTGCATGCATGCCACTCCCCAAGTCCACTGATAAGGGAGATTCTCCTCTCCTTTCTGATCTTAGTCTATCAGTTCTCATCAAAAGTGGCTGCATTGTCCTCTACTGTGGCCTGGTAAGGCTGCTCCCCCCTCAGGGGGAAGTGATCAAAGAGCAGGCCAATCAGATTATGTCAGAGGCAGTCCCTCTTCCCATTACTATGTAACCCACTTGGACACTGAACTGCCATGGGCTATATCTGTGCAGGGGTTCTAGGTTATCTCCATGAATAGTCCTTGGTTGGAGTATGAGTCTCTGGGAAGTACCATTCTTTGCCCTTTGATTGCTAGAAAAGATCTGTATCCATTAGCCACAGGTTAGGCCCAACACAGAGGTAAGTAAAAAACGGCTTTTGGGAGGCTAAGAATAACCAATATTAACCTGTAATTTTATGCTAGACCTGCAACATTCCACCCCCTCTACATCACTGCAATTTGAATCAATTGGCTGTTGCAGACACAGCTTCTTTCCCGGAATTCTTGTTCACACTCTCTTCTCTCACAGTGACATAATCTCTAAGAAGCAGACGACAGAATCTTTACATTTCTTCTTTCACACCATCTCTTAGAAGCACCATTCAGCATCGCTCCCCTTCTCTCACTTGATTCTAGGGAATTTCATGCAAGCTCTAAACATACAAACACTTTCCTACATCTACACTGTTCCATTGAAGGATGACGCCTTAGCATGGTGAACTCCTTTCTGTTTTTCAACCACACCCTTTCAAAAGATTCAAGTAGCTTTCAATAAGTCTGTTACTAATGGGACCTCCAGAATGTAACTGTCATGGGAATCAATACTTCAAACATAAGAATTCACTTCCTAGAACTGTCAGTGAAACCAGAGTTAGCAATGCACTGAGAAAGCTCTCAGTACTTTCCAGAATGCAGCCTAAAGTTGAACCAGACTGAACTTTTTCTACATTATTTAAACCAAAATTATATACGGTGTGAGGAAGAGATCTGCAATGAAATGTAAACAAAACATCTACCACCCACTCCTCCTTCCCTACCACACATTCAGCAGACAGGCTGTGCGCTGGGCCTGGTCCAGCAGCCCCTCCACTGGGCCTGGCTATCTGGATCATCTGCACGGGTCTTCTCTCATTCCAAAGCTATGCGTGGTTTGAGGCATTCAGGGCTTCTGAGGACTCCTCCCTTACAAGGAACCCCACACTGCAGTTGCACATTGTTTGATGATTACTATAACTGTATGGCTTCTGTGTGTTTATGCTTGCCCAGAAAAACCCTGACTTTATCCACGCACAGTTTAATCTACTCAATAAATATGTTCAGGGAAGAAAATTTCTAATGGGGTGGGGCCACAATCAGCAATCCAAACCAACATGCTGTGTGAAGATATGAAAGTTTTTCATCAAGTTTAAACAACTCATGCGAGCTGTGTAATATCCTCAAAATACTTGAATAAAGGCTGGTCTTCAGAGACTCTACTGAATGAATGTACAATTTCTGAGTTTCTGGACTCACACGATGTGCCAGGGGTTGCATCCAGCTAGCATCCACTCACAAGTCCCTGTATATGTCTAGAAAATAACAGTGCCATCTAATTTCCAAAGAACCATTTTAACCATTTACAGTTAATAATACATTACATGGTACCAAAGGGGAACACTGAAAGAAATGAAGAATGAGAGGGGAGAGGGGAGAAAAAAATTGCAAGTGTCAATAAGAGCCTATGGTAATTGTGGTGTGTTGTGTATGCCCCTTCAATAACTGATGCCCATTTTGAACATCAGAACATGGCCTTATTTGGAAATAAGGCCTCTGCAGACGTGAGCTGTTAAGATGAGGTCATAATGGATTAAAGTCAGCCCTAATATACTGAGCAGATAACATAGACACAGGGATTTACACAGAAAGAAAACAGCCATTTATGAGAGAGACTGGAACTGTAGTGAGGCAACCATAAGCCAAGGAACACCAATAGACAGGAAGTCTTCTGCCAAGAGCCTTCTGGGAACATGGTCCTGCCAATAATAGCTTGCAGTCCTGCAGCTTCCAGCACAGAGACGCAATTTCTGAAGCTGTAAGGCATCCCTAGTGTCATATTCTGCAGCAGGTGGGAATCTGTGTGCTACTCATCCCTACCCAGATCACAGACCTCACTACAGCAGAAGTGCTGGAACACACCCTGCTGCGACACACCACTAAGACTGAAGCGGCAGACCCTTCACAAGTGACATTATCTGCTGAGACACACCACTAACAATGAAGCGGCAGACCCTTCACAAGTGACATTATCGATGTGCCCAAGGGAGAAAAGCAAATCAGCAAAAGATTATAACACACAGGACTTATTCTGTGAAGGACCTCACTGAGATGCTGAAGCGATGTTACTTAGCAACCAGCCAGGGAAACAGAGTACTAGAAACTAAGAGGACAGAAGCAGTCATTTGGCACTAGACCACATTGGCCACACATTCCTCTTCTCTTGAAATTGAGGGAAAATTGTGTGTGTGTGTGTGTGTGTGTGTGTGTGTGTGTGTGTGTGTGTTGGCTGGCTAATTCAAGGTTTTTCGGGGGATGGAACAAACCCTTAAACTCTATTATTAGCAATTTTAACATAAAAATGATAGTTATCAATTATGTCACCACTCACTATCCCATGATGAATACCTACTTCAAAATACAAAGCTCTGGGATGTTTGGGCTAAGATGTTGGACTAAATATCCAACTACAGTTAGACTTTTTTTCAATGCCAACTAACACACCCACAAACCAAAGTGTATATTACTCTGAAAAAGAATCCAAGAGACTTGGAGATATACTGCTTGTTTCCCTGGATTACCTGCCCACAAACACAGGAAGAAGACACTAGAACATTAGTCATACACCAAGCCATCAATTTCCTTTAGGCCGATGGAGTACAGGTGCCAGACTGTCAGATGGGAAAGGGCCCACTGTATATCCAGCTAAGTGATGGTGACAAAGTCATAACCACATAAGAGCCACTCTTGTGTGACCTCTTAGCAACATATTAGTATGAAAGTCCGAGAGGCCTCTCCCCACCTGGCTGTACAGAGTGTTCAAATTACGACCACAGTGGTTGGCTCAGCTCTCCCAGCTATCCTTCTTAGCTCCAGCCAAGGATAGATTTTTCTTTTAATTTAATTGAATGACTTAGTGTTATCACTCAACTTCAGATAAAGTTTTGAATTCCTCTCATCCAAGCCCCACCCTGTTTAGCTTCAAGATCACGCAAGTTGACAGTGATATGGCTGTAAATTTGATGCCCTGCATCTTGAAAGTCACGACCCGTGGGGATTCTGGGGAAAGATCTAAGAATTGTGGTTCTTGATAATAGTGCTGTCTGTGACATGTCCTTAAACTGTTTCCCTGAATAAATAAAGAGAAAGATGCCAATTATTACAGAGCACTATTGCCCTTACTAAAGCAGTCCTCCTCACTATTAGTGATCACCATTGTTTCAAAAACATATCCCACGGAAAACTTTGTCACCCAGCTATGTGTGTACATCAGTCTCAAAAAGCAGGTGTCTCTACCCATAAGCTTTGTACTTCAGGAACATCTCATAACACGATAGTATTTCTCTATGCATTCTGTCTCCTATGGTGTTAACATGTTTACCTGGTGCCAACAGTGGTTCATATTGTGCTCCCTCATTAACATTTAGAACACCAGCAACAAAAGGGCTGGGAATAATGTGCCATGCTGAACGTGTGAATTAGCACATTTCTTCAGTCCATAGTTATCTGATTTGTTCATAAAGTAACATACTGTAAGATGACTCAGAGCGTAATAAAGCTGCCTGGAACTCTGACCACCTGAATTTGATCACTGGAATCCACAAGAACAAAGAAATTGTCCTTTGACCTCTGTAGAGTATGCAGGCACACACACACACTCATGCACACACATATTAAAAATGTAATTTAAAAATTTAAAAACAGTAAGGTACAAGATGATGAGAACTACTCAATATTCAACATTAACAAAACAAAGAACACAATTTGAAAAGAGGCAAGACATAAGACAGTTCACTGAAGAAGACAAGGGTGAGAAAAGAAAAGTTAAGGGCATCATCCTGTCATCTGTTTTTGTATTTGTGGAAATAGTACATGGAGATCCGGATCTCCATGGGGCCTCCACTGAATCCTTATGTAAGCTTAGCTTTTGTCTACACAGTCAAGTGGTTCTGGTTCTGGCCTCCTGTGCCCAGGTTGGATTCACCTGGAGTTAGAACAGAAGCCAAGACTATTGCCCTCAGGTTCTACAGATGCCCTTATATCCCTTGGCTTTTTTATTGTAGCCTGTTGAATTATTTTCAAGGTCATGTTGTATTTACAGGGAGGAGTAGGTTAAAGTGAATTGATACCATCTTGTTCTAGCACCAAAAGTCTCTGTTTTCACATTTTTCTATGGTGAACTGACAGCAATAATAGGACCAGCCCTCAGCCATCTACCCCAGTCTGGGCTGGGTCAGCTACATTCCAAGTGTCACCACCCCAGCCCACACTGTGCTGGGCTAAAGCTTCCTGGGACTGCAGCTCCACAGATGTTAAGATTCGGAGATTGGAGAAAACTCTACAATTCAAAACATGCAACTTAAACCGGGTGGAAGAGTGAGCTGGAGAGATGGCTCAGCACTTGCTATGAGAGCATGAGAAACTGAGTTCAGATCCCCAGCACCCACGTAACAGTATCAATGTATCTGTCACCTCAGCATGGTGACATGCTGGGGGCAGAATACTAGTTGTCTTAGCCATTCTTCTGTTAGTGTGATCAACTGCTAAGACAAAGGCAACTTATAATTCAAGGAGTTTATTTTGGGGCTTATATAAGTTTTAGAGGGTTGGAGTCCATGACCATCATAGAGAAGAGCAATGCAGCAAACAGCATCTGAAAGAGTACATTATGAGACACAGTACAAGGCAGAGAGCTCTAATTGGGGATGACATGGGCTTTTGAAACCTCAAACCCCTCCTCCAGTGGCACAATTACTCCAACAAAGCCACAGTTCCTAGTCATTCCTAAACAGCTTCGTTAACTGAGGACCAAATATCCAAACATTTGATCCTTTAGGGGACCATTCTCATTCAAAGCACCAAACAGGTTGATCCTTAGGGATTGCAGGCAAGCCACTCTGGCCTATTAGCAAACTCCAGATTCAATGACCAGCTCTGTGTTAAAAAGTAAGATGGAGAATGAAAGAAGACAGCAAAGTCCCCCTTGGGCCTAAGCGTGGTCACAATCACCTGTATTTCCAGCTCCAGGAGTAGCCTAAACTTCTAGCTTCTGTGAGCACCTGTACATATCCCCATGAAGACACAGACATGTATGCATAACTAAAAATAAAATAAATCTTGAAAAAACTGAGTAACCAGGAAGAGCCAGGCTGAGCATTAGCTCCATATATACAGATGGATGCTCTTGGGACATCAGGTGGCTATGCCTCTCCGTGTGCTGATCTACCAGGTGCATCCTGTATCACAAAAGCCTAAAGCCTGTGATCCTTCCAGACAGCTAGTTACATAGTGCTTTTCAACATTCTTCCAAAAGCCCTCATCCCATAGAGCCCCATCTCCTCTGTTTATCCAAAGCATATAAAATAAAGTTTGGGAGATATCCAGGAGAATCTCCTCCCCTCAAAAGATCAACTCACAGTCCCTAACATTTAAGCTCTCTGCTTTTTTGCCAGGCTCCCAGATGCCAAGACTATTTCTGGTGGAGCTCTTTTCAGTCAAAGCAAGAAACTCTTAAGTTCTAAACAAGCAAATAGTGGTATAAAGGTCAGGCCTGTCATTTTTACCTGTTTCCGTCATTTTCTTGGTCTTATGACAAAATTTTGGAGGGATTCCCTAAGATGACAATATTTCATTTCTGAATTTAATTCTGTAATAGAGCACTTGTTTGGGATGCCCCAGGCTCTGTGTTTGATTCTCAGCACTAAAAAGGTATATTTTTGTAGTAAAACTATGACAACACTTAATTCATATAAAATGAGAGAGATGCCTTCATTTACTGTCACACCAAAAACACTCACACATACTCATAACATGAGGAAGTCAAGATACCACAAATGACACAAGGGCACAAAGCTGCTAAGCAGCACTAAAAATCCCCAATGTGACTTTGATTACCTACTTATTCCTTACTACTGGTTATAATACACCATTGCAATCCCATGAGAACTGGCCATTCAATAAAAAGGACCTTGAGATATGAAGGCTGCATCTGCAATCACAGCACTTGGGAAGCAGAGGCATGAGTTTGAGTTGATTATGAGTTCAAGGTTGTGGCAGGATATTAAGTCAGAGTGAAAAACTATCGTCAAAAAGAAATCAGGTAAAGAGAGACTGACAATCCAGCTACCAAAACTGCCTTGTAGCACAGCATGGTGGTGGGGAGATCTGTGCTTTACAAGTGGGAACAGGGGCCCTGAAGCCTTTGACCTTTCTCCAGCTCAGGCTTCCAGCCTCCAGAGTATCATTCTCCACAGTAACATTTTGAACAATGAGAACTATACAAAAGAGTGGGTTTATAAGCTGTGACAGTGAGCATTGTTGTTCCCTCTGAGTATGGTCATCCCTTTTATCGGCATCTTGGAACAGAGTACCTTGGCCTGATACTAAATAGTCATGTCAAGAAAATAAGCAGCAAATCCCCAATGCGAGGGTAGGGTAAAATGGAGCTTGTGCGTGTTGTGATAAACATTCATCTAGGAAGACTGTCACTTTTATATCCCTGGCCAGTGAGCCCTGGAAACATTGGAGAAATGATAGGAAGACACAACATCTCACTGCCAGACCAGAACCAAAGCATGAACAAACTGCCAGGCTCTGAGAAGCATGTACAAAACCAGAAGGAATAAAGGGCTTCTTAACAACCCTTTGAGACACAACCTGAAAGTCACCAAAATGTAAAAATGGCTAATGTAAGACCTATTTTTATATTTGGCTAGATCTTCCCTCTCCACTCTCCCTTAAGAGCATGTCCCCCAAACTTGAGTACACCTCACTTCCTTCTCAGTGTCTCTCTTTCTCTTAACCCTAATGCTTTGGCTGCTACTAAAATAAAATTTCCAATGCTTTATCATCATGATTGGTTAGTCCTGAAATTCTTTTCAGCATAAAAGCCCTATACCGCAGTTTGGCCTGAATCAAGGTCCCTTACAAAGTTTAGAAGATACTTCAGACCAATGAGGGTGGCAATGTAGAGCTGTGTTTCATTCCTGTGGAATTGACAATCTCCTTGCTTAGGCTGTCCTAGATACAATCCCTGAAAAGGGCATCGAAACTAGATCCAAGAAAAAGGCCTGCATGTGTGGAAAGCACTGATACTCAAGCAGGGGCTTGTGCATCCATATGCGGACAAGCACTATTAACAGCCAAAACTGGTAGCAACTTCACTCAGCCCATAGCTAAGTAGACAGAGTTCTATGAATAAAATAAAATACCATTTGGACTTAAAGAGGCAAGTGCTAACACATGTACAACCTAAACATCATGTTAGCCGAAATAAGCCAGTAACAAAAACACAGATACTATATGACTTCACCGACATGAAGTATTTCAATATCCACAGAGACATAAAGTATGGGCCAGGGGAGATATAAATGAGCTGCCAGTGTTTAATGGGTACAGGATTTCAGCTGGAAAAGATTTGGGGGATGGATTTTGATGATGGTCACACAGCAAGGTGAATATACTTCCTTCCACCAAAATTAACAAAATGGTAAATTTTATATCTATTTATTTCCTGTAGCGAATTTTAATTGTTAAAGGAAAACACAATAAAGACCATGCTGAAAAGGCTCAGACACTCGATAACAGTGACAAATCATGTGTGTCCATTATGTTATAGGATGAGAGGGTGTGATGCTTAATCTTGGCTATCAAATTTTACTAGACAGGTCTCTGGGCAGGAGAACCGCAGAGGGCATCTCCTGGAAGGATTTCTTGAGGAGGAAGACCCTCCCCTAGTGTGAGCACTTTTTCCTCAGACCTCTATATACAACTTGGCTGCCTAACCTAGGGAAGGCTCTTCCTCCACTGACCTCCACACATGCTCCACAGCTTAGTGTACACACACAAACACAGACACACACATAAAACTTTTGAAGAAAAACAAAAAGAGCCAAGAGGAAGCAACTCCAGAAAAAAACTTTTTTGGTTATTGTTTTACTTTGTTTTTGTACATTTGCATTTATACATGCATATATGATTGGGTACATAGAGGAACAAGGTTGAGATCTCAATTGGCTCTTCCTTATACATGGAAGCTGAGGTCCTCATTTCATGTAGGGCTATTTCAGCAACTAGCCAACTTGCTCCTGAGATTTCCTGTCTACATCCTACCCCCCTACAGCCTAGTATTACAGGTATCTGTCTTTTAGATTTATTTTGAGGATTTGAGCTTCAGTGCTCATGCTTACTGGGCAAATACTTTTATTTGTTGAGCCATCTCTCCAGCACAGAATCATTTTAATACATACGTTCTTTTATTTTTCAAATGTGGTGAATCTAAAGAATAGTAGGCAATGGCCACTGAGAACGTAAATGGGGCTCTTAATACAATCCAGTGGTAAAGCACTTGCCTAATCTGAGAGTGCCTCTGGATTTGATTTCCAGTGTGCAAAGTAAGTGAATAAATAATTAAACAAGAAAACCATGTGGTTAGACGACTTTTAACTCGGTGCAGTTCTCTAGAGGAGGAAGCCTACTACCCCACGCCACAGAGGTCTGGAAGGGAAAGAACATCAGAAGCAGAAGACAATGAACAGGAGGAGCCTACCACAGAGGGCTTCTGAAAGACTCTACTGATGGAGGTATCAAAGCAGAGGCTGAGTCTCATAGCCAAACTTTGGGCAGAGTGCAGGAAATTTTATGAAAGAAGGAGACAGAAAGACCTGGGAGGAACAGGAGCTCCAAAGGGAGACCAACAGAGCCAAAAAAGCAAAACAAACAAACAAGCAAAAACTGGGCCCCAGGTACCATGCAGTAGCTGATACCTCAAGCAAGGACCATGCATGGAAAGGACCTAAAACCCCTGCTCAGATGTAGCTCATAGGCTTAGTTCCCAAGTGGGTTCCCTAGTCAGTGGAGAAGGGGCTGTCTCTGGCAGGAATTCAGTGGCAGGCTCTTATCCCCCTTGGTGGGGGTGGGGGAAGGTGTAGCCTTGCCATGCCAGAGAGAAAGACAATGCAGCCAGTCCCGATGAGACCTGATAGTCTAGGGTCAGATAGAAGAAGATGAGGACCTCCCTTATCAGTGGACTAGGGGAAGTGCATAGGAGAAGAGGGAGGGTGGGAGGGGTTGGGAAGAAAGGAGGGAGGGTGCCACAGCTGGGATACAAAGTGAATAAATTGTAATAAATAATTAATATTTTTTTTAAAAGAAGAGGAGGAACTGTTGTCACGTTCCTGTAAGCAGACATGAGGCAGAGCAAATGGGTTTAGGGTTGGCTTCTGTGTCAGCAGGTTTCAGGCAGGTGGCCCATATCTAATTTTGTAGTGCCTTACCTGGGGTAATGACAGCCTGATGAAGGTGGCCAGAGATGCCTGCGTTCCTAAAGCATGTTTTCAAAAGAGTTATTTGCTCTCTAGAAACTAGTGAACCCTGTGAGGAGCAGTCCCTATCAAGGCCAGGCCTCACAACATCAGCGGCAAAATGAAAAGACATAGCTAATGCAGAACTGGTATAATGGAGTTGACCTAAGATGTCACTGCAGGCAAGACTTAAAAATAGAGATGGGTACTACTACAGACATGTGCTTCCACTCAGAGTGCCTTCTGCAAGTCCCTCAGTGTATTGGGAAGCATTTGCTACCGTGCTATACAAGACACTCCACTGAGAAACAGCAAAAAAAAGAAACTGAAAAGGGAACATTGAAAACAGGGAGGTTGACAGTGGAAGTGGTGAGTGCAAATACAGCCTGAGCTCTCTCCTCCTGTGTAAGGAATCACCCAGCCGTACAGGGGAGACCAGGACACACCACCAACTATAGCATATACAAGGACAGCTTGCTGGCCCTGAACACATGCCTCCAGCTGCAGACTGTAAAGGGCATACATGTTGGCACTGAGGACATACCACTAACTACAGACAGACTATATAGGAGGAACCTGCTGAGCCTTAGCACATACATACCAACTACAAACCAAAGTCATCAGATGCCAACTATGAATCAGAATTTTCTATGCAAAGAGCAATGATTGAGAAGGGAGGAAAAAAAGCAAGGAAGAGAGAAAGAAGAAGAGGAGAGAAGGAAGGAGGGAGGAAAGGACAGAGGGATGAAGGGAGGAAAAAGGAAAGAAGGGAAAGGGATAGATTATAGGGCTGGGCAGAGTGTTTGCCTAACACATATTTGGGACCCTGAATTTAATCCCCAGTATATGCCCCTGATACAACAAACTATAAATAAAAGTTGTTCAGTGAGAGTAATAATGAGAAATAGAAGCCAAGAAAAACCTCACACCTGTCACAGAGAAAGGAGTAAATAAAATAATGACAGCAATAACCATTATAATGCAAAATGTTATTACTTTTCTACAAAACAGATACGAGGGGCAAGATACATGCAATAAAATCATACAGTTTAATAAAAGCACTATTTTTTACTAAATAAATGCCACATATACAACCTGTCTTAAAGACTGCTCAGTGGAGAACAGTTATGTAATGGTTTTCTCCCATGCTGTGTATCATCTTCTCACTCTTTTAATTTTCTTTTGATGTGTGAAAGCTTTTGCATTTCACACAGCCCTATTTGTTCATTTTTACTTTTGTTGCCTCATTTTGGGAGCTATTACTAAAAGACCCTTGCGCAAATCTACATCCTGAACTGTTTCCTCTGTGTATTATCTACATAAGACATTCTGAGAAAAGTTCCCTTTTGTGTAAAATAACAAGTGTGTTCAGAGTACATCCCAGGGTAGCACCTGGTAGCAGCTGCCTCTCTAGGTAGCCCACTCTCTTCCTGCTGTCTCTCTCAAGCTGTTCTGAGTTCCCTGAGTCAGCAGATTTTCTGAGCCACTGTGTGTTAGAAATGACTGAGGTGTAAGTCTGTCACTGAAGTAACACTGATTAAAAAACAAACAACAAAAAACAAACAAACAAACAAACAAACAGGAAAAGACCCTAGGCAGTGTCTGGTACAATCTCTGACTGAGACTTGCAGAGAAAAGCCCAGAAAAGGATGTGGCCACACCCTCTGGCTTGGCAATAGTCAGAAGTCTCCAAGCTGCTCACCCATGTACTTAGGAGTCTGGAGAACCAGACTGCAGAGCAAGTGCTGGTGTGTGGGTTGAAGCCAACCAGAGGCCCTATCCTCCTCCCTCCTGAGTCACTGCGGCACTCTTGGCTAGCTGGCCAGACTGTCTAATGTGTGCAGTCAGGGGAGACATGTGGAAGTAGAGCTGGGATACAATTATCAAGCTCACTTCTCCACCACCAAGGTCCCTCAGGTCTTAAAGACAAAGGCTCTTACCAGGAACCAAAATGTAACTCCTAAATGTGGCTGTTCTTGACAATCATGAGAAGCACAAACACAAAATGCCTCACAGTAGTGAAAACAGGGCGGACATGTAGCCCAGCTGTTAGAGCACTTGCATGATATGTACCAGGGCCTGGGGTTGTCCCCTGTACAGCAAGGAGAAAAACAAACAAACAATTAAACAAATAGTAATAGCTGGACTTAATCACATACATCTGTAATCACAGCTCTCAGGAATGGAGAAAAAAAGAATTAAGAGGCCAGTTAGCACAGCATAGTAAGAACAAAAGCCCTGGGACTTCCAGAATTGCCATGTGTATGTACTGAGACCTTGTCTCAAGTAAAGACAAAACAAGACAAAAAAAAAAAAAGCATTATGCGTAAAGCCTCATAAATGACTCTATGCAAATATGACACTTTAGGATTCCTGCCATTTCATTAACTCCTCTGGTGCTGAATTCTATTGCAGGCTTTAGTTTCTCCCTGAGGACTACTGGTTAGCGAAGAAAATCAGGCTGGAGAATTTCCACTGTAGGGCTTGGTCATTCAGCCCACCCTTCCAAAGTTGTTCATACCCTAAGGACTTTCTAGGAAAGCCCTACAGTTCACACATGCTTCAAGCCTGATGATGAAATACAAATAAGGCCAGTCTCTGAGCTGCTGGCATCTCCTTACTATGGAAAAGTCCGCTGGTCCCCAGAGTACCCATGCCTTACATGTGGCTTCCAGCAACTGTTCAAGGAAGCTCCCTCATTGCTAAACTGGTTCTGAATCATAGTCCTTCAAGAAACTGTATACTTACTTTTGAGTTGTGATTTTATAATTATTCATAGGCAAAAAATATAAATTTTTTTTCAGAGCTAAAGAAGGCTCAGCTGATGAAGGTAACAGCTACTGAGACTGGCATCATGAATTCAATGCCAGATTTCACATGGTAGAAAGAGATAGGAGAAAACCAACAGCCAAGCTGTCCTCTGACCTATACACACACGCAAATACATTTTTTAAAGTTTAGTAAGACCATTTCAAAAGCACAATTAAGTAGGTCAGTGAGTTAAAATCACTTTATGTTTTAAAATCAAAAGCAATTAGGCTGAGGCTCGTAGATTACTACACGTTTTAGACCAGCTGGGACTACATAGTAAGTTCCATGTCTTCCAGGGCTACATAAGTGAGATATACCCTGTCTCAAAGAACAATAACAACAACAAAAAAAAAGAAAAGGAAAAAGACAAGGTATATTTACAAACTAAGTTATCATATACATGGCACTGTTAAATTGTTACTTTAAGTAATGCCTTACTTTTGTTGTTTTTGTTTTTATTTTCAAAAATATTTTATGTACAGTTCCCATGGTCATCCTGCAATTGTGTACAGTCCCCAAGGACTGGAATTATGTGCTGTCCACACTCTTTACTGTACTCATGACAAAGATATATGAACTACTGATAGCTTTGTCTTAAACAGAAGAACATTTAGATCATGTTGAAGATTGGCTGGTCACACTGTGACGTAAATGTCTTGGTAAAAAGGAAATTGTGGTAAGGCTATAAAGAGCTGCAGTGACCTCTTCATACATGCACCCACCTGTCAGATGATCTCTACTCTTTCCGTGTTCAAGCCTTTTTTGCTCACAGCACAGGGAGGGGCTTCTATCTGCACTGTGGTCAGACAGTATCACTCTTCAGGTTTAAATGAGGATAGTGGCTGTAAAAAGCAGAAGTTGTCCAACACCAACCTGCTGACAAGGGTTCTGCCTCACAGAAATTTTAATCATTGCTGTCTAACTTAAAGTAAAATAATTCCTTTATTACCAAGTAAAGCCAAATTAGCCTGCAAAGTATTCCAAAATATAGTATCTCCAATGAAAAAATGGCCAGAGGATTTGTATGGGGCAATGTATACAAGCAAAATGCAAAACAAATGAACATAGAAGGCTAAGTGTTCTAAAAATGTAGAAATCAAAATAGCATCTGCATTTTTTTTTCCTGTAAGTTATTTCACTCTGCTATATATAGCGAGGAGGTCTTGAACAAATAAGCCTTCTGGGCTCCCCTGTTCCAGGAACCCAGCAAGAAAAAGCAGGCCACCAAACTGTGAAGGGCAAGAGCCTGCAGGTCCCACCATGTCAATTTCCCCCCACCAAGGAATCCAGATGTGTGCAAAACTTTGCCTCCAGAATGTTCTTCCAAAAATGCTTTCCATACCTTCCTGAATGGTCTTCAAGCTGTACCATGCAGAACAAGAATATCACATTCAGCAGCTGCAGCTCATGAGCATCAAGTCCCAGGAACTATGGAAGTCACTACAATAACTAAATACTGGCCACACACCTGACAGTGTTGCCACTCGGTACTGTACAGCTAAGACCACCTGACCCCTCTCCAAAGGAAAAAAAAAAGAATCTGCAATGGCGTGGGTATGATGAATGATGAATCCCACCATAATGAATGATGAGATCAAGCTAGGCTTGGGAGTTTGAGCTACGAAAGAATTGCATTAGAAATAAGAAGGCCATCTATGAATCTACCCATGAAATATGTAAGATGAGCCTGAAATAAGGACCAAAGGAAATGACCGAAGGTTATATCAAAAGGACTCTAAACTATAGTCAAATGTATCCTAGTGACTAAAGAATATCAGTTACGAAAATACCTACAGAAGGCTGGAGAGATGGCTCAGGGGGTAATAGCACTTGCTGCTCTTCCAGAGGTCCTGGGTTCAATTCCCAGCACCCACATGGAAGCTTAAAACTGTCGGTAACTCACACCTTCACACATACATACATGCAGGCAAGACACCAATGCACATGAAATCAAAATAAATAAATAAAAAAAAATACCTACAGATCAGCAAAGGCATACAGCTCCATAGCAGGATACAAAGCCCTGTGTTTAACTTTGAACATAGATAGATGATAGGTAGGTAGGTAGGTAGGCAGGTAGATCTTTAACTCAAAATAATTATCTATTTTAAGTCTTAAATTCGTAATAATAAGTGTCCCTAGAAAAATGGCTGACTGCACACTGGAGCAGGCATTGGTGGTAGGATTACAAACTACTCCAGAAACTACAGAGATTAGGGTGGAGTTTTCTGAAAGCTGGAAGTACTCTACCACGTGATTCAACTATCTGACTAAAGATTCTATATCTTACTATTCTCTTCATCCACGTTCTTTGCTCCTCTATTCACAATAGCCACGGAATGGAAGCAGTTTAGATATCTATCAACTGATAAATGGATAATGAACATGTGGTACATATACTTAATTTACTAGTATTTAGCTGTTAAGAAAAATGATGTTATGAAATTCAAAAATGATTATATGGGGCTAGAAATGATTCTGAGTGAGCTAACCCTGACCCAGAAAAACTAAGATTGTATGTCTTCTCTCATATATGGATGCTAGCTTTGAACCTTTGGATAGATGTCTTTAAATTAGGAATACCCAAAGAAACTGGGAAATCAGCAAGAGACAGTAGGTAGGCACCTTTTAAGAGATGGTTAATAGAAGGTAGCTGGCATGAAGCTGGAGTAATAAAGTAAGAAGGGTTAAGAAGGATGAAGGATGGGAGGGTAGGATGGAGGAAGGCTAGGGCCAGATAACTAACAATGAAGTCTTTTGAAAAACCGAAATGGAAACCTGGTACTAAAAGTGAAGTTACCTTGGGTGTAGGGGAGACTCTCTCAGACACCATACATGGGCTACTAGCAAATAAAAAGCCAAATGCCAGGAATTGGTTAGTGCTTTTGGAGTTTTTGGTCTGTGGATCCAAAAGATACTATTGCCATTGCTCTGATTTCCCTGCAGAACTTGATGGTAAAACCCGACTATGGAAAATACGCACATTCAAGCTAGAGAATGTGGAGAAATCAGGCTGGTACTGAACTGGAAGCTTCATGCTTATTGGCCAGCTTTCATAATGCTGGAAGGTTATAATGCTTACTTACATAGCTGCAAGCTGTAATAATGACCAACCTGGCAAAACATGCCATCTAGTACAATTGCATGAATATTATGGGAATGCCCAACAACTTTATGATTGGATTTAAGGCCCACTCCACAAGGTGAAACTTATACTGACTACTACAAATAGGTCCAAGAATCTGAAGCCAGGTGTCACCCTGTGTCTGGTTCCCCCTCAGGGTATCTAAGCTTGTTGCACATTGAGCTGGACTGGAGGAATCAAAGCTTAGCCAGGGAGGGTAGATACAATGCAGGTGAGTAGCCTTCTCAAAAGACAGCTTCAGTGAGATGGCTCGTTTAACTGGGGAAACAAAAGTTATTTAAACTTTTGGGGAGTAGGTAGAGACTGTACCTGGGGCCAATGTGCTGAGAAAATCTTATTTGCATGAGGAGGAATTTCAGGTGTTTGATGGACATGACCTTATAAGGAGAAAGTTTAACATGTAATCTGGCTGCCAGGCTATGTGACCACCTCAAGGGTGCCAGAGGTGGGGGCCTTAAGGCTACCTGCGCCAGGAAATGCAGGCCCAGAATGGTCCTACTCCTGCCAGTCTCAAGATGAAATTTTTGGGTTTGGGCACTCTTCGACCTCACTCTTGCTTCAGGCCAGCTCCCCCGTGTCTCCTGCCTTTCACAGGAAGGAATGTCACAGACCTTAAAAGAGAAGCTACAGCTATTACTCTACTAAACAGACATCCTGTTAAACAGACTCCTAACGACTTATTACTACAATAGATTAATGCATCTCTCAACCTTCATCAGAGAACCTTCTTTTTGCAGTAGATGGCGATTCACACAGAGGCCCAGAACTCATCAACATGCAGAGAATAAGAGATTGTGGAGTGCTCAGTAGGAATGAGACATGTGTATCACACAAACCTCCTCTCAAGGCTCAGTAATCATCTCACTGAAGGGGTTGAATGATTGGAAGTGCCAAAAGCAGTAGATGACTACATGGAAACAGTGTTTTCCAACCACAACAGGGCAGTTGCACATACTAATTGACAATGGTGGTGGTAGCACACACAAGATTAAGCCCTATAAAATCCCAGCATGGAAAGAGGTAGTGGCAAAGAGTTGCACCCTTAGAGTATGAGCTGTTGGGCATGGCAGAGTCAGTCTTCCTCAGGAATATGTCCCCTATAGAGGCTACTGATGCTACTACTACTCTTGTGTACATACTGGCAGTAGAAAGTAGAGGCTGTGGGAGTAGTGGTAAAAAGAGGGAAGGAGTTTGAGGGAGGGAATTGGCGATGGATTTGATTTAAGTAAATTTTATGCTTGTATCCTCATTAACCAAAACACAAAATAAAAGGTGGCTTTGTCTTGCTTGTTGAAGAGGTATGAGTTTGCTGGGAGAAACTATGTCACAGGAGGTAGGCTTTGAGTTTATAATCTCACCCTACTCCTAGTTTGCTACCTTGGCTTCATTCTTACAGTTAAAGATGTTCTTTCCCAGCTTTCTGTTCTTGCCAGCATGCCTGCTGCTTGCTGCCATGCCTCTACCCTGCCACGACAGTCTCTTGTTGCTCTGGAACCATAAGCCAAAATAAATATTTTCTTAAGTTGCTTTTAGTCATGGTGTTTTAATCACAGCAACAGAAAAGTAAGTAATATATATTAAGAACCTATAAAGAATTCAAAAAATTAAGTACTAATATACCCTCCTCCTCTGAATCTTCCAGTCTAGGAAGGGATAATGAACTGAATAGCCATATCTCAGAGAAACAAATACAAATGTTCAATAAATATTTGAAAAGTACCCTATGAGTTTAGGAATCATGGAAATACAAATTAAAGTTGCTTTGGGAGTTCACCTCACCATGGTCAGAATGGCTGTCATCAACAAAAGGAATGATATCAAATGCTGGGTCAGCATGTGGGATAAAAGAAACTTTATATACTACTTGGAAGTGTTAACTAATGAAGCTACTATGGACAGCAACATGCAGATCTCACGAAGTGTGAAAATAGAGCTCCTGTCCAGCTTCCCACTTTTAGGGATATATCCAAAGGATCAAGTCATCACACAGATACCTGCACACCCATGTTTATTGTTGTTCTAGTCACAAAACTAAAATATGGGAGCCTGGATATTCACCAATAGATGAATGGATAAAGAAAATGTAATGTGTATTATTTAGCTGTAAAGGAGAATGAAACTAGAACATTGGAAAGGATAGATCCTCAGGAGAAGGTGATGAGAGAATGAGAAGTCTGTAGAATATATATGGCATGAAAGCAGGGACTATTTAGGAAGAGGAGAGAGACCAGAAAAAGGAAGGGTGAGAGGACATGAGACAGGAAGAAAAAATAACAAAGTATAGCAAGACTGCCTTTAATCCCAGCACTCAAAAGGCAGATCTCTAAGTTCAAAGATAACCTTATCTACACAGTGAGTTCCAGGAGAGCCAGGGCTACAGACAAACCTCCTCTCTCTCTCAAAAAAAAAAAAAACACAAACAAAACAAAGCAAAAAAAAAAACATATATAAGCAAAGTATAATCATATATGTGATTAAAATGTCACAATAAAAACACTATTTTGCATTCTAACTAAAAAATAGTTTTAAGAAACTCAAACTATTAAATTCAGTGAGAAGATATATCATTATCAAATGACTAGAATTATAAAGAAATACTATGAACATCTCTACGCAAACAAATAAGTTGGGTGCAATAAACAAACCTCTACACAGATGTGAAGCGTCTCAAGTAACTTAAGAAGCACAAAATCTAAATGGTATGAGAAGAAACTGAAATAGTTTTAAAATTCCCATTGAAGGAAAGGGCAAGAGCTGCAGGAGGAGGCATCTCCTTAGTCTGTCAGGTTAGAGAAGCCACGAGGCAGAGAAGCAGTGCTGGGGCAGAGGCCCCAGAAGCAGCAAAGACCTATCCTGGAGACTTTAGTGTGTCTATCTGGCCTGGGGTTTGAGATGGGTAGCCAAAAGGAGAGGCTGCTGCACCCAGTCCTGTAAGCAAGAACATCAAATATTTTGGTAATTGATGGCTCAGACTGGCTTTGTTCCTGGTGTGCCATGCTGAAGACTAAGACATTAGAGCTTTATCCTTGTGGATTTAAAAAAAAAATGCTTGGGAAAGTCTGCAAAAGTGTAAATCCTCATACCAGGGCTCACACCAGGCAGCACACACTGGACAAACACAGTCAGCTTGAAGTTTTAGATGAACCCTCAGCTAGACAGCCCACCAATCTTTCAGAAGTGAAAGACATGAACCAATACAATAATGCTGTGCAAAAAGACAGGGTTCTTTCATCATGGACTTCATGAAACAATTTTTTGTTTTGTTTTTTCGAAATAGGGATTTTCTGTGTAGTCTTGGTTGTCTTGGAACTTGCTCTGTAGACCAGATTGGCCTTGAACTCACAGAGATCCAGCTGCCTCTGCCTCCTGAGTGCTGGGATTAAAGGTGTGTGACACCATGCCCAGCTGAAATAAAAGATTCTTAATACAAATGGGCAGTGGATTGGACTGTCTAATTGTTTCTTATATACTTTGTGCATTTGGAGAATGATAGTACATTAATATAGATGGTCATTTGTATGCTAAGAATATTTTTGCACTTTGACCTAAAATCATATTGAATACATGACAAGACTACAAGATCTTCTCAACAGATACCTAAAAATCCAATACCCACCACCTACTTGCGTATGTGTATGTATTTATATATCTTTATATGCAAATATTTATATTTATACTTTTTATAGCATGTATAAAACCCACAGCTAGAGTTCTAACTCAGTGGTACAGCACCTGCCTAACACAGGCAAGACCAATCCTGTTGCCCAGCCAAAGACACACATACATTGGTGAAATACAGTATTTCCCTGAGAATCAGAAATAAGACAAGAAGAAGCTGATTCCCGCCATTTCTTATACATTATCCTGGACTTAAGGCCATGCTGATAAAACAAGAAAAATATAAGGCAAAAGTCTGAAAAGGAAGAAGTAAGACTGACTCTATGTGTAGTGATGTGATGTAGAAAAGTACAAGGGGTCCAATAAAACAAGCACTACAATAGCACAAGTTAGTCAAGTGTCACAGCAGAGGATGTATGCAAATTTATGACCCAAACTCCTTGATGCATCCATAGAAGAACAGTTTTGAGATTAAAATAAATAAATAAATAAACAAACAACAAAAGCATTGTAGCTTACTAATGCTTTTGAAGCTGGAAGTAGAGCTCTCTAATGGAATGCCCAACACCAAGGAGAAAATTCAAACTCATAGATTTGTATTTTGTACCTTTGTAGTAAAGCTGAAGAAATGGGGAAAGGTTAACATTAGCTTAAAGTATAGAAAGGGGTCTGAGAAAGAAGCTCAGTGATAGAGTAAGCCTAGAAGACTGGGAGGCAGGTTAATGAAACACATATGAGAATTCTGCACTATTTTTATAACTTGCCTGGGTCAAAAATTATTTCAAAATGAAATTAATAAACGTTAGCAAGCTAATTGTTTCTCGTTGGAAAACAATGGAGACACAATACCAAGTACTTCTGATTTTTTTGTTGTTTTGGGGGTTTTGTTTTGGTTTGTTTGTTTGCTTTTTTAACTGTACAAAGTAGGACACCCTGTAAGAACCATTTCCACCCCCCAGCAACTCAGGAGGTACAGCGAAGGTCCCAGGTGTTGTCCAATCAGACAGCAACAAGAGATCAGCATTTGAGTCTACATGAAGTGCAGACATCTATGAACATAGTTTTGGCCAAAGCAAATTTAAAGCCGAGACTGATGGAACTTTAAGGAAGAACAACCTTGCCACTTCATAGATGTTAAGGCAGAAACATGCTAAAAAACAACAACAGCAGCAACAATAAAAAACCCTACAGGTGTCCTCAGCAGTGTGTGGGCCACAGGCCCTACACCAAAAATAGCCTAATTGCTGAAAATAAATTCTGAGGCCAAATGAACAGAAATGAGCATGGGGAGGGGTTATAAGGGAAAACTACATATTGAGAGAGATTTAAAAATTCACCAGCTAATTGCAATCAATTGACTTCATGTTGATCAGATTCAAACAATACAAGTTGAAAAATGAATCCACTTAAGACCTGTGAATATTCAAACACAGACTAGGCTACTTAATAATTTAAATAACAATTTTGATACTGATAATGGTATTTGTAGTTTCATTTATTACAACTGCCAGGCTTTTTAAAAATGCTTTGAAATGAAATGAAATGAAATGCCATTATGACTGAGAGTTGCTTCAGAATAAGTGAATGGTGCCACACACCTGAGATAGAAGGACAGCTTGCACTACACAGGGAGAGCCTCACAGAAAACTGAGATGGGCAGGTGGGAACACTGACAAAACAACTTTGGCCATATTACAGTAGCTTCGAAGACCACAGAGCTTTGAACCCATATCATTCATTACCCTGAGTAACATTACTTCCTTGGGTAACACTAGTATTGTAAACAGCTTTGCCCCGCCTTAGGCGTTCAATTACCATATGAAAGGTGAAAGAATCTGGATTTTCCAAGGGCCCATTAGGACAAAGTTACTTCTTCCCAATCAAAAGAATACAATCCCAGTTCTACCTCATGCCCTCAAAACTACACACTACTGTCTCATTTTTAAAAAGAAAATTCAGAAAGGGGGAGGAACCATGATCCATGGAATCAAAGCTCTGGGGAGAAAGAGGCAAGCTCACCAGAAAAGGGACACAAAAGGAGAAGAGAAGCAGGAAGGCAAGATACAGGGCATGGCACCCTGGAAGGAAAGAAAAACAACTGAGGCTTTGGTTAGGAGAGTATCACATTCTCAGCTCTCCTGAAATAACAAACCAAGAAGATCAGGGAGCACGGGTTCTAAGTACCCCTGGCTCACTGGAGCAATAGAGTAAAGGAAATGGAACAGGGAAATTCCTATAGATAAATAAATGACAGGGAGGCAGGCAGACAGGACAAACAGACAGATAGACAGATATGTCATGCAGCAGACTGAAGACAAAGTCAAGCACAGAAGTGTATCACAGTTGTAGAACAAAAACAATGTTCTACACTGAACGTGTGAACGTTTAATCTCCTGTAACAAAAAAAAAAGAAAGAAAGAAAAGAAAAGAAAAAAGATAACTAGCTAAGCTAAGGTGGGGGGAAGTGATAACTTAAGTAGCATATGAGGAAGGGATGAGGCTCAAGCACCAGGGTTCCATGCACAGTGACACTCATCTACAATATACTATATTTCAGGCACTGCTGCCTCGGTTACCTGCTTACAGCTGAAGGGATGAGAATTCTGTTTCCAGAGTGTTAGACTGATTTTAAAAGGCAGCTACAGAGAGATAGAAATGGGAAAGAAAAGGAGGTTTGGTTGAACCTTCGGTAGGACCATGTTTATTCAGGGTAAAGGAGTAAATTTTATCACCCACATGTACAGATGGCCAAAATGCCTACAAGATAAGGTGGTCCCTTCCATGGGACAGAAATGACTTCTGCAGTCCAAAGGGGACACTGGCAAGTATAGTCCTTCAGCAAGAAACTATCATTCTTGACTCTGAGAGTATAGATAGACAAGCTTGAAGAGACAAGAGAGAGCAATTTTTATTTCCATCATACAGTCTTCTGTTACCTCCCATAAAAGAGTATTCTGTATATGCTGTAAAGCCCAAAACAAGTTAATCAAAACAAGTTTAAAGTAAACTTAGTTTGTTTAATGTAAAGTAATATTCAAAATATTTTAAAAATTGGTTATAAAGGATCACATGCTTGAGTATAATGAGTGAAATTTACAAAACACTTGCATGGCAAGAAACTCCCGAGCTCAGGCAGTTCCCAACAAAGTACATTGCATGATAGCTTCATTATAGGACAAGGATGCATAGGAATAAGAGCTGTCAGAAGTCTGCTGCTTCATGTGCATAGACCTGGCCATCTCTAGCTGTGTAGGTCTAACTAGCTATGGCCTTGTACACCAAACTAGGAAAACAAAACAAAATCTCTTTATCTAAAGATGAGTCACTCCCTGTGTCTAACATGACAAGAAGGATGGATTCTCTTACCCAGTGGAGGATCTCAGAGTCTATACCCACATCTTAAGTGTCCCAAACAACAGAGAGGCAAATAGCAATTGCTCTGCCATCAATGTTTCCCAAACTGACATAATGGGAGTCTGTGAATAAGAACCTTGTACCTAAGCCTACCACCTCACTCGTGTGAGACCTGCATAATAGGTCAATTTGTCATGCCCTTTACCCTGGCATTCAATTCTTCCTTTTAGCAAAAGCTACTTTCAAGAACTATACCCTAACAGTTCATGTTCCCTCATTAAAAGAGTGTGCCAGATACTCAGTTATCAAATTCACAGCATTGGAAAATTGTTCAGAACATCCACGTCAAACCATCTTTGACAGTTGGTTTCATCTGCAGAGTAACAAATGATTCAAGGAGTACAAAGACTTTGGCAATGATACTTACGGATGTTGTCTAAGAAACTCCAAACCCAGTACTTGTTTAAAGTTTACTTCATTTTGTTATTTTGCTTTACAAAGTATGCCTCTAAACAAGTAATCTATTTTTAAATAGAGTAAGGTTACTGCTGTTGGTACAGAGTGGCCTAAAGATTTGCCCATGGGCAAAAGGAGTAAAGAGGTGGCTTTAGCCTTCTTTGTTAATTCAATCTATAATGTAAATTATTTTTTACAGATAGAACTGCTTGCTTTTATTTTTTCATCTGTTGGTTGAGTGTACGGAATGGAAATGTAAACTTTTAAAAGTTTTTTTTTTTTTTTTAGTAGGTTAATTTAGAAAACTTTGTAGAATAAATCATTTACACTTGACATGACAGTCACTGACTTGGGTAGTAACAGGATGTTCTAGAGCAGTGGTTCTCAATCTTAGAGTGAGAACCACTTTGGGGGTCAAATGACCCTTTGACAGGGGTCACATATCAGATACTTACATTACAATTCATAACAGTAACAAAACTACAGGTATTAAAAAGCACCAAAATAATTGTATGGGGTCTCCATAACATGAGGTGCATTAAAGGGTTGCACCATTAGGAAGGTTAAGAACCACTGTTCTAGAATGTTCTAGAAACTGTTGAGAAAAAAATACAAGGTAGTCACTACGTCTGGGAGTATATTTTTTAAATGGAAATTGAAAATCATTTCTTTTTGGGAAATCAACTAAGAATTAAACTGTCTCTTTACAAAGCTTGACATATAAAATATACTTACTATATAACCTTGGGTATAACAATTTGATGTTAACAAAATATGTATTGTCATGTTTTTAAATTATAGATACGGTCATTTAAGGTGACAGTTCCAAATTTAAAAAAAAACTTAGCATATCAAATTGAGTCTATTTCATTCATTAAATAATAGCTGATATTGTTAATATTTGATAATGTTTAAAACAAATATACAAAGTCCATCATATGTGAAAGCAAGGAATACCACTTAGACACTTTGTGTTCAGATTCATTCATTGGATTCATTCCTTGGATGACTTTGACTTCTTTTACAAATCTTCTAGGTTCTTGGTCCTTATGCAGGAGTCTGATGTAAACAAACAGCGAATTACAGTTACCTTATCCTTCTACAGAACTCTGGTACATGGTCAATTGTACAAATGACTTTAACTCATGTTAATCTTATATAAGTTTTCCTCATATAACTTTGCCTCTTAATATTTCCCCACAAAGCTGTACATCCTGACTTATGTTCTATATCTCTGTCAACTTTTAAGTTTTATAATAACCCTTTGATGGATCCTCTTCAGAGGTCCTCTTAATTGCTGTTCCACTTTATCTCCCTTCTGTTAACCTTGAAGCAGTTACAAAGAGACTGATGCCCTGAAACACCTAAAGGCAATTTGCAGCCTAATGAGGCATGATCCATCAAACTCATCCCTATTCTTGCCATTCTGGACACTGATTTTGGGACTTAGAATGTAAACAGCTGAGCTGAAATGGAGCCTTCTTTGCATCAGTTAACTTCTCTGTCTCACCGGCTCAATTCAACTTAACATCCTTCAGGACCAGCTCAACTCCTTGGCTGTTGCAGTGCTCCAAGATTAAAAAGAACTAGATCTGACTACTACTAAGGATGCAATCTATGTCCTCCTCAAGCAAAGCTGCCTCCAGGCCAGCAAATTTTAACTGGTTTGAAACAGAGCCTAAAGAAACAGGAACCAAACAAAAAATTCCTCTGGTCCCCTCCCACTCTGGTTCCTCCCCTTGATGATGTTTTTCTCCTTATTATCCTCATACCTATGTTTTCACCTTGCCTTTTAAATGTTTTACTTATTGAGCTTCACCCTATACCCACCCCACAATGTCCACTTTATACCATCTCTGTTTCTCCCTGTCCCTCAACCTTCCCAGGAAACCTCTCAGTTTTACTTTGTAAGCAAATATATTCCTGATATGTCCGCAAAATAAGACCTTTTAGACTCTTGGAAAAACCTTGGCTAAAAGAGACCTTTATCCCTCTTACCCTGGCCTAGATATAATTCTTTACACTGCTCTCTCTTTTATCTTGTTCCCTTCCTTTGACGCTCTGTAGCTCCCTGCTACTTCTGTTAGCTCATGTTGGTACAACAATCCTGGCAATGGGACCAGTCACTGTCACCCTGAATCAACTCTATGTTCACTATTTCCCCTTATCTCTCAGCCTTCCCAGGAAATCTCTAGTTTTACACTGTGAGCAAATCATCTGCTTACAGCCCTCTAATAACTATTTCCCAAGTCTCTTGAGGAGTGTAGGATGGCAATCACGTATCCATAGTAGCCGACCAAATAAAACTCTCCCCCCACTACATGACCAGAGGAGCCCCTCTTCAATGGACCTTGAACTAATCACTCTGACAAAGACTAAGCCTCATCAAAAAGCAGCTATAACACCCTTGTCCTGCATTTTTAATATCCTCTCATAGTTAGGAATGATGGTTTCCTGCTGAAGGACTACACTTCCCTTGCTGACTACAGAAGTCACTTTTTGCCCCATAACAGGCCACCTTCCATCTTCCCTTAGAGGCATTTTGGTCATACCACACATGGGTGATAAGATACCCTTCTCTGTGAATAAACGTGTTGTCCTATGTAGGGTCAAACAAGGCCTCTCTCATTCTGACTTTGGTCTCTCTACAGCTGCCTTTGTTTAATAAGCTAACACTGAGCACCTTCCAGACAACAGTAAAAAGGTAGATCCTTCTGTTTGTCACAGCTCACTGTGGCAGTCAGCCCTCCATACCTGAAAGTCAACACATCCAAGGACTCAACCAACCTTGAACTAAAAATAAAATATGTCTCTGTATCCCTTTCTTGTCCTTGCTACCTAAACAATAAAAAAATAAAAAAAACCAACAACTCTTTACACAGTATTTATAATGTATTAGATATTTGGTCATCTAAAGTTGATTTAAAGTACCCAGGAGGATGTGTAAGGTTTTGATGTAAATAACTACACACTTCCCATAAGGGACTGAAACAGGCATGACTATTGGTACCCACATAATCCCTATTGTACACTTCCTACTGTAGATTGCTATGAGCTGTACAGTGCTAGGACCCTTACTTTGGACTCCTACCAGGACATACTCTAATGGTGGTCTATCTAGCTCAGGACACTTAATCCTTCTTCAAGAGACAGATATTTCTCCAGCCCACTAAATGTGGCTCAGGGGATCTTCTCAAACAGAGTCTGCAATCCACTGGAGGATAAAATGTGTTCAGAACATAGAGAATGGCTGCTTAATGTGCATTGCCTAGGAAGCTGCGCTCTTGCCAAGCACTGTAGAAGATCCTCAGAACAAGGAGCTTAAGAAACCTGTGACTAGGAAGCAGACACACAAAAGGCCATATAAGAATGACATGTCATTAATCCACCTTTAAGGACAAGGTCCTTGGTAAGGGTTCTTTGAGCACAAAGTACTGGCTATAGTCCCACCTACTTGGTGACTGAGGCAGATGGATTACTTGAGCCCAGGAGTCATGGCCAGCCTAGGCACCAGGCTAAGATTACCCATCTCAAACAAGAAAAGAAAGCTGCTCTGATTGAATAAATGCCTAATTTGCACTGTATCTGAAGCACATGGAAAAGGCACAAGACAGGACAGACCTCCACATTTCACAGTAGTCTACGAATGGCTGTTCTCAGAGAGGTGCTAGCCAGACTGACCTAACACAGGTCTCTTTCTGAGCTCACCCAATGCAGTGGCCCATGAACCAAAGTTCATGTCCATCCTCACCCCCAGAGGCCTTAAAATTCATTCCTGAACTCTCCTCCGGTGTGGCCAGCTTGTGTCACCCCATCTCCACCATCCCTTACCTGCAGCATCCACCCTCCCTGCACGTCTCTGGTCACATCCCTCTGGACCTTACATGGCCACCCCAGACCCTTATCTGTCTTTTCTAAAAGGCATCCCCTGGTAATCACCCTGCATTGCAGGGCCATGAGCCTAGCCTAGGGCCTTGTTCGGGGGCCTATCAGCAGCCCTAGATGGAACCCAACTTCCTCTTCCCTCCACCCCAAGGGCCTGATAACATCAATCCCAGGCTTCAGGGAATGGAAGAATTTGACCTGTCTTCCTATAACAAGGAAGAGAAGTGGAGCATAAGGCAAACTGCTTTCCCCAGTGATAAAATACTGGCAACTTCTGCATTGGGATGATGACA
Organism: Meriones unguiculatus; assembly: GCF_030254825.1. Lineage (NCBI taxonomy): Eukaryota > Metazoa > Chordata > Mammalia > Rodentia > Muridae > Meriones > Meriones unguiculatus. The sequence continues at coordinate 47,136,407 of NC_083361.1, read as the reverse complement.
AGGTCAGAGATGGAAGTGAGATACCTGAGGTAAGGCTCCATATACAACCACTATCTCTCTCAAGTCCACTAACTACCCAGGAACCTTTCCTGGTGGAAGAGCTAGTCATTCCAAGGGAAACTATTTAACTTAGAGACAAGGGAGCAATGGGTGCATCATAGGCCTCCCTGGAGGCTATACTGGGTCCTCAGGAACCAACTGGGAACTTAAACTTAAGTGGACATAGTTTTCCAGTGTCTCAGTTTTCTCTTCTACAAGATAGGTATGTTATCAAGGGTCAAATGACTTTGTCAGCTGAAAATAAACTATTTTCTAAAGCTTAAGTATTTCTGAAAAGGAAGCTACTCAAATAGTAGGCTTGATGGAAGTGGGAAGAACATGTACACAGATGCAGAGACCTGTTAAAAGCCCCACCTCAATGTGTGCTGAGGACAGACACACAGTTGCCTGCAGTGTGAGACACTGAGGGCTTTTGTGTAAAGGATTCCACACTCCCTGGCCAAGGTTTCTGGTGAACAGGCCTCAGGAAATTCCATAGCTCTTTCCATCCACATCACCATGTCTGGTGACTGGCCAATGAGCACCTCTCCAGAGCAAGCAATGGGCCTTACTCAAATGTGGGCCATCACATAAGAATCACCTCTTTGCTATTTCATATGCATTCCTGGGCCTATTCCCAGACCTGCTGAATCTAACCCACTGGAGATCTGATACTTTAAAAATCTTCCCAGTGGTTCTTACACAAAGTTTGGTAAGCAAAAGCATAGGAATATGAGAAACTTGTTGAATATGAGCCGTCATACCACTTTGCAGTAGCTGAAAGTTAACCTCTCTGAACCTTAACCACTGCTCAGGCAGTGAAAACAGTCAAGTCTGCCTAGGCAGCAAAGCATAAACCTATATTAAAAACAAAACAAATAAAAAAAAAAACTCAAGTATGGAGAAAGTGATTCCTGGTCTTCTAACCTATCCCAGGAGACAAGTTCAACATCACCCATAAGTGTGAGGCACTATTTGCCACCGAAAGGCAAGGGTTTCTTAGGGTGCCTTCAGGCGTGGTAGAAGCTGCACATGAAAAATGTCATCCAAGTAGGCACCTATGCCCACCCAACAAAGTAAGCCAAAGGAAAACAACATAGTGAGCTTTAGATGGGGGTTAAAGGGTGTTACAGCTACTGAACACAGAGCTCCAAGATGACCTACCTCCGTGTGGAAGTCCATGTAATGACTACAGGGAGAAGATGCACAGGAAACCCTGGCTCACATCCCAGCCTTAGGGTTCTGAGAGTAGGAGACTTACACTGAAAGGTAACAACTCCCTGTGGCACACCTGGAAACATCTCAGCCCCTCAAGGCCTCTTTTCAACTGGAAACAAGTTCTTACTATGAAAACTAGCCAGATCTGGATGGTGGTGGTGGCCCATGCTTTTAATCCCAGCACTCAGGAGGCAGAGGCAGGCAGATTTCTGAGTTAGAGGCCAGCCTGGTCTACAGTGAGTTCTGACACAGCCAAGGCAACACAGAGAAATTCTCTCAAACAAAAAAGGAGAGGAGGAGAAAAACAAAAATAGAAAACAAGAAAGAAAGAAAAAGAAAAGAAAAGAAAAAGAAAAAAAAGAAAAGAAAAGAAAAGAAAAGAAAAGAAAAGAAAAGAAAAGAAAAGAAAAGAAAAGAAAAGAAGAAAGAAAACTGGGCAGTGCTGAGGTTCATGGCTGTAATCTCCCACTGGGGAGACTGAGGTACGAAGACCACCACCAGTTCAATAACACGCTCAGCTACATAGAGACCCTACCTCAAAACCATTGGGGAAAAAGGGAGAGGAGGAAGAGAAAATAAAAGAGAGGGAAAGGAGGGAGGAAGGGGAAGAGGGAGAGGATCAAGGATAGGGACAGGGGGAGAGAGCTAAGAGCCTAAAAATTGGTACCAAGTGTGAGGCTGGATCACAAGTCCATCACATAGATGTACTGTCGTTTGTACCCCAACCTTCCATTTGATCAGACGAGAACTTTTTGTCCCAAGACAGCTATTATCTAAGACTGGGCTGTATATTCCTGTATGTTAAATGTCATGGTGGCTACCCAAGGACTGAGGCCAGGACTTCAGGTGATCCATCCTAGACATAAGGTAGGGGCAGTTGTGGATGATGCTGCCCGCGTGCTGCCAGATGTCAACCATGGGTTTGTTCTGTCTTAGAAGTTAAGTCAAGTGCCAGTCTGAGACTGGGGACCGGTGTGGTCTCCTGTATCTAGGGCGCTGAGGAGCCTTTGAGGCTGAATGACTTCACCTGGCCAGCTCTGCTCCTTGGGCCACCCTGGCCTCATGCAAGTCACACTCAACACCAACTGCCCGGAGGCTCTCGACCCTTTTGGGACCAATGAGGCTCACCTGCTGAAGACAAGGCAGTCTAAGTGGTTGATTTCGTGGTCCGAGCGGTGGCGGCTATAGTCCTCCCACAGGTCCTTGATAGCTGTGACCGCCAGGATGAAGAGCACAGGGGCCAGCGCCAGGCCCGGCTGGAAGGCGTTCACAGCTGGCACAAAGTTGAGTAGGGCGATGAAAACGAAGTAGACGTTGGCCAGGCGGTGGAACTGCTCGAAGAGGTTCTTGGGCAAGAAGGACAGCAGCGTGTACTTGGTGGTCTTTAGACAGTTGTCGGCCAGGTGCTGGGTACAGCCGCGCATCAGCAGTCGCTCGCCCTTGGGGGCTCCGGTGGCGGAGTCCTCGGTGCCCGGGGGCGGCAGCAGGTTGGAGCGCACCATGCGCGTCCTGCCCTCCCAGCGCCTTCGTCGTGGACGCCGCCGCCCATGGGGTGCGGACTCGTCGGCTGCCGTGAGCTCCCGCTCCATGGCCGCGTGTCGCCGCGCCCGGCTCGTCTGCCGCTCGCGCCAGCCTACTAGGTGATCATCGCCCGCCGCCCAGACGCGGCGGAGCGGGCTCCCCTCCTGCGGGACGCACGAAGACTGTGGTCAGCGTGTCCGCCCCGCCCAACCCGCGCGGCCCGTCCAGCCTTCGAGGTTTGCAGTACCCGCCCGGCGGGAGAGCGCGGGCGGGCCCGACACCCTGCCCCTAGCAGTCCCCTCCCGCCACCCCGGCGGCCTGGGTGGTTTCCGCCGAGGTGGCTCCTCTGCCCCGCCCTCACTCAGCGCCCAGATTCAGATTGGGCGGATAGCGGGAAACAAAAAGAGCCCGCGCTGGAAACTTTACAGAGCTTTACTTTCGTTTCTCTGCAGCGTCCAGTTTAGTTTCAGAGTTTGCAAACGCTTGTTGCCTCTGAGAAGAGAGGGAAACTGTGGGATTGAAAGTCAGGACGCCTCATCCCCTCCTCCTAGCTTGCTTGATCTGACTAGAGCAGGCAGACTTGTTCCTGAACCAGGAAATGGTGTCTGGAGAGCTGGAATAGGCATCTCCTCCAGGATGGGATCACTTGGAGTAATCCCTGGTATACTAGTTTTCCAGTTTTCAAATTTTATTTTGAAGATCACACTGGCGCCTAAGAACTCTCTATGAAGTCAATATTCCTGTCCTTTTACAAAACCCTACCTTACTGTTCAGCCCACATTTTTTTTTTAGTGAACCAGACATTTTGTTTTTCTAAAATAATCATCTTTACTCCCCAAATAAGGTGTATTTTTTTTAATTTATTTATTTAACTTCTTCGTAGTAGATTATAATGTAATCTGTGTTCCTTCCTGCCCGGTGGACAGGACTGAGATTCCCTAAGGCAGCTCTGATCTAGAGATATAGAAAGAAACTGAGTACTGAAAGCAACTGATAGGCAGATGAGGGAATGTGAGCAAAGAGATCCTTTTCCATTGATGGGAGAGAGGAGTTTGCATTCATTGAATAGTGGGTGATTGGCGTTGAGTTTGGAAGGAGCTGTGAAGCACAATACCATTAAAGGCCCACAGTTTCTACTCTGTGTGGCTCTCTTTACAGATACAGAGATGAGAAATGGGGATGTTTGTAGTCCGAAAGGCCATGGCTGGGGACCAAATGAGAAATAACTTTTGGGGCACTTTGTGTCCAGATTTGAGAACTTTATCTTCTTCCTGTGATAGGCTAGCTTCTCCTTTCTCTCCCTACCTAGGAGTATGTGTTGGCCTTGGTTGCTTCCTCTGACTGTTCACTGACCATTCCCTGCCCTGGTTTTACTCAAATCGTTTGTCTTCACCTAACCCTCTTTATGGATGATCCCAAACTTGTTCTCCCTTCCTTAAACCCTACCTAGCTGTAGGAGGGTCTCGTTTTTGAAGCAGCCCACAGTATTCATTAGAATCTAGCATAAGAAGAATGAAGTAACTGATAGCAAAAAAAAAAAAAGAAAGAAAGAAAAGAAAAAAGAAAGAGAGAAAAGAAAAAAGTTCTCAATCAAATTTCCCTACCTACAGTAAGAGGTTCAAATTTGAAGGGTAAAAGCCAGATCAGAAAATCATTGGGCTAAAATGTCTGCATTTCTCCGAAAGAACTCTTACAGTAGACCAGTAGCATACTAAACTAAATATCAGTAGCAAATTTAGTCCTTAACATCTCTGGCTTTGTTTTCAACTCCATCGTATAACCCAGTGGAGTTGCCAGGCCTGAGAGTTTCTCCATTCCTTGTGAAGACAAGACAAGTCTTCACAAATATTCTAGTACTGCCTCAAAGCACTGCCTCCCAATATCCTTGCTGCATTTGGTCCACACTGTCAAAGTAGTTAGTTATTTGAGCACTTCATTCTGTATCCTTACCCTGGAGCTCCTAGGAATCCCCTGTTGCTTTCAAAGTCAAATGCTGACTCCTCAGGCAAAGATCCCTTGAGGCCCTAGGGGAACTAGCACCAGCTGGTTTAAGGCTGCCCCTTCTTTTCCCTGGCCACCCCAGGGAGAGATGTCTCCTTACCCTTCTCAGAACAGACCATTTCCCTCCAGTCTACATTCCATGCTAAGGTTCCAAGATTCTGTGAGTCATACTGCCCCACCAGTCTGGAATCTTCCCTCACATGCCCTTCACAAATCCAAAATCAGTATTTCCAGTTGGGCTTAGCTCATGTCATCTCCCAAAAGAGATGATCTCTACATACACACACACACACAAACACACGATCCTAGTTATTGTAGGACTTTTGAGCTTAGATGTTGCCCACCAGTCTAATTCACAGACTATAGGCTGCCTAGACAAGAACAAGTCTGTGATGTAACCTGGCCAGTGCTGTGCTTGCCACCCAACCTCTGAACTTTTTATGACACCAGGCTACTGGGTCCTGGGCAAATCACCAAACCCATCTTGTTCAGCAAGCCTCTTTTCACCATTGGAGTTGTTGCCTGAAATTGTTGTAGGAAGCAAGAGTGAAAGGAAAAACTGTCAAGGTCAATTAGCATTCTTTTGGTACTGACATCCTAGTAGGAAGAGAATGCAACCCACAAGAAATCCTGAAAACCACCCAAGAATAGTAGGTGGAACCCTGTAGGGGTGCAAGAGAGGTAAGAGGGAAGTTAAAAGGAGAAACCTGGATCAGGCAAGATCTGTGAGAGAGCCAGGCTGAGAGACTATTCTGCACAAATGCCTCAAAGCAGGACAACTCTAGAAGTGACCTTTAAACAGGTAGAGCTCTGTCTGTAATTCATTGAGAAACCCACTGTCCTTTCACCACTGCAAGCCTTTGCTGGAGTCCCTGAGAATACGCCATGAATACTAGCATAGCCCAGAGTAGTGATCCCTTCAAAGAAGACATGGACATGCTGGGGCACAGAGCACAGGACCATTGAGTGTACAGCTGCTGCTTCTGTGGATGGAAGTCAAGAGCTTTTCTGATAGCCCTGAATATAGGCTTGAGGTAATGAGCCATGCAGATACCACGTTTAGATAGCCACAGGGGTCTAGATTCAGCAGAGAGAGCTGTGTCTGGAGCTAGATGAGGGAGCAGAAACATGAAGATGCATAAATATGTAAATCCTCCTGAGAATTTGGACCTATTTATTGAATGCAAAAGGAAGCCTTGTGCAGGTGTTGAGCAGAGGAATCATGTGATTACATTAACGTTTTCAAAATTTTCCTGTTTGCTGTGTGGCTCAAGGGCCTGAATAGAAGCAAAGGAGGCAGCACAGTAAGTAGTCACTGCAGTGCAGAAAAATACAGTGGCTCAGGCAAGTGGTTATATAGAGGGGAAAGGGAACTGTAGTGCAGGAGGATTTAATATTAGTTAGGATATAAAGAATAGAATTGCACATGGCCAAGCAGCTGAAAGTGGAGTTGCCATCCACACTGATGTGGCAGGTTGAGGCTGTTGCAGCATTTGAAAACACTGGGAAAGACCAAAGACTTAGACTCAATTCAAATTTTGATTAAGTGGATGTATTCTTACTGCTAGCATGGCAGCCTTATATACAAACAGCATGTGGAGCTGAAGGGGACTAAAGGAAGGGTTTATAAAGATAGATATCAAAAGTGTACATTACAATTATCTATAGAATCCACAGCTGGGCAAGGAAATTGTTTGGTTCCCTCAACTGTTTCTCTTTCCCATTACACAGCAATAAAAAGACCACTTGATCCCAGTCCCATAGCAATAAGCAAGCTTACAAAAGTGAAATGCAAGGCCGGCCGTTAAATACCTCATAGCAGGAACACCATTATCCCATTCTTATCTCACCTGTAGGCCATTGGGATCTCACAGGCATTCCAGGGCAAAGGTCAACAGTCTCTAAGGGATGGCTGGTACCATACAAAGTTTCTCTAACCATCACAGGAAAGTTGCATGTAAGTTATTACACAGTTCTGTGTAATAACTTCTGGGGGTAGTGTCTCTAAGAATGGGATAGAGCAATTTATTTCTGGGCAGGCAATCACACAGTGACATCATCAGGTTAAGGCTCACTGTCACATTCCCACAAGGCAAGGCCATAGGAACAGAGGTAGACAGGAAGGCCAAGGATGTCTAGGAAGAGGATTAGCCAATCCATGCACAAGAAAGAGTGGGAGAAGGCAGAGTTGTCAGCATGCTGAGCTTCACTGCCCTTTTTTGAGAGACAGGAGTCATGTCTGCATTTGCTGCAGTTACACAGAGGTTATGGATTCCCCAAGACAAATGCATGGGACAAGAGGGCCTGATTTCCTTTTAGGACACTGCCATCAGGAAAGGCAATAAATCAGGATATGGTTTGGAAGTACATCAGCCTGTCCCTGTCAAAAGATTTTACATTCAAGGATTCAACTAACCACAGATAGAAAATATTTGGAGGCTAGTGAATTTTCATTGACCGTATATAGGTATTTTCCTTGCTATTATTCTCTGAACAATATAGTCTATGTACATAGACTATTACATATATGTTACAGCGTATCAACAGTATCGGGAATTAGGAAAAAATATAAGGATGATTTAGTATATGGAAATGTGCATAGGTTATAATAACTGTTAGACAATTTTGAATATAAAGGATATGAACTATATAGATATCATGGTGGAGAAATGCAGACATTTCAGCCTAGATATCATGGTGGAGAAATACAGACATTTCAGCCCAATGATTTTCTGATCTGGCTTTCACCCTTCAAATTTGAACCTCTTACTGTAGGTAGGGAAATTTGATTGAGAACTTTTTTCTTTTCTCTCTTTTTTTTTCTTTTCTTTCTTTCTTTTTTTTGGTATCAGTTACTTCATTCTTCTTATACTGGATTGTAGTGAATACTGTGGGCTGCTTCAAAAACGAGACCCTCCTACAGCTGGGTAGGGTTTAAGGAAGGGAAAACAAGTTTGGGATCATCCAAGAAGAGGGATAGATGAAGACAAATTATTTGAGTAAAACCAGGGCAGGGAATGGTCAGTGAACAGTCAGAGGAAGCAACCAAGGACAACAGATGATGCTGAGGTAGGGAGAGACTGAGCACCTTATTAGCTACGTCTGAGCAGAGGCTCTAGGTCCTCTCCATGCATTGTCCTTGGTTGGTGCATCAGTCTCTTGCAAGATCCCTATGGGCTCAAAATTTTTAGCTTTGTTGGTTTCCTTGTGGGGTTGTCCCCTTTGTGTCCTTCTAGTCTCCCCTTCTTCTGTAAGATTCCCTGCACTCTGCACAAAGTTTGGCTGTGAGTCTCAGCATCTGCTTTCGTCACCTGTTGGGTGGAGCCTTTCAGAATACCCTCTATGATAGGCTCCCATCCTGTTCCCTCTTATCTACCGCTTCTGGTGTCTACCCTTTTTGCCATTCTGAATGAGATTTAAGCATCTTCCCTAAGGTCCTCCTTGCTGTTTAGCTTCTTTAAGTCTGCAGATTTCACTAGGCACCATGTTTCTTAAAGACTTCTTGGGTGATTGTCATGAGTAGGGAGGTATAGTCATATATGATCTACATCTGCAATGAGCAGGAGCCTGCATTTCAGTCAAGTCACTGGGTTTTCAAGAAAACCTGACAAAAACAAAAAACAAAAACAAAAACAAACAAACAAAAACAAAACAAACTTGTGCAAGGAGGATTATCCTCCTTATCAGTAAAGTTGCCAAGAAAAGGAGCAAACAAAGAATATTAGAAATGTCTGGAAGTGTCAAGGCAGTTAATTTCCCTGTCTCTGATTAGTAGTTGGTATCAGTGCAGATAATTTTTCTATCTCTGCAAACAGTTCATGTCATGAACTAGCAATGTATTGTATTGTTGCTGATAGAGTCTTAACGTCTTCACCTCTGATAGATTAGAGAATGTATGTAGAAACTCCCCAAAAAGGTTAGAAGTCATCCTTCAACTTCTATTCCTCAAGAACCATTCCTGTGAAGAACAGTGGTCACATACCCATAGTCTCTGAATTTGAGAGGCAGAAACAGGAGGATTTCAAGTGAAAGGCAGTACAAGGCATGGTGGAACATGTCTGCAATACCTACACTAAATGAACACAAAAGAGTCATAAGTTCAAGGCCAACCTGGGCTTTATAGCAAGTTATAGCAAGCACAAAACTTAAGCTGTGTTAACCCTATTTTTAAAAACCCAAAGCAAGCAATCAAAACAAAGCAAAAAATAATAGTTTGATGGTGACTATGAGCTACACAGACAGACTGGGTCTCAAACAAATCATATGAAAAACCTTCCGAAGTACCCAAAAGAGTGAAACCAGCAGAATACATCTGTTCAAGACAAAGGACTGAAGAGGGGCAGCATGTGACTCTACAGGCTGAGATAATGATGCTTCATCCTTAAACTGGCGAACCAGAGAAGCAAAGTTCTGCAGACAAAGAACAAATCAGGATATATGAACAAATGTATTTAGAAATAGGAAAAATAACATATACTGCGTTGACAAAGGCTAAGAACCTAATCTCTGAATGCCTGAGAGAATGTGGATTAGAGGAACTCTTAAGTTCTGCTGGTGGGAGTGTGAATTGCTGAAACCACTTGGATATTGCTTGGTATACTTCATTTGAAAAGTAAATCCTAAAAAAAAAAAAAAAAGTAAATCCTCAAAACCCAATGTCCTCATTCATAAGAAAACATAAAAAAGGAATTTTACACATAAATAACACATTCATAAATGGTAAGTTTGGTTCATAAAATGCAATGGTTAATGTATTCACAAAATGAAAAAACCTTACAAAATGAAATTTAATTAGGGCCACACTCAATAAACATTTGGCGAAACCAAATGAAACCCAACATTGAGTGAAAACACAGATTTCAAGAGCCTACATGCAGGGCAACACAGTTTTTAGAGATCACAGATATTATTAACAATACTAAGAACATTGTTAATCAAATGTGATCATTTCTCATAAAGTTTGCTTAATATAGAATAGAACCATTGCACTCTTGGGCACTTATCCTAGATAAATTAAAATTAACTTACATACAGCATTATAGCTCTATTCATGGTAGTCAGAAAGTAGAAACAGACCAAATCCCTCCAACAGGCTAATGGATAGCAAGTCCTGGCGCATATACACTACAGAATTAACTAGCTTGCAATAAAATCACGTTATTGATACACACAGCTTTGATAGGTCTCAAGAGAAAGATACTGAGTAAAGGAAGCTCATCTCTACAGGCTACATATAGTATAATCTCACTAATACAGTATTCTTGAAACAACAAATAATAAAGACAAGAGTAACATGCTGATTGCCAGTGATTATGGAGAAAGAAGAAATAGAATAGTCTGCAGTTATAAAAGGATACTCACTTCAGAGCATCCTTGTGATAGAATTGTTCTGTATTAAGTTGCTGTTGCAGGAATCAATATATGACAGATTCATGGAATACCTACGACTGTGTATATGATGACATCTAAACAAAGCTGATAGATTATATCAGTTATCACACAAATATGCTTATACTTTATAAGCTGTGTAAAGTACATTTAACTAATATATTAAAATTATATAATATATAAGCGATATATTTAACTGTAATAATATACCTGACATTTTATTAATCATTAAACTTGTTAAACTTAATTTTAAGAATACTAATCTTCTGATTATCATCCATCTATATATCATTGCTAACATCATAACTAATGATACCTAATATATAGTTGTGATTCCCCAACAAACTTTACAGCAGGCAGGGTAAGGTAAAAATGAAACTCTGCTCAGCTCGGTTTTATTTAGCCAGTGTTGGACCAAGACTTAGATAGTCTGGCCCAGATCATTTCACTTCAGCCAAATTTAAGCACAGCATAATTTTGAAAAAAAAAAATTTTCAGGTAACAGCTAAGCGCACAAGTTGAGACATGTTTACACTGAGATTCTTTACAAAGTACATCTGGCTTCTTTCACAAGAAAGAAGTGCCTAAGAAAGAAGTGACTGAGAGACAGTGCCCAATATTTAGGTTCTAGGGAGCTTGACTGAGATATCCATAACTCCTGTGGGTGTCAAAGGACTGGCTTGGCCCTAAGAGAGCATAGAAGTCACTTAGGCTGTAAAGTACAGGTGACATCACTCATAATAACGGGTTTGTGGTCTAAAAGTAATGCTCAAGATTTAAGAGAAAGGGCCCAGGATAAGTTCTGAAATGTATATGCAGAGTCTCTCTCATCAGACATCAAAGGATCACCAGGTTGTAAAACTACATCATTCCTTACATTCCAGAAAGAGCAGCTCCAGGTTTCATTTCATTGAAGAGGTAAGCTATGTGCTTAACTTTCCTGAAGTCTCTAGTAATTTTCTGTGTGTACAAGTCCTTTTTAGCCCTCTACATGTAGTGTTCACATGCTAAATGGTATATTCAAAAGATAAGCCACAAAAAATAAAAACACAAATTCCGCTATCAAAATATAACAATACAAAGGATATGTATTAGTATGTTTTATTAATGAAGGTATCATTTCTGGTGTTATTTAAGCAGACCTATACAGCTGGAAAAAAAGAGCCCAGAAATACGTTTCTCTATATATTGGAAATTCAGTTTGTGGTTCGAAGTAAAAAATAAAAGAAAGAAATATGAGCTTATGACATGAGGTAAACTGACCATTACAAAAGTAAAGTAAATAAGTTATTTCTCTGTATTTCTGATGTATTTGTTATTTAAATATGGGTTTTTAAATTTTTTATGTGTATACATGTGTACTTCTGTGTGTGTGCCTGTGTTTATTATGTCTATCTATCTGTCTGTGTATATTTGTGTGTAACTTTGTACACATGTGTGTGAGTACCATTAGAAACTAGAAGAGAAAATCAGATCTTCTGGAGCTGGACTTACTGGCAGCTGTGAGCTGAATGATACAGTTTCTGGTCTAATTATTAGGCCAGAACTAAATTCTAGTTTTCTTCATGAGTATCAAACTCTCTTAACTACAGAGCCATTGCTCCTCTACCTCCTCCTTTGTTTTAAGAAAGGGGTGACCTGGAACAGCTCTAGACAGTTTTTGCCCCTGCTTCTTATGTTGGTGGATTACAAGACACTTTCACCACATTAACTTTTTTAAATTGAAAAACATCAAAAACATGTATGCCGTAGTCATTTGTTTTTAAATTGTACATGTTCACTGTACATGCTACTGTATTTTTACAAGACATGTACTGTTGGTTACTGATACCCCATACCCTCCTACCTTCCTTTTGCCCCTTGTGCTTCACATTAGCCGCCTTTCTCTCTATAGAAGCTTTACTTTCACTTTGCTGCCGTACATACAGACTCTATTTAATGTATCTACATAAAATATAAGAGCAAACATTGAATATTTGTCTTTCTGAGACTGGCATGAATCACTTAATATAATGATGTCGAGTTGCACCCATTTTTCTGCTAAGGACATAACTCCCTTCTTTATGGCTGAAATAGTCTCTTTTATAAACCATTTTTTGTTATCCATTTCTCTATTGTTTGGTTTATTACTACTCACAATAACTTAGTTATGGTGAATAGTAATAAACAATAGTGAACACTGATGCACACATAATCTCTCTGACCTTGACTTGAAGACTTTTGAGAAAATACCCAGGAGTGGAATAGCTTCATTGGAGGGTAGATCTATCTTTAGTTTGTTAAAAAGCCTCCATACTTATTTCCATGGTAATTGGATTACTTTACATTCCCACAAGTGAGTAAATTCTCCTTTTTGTCCACATCCTTGGCAGTATTTGTTACTTTTTTTTTTTCTTAATGGCTGTCTTCTGACTTGGGATGAGAAGGAATTTTGATATACTTTTGATTTGTATTCCTCTGAGGCCTAGTTGGGTTGGAAATTGTTCATATGTTTATAGGCAATTTATATTTCATATTTTGAGACCTTTCTGCTCATTTCATTAACGCGTTTATTTATTGAGGTTTTTTTTTTTTTTTCTTGTTTAGCTTTTTAAATTGTAGAAGGCTCAGCTCACAGAAAGCATTGGAGGAACAAGGCTTGTTAAACACAAGCACAGACCAATTTTCTTCAAAGAAAGGAAATGACTGACTCCTGGTCATCTGGAAGGCTGGAGTGGATATTGTTTAACAACCTGGTAATCTTTTTGTTATTCTATGGAGTGAGCCTTCCTGATTTCCCCAATATCCTGAGCATTTTTTAGGCCCTAATCTTAAACTTAATATCTCAGTGACGAGAACCCATCCTTATGAAAATGTCTCAGGTACTTTATATTCTCTATCAATAGGATATATCTGAATGCTTATTACAAATGCTTATTACAAAACCCTGAGCACTGTTTACCAGTTAATAGAACTCATTCTTATTATAAAGGTCATGGGCTCTTTGCTGTATTAGCTATATTGTTTCCATTTAGCTAAACCTAAAGCTTTATCACGATAATTGTCACGTGGAAACCTTTTTTTCTGAAATCTTACTGTGCTTAGATAAGTAAGAAGAATAAATGCTAAGGTCAGACTCTGGAAGTTTTGACACAGCATTTGCAAAATTGGTGCTGGCTTGAGTTTTATTCTTCACCTTGTACAGATAATTTCTCTGCTGGAATGATGCTTGCCAGTTCCCCAAACAACAAATGATTTGTATAATCTAGATATTAGTCCTCTGTCAGATGTACAGCTAGCAACAACAACAACAAATTCCCATTTTGAACACTCTTTTCACATGATTGACTCTTTCTTTTGCTATACAGAGGCTTTTTCATTTCATGGGGTACAGTTTGTCTATCATTAGCCTTATTTCTTAAATGCTGGGAGTACTATTTTAAAAGTCTTTACCTATATTTATCTTTTAAAGTGTTTTTCCTACTTTTTTCCTTTATTGGTTTTAGTTTCTGGTCTTACATTAAGGTCTCTTATCAATTCACAGGGTTTTTTTTTAATGTTTTCATTAGCATCTTTTAATTATACATAATAATGCATTTCCTTTGGCATTTTTTGTACCATACTTGAATTCCTTCCTGTATAGCAGATATCAAATCCAATCAGGAAACAGCTAGTTACCCCATAATAAACTTAACATTATTGCACTAGTGGATTCATCTTGCTTGGCATATAAGAGTTGATTTTTTTTAACAAGATGAAAGATACAGACCTAGTTTTATCTTTATACATGTGAATATCCAGTTTTCATTGTAGCACTATTTAAGGTTAGTGGCTATAGTTTTATGTATTTATATGCAGGACCTGTATTCTGTTCCTTGATATATTTGTTTACTTTTGTATGACAGTTAAGTGTTAGTTTTCTTAGGATTTCTCTGTAGACTACCTTAAAATCAGATATAATATCCCTCCAGCATTATTCTTTTTTACTCAGGATTCCATCAATGTGCTAGTTTATTTTGTTTTTGAGTTTTGTTTCTTTCTGGGGTTTTTTTTGTTTGTTTGTTTTGTTTTGTTTCGTTTTGTTTTTTTGTCATCTTGACGCTAGCTAGAGTCATTTGTGAAGACAACCTCAACTGAGAAAATGTTTCCACTAGATTGTCCTGTGGGCCAACCTGTGGGGCATCCTCTTGATTAATGATTTATGTAGGTGGGACCATCCCATGGTGGGTTTTGCCACCTCTGTGTAGGCCGAGAAAGCCATAAAGAACAAGCTGGTAAGCATCACACCTTCATGGCCTCTGCTTCAGTTCCCCTCTTCTGATCTTGCCTTGAGTTCCTGCCCTGACTTCTGTCAGTGATGGATTTGTAATCTGTAATAAACCCTTTCATACCCAAGGTGGTTTTGGTAATCCTGTTTTGTCACTCCAATAGTAACCCAAACTCATCTTCAAGACACCTACTTCCAAATAAAGTCACATTCTGGGGTGCCATGAGTAAAGGCCTGAACATGTAAACTGTAGGGACACAGACTTGGCTAATAAAGGAGCAACATGTGTGTTGAGGGTAAAAGTAAGTTTTATTTGTCTGAAGTAATTGTCCTTTTAGAGGCTCATTGCCTCCACCTGCAAACCCATGTAGGGGACACTGTGTAAGACCTGGTGCTGTGCAGCTGCTGTGTAAAACACGAACTCCAGGGACTGTGCAATGCTCTGATTGCCACAGTTGCAATACCGCCTACACCCCTACCCATCTGTTTCTTCTTTCAAAATACACAGTTGGGTATCCTGAATAACCTAATGGGATCCCAGGAAGGTTATGGCCTAAGAGCAGAGGTAGCGCAATCAGAGGAGGGGGCTACCCTAGACCCACAGTATTGTAATCCAGTCCATCTGAAACAAGTAAGTTCCAGCTACAGTCCATTAACCATCTGCAGAATAAAACACTAAGGACTCATTGAAGAGATGATTGTGCATACAAATGTCAAGTCAAGTATGGAATGACACTACAAAGCTTGGTAAGTAGCTCCTAAGACAAAAGCATACAAGATGAAAACAGTACAACCCCACCTTTCTAATTATGTGTAGTAGCAGAGAAGGGGGAGGGAAAGAAAGAGGAAGGAGGAAGAAGAGAAGGAGTAGGAGGAGAAGGAGAAAGAAAAAGGAAGAGGAAAACGTCAACCTAAGAAAACTATGGTCATGATGATCATAAACTAGGGTATATCTGCAAGAAAATAGAGACTATGAAAAGATCCAAATTGTGGTTTTAAAGCTAAAAAAGTACTATGTAATAAATGAAAATGTTACTGGGTTGAACAGTAGATTTAAAATATCAGTAAACAAGGAGATGGCTACAGATTGTCCAGGCTAGGTACATAAATGAGTGGGGGAGCACCTGCCTGTGGTATGTAGAAGCCTCATGTTTTATTCCCAGCAGCAAAAAAAATCAAACAAGCCAAATGTATACATATACATATATGATGTATATGTCTCTGTATGTGAATTATTCCACCTGAATAGCAGAGAGAAAAACATTTGTAAGAAAATAGTCCACTTTTAATGTGTGTAGGGGGAGAAAGAGAGTGAGCAAGAGAGTACACGGTTGTGTCTTAGAAGGGAAGGAGGAGTGCCTGGTAAACACAAAAGCTTCCCTAAACTCTCAGGAAACTCAAAAAACTCTGGTCAGGATTATTAAAAGAAAACACAAATTGAGTCCAATTACTGAAAGGCAAAAATAAGGGGGAAAAACAGCTTGAAAGCAGACACAGGAAAAACAGACCCACTGAATAGAGGAGATTGCTAGGAATCCAGCTACTTTTTGTTGAAAAATAAAATGGCTTCTAGAAGACAAGTGATAAATTTAAAGTGATGATAGAACTACCACCCCCAAAAGTAATCAATAATTCTATAGCCAGTAAAAAAAAAAAATACCTGTCAAAAATGTAGACAAGCTAGGGGTGGCACACACTTTTAATCCCAGCTTTTAGGAGGTGGAAGCAGAAATATCAAGATTTCAAGGTCATCCTTACCTACAATGTTCAAGGCCACCCTGAGCTATATGAGACCTTGTCATTGTTTTTGTTGTCATCGTCATCGTTATCCTCATCATAGGAATAAGAATGATATCATACATCAATACAAACTAATTTTAATGATGAAACAAAGATGTTTTTACATTACGTAGAGTTAGTCTGTTTTGGTGGCACAAGCCTAAAATGTCAGGACTTGGGAAACTCAGGCAGCTGGTTCCAGAGTGTTCCAGTCTGGGATTCTTGTGAAAAACTGTATCTCAAGGAGGTAAAAAGATAAAAATTTGAAGATAACCACCAGAAGCTACCTGAATTATTTTAAAAATAAAGTAAAAACTTTTCAGTGCTCCAGGATGAGCATTTCATGAGTGTAGATGAGTGTAGATGGAAACCCAGATCAAAAGTCAGTAGAGAACACTGGCTATTGCAGGTGAAAACTGTAAAAGAGTCTAATATTTTATTTTGTGCTGTCACCAAAATCAAACGATGGCCTAAGCAAATGTATGCCAATTTACCATATAGCCTAGAATATATGGGAAAGATACAAAGAGTAGAGCTTAAGTGGAATTATGCTGTCTCTGAAACCACCAGGTATGTAAATATCATCAAGGAAATATATGAATGACTCTATGCAAATATATGTGATGAGCTAGACAAATGAAAAAGTTGCACACAAGCAGCTTACTAAACAAGATTGTTTTACATTTGAGACAATCTTATTCTAGCCTAGAATTACCTGGAATTTACAGTGAGAAAAACTAAAGTACAAGAGCACTAAAAGGTCCAAATGGCTTCATCAATAAAAGATATTAATTGTACTTATTAACCGAAATAGGGTGTTCCTACAATGCTCAGACAGGTATTAAATTCCTGAACTCAAGTCACACCAATCTCAATATCTCAATCTCTCAATTAAAGATGGTAAGATCAAGGTTTTAGGTACACACACACAAATACAAGAATGACTACAGAAAGAAATGATACTGTGAAGCCTATGTAACCTCATTTCTGAAAAAGAAACTCTCTCTTAAGGGTAAATGACCTAGGCATAAACTCCAGTTTCAAAAAGGAGAAAAATCCACCAAAATATGCTTTGACCACCCACTTCTGGTAATATTTAAGCATCACCCCTAGCAACGGCTAACACTGAATACCTCGAGTTTACCTAGCTGTTCTTTAGAATAGGTTGAGTAAAATAATTGGCCCTCTGGACACCCGGTATTTGCTAAATGTCAATCAACCATAGAACTGCCAAGATGGAATTCCCTTCTCCTTGCTTAAAACCTAATAAAAACCCTCCTCCCCCTGAGCTCAGGGCGCTACACTGGAGAACTGCTGGTCAGTGACAGTGTGGGCCTGAGCTCAAGTTTATAATAAAGACCCTACTGCGTTTGCATCAGAATCAGCTCCTTGAGCGTAGCAATGCCAAGTGCTGATGAATGTGGTGCAGAATTGGTGTCGAGACCACAAGGCTGAAAATAGTAGTTTGCAGCTTTTAAATAGAATTTTACACATATTTCCCATGATCATTAACTCTAGCCTTAAAGATTAATTATGGAAAAATGAAAACACACACACACACACACACACACACACACACACACACACACACACACAGTCTTGTTGCCAAGCATTGTGGCTCATGCCTGTAACCCCAGCACTAAGGGCATTGAGACAAGGTAGTAGCCATGAGTTTGAGGCTAGTAAATTTGAAACAAGCCTGGGCTACAGAATAAGGCTCTATTTCAATAAGTAAAACAAACAAACAAAGGCTTGTTTGTTGCAGCTTTTAACAACAGGCTTGGAAGCCAGATACCAGAAAACAGGGCGTTTTCTTAACGAGCAAATCAGTAGACAAATGTTTCAAGGAAGTCAGTGTTTGTTTCCTCCAGCTCTGTAAGACAGTTCAGTCTCACACTGCAGCCAACCCAAAATGTGTGTGTGTGTGTGTGTGTGTGTGTGAGTGTGTGTGTATCTAGGCATGTTTATATGTATAAACTGTTAAGCAATTTTAAAAGATATGCTTACAACCATGGATAAACTACAAAATGTTATAGAGTGAAACTCAGGAAAAAATTCAGGATGTTTGATTCTGGTTTTTGTTCAAGATCAGGAAAAGTACAGTGTCTGCCTGTGGTTAGAGGTGGTGCTGGTTTGTGAGAGCTGGAAATCCTCTCACTGGACAAGGTGTGTGCTCTAGTTTTTCTCCCCTATGGCATGCTAACCTCTGGAAGGGCATGAATGGATATAAAGTATTTGTGGGCATGGTGATGTTCTTTTTCTTGACATGCAAGCATTTACTTAGGAATCATCCTTACTGTCCATCTTTCATGCGGTTACTCCATGAAGGTTTCTAAATGTCCTGCACTTTAGAAATGAATTGGATGATGTGATTCTAAGATAGGACGGCAGGGAGCAGAGACCTAATATGAGGACCAAGGCACTAGCTGCAGTTCAACTGTTGGGACTCTGGTCATGGTGGCACTATTTATGTATCCTCACTGTTATGGACAAGTTTTATCTCCTAAGATGGAATCCCAAGTGCTGGATGGGTTCTCTTGCCCCCGCCTATTGTCTTTTCCTTAACTTTCTGCCAAGGTTGCTTTTGTGATGGTGGCAGAGCTTAAAGCCAGCTCAGGAGAGGGTCGATGTGAAAGTCTAGTTTGAAGATGTTCTTCACATCAGTCTACTTAATATTTCCTTAGTAGATTTCAACCTTCCACAACCATATGTGTCTCTTCACAGGGTCTTTCCAGGGAGGAGCTATCTAATTGGCTTTAATGAAGAAAACCTCTGGCACAGTTCTCTTTGAAATAACATGTTATTGTTTCTTTTAATTACAGACTTCATGGAGATGGCCGACTTGCTCTAGGTTCAGTAAATGAACACACTGAGAAACCAAATGACTTGGAGAAAGCACACTGACTCCTGCTTACTCCTCTCCCTCCCCTTTTCAGCCATCCTTTGCACCTCACCTCCCCAAGTTGGCTTAGCAGGTCTGCTCTATCTGCTGCACACATGCCTCTCTAGCCACGTGCTCCATCTTTGTAAGATAGTGCATGTGACACAGCCATGGCAGAAGGACACAGGGTAGCTGCCTCACTTTGGACTGCTTGCTGGGAGACACTGGCTGTGATGCATGGCCTTACTTTGTTGCTGTTGCGATGGGTGGTGCAGTGACTGATTCCCTTGTCTGTAGATCTATAAGCATTACCACCCTGGATCCCATAAGTCTTCTCAACAATTAACGTCACTGTCAGCACACTGAACTAAGTCAACTCTTCCTGCACTTTAAAAAAAAACACCTTATGTTAATGCTGCCTTATTTCTCTTTCCTCATTGGTCTGTAGAACAGTAGGGTGCATTCTCATCATCCAGCAGAGACTAGATTTAAAATTTTAGTTTTGCCCAGAGTGTTCTCCCTGAAACAGTCTATTAGCTGTCACCCAGCCACTGGTTAATTAGCACATGCTCCTACAGTTGTCTGGTTACTGCCAAGTGTCTCTTCAAATTGCCTTCTGGTATAAGTTTTGATACAGATTCTCTGTAGCCTACGCTGGCCTTGACCATCACAAGATACATGCTGCACCTGTAGATTACCAGGTTCCATACACTTCGTAAAGATGCAGCTATAAGACCTCTTTAATGTCTATGTGCTGAAAAGAAGCTGTTTTCATGTGAAGTGAGACACTGAGGAGCAATGTGGCTCCTGGCCATTTAGGGAAAGAATCCAATGAGCATCAGCCAGCTCACTTTCTTGCAAATTCTGAGTAAGTTATATTTAAAAGAGGCCCCTTAACACTAAGAAGACATAAATCCTTTTTGATAAGTTGAATAAATACATAAAAATTAGTTGAAATCCTCACTGCAATCTGTTAAGCTAAAGACAACAACAAAAAGGAAAAGGCAAAGAAGAGAATGAACTAGAGGAAATGAAACAGAGACAAGTTCTCAGACACAGGAAGACTGGCTACTGTCCTCCTTTCTCAGCCTACACCAGGATGCAGGCTCATAAAACACTGTCTTCACCACAGCCCACAGAGCTGATCTCTTTCCCCTAAAATGTGTGTTTGTGTTTAGACAAGCTCTCATAGTCCTGAGGCTGGCCTGGAACTCACTATGTGATTCATTCAGAGTTGCCTTGACCTCCTGACCATCCTCCTGTTTCAGCCTCCTGAATGCTAGGACTGTAGACATGTGCCCCCATACCTGGATTTTCCTGAGATTTTAAAACAGACAAATTTCTGCTTTCAGTGGCCCCCATAACTCATTCACTATGTTGTTTCCTACACAGTAGCAAGAGTGACATTTACTACTTGTGACATTTTATTTCAATTTATTGTAGTGGCAGAATTCAGACCTGCTAGGTGAATGCTCTAATGTTGAACTATGTACTTAGCCCAGATGGTGATCTTTCTGAATATGTGTATTAGATAGGGTTCCTCCTCTGTTCAAAATCCTCTGTGAACTCTTGGCAACCTTTTCTGGGGTCTGTAGGACTAAGCATGCTTCAGAAGCTGGGGTCTCCTTGGCCCTATATGTTGTCTCTTCTCTCGCTCATTCTCCTGCAGCGAACACATTGCCTCCTGGCACCTAATCTCTATATATTTGCAGCTTTTCTTCAACTTCTGGAGGAAGCATTCTTCCTCTGTCCATTCTCTCCAGGACCTTTCATCTTCAAAAACCTGGTTGTCACCTGTCTTTGTGTCTTCTGTTTGAATCTGAAGTCTTTTTGAGCAGTACATATTCTTTGTTTTCTCTTTTCCAGTGTCTGACCATGAGCACGAGGGGCAGGAGTAACACTAGAAAGGAGAATGAGAAGCTGGAAGCATGTGTGTGTGTGGGCTTAGAAAAAAAATACTGGGGACTTGGGAAGATATCAGTGAAAGTACTGAGTTAAACATATGCAATAAAAGGCTGACTCAAAGGGGAGAATCCAGTGAGTGTCTGGCAGGTCCCACTTCTCAGGAGGAAGAGGCAAAAGCAGGAGCATTGCCTGAGTTCAGAAATATAGAGCCAGCCTGGGTAAGATAAAAATACCCTCAACCTCTGTCTTCTCTCCCCTTGCACATGCCGCACACATGGGCGTGTGTACATACATACACACACACACTATACATATATCATGTACGTGCATACACACTTCACATATCAAGCACAGGCATACACACTATACATATGAATAGTATATGGTGGGATACAGAGGGTATAGAGAGGACTCAGAAGGCGTGGAGGGGACACAGAAGTGCTCAGAGAGATGAACAGAGGAAAACACAGGAGAGCTATAGAATTTGTCTTAAAGAAAGAGTCCATGTATAATGCATATACATCTACAAATATATCTGTTACTCTCTGATTTCCTTTGATGAGGTTTTGGGTGACCCAAGTAGCTGAGGCTGGCCTTGAATTCTTTTAATTAATTAATTAATTAACTTAACTTTACTTTACACACCAACTACAGCTTCCCCTCCCAGTTCTTCCCCTCCACCTCCCAAACCCCATCCACTCTTCCTATCTTTCTCTTCAGAAAAGGGGAGGTCTCCCATGTATATCAACCAGCTTTGGCATATGAGTTGCAGTATGACTAGGCACATTTTCTATTTAGGTAGACAAGGCAGCCCAGTTAGGTGAAAGGGTGCCAAGCAGGCAACAAACCCAGAGACAGCCGCTGCTTTCTCGCTTAAGAATCCCACATGAAGTCCAAGCTGCACAACTGTTACATACATGCAGACCACCTAGGTCAGTCCCATGCAGACTCCTTAGTTAGTGGTTCAGTCTCTTTGAGCTCCTAGGGACCCAGGTTAGTTGATTCTGTAGGTTTTCTTGTGGTGTCCTTGACACTTCTGGCTCCTACAATCCTTCCTTCCCATCTTCCATAGGATTTTCCAAGCTCTGCCTAATATTTGGGAGTGGCTCTCTTCATCTGTTTTCATCAGTTGCTGAGTGAAGCTTCCCTGATGCTGGTTATGCTAGGTTCCTCTCTTCAAGTATAGCAGAATATCATTAACAGTGTCAAAGGTGAGCTCCATCTCATGGCATGGGTCTCAAGCTGAACCAGTCATTGGTTGGCCACTCCCTCAATTTCTGCTCTGTTTTTACCCCTGCACATTGTCTGAAGCAGGACAAATTGAAGGTTAAAGATTATGTGACCGGTTAGTGTCCCAATCCCTTTATTAGCAGTGTTGCCTGGTTACAGGAGATGGCCAGTTCAGTCTCCATATCCCCCATCACTAGGGAATCTTATGGATTATTGGAAGTTTCCATTATCCTAGGCCTAGAAAGATGAACATGGCATGCACTCACTTATAAGTGGATATTATTGGTGGAGCAACCTAGCCAGCCCAACAGTATATCCACTTAAAAGTGAGTAGAAGAGGATCCAGAAAGAGGATCCAGGCAGTCCTGATGGGATCTGGTAGGCTAGGGTCAGACATTAGGGGTGGAGGACTTCCCCTATCAGTGGGCTAGGAGAGAGAGATAAGGAAGCAAAATGGAGGGAGGGTAGGACGGGGAGGGGAAGATGAGGGAAGAGGCTACAACTGGGATAGAAAATGAATAAATAATAATAATATTGTTAATAATAATAATGTCTACACTAAAAAAGTAAGTGGATATTAGCTATAAAGTAAAGGATAGCCATGATATAATCCACAGACGCAAGGAAGCTAAGTAACAAGGAAGGCTCAAGGGAGGAACACTTGGATCTTACTGAGAAGGGGAAATCGAGTATATATCATGGATGGAGTCAGGGGCCTAGATGGGAAGAGTTGAGAATGGGAACAGTTGGGATCAGATTGGGGGAGAACAGAGGAAGAGGCTACTGAGAGAGACAAGTGGGACTGGGGAAGGGGGTGTGTATCTCTGGGATGAGCTAGAAACCTAGGGCAATGTCCTTGAATTCTTGATCATTCTGTTTTAACCTCCCAAGTTCTGCGATTAGAGGTGTATACCATCATACCTGGCTTGAGACATTTCAATCAGTTTTTTAAAAAATAAAGAGAATGTAATTTATGTGGGAATAAGTGGAGCAGACAAGCAGACCTTGTTAAAGAGAGCATGAGGAAGTTGCTCTATCCTTCCCTCCTTTGTTGGCCAGCCTCTCAGTGCCTCCCAGTGTCTAGCACTGCACTTTTCTTCTTCCTCACTTCTATATTCCAGTCCTTTGGCATCTTGGCAAGCCTTGGGCAGAGGGGGAGGAATGGCTTTTCATAGAATATTTTCCAGAAGTGTTGCTCATCTGGCTTTCTCTGACATGAAGTTTCAAAAGTTAGTTTTGAGGACTGGGGGCATAGATTGATAGTAAAGCTCTTGCACGAAGCCCTGGATTGCAATCCTACTTATCTGGATAAAATAAAAGATCTTTTGAAATGCAAATATCCCAGCTCTGTTTTGATGCTATAAATCTGGTAAATCAGAACTTTCAAGGTGGGTGTGGGAATGGGAGAAGGGCCAAAGAAGTCTGTATGTGATAGATGGCTCCACTGGCACCAAAAATTTATTTCCCTACATCAGTGCCTCCTAGCACAAATATTCTGAGGATATAGAAGAGATATAGAGAAAATGGAGGGACACAGAGGACATGGAGGGAGACAGGAAATAGAATAAATACAGAAGCCATGGTGGGATTGCAGAGGGCATGGAGAGGACTCAGAAGGTATGGAGGGGACACAGAAGGGCTCAGAGAGATGAAGAGAAACACAAAAGGAGAGCTATCGGATTTGTATTAAAGAAAGATTCCAAGCCTTTAAAGGGAAAGTTCAGTCTTACCAGCCTTGTTCCCCATACTCCCTTCCCTGGACCTGGCTTCTTCCTTCCTATGTAGTCTTGCTCAATATCAAGATTGGAGGAAAATGCAGCCAGTCCTGATGAGACCTGATAAGCTAGGGTCAGATGGAAGGGGAAGAGATCCTCCCCTATCAGTGGACTTGGAGAGGGACTTGGGAAGAGATGAGGGAGAGAGGGTGGGGTTGGGAGGGAATGAGGGAGGGGGCTACAGCTGGGATACAAAGTGAATAAACTGTAATTAATATAAAAAAATAAAAATTTAATTAAAAAAAGATCATGTTTCAGATCTGGTTTGTACAAGTTTTTGTTGTGCAGAGAAAAGGGCACTGGGATATTCCAGATCTCATAATATATCTGCTAACTTTTTTGATATAATGTTGTACCTTGTTAGCTTAACTTACAATTTTTATTACTATGGACATTTTCCCAGATGACTACTTACCCTTCCAGAGAAAAGTAGTCACCTCTCAGAGGGAGGCTGAAGATGGAACCCAGACCATTCTGAATGATTGGTTGGGGCTGCTGTTCTCATACATCTGGCCTGCCATTATGAGTTCCTAGGAAATACCTTTCTAAGTGCTCTATGATAGACTTTTATATACTTCTTGTTTTTTGAGGCAAAGTCTCAGTATATGCCCAGGCAGGTCTCTAACTTCTGTATTCCAGTGATCTTCGTGAAGAATTGAGATGTAGGCTCATGCTACCTCAATAAGTTAGGAACATTTAAAAAATGACATTAGCCATATTCTCTTTCTAATTTTCTCCTGGACTTGAAGCTTCCTAATGTAGTCTATTCTACATGGTAGTTTGGTATTGCTACTGCCTGACAATTTTAAACTTTAGTTTACAGTTTTTTTTTCTATAAAGAGCCTGTCTTTTCCTTTTCTGTTTCTCTCTCCCTTCTTTCTTTCCCTTCTTCCTTCCTCAGTGTATAACCTTTATTTTTTTATGATGTGGAGAATTGAAATCAGGACTCTGTGCATTCTAGGAAGGTTAGTACTTACCACTGAGCTATATTTCCAGAATTCTATATTTTATTTTGAGGTAGTATCATTAAAACATGCAGGCTGCCTATAAAATACCAATCCTCCTACCTCAGCTTCCTGTGCAGTGATATTAGTCATGTATGTCTACTTAGCCAGTCATGACAATTTTCATATTGAGCAACAAATAATTTAAAGTGTCTTTCTATCATAAATAATGTGACCACAAACATATTGTATATGCATATATATGCATTTGTGTATAGGATTATAGAAATAAATAGAAAAAATTCCTAGAATTGTTTTCTCAGTCTGTCAAAAGACGTGAGTATGTATCTTAAAGATACAAAGGCCATTCAAAATGTGCTATAGTACATGGAATTTGAACAACTAAATTGCATGGAGTGTGCCTGTATTAGTTCATGGGGTGTGTCTGATTCTCTGCCTGGGAGGTGTCTATTTCAGTGCAGAGACTATGTTGTTCCCCCTATAGTCAAACAACATGTTTAGTATTCACTCATCTAATTTTAGTTATGGTTTGCAGCCAAGAGCAATGGCAATAAAGTTATTATTTTGGAGACCTTTGTAGCATCCCTGACAGCAATTCATACATAGGGCCTGGTACTGAGATTGTCACTTACTAAACCATGTTCACCATTATCCATTGCCCAACCATGCTGGGTACCTCATTTAAACTATTTTATAAAAGAACAGGACAATTTTGTAATTAGCTTACAACTTGTGGGTCTGCACTGGCTTGTTCATACATCCTTAGCTTTAATTAAACCATTCTCTGTCTTACCTTTACCACCGTCCCTCACCCCCATCCCTGATTAAACCTTTCATACAAAGTTTTCTGGTCCTCCTCCTCTTTCATTTCACAAGTGCTCTGCTATTCAGTGTGTGTGTGTGTGTGTGGGGGGGGTGTATCATTTTCCTCATTCCCATTAAACTTTTCTGCCCTAGTATTCCTCCTCTACTTTCTTTTTACTTGCATTCTACTATCCTCTTTAACACTTACTCTCCAAGAATCTCTAATTTTCTGGTTTCCACATATAACCCAAGTTTTAAAAAAAGATTCAAAGCAAAGACACACATATGTGAAAGAGTCTGTGGCATTTGTTTGAGAGCCTGGGTTATATCATTCTTTTTTTCCACTTTCAGCCATTTACCTGCAAATTTCACAATTTCATTTTTGCTTCCCAGCTGACTAAGTTCCATTGTGTGTATGTACCACATTTTCTTATTTCTATTTATCAGTTAATGGGCATCTAGGTTGATTTCATTTCTTGGCTTTTACAAATAAAACAGAAATAATAGTAGATGTGTAAGTATATGTGTATTAGGATACTACTGTTGGGTGTGTTCCCAATCCACTGGGTATGTGTCTATGAGTGCTATAGCTGGGTCATATGGTAGTTTTATTTCTAGGCTTGCTTGTTTGCTTGCTTTGCACAATCTTCAGACTGATTTCTAAAGTTACTTCATTGATTTACACTTCCACCAACAGTGTATAAAGGTTCTCTTTCCCTCACATTCATACAAGAATTTGTGGTCATTTGTATCCCTGGTGATGGCCATTCTGACCGGGGTGAGATGAAATCTTAAAGGAGTTTTAATCTGCATTTTCCTTAAAAGCTAAGATGTTGAACACTTTTTATTTTCATGCTTCTTACCTATTTATATTTCTTTTCTTGAGAATTTTCTGTTCAATTCCTGTATTGGTTAAAGTTTGTTGTTGTTGTTTTGTGTCAACCTGACACAAGCTATAGTCATTTGGGAAGGAGGAATTCAAATCAGACTTCCTGTTGGTAAGATTATGGGAATTTTTCCTTGATTAATGATTGGTGTGGGAGTGCCCTGCCCATTGTTGGTGATGCACTTGAGTTGTATAAAAAAGGAAGCCAGGAAGAACAAAGCAGTAAACAGAGATCCTCTGATTCCCTGTGGTCTCTGCTACAGTTCTTGCTTCCAAGTTCCTGTCTTGAATTCCTCCCCCTGATGATAAATTCTAAACTGTAACCTGAAATAAACTCTTTCTTTCTCAGGTTGCTTTTGCTTGCCATGATTATCACAGCAAAACAAAACAAACTATAGCCACAGTGCATTTTAATATTGGGTTGTTTGCTTTCTTAATGTTTCATGGTTTTAATTCTTGTGTATTTTAAACATCAAACTCTTGTGTTGAATGGATAAGTGGCAAAGATTTTCTCCCATTCTTTAGGCTGCTTCTTCACATAATTGATGATTTCTTTGGCTGTGCAGAGTATTTTAGTTTAATGCAATTTTACTTACCAGTTTTTAGCCTTATTTCCTGCTCTACCAGAGCCTTATTCAGAAAGTACTAATATGGTCAGTAATACTCCTTTTTCTCTAGAAGTTTCAGGGCATCAGGTGTTCTGTTGAAGTACTTGATCCAATTAGGGCTGAGTTTTGTACAGATTGAGAGATAAAGATCTACTTTCATTTTTCTGTGTGTTGAAACCCAGGTTTCCTAAAATCCCTTTCTGTAATGTGTATTTTCAACATCATTGTCAAATGGGTGTATGTAGGAGTGTAGACTTAGGTCCTCTATTATAGTCCATTGATCTATATATCTGTTTTTGTGCCACTATCATGCTGCTTTTATTACTGTCTCAGTAGGACAATTTGAAATCTGATATAGTGATACCTCCCACAGTATTCTTTTTGTTAAAGACTGCTTTGGCTATAGTTGGATTTTTGTGACTCCATACGCATTTTGAGATTGTCTTTTTCTATGCCAGTGAACGATGGCCCTGAAATTTTGATTGGGGTTACATTGAATTTTTAGATCAATTCTTTCAATATGTGCATATGGGAGGTCTTTCCATCTTCTAGTGTCTTCCTCTGTTTCTTTCTACAATGTCTTAAAGTTTCATTTCCTTCACAGGTATTTTATTTAGTTGTGTGACCATTGCGGATTGAATTATTTCTTTCATTTTTTAGTCTGTTTGTCATAGGTATATACAAAAGTTACTGAATTTTGTGTGTTTATTGGAATCCTTATATCTTTTATAGATAGAATATATAATGTGCAAATAGGGACACTATTTAAACTTCTTTTTCTATTTGTATACCTTTTATTTGTTTCTCTTGTCTAATTGCCCAGGCTAAGAATTCAAGCACCTTATTGAATATAAATCAGTGTGAGAGTGGGCACTCTCATCTTGTTCCTTATTTTATTAGGAATGTTTTGAGTTGGTCTTCTATCATGATATTGGCTGTGTTTTTGTCTTGTATAGCCTTTATAATGTTGAGGTATGTTTCCTCTGTCCCTGGCATCTCCACAACTTTTATCATAAAGGGATGTGTAAATCTGATCAAAGATTTTCTCTGTATTAATTTAGATAATGATGTGATTTTTGTCTTTGAGTCCATTTCTGTATGAATTACATATGTTGAACCATCCTGCATTTTTGAATGAAACTACCTCTGTCATGATGAATGGTCTCTTTGATGTAAATGTGTGCTAGGTTTACATTTTATTGAAACTTTTTGTGTCTATGTTCATCTAGTAGATCAGTCTGCAATTTTCTTTAATTGTTGTGTCTTAATCTGGTTTTGGTATCCACGTAATACTGAATTCATAAAAGTACTTTAGAAGCCTTTTCTCCTTTCTGTTTTGTGTAATTTTTTGAATAATATTGTTATTAGTGCTTCATTGAAGTGTTAGTAAAATTGTGCCAAGAATTTATCTGGTCCTGAGCTTTTATTGTTGGAAGACTTTTTAATTATTGTTTTAATCCTGTTGTAATTAACGTGCTTAAAATTTTTGGTTTAATTTTTTCATGTCATGTTCCTCTAGAGAAATTCATTTTTTTTCTTCTAGATTTTCCAACGTAGTAGAATATAAGTTTTTGAGGTTTAGAGAATGATGCATGAAAAAGACCTTAGGCTTGAACCCTTGCAGCAGCCAACTTTTGAGAAATTTGGATGAAAAAGGCAGAAAAATGGTTAATAAGGATGCCTGCTGCTCAAGTCCCATAGAACTGAATATGGAGAAAGCTACTCTTGAGTAGGAAAAAAAAAACACATGGGTTTTATTAATGTTGTGAGACTCTGTTTTCCTCTTCTCCCTCTTCTTCTCCCTCTTTTTCTTCTTCTTCTTCTTCATTTTGTTTGTTTGTTTTATTTTTTTCTGAGACAGGGTTTGTCTGTGTGTAGCTCTGGCTGTCCTGGAACTTACTTTGTATACTAGGTTATCCTCACAGAGATCTGTCTGCCCCTGTCTCCCAAGTACTGGGGTTGAAGGTGTGTGCCACCAAGCTTGACTCTTGTTTTAATTATCTTTAATATGGAGAAGTATAGACAGAGTCAGACAGTGCCAGTTTTATTTCTGAGAAGGGCAATTGCTGTAGCATGCTAGAAGTGCTGCCTCTTAAGTATAAAGTGAGGCCTAGTCAGAGGTAGAGCACTTGGCTGTCTATGAAAGTATGAAAGGCTCTGGGTTTGATCCCTATGACTGGGATGTGGGAAACAGGGGCTTTTGGTGATGGAGGAGGTGAGTATAATGGAAACACAATATGAAAGATGCTGCTCTAGAATGACATGCTTATCATTATTGTGTTGGACTAGGCTATGAGCCAAGGAAATCTTTGTAAGAATTGGAGATTGTGAGATGATAAAATTACATGCAAGTTTTATGTAATTTAACATCCCATTTATTAATACCTTGCAGTTTCTCTAGTATTATTTATCAGTGCAATTGTTTTTTTTAACAAACACATTTTAGAGCAGTTTTATATTTGTAGTAAAATTGAAAGGAAGGTGCAGTGTCTTTATATATCCTCTGCCTCTGTGTTCATCACCCTACCCCAATCAGATTTAATTTGTCATAGCTAATGAGCCTATTTTGTTACATTATCACTTAAAGTCTCTGTGCTTAGGATTCGCTTTTAGCATGCATGCCATGGATTTTTACTAAATGTATGATGTGTCCATCCTTACAGTATCAGTCTTTCTCTGCCTATACCCCTCTGATCCCCAAATTCACCCCTCCTTTCCATTAACCCATGGCAATTCCTGCAATTTTTTTCCTCCCTCCACCTTTTCCACTCTCTTTCCCACTTCCTTCTTTCACTTCTCTTCATTTTTTTTTTCTATTTTTTTTCCTTATGTTAGGAATAGAGTTCAGGATTCCATATGATGCTAGACAAATGCTCTATGACTAAATCACAACCCAGTCCCTGATTTCTTCTTGTCTCAATGGCTTTATCTTTTTCAGAATGCCATGCTATTAAAATTATGCATAATACAGTGACCTATTTTACTCACTGACATACATTTGAGTTTCCCCCATATTCTGATCTCTTAACTGATTGCTTTTTAGAATGGAATAATATTCCATTCTATGACTGAACCACAGTGATGTACCCACTCACATGAATAAAATTGTGAATACGTGCTTTCATTCATTTACTTGTATTTATTTGTATTACTTTCCAGTGCTGGGGATAGAGCTATTATGGAGTTGATAAAGTAATGTAACAGCGTTTGGATCATCTTAACTTCCCCAAGCAATACTAGCTAGAGACACAGCGCAGGAGAAAAGACAAGAAAACAAAACAAAACAAAACAAAACAAAAAAAAAACCAAGCGACCTTGGGGTTTTGCAATGCTGAGGAGAAAGCGGGAGATAACCTAAATCAGAGCACGGTATTTCCCTGCAGTCTCTGCAGGCAGCCAGGGACCGCACCAGCTCTGGTGGATGCAGCCAACCCAGGTCTGAAGGGCAGCCAGAATCAGACATTTGAAAAGCGAGAAAGTATTGCGATGGCAACAAAATATTTCTCCGTAAAGTGGCCAGGCAGAAGTCTTACCGCAATGACTTTCAGACTTAGAAACACTCGAAGCTTTCTAAAAAGAGGGCTGTCCCATGCTGGTAAGAGAGTCTCAAGCCACTCTCAGATCTTTGTGTCAATGAACAAGAAGCTAACTTTCTCAAAGGTTGATCTCCCCAGGGAGGAAGTGTATGTAAAACTTAGCATTTTATCACAACAGTTTTTAAAATAAATACAGTCAGGAGAATAACAACCACTCCCAGATTTCCTTCAGTTCTTACCGTTTCAGGGCGCACATGGTACGTTCCACCGGTTTCCTGTAGGTTTACATGTGGTTTATTTTTGGTCTTTTGCTGCAGTGAATAAACACCCCACCTACATATTTTCATATTTTTACAAGCATATCTTTAAGCTAGTTTCTTGGAAGTGTGATTTTAGGGTCATGAGTAAACAGTGTGATTCTGCTTGGTATTGTCAAGTTGTTCTCTGTGGCAGTATTGCCAGCATCTGGTCCTTTAGCTCAGCGTGGCCTCTCATCAATTAATTTTTACTTTTGTCATCCTAGTAGATGTGAAATTCTGTCTTAGTATTGTATGGATTTGTGTTTCTTCTACTTATGAGGGATGGATAATCTTTTCCTATAATTAAAAACTATGCATATTTCCCCCTCTAAGGTGATATACATACATATATATTTATAAATCATTTTTCTATTATTAATCTTTTCTTTTAGTGGTTCTAAATTTCAGATTTTGAGTCAATTTAGAAAGACTAAATTTCACACAAATTGAAGGAATTTTTCTTATGCTGGAAAAGATGATTTAATTATTTCTTTTAGAAGTAAGTTACTTTCAATCTTCTATGTTTAAAATTGCATGATAGTCATAATATACAGTTCTCTGATCAGCCATTTTTATCTCTGTAGAGCCAATCAACCACAGATTGAAAATATGTGTAAACCACTTTCTCAGTGCTGAATATGTATGAACTTTCCCTGTCATCATTTCCTAAGTAACAAGGTATAAGAACCACTCACATGGGATTTATAGTGTCGTGGGTATTATAAATTATCTAGAGATAATTTCACACCTATGAATGGATGGGCTTAGTTGTATGCAAATGAACTGTTTTCATAACAGGAACCCATTGTTCATTTTGGTATCTGCAGCACATTCTGAGTTTGCTCAGCAGCTAGGGGGAGAACATTATACTCATACAGCAGAGATATGCACTTAGTTTTCTTCTGAATAGTTACCTATGCCAATGTCTACTAGAGAAGTCTTTCTTTTACTCCCTAATCTCACACATGACACACGTACTATGCTATATTTCAGAGATTATGCTTCATTGGTCAATACTTTTTGCTGTTAACAGCACATTTTACATTATTGCTGTTTTAAGGCAGAGTCTCATGCTGTGGCACAGGCTAGCCTCAAGCTTTAGATGTTTTTTTTCTCCTTAACTTCCTGAGTACTGGGATTTTGGAGGTATCTAGCACACCAACTTCAAATGTCATATTGTTTTGATTTTTTAAAAATGTAGTTTTTAGTCCTGATGAGACCTGATAGGTTAGGGTCAGATTAAAGGGAAGGAGGACTGCCCCTATCAGTGGACTAGGGGAAGGGCAGGGGAGGAAAAGAAGGCGAGAGGGCAGGATTGGAGGGGACAAAGGGAGGGGCTACAGCTGGGATACAAAGTAAATTGCAATAAATAAAAAAAAATTAAATGCTGGGGAAAAAAAGCGTGGTTTCTTTACTTAATATATAAGTATAAAATGTTCAGTCCATGTAATGTTACTGTGTATGCTTTCAGGGTTGACTTTTTGGTACTAGACAAATAACAGATGTGTTTTTCTCTAAGGAAGACCTCCTCTCCCACTCTCAGCTTTCTTCAGTTGCCTATAGTTTTGGTAAAGTTGAGTCCTTGTGGGTATTTCCTTATCCAGCTTTGTATGTCTCTTGGTATTGTCCTTGTTCTGCTCACATCTGGGCATTCATGTTGGTGAAAATTTACAGGTATAGCTTTTAGTATTATTAAGAGACACACCCTCACAGCAATTTTCTTGATCCTCTGTCTCTTAAAATTGTCATGTTACCTCCTCTGTAATGTTAACCGTGCCATAAGTGTAGGGGTGTTTTGTGGATTTATCCATTAGGATTGAGTTCCAAAACTATACATTTGAGTCTGTTTTTCTGTTTCTTTGATGAGGGATAAAGACTATACTGCTTATTTGTGGTGTAAAGGAAATGAAAGTAGATTGCTGTTAGGATAACTCTGGTTTAGTAAATTACTGGTTGTAGATTCTTTCTGAACAACTATGACTTCATTAGCACTGAATATGTAGCTAGCTTTCCAGGAACTGGTATGGATGGAATCTCTCTTATTAAGTAGGTATTTAGTCCAATTAGAGATCTTTTGGCTACCACTAAGGTATGCTATTGCACCATTCTGGTTATTGTGCCATGATGGTCACTGAAGTATTTCATAGGGATCATAGCTGGGAAGAACTATTTTTTGTTTTCCTCTTTTGGAAACTACTATGCTGCCTTCTCTTACCATGAATGCTAGTCTTTGGCAAGAATGTATTTAGGTCAGTTATAACACAAAGATCTCTGGGTCATGTTTCTGAAATACATGATATCTTTAACAATAAGGACTTAGTTTACACCTCTGGGCAGGGGATAATCAAGGGCTTTATGTTTTGTGAGTCTCTAGGATATTCCTAGCCAACAACTCAAAAGAGGGTGTCTCCTGTCCGGTAATGTTATTTTATTTTTTTTTTATTTTTTGTTTGTTTGTTTTTAAATGGACTTTGGCTCGTGGGGAGAATACAGTCAGTTCTCATGAAAAAAGTTAATTAAAACTGCACATACACACAGACACACACACATATATATTTATACGTGTAATTACATGTATAATGGTTTTCTTAGATGAAGATTAATAGTATATTTTTTTGTCATTTTCAGAGACCCTTACTGTTATTTTTACCATTGTCCTTTTCCTTTGTTTACCTCCCTTCCCATTTCCTACAGTGCCATCCCCTTTGCTCTTTCCCCCATCAGATCACTTTGTATTCTGTTATTGCCCTTTACTCTCTTCCCACCTTGTTCTGTATTTACCTCCCCCTCATCAGGTGCAAATGGCTTGGGTGGGATCAAGTTAGGTAGACAGAAAGGACTGGGTTGTCTATAATGGATGTGCTTTCTGTGCTGAGCAAGGATTGTGGGGGTAGATAAGTCTGAGTTTAAAGGTGGGGTATGATGTGGAGGAGTCCTGTTGTTTGGGGAACAGGTTCAGAGGAATCTGCCCCAAGCTTAGAGACCCTTTGCAGTGAAGTCAGGGAAGGCCAGTCTAGGCTAGAGCAGTTGTTGTGGGACCCAGTTTAAATCAGATAAGTTGTGGAAAAGGCATGGATGGGTAAGTTAGGTGTACTCACTACACTAAACCCTGGAGAAAGGACCTGGGAAGTCTGTGTATAGAATGGAGTGGTAGAATGGGCATTCCATCTAAGTTTTTTTAAAAAAAATGATATTAAGTCAGAGGTGACCCACTTGGGTGGCAGAGTCAGGTGGATCTCTGTGAGTTTGAGGCCAGCCTGCTGTACAAAGCAAGTCCAGCACAGCCAGGGCTAAACAGAGAAACTCTGTCCCGGTGGGGGTCGGGGGGAAGGACCTTTGGGTGTTTGCAAGTAGGGCATGTCCTGGTGGAGATCTCTCAAGCTTGCTGTAGCCTGGTCAGGTTGGCCAGCCTAAGCTGGGCTTCAGGGTCTGAAATCCAGGCTAAAACCTGGAGGAGGATGTAGGAATTCTGGGTACCTAGTGAGGTGATGGAGGCACTTCAGGAGAGAGTGGGTGGTAGAGCAGGTCCTGTTAGAATCCTAGAGGTTGGCTGTGGCATAAAAGAAGGTGTTGAAACTACCTGGGAGACTGTGCAAAGCCTAGAAGTAGACCTTTGTGCAAGCATGGGTGGACAGACCAGACCAAGGCACTGGTTGTGGCACTAAGACTAGATTTGACAGGTTGAGAAAAATTAATATAAGGTGGTATGGGTTACTAGTAGTCCCTTAAGGAGGACATGGGAAGTATGTGTATGGAGCGTAGTGAAATTCACCTGAATTTCTTTTCAAAGATGTCAGCGAATCTGACTTGATTCTTTACAACAATGGACCAATACAGAGAACGGAAAACTGATTCTTTCAGGATTTGTGAGCTGTTTTATTTCTTGGCCCAGCCTTCAAAAGTCTGAGGCAAGAGGATTATCTCAAATTTGGGGCCAGCTGAGACACTGTATTGAAAAATACTTTTCAAAAAAAGTCTGTTATAGAAGGTGGTGTTCTTTTATGGTAACATCATTTTTTTATACTTGAAATCTCTCAATGCTACCTGCCCAAAGAAATCCAGTTTTCACTCCAACAAGTAAAGAACAAAAAATGTCCTTAATTTCTTGTCCACATAGAGGAAAATACAATGCTTCAAACAATGAGATTTTATTGGACTCAACCTTCAGATTTTTCTGGTCATTGATCATAAAAGCACATATGGTCCCTGACTTATGATGGCCCAGCTACTGATATTTTGGTTTTATGGCAGTGCATTCAATAGAAACCATACCTCAAGCTTTGAATTTTGATCTCATCACAGACAAGTGATGTGAGGCCTAATCCTTTCTTGTGATGCTGGCATCTGCAGCCACTAGGCAACTGTGGGGAAACAACTGGAACTCTATAGTGCTTTCTTATCTCAGCTAGGATTTTAGAAGGCCAACTACAATGCATGCCAAGTGTGTGGGGGAGGGGCATGCCTATGTGTGAGCATGAGTGTGTGTTTCTGGGTGTATGTGTGCATGTCTGTGTGTGTGCTTGAGTGTGTGTGTGCACACGTGTGTGTCTGTTTATATGCATGCATGACTCTGTATGTGCATGCACATGTGAATGAGTTGTGAGGATCAACTCTGGTCCTCACAGTGACAGATAAGAGTTCCACAACAGTGTTACATCTCTCACTCCTTACATACATTTTTGACTTCAAGTATTTTTAATATATGATGGCTTAATCAGGACAAAGACCCATTCTAAGTTCAGAAATACCTGTGTAAATTTTTACAGCTCAGCCCTGTGCTGCCCAATGAGTGTGGCCTGAATTTTCTGTCATCTGATACACTGCCTTCCACAAGTATGGGTTTGGGGAGGAGGGGTGACCTGTTCCTGCATTATACCCCCTGATCCTCAAGTTTACACTGCCTTATGCAACATGGCTAGAGAGCTGCTGAGGGAAACAGAAAGATGAAACTACTGAATTAGAAAGAAAAGAGAAGGAGCTTGTTAATCTAAGCACAACAAGGTAATCAAAATTATCACAAAGGAGGGTTCTTTGTTATTTGTGTGCCAAATCCTTGATCCAAACAGTGCTCAGTAATTATAATCTCTGTAGTGCCTGAGGATTCCTTTCAGTTCTTTCAGGTTTTCCTACAGTGGCAAAGCTTTGTTCCCCTTTACCAATCAATACATCTTCTAATTGCGTTTTTTGTCTCTTTGTATTAGCTAGGACTTCTGGCACATGATGTAAAGGAGAGAAAAGAAAGTGCACCCTGCCTCTCCTGATCTCTGAGGGAAGAACTTCTTACTGAGTATGGCATTAGCTGCACATTAGCTGCAGACATTCTCCATCTAATGGCTGAGGTGACTACCACTGTCCTAGGATATTGGGAGCTTTCATCACCAAAGGGCTACTGGATTTTGCCCTTTTTGCAGCTATTGGTTTGATAAGGTATTTTTGTCTTAGCTTACTGATATGATGGAAGTGACTTTCAATTATTAAAAACATCAAAAGAATCTCTCTTCTTTGTGGTGTTTAAATATTTCTAGTTCAAAGGAGTGTTATTCTTATTATATCTGGTAAACACTACATTCCAAGCTCTTGGGAGTGATGCCAAGGGCATGTGTGTTAGTAGCAGTTTTTGGCTGAGTACAGCATTGGATGTGCACAGAGGGTAGCAGGGGGAAGTCCATTTCAGGTCAATAGCCACTGATATAGACAGAGGCTAAGAGAACACGGAGGAGATAATATATTTCAGAAAAACTTCCAGCATCTGAGCGGAAGTTGTTCAATCTTTCCTGAGAAAATGTCTTGCTGGTCTCTCTGCCAGGTGAGAGCTCCCATCTGGCCTGCACACAGAAGATTATTCTGTGGCCTACAGAAGTCTAGCCAGAGCACCCTCGGCCTGTAACACTGGAGCTTACCCCAGAAGTCAATGTGCACTGTAAATGTCACTGAATTCTGTGAATAGCCCTGGCTCTGCCCTCTATTCACACACCCAGACACCTTTTTCACTCTACATAGACACATGGGTTAGAGGTCATGAGGCACTAAAAAAAGAAATGGGAAACTCAATTTTTTTCCTGGAATTTCATTAAAATATGGAATGATGTAACAGAAAACATGAATTGAGAACACATTGTCCTGTGCAATTATTATTTGTATAAATATACCTTTTACATTTGTGCCAAGAGGTAATCATTTCCTTGCTTCTCAGAATCACTATGTTCTATGTGAGAGTCATTTCTTTCCTCATCTCTTCTTTCTTTGATGGGATCTTGTTATCCAGACTAGACATTGTTTAAATTGACATGCATTTTGTTGTGATGAGGTTTTCATCTTCCAGATCTACTGCAGCATCAAAGAACAAAGGACACATTTGAACACCCCCATCCCCCTGCTTCTTTTGAAGCACTAGGTACCAACAATTTAAAGCAAGGTCAATCTTTTCCTTTGAAACTTATCAAGATGACCTCTGACCCACCCCCTCTAATATTTCAAATCAGCTTTCTTCTGCAGTCATCCACATGCTTGTTGAATCTGAAAGGCTCATGCACCACTTCATCTTAATCATCTGCTTTGCCCCTTACTGATACCGCCTGTCTTTTCAAGGCGGGGAACAATATGTTGCTCATTTTGGCAGCAGCTTCAGCTCTGGGCTGTCATCTCTGTTCTTTCACCGGTATAGTTGTTCCATAAACCAGCGGTTCCTTTGAAGCCATTACAGTTCTTCTCTACCTCTGCCCAGGAGGAGGCAAATGTTCTACGTGTGGTTGTAATAACTGTGGCACACATACACACACACACACACACACACACACATACATACACACACACACTAGAACTGTGTATTACCACTTCCTATTAACCCATATTTAACAAGAATTGTCCCATATTGAACCTAAGCAAGGTTTTTGCTAGCATATCCGTATGCTAGGGCACTAATATGACTAGAATGACAAACTCCAACCACAGCACTGTTGACTATATTCAGGCACCCCTTGAGACACATACTAGTCTAGTTATCCTTCTTTAATATTTTTTCCCAGTGGGACACAGTTCTAACATTTGGTACCTGATTTTCCTAAGAATAATTGTTTGAAAATCATAAATTGTCCACGGGAATTAGAGATACACATTCTGCCTATTTGTAAGCATTACAGTTCAAGGAGTAGACAAAATGCCCACAAAGACATCAGGAAGATTCAAATGGCAAAGAGCCAGCCCCATTATGAATAAAGAGATGTTCCCCTGTCTTCACTGTCTCATTAAGATATCAAAGAGAGGGCACAACATGTACTGTGTGGCTTGAGTACATTTTGAATCCATTTTAACCATCTCAAAAAAAAAAAAAAAAGCATACAAACACAGTGAACCAGGTAATTTAACAGCCGGCATCTTTTTGCTGCTTTCTAAATGCCATGCTGTTTTCTACATTTTACCCTTAATGATGTCTTTAAGCCAATGAGATATAAACTACTATTCCACTCCCTTTCTACTGCTTGGTAACTTGGAAAAAATTCCGTTATGCCACATAGCCAAGAAGTGATGGAGGAAGGTCAATCCTAAGCAGTTGGCTTCCAAGCATGCAGCCCAGCCAGTGAATGGCTGAGGTCATGTGATCCACAGCCACATGCCATGGTTAAAGTCCCAGGTTCCATTTTAAATGGGTCCCAGTATCTAGATTTGCATTTTAGCATAAGTAATGGCTATCCTAAGAAGTAGCAGGCAGTGGCCTATCTTTCTCGGGTGGCATTGCACTCCACTATTGAAATTATGAGGGGGTCCAGTTTTTGGCCAGCACTCACTCAGATCCCAAGGAGCACACAGAAGATTATTCTGTGGCCTACAGAAGTCCAGCCAGAGCACCCTCGGCCTGTAACACTGGAGCCTACCCCAGAAGGCATGGACTCACATCACATGGTGCTGTAGTGGTGGTGACAATTGCAGCACATAAGACTCTTCTTTGCTTTGAAATGACAAAATATGTAAACTCATAAAACAGCAACATAGGAGAAGCACCATGGATATGTGGAAATGTTGAGAAACATGACACAGGAGAGATACATTATCAGACTATCAAAAGGTTTGAAAGGTTCTCCCTTGGAAAACCCAGGAAACAAACTTAATGTGTGCAAAGAGCCACAATGGTGGGAGATCTGGTGATGAGCTGCATGAGATACTGGAGATATTGGGCTTTTAACAGTCCTTTGCCTACAAACAGCCTTGCATCAGGTTTTCAGCTGACACTTTAATACCCATTTTGCAAACACTGTCAGTGATGGCTGGGTTTGCCATACTGGGAATAAGGCACCAATACCTCACTTATCTACTCAATGTGTTCTGCTGTTTGTGTATGGCTTTCTTGCCACTGAAAAACAGCTTATTCTATTGCTTCCTTAGCCCTGTGGCTCTTCTTGCAAAAACAACAATCAAACAAACAAAAATCCCAAAACAAAACAAAAGAATGACAACCACCACCACAACAACAAAAACCCAATAAGTAAGTTAAACTACAGGCATCTTGGAAAGATCAAGATGCATACAGTGACCCAGGAAGGAGAATGCAGAAAGCTGTACAAGCAAAGTGAGTTGGATATGGCTATTGAGTGTACATCTTATGCACACAAGTTATAAAAATGACAAGGAGATGTATGTGAAAGAAGCTTCAGAGAACTTCAGTGTGTTTTGGAGAAACAATAAATTAAATATTTGCTGAAGAAAAGGCAGGATAAGAAGTTGGAAATAGTTGAATATCAAGCTGAAAACCTGGAAGGTAAAACTGGGGACATCTCTGGGTTTTGGTATAAAGACTTAAAGGTGTTCTAATTTTATTTCTGTTGATGTGTTAGAATACCCTGGAAAAAAGCAACTTTGGGGAGAAAGGTCTGTTTTAGTTCACAATTCCAGGTTACAGTACATCAATCATAGCAGCAAAGTCATAGACCTTAGAGCAGCTCCTTGGTTCTCAACCCCAGTCACCTGAAGAGAGAGATGGATGAATGCATGTTTATTACACAGCTCACTTTTTTTTCACTCATACCATGCTTTATGAGATGGTGCCACCTATCTATATTCGGGTTGCGTCTTCTCACCTCAGTGAATCCAATTAAGAAAAGTTCCCACCATTTACCTGCAAATTTCATGATTTCCTTATTTTTCATTGTTGAGTAATATCCCCTGAGTGAGCTGTCCCAGAAGCAGTAAGACACACATAGTATATACTCACTCATATAGACATATAACATAGGATAAACCTACTAAAACTGTACATCTAAAGAAAAAGAAACTAATCAAGAGGGAGGACTCTGGCTAAAATGCTCAATTCCTATCCCGAAAGGCAAAGAGGATGGACATCAGAAGAAGAAAACAGGAAACAAATTAGGAACGTGCCACAGAGGGCCTCTGAAAGGCTCTGCCCTGCAGACAATCAAAGCAGATGTTGAGACTTATGGGAAATAGTAAGATCTGGAGAGGACAGGAACCACACAAGGAGAGCAAAAGAACCAGAAAATTTGAACACAGGGGTCTTTCCAGAGACTCATACTCCAACCAAGTACCATGCATGGAGATAACCTAGAATCCCTGAACAGATGTAGCCAATGGCAGTTTAGTGTCCAAGTGGGTTACATAGTAATGGGAAGAGGGACTGCCTCTGAAATAATCTGATTGGCCTGCTCTTTGCTCACCTCCCCCTGAGGGGGGAGCAGCCTTACCAGGCCACAGACGATGACAATGCAGCCACTCCTGATGAGATCTGATAGACTAAGATCAGAAGGTAGGAGAGGAGGACCTCCCCTATCAGTGGACTTAGGAAGGGGTATGTGTGAAGAAGGGGGAGGGAAGGAGGGATTAGGAGGGGAGGAGGGAGGGGTTTATGGGGGGATACAAAGTGAATAAACTGTAATTAATAAAAGTTAAAAAAAGAATAAAATCACAAGGGCAAAAAAAAAAAGAAAAGAAAAGAACAGAAAAGAAAAGAAAAAAAGAAAAGTTCCTCACAGGTATGCTAATAGCCAAGCTGATGTAGGTAATCAAGGAAGAAGACTGACTCTCTTCCCAGGTGGTTCCAACTTGTGTCAAGTTGACAGTTCAAACACCATCACAGGAGGGTCTAGCTTATCTCTTTCCCACCAACCCTCAACCTTTTAACCTTCCTCTGTAAAACCAATGCCTTTCCTTTGTGACAGCTGTCAATTCTCAGAAACACCTTTAACTAAATACCCTTAGTGGCAACGTTGAGCTGGGATTCAGGTAGGAGATTTTCACTATCTTTCTTTTTCTCCATTAAGATATCTTTAGAGTTATTCTTACTCCTCCTGTAGCATCCTGCTTGCTGGATCCCTTCCTCCCACTCTACCTCCACTCCTTGGAGACTTAATCACTTGATGCCATGCTGCTCCTTCTAGCTCTTTCCTGTGGTTCCTTTAAGCCTTCCCCCTAGCCCATTTCCATTCCTTTCTTTACCTACTGTCCAAAAGTAGCTTTCTCTGCCAGGGGCTCCATGGCCACCACATATGCCTCTGATCCAGAAATGTCAGAATTAATATTCACGGAGAAAAAAAACAGACCATATATCAACACTCAAACATAATTCCATATACCTAGATCATATCACAAAACAAGCATGAACTGCCATGGTAGTACGCCTCGATGTGAAGAAAGGAAATGTGTTGTTGTAGGCCCTGAGAAGTGCAATAGCAGAAACACAGGACAAGGACTTCAAAATAGTTGTTAGGAATATGCTCATTGACTTTAAAACAGAATATGTGGATATCCCTTAATGAAATACAATGAGTTGAATGAAGTAATGAATACAATTCAACTCTTGAAAGTTGAATTTAATAAATAAAGACTAAAAGAGGGGAGATCCAAGATGGTGGTGACGAACGTGCACCTTATCTGAGGGGCAAAGGATCTGAAACTCTGATTTGTTGAATGAACCCAGAACAGAGTTATCTAGGCTTCCAGGGAGAAAGAGACTAACTATGAACTG
Source organism: Meriones unguiculatus (assembly GCF_030254825.1). NCBI lineage: Eukaryota > Metazoa > Chordata > Mammalia > Rodentia > Muridae > Meriones > Meriones unguiculatus. Next base: position 47,094,354 of record NC_083361.1, on the reverse strand, counting down.
AGTTCATTTAGAATCAGGTCACCCGCAGACCCCTCCGTGGTCCTTTCCTGGGGGCTTGATCCCCAGGCAATTCCCAGTATCTACCTTCCTACTCCCTCTTTGAAGGAGGCAAGGGAGGTGGCCAGCATAATCCGCCACAGTCCACAAAGCCAGTGCCCCAGAACCGGAGGCGGCTCCTAGTAAAGAAACCCCAGCTCAGGATCTGAGACTGAGAAGACCTAACCCTTCCCGGAACTCCCCCCGCCCCCAGACCAGCTGCCATAAGCCTGCCCTGGTGGAGCAGAACGATAGAGAGGCAACCTAAGGGTCCCTCTAGTTTGCGGTGCCTGGTCTCCAGCATAGCCGTTGGCTCCTAGCAAAGAAATCCCAGCTTGGGATCTAGGGCTGAGGACTCTCAACCCTTTCTGGAACTCCCCTGGGACCAGCCGCAATAAGTTCTAGGGCCTGCAGCTCCTGGCAAAGAAATCCTACCTTGGTATCTGGAACTGAGGACACTCAACTCAACACTTCCCAACACTATTCCAGGACCAGCCTCCATAAGCCTTCACTGGTGGCTGGGAAGGACAGAGAGATGGCCTAGGGATTCTGCCATAGACCACAGTGCCTGGGCTCCAGGCTCAGGATCCTGGACAGAAAATATTCAGTCCCAAGTCCCCCAACCCACCCCCACCCCGGCACTCCCCCGGGACTGCCCCCCATAATCATTCCCTGGTGGAGGTGAAGGATACAGAAGGGGCCTGCAGAGTCCTCCACAGACCACACTGCCCAGACTCCAGCACAGCACACAGTGCCTGTGGACACCAAGACCTGCTGTTACAGCACCACTGAGCTGACTGTTAGCCTACACCTGCATTTGCTCAGCAGGATCAGCTTGGAGAGTAGAGAACAAGGGGAACCCCTATGCTTTACAACTGGTCCTGAAAGAGAGTAAGTGTGCCTTCAAGTGAGTGCTTGCAGGGCCCCAAATCCAGGGCCTCTCTATGCAAACAATCAGACAACAGATCCCTACCACCCACACCCCTAGTGTGGGCAACATAGGGATTCCTGGTTCAGCGTTCCCAACACTAAAGCCCCTGCTCTGCAGCTCTATGAGTGAATTCTAGGCAAACAATTCGTGGAACCCAGATAGATCTGATTACCAGTAGCCTGTAGGCCACTGTGATAGCCAGGGAATCTGTGCTTGCATCCTCTAAAAGCACCTGTGAATAGTGCCAGTGTCACATTCCTCACTTAGGTACAGCTCAAACCACAACACACACTCTCAAACCAGTGAACCTCTTTCATCTTCCTGAAAAACATTCCAGAAACCAGAAAAAGATGGACCTAGTCTGAAGTACAGACTCCAGGAACAAACAGGATTACAGATAAGCAAATGGCCAGAGGCTGATGTAAGAACACACCCAATAAAAATCAGGACATCATGGCTTCACCAGCAACCCCCAAATCAGTAGACACTTCAATTCATTGGAAACATAAGAAAATGACTTTAAAACTATGCTTTTCCAGTTATTAGAGGCTCATAAAGAGGAAATGAACAAATCTCTCAGAGAAATGACCACACAAATTGAGGCAAACGAAGAGGAAATAAGCAAAGCTTTCCAAGAAATAACCACATAGATGGAGGCAAATAAAGAAGAAATGAGCAAAGCTCTCAAAAAGTACAGGCAAATACAGCCAAACAAGTAGAGGCACAATTAGTGGCATATAGAGAGGAAATGAACAAAACATAGAGGCATCATTGAAAAACATTCAAACAGATGAAGGAAATAGTACAAGACATGAAAACAGGATTAGAATCAATAAAGAATACACAGAGAAAAACCTGGAGCTGGTGAACATAGAGAAAAGATCAGGAACTACAAAAGTAAGCATCACCAACAGAATATAAGAGATGGAAGAGAGAATCTCAGGTGCTAAAGATACACTTGCAGAAATTGATATGTCTCTCAAAGAAAAAATAAACTCAGAAAAGTTCCAAACACAAAACATCCAAGAAATCAAGGATAACATGAAATTACAAAATCTAAGAATAATAGGAGTAGATTAAAAAGAAAATACCAGGAAGGCTCCAAGGTCCAGAAAATATTTTCAAGAAAATCATGGAAGAAAATTTTCCCAACTTAAAGAAAGAGATGTCCATAAACACACAAGAGGCCTACAGAACACCAAATAGACTAGACCAGAAAAGAAACTCTTCACATCACATCTTGTCAAAACACTGAACCTACAGAACAAATAAAAAAATATTAAAAGCAGCAAGGGAAAAATGTCAACTACCATATAAAGATAGACCTATCAGAATCACACCAGATTTCTCAATAGAAACTATTAAAGCCAGAAGGGCCTGGGCAGACATCATGCAGACCTTAAGGGAACACAAATGCCAAACCAGACTACTATACCCAACAAAACTTTCAATCAATGTAGACAGAGAATTCAAAATATTCCATGACAAAACCAAATTTAAACAATATCTACACAACAACGCAGCTCTAGAAAGGTTACTTGAAGGAAAATTCCAAACCAACAAAAACAACTACCTTCTAGGAAACATAAGACATAGATAACTACACAACCAAAAAATCAAAAGAATACAAGCAATGAAACACAGCAACACCACGAACACCACATGAAAAGAAAGTAACATTCGTTGGTCACTAGTATCTAACAACATCAATGGACTCAAGTCTCCAATAAAAAGACACAGACTAACAGGATTGGTGCAGAAACAGAATCCAACATTCTGTTGCATCCAAGAAATACACCTATGCAACAAAGATAAACACCACCTCAGAGTAAAGGTCTAGAAAAATGTTTTTCAAGCAAATGGATCCAGAAAACAAGCTGAGTAGCTATCCTAATATCTAATAAAATAAACTTTCAACCAAAATTAATCAAAAAAGATGAGGAGGGGCACTACATTCTCATCAAAGGAAAAATCAACCAAGAGGACATCACAATTCTGAACATCTATGTACCGAATACAAGAGAGCCTACTTTCATAAATGAAACATTATTAAAGCTTAAATCACACATTGATCCCAACACCTTAATAGTAGGAGACTTCAACACCCCACTCTCACCAAGGTACAGATCAACTAGACAGAAGTCAAATAAGGAAATAAAGGCACTTACAGAGGCCATAGATCAAATGGACTTAATAGATGTCTACAGAACTTTTCACCCAAACTCAAAAGAGTATACCTTCTTTTCAGCACCTCATGGAATCATCTCCAAAATATACCATATACTTGGTCACAAAGCAAGCCTCAACAGATACAAGAAGATTGAAATCATCCCCTGTATTCTATCTGACCACCATGGACTAAAGCTGGACCTCAACAACAATGCAAATAGCAAAAAGCCTAAATGCACATGAAAATTGAACAACTTGCTATTCAATGACAGCTGGGTTAAGGAAGAAATAAAGAAAGAAATTAAAAACTTCCTAGAATTAAATGAAAATGAAAGTACACGATACCCAAATTTATGGGACACATTGAAAGCAATGCTCGGGGGAAAATTCATAGCACTAACTACCTTCAAGAAAAAAATTGTAACATCACATACAAGCAACTTAATAGCCCAACTGAAAACCCTAGAAAAAAAAGAAGAAGCAGAGACACCCAAGAGGAGCAGACAGCTGGAAATAATCAAACTCAGGGCTGAAATCAATAAAGTAGAATCAAATAAAACTATTCAAAGAATCAATGAAAACAAGAGCTGGTTCTTTGAGAAAATCAACAAGATAGACAAACCCTTAGCCAAAGTAACTAAAAGACAAAAAGAAGCTATCCAAAACAGTGAATTCAGAAATGAAAAGAGGGACATAACAACAGACACTGAAGAAATCCAAACAATCATTATGTCATACTACAAAAACCTATATGCCGCAAAATTTGAAAATCTAAAGGAAATGGACAATTTTCTGATAGATACCATCTACCAAAATTAAGTCAAGATCAGGTAAAAAGATTGAACAGCCCTATATTCCACAAGGAAATTGAAGTAGTCATCAACAGTCTCCCCTCCAAAAAAAAAGAAACCCAGGATCAGATGGTTTCAGTGCAGAATTCTATGAGACCATCAAGGAAGTGCGAAGTCCAATTCTTCTCAAACTATTACACAAAACAGAAACAGAAGGAACATTACCAAACTCATTCTATGAAGCTATAGTCACTTTGCTACCTAAACCACACAAAGGCCCAACAAAAAAAGAGAGTCTCAGACCTATCTCTCTTATGACCATTGATGCAAAAATACTCAATAAAATACTGGCAAACAGAATCTAAGAACACATAAAAGATATCATCCACCATGACCAAGTAGGCTTCATCCCAGCCATGCAACAATGGTTCAATATACAGAAACCCATCAATGTAATCCACCATATAAACAAACTGAAGGAGAAAAAAACACATGATCATCTCCTTAGATGCCAAAAAAGCATTTGACAAAATCCAACACCCAACTCATGTTTAAATACGTGAAGAGATCAGGGATACAAGGCACAGACCTAAACATAGTAAAGGCAATATACAGCAAGCCTATAGCCAACATAAAAATTAATGGAGAGAAACTTAAACCAATCCCACTTAAATCAGGGACAATGCAAGGCTGCCCACTCTCTCCATATCTCTTCAACATAATACTTGAAGTCCTAGCTAGAGCAATGAGACAACTAATGGATATCAAGGGGATAAAATCGGAATGGAGGAGGTCAAAGTTTCACTATTTGCAGATGATATGATAGTATACATGAGTGACCCCAAAAATTCAACCAGAGAACTCCTTCAGCTGATAAACACCTTCAGCAAAGTGGCTGGATACAAAATTAACTCAAAAAAATCAGAAGCCTTCCTTTATACCAAAGACAGAAGGACTGAGAATGAAATTAGGGAAACAACACACTTCACAATAGCCACTAATAACATTGGTACCTTGGGGTGACTCTAACCAAGCAAGCGAAAGGCCTGTTTAAAAAAAACTTCAAATCTCTGAAGAAAGAAATAGAAGATATCAGAAGATGGAAAGATCTCCTGTGCTCATGGATCAGTAGGAGTAACATAAGGAAAATGGCTATTCTGCCAAAAGCAGTCTACAGACTAATGCAGTTCCCATCAAAATACCAACACGATTCTTTACAGACCTTGGGAGAAAAATTCTCAACTTCATAAGGAGAAACAAAAAACCCAGAATTTCTAATATGATCCTGTACAACAACAGATCATCTGGATGCATCTCCATTCCTGATCTCAAGCTGTACTACAAAGCAATAGTAATAAAAACTGCATGGTATTGGCATAAAAACAAAATGGTGGATCAATGGAACTAAATAGAAGACCCAGAAATAAATCAACACAACTATGAATACTTGATTTTTGACAAAGAAGTCAAAACCTTTCAATGGAAAAAAGAAAGCATCTTCAACAAATGGTGCTGGTCCAACTACATGCAGAAAAATGAAAATAGATTCATATTTATCACCCTGCACTAAACTAAAGTCCAAGTGGATCAAAGACCTCAACATAAAACCAGACACACTAAATTGCTTAGAAGAAAAAGTGGGGAAGATCCTTGAACTCAATGGCACAGGAGACAACTTCTTGCACAGAACACTAGACAACTTCTTGCACAGAACACTAACAGCACAGGCTCTAAGAGCAATAATCAATAAATGGGACCTCATGAAACTGAAAAGACACTGTTGTCAGAACGAAATGACAGCCTACAGACTGGGAAAGGATCTTCACCAACCCTATATCTGACAGAGGACTGATATCCAGAATATATAAACAACTAAAGAAGTTAAAAAGCAATAAATCAAGCAATTCAATTACAAAATGGGGTATGGAGCTAAACAGAAAATTCTCTGTAGAAGAATATTGAATGGCAGAGAAACACTTAAAGAGATGCTCAACATCCTTAGCCATCAGAGAGATACAAATCAAAATGATCCTGAGATTTCATCTTATACCCATCAGAATGGCTAAGATCAAAAACTCAAGTGAGAACACATGCTGGAGAGGTTGTAGAGAAAGGGGAACCCTCCTCCATTGCTGGTGGGAATGAAAACTTGTACAACCACTTTGGAAATCAATCTGGCGATTTCTCAGACAATCAAGAATAGTGCTTTCTCAAGATCCAGCTATACCACTGCTAGGCATTTATCCAAAAGATTTTCAAGTACACAACAAGGACATATGCTTAACCATGTTTGTAGCAGATTTATTCATATTAGCCAGAATCTGGAAACAACCCAGATTTCCCTCAACAGAGGAATGGATACAGAAATTGTGGTACTTTTACACAATGGAATACTACTCAGCAATTAAAAACAAGGAAATCATGAAAATTTCAGGCAATTGGTGGGATCTAGAAAAGATCATCCTGAGTGAGATATCCCAGAAGTAGAAAGACACACATGGTATATACTCACTTATAAGTGCATACTAGACCTATACAATAAGATAAACATACTAAAATATGTTCACCTAAAGAAGATAAACAAGAAAGAGGACCAGGAGTAAGATGATCAATCTTTACTTAGAAAGACAAATGGGATGGACATTGGATGTTGGAGAAAACAAGTAACAGGACAGGAGCCTACCATAAAGCACCCCTGAAAGAGTCTACCTAGCAGTGTATCAAAGCAGATGCTGAAACTCTTAACCAAACCTTGAGCAGAGTGCAGAAAATTATATGAAAGAAGCGGGAGTTAATATGACCTGGAGAAGACAGGAACTCCAAAAGGATCAAATATATCTGGGCCCAGAGATCTTTTTTGAGACTGTTTCTCCAACCAAAGACCATGTATGGATATAACCTATAACCCCTGTGCAGATGTAGCCCATCGCAGCTCAGTATACAAGTGGGTTCCCTAGTTAGGGGAACAAGGACTGTCTCCAACATGAACTCAAAGGCTGGCTCTTTGACACCCACCCCCACCCTAGGGAGGGTAGCCTTACCAGGCCACAGAGGAGAACATTGTAGCCAGTCATGAAGAGCCCTGATAAGCTAGGATCAGATGAAAGGGGAGGAGGACCTCCCCCATTAGAAAATTTAGAGAGCGTCAAGGAGGAGATGAGGAAGGGAGGGTGGGATTGGGAGGAAATGAAGGAGGGGACTACAGCTGGGATACACAGTAAATAAACTGTAATCAATACAAAAAATAATAAATAATTAATTAAAACAACAACAACAACAACAACAAAAAGACTAAAAGACTTCAGCTAAAATAAAAACGGAAATGAAAACTTTAGGATATCAAAGAAAAACCTCAGGGCTAAGCCCCATGAAAGAGAATCTTAGGTGTTGAAGACAGAGTAGAAGAATTGGATACCTCAGTCAAAGAAAATGTTAAATCTTAAAAACTCCACACACAACACATTCATGTAATCAGAGACACTACAAAATGTCAGAATCTATGAATAATAAGGGTAGAGAAAGTGGGATAAAGGGTCAAAGCCAGAAAAAAGTTTTAACAAAAACTATTCCAAATAATAAGAAGCACACAAAACACCAAACAGACAGGAATGAAAAAGAAGTTTCCCAGGACACATACTAATCAAAACATTAAATTTATAGAACAAAGAAAGGATATTAAAAATTGCAAGGGATTTAAGCATCCTTCTTGGGTCCTCCTGGACAAGGGAAAGGGGATGAGGAGAAGGGAGGGGTGAGACTGGGATAGTTGAGGGAGGGGGCTTCAATAGGAATATATAATGAATAAATTGTGAAGAATATAATTAAAAAAAAGGTGACCTTTAATCACTGTATATCTCTATTTCTTTACCGACAAAGTAGATATATCATTCTCTTTCCTACTTTTTAACACATTAAAAAGTGAATAATCACTGGGGTATTAAATAAACTGTAAACACAAATGCATTTCACACCTAATAAAAACTATTACTAAAGGAAAAATAAACTGCAAGGGAAGAAGACCAAATCACATATAAAGGAAGACCTAGTAGAATAGCATCTGACTTATCAGTGGAGACTCTGAAAGCCAGAAAGCTGGGAAATATGTTCTGCAAACGCTTAGAGACCACAGATGCCAACCCACACTACAATATCCAGCAAAACTACCAATCACAATGAACAGAAAAGGAAAATGATTCCTCTATTAAACTAAATTTAAGCAATTTTTTTTCTACCAGTTCAGCTCTACAGAAGTCACTAGAAGGAAAATCCAGTGTGAAGATGTTAACCATATCCAAGAAAACACAACAAGTAGTAAAACAGGGAGGAAAAGCCTATACTATAACAACAAAATAACAGGAATCAACAGCATTATTAATAGACAACTCTCAATATTATTGGTCTCAAATTCATTAATAAAAAAGACACAGACAGATTAGATTAGAAGACAGGATACATCTTTCTCTTGTATCCAACAAACACACTTCACTATCAAGGACAGCTATCACTGTAAAGGATTAAAAAAATCTATTCCAAGCAAGTAGTCCCAAGAAGCAAACATATGTAGTCATTTTAATATCTAATAAAATATACTTCAAACTAAAACTAATCAGAAGAGATTTAGTAGGATACTACACACTCATTAAAGGAAAACTTCACCAAATGTGGTGGTTATTATCCTGTGGATATTGACCCCTCTAGGAGTTGCTCATCAGATATTCTGCATATCACATATTTATATTATCATTCATACACAATTCCACTTATAAAGTCGCAATTAAATAAATTTATGTTTGGGATCATCACAACATTAGGGGTTGTTATATTGAAGGGTCACAGCACTAAGAAGGTGACCACTGACCAAGAATATAGTATACTTTTAATATTTATGTACCAAACACAAGTGTATCTATGTTCATAAAAAAACACTACCACAATTAAATCACAAATTGACTGTCATACACCAATAGTATATTACATCATTACCCTACTCTCATTAATAGACAGGTCATCCAGAAAAAAACTACACAGAGAAATGACAGAATTAAATAATGTCATAAATCAAATGGACCTAGCAGATATCTACAGTATATTTCTCCCAAACACAAAAGAATATAGTTTATTCTCAGTAGCTCATGGAACTTTCTCCAAAATTGACCACATATTTGAACATGAGGAAAGTCTCAACCAAAATAAGATAATTGAAATACCACCCTGCATATTATCTGACTACCATGTATTAAAGCTAGATAACAACAGAAACAACAGATTGTACAAAAAATATGAAACTCTTCCCTGTGGCTGAAAAGGCTGGCCAGGCTTCATTTCTGCATTTCATTTCACAGCTGGATGATTTTCTAGTTTAGGCCCTTAGGAGTGGTATGCATATATTACCTTATTAATAAAAATGGGATACATTTTCATGTCATGCTGATGGTGGCAGGGAGGCACCAAAATAAGATTATTTAACCAAAAAGGGCATGACTTTTACAGATTCTTATTAATAATAAAAATTAGGAATGAACATTTGTGGTGTTGAGTTCTGGTCTTTCAGGTAGGGTAGAGTAGTAGTAGGGCTGACGTAGAGCTTTACCACTGAGGGGCATGCTAGCCCTCAAACCTTATTCAGTTTTCTCTTCTGTTTGCCGTGATGCAGGATGAACATTGCTCTGAATGGAACACATCTCTTCTATCATCTGCCCAGTGAAATCTCATTGTCTCCCTTTGTTTCACAAGCTCTTCCTTCCTTTTGTCCCAGTTACTGGGATCCTGGCTCTAAGCCACAGCAGAGTGTGTAGGAGGATTCATGTGACATGGCTGGTAATATGCTTGGTGTCAAGTTATTGAGCAAACTACTCATCTGTCTGGACTAACACTAGCCCTCACTAGAAAGCTACCATAAAGCTTCACTTAAAGCTTCCAGTGGGCTAGAGGTTAGTCTGATAATGACAATGGGAATACATTGGGTAGGGAAAGAATCTGATTTGCTTCTCTCTGTCCACAGTTAGTCATGTTATCTCATGGTGGTGGACATTCTTTTGGCTGTCCTTGCTTACAAGTGGGATCCAAGTTCACTCTTCTGTAGGTCTGATATGGAACAAGACATTCTAGTATCAGATTTGGCTCAGGTAGAATAAAATAATGGGATGTGTGGTGGAAAGAATTCGAAGTTACTGTCCAAACTCCTTTCCTAATATCTATGCTCTAAATAGTTTCCTTTGAGTGTGGGCCAAACCTGTAAGGAGATATGCTGTCAACATGCCTAGGTTGTCTTTGGTGACATACCAGAGCTTTGCAAATACAGTAGATATCTCTAACCAGTCACTTTTAATTCATCACAAGGGAGATTATCTCACGTGGACAGACTGAATCAAATCTGTCTTTAAGAGACACCATGTATAATCAACCTCATCTTGCTGATTTGGGAATGAGACAGCCATATTCTGATTGAAAGCCATCATGATCTATACCATGGCATTGATTCCTTTATATCAAAAGTTCACTGAGCATATTGTGTCATTGCATATATTCTCTAGATATTTACAGCTGGTTTCACAGAGTGTGGGCTCTGAGCAGGGTAAACTGTGGGTATCTTATGTGAGAACTAGCATCAGAGTTGAAGGAGGGGTCAACAGGGACTCACAGAAACTGTTAGAAATAAAGTATTTAACCTAGTAATAACCACAGACATTAAGAAATGGGTAAAAGAAAAGTATGGTCATGTAAGAGTACGTCTACATGTTCAGAGAGATCAGGTAAAAATCGGGCATTCATGGAGAAGGTGGACAGATGTCTGAAGTTACATGGTTAGGAAGCTAAATCAAGGGGAGTAGTTTGACCTATGTCACACCTGGGAGGTGGGCCCCACTGTTGTCTACTATAGGCCAGGGTCTTTCAGAGGAGACTACATGGAGGAGAACAAAGCCAAGACAGGAGAGCAAGCTGTGGCCACTGAAAAGTATACTGAAAGAGACCAGGAGGTCTCTCCAGAAACAAGAGCCTCATCAATAAACATAGGAATGCCAAGTGTCCAGGATAGAATTTAATTAATAGTAAGTGCTGCAGTGGGGAAGGGGACTGGCTCGAAAAGTAACTAGTGTAATCAGGGAGAATGGAAGAGTAGGAAGAGAGGGGAGTGGAGACTCAGGAGGGCCAGGGATGTGACTAGTGTCCCATGGTCCAACTGCCTTTGCACTAAAGCCAGGCTCCTGCCTCCCTCCACAGATTGGGAGACAAGGCCTCATCTTCAGGTTCCAGAGGGACAAACAACTCATTTGGTAACCTGGACTTTCCTCAAGTAGACATTTTAAGGAGTATCAAGAAATTTGATTGCCTGTGGTGATGGTGGACACACTGAGTACTACAGTGCCCAAAGGGGCTGAAGTTGGAGAATGGCATCTTCAAGGTTCCCTGGGCTGCAGAGCAAGAACATATGAAAATGAGGATGAGCTTGTAGAAGCCATGGTCATATTAACATTTGTTGAAGGCCAGACCCTCCCTTCCTACTTTCTTTCTTTCTTTCTTTCTTTCTTTCTTTCTTTCTTTCTTTCTTTCTTTCTTTCTTTCTTTCTTTCTTTCTTTCTTTCCCTTTGGAAGTGTAGATTGAATCAAAATTCTCAGGCATGTTCAGCAAGTAGTCTAACCCTGAGCTACAGTTAAGTCAGGTCAGACCTCTTCAAGGAAAAGGTTCAGAGAGATCTGCATAGAGATTGGTCAAGAGGGCTGGGTGAGGGTATCAGGTCTCACCTGGAAAACCTATGAGTACTCTGTCACATAGCCCTTGCTAGCACACAGACCAAGATGCCAGCCTCTAGAAGAGTTGGTACAATGGAAGTGACACACAAAATAAGGTCTTGCTCTCAGCCTGCCTCTTTGCATCCACGAAAGAATACCACCCTCTTGTAACTTGTTTTCAGTGCTGTCACTGCTCCATGGGCGGAGTCCCTGTGAAACATGATACACACTTCCTTCTGCTCAGCCACCCTTAGACCTCTGAGCTGCAGGCTACAGCTCTGCCTGAACAATTGGACCCTGGCCTGCCTGATAAGGACAAAGTGGCTTTATTTAATGGCATTCCTTTCACTCATTAGAAACATTCTTGACAGTAGAATACTTCTGACTAGAAAACTCAAAAAGAAAAAAAAAAGAGAGAATGAAAGAAAAAAAAAAAGGAAACACATACACCCAGTCTATGCAATTCTGCCACCATGAAGCAGAATCTGTGTCCCTGCACTGGGGTCCCCCAAGGCAGGCTCATTCTCCAGTTCTTTATACTGCACCTCTCAGTGTTGGGCTTTGAGGACACAAGCATAAACCCAAAAGCCTCTCTGGAGTCCTTCACTCTGGGGTCTCAGCAAAAGGAAAGCTATGGGATATCACAGTTTTGTTCTAGGAATCCATTCAGGCAGAGACAGTTTTAAGGGAACTGTTTTAGCTCTTCCTTGCCTTACACCAAGGTTGGCTTTGGTCTTCTTTTCCAACTGATTCATATGCCTCTGATGGACAGAGATTCATGCTAGACGGAGGCATAGTTCAGCATCTTAAGGTAAATAGGTTGATACTAGCTAGCACAGCAATATTCCAGTCTCTGGATGACTGAGGGGGGGGTTATATAACCCAATCATGAATAACCAATCCATCCTGAAAAATTGTTTTCAGTCTGCTCACTGGCTTGATTCAATTTTGTTAAAAGTCAAAATTGGACCACCATCACATTTGCCACTTAAGTCATTTAGTTTCTCAATCTCTCAGAGGAATGCAAGAAAGAAACTTCCACGTGAATGATATTAACATACTAAATTCAATGAAAAAGGCAAAGTCACAATTCTTGTGCAGTTGTAAAGCAAGCATATGCTAACACTGTCACTTAACCTATAAGAGAAGGAACTAGTAAACTATTGCAACCAGACACAGGAAATTCTGAGGACAAATGCCCAGGTGCAAAACCCCACAGGAATGTGCAAATAGAGCCTGGCCAGGCTTTTCAGCCACCAGGAAGAAGTCAGCAGAGCCTTTCTAGCAAACAAAGGATCCCAAGGCCACTGACAGGGTATGTTCTGCACTGTTAGCCATCTACAACTTCCTAACTCATGAACTAGCTCAATAGCAAAGAAACAGTAAAACTGTGTTCTACCAGAATGCCCTTGAATCTACACCAAGCTTTCTCTTGAATGGAGGCAAGCTTTCCTACAGTTATGATTCGTGTTTCTTTTCAATCCTTATGTTCTAAAAGTCTTAAAATACTGAATAATTAATTTCAAAAGTACCTTTGCTAAGAGCTGGGTCATGATCATATAAAATCTCAGCACTGGGATGCTGATGGAAGTGCATGAGTTCCAGCCTACCTGGAATACATACTGAGATACTGTTTCAAAACGAACAGAAAAAAATTACCTTTATCAGGGTGTGATTATAAACTACCTTTTCTACTGGGCTGAGATCGATCCTCACTCTCATTTTTTTTTTTTTTTTTGAAATGGGATCCTCATTATGTTGTCCAGGTTGATCTCTCTGGGTTTAAGTACTTTCCTTTCAGCTTCGTGAAGTTCTGGGAGCTTATGCTGCTGTGAGATTCTCTGTATCATTGATAAAATGTATTATCGCATACTTGAAGTCTGTTGGCAAAATCTTTAATGTTATAGATTTGGACAACTCAATCTATGGAAAATCTCTGCCACACTGATATGAAAGTCAAACTATAAGTTACATTTTAGATTTTTTTTCTGTTCAAAAAAAATTAGAAATGACTGTTATTCATAAGTATCTTGAAATGTTTTTTTTTTTTAATTGTAAAACGATAGAATCTTTTGTTTGTTTGATTTAGACAAGGCCTTATTACATAGGACAGGTTTCCTTTAAGCTCATGGCAAACCTCCTGCCTCAGCCTCCTGAATTCTGAGATTACAGGCATTCATCATCATACCTGACTAAGCATCTTTCAAATACATATATCATATATATAATACATATACATTGGACATATATTATACATATATAATCTATATATAATCTATTATATATATATATCATCAACAAAGACTCCCACAATAGTTAAAATTAATGTTAATAAAATATAATTCTATTAACCATTTTGACAGGACAATGTTGTTCAGCACCACTTAATTTACATTAATAAACTGTTCTCTGCTCATATCTGTGCTCACATATGTGGATTTGAACAAAATATAAAAGAGGGCATGCTGCACATTTTCTATGTGGCGGACAAACATACATTGACTATAGGGTTTGGTTTAAGAAATAAATATGTGGTTTCAGGGCATTTATTTATTCATTTGTATGTATGTATGTATCTATGTATGTATGTATGTATGTATGAATTTGGACACTGGAGCATAGTGCTAATGTGGAGGTCAGAGGGAAACTTGTAGAATTATATTTTCTTCTTTTACCATATGGTCCTAGGGATAAAACTCAGGGAGCCAGTCCTGGACCAAGGTGCCTTTACAATCCAACTCATCTCACCGCCCAAGAGCTGCTTTTTAGAACACCGGGGAGAAAACACACTTTTAAAAGGTAAAATGATTAAAGTTTCATTTGTCTTATCCCCAAGCCATTATATTTATTTCATTCTTACTTATTTTTATTTTTATTTTTCTGTTATTCTGGGCCCTATGCTGCTAGGCAAGAAGTCCACTATGCACTACAACCTCAGCTCAAATTTTTTTTGTAATAACAGAAAAAAAAAGTCTATCAAATAATATACAAGGGGTAAAAGTATGGTTGGAATAAGGGTTTTGTGTGCTTACTTGATGATCTGTTTTCTTAGTGGGTGATAGGTAGGATCTGAAAGGAAACACATAAGATGTTCATATAAGAGTATGCCTACAACAAAGAATCAGCAACAACAACTCACACACTCCTGCTGACTGCAGAAAGCCTTCTGCCTAATAACATCTCTATTAATGAACTCAGAAGAAGAAAGGAAATAAATTCCTTGCAATCTGACACTTTGCGCATTGGTCTCTGACAGTTTGTAGGGTCAGTCTTGGTAAAAGTTACCATCACTCCCACCACTATGAATCCAGCACATGCTTCCATTCTGTCTCCTAGAGATGGGGCCAACAGTGTCAGCACAGTAAGGCAACTACACGATGTTTAATAAAGACTGTATTTTGAAAGAGCTTGCTATGGTTGTCTTTCTGGAGCCTTAGGAAGGAACATGGGGAACATAGAACATTTATAGATGCAAAGAGTCGGGATCCTAGATGTGGGTGTAACTCAGTGGTACAGTGCTTGCCTAGTATAAGCAAGACACTTAGAAAATGAACTTAGAAAACAGAGCAATGAACTTAGAAAAACTCCTTGCTTCAGGGAAAATCATTAAACTGTTTTCCCTGGTTTTTCATTGAAACATCGATCTACTTATCATATGCTGCTTCCTGTTTCAGTGCTAAGCCCTAGAACTCTGTCTCTGTCTCTCTGCTCTCCAGGTCTTGGCTGCAGAGATCCTACCTATTTCATCATCAAATGTGACTCCATGAAGAGTCAGAACCTCAAGTGTTTTCTAAGTAGGTGTCCTACCTGGTGGGTAATATAGGGGTAAGGTAGGGGAATGTTACATGCCATCCACAAAATCCATAAAAGCACTGAGATAACATTGAATATTTGTAATATTTATGGCAGAAAATGAAGAAAACACAGAAACTGTGAAATATAATCTCTTTAATTTTCTTACATTTATTTATTTAGTGTGTGGCCCACACATGCCAAATCACAGGCATGGAGAGGTGAGTCCAGGGAATCTAACTTGTGTTGTCAGCTTTGGGTTGTCAGTAGGTCCCTTTACCTGCTGAACCATCTCTATGGCCTAAAATAGATCTCTTAATAAAGACAAACAACACTTTTGGAATAAAGAAAATATGAATGGAAGAAAAAGAGAGAAAAAAAAGACATAATAGAATTAATGAAGATTGTAAGGAAGATGAAATGATGGCTTTATATTCTATCTGAGTGGCTTTCCATGTTGAAAGGACCACATTTTAGGAGAGCAGTTTGGCAAAAAAGATAACAGTCATACAGATGCTAACCTTTTAAAGCCAGATTCTTTTTCTTTTTCTTTTTCCTTTTTTTTGTCTCGACAAACGTAACTGTTTCTTTATGGTGAGTACTATCAGGACCTTTTCTCACAATAGAATATCCCCAACCATTACAAAAGGAGAGCAGATGCATCTATCAAGGTAAGTTCCTGGGATGTGTATTACATGCCTATTTTCAATCTGTTTCACTCCATGAAATGCCAATAACAGGAAGGAAGAAAAAAAGCAAACCCAACTCCTGTGAGCTCACTTGTTTCCTGTCCTACATTCACATGCCAACTGAAAACTACAGGCATCAGTGTAATACAATTTTGAAAGCCTTATGGTGGCACTGCTTGCTAGCTGAGCACAAGATTAATTGTGACAACTCTATTAATGTTTGGACAGTCATTTCGATGTTTTTATTATTCTCTGTCCTTATTAGTTTATAAAAGAGGGAAGAAAGTGAACCATCATGTTGTGTTGTAATGTCTGCCGTTCTTACCCATCACCATGGAGTTGTGAGTCTCAAGTGGATACTACTCAAGTACGGATATTCTGTACATGCCATTGCTTAGGAAACACTCCAAATTGATACTGGAGTTTGTGTGTTGAAAAGGGGATTGCAATATTCTTTGTATTATGCTTGAATGTGGGAATCTGCTGGTGTATGAAGAAAAACTTTAGGAAGCAACATACCAAATGTTAAAATGACTATGTAAATGCTCTCGGGGGCAGTCAATTCCTTTGTAATAGGATAAAGGGTCAACGCTTTGTTTAAGGGAGGAGAAGAAACTCACTCAGTTGAGCTGGTGAAGGATAACTGGATGTGACAGTGCTGACTGATAAGCTGATTTTCTTTCCTGGCCTGCTTGAGATGGTTACTTCTTTGCAAAATTTCCCTTTGCTGGCAAGGGTGTTAGGCTGATAGACCAGATGGACTCTCAGAGTCATATATTATGACACTGAATCCCCAGTGTTATCTATTAGTCCAACTGGTTTTTCTGATAGCTCTTTCACTATAATGAAGCTAGCAGGGAGGTTCTTTTGCATTATTCTCTCCTGAACTTTACTGGCATTTATAGTGCAGCAGGTCATGTAATATCCGCAAAGTCCACAGACTACTTAAGGTCCTGGGCATGACTCACCTTCCATCTTCTTTCCCAAGGCATGGTGATGCCTACTCTTCGAACCTTGGGTATCCCCTGTGTATGCTGATTTATGGATGCCCTTTACAACATGTGACAAACAACATTTAAGAGTGCCTTGACTCACTCCAAGTGACAGCGAGAGCATCTGTCTCCTTCCTGTGGTTGGCATGGCTACCGTGACTCTGCTGAGATTCTGCCTGTGCTGACAGCTGCTCAGGCTAGATTTTCTGGAAGACACGTTCAACTTAAAGCAGCTGGAACCCAGAATCTGCACACAAATGAACACCTGACTGCCACCGGTGTGGCATCATGGAATATTTCTTTTTGGTGGCGGGCTTACTTCACAAAATGTTATTTAGCATGCCTCTCACAATCACCTGTGTTACCACAAATAGAGGATTTTCCTTCCTTAGAGCAGAGCAGTATTTCATGTGCTATTTTTTTAACTCATCCACAGGTTGTTATCTGTGTCCTTGCTATTGTGAACAATGCTGCAGTTAACAGGCTGGTTTTAGTTCTTTTGTATATACACCAAAAGCCAGCTGGACCACATAAATTGTTTGGTTTTCAATTTTTTGAGGAATCTTAACATTGTTTTTCATAGTGACTAGTTTGCATCCTTATAAATGATGTAGGCCACATTTTGTCCAAATCAGCATCAACTCTTGTTTCTTTCTCTTTGTTCCAGTTAACAACCATCTTACCCTGGTTTTGAATTGCATTTCCTTGGTGCACAGTAATGCTGAACACCCTTTCATAAACCTACTAGCTGTGTGGATGTCTTCTTGGGACAAATGCCAGCTTGATTTCTTCACCAATACTCTTTTATGTTCTTTTATTTTATTTTCTATTCAAAAGGTGACAATATGTTTATAATTCAAACGTAACTGGAAAAATAACATTGTTTACAACTATTATTTTAAAATATTTTAGTGATCATTTTCTTTGCAGGTTGTAGGCACTGAACTAAGAAACCCCCAAGATTTGGTGGATATTGAACATGATCAGCAGAAACAGGCAAGCTCACACAAGACGATGAACTATCAAAGCTCGGTCAAACTCTGCTAGCGGCTCCTGCTTCTTGATACCCATCTGTTCCTACTTCCTCTTTTTTCAGCTTGCCCTCTCCCTGAATGATTCCTCTGTTATGTCTGGCTACTTCATTGTCACAAAATATACCAGAAGGTGACCTGACTGGTTTGACCTGCTTCTTGACTTATTACTCCTCTTCATTCCCCAGTTGCAGATCACTGACTGTCTATGAGAGTGCCAGTCTACACCATGACACACCACCAGTAGCATTTCTGTTTCAGGTGTGAGAACATCACAGCATATACCTGTATTTTTTCCCAGGAGATACCTTCAGATAACTGGGGACATAGCCTATGAACAGCTTCCTGTTAAGTTCTTTCTTAGCACAGCCATAGTCCACATTTCTTTTGGGCTTTCCATGTTACATCTGAAGTGAATCAACTGTTAGATTTCTGTTTTGCTAAACAAACTGTAGGTGTGAGTTATAGAGCCTACAAAACTGATTCAGAAGGTCATACCACAGACTTTACACTGTTTTGCAACTTACCCAGAGTGTGTATATAGAGGCCATTAACTCATCAGAGTTGATCTCAGTGTGGCTCAGTGCTCAAGACAGGATGCTACAGCCAGAACATTTACTGCATTTGCTACCAGCCTCTGATGCTTGGGGAAAAAAAAAACTCAACAGCAGCATAAGAAACAGAAGCCAGAGACCAGGTAGCAGCCTTGCTTTTAGGCTTCACTAAATCCACTCTAAAGGAACACTGTACTGGTAAGTAACATATGGTCTTTGTTTCCTGTATCTTATTTATCTTTTCTCCTTGATTGATAAGAGTATGCAGAAAACCTGTCTGACAGTCCTATATGTCCATCCTAAGCAGTGGATATGGGACTTAACTCTTGGAGGCAAGCTTTTAATCATCAGGCTAAACCCACGGATGTCCAAATCGTGGCATCCACACTGGTAATCATCTAAACCTTTAGAGCTACCTCCTCTGAAGCCTTTCAATAAAATATGTTGCTGCAGTGAAGCAAATGAAAGGAAAAAATGAAAGAGATTGAGGGAGACTGTGGTAGGGCCAGGGTCATAGCTGGCTTTATATAATTTAAAATATTCTAAAATTTTGTATGCTGATAAGTTAAAAATAAATTTGTACATTTTGTTAAGCTTCAAATATTTGTTCTACTCTTTATTACATTTATTTCTGTTTTTCTATTTCCTTCCTTTTGTCAACTTAGCTAGTTGTTTTCCTTCTTCCTTCTCACTCCTCCTGTAATTCCTTGAGGTATAAAGTTAGGTTATTGGCCTAGGATTGTTTTTTAGCTCAATATTTCTTGCTTTAAACATGGCTTTAATGACTGCTTTTGCTGAATATGTAGGGTTTGGTAGAATTTATTTTTGTTTATTTCAAGATGTTTCCTAATTCAGTTTTGATTTTGTACTTTGGCTTAATACTTTTTCAAAAGTTGTTTGTTCATGTCCCGTTTACTTCTGAATTGTCTCATTTTATTTTGGTGTTAATTTCTAGAGCCATTCATTGTAGTTAGAGAAGGAATCTGATATAACATAATTGATGTTATTTGATATAATAGAGGGTTTGATGACTGTTTTTCCGCCTAGCACTTGATCTGCCTTAGAGACTGCTGCAAGCATATGGGAAAGATTGGCATTCTACTGTCAGGTGGAATGTTCTAGAGAGGTCTGTTAGATCCATTCAGTTTATAACATGAATCAAGTCTGTAATTATTGACTTTCTGTCTGAGTACTCTGTCCATTGTTGAAAACTGGTCACTGAAGCCTATTATTACTGCTGTTAGGTTACCAACTTCCTCAGATCTATCCATGGTCACTTTGTATGTATGCTTTGATATCAAGTGTGATATAATTAGTTATTTTGGTGAAATGACTTTTCCAAGATAAACTGTTCTTTACTGTAAGAGTTTTGATTTTGAATCTGCCTTGTCTAATAATGGCTCCCCCATTCAGCTACTGTCACCATGTGTTTGGAATCTCTTCTTCTATCTCTTTCCTTTCAGCCACTCTGTGTCCTATGTTTTTTTTTTTCCCTCCAAGGTTAGATTTGAGAGAAAGAAATTGTTGTGCATGATTAAAAAAATTAAAAATCTTCTACAATTACACAAAATTTTACTAGGCAACAGAAAAAGTGTGCAGTCATTTTATATATATAAAAAATAAAACAACAACAACAACAAAAAACAAATGGGGGGTTGGGTATTTAGCTCAGTGGTAGAGCACTTGCCTAGCAAGCACAAGGCCCTGGGCTCGGTTCTCAGCTCTGGAAAAAACAAATAAACAAACAAACAAAAAATCCAAATGAATCCTCTTTTGCCTTTTTAATTTATGATTTTGTCTTTGGCCTATAGAAGGGTGATATCTTACTTTCTATAACTCATGTTCAACTTTCTCAGTGGCCTTGGAATCTAAGGTTAGTAGGGAAAAGTGCACAAGGAGAGGATATCATCTCATGCCTGCAGTGACTTAGGAGCTTTGTAAATATGTGGTCCAAACCATCCCCCAAGGGCTCTATTCATGTCTGCCCTGCTATTGCTTGTCACTAGAAAGTAAAAAGCTTTGCACTGTGGATGAAGTTTTCTCTTGGGAACCAGGAGAAGAGATTATCTATGCAATAAATTAGATGATTCCAGAAGACGATGAAATATTAGCTTAACCTTCAAAGGACAAATATAGCTTTCTTTGAACCTTCTTGGAGTGTTTCAGGGTTCTGAGAAATTTTAGTTCTTAAAATAACACTGGCTTGCTCATTTGATGACAGTGGTGCCTGCATGCTGTGGAGAGCAGGAGGGAGGAGAGGGAGAAGAGGCCCCCACAGTCGACTTTCTGTCTCTACTCTCCTGAAGGGTGTGGTTGTGCTTTTCCCCTGCATGGACTGCCAAACTGAACATGCTTTGCTCTCCCCAGAGGAATGCACTCAAGGTCTGTTATAGAAACCTCTTGTTTCTTGGTTTGAAAGAGGGATTTGTCCCTCTATACAACAGTGGTGTCACATGCATGAAGTACCAGATTTCTCATTCTCAAGCAAATCCTCTAATGCTTGAAAATGAATGTGGATCGGTGCCACCTAGCTCATGGGCTTTCCTGGCCCTGCTCGTGGGCTGCCTTCGCAAATTTATAAGTGCTAGACTTGACAAGACTGGGAAGTCTGAGGGAAGGTAGCCTCCTTTACCTTTTCCTCTCACTTTCATCCTTTGGCACAACACTAGTGAAAAGCTATCCCATGTAGTTTAGTAATTAGGACAGCAGTGCAAGTGGTCTGAAATTCGTTTTGAAACCACTGCTGGTGGGACTAGGGATTACAACATCGCGGTAAATCATATGTACTTGGCATATAAAAGGGCCTGGGTTCAACCTCCAGCGCCCACCCATAAAGCTGTAAAGTTAGTATTTCCCTGAGTCACTTTATAGTAATAGCCACACTTGAGAAATCACAGGCACCAGTGCAGCCTGCCACCTACACGGATCTCAGGTACCTTTTCTGTGATACTTGGGAGGTAACAGTTCTCTTTGTCCCTTTGCTGTTACCCATTACTGACAGTTCCTGTTCAACTGCTTTCCAGGTCTCCACCTGTCTGCAAATAAAACTCTCAGCGGTGAATGTAGCCAGCATTGTTATTTAACAGAAAAGAAGATGACTCAACTTACTGCTTCGTTGGAGGGAGATAAAGTGACTGTTACCAGTAGGACACATGTCTAAGGAGGGCACACCTCCAGACAGCCTAGAGCATGAGACTGTGGATCACAGCCCCCAGAAACCTACATCCCAGGCTCCAGACCCCGAGATCTTCCTCTGGTAGCTAAACACATTCCTCCAGTGCAGTATGCTTCTCTCAAGCTCATTGTTGGTTTCAACCCTGCTTCTCGCCAGAACAATTTCAATTTGAATCTTTCAAACACCAACTGACAGCATGCTGCATATATGGTGCCTCTATTACCTTAAGATGAAGCCTAAATCACGACCATTCCCCCAGCCTGGAGAAGGCTGTAAGAGGGAAAAACCTCTGACAAAGAGGCACAAGACTCACAGGCATTTGTGATCTTGTTAATGTTGAGTACAGGATGCTATGTTAAAGTAAACTGGATTTTTTCTTTGCCCCCTCCCCAAGGCAAAAAAGTGCAGAGGTGGGTCGTGCACTGTAGGCAATGGCACCATCTAGTGGTAAGCAGCTCACAAGACTGATGGTAGAACCCTCGCTAAAGCCACCTGATTTCCCCCTGGGGGAAAAACATGCAATTAAAATGGCTTAATCTCCATGCATAGTCCTTGGTTGGAGTATCAGTCTCAGGAAAGACCCCTCTGCTCAGATTTTTTGGTTCTGTTGCTCTCCTTGTGGAGTTCCTGTCTCACTGTTTCGCACTTCTTTCCTAAGATCCTCTGCACTCTGCCAGAAGGTTGCCCATAAGTCTCAGCATCTGCATTGATAGTTTGCAGGGCAGAGCCTTTCAGAGGTCCTCTGTGTCAGGATCCTGACTTGTTCCCTCTTTTCTCCTTCTTCTGATGTCCAGCCTCTTTGCTTTTCTGGATAGGAATTGAGCATTTTAGCAAGAGTCCTCCCTCTTGATTAGTTTCTTTAGGTGTACAGATTTTAGTAGGTTTATCCGATATTATATGTCTATATGAATGAGTATATACCGTGTGCATCTTTCTGTTTCTAGGATAGCTCACTCAGGATGATCTTTTCCAGATCCCACCATTTATCTGCAAATTTCATGATTTCCTTGTTTTTTATTGCTGAGTAATATTCCATTGTGTAGATCCCCTACACAGATGTAGCCCATGGCAGTTCAGTATTAAGTGGGTTCCATTGTAATAGGAACAGGGACTGCCTCTGACATGAACTGATTGGCCTGTTCTTTAATTACCTCCCCCTGAGGGGAAGCAGCATTACCAGGCCACAGAAGAAGACAATGCAGCCACTCCTGATGAGACCTAATTGACTAGGATCAGAAAGAAGGAAAAGAAGACCTCCCCTATCAGTGGACTTGGGGAGGGACATGCATGCAGAGGGTGGAGGAAGGAAGAGATTGGGACTGGAGAAGGGAGGGAACCACAGGGGGGATACAAAGTGAATAAAGTGTAATTAATAAAGAATTTTAAAAAATCAGAAGAGATTAAAAAATGGCTTAATCTGATACTGTCTTGATTTTCATCTAGTTTCCTTTCCTAAGCCTTAAATAAAAGTTTGATTCTTTTAATATAAAGGACGTTTAGCTCCATTTTACTATTTCTCTGAGAAGTGCCATACTAAAAGAGGAAAGCACGGCTTTCTAAGCTGAAATTGTCCTTCAGTAGCTATTGCCAAGTAGCAGGGCCAAGATGTTTTTCCTAACTGTCTTGGGAAAATTCTTGTAATGACTACCTCTTACTTCTGAAATAGCGTCTGGTTGCATAGCTCAGGCTAGCTTGGAATTTGCTGTGTAGCTAGCCTAGGCTGAATTGACATTGAAATCTTGCTGGTTCAACTTCTTGAGTGTTGTGATTACAGACATGCTTTGCCATACCTGGCTTCCAAATTTTTATATGGTAGAAAGGTTGTATAAGAAATAAACATGTTTTGTCTGAATCTAATAGCCTGTCATCAAACACTTAGGTCAATAGAGAAGGAAGAGTTTAAGAGATGGCCAAACTGGAACTCAGCTGGCCTTCTTAGATTCCAGGGCACCATGGGCCTGGGAGGCCACATGCTGGCACCTCAGCCTGAGAATCATATAGAAAGGAAGAGAGGCCCCCATGGGAGCAGTCTGCATATTTAGAGTGTACTCAGCCTACAAGCATTTCCTCATCCCTGGATGCCCAGCCTCTGATTCTGAAATAGTTCTGACATGGCTGTAGAAATGAATTCAATTTCATGCAGACTATCTGGCAGACACAGATTTGTTAAAATGTATTTCTTCATTTTCATTTGTTCACTTTGCTACAGAATAGCCAATGATGGCTTCAAGCTCATGAGCCTCTTGATTGTTGAGACTATAGGTAGGCACTTATACCTTCTGTTGGAATCATATTTATTTCTAACAACAAACCCTCTGCCAAAGAAGTCTTCTCTGAGCCAACATTTACAGTGGATTCAGAAGAGGTGGTAGAGTTATGTTCTGGCTCTGGGCATTCTGGAAAAGGCCAGACTGTTGTTACAGATCCTCAAAAAATGCCCCTGGCATTCTGAATGTATAATTTATATGATTCACAGCAACATTTCCCTTGATATCTGTGACTTTCCTGTGAATGGTTTTGTTATCATAAAAATAAACTTAACTTGACGTCTTCCAGAAAGAATAATGCAATGTCCTACTCTCCAGTGAGAAAGTGTACTGGAGACCTTTGTCTCACTCTCTGGTCTAAGTGTTCATTAAGATGCATTTAAAATGTGTGTGTCTGTATAACTAATATTGATATGGAGGAATTAGCATATAGAAATTTAAAAATAAACTGAACTGTTACAAAGGGTTGATCTTTAATGATGAATGCAAAAAAAAAAATCTCCTGATTCCTCTTTTGATTTCTATAATAACTTCAGAATCAGAATATATGTGGTTCGTCAGATGAGTTTATTGGGCAATGCATTTTAGTAGTAAATAGTGAGTTTTAGAGATTGAGAATATTATGTCACTTGCCTGGGGATTAAGAACATTTAGCAATAAAATAATAAAATGTTTAGCCTTTGTCTCTTAAAAGACTTTTAATTTCCCAAGAGGTCTTGGTCTCTCGTTTACTTTTATTTAAGACCATAAAGTTTTATTTGGAAAGGCTTAGATATAGAAATGCCTGTCAAATTGCCTCTGAGGCCTACAGCTACTCAGTCCTCACAGCCAGTAGCATTCACCAGAGGCATCCCCGCCCAGTCTGAAAGTGCCTGCTAGTCAGCACAGCAGTGTTGTCAATAGCAGAGGTCTTTCTTTCTCACATACGATTTCCCAGGTGTCCACAAATCTCCAGATTAATAAAATGTAAAATGCCACAAAACACCATTAAGTTAACAGTGTTTCCCTTCTTTTTAAATTAAAGATATTGAAAGAATAAACCAGATGGTCTCCAATGGATGACAACCGCTCCCCAAGTATGTGCAATGTTCTAATTTGCTCTTCTGGAGGGTTCATATTAATGATCCAGTACTCTTACACTCATGTACATGTATATTGACATACATGTACACACACACACATGTATACTCAGATACACATTCATACATACATGAACACTCATATACACAAGAACATTTACATGAATACACACACCACAGGCACACTCACATACACATATACAGGCACACACACTCACACACATGCACATTCACCCACTGGCATATTCACACACATGTTCAGACACGTACATGCATATTCACACACACACACACACAGGATACATACTTGCTGTAAAACTTGAAACAGTTGCCTGATGTTCTAGGTTCAAACTTTAAACTCCTGTTCTACCAATTACAAGACTTCTGAAATAGTTTCTATTATTTTTCATTCCATGCATCATAATCATAGGCCACTTCTGCTAGTGACTCTATGACAAGCAAATTATTATATTCACCATACCTGATCCCTATTGATGGAAAATAATAAAATTTAGTGGTTTTGTGGTACACTTGCATGATTTGAACGAAACATCAGTGTCCTGCCCCTTCAGGCAACTGAAAGACGGCAGCATTTTAGGATTCTTATGTGTACTGGCTTCATTGGTGTTACTGGGTCACTATTGTTGGTTATTAATATTTACTATTGAAATACCTTTTAGTTAATTGGCAATTATTCTTAAGACAGCTGTATAACCAAATCACCACAAAGAGACTGGGATTTATTTGATTAACCTAGAGCACAGTGCTGGGCCATATTTACACCATCCTAAACCTCCAAGTTTCTTACCATTCAGATTTTACCCATTATACTTGCTTTTAGTTGTATATTAGGTCAGGTCCATCTCTCCACTTGGTTCCAAGACCAATCCTGTGGATTCTCCTACTCTCCTGCTTCATTCTCTTCCTCCTCCCGACTGGGATGCCCCACCCTATCCTCTCCACTGCACAGCATTGGGGCTAGTTGTTTAACTGACAGTGTAGAGAACAAATGGTGGCATGTTTACAGGTGATGCTTAGAATAAGCATCACAATGCAATGTCTGGATTGAAACCAGATAGTGGGGTAGAGAAATCAGCACTTGAATGAACAAGGGAAAATTGTATATATTCTAAAAGATCATTATACCAACATTTCTCCCTTTAAGTCCAATAAAAGGCTCCTTTTCCGTCAATACAATAATAATAAAAGTTATGAAAACTATTAGGTAAGATTTACATGTACAATGTCCAGCCTATGTGTTTTTAGCAATTTAGGAGAAAGTATTTGATTATCTATCTTATCTTGACAAGCTTAGAGTGCTATACCTAAATTAACTTTTATTTTTATTGGTATTACCTATATGAAAACAATTTCTTAAATTCTAAACAACTTAAGCTTAATTGTGGAACTATAACTATTTGGTCTTCAACCCCACCAGAGACTTGAGAAGGTATAAAATTAGTTACTGGAATAAATAGGAAGTGCATGTTAACAGTTTCCAAAAAATAAAAAATTGACAGAGATAGTTTTCTGCCTGAACAGTCACCCATATCTCTCTCTAATGTTGGAGCACCATCTTTAGTCTTCTGGCTCAGAATATTTGACAGACATATATGTGAAACAGGAATTATTTAGGACTTACTTACCCTGTCTTGGCAGGGTTCAGCAGTTGACTTGTCTTGCATTTAAGCTTGCCCATTTATGGCAGAGTTCTATCTGTCGTGAAAGGAGGGCATTTTCTTTACCAAAGTGGCTCATTTGTCACATTTTAAGCTATCTCCATATGGAGGTTCTTTGATGCTCATCATCTTTTTTGAGGTAGGCAGGGTGCTGCCAGGAGATGACCTGTCTCATTGTCAAAGAATCTTTAAAATAATAAAGACATTTAAAGATGCCTTATTCTGTAGGTCTCTGAAATTTTTGAATACTACCTATCTTTATGTAATCAGTCTGTCTACAAAATCATATCTATCTGTTAAACCTAGGATGTATACTCTTGTGATAAATTAGACTAGTGTCTGACATGACTATGAATTGATTAACTAGCAATTAACTTGTATTACCCAATATCCTAAACAGTTTTTAATAGCAATTTAAAAGTATTGGAAGTAACCTTGAATTTGTATCAATATACTAAAGCTTAAAACGTATCAAAATAGACTTATATTTGTATCGATATACAAAATCCTATACCAGAGTTAAAATTAACCTTATTTAAGAATAACAAATAAAACCTTAAGTAGAATAGATTAAATAATCTACCAAAAGTGTTTTAGGGAGTTAGCATGCAGGAAGCAGGTATACTGTCTTATACCTGCCTAGAGAGGGAGCTCTGAAGTTGGGATCCATGGGAGGAATAGGGAGGCCCTGGGATCCTAACAGACACCTTCATAGCTCTAGAACACAAGGCACTTTACATTACTCTGAAGGCTCAGACCACTGTGTCCTAATACCTGAATTGAATAGCTGGAAAAAAAATGCTATATGTGAGAAGTGTTTACAGAGCTATGCAATTCCACACATGTTCTCATGATTGAGGCCATTATCATTAGGCCATGCTAATGATGGTGATGATTGTTGATAATGAGGATGATAGTTGTGGTGGTGATGATGTTGATGATGATGATTATGATGATAGTGGTGATAATGTGAGAGACATTTACTCCAAGCCTTGTAGGTCTAGAATTTTTTTTTTTTTTTTTTTTTTGCTAAACCTACCTTTATTTAGGGTTCTTAAGCACCTTTACCTCCCTTAGGACCCCCACCCCCACACAACCTTAGGTAGGAGATTAGTATGGAAAAGGGCTGTAAACCTCTTTTATCTACTTCCTGCTGATTAGGGTCGATGGGTCTTTAGGGAATTGCCAACTCAGTTATCGAGATACCAGAAGTTAAGTCCAAAGGCCAAACACCAAGCAGAAACATGAAGTCAGTAAAAGCTGTAAGACTCAGTTGGATTGCCCTGAGAAGTTTTCTGGAACATCTCTTTCTGCAACATCAAGTGTCGAAGCATGAAGATCAATGCAGCAAGGTTGATCCAAAGAGTGATGTCTCACTGTCTGTGGGCCTCTATATATCTTTGATGTTCTCAGGTGGCCAACATTATGCCCCTTGCAAGCAAGAGCTCACAGCAAAACATCATGTGCCCTCTCACCAGCCAACCTCCAGCAAAACATCACATGCCCATCTTGCAGTGAAACATCACATGACAAAACTGAGTCTTCAAGGAAACCAGACATTCCACTTCAAAGCCTGACATTTCCTACTGGTATTGAAGTAGGATACAATCACTGGGGCAATGCCCTGCTCTCAAAAGTGCCACAAGCTCTGGCTTTGCTTCAGCATCATTTCTTACCTTTCATATAAAAGTGATTCCAACAAGCCCTAGCTGTGCCACTTTATTCTACATTTATATAATAGATGAAACTAAATTTCAATGATCACTGCTTTTTTCCTTGTTGTATGATTTAGAAGTCGTGCAACCAAGATGCATTTGGAGAATGTAACATAATTTTATAAAAAGTTGAAGAATTGCACTACTTTCTTTAAATTAGGTTCATGCATTGTGCTTCAAAGGGTCGTAGAAAGAGTCATTTACTGCATCTGTCTCAGAAGTGACTGGGGTAATTAATTTCCACTGTGTAGGCTCCAGATTTAGCTGCCATCGCTCAAGCTGATTGTCTGAATTGAGCACAGGGAAATTTTCATTTCTCAACTGTGTCTTGTTTTACTAGTGTAGAAAATCAGAAGGTATTAGAATTCTGTTCTTTAGCTTGTGGGTGAGGTCCACTTGTGTCTCTGGAATCAACTTGATCACAAATAGCACTAAATAGATTGATAAAAATGAATAGACCTGGGTGGCACATGTCTTTTGTGCCAGCACTGGGGGAGACAGTGGTAGAAAGATTTCTGTGGATTCAAGGCCAACTTAGTGTGCATAATAATGAGAAACTGTCGTGTTTTTTTTTTATTTTTCTTAAAGTTTAGAATCTGAAGATACAATCTGAGTTCATTTCCCAGCACACACATGGCATCTTACAATTGTATCTGACTATAGCCTTTTCTTGCCTTGGTAGACACAGGATGCACATGATGCACAGATGTGTATCTAGACAAAGCATCCATGCACATATAAATAAAGACAACTTGTAGAAAGAAAAGAAACAGGCTAAGAAATGTTAAGGTAGACCTTGAGTTAGATCTGCCCAGGATGACCTAATAAAGTACCACAAATATTGAAACTTAAAAGAAACACGGTGTCACTTGACTCTGGAGCCCAGGGATCAGCAAGTTTGGCTATTCCTGTTGCCTGTCTCCCTGACTTTCACATGGTGGTCTTCTCTGTGTATCTTCTGCTGCGCTTCCTCTGTGTGGCTGTGTCCCAATATCTTGTTTTTACAAGGATACTTATTATACTGGATTATGTTTAAAAAATCTGGTTGTATTTTAATTTGTTCCTTTAAATAGTCTATCTCCAAATAAGGGACATGAGGCCTAGGACTTAAACATTTTGAGGATGTACACTTTGGGTCATAAAATCTTATTATATATTTTGTCAAAATTTTAACCTCAAATATAATAGTCCTGAATATTTGTCATTTCATTTTCTAATAGTTCAGTTGCTTTGGGTCACTTATGGTTTAAATGTTAAATAGAAAAATTCTAGAATATGCAGGTAATAAGCCATAAGTTGCATGATATTTTGAGCATCATGATCAAAGTTTGTGTTGTCTTTGTTTATCTCATCCTGGTTGTCAATTATCATTAATTAATAAATAAATTAGGGTTCTTAAGCACCTTTACCTCCCTTAGGACCCCCACCCCCACACAACCTTAGGTAGGAGATTAGTATGGAAAAGGGCTGTAAACCTCTTTTATCTACTTCCTGCTGATTAGGGTCGATGGGTCTTTAGGGGATTGCCGAGCACACACATTATGACCAGTGTGTCCATGCTGTATGTGTCACCAATCATGTAGTAGCTATCTCAGTTGTTACATTGCTATGAAAAGGATTCAAAAGGTGATTTGGGCAGAGCACAGGGAGTCTTGTGGAGGAAGGGGAGGATAGAAGAACCAGGAGAGAACAGAAGCTCCACAAGGAGACCAACAAAGCTAACAAATCTGGGCCCATGGGGCTCTGCAGAGGACCACACATGGACAGAACCTAGACCCCTGCTCAGATGTAGTCCATAGGCAGCTCAGTCTCCATGTGGGTGTTCTAGTAAGGGGAGCATGAGCATTCTCTGTCATGAACTCAGTTGCCTGCTCTTTGATCACTTCCTCCTGGAGATTTGGCCTTGCCAGAACACAGAGCAAGAAGATTCAGGCAGTCCTGATGAGACTATAAGCTAGGGTCAGATGGCAGGGGAGGAGGTCTCCCCTATCAGTGTTCTAGACGAAGGAGATATGGGGGAAGAAGGGAGCAAGTGTGGGACTGGGAGGAGATGAGGGAGGGGCTATAATCAGGATATAAAATGAATAAATTGTTAAAAATTAAAAAGGATAAATACGACAGGTCATATAAAGAACATCTATAACATTTTTGTTCTAGGACATTGTTGTAATTTACCATTGTTCTATTATCTTACTGTGCCTGGTTTAAATTAGTTCCTTCATTGTAGGGTTCAGCACTATAATGGCTTTAGACATCAGTGAAGCATCATGTCCCTCACAGACCAAGGACACTCTGTGTCTGTGTGTGAGTGTGTACACTGGGTTGCAATGCAAGGTAAACTTACTCTGTATGTTGACAGAAATGACTGAAAACCACAGCACTGGTCTGAAGATGAGGTTCATTTATTTGAACCCTCCTATGTATGAAGATGTAGCAGAGATCATAAGAACTTGAAGCCAAATAGGAAGGTTATGAGTAATCTAGGAGACTGTTCTCATTCATATGCTCTCTTCATTTAGTTACTGGTTGCTCTCCACCTTAGGAGGGAATGAGTAGCAATGAGCTCTCATTTCCACTACTTATCAAACTAGGATGCTCTCAAACCTTGAGGTACTCTGGGGTTTTTGGTGGACAGCTTTTCCATCTCCATAGCTCAGAACTACACACCCACATCCCCATTCTATTCTTCCCTTGAACTTTCCATTTTGTCACCATATGGAGAAAATTTATTTTAAGGGTGTTTGAAATTAGATTAAAACCACCTGAGTTCAAAGTCAACTGACTTAGTCATTTTAGTTACTTCGGCAAAGTCACTTTTGATCTGTACTTTTTTATATAGTATTTTCTCATGTTAAAATCTCTGGGATTAGATCATGCACCTGAGAGCCATTTTAAATTCTGAGACCCTACACGTGACTGAGAACTTGCCCTTATCAGTGGACTTCTGAATTTTTGGTATCCAATAAAAAAAATTTCCACCAAAGGCCCAGCATTTCTGTTTCATACCATTTGCCCCTTTGCCTCTTAGGGCATTGGCGAGGCTTGTCTCTACTTAGAAAACATACTTCAGGAATATGTTTCCTCCTTTCTCCTGGAAGAAGCCCTGGACTTTGCTCTGTGAATTCAGTGAACTAGCTTTGCCATCCTGCTGGACTCTTTCTAGTGAGTTAAATATTACATTCATTATTCATTTATATGGACTTCCATACTTGCTTTGTGACCAGGGCAATAGGTTTTCACAAAGCTGTCTTTGTAGCTTCTGAGAGGTTTTTGGGTTTTGTCCTTATTCCCAGACTTCTACTGTCCTATGAGCTCACCTATTGCTCTGACTTTAGAATAGAATCTTGCAAAAGATTCACCTTGTGCATGGCTTTCTGTGTTTGTAGGCTTGCACTCACTGGTATCTTTAGGAAGACCTTAGTGGGAAGCATTTTATCATGAGTGACTCTTTTACAATAGGGAATGATTAAAAATATTAAACAATCCAAAATAAAATTACATCATCAAAGTTGTTGCTCTCATTGAGGCCAGTAGGCACGAGAGCTGAGGCTGAATTTGCGCCTGCATTCATGAACTGTGGAAACATACAATCACAGACATCGTGCCAGACATGTCTGTGACACACCTTTTCTTATTCATTTAAAGGACTGCAAGACTGATCTCACCAGTGTCTGATCTGTGTAGGCAGGAGTATGGAACCTTATGCTCAATAAAATTTAAATGAGTATCTGCATTTCTTTTAGCATGAGCCCTGAAGAACTTGGAGTCACATATACCCATTGTATATTTCTTATACAGTTGAGTCTGTGCTTTAGGGTATCAACTAACTATGACTTTGCATGTTTACATTTGCTAGCTGTCTTCTACTTTCTCCTTTCTAGCATGTTAACCACATAGCATATTCACTATGTATAAACTACTCACCATTAATCACTTACTGACTAAACTGGTTATCATTTGATCAACTGTCATCACATTACAAGACTTGTGTTCAAGTTACTCTTGTTGTACATCATACTGTTTTAAACACCAAGAGTTGACATTGGCAGCTCAAATATTATAAGTGCCATTCAGGCTCCACTTTCCCACCTGTCTTAGTGAGTTATACCATGGACCACAGCAGATCTTGAGAAGAGGAAACAGGAAGCAACTGGATTGAGGAGCCCTCAGGTGGTAGGGAGTGTGAGAGAAACAGATTTCCCAGGAGGTAGACTTCAGTGAAACAGCTCACTTAACTCTGAGAACAAAAACTACTTAAACCTTTGGGGAATGGGTTGAGGTTTTCGGGGTGAGTGTATATCATTGGCCAGGGCAAAGGTGCAGGAAATGCCTTATTTGCAATAAGAGGAATTCCAAGTGCTTGATAAACATGACCTTATGGGGAGATAGAAGGTTTAACCTGTATCCTGGCTGCCAGGCTACATGACCACCTCAAGGGTGGCAGAGACAGATAAGGCTACCTGCTCTGGGACATGCGGGCCCAGAATGGGGGCGGGAGCCAGTCTTACTCCTGCCAGTCTCAAGATGAGATTTTAGGGGTTTGGACACACCTAACTCTCGCTGCAGGCTGGCTCCCTTGGTTGCACAGCTCTCTGGCACCACAGTAATGAGAAGTCAAAGTGCTTTTCTTGAGTAACAAGGTGGAAGTTCTCAATAAAAAACAATCATATGCAGAGGTTGCTGAATTCTATGGTAAGAAAAAAATTTCCACATATCCTATGGTAAAAAAAAGGCAAAATCAGTTCATGGCAGTTTTCCAAGTAATCTCAAGTTGTAAACATTATACTCACAGTGTGTGGCAAAGGTTCAGTCATGAGGAAAAGGAACTGAACTTGTGTGCACATGTGTAGGAAAAGAGCAGACAGGGTATTCTAGTTTCATATCTGTTACTGATAAAAACTACTCTGAGCAAAGTTAACTTATGGTAGGAAAGACTTAGTTTTTAAAACTTACTTTTATGTGTGTGAGTGTTTTGCTTGAATGTAA
This sequence comes from Meriones unguiculatus, assembly GCF_030254825.1. Lineage (NCBI taxonomy): Eukaryota > Metazoa > Chordata > Mammalia > Rodentia > Muridae > Meriones > Meriones unguiculatus. The sequence goes on along the minus strand of NC_083361.1, from coordinate 47,060,737 downwards.
GTGTGTGTACCGTGTGTGTGCCTGAAGCACACAGCGTAAAAGAGTCGGACCTCCTGAAACTGGAGTTACAGATAGTTGTGAACTGCCATAGGGGTGATAAGAATTGAACCTGAGACTTCTGGAGGAGCAACTAGTGCTCTTAAACATGGAGGCATCTTTCTAGCTTCAGAAAAGGTTTTAGTTGTCAACTGTAAATCCCTATCCATCATGAAGGAAAATCAATGCAGGAATTTAAAGGCAGGCATGGTTACTATACCTTGCAGCATACTTTTAAGACAAGGAGCTTACTTCACATCCAAAGAAGATCATTAGGAACCATGGAGGATGATGTTTGAAGTTTGGCTCATACTCAGATTGTTTTTTATACAACTGGGACCACCTGCCCAAGAATGGTGCCACCCTCAGTGATTTGAGCCCTTCTACATCATTTAACAATCATGGAAGTTCCGCACAAGGGAGTCTAATCTAGGCAACTTCTCACCTGAAGTTCTTCTCTCAGATAACTATAGGTCATATCAAGTGGATAGGAATGCTAACCAGAACACAGTATCATTTGCAATTTTAGGCATACACTGGGAGATTCTGGAATGTATTCATGCAGATAAAGACAGAACATTATGTATTTTACGATAACAGAAACTATGACAGCAACTATTTAGTAATTAAGAAAGTCAACTTTTAAAATAGGGAAATTAATGTTTTAAAAATATTCATTTTATTTGATGTATATGAGTATTTTGCTTGCTTTTATGTATGTATATAAATATATGCATGGTGACAAAAACATCAAGGATAGTGTTAGATCCTCTGGAATTTGAGTTACAGATGGTTTTTGAGCTGCCAAATGGATACTGGAAATTGAACCCAGGTCCTCTGCAAAAGTAGCAAGTGCTTTTCTTTAAACATTTATTTATTTATCTTTTATTTTTTATTTTTTTTATTAATTACACTTTTTGTGATGTTTCAGCCTGCTTTTCCAATGATCTGTTCCAGCAAAAACAGGCTTATTGATTTTTTTTAAACTGTATAGAAATGTTTTATTTTATTTTATTTTTTAAATAATTTTTTTATTAATTACACTTCATTCATTTTGTATCCCCCCATATGCCCTTCTCTCCTCCCTTCCCGGTCACACCCTCCCCCCCTTTCTGCATGCATGCCTCTCCCCAAGTCCAGTGATAGGGGAGGTCCTCCTCTCCTTCTTTCTGATCTTAGTCTATCAGTTCTCATCAGAAGTGGCTGCATTGTCAGGGTTCTAGGTTTTCTCCATGAATAGTCCTTGGTTGGAGTATGAGTCTCTGGGAAGTTCCCTGTGTTCAAATTTTCTTGTTCTGTTGCTCTCCCTTGTGGAGTTCCTGTCCTCTCCAGCTCTTACTATTTCCCACTTCTTACATAAAATTCCATTCACTCTGCCCAACAGTTGGCCATCAGGCTCAGCATCTGCCTTGACAGTCTGCACAGCAGAGGCTTTCAGAAGCCCTTGCTGGCAGGTTCTGAGGTTGTTTCCTGTTTTCTTTTTCTTCTGATGTCCATCCTCTTTGCCTTCCAGGATGGGGATTGAACATTTTAGTTAGGGTCCTCTCTTTTGCTTAGTTTGTTTAGATGTACAGATTTTAGTGGGTTTATTCTATGTTGTATGTTTATATGAGTGAGTATATACCGTGTGTGTCTTTTTGCTTCTGGGACAACTCACTCAGGATGATCCTATCCATGTCCCACCATTTACCTGCAAATTTCATGGTTCCCTTATTTTTCATTGCTGAGTAATACTCCATTGTATAGATGTACCACAGTTTCTGCATCCATTCTTCAGTTGAGGGGCATCTGGGTTGTTTCCAGTTTCTGGCTATTACAGATAAAGCTGCTACAAACATGGTTGAGCAAATGTCCTTTTTGTGTACTTGAGCCTCTTTTGGATATATGGCTGGAGCTTGAGGAAGCACTATTCCTACTTGTCTGAGAAAGTGCCAGATTGATTTCCAAAGTGGTTGTACAAGTTTACATTCCCACCAGCAGTGGAGAAGGGCTCCCCTTTCTCCACAACCTCTCCAGCATGTGTTGTCACTTGAGTTTTTGATCTTGGCCATTCTCATGGGTGTAAGGTGAAATCTCAGGGTTGTTTTGGTTTGCATTTCCCTAATGGCTAATGAGGTTGAGCATTTCTTTAAGTGCTTCTCTGCCATTCGATATTCTTCTACAGAGAATTCTCTGTTTAGCTCTGTTCCCCCTTTTTTAAGTGGATTACTTGGTTTGCTGCTTTTCAGCTTCTTTAGTTCTTTATATATACTGGATATGAGTCCTCTGTCAGATAAAGGGTTGGTGATGTAGCAAGTGCTTTTAACTACCAAAATATTATCTTTCTACTCTTGAAATCTATCTATCTATCTATCTATCTATCTATCTATCTATCTATCTATCTATCTATCTATCTAATAAAGATTTTAATTTCTGTTTTTGAGTTCTGAAAAAATCTGCAAAGTTCTAAATAGTGTGCCTTTTATTTTTTTACTTCCCCTACTCTCTCAGTATTCAGAGCAAGTTTTCACCCAAAAGACAAAGCCAGAGCTCCCTTTTTCCTTTCTACTCCCTTAAGTCCCCATCCCTCTCTTCCTTTAATTAAAGTAGATAATTTCCAATCAGCACTTGTGTCTCTTGGTGTCCATTTTCCTATAATAGTAAAAATTCAGACAGCAGGGTGATGCTGAAATTGCTTCTTTGTTGATTTTTACTTCATTCTCAGCATGCATTTACTAAGCATTGACCACATACAGATCTTTACTAATGCAATCTTTTGGTTCTCTCACAAATCCACAGCCACCTGGGAGGATACAATAAGCAAATAGATAACAATGTACTCTGAGTTTTACAGATGAAAAGAAGACACATGCAGATGAGGTTCTGGAAAGAAGGGGACCATCCTAAAGAAAAAGATGTTAAAGGCAGACAGGCGATGAGGCAGTGCTCCTCCAAGCAGGAAAAGCGGCATAAGCAAAGAACGATGAAAGCAGAACACTCAAGATTTGTGGTGAAGCTGGATCACAGGTTCACTGTAGGAATCTGTGGGTGAGGCCTTTTTAATGCAGGATTTGGATAACAAGTTAAAGTAGGGAGATTTGAGCCAGAGCTCATAAGACACTGCAGATGGCTGTCAAGCAGGGGAATGGAATGATTAAAATGGGACTTTGGAAAGATGACTGATAACTGGTAACTTAAATTTGATATAATGGGAAAAATTGGCAAAGAAGATTGGCAATGGACAGTAGTCTTGGCAATCCACAAGAACTAGTTGAGTTTAGAACTCTGGGAAAATGTATTGTTACATCAATATCTATATTTATATTAGTTATCAAGGGAAAGAAAGGGATTTGGTGAAATGATGTTGTGGCTTGTTGCTTGCATGTGGAAGAATGATACTGATAATCAAATAGTCAAGACCATTGAAGTTGATAGTACAGATCCATACACCAGGCAGAAAGAGAGACAGAAGAGTACTAATAATAGCTAAGACAGAAAGGCAATGATTGTCAAGTCAGTTTAAACATCTTTGGTGCTGGGATGTGTTGGCCTTTTCTTGCTCTTCTTCCATCCTTTTCACCAGTTTCCTCTTTCCTGTATCGTCCTCCCCTTCTGGATTTTTGGCCACATTTATTTCCAGACACTCCATAGATAGCTGTCTATTTTGCTCTTGCGACCTCTGATTTTCATTTCATGTGTGTCTTTTCTATTACCTTTCTCTATCTGAGCCTGCATTCTCTCTTATTCCATTGTTTGCTCCAAAACATTTCACTAAGAGGCTCATAGTTTCGGTGGCTGCCTGTAGAGTGGTGACATCCAGAAAAGCTTCTGTTTGTTATGATTTGAGTCTTAAGTGTCTGCAAACACCCATGAATTATAGGCATGGTTGTCAGCTTCTGACTTCAGGAAATTAGTGAAACCTGTAAAAGATAAATCAGCTGTGGGGAAGTTGTAGGTCCTTGGAACCTCCTGTCTCTGCTGTCTGATGAAGTGAGCATTTTCATCTATCTACCTTATTCTGCCATGATTGCCATTATACCACAGGCTAAGTGGGGCAGGTGACCCCAGATCGAAACCTCTGACAGTGGGAGTCTCATCAACCCCTTCCCCATTAGGGTGATGTTTTACTGACTAAACACTATTCTATTTGTGGAAAGCTGACTAATATTCTTGTCTTTCTTGCTTCAAGTCAAGGAATCTCACAGTGAATCCTTACCTTATTACAGACACTCACTTCTAATGGGACACTTACCAGTGAACCTTCCCATTGGTGCCCAGTGACTCCAGCTTTTCCTTAGCATGAATTTCAGCCACCATGTCTCCCTGTTGGAACCATAGGGTCTTTTTCATTCCTACTTTCCTATTTCTTAGCCTTTAATATTCCTCCAGGTGATGATTCTGTCCCATTCTGACCCAGACTCTGCCCATGAGACTTCCACCAACCCTTTCCCAGTCTTGCCTTTGACTAATCCCACCTGAACTATGAAAATGCCTGAATGATTTCTGCATGGATACTGGTCTTCCCTTTAGGAGACACTAGGCAATTCCTAGCTATGGGAATCTCCTGGGTGGAATCCAGTAATTCTGTTAGATATCCTGCAGTGCACAAGGTGGCACTTTCTTTCTGCCTGCAACTTACTTTCTTTCTGCCTGCAACTTACAGAACAGATGTGAGCTCTCAGCTACCTCTCCAACACTATGCCTGCTTGTCTGCTGCTGCATAATGCCCACCATAATGATCATGGATTAACCCTGAAACAATAAGTAAAGCCCCAATTAAACACTTTATTATAGAACAATAACTAAGGTAGGAGGGAAACAGAGATAGGAGATTAATATTTACTACTGATATTCTTTTATTAAAGTTGCTGTTGATCCTAAACAGCTGTATACCCAAATCACCACACAGAGACTGGGATTTATTTAATTAACCTAGATCACAATGCTGGGCAATAGTTGTTCCATCCTAAACCTCCAAGGCCAGGTAGTTTCTACCATTCAGATTTCCCACATTATATTTGCTTTTAGTGATATATTAGGTCCAGTCAATCTCTTCATGTTGTTCCAAGACCTCTCCTCCAGCCTTGCTCTCCCAGCTCTCTCCTCCCTTCTTTCCTCCTCTGCCTCCCACACTTTCCTGTCCTCTGGCTCCTCCCTCTTTTCCTTCTTCCTTTCCATTGCTCAACATTGTGGTTGGTTGCTTTATTTTGGCATGTTTACACAAAGATGAGACAGGTGATGCTTAAAATAAGTATCACAATAAATGTCCAGATTGAAAACAGAGAGTGGAAGAGAGAAATCACCATTTAAATGAACAAGGGTAAAGTGTATACATTCCAGAAGAACATTATACCAACAAAGGTCAGAGAGATCTTGGGTCTGAAACAGCTGTGGTTTTAACTCAGAGAACAGCCTATAAATGTGTCATATTTGGAGCAATATTTCCTATGCCTAGTTATTGTACAAATATATTGGTTTTTATTACTTCTGTGATTTTTCTTCAACTCTGAGATTCTTGGAAATAGAATTGTGCCTTTTACAAACTGATATTTAAAATATAAACCAATTCATTGGTTATGGTTGAACAATAATGGATGATGCAGTCAGTGGATGGATGAGGAAAACAGAAACTGGTTTTTCAGGACTTACATCCAGGGCAGTTCCAGCTTCATGGAACTAATGCCCCATTAGTAGAAAAAATATCTATAATACATAAACATCAGCAACTTAACACTGAAAATCAGTGCTCTATTTATGTTAAGTGTGTGATGCTATTCAAGCCAAAGCACATCTGTTTGGATAGTATCACGTTTATGTAATTGCTAAATACATGGGGATTCTTAGGAGGGATGTTTGAGTGAGAATGGTCCCCAGAGTCTCATGTATTTGAACACTTGATCTGAAGTTGGTGGAACTGTTTGGGAAGAATTTGGAGGAGGTGTGGCCTTCTGGAGGAGGTGTGCTACTAGGGAAGGACTTTCAGGTTTCAAAAGCCCATACCATTCCCAGTTAGTTCTCTCTCTCTCTCTCTCTCTCTCTCTCTCTCTCTCTCTCTCTCCCAAGTGCTTGTAGACAAATAGCTCTCAGCTACTGTTTCAGGGCCATGTTTGCATGCCTGCTGCCACGTTCCCTGCCATGAGGCTTATAGAGTCATCCTCTGAAACTATAAGTAATCCTCCAATTAGAAGCTCTATCTATCTATCTATCTATCCATCTATTTTGGGACAGAGTCTTTCTATGTAGTTATGTCTATTGTGGAATTCACTATATAGACCAGGCTGGCATCAAACTCACAGAAATCCAAATGCTTCTCTGCATCCCCACTAAGTGCTAGGATTAAAGGCATGTGCCACCACACCTGGTAGTATCATTTTTTTCTCATAAGCATCTTTTATTGCTGTCACTCCACAGCAATAAAAAAGTAACTAATACAGAGGTTGGTACCAGGTAGTGGTGTATTGTTGTGACAGGCCTGACCATGCTGGTTTTAAGAAGAATGTGGAAGACTAGAAAAGAAATTGTATGAGGTAAGTGGAACTTACTGTGCCAGTCTAGTAAGCTTGGAAGACAGTAGTGCTGAAAGTACTGTGGACTCTAGAGGTTTCAGAGGGTGACATATAAGCAACTAGGCTAAGCATCATTCTCATGATATTTTGGTAAAGAATGTAGCTGCTTTTTGCCTTGTCCTAAGAATCCGCCTGAGGCTGAATTGAAAAATTTGAGATTAATTTCTTTGATAAAGAAGATTTTAGGACAAACTAATATTGAGTATATTGGGTGATTATTAGTAACCATTCTTACATAGATTTACAATGAAAAAGCAAGTGGGGAAAAAAGAAGTACAAAATGTACAGTTTGAGAAGAAAAAGAGCACCAAGAAGTTTAATATTTGAGCCAAGGTTTATGCTGAGGGGGAGGAGAGAGCTGATGAAGACAAGATCACACCCAGCTAACCTTGCAACTTGAAATATGAAAGCTTACACAAGAAAGAAAAGTATCAACAAATCAGTGTTATCTTACAAGTGATTCAAAGAGGGGGCTATGCTCCATACCTAGCAGGCAGAATAATTTAGCAGCATAGGTCAGGAGGTCTTGACTTCAGAATCATGAGATCACAAGAGGGTTATAGGACCTTCCTCTTTAGCTAAGGAAAGCTTCTGAGGTCAGCTATGTTTTAGAGGAGTCTCTGAATGGAGGCCCAGGGAAGCGAAAGTGAAATCTGAGTTGTTTGGAGACCCCAGGACATTGGTGGTGCCAGAGCCATATCTGTCAGGGAGACCTGTAGACAGCTAGTAGAACCAGTTAAGAGAGAGATGTGTTTCAGGCAGTAAAGGCAGAAGGGCAGAGACATCTAAGTCAGCCGTGAAGCTACAGAATTTAGAGTTTGCCCTGCTTTGTCCCTGTATTATTTTTTTCACTACTACTCCATTTGTCTTGTTATGGATGGTAATGAATATTCTGTGTCATTGTATGTTGGAAGTATGTACAAGGGGGTTACAATTAAAAGACTGTCTTTTAATTGAGTCTCTGAAAAGGTTTGAATTTTGCATTTTGGAACAGTGTTGAAAGACTATGAGGACAATTAAAGTTGAACTAAATGCATTTTTGCTTTATAGTATGGCTACAATCCTATGGCAGGCATGGAAGTAGAATGTGGTGGCCCAAATGACAATGATTCCGATAGGTGCATATAACTGAATACTTGATCCACTGTTGATGAAATTGTTTGGGGAGGCTTAGGGGTTGTGGCCTTACTGAAGGAAATGGGCCACTAGAAGTGGACTTTGAGGTTTCAAAAGCCCCTACCATTTGCAGTAGCTCTCTCTCTCTCTGCCTCATGCTTGCTGATAGTCTGTAAGTTCTCAGCTACTTCTTTCTGCCTAACTCTATGCTTCTTGCCACAATAGTCATGGACTCACCCTCTGAAACTGCAAGCAAGCCCCCCCACCTCAAAAACAAAACAAAACAAACAAACAAACAAACAAAAAACCACAAAGCTTTCTTTGATACATTTTCTTGGTCATGTATCTTTTTGTAGCAATAGAATAGAACTCAAACAGGAGGGAAAAAATTACATATAAATTAAAATGTGACCAGGTTGGGGATGTTGGATGGTTATCACACATCATTGTAATTCATATATTCTTTGCAGTTTTGAGTTTAGAATGTAGACTTCACTTTGAGGATAATCAACAATGTTGCCTTGTACAAAGCTTGCATCCTTTATTATCCTCAGCTGCAAAATGTGAGGGCTTTGGCATTTCTAGCAGGGCTCCCACTTTATTTTATTAAGTTCAGGATTTAGGATGCTTAAGTTAACTAACAGGGTGTGAATGGCATCCTGCAGAAAAAGAAAATTAAGTTGGGCCATTGATAAGGGAGTACATAATTCAGAGAGCAAGGATTAATGTGTATATGTTATCATATGTAATCTATTATATTAATATGTATATGTATTAATATGTAATAATTCAAACAGCAAGAAATAAAATTCATTCAGATTACAAGTGGAGATGCTGACTGAATCTGTCAGTATAGCCTACTGGACCGAACATACACATCAAGGAAGGCAGCAAACTTCTCATTAGTTTCCATAAACTTCAATGGCTGTCATGCATATTTATTCCTCCTCCAGAATAGAAAGTTGGGGCATGCCTCAAGAGAACATCATGGAATAGGGGCTTTGAAGGCTTTTGAATGCCAAGGTTGTGCTGAAAACAACTAGAACGTTTCTCTTGTTTAGGACGTAGAAAAGCCACTTGAGTAATTGTGCTATGCTAAGTTAAAAACTAAAACCTGAGGGCAAATACATTTGTAAGAGGCTGAGAGTTCTGTTCTGTTTTTTTTTTATTATTATTTTTTTATTTATGTTTTAATTTTTTGTCTTCCTCTGCAGAGTCCCAGTGCTCATTAAAATGGTAAAGATCCAGAGAATCCCTGCAGCAAAGAGACTGAGTAAGGTATTTACATAGTAGTTAATTAAAATCAGAGCTCAACAATCCATTAGCTAAATTGGACTAAGTCTGACAACTTCTTTCATGTGGTGAGCCTGGAGATGAAGATAAATATTCAGGGGTTGTAGCAGAAACTTGATATTGCCATTACATCTATATGAGACATCCTGGATTGATTAGCATATTATGTGTACAGGACCAGACTGCAGTAGTGGGCAGCTGTGAACCAATAGCACCACATATTTTGTAAGGTTTCCATTTATTTCCAAATTAATCTTTTATTTTTCTGTGTTGATGATCAAACGAAGGGTCTCACACATGCTAGGGAAGAATGCTGTTATGGAGTTATTCACCCAGCCTAATACCTAGAGTGCCCAATGGCGATCAGGCTGGACTCCAATCTACATTGATCCACTACCTCTAGATCTGAGTGCTGGGATCAAAGGTGTATACCACCATACCTGGAAAATACACACACACACACACACACACACACACACACAAGTGTGTGTATATATATATATATATTATAAAATATATACATATATATAAATATATATATATAATGATCCATATTAAAGTTTTTTATAATCATTCTATTTTTTTTTGTAGTGCACAGACGTGAACCTCTTAGAGGCATCTCCAACCCCAGTTTCTAATATTTAACAGAGTTCCAAGCATATCATTCATTTAAGATGATTCTAGACGTGTTGCTTAAACTCCTTTGTGTCTTCATAAGTGATAATTATTTATGCAGCAATGTAGATATACATCTGTATAAGTATATGTGTGTGAGGAATAGACAGATAATAGTCATGTTTTGGAACCAAATTCTGTGTTTTGGATAGTTACTAGCTGGTGCTATTATTTGGCAATTTCCAACCCTTCAAAAGCAGTAAGAAGTTAAAATAACTTGCAGAGAGAGAGACTATACTTTAGAGAGAGTTCTTCTGTAGAACTAGTCTCAAAATTCTGAAGTAGGTCACTTTTAAGTGACCTACAGTAATTAAGTCTATTTTTGAAAAGTTTGTTTTACATATGCATTTAACATGCATACCGTGCAGCCACTGCTCAGCTTGACCATTATGATATGCAGATAATAAATAATTCAACATCAAAAAGATTAAATGAAGGCAGTGTTAATATTATTGGCTAAAACAATACTGTGAAACTTATTCAGTACCAACCCTCTATACTTAGCAGTGAAACATACTTTATTTAATCAGTATTTTTCTTCAACAGAAACCAAGTGGCAATAATGGAGGTCATATTAGAATCATGGAGACCAAGAGTCTGTCTTCATTTGGTCTGAACCAATGCTGCTACAGCACTGAATATGAGAAATATATTTGGGCATCTTTGCAAAACTTTAAAAGAGAGAGAGAATGTTGAATCTGTAATCTTTATATCATGAACAAGATATGTATTTCATGTTATTTTAGCCCCTGTGTGCTTTCAAGCCCCTGTATGCCTTCTTCAGGATTTTCTCAAAGAACAGTCCACTCACACAGTCCTGACAGAGAGCACCACTGTTCAGCAAATGTGTCTACCTCACCATGGCTGGATGTAAAGTCCAGGCCATGCCTTTGATTTTACCCATGCGTTTCAAGTTATAAAGAATAACACTTTTCAGAGTATGGCTGTTACATGCTTGTTTAAGTCAATGTTCACCAGGGTAAATGGCAAATACTCACCTGTAGTTGTATGTATTTGTAGTCTCCAGGGATTCTCAACAGAGTAGAGAGAAAATTCAGCATGTTTGAGGAAATCAAATTCGCAAGCCTATTTATAAGTTTCTGCCATAGATCTTGTTCTTCTATTAGATAACACAGGGCCCACAGACAGAGGTAGCTTTCTCATCTTCCACTTGAAAGGTGTAGTGGTTTGAATAGGAGTGTTTGAATGCTTGGTCTATAGGGAGTGGCACTATCAGGAAGTGTGGCCTTCTTGGAGTAGATGTAGCTTTCAGGGAGGAAGTATGTCACTGTGGGGGTGGGCCTCAAGGCTTTAGGAGCTCAAGCCAATCTGGATTGCCTAACAATCTGGATGTACGGGGAGGGGCAAGATGGCAGCGCCGGGAGGACTCTCATTCTGAGCAGCAGCACAGCAGGATCAGCACAGTGACCAGCAATCAGAACTCTCGGCCATAAAACACAGTCATTGTGTTTCCCAGGTGAGAGGATACCCCACGGTGGGGGATTCAATCAGCCTTTAACTCACCTAGCTAAACCGCAGAAGAGATCCCAGTTTTGCCAGATGCTTGGCTGCCGGCCGCCAGCCCCAGCCCCAGTCCAGAGCCACAAGCCAGTGTCTCTGGTCAAGGTCCCAGACTGAACCTTGGGCACCACACTATCAGAGACTGGAATTTTCAGTCGAGAGATAACCCCAGGGTACAGGAGACGATTGGGACCGGCCTTAGGTCACCCAGACATCCCCTGGAAAAGACTCGGGTTCCACAGGCACCCCAGGAGCCAGCCCGGAGCCAGAGCCGGGAACCCAGGTTCCGGCACAGAGCCCTGCCTGCCTGCGCGCCTGATTCGCCGCCGGAGATAGAAACGGCGGGTCTGATCTCAGAGCACTCAGCTCACCCCCAACCTGAAAAGGTCCCCGGAAAATTACCCAGCTTAGAGAGGCACTCAGGCTCCCAAAAGCCGCAAAGGCAGACACAGGCAGTTTCTGCGCACCAGACAGCTGGCAGAGACTGAGCCGCCATCACACAGCTGTGCTCCAGGCACAGGCAGTTTCTGCGACCAGCCAGCTGGCGGACACTGAGCAGTGTGCACCAGGGCAAAAAAAGACACTGGGAGTTCGTGTCTCCAGAGAATCCACGGGGAAGGAAAGAAATTGGACTGACCTAAATCACCCAATCCTTCCCTAGAAAAAGTCTAGCAGTCTAGTGGGGCCGAGGCGCCAGCACTCAGCTGTGCTCCAGACACAGGCACAAACAGTTGAGGCACGCCTGATGTCCAACTGGGTCACAGCAGCTGATCATTAAATTTACAACAAGAAACCCAGAAACAGGGCAGCTGCCCTCAGGACTTCCCTGGGTGAGAGGAGAACCCTCTCGACTAACAAAGACCACAGTTACCACTCAGGTCTATATCCCTGAGGTGAGCAACTCCTGAAAAAACACCAGCCATCCAGGGACTATACCCAAAAAGCTGAGAAGACATCCTTCAGGAAAAACCAGCTTTCTGCAAAGAGGATTCTCTCTACCACAAGATCCCCAGGAACCACCAGAAAATAACCCCAAACACCTAAGATAACACAATGGGTAGAGGCCAGCGTAAAAGCTCAAGCAACAAAAGACAGAACAATATGGCATCTACAGAACCCAGTTATCCAGGGGCAAGTAGCCCTGGACACCCCACCATAACGGAAATCCAAGAAGATGACCTAACAAGTATGCTCATGAAGATGATAACAGAGGAAACAAATAAGATTCGTAAAGACATAGAGGAAGATAAACTCAAACAGAATATTGCCATCCGTAAAGAAATAGAGGAAGCTGCAGCCAAACAGTTTATGGCCTTTAGAAAGGAAATGCTTAAAACACTGAATGAAATGATAGAAACAGAGTTGAAGGAACTAAAAGAAAAACAGGAAAGTACAATCAGAGAGGTGATGGAAGTAAACAAAACAACTCAAGACCTGAAGATAGAATTGGAAAAATTAAAGAAAACACAAATGGAAGAAATAAAGGAAAGGAAGAATCTAGGGAAGAAAACAGGAACTACAGAGGTAAGCATAACCAACAGACTACAAGAGATGGAAGAAAGAATCTCAGGTGTCGAAGATACAATGGAAGAAATTGATGTATCTGTCAAAGAAAATGTTAAATCCGAAAAATTCCTGACACAGACCATCCAAGAAATGCAAGACAATATGAAAAGACAAAACCTAAGAATAATAGGTATAGAGGAAAAAGAAGACTCCCTTCTCCAAGGCCCAGAAAATATTTTCAACAAAATCATTGAAGAAAATATCCCCAAGCTAAAGGAGAGGCCAACTAGAATACATGAGGCCTACAGAACACCCAACAAATTTGACCAGAAAAGAAAATCCTCCCGCCACATAATAATCAAAACAGTAAGTATACAGAACAAAGAAAAAAATACTAAAAGCTGCAAGGGAAAAAGGCCAAGTAACATATAATGGCAAACCCATTAGAATCACAACTGACTTTTCAACAGAGACTATGAGAAGCCTTAACCCCCTCGTTGAAACATCCTGCTGAAAGCCAGAAGGGCCTGGACGGATATCATGCAGACCCTAAGAGAACACAGATGTCAGCCCAGGCTACTATACTCCGCAAAACTCTCAGTCCTCATAGATGGAGAATACAAGATATTCAATGACAAAAACAAATTTCAACAATACCTACAAACAAATCCAGCATTACAGAAGACACTGGAAGGGAAAATACAACCCAAGAAAGCTAGCTACATTCAAGAAAACACAGGAAATAAATAACCTCACTTCAGTAAAACAAAAAGCAACCAAGCACACAACCTGATGACCACAGCCAACATCAAAATCAAGAGATCTAACAGCCACTGGTCATTAATCTCTCTCAACATCAATGGACTCAACTCTCCAATAAAAAGACACAGATTAACAGAATGGATACGTAAACAAAACCCAGCAATCTGTTGCATACAAGAAACACACCTAAGACACAAAGATAGACATTACCTGAGAGTAAAGGGTTGGAAGACAACTTTCCAAGCAAATGGACCCAAGAAGCAAGCAGGAGTAGCCATTCTAATATCTGATAAAATAGACTTTCAACCAAAATTAATCAAAAGAGATGGGGAAGGACACTTCATACTCATCAAGGGAAAATTCCACCAGGAAGACATCACAATCCTGAACATCTATGCCCCAAACATAAGGGCACCCACATTTGTGAAAGAAACATTAATAAAATTTAAAGCACATATGGTGCTTTAAATATAGTGCTTTAATAGTGGGAGACTTCAACACCCCACTCTCAACAAAGGACAGGTCAACAAAACAGAAATTAAACAAAGAAACAATGTCTCTGACAGAGGTCATGAATCAAATGGACCTAACAGACATTTACAGAACTTTATACCCAAACACAAAAGAATTTACCTTCTTCTCAGCACCTCATGGAACCTTCTCCAAAATAGACCATATAATGGGTCACAAAGCAAGCCTCAACAGATACAAGAAGATTGAAATAATCCCATGTATCTTGTCTGATCACCATGGAATAAAGCTGGACCTCAACAATAACAGAAATAGCAAAAAGCCTACACACACATGGAAACGGAACAACTTGTTACTAAATGACAGCTGGGTCAGGGAAGAAATAAAGAAAGAAATTAAAGTCTTTCTAGAAACCAATGAAAATGAAGACACAACATACCCAAACTTGTGGGACACAATGAAAGCAGTGCTAAGAGGAAAGATCATAGCACTAAGTGCCTTCAAGAAGAAATTCGAGACAGCTCATTCAAGCACCCTAATGGCTCACTTAAAAACCCTAGAAAAAGAAGAAGCAGACACACCAAGAAGGAGTAGACGGCTGGAAATTATCAAACTCAGGGCTGAAATCAATCAATTGGAAACAAATAAAACAATTCAAAGAATCAATGAAACCAAGAGCTGGTTCTTTGAGAAAATCAACAAGATCGACAAACCCTTAGCCAGGCTAACTAAAAGGCAGATAGATACCACCCAAATCAACAAAATCAGAAATGAAAAGGGGGATATAACTACAGACACTGAGGAAATCCAAACAATCATTAGGACTTACTTCAAAAGTCTATATGCCACAAAATTTGACAATCTAAATGAAATGGACAATTTTCTTGATCGATTTGACTTACCAAAGCTGAATCAGGATCAGGTAAATAAACTAAATAGTCCTATATCCCCCAAAGAAATAGAAGCGGTCATCAAAAGTCTCCCATCCAAAAAAAGCCCAGGACCAGATGGCTTCAGCGCAGAATTCTACCAGAATTTCAAAGAAGAGCTAACACCAATTCTCTTCAAACTATTCCACAAAATAGAAACAGAAGGAATATTACCAAATTCATTCTATGAAGCCACAGTCACCTTGGTACCTAAACCTCACAAAGACTCAACAAAGAAAGAGAATTGCCGGCCAATCTCCCTTATGAACATTGATGCAAAAATACTTAATAAAATACTTGTAAACCGAATCCAAGAACACATCAAAGATATTATCCACTATGACCAAGTAGGCTTCATCCCAGGTATGCAGGGGTGGTTCAATATACGGAAATCCATCAATGTGATCCACCATATTAACAAACTGAAAGAAAAAAACCACATGATAATCTCCCTAGATGCTGAAAAAGCCTTTGACAAAATCCAACATCCATTCATGTTCAAAGTATTGGAGAGATCAGGGAAACAATGCACATATCTAAACATAGTAAAGGCGATATACAGCAAGCCTATAGCCAACATCAAACTGAACAGAGAGAAACTTAAAGCAATCCCACTGAAATCAGGGACAAGACAAGGCTGCACACTCTCTCCATATCTCTTCAACATAGTGCTGGAAGTACTTGCTAGAGCAATAAGACAGTTGAAGGAGATCAAGGGGATACAAATTGGAAAGGAAGAAGTCAAATTATCACTATTCGCAGATGATATGATAGTATACCTGAGTGACCCCAAAAACTCTACCAGGGAACTCCTACAGCTGATAAACACCTTCAGCAAAGTGGGCGGATACAAAATTAACTCAAAAAAATCAGTAGCCCTCCTGTATACAAAAGACAAAAGGGCTGAGAAAGAAATTAGGGAAACAACAACCTTCACAATAGCCACAAATGACATAAGGTACCTCGGAGTAACCCTAACCAAGGAAGTCAAAGACTTGTATGAAAAAAATTTCAAATCTCTGAAGAAAGAATTAGAAGAAGATATGAGAAGATGGAAAGATCTCCCATGCTCATGGCTTGGCAAGATTAACATAGTAAAAATGGCCATCTTACCAAAAGCAATCTACAGATTCAATGCAATGCCCATCAAATTACCAACACAATTCTTTACAGACCTGGAAAGAAAAATTCTCAACTTCATATGGAATAACAAGAAACCCAGAATTGCTAAAACAATCCTCTACAATAAAAGATCTTCCGGAGGTATCTCCATCCCTGATATTAAGTTGTACTATAGAGCAACAGTTTTAAAAACTGCATGGTACTGGCATAGAAACAGAATGGTGGATCAATGGAACCGAACAGAAGACCCAGAAATAAACCCACACACTTATGGACACCTGATCTTTGACAAAGATGCCAAAATTATACAATGGAAAAAAGATAGCATCTTCAACAAATGGTGCTGGTCTAACTGGATGTCTACATGTAGAAAAATGAAAATAGATCCATACTTGTCACCCTGCACAAAACTGAAGTCCAAGGAGATCAAAGACCTCAACATAAAACCAGACACATTAAATCGGCTTGAAAAAAAAGTGGGAAATACCCTAGAACTCATTGGTACAGGGGAAAACTTCCTGAATAGAACACCAACAGCACAGGCTCTACGAGCAACAGTCAATAAATGGGACCTCATGAGACTGAAAAGCTTCTGGAAAGCAAAGGACACCGTCATCAAAACAAAGCGACCACCTACAGATTGGGAAAGAATCTTCACCAACCCTTTTTCTGACAGAGGACTCATATCCAGTATATATAAAGAACTAAAGAAGCTGAAAAGCAGCAAACCAAGTAATCCACTTAAAAAATGGGGAACAGAGCTAAACAGAGAATTCTCTGTAGAGGAATACTGAAGGGCAGAGAAGTACTTAAAGAAATGCTCCACCTCACTAGCCATTAGGGAAATGCAAATCAAAACAACCCTGAGATTTCACCTTACACCCATGAGAATGGCCAAGATCAAAAACTCAAGTGACAACACATGCTGGAGAGGTTGTGGAGAAAGGGGAACCCTTCTCCACTGCTGGTGGGAATGTAAACTTGTACAACCACTCTGGAAATCAATCTGGCACTTTCTCAGACAACTAGGAATAGCCCTTCCTCAAGATCCAGCCATACCACTCCTGGGCATATATCCAAAAGAGGCTCAAGTACACAAAAAGGACATTTGCTCAACCATGTTTGTAGCAGCTTTATTTGTAATAGCCAGAAGCTGGAAACAACCCAGATGCCCCTCAACTGAAGAATGGATGCAGAAATTGTGGTACATCTACACAATGGAATATTACTCAGCAATGAAAAATAAGGAAATCATGAAATTTGCAGGTAAATGGTGGGACCTGGAAAGGATCATCCTGAGTGAGTTGTCCCAGAAGCAAAAAGACACACATGGTATATACTCACTCATATAGACATACAACATAGGACAAACCCACTAAAACCTGTGCATCTAAAGAAACTAAGCAAGAGAGAGGACCCTAACTAAAATGTCCAATCCCCATCCGGAAAGGCAAAGAGGATGGACATCAGAAGAAGAAGAAAATAGGAAACAACCTAGGAACCTACCACAGAGGGCCTCTGAAAGCCTTTGCCCTTCAGACTATCAAAGCAGATGCTGAGCCTGATGGGCAACTGTTGGGCAGAGTGAATGGAATTTTAGGTAAGAACTGGGAAATAGTAAGAGCTGGAGAGGACAGGGTCTCCACAAGGAGAGCAAGAGAACAAGAAAATTTGAACACAGGGAACTTCCCAGAGACTCATACTCCAACCAAGGACTATTCATGGAGATAACCCAGAACCCCTGCACAGATGTAGCCCAGGGCAGTTCAGAGTCCAATTGGGTTACATAGTAATGTGAAGAGGGACTGCCTCTGACATAATCTGATTGGCCTGCTCTTTGATCACCTCCCTCTGGGGGGGAGCAGCCTTACCAGGCCATAGTAGAGGACAATGCAGCCACTTTTGATGTGAACTGACAGACTAAGTTCAGAAAGGAGAGGAGAACCTCCCCTATTAGTGGATTTGGGGAGTGGCATGCATGCAGAGGGAGGAGGTAGGGTGGGATTGGGAGGGGAGAAGGGAGGGGCTTATGGGGGGATGCAGAATGAATAAAGTGTAATTGATGAAAAATTAAAAAAAAAAGGGAAAAAATAATTTAAGAACCTTAAATGACTTTCAAAAGTGGAGGAAAACATGGAGTTAGTCAATTGGCATGGAGCACGTCTTGCCCCTGGGGGCAATGGTCTCCTGAACCTACTCAGACCTCGGACACCACCACTGCTAGTTCTAGAACTGATGCAGCATGTTCCAACGAGGGGGTTAAGGCTTCTCATAATATTTCCTATAAGCCCACACCTGTTTGTCTATATCCCCCATTTTTATTCATTATTAGCCAGATAGAGCCAAGTAATTGTGGTAATGATACTTGCTTTTTTGCCCAATGCTGGAATGCTAGTAAATTTAGGTATGCCCTGGTTACTCGCATGCCTCACTGGGTGCCTGTGCCCGTTGATGCCCCTCACGCTATGACTCTCTTCAGACAGAAAAGGGATCTTGGAACTACAGCCACCATTGTTACTACCATCTCATTGGTGGCTGTTGGAGCTACCACTGGGGCATTAGCCATGAGTCATACTGGGCAGACTGCTCAGACCCTGAATAATCATTTAGCCAATGTAGCTCATGCCTTAGTTGTACATAAAGGAATTAATGCTCAACTAAAAGGAAGCTTGATGGTGTTCAATCAGAGGATTGACCTCATGCAGGAGCAAATTGATACCCTATGGCAAACCGCTCACCTTGGCTGTCAATGAAAATATGCTGGACTTTGAGTCACTAGCATATAACATGAGAATTTTTCCTGTGCTGCAAATCTGTCTAAACAATTGTCGAGCTATATTTTAGGTAATTGGACTGGAGAATTCGATACTACGATGGAGCAGCTGAGAGTGGCCATTGTCACAGTAAATTCTACCAGAGTGGACGCAGGACTAGCCACAGGATTATCATCATGGATTGCTGCAGCCATGAATCATCTGAAGGAATGGGCGGGCATGGGAGCGTTAGCAAGCCTTCTGGTGTTGGTCTCCTTGGTTTGCCTGTGGTATATATGCAAGATTAGAGTCTCACAACAGTGTGATGCAGCCATGATCATTCAGGTCTTTACAGCCATTGAAGCAGGACATTCTCCCCAAGCATGGTTGGATACCATAAAAAGCTAAAATGTTATGCTCAGGATGCGAGGCTAAGCACTGCACTCAGGGTCAGCTGCTTTGGACCCAGAGAAGAGCATGTCTGATTGCATGCAGGTTGATGCCCCAGGTCCCGCCTCTGAGAAAAAGGTATCAGACGGGTCTGATGCTCTTTGGGTGGATGACACCTAAATGAACATCTGTACAAAGTCCCAATTTATTTCTAATATCAGAGATCAGACCTCTACTCTTGCCTGATGCATCTAAAACAAAAAGGGGGAACTGTAGAGAGCTGCGGAATGCTATGCCTTAAAGATGGAGCTGGTTTCTGCCTTCCACCTTCCCGATGGTGAGTGCTCTCTGTCACGAACAATTCCACATTTGGCTAAGGCTGAGGATCTGGCTTGCTTCCATGTGTGTGGACCTATCTGCATTGCCCACGTGGCATGCCTGGCTTGGCTACCCAGAGGCTATTTAAGCTGTGGGCTGGCTTTCCCCAGGGTCCGAGGATTGTTCAAGGTTCCTGAATAAACTGCATTTAAAATAAAATAAAATAAAATGTAACTGATAAGAAAAAAATAAAATAAAAAGAAAATAAAAAAATAAAAATTTGCTACTACTTTTAACAAAATTGAAAATTTGAAATAAATATTTAGCATGCTTCTTCAAAAAAAAAAACAATCTGGATGTACAACACTCAGTTCCTTCTCCCACAACATGTCTACCTGAACATTGCCATGTTTCCCACCATGAAGATAATGGACTAAATCTCTGAACTGTAAACAATCCAAATTAAAATATTTTACTTTATAAGAGCTGCTATGGTTATGGCAGCAATAGAAAGAATCCCCAACTTAGACAGAGGTCTTAAAAGTACTGTATCTATTTATGATGGTACCCCGTATCTTCCACTGTGAGTTTTGTGTAAGAGCTATTCTCTAATTAGAGAGTGGAAGAATTTAAGTGAAAATATGGAAGAAAACAAACTCATGCTTTCAATTTTTACTGAGAAGTGAATACAAGGACTGATTTCTGTGATGAAATATGATGACCAAATTTCAAGTTGGGGAGGAAAGGGTTTATTTGGTTTACCCTGCTACCATTGCAGCACATGAGTGAAGGAAGCCAAGACAGGAACTAGAATAGGGCAGGAACCTGGAGTCAGGAGCTGATGCAGAGGCCATTGGGAGATGCTACTTACTGGTTTATGCATCATGGCTAGATCAGATTGCTTTCTTATAGAATTGAGAATCATCAGTCCAGGGATGGCACCATCCACAATGGCATGGGCCCTCCCACATCAATAACTAATTAAAAATGCCCTACAGCTAGATCTTATGGAGACATTTTTTTTTTAGTTAATGTTCCCAACTTTCAGATGACTCTAGCTATGTGAAGTTGACAAAAAACTAGCCAGGATAGAAACTGAGGTCACCAAGAGCAGATAGCTCTGTAAAACAAGCTGCACTGAGGCACCCTTCTGGGCGAGCCTTGGCTTCAGTTTCAAGTAGAGCAGAGGACACTGGTTGAGGCACCAGAATGGCCCCAGGGCCAGCCTGTTGAGTGTCTTTAGCCAACCCAAGGGTATAGAGAAAGCCCATCCTGTGCCCCCATATGACCAGGGTCCCTTGTCTTGCTTATTCACTTCTGCCAGTTCAGTAAAGATTCCTGATGATTACAGAGGAATGTAGTTCCTATTCGGAGCCCTTGGCATTTTAGCATTTTTGTTCTAAACACTGCATATGTAACTTCATATCCTCTACTTTATCTGGACAGTATTTCAATATTAGATATAGCACTCACTGACAGAATTATATGGAATTTATTCACCTACATTCCTTTAAAAATGTTTGCCTGAACTATTTTAAGTGGGATTTGATCTTGTATCTTTTAATTAATTTGCTTGTTTCATGGGTATGGCAGGTACAGTTCAAAACTGAGTATCATGAGACTTCTATTATTTTCAACCTTATTTTTCTGAATAGAGCATCTCACTGAAACTCATCATTTTGATTAGACCGGCAGAGCTCTGAGACCCTGGAATTCATTCTTATCTAAACCTGTAATGCTAGGTTCACAGGACTGTCAGAGACCACCAAAAGATGACTCGATGCAAAAGCAAGAGAGCTTTATTATGAGAGCGATCGAACTGGGGGCCCAAGTCTCATTGACACAGCAGTAGAAAAGTGGGACCTTGAGCCCTAAGTGAACAGGGTTTTTAAAGGGAAAGACTGTGAGCAGGGGGGTTTGATGATGGCAAGCACAGGGGGGCACATGTTTCAATGATAGCAAGTGGGGGGGGTTCATGCCTTGATGTTACAGGATCAGGTAAAAGTTAGAGGTGCGAGGTGACCTTCTCTGAGGCACAATTGCCTAAGACATATGATCACAATGGCTATTCTTTTAAACTATATCTGAAACATTGGGGAGAATTTTCCCACTTGATTCTCAAACAAATCTCATTGATTATTGCCAGGGAGATTATCTTTATTTTCCATAAAGTATTTATTCTGTGATATTTCCTGGAAGCTGTTGCTAGGAGAGTTAACTTTGTTCTCTGCCAAGTGTACATTCTGTGGTATTTCCTGGTGCCTGAATTCAGTCAAGATGGCTCTTTATTTCAAAATGGAGTTATACTCAGGCTAACTATACCCAGGCTAACTTAAACTCTTCAAACTCTCAGTGTGGGAGTTACAGAAGTGCAATGCCACACCTAACATTTAATCTGAACTGAATTCCTCATCCTTGTATGGCAGGCGTTTCACTGCCTGAGACATCTCCTTAGCCTGCTTCAGGAAAATTCTAACATCTATCCTAAGTCTTCTGTTGGGCTATGTCAATCTGTATCTATGTGTGAGTATGGCTGTGTGTATTTGAGCATACCAATTTGCTAAGTGATCATGTCTTTTTATGCAATATTCACATATATGAATGTGTGTACACACATGTGGATGCACAAGGGAGAGACAGACAGACAGACAGAGTATAAGAAAAAACATCTGAGTTCCATCCTTTGGTAAAACAAGGATATGTGTGCTTGTGGACCTGGATTTGGATTTGGGCCTAGTTCAGATGCATCTTTTGTCATTTGTGCTATCTGAAATTGCTGGTGAGTCATAATACCTCGCAGAATAGAACACTTTGTAACAGTCTTGTAGAATAAAAGATGATCTTAACCAAGACTTATTTATTCTAAACTCTAAAGCAAGATCTAAAAAAATAAAAATAAAAATAAATAAAAAGGTAGAATAAGATTGCAAAAGAATCCCACACCCTTAAAGGATTCTCTTTAAGACAGTAGCATTCTAACACTTGAGCATTTATTGGGCAGATATGAACTTTCAGTCATTTATAAATGCCCATGATCACTCTTCTGAGACACACAGATCTCCAGATGTCTGAAATGAAGGCAGCTCCTGAACAACCAGCAAAGGATCTGTTTATAAAGAGAAAATCTTCCATGTAAGTGTGGTTGCTTGCTCACAAACCTGATGATAGAAATTTTCCCCATATGTAAAGAAATGTATGTTTCAAGCTTCAGAAAAACAAAAGGCACTTCCAGGCCTTAGCCAGTTTCAAGGCAAGTGTGAGGAAATTTCAGGAGCTGACAGTGATGCATCAGGATGCTTTCGATTTCTTTCAATTGCTTAGATAAAAGCATCAAGAAGTTGATGCAGCTGAACAAAATAACACTTTATACATTTTTAAAATTTTTCATATGTGTAAAACTTTCCCCAAAGAATACAAAAGAAAGTTATAAATGACTGGCCTGCTGCCATTTTCCAGCTATTTCTGTATCTTCTGGTATACCTCCTGGTTATGGAGGATTTAAAATAAGTGTAGAATTTTTTTCTCTTCAAAGATGCAGCTTTTGCTTTGAATTCCTGCAGAGACAGCTCTTTAGTCTCCTTCCACAGACTGGCTTCAAAGATCTATTTTCTCCCCTGGAATTCACTTGGACCTGTGAAGTGTGGTCCCTGCTGCTCCGTGGGTACTTTTGGAGCTGTGGTTCCTACTACAAATGGCGGCACTCCTGAAGAGGGTTCTTGAGAGCCACCTACATTGATTTTTATCAATATTTTATAAACTTTCACTTTATAAATAGTTATTCACAGGTAGTGGTTCTGTTTCTTTCTCTTTTTTCTCTAAGAGAAAAAGCAGAGTCCTGACCTTGTCCTCCTCTGGTTGGCAATCATGCTGAAAGCCAGAAAAAGTCACAGGAGTGAGTAAATTTCTCTGCTCCATGGAGGGAAGGTACAGCTGCCAAAGCCTTCACAAGGATACTCCGAAACAGCTCTCAGAGAAGTATCCTGGGTGTGAAGAGAGATGACTTGAACTGAACTTGGCAAAGGCATGAGGTGGTCTGGGAAGCTGGTCCAGGAAGCTCATTTATAGGATTTTAATTCCATGTAGTAGGAGAGACTAAGGCACCTTTCAAGGTATTAGATGTCAGCAATGGGATAGCAGGAGCATGCAACAAGGGCATATGTAGCTATTGGCTGGGTCAACTTATATCAGCTTCTGGGTCAAGTGGTACATTTTATTTAGGATTGAAACTTGTGGTTTATGCAGTCAATTTTTACTTTTTATGTTTTTTTATGCTGTTGGTTTTTTTTTTTTAGTTTAGTTTAGTTTTGTTTATTAAGTCAGGGTCTTTCTATATAACTGGACTGGCCTTGAATTCATCTACTACCCTTGCAACCGGAGTACTGGCCTTGCAGGTGTATGTAACCACAGACAGTTTCTCTTTGAGGAGACCATGTTAGATGGATAAGCAACACTGCTTATCTTGGTCAAGTTGCACATCAGACTGAAACGCTGATGGGTTCTTTCCACTGATGGGGGTCGCTCAGCTTTCCACTCTGTAAAGCAGAGCCAGAAGTGCATGGTGATAGAAGTGCTTTAGTGGGCAGAGACAGGGACCCATATCACCTTTTCCTTTCCCCACAGGTTGGAATTTTTGTCTGGTGTTATCTCCCTTCAGCCAAATAGCTTTCTGTTACAGTTCTTGATGAAGAGACTTCCTGGTGACAAGGTTTCTCTATTCCACTTATTTAAAAATACCTTTTCCAGCTGGGAGCACTGATCAGTAGTAAGGCATTTTTTGTTTTTCTTAGTGACAGCAGGCTTCATTCTTAACATGAAGAAGAAAAATCTTTTTCTTAATTACTGTTATTTCCTTTTTGAAAAATACGTTTAGTGAGTATTAAAACCCTAAGTTGGAAACTTTGTCTTTGAACCTTTTAAAGATCTTTATTTGTCTTCTGGCTCACATGATCTCTGAGAAAATTATATATATATATATATATATATATATATATATATATATATAACCATTTTCTTTTGTTGGGCAATTGTGTATCTACCTCCCCATGACTTTTAATAACTTATGTTGTTTAGCTTATACATTACTTGTTTGTTATGACTTCTTCACACATCCTTAGCTTTGGTTACTTCCTCCCTACTCCTATCTCCCCACCTCCTTTCCTGTTTAATTCCTCCTGGTGGCTTTTAAGGTTTGGATATTATGTTGTTTTGATATATCTTGCTCTGAAGTTTTCAAAACTTTTAGAGCTGATAATTTTTTTAATCAAATTTATAACAAGCTAAAAGGACAATTAATTCTTTGAATATCTTCTATGCCACAACTGCTTTTACCTTTTGGGACTCTATATGTGTGTATATTGATTGATTTGTTCTATGTTTGTTCATAGCTCAGTGAGGTTGGCTTATTTTTGCCTAAATTTTCTTTGTGTTTTAGCTAAGATAATTTATATAGAATTGTTTTCAATTAACCTAATATTTTCTGTTAGCTAGAGATTAACAGAGGCAATGTGGAAATAAAAGAAAGAATAAACCAATTCAGACTGCCTTTTTTTTTTCTAATTTTTCATCAATTACACTTTATTCATTCTGCATCCCCCCATAAGCCCCTCCCTCCTCCCCTCCCAATCCCACCCTCCCTCCTCCCTCTGCATGCATGCCACTCCCCAAGTCCACTGATAGGGGAGGTTCTCCTCTCCTTTCTGATCTATCAGTTAGTCTATCAGTTCACATCAAGAGTGGCTGCATTGTCCTCTACTATGGCCTGGTAAGGCTGCTCCCCCCCAGGGGGAGGTGATCAAAGAGCAGGCCAATCAGATTATGTCAGAGGCAGTCCCTCTTCACATTACTATGTAACTCAATTGGACTCTGAACTGCCCTGGGCTACATCTGTGCAGGGGTTCTGGGTTATCTCTATGAATAGTCCTTGGTTGGAGTATGAGTCTCTGGGAAGTTCCCTGTGTTCAAATTTTCTGGTTCTGTTGCTCTCCTTGTGGAGACCCTGTCCTCTAACTAGAACAAAGAGTGACAGCATGGCATGGGGGATTGGGGTTTTATGGGCAGAGGGTGTTCTTGGGATGGTAGAGTCTATCTGCAGATGTGTTCTCCTGCAGTCTCAAATTTGTAATTACCAATGGAAGTTGATGTGGTCTGGGCAGGGGTGAGGTTGAAAAGGTAGGAGAAGTGGAATGGATGGTTGTGGGATAGGTTGGTGGATGGTGTGGGGAGTGAGAGATGTTTGTCTCAGGAGATGGGAGATTTCTTAATTTATGAGACCACATCCTCCTTTAGGCTTTCTTGTCAGAAGCTTTTTTGATGAGAGCAGCCTCTAGAAGGTATCAGCATGTTATTAGTTTAGGAGGTCATACCAGACTTTGGACTTCCTCATCAGAAGCTTCCTAGAGTCCAGCAGCCAGCAGATGTTAGTAGCTGTCTTAGTAAGGGTTTCTCTTTCTGTGAAGAAGCACCCTTACCATAAAGAAAAATATTTAATTGGGGCTGGCTTACAGTTTCAGAGGTTTACTCTATTATTGTCATGCAGGAAGCATGGTGTCATGCAGGCAGACACGGTGTTGGAGAGGTAGTTGAGCATTCTACATCTGGATTCTCAATCAGCCAGAAAGACAATGAGCTACTCAGTCTGGCCTTTAGCTTATGAGGCCTCAAAGCTCAACCTAGTGACATACCTCCTCCAACAAAACCATACCTACTCCAACAAGGCGACACCTCTTAATAGTGCCACTCTCTATGAGATATATAGGGGTTGTTTTCCTACAAATTACCACAGTAACAAGCAACATTCTAGCCTCAGTTGCTGTGCCTTCCCTTGGCTTTTGGCCATTAGCCCTTTATTTTCCTTACACGGTCTAATCCTTTAACCCACTGCACTAAGATTTCAATTTACAGAATGAAAATTTTGAATTTATCATTTTAGCTCTATAAATTTTTAATTTTTGCCTTTCTGTTTTTCTATTGAAACATCCCATCAGTTCATCCATTCTCTCCATTGTTCTTATAAGTCTTTGAACATAGTTTAACCATCTGTGCTGCTTTTTCTTTTTCATTTTGTCACAAGCCTATGCACATATAGAAAAAGACAATCTTTTTTGTTATATTTTGACGTCAGGTAGTATAATGTCTTCTTTTCTGATGTTTTCGATAAGATTGGTTTGGCTACTTGGAGTGGTTTGTAGTTCTATATAAAGTTTAGAACCTGTCTCATAAGAGTTGTACATGCTAAAGACAAACAAGTCCTAATATCAAGGAAGGGAAGGGGGTACAAAGCTCTAGATTGCTTGTTAGTATAGTTTTGTTCGAGCTTTGTTTATATCTACTTTAAATTGGCATATAGCAACACTTGTTTTTGTTTTAACTTTATATTTTGCAACTTTGCTTAACTCAGTGGCTCTTGAAATTTGTTTTTCATAGAATCTTTGAAATTTGTTATATGTAAGATCAGGTCATGTCAAAGTGGTAATTTGACTTTTCCTTCCCAATTTAAGTGTATGTTCTTTATTTCTTTCTCATACTTGATTGCTCTGGCTAGGACTCTCAGTAGTAATGAATAAAAGTGATGAAAATATTGCAATCATCAAAACTGACAGGAACAGGCATGAAACCAAAAATGGAACAGAAGATATCAAAGAAGTAAACCTACATATGTATAGCCATTTTTTTCAAAATGATATTAAGAATGTATACTGAAACAAAAGTCTTTTCTTTAGATTTATTTATTTTTTTTTATCAGTTACATTTTATTAACTCTGTATCCCAGCCGTGTCCCGATCCCTCATTCCCTCCCAGTCCCTCCCTCCCTCCCTCATCTTCACCGTGCCCCTTTCCAAGTCCACTGATAGGGGGGACCTCCTCCCCATTCATCTGATCCTGTTTTAGCAGGTATCTTCAGGACTGGCTGCAAAGCCCTCCTCTGTGGCCTAACAGGACTGCTCCTCCCTTCGGGGGTGGGGAGACCAAAGAGCCAGTCATTGAGTTCCTGTTAGAAATAGTCCCTGTTCCCCTCACTTTGGGAAACCAATTGGTTACTGAGCTACCACAGGCTACATCTGAGTGGAGGTTCTAGGTTATATCCATACATGGTCCTTGGTTGAATGTCAGTCTCAGAAAAGACCCTGTGCCCAGATATATTTGGTCCTTGTGGAGCTCCTATCCTTTCCCCATCAGACTAACTCCCCTTCTTTCTTATGATTCCCTGTACTCTGCCAAAGGTTTGGTCATGAGTCTTTGCTTTGAAAACACTGCTAGTTAGAGTCTTTCAGATGCGCTCAGTAGACTCCTGTCATACGTTCAATGCACATCCCATCTGTCTTTCTAAACGAGGATTGATCATCTTACCCCATGTCCGCTCAATTGATTATCTTTTTTAGGTGTATAGATTTCATTATGTTTATCATATCTTATAGGTCTATGTAAGTGAGTATATCCCATGTTTGTCTTTCTCCTTCTGGGATATTTCACTCAGAATGATCTTTTCTAGATCCCACCAGTTGCCTGCAAATTCCATGATTTCCTCCTTTTTGATTGCTGAGTAGTATTCCATTGTATAAAAATACCACAATTTCTGTACCCATTCCACCATTGATGAACATCTGGGTTGTTTCCAGGTTCTGGCTATTACAAATAGAGCTGCTATAAACATGGTTGAGCAAGTGTCCTTTTTGTGTACTTGAACAAACTTTGGGTATATACCTAGCAGTGGTATAGCTGGGTCTGGAGGAAGCACTATTCCTATTTGTCTTAGAAAGCGCCAGATAACTTTCCAGAGTGGTTGTACCAGTTTACATTCCCACCAGCAGTGGAGGAGGGTTCCCCTTTCTCCACAACCTCTCCAGCATGTGTTGTCGCTTGAGTTTTTCATCTTGGCCATTCTGATGGGTGTAAGGTGATATCTCAGGGTCGTTTTGATTTGCATTTCCCTGATGGCTAATGAGGATGAGCATTTCTTTAAGTGTTTTTCTGCCATTCGATATTCCTCTGTCGAGAATTCTCTGTTTAGCTCTGTTCCCCATTTTTTAATTGGATTACTTGGATTGCTGCTTTTCAGCTTCTTTAGTTCTTTGTATATACTGGATATTAGTCCTCTGTCAGATAAAGGGTTAGTGAAGATTCTTTCCCAATCTGTAGGCAGTCGTTTTGTTTTGATGACAGTATCCTTTGCTTTACAGAAACTTTTCAGTTTCATGAGGTCCCATTTATTGATTGTTGCTCTTAGAGCCTGTGCTGTTGGTGTTCTGTTCAGGAAGTTGTGTCCTGTGCCAATGAGTTCTAGGCTGTTCCCCACTTTTTTTCCAATTGATTTAGGGTATCTGGTTTTATGTTGAGGTCCTTGATCCACTTTGACTTTATTTAGTTTTGTGCAGGGTGATAAATATGGATCTATTTTCATTTTTCTGCATGTAGACATCCAGTTGGTCCAGCACCATTTGTTGAAGATGCTGTCTTTTTTCCATTGAATGGAATTGGTTTCTTTGTCAAATATCGAGTATTCATAGGTGTGTGGATTTATTTCTGGGTCTTCTATGGGGTTCCATTGATCCTCCTTTCTGTTTCTATGCCAATACCATGCAGTTTTTATTACTGTTGCCCTGTAGTACAGCTTAAGATCAGGAATGGAGATACCTCCAGATGATCTGTTGTTGTACAGGATCATTTTGGAGATTCTGGGTTTTTTGTTTCTCCATATAAAGCTGAGAATCTTTTTTTCAAGGTCTGTAAAGAATTGAGTTGGTATTTTGATGGGAATTGCATTGAATCTGTAGATTGCTTTTGGCAGTATGGCCATTTTCACAATGTTAATCCTACCAATCCATGAGCACGGGAGATCTTTCCATCTTCTGATATCTTCTTCAATTTCTTTCTTCAGAAACTTGAAGTTTTTCTCACACAGGTCTTTCACTTGCTTGGTTAGAGTCACACCCAGGTACTTTATGTTATTAGTGGCTATTGTGAAGGGTGTTGTTTCCCTAATTTCTTTCTCAGCCTTTTTGTCTTTGGTATATAGGAGGGCTTCTGATTTTTTTGAGTTGATTTCGTATCCTGCCACTTTGCTGAAGGTGTTTATCAGCTGAAGGAGTTCTCTGGTTGAATTTTTGGGGTCTCTCATGCATACTATCATATCATCTGCAAATAGTGACACTTTGACCTCTTCCTTTCCGATTTGTATCCCCTTGATCTCCTTTAGTTTTCTTATTGCTCTGGCTAGGACTTCAAGTACTATGTTGAAGAGATATGGGGACAATGGACAGCCTTGTCTTGTCCCTGATTTCACTGGGATTGATTTAAGTTTCTCTCCATTGAGTTTGATGTTAGCTATAGGCTTGCTTTATATTGCCTTTACTATGTTTAGGTATGTGCCTTGTATCCCTGATCTCTCCAAGACTTTAAACATGAATGGGTGTTGGACTTTGTCAAATGCTTTTTCGGCATCTAAGGAGATGATCATGTGGTTTTTCTCCTTTAGTTTGTTTATGTAGTGAATTACGTTGATGGATTTCCGTATGTTGAACCACCCTTGCATGCCTGGGATGAAGCCTACTTGGTCATGGTGGATGATATCTTTGATGTGTTCTTGGATTCGGTTTGCAAGTATTTTATTGAGTATTTTTGCGTCAATGTTCATAAGAGAGATAGGCCTGAAGTTCTCTTTTTTTGTTGGGTCTTTGTGTGGTTTAGGTATTAAGGTGACTGTGGCTTCATAGAATGAGTTTGGTAGTGTTCCTTCTGTTTCTATTTTGTGGAATAGCTTGAGGAGAATTGGAGTTAGCACTTCTTTGAAGGTCTTGTAGAATTCTGCGCTGAAGCCATCTGGTCCAGGGCTTTTTTTGGAGGGGAGACTGTTAATGACTGCTTCGATTTCCTTGGGAGATATAGGGTTGTTCAGTCTTTCTACCTGATCTTGACTTAGTTTTGGTAGATGTATTCTTTCAAGAAAATTATCCATTTCATTTAGATTCTCAAATTTTGTGGCATATAGGCTTTTGTAGTATGACCTAATAATTGTTTGGATTTCCTCAATGTCTGTGGTTATGTCCCCATTTTCATTTCTGATTTTGCTGATCTGGATAGTTTCTCTCTGCTTTTTAGTTAGTTTGGCTAAGGGTTTGTCTATCTTGTTGATTTTCTCAAAGAACCAGCTTTTTGTTTCATTGATTCTTTGGATAGTTTTATTTGTTTCTAGTTGATTGATTTCAGCCCTTAGTTTGATTATTTCCAGCCGTCTGCTCCTCTTGGGTGTATCTGCTTCTTTTTTTTCTAGGGTTTTCAGTTGGGACATTAAGTTGTTTGTATGTGATGTTACGAATTTCTTCTTGCAGGCACTTAGTGCTATAAATTTTCCTCTGAGCACTGCTTTCAATGTGTCCCATAAATTTGGGTATGTTGTGCCTTCCTTTTCATTGAATTCTAGGAAGTCTTTAATTTCTTTCTTTATTTCTTCCTTAACCCAGCTGTCATTGAGTAGTAAGTTGTTCAGTTTCCATGTGCGTGTTGGCTTTTTGTTGTTTCTGTTGTTGTTGATGTCTAGCTTTAGTCCATGGTGGTCAGATAGTATTCCAGGGATTATTTCAATCCTTTTGTATCTGTTGAGGCTTGCTTTGTGACCCACTATATGGTCTATTTTGGAAAAGGTTCCATGTGGTGCTGAAAAGAAGGTGTACTCTTTTGAGTTTGGGTGAAATGATCTGTAGACATCTATTAGGTCCATTTGATTTAGGGATTCTGTGAGTGCTTTTATTTCCCTATTTGGTGTCTGTCTAGTTGATCTGTCCCTTGGTGAGAGTGGAGTGTTGAAGTCTCCCACTATTAAGGTATTAGGATCAATGTATGATTTAAGCTTTAATAATGTTTCATTTACGAATGTCGGTGCTCTTATATTTGGGGCATAGATATTCAAGATTGTGATGTCCTCTTGGTGGATTTTTCCTTTGATGAGAATATAGTGGCCCTCCTTATCTTTTTTGATTAACTTAGGTTGGAAGTCTATTTTATTAGATATTAGGATGGCTACTCCAGCTTGTTTTCTGGAACCATTTGCTTGAAAAACATTTTTCCAGCCCTTTACTCTGAGGTAGTGTTTGTCTTTGTTGCATAGGTGTGTTTCTTGGATGCAAGAGAATGTTGGATCCTGTTTCCTTCACCATTCTGTTAGCCTGTGTCTTTTTATTGGTGAGTTGAGTCCATTGATATTGATAGATAATAGTGACCAATGCATGTCAGTTCCTTTTGTAATGGAGTCGATGATCTAACCCTGTTTCATTGCTTGTTTTCTTTTCATTTTTGTTGGGACATTATCTGTATGCCCTGTTTTCTTGGGTGAATTTGTTTTCATTGGATTGGAGTTTTCCTTCTAGTATTTTCTGTAGGGATGGTTTGCTGTGTAGATATTGTGTAAATTTAGTTTTGTCATGGAATATTTTGTTTTCTCCATCTATGTTGATTGAAAGCTTTGCAGGGTATAGTAGTCTGGGTTGACATTTGCGATCTCTTAGAGTCTCCATGATACTTGCCCAGGCCCTTCTGGCTTTCATAGTTTCTGATGAGAAGTCCGGTGTGATTCTGATAGGTCTACCTTCATATGTTACTTGGCCTTTTTCCCTTGCTGCTTTTAATATCTTTTCTTTGTTCTGTAGATTTAGTGTTTTGACTATGATGTGACGTGATGTGTTTCTTTTCTGGTCTAGTCTATTTGGAGTTCTGTAGGCCTCTTGTATATTTATGGACATCTCTTTCTTTAATTTGGGAAAATTTTCTTCTATGATTTTCTTGAAAATATTTTCTGGACCTTGAAGTCTGGAGTCTTCTTTTTCGTGAATTCCTATTATTCTTAGATTTTGTCTTTTCATAGCATCCTTGATTTCTTGGATATTTTGTGATTGGAACTTTTCTGATTTTACTTTTTCTTTGAGAGAAGTATCCATTTCTGCAAGTGTGTCTTCAGCTCCAGAGATTCTCTCTTCCATCTCTTGTATTCTGTTGGTGATGCTTACTTTTGTGATTGCTGATCTTTTCTCCAAGTTCTCCAGCTCAAGGGTTTTCTCATTTTGTGTTTTCTTTATTGATTCTAATTCTGTTTTCATGCCTTGCACCATTTCTTTCATGTGTTTGACTTTGGATTCCTGTCTCTCTACCATGGCCTCTATTTCTTTTTTCATTTCCTTCTTATATGCCACTAATTTTTCCTCTACTTGTGTATCTATTTGTTTGGCTATGTTTGCCTGTGTTTCTTTAAGGATATTGTCTATTTCTTCTTTCTTTGCCTCCAATTGACTGGCCATCTCTTTGAAAGACTTTTTCATTTCCTCCTTATGAGCCTCAAATAATTGGGCAAGCCTGGCTTTAAAATCATTTTCCTGTGCTTCTGCTGAATTGGAGTATCCATCGATTTTGGGGTTTGCTGGTGAAGTCATGATGTCCTGATTTATGTTGGAAGTGTTCTTTTGCCTACCTCTGGCCATTGGCTTATCTGAAACCTTCCCTGTTTGTTTTTGGATTCTGCAGATCAGACTGGTGCTGTCTCTCTCTGGTGTCTGGAGAGTTCTTCAGGAAGCTGAGCACTCTCAGCGTGTGCTGAGGACTAGCTGTACCTGTGGGAGGAAAGTACACAGGCGCAAACGGGGCAAATGCAAGCGTGTGCGCACGCGCGTGTGTGTGTCTGTGTGTGTAAGTGTGCGTGGATGGGATGAGTTTCTCGAGGGACAGAGTTATGGCTAATGTTGAACCCTTGAGTGTGTGGGAGGGGCTCTGCACTGTATATGTCGCAGGCGCTAATGATGATCGCAGCGCAATTTCTGGCATTAACTGTCTTAGCTCCTCAATCAGGCCCACAGGGCAGGAACTTCAATGTCCCTAGTGCCCCTCTGTTTCCCAAAGTGGGTATGTGGGTGGGAGGGGGGTTCGATGCCTGGCTTCTGATTTAGAAGGACCCAGGATCTGGGGAACTGCAGATTCTCAAGGGTGCACTCACTTACAGGCAGGTCTCTTGGCAGAGATCTTGGTATCCGGGACTCTCTGCTCTCTGGTTTGGCACTGCTTCTTTGATGTGTTCAGCCAGTTCTGTGCTGCTGTCACTGCCAGGTTCTGAGGTCTTGCTGCAGCTGGAGATTTCAGGGTGGTCACTTCAGCAGGGATGGGGTAACCAGGCTCTCTGTTCTCTGGTTTGGCCCTGGTTAGTCTTAAACTGGAGGGCTGTGGTGCCCCGCCAGTTCAGTGCTGCTCCGCCGCCACATCCCGCTGTAACTGGAGACTCAGATTTATTTATTTCATATGTTTGAGCAGTTTGTTTCATTGCATGTATGTATGTGTTCCATGTTCCCAAAGAAGTCAGAAGAAGGTGTTGGCTTCACCAGTAAAAGACGCTTCATTAAAAAATAAAAGAAAAGAAAAGAAAAAGAAAAAGACAATCTTAATTGAGAAAAATGCCTCACTAAGATTGGCCTGCGGAAAAGGCTCTAGGACATTTTCTTAATTAATGTTTGATGTGAGAATACCCAGCTCTCTGTGGGCAGTGTCACCCCTGGGCAAATCTTCCTGAGTAGTATAACAGAACAGGCTGCGTTGGATTCTAATACTGATATTGTTGTCATTATTAGACTGGACTTACTGTGTTTCACAGGTCATTTTGCTTTTGCCTCCTAATACTGGAATAGAAGCTGAATGATCCCATAGTAAGCTGGTGTTTGGGGATTTCAGAGCAGATGATTCCGAGCTAAGGGTGTACTTTGTGTATTCTTTAGCAGCAACCCTAATTTCTCCTAACTAAGTATAAGCAGTATCCTCAAAGTGTGAAAACCTCAAACAAGTCTAAATATTGCAAATGTCCCAGAGGGAATGAAATTGCTTAAAGCCAAGAACCACTGAGAGAGCACTGTCCTGAATTAGCTACTATTTAGCTAATTAGGTACTATTAGCTACTATTAAGCACTTTTGGGGGTGCTTAAAGTATCAGTTCTTTGAATGCTTGGGGCCTCACTACTTTGAATGTTTAGGACTTTGAAATCTCCATTCAGCTTACACATTTCCCGTCTTTGATTCTCTTAGACCCTACTCAATCTCATTCTGTACAAAATAATTTTCCAAACAGGAGTCTTGGGTGAATGGAGAGCTCTCTGTGCTCTCCTCTCCTCTCCTCTCCTCTCCTCTCCTCTCCTCTCCTCTCCTCTCCTCTCCTCTCCTCTCCTCTCCTCTCCTCTCCTCTCCTCTCCTCTCCTCTCCTCTCCTCTCCTCTCCTCTCCTCTCCTCTCCTCTCCTCTCCTCTCCTCTCCTCTCCCCTCCCCTCCCCTCCCCTCCCCTCCCCTCCCCTCCCCTCCCCTCCCCTCCCCTCCCCTCCCCTCCCCTCCCCTCCCCTCCCCTCCCCTCCCCTCCCCTCCCCTCCCCTCCCCTCCCCTCCTGTTTCCTCCCCTCCCCTCCTCTTCTCTTCTCTTCTTTCTTCTGATGATCACAATGCTATGTTGTTTGCTTCCTGTGGCTGAAACATCATTTCATGTTTTATCTGCTTTAAAATTACATTTATTCAATTTTGCAAGTGTGTGAGTATGTGAGAGTGTTTGTTGTGTGTGTACACACTCACACAAGTGTGTGCCACAGTTCACATGTGGAGGTCAGCAGCAAAGGAGTCAGAGAACAACTGGCAGTTCTCTCCTTCCATCATGTGGGTCTTTGGAATCAAACTGAGATTGTCAGGCTTCATGTCAAGAGCTTTTAATTGCTGAGCCATCTTAATCTTACCAACCTCATTTATTCATTCACGTAATTGTTTACTGTGGGAGGGAACTCTAGTTATCACTACCTTGTCTAAGAATGATGACAAATGGCTGTCTCTTCACTCTACATGCATATTGTTCAACTGATTATTAGGTTTCACAGAACACAGCTATTATCATAGGCATTAGAAGGCAGGGATGCAAAATATCATGAAAATGCAGCTATTCTTTGCAACAGCATTCTAATTCTGATTAATCATTACCAAATGGTGATCACTGCAGGGTATAACTGATCACCTGGTGACCTAGACCCTTTCTGTTATCTCAATCTGAAATGACTCCCACAGGGAACAGCTTGTTCCCTGCCTATTTGCGACACTTAATCTCCACTCTCAACCACTCTGCATGTGGGCAATACCACCCTATGCTCTGGGTTCTAGGGTTGACTGAAAGAGAGAAAATAAGCTGAGCGCCTCTCTCTACTTTC
Source organism: Meriones unguiculatus (assembly GCF_030254825.1). Classification (NCBI taxonomy): domain Eukaryota; kingdom Metazoa; phylum Chordata; class Mammalia; order Rodentia; family Muridae; genus Meriones; species Meriones unguiculatus. Next base: position 47,025,106 of record NC_083361.1, on the reverse strand, counting down.
TGTTCCTGCTGCTATGGTGGTCTTCACCACTTCAAACTGACTCAAAATTGCCCCTTAAGTTGTTTTTGTCAGGTATTTTGTAACAACAAGAGGAATGTCTGTACACCTAAAGAAGCTAAACAAAAAAGACCTTGGGTTAGATGCTCAATCCTTATGCAGAAAGGCAAACGGAAGAGGGAGAAAACAGGGAACAGGACAGGTGCCTACCACAGAGGTCCTCCGAAAGACTCCACTCAGCAGGGTATGAAACTAGATGCTGAGACTCATAGTCAAACTTTGGGCAGAATGCAGGGAATCTTATAAAAGAAGGGGGAGATAGAAAGAACTGGAGGGGCAGGAGCTCCACAAGGAGAGCAACAGAACCAAAAATTCTGGGAACAGGGGTCGTTTCTGAGACTGATACTCCAACCAAGGACTATGCATAGAGATAACCTAGAACCCCTGCACAGATGTAGCTCATGCTAGCTCAGTCTCCAAGTGGATTCCCTAGTAAGGGAAACAGGGGCTGTCTTTGACTTGAACTAAGAGGCTGGTTTTTGATCACCATCCTCTGTAAGGAGGCGGAGCGGGGAGAGGCAGCCTTACCAGGCCACAGAGGAAGACAGTGCAGACAGTCCTGATGAGATCTGATAGGCTATAGTCAGATGGAAGAGAAGGAGGACCTTCCCTATCAGTGGACTGGGGAAGGGCATGGAAGGAGAAAAGGGAGGGCTAAAGCTGGCATACAAAGTGAATAAATTGCAATGAATAAAAAAATTAAATATAACAATAATAAAAGAAGAATGTAATGAGTATGGTGATGGTGCTGTTTGGGAAGACAGGGGCCTTGCTGGCAGAAGTAGGTTACCCAAAAGTGAATCTTTGGTGGTTATTTACTGGCCCCTGTTTCCCACAGTGATCTCTGCTTCTTAGTCCTCTGTGATGTGAGGAGCTCTAACACATTTTTCTGCCTCTATGGGCCACTCAGCCATGCTTTCTCTGCTATGATTGACTGAAAACTTGAGAGATTTTATCCCAAATAACCATCTATTTTATTCTGCCCTTTAGTTCTTACTTTGGGTTGTGCTGTCACTAACATGCTTTCCTCAAACAATAACCTTTGATAAGTCACATAAAAAGTTGATCTCTTTTTCTTCTTTTCCCCTTCTGAGTTTCCCAGGCCTAACCCTGGATGTTACAGTATCTCCTATTCACAAATGTACTTTGGGCATAAAAAGTCAGGGAGATGCTTGGTAACCCCTGTCAGTTCATTTTTAGATTGGTTAAATAAATTTCCTGCAGAAAAAAAAATGATATTCTAGAAAAAAAAAAGATGAGTGATATGGGTTCTGTTCTTAAGAGCTTTGATCTGATAACTGACTGGTGCCTTCTCTGATCCTAATGTCCTTAGGGACATCATTGCTAATGCTATTACCAGTTCTAATATTCAGAAGGTATCAGAACATGACATGTGTTTGCCTTTGTGCTGTATTTCATTCCAAGAACTGAGTATGTAAGCAGATATAATTGTGAGTGTGTATATGTATGTATGTGTGCTATATTTCACTCCTGTGACTGGACATATAAGCAGGTATAGCTGAGAATATGAATGGAGTGGATATGTATATGCAAATGTGCATTTCCTGGAAATAACGAAAAATGTGTGGGGCTGACAAGTTGCCTCAGTGAAGAAAGGCAATTACCACCAAGCTTGACAATCTTCATTTGATCCCTGAAATCCATGTACAGGTATACCTGCTCCCATACAATAAATAAAATATGTGTGTGTGTATGTGTGTGTGTTTGTAGATAGGATTATTTACAGGTAGTTTGTGATGTGCAAAAACATTAAAAACATGTAGCACTGAGTAAAACTTATATTAGTTGATTATCAGGACCACAAAAGGTTGTGTGCTATTCTCTCATTTAGGCCCTATATAGTATGTTAACATGCAAATCTGTTATGTCTCATTGTAGTTTCCTTTCTTGTTTTTAGGAAAGAAATGTATTTTCAGAACTTCAACTCTTAAAATGGGGATGTAGTGGCACGCCAGTTTAAAGACCATCAAACATCTTGAGTTATCATGCACCCCCTTTATGCTTCGTTACTCTGATCATGTAAGTGTCTGTTCATCTTTGGGAACAACAGTAAGTTGAGAAGAGGTAGCAATTAAGCCAGAGCAAGAAGCATGCACACTGTTTTGGAGCCAAGCCTTTCACAAGGAGACACAGGTGGTGCATGGCTTGCACCTCTTGGAGTTTCACTCACGAGTTATTTCCCAGAGTGCTCCCAGCAGGTTCATGTCTGTAATTCTCCTGTGCAGCTACCAGCTAGTACAAACTAGTCTTCAATGCACAGAGATAGATTTATTGAGCTGATAATACTTGCTCACTCTTCTTTTCACTGATTTATTTAACTCTTCTAACTAATTTAAATTTAATAAAGAAAGAGAACTTTGCACATTGTTTTACTGAAACAAGATTCATCATCTCCAAAAACACCACCACAGTATTCAAGATTAGTGCAAAAGTGGCAATAACTGTTGCTGAATTTAATTAAAAACAACAAATCATTTGGTCAGTGGTAATGGATGCTCCACACAGCCGATTGGCTACGTGGTGATACAAGGTGCCAGTGTTTTAATCTTAAAACATTTAAATAGACAAGATTATTGGGTGGATGCCTCTGCACTTTCTTTATCCATGTAATGTCTTTTGATAATATGATGGCTCTTCTCTGACACTGGGACCCTGAGGATCTGCTGATCAGAGAAGAAATGTCCTGTGTTTCACTTTAAGTGCAGAGTTAGAAAGAAGAGTAAGAAGGAAAGTAAGACAGAATAAAACAGTGCATTTTATGGCCACAATGCTTTGTTCCCCATCACTCTCAGACACAGGAAAAAAATAGACTAAAATGTGCTGAGATTTATGTGTAGCTATTCATGGTGAAGCACCATTTATCTAATAATTGGAATTTCCAAAAGACACTGTTTCTTCCTCTATCTCCTTGTCCCCTTCCAGCTGGCTCAGAGGTAGCTTATAACCTGATTATCTTCAGAATTGGAGAGTGGGACAAGCACATGATGAATGAGAATGCTCATTCAGCAACATAAAACACTCATGAAGGAGATGCTTTCTTTTGAAATATGCAAGGTGTTTAGATTTTTTCCTTTCTTTTCTTTTACTTCATCTTTCTTTCTTTCTTTCTTTCTTTCTTTCTTTCTTTCTTTCTTTCTTTCTTTCTTTCTTTTCCTTTTTTCTTTTTTTGAGACAAGGTCTCACCATGGAGCTTTGGCTGTTCAGGAACTCATTATGTAAATAATGCTGGCCTCAAATTTATGGAAATCTGCCTTTTGAATGCTGGGATTAAAGGTGTGAGCCACCACAACTAGCTTTAAACTATTTGCCAATACAGAGGTACTGTTGTTTTTACTTGTCTGCAAGAAATACCTGGAGATGTCCTAGAAACCACAGGATATATATGTGTTTAATTCATTTTAAAAATATAAATTGGTTTTATATTACCAACATTTGCTTTATTTTATTGATTTATTGTGTGTGGGGGGCATAGGAGCTAAAGATAAGTGTTAGGTGCTTTCTTACACCAATCAGTTAGATTCACCACTAGGACTGAACTCAAATCCTCATACTTTGCACAAAGACTTTATCAACTGAGACATTTCTGTTTCTTCTTCTTCTTCCTCCTTCCCCTGCCTCCTCCTTTTTTTCTTGTCTCATATTTTTTTCCATACAGGGTTTTCTAATGTAAGGCCAGTTTCTAACTCACCTTTCTCCTCTTTTAGCCTTGTGAGTGCAAAAGTTGCAACTGTGCAGAATCACCCCTGTGCTGAAGCATGTGCATGCATATGCACCATCAGCTTTTCAGAGAAAAGTTTGGCTGGGGAGGTTGGGGCTCCTGGAGACCAGATGATGTGTACACACAATCGCTTCTTGCAACAAGTAATGGGAAACTGGGTATAGGATAGGATACGGATTTTCTGATTGTAGGTTCCAGCAGAGCTGGGTTATAGACACAGTTTTAAAGCTCAGTGTGTATCTCTCACAGGTCAGACATCCTTTCTTGGTGTCTTTCTTCTGTGCCTTTGATCTTCAGTTTGGCCTGCTTTTGCTTCCTCTTGACAAAAGATTAATTCTGAATGCTTTACTCCCACTCAATATGTAACATTCTTAAGGATATTCACACCCAGATAAGTATATAATAATAAAATCAGGGATGTCATATCTTTTAATACTTCTGTACCTATACCTAGGGTATAGGGAGAGAAGGACCAGAGTGGTGGGGTACACCACACCTGTGATCCCAGTACTGAGGAGTAAAAAACAGGAGTAATTTGAATCCAAGGTCATCTTGGCAATACAGTAAGACCTACTCTAAAAAGTAAGAAGAAGCAAGCAAGCAAGCTAACAAGCCATCATGATTTCAAGACAAAGACACATTTGTTCTTTTTCAGGTCAGATTTTGATCCAAGATCAGAAGTCTTTTCAAAGTTAGAAACTACAGTCATTAAAAAAAAATCCCTTTTGTTTTCTGCAATCACACACAAACACACACACACACACACACAAGTATACATTATATATATGTATGTATAGCTCAAATGTATGTATGTATGTATGTATGTATGTATGTATGTATACTTACTTAAAAGGCTTACAATAAAACAGGAAAGTATGATTTTTTCCAGCCCAATCATTGACTCTGTGAAGGTGGAATTTTCCTGTGTGGCAGTGTCAATTGTATCTGAGAGGGAACAGGAAGCATGGCTGGGCAGAAGCTGTGTGTTTGTCTAGAAGCACAGCTCTCAGTCTGTTCAACCTACAATTTAGGTTGTGAACTAAGGCAGATCTCCTGAGCAGAACTGAAATTTACAGTGTGGCTTCTGATGGCCAATATTTCAGATTCATGGGCCCTGAGTATGCAGGCCAGTAGCCACATCTGCTATTTTTGGAGCAAAAATGTTGTTTGTGTTTTGTAGCTCATGCCCTGCCATTCTGTTGATAACTACTACCAAGTGCAGAAATCAGAGGGTGGGCCATGCTGCAGGGTGGCTCAAAGCCAGTGAGGAAGGAACATCAGCATGAATGGGTTTCAGCCAGCTCAGACTGTGAAGAGAAAAGGCCTTCACTGGGAAGTAGGATTGAACTTCAGGTAATTAGGACTTTTTCTAATCAAAATTTGTGGAGAAAATTGTAACTCACATATTGTAAGACACGACATAGAGATACATGTAGGATTCTTTTTTTTTATTTTTTTATTTTATTTTTTATTTTTTTTCCTTTTCTTTTTTATTATTAATTACACTTTATTCATTTTGTATCCCCCCATAAGTCCCTCCCTCCTCCCCTCCTGACCCCACCCTTTCTGCATGCATGCTCCTCCCCAAGTCCACTGATAGGGGAGGTCCTCCTCTCCTTCCATCTGATCTTAGTCTACCAGATCACAACAGGAATGGCTGCATTGTCTTCTTCTGTGGGCTGGTAAGGCTGCTCCCCCCTCAGGGGGAGGTGATCAAAGAGCAGGCCAATCAGATTGTGTCAGAGGCAGTCCCTCTTCCCATTACTATGTAACCCACTTGGACACTGAACTGCCATGGGCTACATCTGTGCAGGGGTTCTAGGTTATCTCCATACTCTGGTTTCTCTTCAGATCGTATAAATCTTTCGCCTTTTACATGTAGGATTCTTTACCTCACTGGTTTACCACAGTCCCACCTTGAAAATCATATCAAGAGAAATGTGTTTACAGCTCTTATTTTATGTGTAGGTACTTGATGCTTGGTTACAGGACATTAAAAACAAACAAACAAACAAAAAAACCTCTGATGAAGCAAACATTGAATAAGTCTGAATGAGAGGGCAGAGAGGTTTCTGTGGTCCTGGGGACCAAGATGAGGGTAAGTATATACATTGGTTTGGAGGAGACTGATCTCGTAGAGAGCTGCTCCAGCTCTGAATTTGTTAGACGTTGACATCTATTGAACAGGCTCATCTCATATGCATAACATCTAGGATTCTCTTTCCTTCTATTTTATTTTATTTCATTTTTATTTTATTTTTAAAATATCAGTTACAGTTTATTAACTTTGTATCCCAACTGTATCCCACTCCCTCATTCTCTCCCAATCCCACCTTCCCTCCATCATCTCCTCCCTGCCCCTTTCCAAGTCCACTGATAGGGGAGAACCTCCTCCCCTTTCATCTGACCCTGGTTTATCAGGTATCTTCAGGACTGGCTGCAAAGTCCTCCTCTGTGGCCTAGCAAGGCTGCTCCTCCCTCGGGTGGTAGGGGGTCAAAGAGCCAGATATTGAGTTCATGTCAGAAATAGTCCCTGTTCCCTTTATTAGGGTACCGACTTGGATACTGAGATACCATGGGCTACATCCAAGCAGAGGTTCTAGGTTATATCCATACATGGTCCTTGGTTGGAGAAACAGTCTCATAAAAGACCACTGTGTCGAGGTACTTGTGGAGCTCCTGCCTCTCCAGGTCATATTAACTCCCCCTTCTTTCTTATGATTCCCTCCACTCTGCTGAAGGTTTGGTTTTGAGTCTTAGTATCTGATTTGATACATTGCTAGGTAGAGTCTTTCAGAGGCCCTCTGTGGTAGGCTCCTGTCTTGTTACTTGTTTTTTCCTACATCCAATGTACTTGTGGAGCTCCTGCCTCTCCAGGTCATATTAACTCCCCCTTCTTTCTTATGATTCCCTCCACTCTGCTGAAGGTTTGGTTTTGAGTCTTAGTATCTGATTTGATACATTGCTAGGTAGAGTCTTTCAGAGGCCCTCTGTGGTAGGCTCCTGTCTTGTTACTTGTTTTTTCCTACATCCAATGTCGATCCCATTTGTCTTTCTAAGTGAGGGTTAATTATCTTACCCCAGTTCCTCTTTCTTGTTTATCTTCTTTAGGTGTATAGAATTCAGTATGTTTATCCTATCATATAGGTCTGTATAAGTGAGTATATACCATGTGTGTCTTTCTGCTTTTGGGATACCTCACTCAGGATGATCTTTTCTAGGTCCCACCATTTGCCTGCAAATTTCATGGTTTCATTGTTTTTTATTGCTGAGTAATATTCCGTAGCATAATTTCTGTATCCATTCCTCAACTGAGGGACACCTGGGTTGTTTCCAGGTTCTGGCTATTACGAATAAAGCTGCTACAAGCATGGTTGAGCAAATGTCCTTGTTGTTATATGCCTAGGAGTTGTATGGCTGGATCTTCAGGAAGCACTATTCCTAATTGTCTGAGGAAGTGCCAGATTGATTTCCAAAGTGGTTGTACAAGTTTGCATTCCCACCAGCAATGGAGGAGGGTCCCCCTTTCACCACAACCTCTTCAACATGTGTTGTCACTTGACTTTTTTATCTTAGCCATTCTGATGGGTGTCAGGTGAAATCTCAGGGTCGTTTTGATTTGCATCTCTCTGAGGGCTAAGGACATTTAACATTTTCTAAGTGTTTCTCTGCCATTCTGTATTCCTCTTCTGAGATTTCTCTTTTTAGCTCTGTACCCCATTTTGTAATTGGATTGCTTGATTTGTTGCTTTTTAACTTCTTTAGTTTTTTTATATATTCTGGATATCAACCCTCTGTCAGATATAGGGTTGGTGAATATCCTTTCCCAGGATGTAGGCTATCGTTTTGTTCTGACAACAGTTTATCTTTTGCTTTACAGAAGCTTTTCAGTTTCATGAGGTCCCATTTATTGATGTTGATCTTAGAGCCTGTTCTGTTGGTGTTCTGTTCAGGAAGTTGTCATCATGCCAATGACTTCTAGGCTCTTCTCCATGATTTATTCTAACCGATTTACTGTGTCTCGTTTTATGTTGAGGTCTTTGATCCACTTGGACTTCAGTTTTATGCAGGATGATAAATATGGATCTATTTTTCATTTTTCTGCATGTAGACAACCAGTTGGACCAGGACCATTTTTTGAAGATTCTGTCTTTTTTTCATTGAATGGTTTTGGCTTCTTTGTCAAAAATCAAGTATCCATAGGTGTGTGGGTTAATATCTGGGTCTTCCATTCAGTTCCATTGATCCACTATTCTGTTTCTATGCCAATACCATGCAGTTTTTATTACTATTGCTCTGTAGTACAGCTTGAGATCAGGGATGGAGATGCCTCCAGACGATCTGTTGTTGTATTGAAAATTCTGGGTTTTTGGTTTCTCCTTATGAAGTTGAGAATTTTTCTCTCAAGGTCTATAAAGAATTGTATTGGTATTTTGATGGGGATTGCATTGAATCTGTAGATTGCTTTTGGTAGAATAGCCATTTTCACTATGTTAATCCTGCCGATCCATGAGCACGGGAGATCTTTCCATCTTCTGGTACCTTCTTCAATTTCTTTCTTCAGAGACTTGAAGTTTTTCTCAAACAGGTCTTTTACTTGCTTAGTTAGAGTCACCCCAAGGTACTTTATGTTATTAGTCGCTATTGTGAAGGGTGTTGTTTCCCTGATTTCTTTCTTAGTCCTTTTGTCTTGGGTATACAGGAGTGCTTCTGATTTTTTTTTTTTTGAGTTAATTTTGTATCCAGCCACTTTGCTGAAGGTGTTTATCAGCTGAAGCAGTTCTCTGGTTGAATCTTTGGGGTCACTCATGTATAGTATCATATCATCTGTGAATAGTGAAACTTTGACATCTTCCATTCTAGTTTGTATCCCCTTGATCTCTTTAGTTGTCTTATTGTTCTAGCTAGGATTTCAAGTACTAAATTGAAGAGATATGGAGAGAGTGGGCAGCCTTGCCTTTGTCTCTGATTTTAGTGGGATTGGTTTAAGTTTGATGTTGGGTATAGGCTTGTTGTATATTGCCTTTACTATATTTAGGTATGTTCCTTGTATCCCTGATCTCTCCAAGACTTTAAACATGGATAGCTGTTGGAATTTGTCAAATGCTTTTTCTGCATCCAAGGAGATGGTCATGTGATTTTTCTCCTTTAGTTTGTTTATATGGTGGATAACATTGATGGATCTTCATATATATTCATTCCTGGGATGAAGCCTACTTGGTCATGGTGGATGATATCTTTTATGTGTTCTTGGATTCAGTTTGCCATTATTTAATTGACTATTTTTTGCATCAATATTCATAAGAGAGGTCTGTAGTTTTTTGTTGTTGTTGTTGTTGTGTCTTTGTGTGGTTTAGGTATCAAGGTGACTGTGGCTTCATAGCACGAGTGTGGTAATGTTTCTATTTTGTGGAATAGTTTAATGAGGATTGGTGTTAGCACTTCTTTGATTGGTAGAATTCTTCTTCGCTGAAACCATCTGGCTCAGGCTTTTTTTTTGTAGGGGAGACTGTTGATGACTGCTTCTATTTCCTTGGGGCATATAGGGTTAGTCAGTCTTTCTACCTGATCTTTACTTAATTTTGGTAGATGGAATCTATCCAGAAAATTGTCCATTTCATTTAGATTTTTAAATTTTGTGGCATATAGGTTTTTGTAGTATGACCTAATGATTGTTTGGATTTCCTCAGTGTTGGTAGTTATCTCCCCCTTTTCATTTCTGATTTTACTGATTTGTATAGCTTCTCTCTGTCTTTTAGTTAGTTTGGCTGTTTGTCTATCTTGTTGATTTTCTCAACGCACCAGCTTTTTGTTTCGTTGATTCTTTGAATAGTTTTATTTGTTTCTAATTGATTGATTTCAGCCCTGAGTTTGATTATTTCTAGCCATTTGCTCCTCTTGAGTGTATCTGCTTCTCTTTTTTTCTAGGTCTTTCAGTTGTGCCATTAAGTTGCTTGTATGTGATGTTACAAATTGCTTCTTGAAGGCACTTAGTGTTATGAATTTTCCTCTGAGCACTGCTTTCAATGTATCCCATAAATTTGGGTATGTTATACTTGCATTTTCATTGAATTCTAGGAAGACTTTAATTTCTTTCTTTATTTCTTCCTTAACCCAGCTGTCATTGAGTAGCAAGTTGTTCAGTTTCCATGTGCATGTCGGCTTTTCGTTATTTCCATTGTTGTCGAGGCACAGCTTTAGTCCACGGTGATCGTATAGAATACAGGGGATTATTTCAATCTTCTTGTATCTGTTGAGGCTTGCTTTGTGACCACCTATAAAGATTATTTTGGAGAAGGTTCCATGAGGTGAAATTTTGGTGTTTCAGGTCCTTTGCTCCTCAGATAAGGTGCATACTTGCCACTGCCATCTTGGATCTCCTGTTTTATTTTGTTCAATTCTGAGAATTAAACATAAGAACTTCCTACTACTGACCAAAGCTGAGGTTCTCATTTGATTCCCATAAATTCTTTTCTCTGCTCTTCCAAACACAGAGAGTGATAAAAGCATCTCAACATATGGGAGACAGACTCAGCTGTGAAACATTCAGCTGTCATTAGTCCTATGGTGACTACCGTAGCATGTGTGTAGAAGAAGGGTCCATGGCGGTTGAAGATGCTCACAGTTCAGTGGAAGAGCAAGAGGAAGAATTTCACACTGTGCTTGCCTTCTCAGGGTTATACTGAATTCTGCTAGCCCTGGATTCAATCTCAGCAGGTTCAGAGCGGAGAACTCCCTCTTGACCCTCTCTTAGTTTGCTCCTCCCACAGCACTTAGTCGAACCAATGTAGAAAAGCTCGTTTTGTTTGACTGAGTGAAAAATTTCATAAACACTGTTGCAGAGCATAATGTTTACCATGTCAAATTGACATATGGATATAAAAACATTAAAGAATAGAAAATATAAACACTACACTGTTGGTTGATTTTATGTCAACTTGAGTGGGTCATAATGTAATCAGAACACTGTTTCTAGGTGTCTCTTCCAGGTGTTTCCAGATGAAATTAGAATTGGGATAGGTACATTCAGTAACATAGCCATCTTTCGTGTGAAGAGGTACAATCTAGTCTGAAGAAGGCCTGCATAGAAGAAAAGGAGGAGGAATTTGCCTATCTTTACCTACCTTGTTGACTGTGCTTGGGCCACTCTTATGCTCTTTAGTGTGATTTACAGCTTTAACTCCTCAATTTCTCAGTCTATTAAACTCTAAATTATACCACCATATTTACCTGTATGTCTAGTTTGCAAATGGCAGATCATGAGGCTTTTTTTGTCTATCTATCTATCTATGTATCTATCTATGTATCTATCTATGTATCTATCTATGTATCTATCTATGTATCTATCTATGTATCTATCTATCTATAATTCTATTTTAAATAAAGTTTCCGAGAAGCTGTACCTTCAAAATAAAAAAAAATTCTTTTTTTATGTTAGAGTGTATAATTTTCTCTTTCTTTCTTTCTTTTTTTTAAAATTTATTGATTATGTATCCCAATTGAAGCTCCCTCCCTCAACTCCTCCCACTCCCACATTCTCTTCCTCTTTCTCCCTATCCCCTTCTCCTAGTCTAGGAGTTCTCCTAGAAGGGGGAGTTTTCCTCCCCTTCCATTTGCCCATAGCTTATCAAGTCTCATCAGGACTGCCTGGATCCTCTTCCTCTGTGGACTGGCAAGACTACATGGTCAGGGTCAAGTGATCAAAGAACAGGCAATTGAGTTCATGACAGAGGCAGCCCCTGTTCCCTTACTTGGGACCTACATAGAGACTGAGCTGCCAATTGGCTATATCTGAGCAGGAGGTTTAGGTTCTCTCCATGCATAGTCCTTCGTTGGTGCAACAGTTTCTACAGGAACCCTGGGCTCAGGTTTTTTAGCTTTGTTGGTATCCTTGTGGGGCTCCTGTACCTGATATACCCTTCTATCTTCCCCTTATTACATAAGATTCCCTGCACTCTGCCCAAAGTTTGGCTGTGAGTCTCAGAATCTGCTTCGATCCCCTGTTGGGTGTAGCCTTTCAGAGGACCCTCTACAGTCAGCTCCCATCCTGTTCCCCCTATTCCACTGTTTCTGGTGTCTATTCTGTTTGCCATTCTGAATGAGATTTCAGTATCCTCCCTATTTTCCTCCTTGTTTAGCTTCTTTAGGTATGTAGATTTTAGTATGGCTATCCTATATTATAATGCTAATATCTGCTTATAAGTGAGTGTATACCATGCATATCTTTCTGTTTCCTAGTTACCTCACTCAGGATGATTTTTTTTCTATTTCCATCCATTTGCCTGCAAATTTCATGATTTCCTTGTTTTCAATAATCCTTTTCAAGATGGATCAACTTCAGTTTTGGGGAGAGTTTGGAATGTTCCAGATATATAGCTAAATAATAATTTATCTGTGGTAAGGGTCCATCCAGAGAAAAATGTATGTAACATACCATAATTAATATTAGTATTTGTGTGCACTTATATAACTCTGTTGTGTCTATACATGGACTGCCCAATCAGAATGTACACTGTGATGTAAGGGAAAGGAAGAAGCTGACATGTACATAAGTTAATGAAAGGCATGTAAGGAAATGTACTATATTTGGAGCTAAATCTTTACACATAATCCATTAATCAATGCTAGAATAAGCAAATATTGCCCTTTGACAAAATCTTCAGTGTCCATCTCTTTGTAGACAAACCCCTTAACTTTTCTTGGGGGCTCTTTTGTATCATTGGAGATAATGTTTCACCTCTCTTGCTGGGATGTGAACCCAGAGATGTTGGGAGAGGTGACCTAAACTAGTGGTGGTAGGCCAAATGATCCATAGGTGAATAACCCTACCTGTGTGCTAGGACAAGCATTCTAAGAGCACAAGTGATCTATCTCAGCCCAGTGACCAATCAAGAGAGTTCTGCTTATCAGACTGTCAAAAGCCCAAACTCATTTTGGTAAGTATGCCCTATGTGGTAGAAAGGTAGCCTGATCACCTTCTAGAGTAACACAAGTGGTCTCATAGACAACTGCAACTATAAGACACAGAGTGGCAAGTTGGAGACTCTGTGAATGTGAGTTAGATGGAGAGCAAGAGAGTTCTAATTCAGCTATAAGCTAAGATGACCATGGAATCCCAATCCATTGTCCATGGTAATCCTCATATGGCTTATGGGGTCCTTAGAGTGATCCTGATGTTGGGGTTATGTAGTCTCACCAGTGCTAATAGGTACCTGAAACATGTACACAAGATACATGGGCAGTGATAGATGATACAGTTGCTTACTACTCCTTTCCCCCTTTGTGTATTGCTGTAATCTTTTAGATGAACAAAAGAGGTGTCAAATGAAATTTCTTCTTAAAGTGTATGATGAAATTCTCAAAAAGACATATTCTTTTAAAAAATTATTATTCTCTCATATATTACATCTGGACTGTAGTTTCCACTCCCACCTTTCCTTCCAGCACCTCACCCCTAACCTTCCCTCTCTCCCAGATCCACTCTACCGTAATTTCAAAAAGGCATATTCTTAGTGATGACTCCTGGAAAACTCTGTGCATCCTGAGAAATATATTTGCATTAATTAAGGGTAGTATGGCCCTCTGAAGGGTCACCAGAAGGGTTAGCAGATTGTTCAGAAATATCACAGGGAGCTGGTGAGGGGAGCTAAGATACCCTGACCCTACATTGACTGCTGGCAAGACATAGACTTTTCTTGGCCATCTAGGCTGAAAGCCTATCTGGAAGAAAACTGTGAAATCATGATGGCTGAGATGAAGGCTCCTTCAAAACTCTGAGCACAACTGAGAAGCCATTTTTTTTTGGGTTTGGAGAATACAGGACTCTCTCCCACCTTATGCCTTACTGTATTCTTCACTGCCACCTGTACTTCCCCAAAGCACCACAGCTGAAGTATATAGCACAGATCAATATGCCCATAAAGATACTCATCCCATGAAGTCATTTGAGTTACCCTGACTGGAGCCATTAAGAGATGGCAGTTCTAACCCTGTGTATTCCAGCAAGGAAGTGACAAGGGGACTTTGCTAGCAATTCCTCCTCTTGATACCAAGATGCCTTAAAAATATAACTGACAGAATTTTCGGGGATCCACCTACCTTAATCAAGATGGCTAGTATGCTGGCCTGTTTTCTGTTAATTTGACACAAACTAGAGCCATTTAAAAGACAGGAACCTCAGTTGAGAAAATGCCTCTCTAAGATCCAGCTGTAGGGTATTTCCTTAATGATTAATGAGAAGAGGCAGCTTATTATGGGTGATGATATCCCTGGGCTAGAGGTTCTAGGTTTTAGAAGAAAGCAGGTTGTGCAAGCCACCATGAGCTTGCCAGTAGCAGCATCCCTCCGTGACCTCTTCATCACCTCCTGACTCCAGGTTCTTGCCCCGTTTGAGATCCTGTCTCAGCTTTTTAAATGATAGAGTACAATGTGGACATGTAGTCCAAATAAACTCTTCCCTTCCCAATTTGCTTTTCAGTCATGGTGTTTTATGGCAGTAATAGTAACCCAAGCTAGGACCGCTGAACAGAAGGGACAAATGTTCTGTCACATATATGCCTTTTACCCTCACTGGTCTCCTGAACTGGAATAAAATATAGTGCCTCATTTACTGAGAAACATCAGGCTATGATTGATCTAATGTAGTTAATCATCCAGAACTATGATTCCATGTAGACTGACTAGCATCAGGTTTTCCTGACTCTGTTTAATATTGAAGAATATTACAGACTTCGATAGAGTAGACTGTATTGCAATGATTACAGAAACACTTTTCCATAAGGACAACAAATTCCTAGGTTTGGCCCAACTTCAGTTCCCCAGGAAACACCGCTGGGACCCTAATGATGTCTGGGAATTTCAGATACTCAAACAGTACCAAGAGGCTCCTTTAAGTGGCAAGAAGGAAAGAAAACAAAAGGTCAGGAACATGAGCAAGTTCTCAAAGGTACTCTAGTGACCTGAAAAGAGCCCTAGGAGATACTGAGAGTCTGTGGGAAACATTCTATATTTGCACCTCCTATCAACTCAGAAACAGCAAATGATTGCTGCACTGAAAATATTTTTGGTAAGGCCCAGGGAGACATCTGATGCAAACTACAGAAGTCACAGAGCTTCTCTGAAATGGGTGGCAGCCAACTTTTCAAGGTTACAATAAAGTTTTTCATCAATTCAGATCAAGAGGTCATACAAGAAGCAGACTGAAAAATGAAAAAGAAGTCAGGTACCCTTAGTGTCATTCTAGTGGAAGGACCAGGACACTCTCATAGAGGTGCCCATTAGGTCAGGGCCAAGGTCAGAAAAGGAGCTGCCAAGGACTGCTTTGGCTGGAGATGAGATTGGGACATAACCAATATACCTTTTGCCTCCAAGATCACTGGAAGAATGGATGTACCCAATATTCAGAGAATTATCAAACAGTCATAGTAACATCACACAGTTTGTGAATGGAAAGGAAGAAGCTGGCTGATTAAAGTATAACACTAGTTAATGTAAGACTATATGACACTTGTTTCAATTACTTTTTATTACTGTGATAAAACACCACACCCAAGGAAACTTAAAAATACTTAATTTGCCTTACAGTTTCAGAGGGCTAGAACCCATGCTGGCAAATGAAGATATAGCTGCAAGGTCATACCTTGCTCCATATCCAAGCATAGGACAGAAAAAGGAAGGGATTGCATGTGTCTTTCAAAACCACGTGACATACCTTCTCCAACAAGGCCACACCTATTAATCCTTCCTAAGCAGTTTCCCCAACTAAGGACCAATATTCAAACAACTGATCCTATGGGAGACCATTCTCATTCAAATTACCATACTTCATTCCTTGGCCCCCATGGGCTTGTGGACATATCATAATGCAAACTGCATTTAGTCCGATTTCAAAAGTTTTCATATATATATATATATATATATATATATATGAAGTTTATAAGTCAGCACAGTTTAGTTTCATCAATGTATGTTTTATTTACAGAAGCCTTTTAATTGTTTTTAAAAGATAGAAATAATGAGATTAATGACTCATCATTTTTGTATGTCAAATAATACTGGCTCTGATACTCTAGTCATTATATGGTTATACTCCAAAAAGGAATTCAAAGAAAAAGGCAAACTCGTGATTAAAAGTAGTTGTTCCTAACACCTGTGGAATAACAAATGTACTGAATGATAAAATGAGCAAAATAAATGGTTTTCACTTAAAAAAAAAGTCCAAAGTCTCTACTGAAACTAAAGGCAATCAATTTCTTGTCATCCATGTAAAATAAAAAGACAAACTGCATACTTCCAACATAAAATGGCACAGAATACAAATCACTACTCCAAACAGGAGGAAAAAGAACACAGTGAAGAGTTACTGGACCAAAGGAAGACCCAGCAGGGCAAACTCTAAATCCTGTTACCTTATGTCTGATTCAAAGGTGTTAGATGGTTCTGTCTTTCAGGATTTTCTGCCTGCAACACATTTCTTTCTCTTGGACTGTTTCCACTCCTGGTATGTTGTTCACCTTGCATATAGTATCCCAAGGCTCTGATACCTCTAACATCTTGGAGTGTCTAACACAATGTAGTCTTCACTTTCACAGCTTCACACAATGGCATCTCTGGATCTCCAGGCAAGAGACTCCCCTGCCACATGCCTGGCCTTAGTGGTTCTTCTTCACAATGGAGGAAGAATCTACAAACTCTTTACTTGAGTACCCTTCAAGACTCTAAAGCTAGAACCATGTAGACAATATTGCCATGTTTGACTACCAATGTGGAGTGAACCCTGCCATCCTTGAACCACATTCATAGCAGTTTTGATTTACTAATGCATTTTAGTAGCATGACATTTCTTAAGCCTTTTCTTCTTACAAATTAGAAGCTTAGCTGAGTGAGATCTTGCCCCGAGGAAAGCCCTCATTTATTCCATTTTGGACAGCACCTCTCTCTGACCTTTTTATTTCTTTTAGCACAACTTTTTGTTCCAATATTAAATTCCTAATGTATTTTTTCTTCTTTAAATTATATATTTTGTAATTTTTGGTCACACTTTATCTTTTTCATTATAAACTTGCATCTTATGTTACTGACAACCATAGGATAGAGTCAATGATAGGCTGTCTTGAATTAGCCCAATGATATTACTATGTTACTTTTAAGTTTAGCCCAGGGAAATTTTTAGAACAAGGTCAGAATCTGTTCTCTTCTGAAATCTTTAGAGTTGAGCCTCCAAATTGCACATAGCTCTCAGAACTAATTTTTCAAGTTCCTACTAAGATTGCCCATTAAGCTCTACTTACATCTTTCAACTTCCTTCCTATTCCAAAATCCCAGAGTATTCCCTTTTCCTCTAAATAAAATCTAAAATTGTCAAGTCTGTCCTAGCAACTTCTCTCCTAGTTACTTCTCTACTGTTATGCTAAAGGACCATGACCAAAGAAACTTATAGAACAAGGTGTTTAATTTGGTTTATATTTTCAGAGGGTTTGAGCACATGACAGCAGAGTGAAGGAATATCTGAAACCTAACACTTTGATCCACAACCATGAAGGAGAAAAAGAAAGAAAGAGAAAGAGACAAAGAGAAAGAGATAGAGATAATAGATAATAAGTGAGAGAGAGAGAGAGAGAGAGAGAGAGAGAGATGATAGAGACTGCCCCCAGTGACACGCCTCCTCAAAAAGGACATCTCTCCTTATCCTTCCCAAATAGTTACACCAATTAAGGACCAGGTATTCAAATTAGGAGCTTATGGAAGCCATTCTCATTCAAACAACCACAGGACCATGAAGATGACATTATTGATTTGGCTGATAGAAAAGTATGAGGAAGAATAAGAGAGCAATTCGATTTGAACTCTAGGAGCATACAGTTCAAATGACTGTAAGGGATGGCTTACTGCATGGTAGATACCTGCAGAACATTCAGTGGTTCATAAACTCATAGGTCCCTTCTTGTGACAACAAACTACTCTTGTGGGAACTACAGAGAGGCAAAGTCATTGACCCATTTTAGTGCCTCCGTGATGCAATTTATGATGCACAACCCCCTGCCCGATTCAACCTCTCTGTCTTCCCAGAGAAGAGGAGGCACTCAAGGTATCATCAATCCACCCTGGTGCTTCAAGTTGGAGCAGTGCTAAGTGCATCCTGTCCCACTGGGACCTAACAAGGCAGCTCAACTAGAGGAAACAGATCAAGAGGCAGGCAATAGAGTCAGAGACACCCCTTCCTCCCATTGTTAGGGGACCAATATGTAGAACACTCTGCACATATGGTACATATGTGTAGGGGATCTACACACATCACTTTGTATTCCAGCTGTAGCCCTTTTCCTCATTCCCTCCCAATTCCACTCTCTCTCCCTCATCTCCTCCCATGCCCTTCCCAAAGTCCACTGAAAGGGGAGGTCCTCCTACCCTTCCATCTGACCCTAGCCTAACATGACTCATCAGAACTGATTGCATTGTCTTTCTCTGTGGCCTGATAAGGCTGCTCCCCCATCAGGAAGAGGTGATCAAAGAGCCAGCCACTGAGTTCATGTCAGAGACAGTCCCAGTTCCCCTATTATCAGGGAACCCACATTGATACTGAATTGCCATGGGCTACAGCTGTGCAGGAGTTCTAGGTTATCTGTATGCATGGTTCTTGCTTGGAGTATCAGTTTCAGAAAAGACCCCTGAGCCCAAAATTTTTGGTTCTGTTGCTCTCCTTGTGAAGCTCCTGTCCCCTCCAGGTCTTTCTATCTCCCCCTTATTTCATAAGATTCCCTGCACTCTGCCCAAAGTTTGTTTATGAGTCTCAGCATCTGCTTTGATACCTTTCTAGGTAGAGTCTTTCAGAGGTCCTATGCGGTAGGCTCCTGTCCCGTTCCCTATTTTTTCCCTCTTCTGATGTCTGTTCCTTTTGCCTTTCTGAATGAGGATTGATTATCTTACCCAGGGTCCTCCTTCTTGCTTAGCTTCTTTATGTACATATTTTAGTATGTTTATCCTATATTATATGTCTAATATCCACTTACAAGTGAGTATATACCATGTGTGTCTTTCTGCTTCTGGGATACCTCACTCAGGATGATCTTTTCTAGATCCCACTATTTGCCTGCAAATTTCATGATTTCCTTGTTTTTAATTGCTGAGTAGTATTCCACTGTGTAAATGTCACACAATTTCTGTATCCATTCCTCCGTTGAGGGACATCTGGGTTGGTGCCAGATTCTGGTTATTACAAATAAATTTGCTATGAATATGGTTGAGCAAATGTCCCCATTCTCTACATCCTCGCCAGCATGTGTTGTCACTTGAGTTTTTGACCTTAGTCATTCTGATGGGTGTAAGGTGAAATCTCAAGGTCATTTGTCTTTCCTTAATGACTAAAGGCATTGAACATTTCTTTAAGTGTTTCTCTGCCATTCTATATTCTTCTGTAAAGAATTCTTTACTTAGCTCTGTACCCATTTTTTGAATTAGATTACTTGATTTGTTACTTTTTAACTTCACCACCAGCACAGGCTCTAAGATCAACAATCACTAAATGGGACCTCATGAAACTGAAAATCTTCCATAAAGCAAAGGACACTGTCGTCAGAGCAAAATGTCTGTCTACAGTCTGGGAAAGGATCTTCACAAACTTTATATCTGACAGAGGGCTAATACCCAGAATGTATAAAGAAATCAAGAAGTTAAACAGCAACAAATCAAGTAATCCATAGCCCATTTTTAAAATTGATGGTTAATTTTCTTGGTGTTTAGTTTGTGTGTGTGTGTTCCTTACGAATTCTAGATACTAATCCTCTGTCAGATATATAGCTGGCAAAGTTTCCCCCCACCCCATCCTGTAGGCTACCTCTTCAGCTGACTAACAATTTGCTTGGAAGTACAGAAGCTTTTTAGTTTCATGAAGTTCCACTTGTTGATTGTTGTTCTTATTACCTGGGTGGTAGAAGACATATTCAGAAAGTTCTTGCCTGAGCCTTAAAGGTATTGCCTATTTTTTTTCTAGTTCCAGAGATCTAGGTCTGTTTTGATATCTCTGTTTCCTTTGTAATGGGTTTGTGTGCAAGGTGAGAGAAAACAATCAGGTCTCTGTAACTATCCATTTCCAGAGACCATTTAATAAAGACTTGCTCTTTCCCCCCACTGTACAGTTTTGTTATCTTTGTCAAAATCAGGTGGGGTATATATAACAAATCTGGCTCTTTAGTTATATTCCATTAATCAGTGTGTCTTTTTTTTTGTGACAGTACAATACTCTTTTACTACTATGGCTTTTTAACACAACTTGAAATCATGTATTGTGATACATCCAGCAGTGCTTTTGTTGTTGAGGATTGTTTAGGTCCCCTAATGTCTTTTGTGTTTCCATTGGAATTTTAGGATTTTTTTTTTCTGTGAAGAGTTTTGTTGGAATTTTGATGTGGCTTGCAATAAATCTGTAGTTTTTTTTTTTTGTTTGTTTTGTTTTTTTTTTTTTTTTTTTTTTTTTTTTAGGATGGCAACTTTCTAGCACTAATCCTACTGTGAGAATGGGAGGTCTATCCATCACCTGATGTCTTCCTTAATAGTGTTTTGAAAGCTTTCATTGTGTAGGTTTATCATTTACTTGTAAGTTTTTTCTAGTGTTTGGTTTTGTTATTATGTATTTGAGACTATTGTGAATGGGATTATTTTCCTGATTTAATTCTCAGTCTATTTATCTTTGATATATAGAAAGGCTGCCAATGTTTGTACATTAATTTTAAAACCTGTCACTGTTTATTAGCTTTGGGAGTTTCCTAGTGAAGTTTTTGAGATCTCATATAGAGAATCATGCCATCAGTAAAGAATGATACTTTGACTTCTTCCTTTCCTATTTGTATCTTTTTTATTTCCATTTCTTATCTAATTCCACTAGGACTTCAAGTGCTGTATAAAATCTGAGAGGCTAAAATAGATAGCTTCTTTTGGTCTTGATCATAGAATACTTTGCATTTACTCCAATTAACATGTTTGTGACTATTGATTTGCCATAAATAGCCTATTATGTTGAGATATATTCCCTCCACCCCTAATGTCTCTAAGGTTTTTGCCATGAAAACTGGATTTGTCAAATATCTTTTATGTATCAATTAAATAATCATGTAATTTCTATTCTGGAGTTCATTATTGGGTGACCTATTTATTTTGATTTGCATATGCTGGACCATCTCTGTATCCCTAAAATGAAAGCAACCCAATTATCATGTGATGGTTGTGTTCTTGCATATGGTTTGCAAATACTTTATTGAAAATCTTTGTTTCTGTATTCATCAGGAGTATTGTTGTTATCAGGGTGTCCTTTACTAGACTGCAGTGCCTGTGGGTTGGTAAAGGTAATGGGACATGGGCTATCCCAGAGACAATTTCAGGAAACAGTGTCTGCTTTATTGTACATGAACAACTACTCATTTGGTGGAGTCTATTGATTGTGATTGGTTAGTGTGTTACCTTGGATTGGACAGTGAACACTCATACCACCAACGTCTCTATGCAGAGACCTTAAAAAAGACATGGAGAAGTCAGCAGGCCAGCTACAGCTACTCACACTACTTCAGAATTAAATGTTCTGACCTCTGAAAATATTCAGAAGCATAGCGGGCTATGCTTCTTAGATAGAAGCATAGTGTGCCAGGTAGCCTGGCTGCCAGGTCTTTCTTGAATTTTTTTCAACAAAAGAGATTCTTTTATAACCTTTTTTTTTGGTATTAGTGCATATTAAGTTTGTAAAAGTGGTTTGGAAGTTTTTCTTCCATTTTTATGTTATGAAATAGTTTGACTATATATTTATATATGCAAACTTATGAAAACAGAGATCATGATTTTGACTGAGTGTGGTGTGTGGTACCTGGAAGAGGCTCCAGGGAGGCAAAAGAAGAGGAAAATGATGTAATTATATTATAATTACCCAAATCCAGGAACAGGAGAACAATATAGAGTAGGCAAAAATCTTGCTAGAGATATAAGATAGTGGAATCATTGGCAAGTAAATAGTTGTATCAGAGAAAGAGAGCTAGGTGAATATACATGAAAATGATAGCAATGATCTAAATGTTGGTTTTTCTCATCTTGGATAATCTGTGCTTTGTTTTCTTAGTCCTGGCCTTTGCTATGTTCAATGTTGCTTTTTTTTTTCTGATTATAATTGTCATTGTTACTTTTTTTAATTTAACTTTTATTTATTTATTTTTTTAACCGCTCTAACTTGTTTATTATATGCAGAAAATAGAAACATGGTATTCTCCCACCTCAGTATGGGATTAGCTCTTTACTTAATGGCCTATGGACTGGAATTTTCCATAGATATTGCTAGAAATGGTCTAGTTTCCTTTACAAAGCCAAGGATAAAAGATTCCCCTCACTATTTATTTATTTATTTGTTTACTTACTTACTTATTTAATAAAAGCTGTTCATCCTGTTTTATAGCATATCCAAAAGAGTGTTGCTATGATACCCAATTGTTTCTTTGCCGTTTATTTTTTCTTCTCAATGCAGTTTATTCAGGAACCTTGAACAATCTTCTGACCCTGAGGAAAGCCAGCCCATAGCTTAAATAGCCTCTGGGTAGCCAACCCCAGCGTGCCACTTGGGCAATGCAGATAGGTCCACATACAGGGAAGCAAGCCAGATCCTCAGCCTTAGCCAAATATGGAGTTGTTTGTGACAGAG
Organism: Meriones unguiculatus; assembly: GCF_030254825.1. Lineage (NCBI taxonomy): Eukaryota > Metazoa > Chordata > Mammalia > Rodentia > Muridae > Meriones > Meriones unguiculatus. Next base: position 47,002,640 of record NC_083361.1, on the reverse strand, counting down.
AGCACTCACCATCGGGAAGGTGGAAGGCGGAAACCAGCTCCATCTTTAAGGCGGGGCATTATGCAGCTCTCTACAGTTCCCCCTTTTTGTTTTAGACTCGTCAGGCAAGAGTAGAGGTCTGATATCTGATATTAGAAATAAATTGGGACTTTGTACCAATGTTCATTTAGGTGTCATCCACCCTATTTAACTTTTATTAATTACACTTTATTCATTTTGTATCCCCCCATAAGCCCCTTCCTCCTCCCCTCCCAGTCCCACCCTCCCCCCCCCCTTTCTGCTTGCATGCCCCTCCCCATGTCCACTGATTGGGGAGGTCCTCCTCTCCTTCTTTCAATGTTGCATTTAAATGATTTCATTTTTTTATCTTGTGTGCTCTTAGTTCGCCCTGTATGTGGTAATTTTTGGACTGTGTTCTGTGGGCTGTGAATATAGTTGAGACTGACTCTGTCCAGCCATGGTTGGTATACTCCCACAGGATGGGAAACAACTAGGAACTATGAGGTACTCAAAGCTATACATAGAGTTTTTCTTAGCTTCTATGGTTTATTCTTTTCTTGTTGGGGTGATAATGGTAGCCCTGGCATTTGCCTGAGGTGGGGAAGCATGCTGCTTTCCTTGCTGTTTCAGCATCAAGTTCATTCTGATGATAGAAAAAGTTCTTGAAACTGATGGTAGAAAAATTATTCTGAGGTATTGATCAAGTCAATTCTGGGAGTTGGAGAAGTACCTGATAGAGTGATAAAATACTCCCTATCTCTTTAATTATAATCTTGTAATCAGTTCCCTGATCCAGTATGCCTTCTATTTCATTATCTTACCTGGAAGGCTACAAATCTAAATTTTTATTTTAAAATAAAAAAGAAACATGTGACATCAACAGCAATCATTTTATAAGATGGTCACTTACCTTTCACTGGTAAAATAAAAATGTTATTTAATTTTTATTTTAAACCTAGATATATGTAATATAGGATATCTTAAATATTTAATCATATAACATGGGCTTTTAAAATATAAAACCCTATGAATGTTGTTATTGGATGTTAATGTTCTGTATATAATTTTACTAAGAAGAGCAAATCCAAATTTTTGTGTATTCCACAGAAGACTAATAGACTTACAGTTAGTTTAAGGTAGTTAGAAGTCAGAGTATGCTGTGAGGGTTTTTTTCAAGTCTTTAATTTTTGGCATGTAAATGGGGGAAACATCTAATTTCTGTGAAAGGTTGCTAATTCACTAAGACCCAATATACTATAACCATCCTCTATTTTGTACTTTTTATATATGTGCCTATTTGCCAAACCCCTGAACATGCCTGAGATTTGACTCACTATCACACCACTTATAAATTAGCAAATCACATCAGATTGTGAGGTCCAGACCTCACCAATAGGATTAGAATAAAAACTAAGTGGTTATTCTAAAAACAAATATGAACGATCAGGGGCCAAAAACACAAGTTTAGTTACTCCCAATACCATGTTCCAACATAGTAACAATTTTGTGAAATTTTTATAAAACAGATCAAAGGCAATTAGAAATCAAGTTATTTAAAATAGATTGGTGAGACTATCAGTTGTGTGTGTGTGTGTGTGTGTGTGTGTGTGTGTGTATGTATGTTACAGTAAGGCAGGGGAATCTGTTATAGTTCTCAGATGTCTTCTGATGACATCTTTAGATTTACATTATAATCATAAAGATGAATATTATTTAAACAGAGAGGTAAAATATAAAGAGGCCTAAAGATAGCCAAATACAGATCCAGGTTTGTAACATTTCCCTCTGCAACCAAAATGCTCTAATCAGCCTATCAGCCCTGTAGATGCTTTGACACAGATGTGACTTTTTTCTTTCTGTCTGGAAACTCAGCTTACACATCTATCTATCTATCTATCTATCTATCTATCTATCCATCCATCCATCTATCCACCCAACTATCCCATAGGTTCTAATTCTGTAGAGAACCCTGAGATACACAATCATCTCTAGTGATCCTTTGGTTTAAAGGTATAAGAGGGTATACATGATCATACTGTGGAAGCACAAAGCCATTAGGCAAAACTAGACAGGTGAATTGTGAATGGTATGGAGAAGATTTCAGAGATTAACATATGGAAGGTAGCATGAACAAAAAAAAAACTGGAAGACTTTAGCCCATGTGGGCTTCATTCAACCAAAGGAGCATGCTCAAAACGCCCACATAACAGAAACTATGGAGAAGTGGGTAAATGACCCTCCAAAAGAGGTCCCCCAACCTCTCTTCACAAACCCTTTTTCCTTGAGTCAGTCTATAAGCCAAGTCTGATATATTCCCAGGTTTTTTTTCTTTTTGAATTTCAGTTTAAACAAGCTATCTTCTCTCTAGTAACTATCCATGTGTTTGTACACAATTTCTTGAAAGAGGCACACAAACTGAAAACTCCAGCAGTTACACTCCAGACTCACATTTAGGGTAGTGACACAAAGAGGTGATAAAATAACAAAGGAAGTTTCTTCATTTGTGTAGGTATGAAAAGCACTGAGGACAATTTCCAAAACAATGATTTTCCAAACAAGGAGAGCATTTCATGGGAAGATGCATACGGGTTCATAATAGAAATGCTTGCCACTGAATATACAGCAAAACAAATTCTTGCACAGGGCCTGTTCAAAATTGTGCTCTGTATGTTCAGAATGGCCAATAAGAATGCCACCTGGGCAGAGAATGCAGCATTATAACGAAAGAATAACAAACAAAGCTCAATTCATGTCACCTAGATTAATCTGAGTAAATAAATGATTATGGCTGGTTCCTTGTAGTTTTCTTGGTGGGACTTCATCTCCTCAAAAAGAACAATTCCAAGAAGTATTGAAAGATATTTAAAGGATGAGAAACTGCTTTCTCTATATATGATTTACTCTAAAAACTCTTTCTTGCATGTTGGGAGTAGTTTTTCCTGTCTGCCTGTTTGTTTTGAACACCTGCTCAGATGTGGCTGATTGGCAGCTCAGTCTACATGTGGATCTCCAAGTGAGGGTAGAAGGGGCTTCCTCTATCATGAACTCAGTTGACTTCTCTTTGATCATTTGCCCCTGGTAATGTGGCCTTGTCAGGCCATGGAAGAAGAGGATCCAGGCAGTCCTGATGAGACTTAACAAGCTATGGGCAGATGGCAATAGTAGAGAACTCCCCCTTTCAGTGGAAGGGAGGGTGGTACAGGGGGAAGTTGAGGAAGGGAGCTTCAATCGATCTATCTATCTATCTATCTATCTATCTATCTATCTATCTAATGAATAAATTGTGAAAAATAATAAAAATAAAAATTAAAACTAAATAAGAAATAAATAAACAAACAAATAAAGCTGAGTAGTATTCCATCTTGTATATATATACCATATCTTCTTGATCCATTCTTCAGCTGAGGTACCTCTAGATTGTTTCCAGACTCTGGCTATTAAAAATAAAGCTGTTATGAACATAGTTAAGCAAGTGTCCTTGTGGTATGGTGGAGCATTACTTGGGTATATGCCCAGCAGTGGTAGAGCTCGGTCTTGAGGTAGTACTATTCTCAGTTTTCTGAAAAACTATAAGATTGGTTTCCAAAGTGGTTGTACAAGTTTGCATTCCCACCAGCAATGGGGAAGTGTTCCCCTTGCTCCACATCTTCACCAGTATGCACTATCACTGAGTTTTGTTTTGTTTTGTTTTGTTTTTCATCTTAGCCATTCTGACAGGTGTAAGATGAAATCTCAGAATCATTTTGATTTGCATTTCCCTGATGACTAAGGATGTTGAACATTTCTTCAAGTGCTTCACTGCTATTAAATATTCCTCTTTTAAGAATTCTTTGTTTAAGCAGATACTAAGACTCTTACCCAAACCTTCTGCAGAGTACAGGGAATCATAAGAAAGAAGGGGGAGTTAATATGACCTGGAGAGGACAAGAGCTCCACAAGGACCAAATATTTCTCGACAAGGGCTCTTTTATGAGACTGTTTCTCCAACCAAGGACCATGTATGGAGATAACCTAGAACCTCTGCTCAGATGTAGCCCATGGTAGCTCAGAATCCAAATGGGTACCCTAAGGGGAACAGGGGCTATTTCTGACATGAACTCAATGGCAGGCTCTTTAACCCCCACCCCCGAGGGAGGAGCAGCCCTCCTAGGCCACAGAGGACTTTGCAGCCAGTCCTGAAGATACCTGATAAACCAGGGTCAGATGAAAGGGGAGGAGGCCCTTCCCTATCAGTGAACTTGGAAAGGGGCAGGGAGGAGATGAGGGAGGTAGGGTGGAATTTGGAGAAAATGAGGGAGCAGGATACAGCTGGGATACAAAGTTAATAAACTGTAACTAATATTAAAAAATAAAAAAATTAAAAAAAGAGCCAACAAGAATTCTGGTAGAATAAAGAATTCTGGTAGAATATGTAGCATTGTGTTACAAGATTTGTACTAAATGGGCTTATATATCAATAAACATTGTTGGCTAAAATAAAAGGCAACAGGAAAATCAGCATATTAATATACATATATGTATATAATGAATGCAAAGATCTTCAATATATCCCTATGACTGAAAAAATAAAGGTTATCTCAAAAAAAAAATTCTTTGTTTAACTCTGTGTCCTACTTTTTAGTTGGGTTATGGGTTTTGTTGCTGTCTCATTTCATGAGTTCTTAACATATTTTGAATATTAACCTTCTGTTGGTGTAGGGTTGGTGAAGATTTTTCCCATTTTGTTGTCTCCCATTTTGCCTTATTCACAGAGTCGTTTGCCTTACAGAAAACTTTCAATTTTATGAGGTTTCATTTATAAATTGTTGATCTTAGTCCCTGAGCTGTTGGTTCTGTTCAGGAAGTTGTCTCCTGTGCCAATGAGTTCAAGTCTATTTCCAACATTCTTTTCTGTTAGATTTAGTATCTGGTTTTATGTTAAGGTTTTCAATTCATTTAGACTTCAGTTTTGTGTAGGGTGATAAATATGATCAATTTACATTCCTCTACATGCAGACCAGTTAGACGAGCACCATTTGTTGAAGATGCTTTTCTTTTCCCCATTGTATGGGTTTAGCTTTTTTTTTTTTGTCAAAAATCAAGTGTCAATAGGTGTGTGAGTTTATTTCTGGGTTTTCAGTTTGTTTCCATTGATCAACCTCTCTGTTTCTATGCCAATATCATGCAGTTTTTATTACTATTTCTCTGTAGTACAGCTTGAAATCAGGGATGGTGATATTTCCAGATGTTCTTTTATTTTACAGGATTATTTTAGCTATCCTGTTTTGTTAGTTAGTTTGTTTGTTTTTCCATAAGAATTTGAGTATAGTTTTTTTAAAGATCTATACAGAATTGTGTTGCTATGAATTGTGTTGAATCTGTAGATTACTTTTTGGAAAGATGGCCATTTTTCCTATGTTAATCCTACTGATCCATGAGCATGGGAGATCATTCCCGCTCTGATCTCTTCTTCAAATTCTTTCTTCACAGATTTAAAGTTCTTGTCAAACAAGTACTTCACTTGCTTAGTTATAGTTACACCAAGATATTTAATATTGTTTGTGACTATTGTAAAGGGTGTTCTTTCTTTAATTTCTTTCTCAGCCTGTTTATCATTTGTAAAGAAGGGTTACTGAGTTTTGGAATTAATTTTGTATCCAGTCACTTTGCTAAAGGTGTTTATCAAGTGTAGAAGTTCTCTGGTAGAATTTGGGGGGTTACTTATGAACATTACCATATCATCTATGAATATGGATACTTTTGACTTCTTCCTTTCCAATTTGTATCCTCTTGATTTCCTTCAGGTTTTTTTTCTATTATTGCAATAGCTAGGAATTCAATACTATATTGAATAGATATGCTTGTCTTGTTCTTCATCTAAGTGGAATTGCTTTAAGTTTCTTTCCAGTTAATTTGATGTTGGCAATAGGCTTGCTGTATATTGTCTTTATTATGTTTAGTTGTGTGCCTTGTATTCCTGATCTCTCCAAGATTTTTAATATGAAGAGATGGATTTTGTCAATTTTTTCCACAGCTAATGAGATGATCATATGTTTTTTTTTCCTTTTTAGTTTGTTAATATGGTGGATTACATTGATGGCTTTTCATATACTGAACCACCCCTGCATGCTTGGGATGAAGCCTACTTGATCATGGTGAATCGTATGTTTGATGTGCTCTTGGATTTGGTTTGCAAGTATATTATTGAGTTTTTTTTTTTTTTTTTGCATCGATGTTCATAAGAAAATAGTTATGAAATTCCCTGTTTTTGTTGAAGTTTTGTATGGTGAGGTATGATGACTGTGGCCTTATGAAACAAATTTTGCAATGATCCTTCTCTTTCTATTTTGTGGATAATTTGAGGAGCATTGGTATGAACTTATCTTCGAAAATCTGGTAGAATTCTGGGCTAAAATCATCTGGACATGGGATTTTTCTGGTTGGGACAATTTTCATGACCACTTCTATGCCGTTAGAGGTTACTGGTTTATTAATATTGTTTATCTAATCTTGATTTAACTTTGGTAAGTGGTATCTATTAAGAATAAGTTGATTTTATTTACATTTTTCAGTACTGTGGAGTAAAGGTTTTTGAAGTAATACCCAATGTTTCTTTGGCTTTCCTCAATGTCTGTCTTTGTCTTCCTTCTCATTTCTGATTGTGTTAGTTTCGATAGCCTCTCTGTGTTTTTAGCTAGTTTGACTAAGGGTTTGTCTATCTTGTTCATTTTCCCAAAGAACCAACTCTTTTGTTGTTATTATTGACAATTCTTTGTATTGTTCTCTTTGCTTTTACTTTATTGACTTCAGCCCTGAGTTTGATTATTTCTTGCAGTATACTACTTTTAGGTATGTTTACTTCTTTTTGTTCTAGAGCTTTCAGGTGTGTTGTTAAGTGTCTCCTATGAGATCTCATAAATTTCTTCATAAAGTCACTAACTGTTATGAACTTTTCTTTTAGTACTATTTTTATTCTGTCCCATAAATTTTAATATGTTGTGCTGTCATTTTCGTTGAATTCTAGGACGTCTTTGATTTCCATTTTTATTTTTTTCTTGACCCAGTGGTCCTTCAGTAGAGAATTATTCATTTTCTATTAATTTGTATTTTTTCTGTTGTTTCTATTGTTATTGAAGTCCAGCTTTTATTTATGGTGTTCTTATAAGATACAGCGGTTTATTTTCATTTTCTTGTATCAATTGAGATTTACTTTGTGACCAAGCATTTGGTTAATTTTGGAGACAGTTCTGTGAGGTTATAAAAAGAGGATACATTCTTTTTTGTTTGGGTAAAACGTTATGTAGATATCTTTTAGGTCCACTTGAGTCATAACGTCTGTTAGCTCCATTATTTCTCTGTTTAGTTTCTGTCTGCATGACCTGTCTATTGTTGAAAGTGGAGTGTTGAAGTTTTCCACCATTAATAAATGTGGTTCAATGTGTCATTGAAACCTTAATAATGTTTCTTTTATGAATGTGGATGCCTGTGCATTTGCGACATAGAAGTTCTTTACTGAGATGACATATTAATAGATTTTTCCTTTGATGAGTATGAAGTATTCTTCCTCACTTCTTTTGATTAATTTTGGTTGAAAGTCCATTTTACTGGATACTAGAATTGTTACTCCAGCTTGCTTCTTGGGTCTGTTTGTTTGGAAAATCTTCTTCTGGCCCTTTACCCTGAGGTAATGCCTATCTTTGTTCTTGATGTGTGTTCTTTGGATGCAGCAGAATAATGGATATTCTTTTCTTATCCATTCCGTTAGCCTGTGTCTGTTTGTTGAGGAACTGATTTCATTGTTATTTTGATGTTGATTGTTGTTGTGTGTATGTGTGACAGAAGGAAAGAGAGAGAGTTTCCCTTTCTTTGGTTTTGCTTCCGTGAAATTATATATTTCCTGTGTTTTCTTGGGTGTAACTAACTTCCTTGGGCTGGAGTTTTCCTTTTAGTAACTTCTGTAGGGTTGGATTTATGGATAGATATTGTTTAAATTTTGTTTTGTCATGGAATATCTTGCTTTCTCAGTCTACAGTGATTGAAGGTTTTGCTGGATATAGTAGTCTGGGCTGCTATCTTTAGTCTCATAGAGACTGTAAGACCTATGTCATTCTCACTTTTAAAGTCTCTTTTAGGAAGTTGGATTTTATTTTAATAGGACTGTCTTGTTATAATACTTGGGCTTTTTCTGTTGCAGCTTTAATATTCTTTCTTTGTTCTGTACCTATAGTGTTTTTGTTGGAAGGATTTTTTTTTTTTTGGTCTATTCTGTTTTATGTTCTGTAAGCTTTTTCTACATTTATAGGCATGTCTTCCTTTAGGTTATAGAATTTTTTTTTCTGTGATTTGTTGAAAATATTTTCTGGACATTTGAGCTGGAATCTTCTCCTTCTTCTATTCTTATTATTTTTAGGTTTGCTGTTTTCGTAGTGTTCCAGATTCCTGAATGTTTTGCTTCAGCAACATTTTAGATTTAACATTTTCTTTGACCAATGTATTGATTATATATTATGAATATATATTGATTATGTACGTAATCATATCTTCTACATTTGATATTCTTCCTTCTACATATTTTAATTGATCTTTTTAAATTCAAGTTTTATTAATTACACTTTATTCATTTTGTAACCCCATAAACTCCTCCCTCCTCCCCTCCTAATCCCTCCTTCCTTCCCCCTTCTTCACACATGCCCCTTCCTAAGTCCACTGATAGGGGAGATCCTCCTCTCCTACCTTCTGATCCTAATCTATCAGATCTCATCAGGAGTGGCTGGACTGTCTTCCTCTGTGGCCTGGTAAGGCTGCTCCCCCCTCAGGGGGAGGTGATCAAAGAGCAGGCCAATCAGTTCATGTCAGAGACATTCCCTGTTCCCATTACTATGGAACCCACTTGGACACTGAACTGTCATGGGCTATGTCTGTGCAGGGGTCCTAGTTTATCTCCATCAATGGTCCTTGGTTGGAGTATCAGCCTCAGAAAAGATCCCTGTACCCAGATTTTTTCATTCTGTTGCTCTCCTTGTGGAGCTCCTGTCCTCTCCAGGACTTACTATTTCCCACTTCTTTCATAAGATTCCCTGCACTCTGCCAAAAGGTTTTAATAAGTCTCAGCATCTGCTTAGATACTCTATAGGATAGAGCCTTTCAGAGGCCCTTTGTGGTTATGGAGAAAGGGGAATCCTCCCCCATTGCTGGTGGGAATGTAAACTTGTACAACCTCTCTGGAAATCAATCTTACGCTTTCTCAGACAATTAGGAATAGCGTTTCCTCAAGATCCAGCTATACCACTCCTAGGCATATATCCAAAAGATACTCAAGTACACAGCAAGGACATTTGCTCAACCATGTTTATAGCAGCTTCATTTGTAATAGTCAGAACCTGGAAACAGCCCAGATGCCCCTCAACTTAGGAATGGATACAGAAATTATGGTATGTCTACACAATGGAACACTACTCAGCAATAAAAAAAAAAGGAAATCATGAAATTTGCAGGTAAATGGTGGGAACTGGAAAAGATCATCCTGAGTGAGGTATCCCAGGAGTAGAAAGACACACAAGCTATATACTCACTCATAAGTGTATATTAAACATATAATATAGGATAAACCTACTAAAGTCTGTATACCTAAAGAAACTAATCAAGAAGGAGGACTCTGGCTAAAATGTTCAATCCAAATTCAGAAAGGCAAAGAGGATAGACATCAGAAGAAGGAGAAAACAGGGAACAGGACAGGAGCCTTCCTTCCACATCTTATAATCTGTTGGTGATGTTGCATCTGTAGCTCCTGTTCTCTTACCTAGTTTTTCAATCTCCAGGATTTCCTCAGTTTGTGTTTTCTTTATTGCTTCTATTTCCATTTTATGGTCATGAATTTTTTTTATTAATATCCTTTACCTGTTTGAGTATATTTTCCTGTATTTTTAAGGGATTTATTTACTTTCTCTTTAAAGGCCTCTATCATCTCATAAGATTGGATTTAAAGTCATTTTCTTATGCTTCAGCTATGTTAAAATATTCAGGGCTTGTTGTGGTAGGATAACTAGACGCTCGTGGTAACATATTGCCCTTGCTCTTGTTGATTATATTCTTAAGCTTCTAGAAATCTGCATTTTGTGGTTATTATGGTTTTGGGTGCTGATTTTGGAGTTTATTTGTTTTAGATGTTTGTTTTTTGAATCCCTCCTTTCCTGGTTTCTGTTTCTTCTCAGTATTCTGGCCTGAGAGGCCTGAGGTTCTAGTGACTAGTGAGTCTTTGGGCCTAGTAGGGTGTCTATGTTCCGATTTTCATAGCCCATGTGGCTTCTGGAGTTTGGGGTGCTAACAATTCCTCTGGAGTTTCCAGTATCCCAGAAGCTGGTGTCCCTGCTGTTTATACAGCCTCTGGGAAAGGAGGCAGAATTGTGGAGGGAATGGGGAACGTTTTCTGGCTGTTGGGTGTGTTTTAAGGAAGAAAGCACAGGGTTTGTGGTCTGGTCTTATCTTGTATCTCTGGGCAGGGGTGATGGGGTACAGTTTACTGCTTCTTGGGTGTGCTTTAAACAGGTTTGGTGATCAATGTTTCTTGAGTATTTTTGCATCAATATTCATGAGGAAAACTGGTCTTTAATTCTCTTTGTTGAATCTTTATGTGTTTTGGGTATAAGTTTAGGTGTCAGATTTAACATTTTTTTTTACCCTGTATCAATTTCCTCTATTGTATCTTAACCCCTGAGATTCTTCTTTCAATCTCTTATGTTTATAATATAGTTACTGTTTGCTTATCTAGATTTTTCTGTGTCTCTAGATTTCTCTGTGTTTTCTTTATTGTTTCTATTTCAATGTTCAGGTCTTAACATTTTCCTTCAGCTGTTCATTTATTTGATTTTTTTCTTAGCTTTCTTTAAGGGATTTATTGATTTCATCCATTTTTGTTGTTGTTTTTTTCTCAATTTCTTTAGGTAATTTGAAAAAAAATCCTTCTATAAGGATACCTATCATCTTCATAAGGTGATTTTAAGGTCATTTTCTTTTGCTTCATCTGCATTAGAATATTCAGGGCTGCTGTCATACAATAGTGGGGCTCTGGTGGTGATATATTGCTCTGGCTGTTATGCTAGTGTCTTACACTAGCATTTACACCTCTGAGTTTGGGATGATAATATGTCTAGGTGCTGATTTCTGAGCTTATATTTTTTGGATGGGTGCTATGTTCCTTGGTTTCTGATTCCTCTTTGGTTTTCTGGTCTTTGCAGCCTGGATTTCTGGCAATCTGCTTGACATCTCTATGGGATCTCTGACCAGGTTGGAGACTTGGCTTCTGGCAATTTGCTTGGTCTTTTGTATAGCAGGTTTTCTGACTGGTATGGCCTGTACCTGAGCATCTGGAGACTGTTGGAATTGAGGTCTGGTGGTGAAGTGGGAGGGAAAACTTGGTATAATGGGTAGGGAGTAGAGGAGTTCATCTGGAAGGGGCTCACTCCCTCTCGAGCTTCTCAGCCCACCCTGCCCGACAGAACTCCACTGTGCTTTGCTCTTCTAGCTTTGCCCTCTCTCCTCCCCTCCCTCCCTCCACCACCAAGCAAACCCTCCCACACCTCTCCAAACACATACACACACACACACACACACACACAAATGCCAGGCCACACCTTCTCCTCACACAAGCAGCTCTGACCCCCTTCACCCACCTGGGCAGCTCCCTTGCCCAGAAAAGTGCCAAGACGGAACCAAAACCATTCAGATCATTCAACATGTTTCAGTATAAAATTTAAAAATTTATTTATTGACAATTTCATACATGTACACAATGTATTCTGATCATATTTACCCACAGTTTCAGTGGGACACCCACTGTCCCACTGAAACTCATGATAGAAGAATGAAAGAGAGGGGATATGTGCCTAGCTGCTAGTAAAGCCTTGTACTCTCTCCACACTTGGTAAATGTTCTACAGCAAAATAATGTCCTCCCTTATTTTTCTTAGTATTTATTTTGTTTTGTTTTTTTAGTCATAGGAAACACCTCTAAAATTACTATTCTTTTTTTATATTTTTATATATTACAATTTATTCACTTTGTTTCCCAGCTGTAGCCCCCTTTCTCATTCCCTCCCAATCCCAGCTTCCCTCCCTCTTCTCCTCCTATGCCCCTTCCCCAGTCCAATGATAGGGCAGATCCTCCTTCCCTTCCATCTGACACTAGCCTATCAGGTCTCATCAGGACTGGCTACATTGTCTTCCTCTGTGACCTGGTAAGGCTGTTTCCCCCTTCAGGGGGAGGTTATCAAAGAGCCAGCCACTGAGTTCATGTTGGAGACAGTTCCTGCTCCCCTTACTAGGGTAAAAACCTGGAGACTGAGCTACCATGGGCTACATCTGTGCAGGGGTTCTAGATTATCTCCATGGATGGAAAAGACCCCTGTGCCCAGAATTTTTGGTTCTGTTGCTAACCTTGTGGAGCTCTAGTCCCCTCCAGGTCTTTCTATCTCTCCCTTCTTTTATAAGATTCCCTGTACTCTGCACAAATTGTGGCTATGAGTCTCACCATCTGCTTTAATACCCTGCTGGGTAGAATCTTTCAGAGGCCCTCTTTGGGTAGGCTTCTGTCTTGTTTGAATTGAAGACTGGGCCTTGCCAAAAGTGAGTTCAACAATAATAGGAACTGTAGTAAATAAAGAAATATAACCGATTTACATGCTTATCGGTATTCCTCAAGTGGTGATTAGTTACGACCATTTGTATTAATATAAATGCATTACTCTTCAAGAGCCCTAAAATTAATTGTATTCCAAATCATTTGCCATCCTAGGCTATCAATTACCTTTTATTTTCCAAATCTTTTGTGGTTAAAGGCATTTTCACGCTGCTAGGAAATGGAAGGATCAGTATTTCATTATTTTTACATTAATAATCATATTTTAAATTATCTGGATTCTCTCCCTGAGGAAGAAACTGATTGTTCTCAAATTATAAATGTCTACAATAGTCTTCTCCCTCTGCACAAGCCAGCTAGTGAGATGCATGTTCCATGAAATTTTATAACACAAATGTTTCCCAAGGCAACAGCAGAGACAAGTTGGGATGAGAGCCAAAGAATTGTTGGATAAGTGGGTTCGGTTGCTAAGCAATATGGATGGATTTCTTTACTTGTAAAATTTGGTATTTCTAGGTAGAACATTGCATGGAAAAGTAGAACTGTGTCTCTTTTGTCTCATTAGGCAAAATCTGTATGTAGTCAAGTTATTAACCGTGTTTCTATGTTTTATCATGCGGTGCTCCAGTGTGCCTTATAGGCAAACAGGGAACACTGCTTGCTCTGGGCAACTTCTTTTCAAGCTGACTCCCACTTCCCTCATTGCCCATCACATCATCCCTTACAACCTGTAACTCCCTTATTGTGAGAGGCCCTTCTCACTATGATGATGTGTGTGTTTTTCATTAATTCAAGGCCCACACTCCAAACTACCCATATTGGAAGTCTCACATTCTGATCTACTGTTTTCCTGACCTATTTCCTTAAGAACCAGGCCCCAGACAATGAATGGCAGCCCAGAGACAACTAATGGTATTCAGACATTCAGTCCTGAATCTATATACCCTGCCTCACCACAAGCACAAAGCAGAGAAACTGAAGTTAAATTGGGGTGAGGCTATGAATTCTCAAATCTACAACCAGTGATGTACTTCCTCCAGCAAGGCCACACTGCTGAAACAGTGCACCAACTAGGAGCCACGTGCCTAAATAGCTGAGCTATAGGGACATTTTTCACTCAAACTAATGAATAGGTTACTAGAAAATATTATAAAACCCTGTGTGCTTTAAAGAGAAACACAACATATGACAACAGATGCAACAATGCAAAGAATGAAAATAATGGTTGAACAGTTTAGAAGATAATGTTTGATATGAAAATATTAAATAGACTCTATGCAGCACTCATGTTGAAGGGTCTCAGCTAGTACAACTGCCCATCCCTTCACAGCAACACACCTTTCATATTACCCAAAGTTGCAGAATACCTCCTCTTAGCTTGTTCCCTTCCTTTGAGAAGCAACTGATTCCTATCAGCTGCCTACCATACTTAAGTCCTAGATAGAGAACAAATACAAGAGAAAGAAATTAAAGGAGATAAAACAGGAAATGAAGAAGTCAAAATATCCTTGTTTGAAGACGTGATTCCATACATAAAAGACCGTAATGACTCCACCTGAAGACTTCTTCAGATGATTTAGCAAAGTATCAGGATACAAATTTAATGCACATAAGTCAGAAGCCTTCCTATATACAAATGACAAAGATACTGAGAAAGAAATAAGTGAAACAATATTATTCCTAACATCCTGAAAAAAACATTTTAGAAAAAATTTAACCAACAAAGTGAAAGTCTTGTACAATAAAAAATTTAAGATACTGAAAAATGAAATTAAAGAAGATACCAGAAGATGGAAAGGCCTTCCATGCTCATGAATTGGGAGGATTAATCTTATTTAAAAAAGCCATACTAGCAAAAGCAGCCTACAGATTCAATGCAATTCTCAGTGCAATCCCAACATAACACCTCATGAGAATTTAAAAGCAAGATTAAATTTCATATAGAAAGACAACATCCAGGATAGTAAAATATGTTCGGAACATTAAAACAAACAAACAAACAAACAAACAAACCTGCTAGAGGTATCACCATTCCAGATTGCTAGTTATACTACTAAGTTAGAAATAAAAAAGCATGAAATTGATTTAAAAACAAACACATTGACTAATGTAAAGGAACTAATCTATATATAAGCCAAAACTCCTATAGCCACCCGTGTTTTGATAAAAAGGCCAACAGCACACATCGGAAAATATGATAGCATCTTAAACAAATGGTGCTAGTCAAACTAAATAGCTATATGTAGAAGTATAAAACTAGATCCCTATCTCTCACTATCCACAAAGCATAACTACCAATGGGTTGAGAACCTCAACATACTACCTAATACTCTAGATAAGATAGAGAAAAATGTAGGGTATAGATTTGAACACATCGGCACAGGAAAGGACTTTCTGAACAAGACACCAATAGCACAGGTATTAAAACCAAATTAATAAATGGAATCTCATGAAACTAAAAAAAAAAGCTGCATAGTAAAGGATACCATCATCAGAATGAAGGGACATTCTACAGAGGAGTGAAAAAACCTTTAAGAATTATATCTCTGTCTAAAGATTAGCATATAGAGCCTACAAAGTACAGCAACAAAAAACAAACAAAAAACAACCCCCAAACAAAAACAATAAAACAAAGCCTACACATAAAACAAAACCTCGAAAGTGAATGAACTATAATTAATAAAAATAAAATTAATTAAAAATGAAAAAGAAAAATAAAACAGAAACTCAGCTAAGAAAAGTGCATGGTATTAAACAAAGAATGTTCAGAAACAAAAAAAAGGAAAGGAAAGAAAGACAGAAAAAAAAGAAAGCAATGCAAATGGCTAGAAAACATTTAAAAATGATCAGTATCATTAGTCATTATGGAAACACAAAATAAAATTACTTTAAGATTTTATCTTGGACAGGAGCCTAACACAGAGGGCCTCTGAAAGACTCTACCTAGCAATGTATCAAAGCAGATGCTGAGACTCATAGCCAAACTTTGGGCAGAATGCAGGGAATCCTATGAAAGAAGGGCCAGATAGTAAGACCTGGAGAGGACAGCAGCTCCACAAAGAGAGCAACAGAACCAAAAAAAATCTGGGACAGTGGAACAGGGGTTTTGTCTGAGACTGATACTCCAACCAAGGACCATTCATGGATATAACCTAGAACCCCTGCTGAAATGTAGCCCATGGCAGCTCAGTCTCCAAGTAGGCTCCTTAGTAAGGGGAACAAAGACTGTCTCTGACATGAACTCAGTGGCTGGCTCTTTGACCCTCCCCCCCATTAGGGGGTAGCAGCCTTGCTAGGCTACAAAGGAGGACAATGCAGCCAGTCCTGATGAGGCCTGAGAAGCTAAGGTCAGACTGAAGGGGAAGAAGATCTCACCTATCAGTGGACTTAGAGAAAGGCATGGGAAGAGATGAGGAAGGGAGGGTAGAATTGGGAGGAAATGAGGAAGGGGGCTACAGCTGGAATAAAAAGTGAATAAACTACAATTACTATAAAAATAAAATTTAGGGATTTGGCAAGATGGCGGTGCCGGAAGGACTCTCGTTCTGACCAGCAGCATAGCAGGATCGACACAGTGACCAGCAGTCAGAAGTCATGGCCCTAAAACACAAGTGATTGTGTTTCCCAGGTGAGAGGATACCTCACGGTGGGGGATTCAATAACTCACCTGGCTAAACCGAGAAAGAGATCCCGGTTCTGCCAGGCACTTGGTCGCCAGCCCAGAGCCACATGCTGGCGTGCTCTGATCACTGTCCCAGACTGAACTGTGGGCACCATAATATCAGAGACTGGAATTTCTAGTCGAGAGATAACCCCACGGTGCAGGAAACGATTGGGACTGACCTTAGGTCACCCAGACATTCCTTGGAAAAGACCTGGGGTTCCGAGGGCACCCAGGAACCAGCTGAGAGCCAGAGCCCAGAACCCAGGTACCTGAACAGAGTCCTACCTGCATGCCTGACTCACTGCCCCAGAGAGAACTGTGGCCCCTAGGGCACCAGAGACTGAGTTTCTCTGTAGGGTGCAAACCCACAGGGAGGGGAACGGCTGGTCTGATCTCAGAGTACTCAGTGGATACCACCACCCCGAAAAGGTCTCAGGAAAAATCACTCAATTTCAGGAGACTCCCAGGCACCCAAATGCCAGAAAGTCAGAAAAGCTGAGCCATGCAAGTCTGTGCCTGTGGGTTCTACTCACCATCACAGACAGAATGGTGGTCCCCAAAGCAAAGACTGGGCGTCCCTGTCAGGAGGGAACCTCACAGCAGGGGGATCATCAGATCCAATGCTCAGGACACCCAGCTCCAGAAGAATTTCTGGATTCTGGATTCACTCAGACTCTAGTCTCTAGCCTTCTACTGCAGGCAGGAGTGCTGTGCTCACCCACCATTATTGAGTACCACTAGGGCACTGGTGAACACAGCTTCATCCTCAGACCTACAAAAGCGAGAGTGCCATTACAGCAGCCCTCAGACACTGCTCCAAGGTTCATGACAAAACTGTGGGAATCTCTGGTTCTTCAAGAGGGCTGCACCCTACAATTACACCTTAAGAGCAACAGCTGATGCTCACTAAATTCAGAGCAAGAAACCCAGCAGCAGGACAGCCATCACAAGGACCTCTCCTGATGAGAGGAGAGCCTTCCCAGACACGACAGTTACCACACAGTTCCATACACCTGAAGTGAACTGTGACAATTCCTGAGAAACACCACTCAGTCAGTTGACCATACCCAAAAAGCAGAGGAGAACTTCAGAACCCCATCAAGTGGATTCTCCCCACCCCATGACCCAGCAGGTACCAGAAATTAACAGACAACACCTGAGACAGAGAGATGGGTAGAGTCCAGCAAAAAAGCACAACCAACAAAACGCAAAGCAATATGGCATCCCCAGAACCCAGTTATCCAGGGGCAAGTAGCCCTGGACACCCTAACACAAGTGAAATTCAAGAAGATGACCTTACATCTATGCTAATGAAGAGGTTAATGGAGGAAGCAAATAAAATGCATAAAGAATTAGGGGAAGATATAATAAAACTGATTGTGGCCATCTGTAAAGAAATATAGGAAGATGCAGCCAAACAGATTGTAGCATTTAGAGAGAAAATGATTAAATCACTGAAAGAAATAAAAGAAACAGAGGAATGTTCAAAGAGACAGGTGAAGGAATTGAAGAAAAAACTGGAAAATACAGTCAGACAGGTGAAGGAAATCAAAAAAACAGTTCAAGATCTGAAGATAGAATCGGAAAACTTAAAGAAAACACAAATGGAAGAAATCATGGAGAGGGAGAATCTAGGAAAGAAAACAGGAAATACAGAGGTAGGCCTAACCAACACACTACTACAGGTGTGGAAGATACAATGGAAGAAATCGATGTATCCATCAAAGAAAATAATAAATCTAAAAAATAATAAATCTAAAAAATTCCTGACACGGAGAGGCCAAGATGGCCCCTTTTTTTGGGGGGGGGTGGCGGGAGACAAGATGGTGGCACCAGGAGAACACTGCATCTAAGAACACTGCATCTACAAAGCAGGACAACATTTTCCATACAGCAACCAAGAGACTGAACTCTGGGCCCTAAAACAACAGCGATCATGTTTCCCAGGAGAGAGGAAACATCCAGGGCATAGGAATCAGGGGGGTCCACGCTCAGGTCACCCAGCCAGAACCTGGAAGAGATCCGGGTCGTACAGGCACTAGGTCACCAGACCAGAGCCACACGCCTGTGCCTGCATGTCCTGATCATCTTCCCAGGCTGATTGGTGGGCACAAAAACACCAGAGACCAGGAGTCCCAGTCATGAGAAAAACCCACAGAGAAGGAAAGCAGAGGGACTGGCCACCGGTCACCCAGACTACCTGGAAAAAGTCTCACAGACTGCGGTACCCACCACCATCACAACTGAGCTCCCGCTGCCAGCACAGACAGGGGCTGCGTCTGGGAGTTCCTGTCGGGAGAGGCCCCCACAGGGAAGGAAGGAAACAGTACTGACTTGGGACACCCAGGCTTTACCTGGGGAAAGTTTCTCACAGACCAGTGGGTACGAGCCCCATCACTGAACTGGCCCCAGGCTGGAAGAACAGAGAGTAGTTGGGCACCCAGCTCCTGCAGACTAGCAAGCAGGCACGCATGCCACCAGCCCAGAGACCTGCTTTGTACCAACTATTCCTCACAGACAGAACTGTGTGCCCAAGGACATCAGAGACTTGGTGTCACTGTCTGGAGAAATCCTCACAGGGAACTAAGCAAAGGGGACAGATTTAGGCCACCCAGTATATCCCTGGAAAAGGTCCCACAGTCTGGCCCAACCCAGGGACCTTCTGTGCACCAGATAGCCTGCTGTTACCAGGAGAGCAGTACTCACCCACCACAGATTACTGCTTGGGTACTGGAGCACAGAGCCCCAACCTCAGACCTTCAAAAGCCCGGGACCCCGAGAACAACCCCCAGATACTGCTCCACGGGGTAACCACTTATCCCTAACAAAACTGACCAAACCACGGGATTCACAGGATACAGCAGCAGATCACTAAATTCACTTCAAGAAACTGGGCAGTTGTCTTTAGGACTTCTCCTGGTGAGAGGAGAGCCCTCTCGACTAATAAGGACTACAGCTAACGTTCAGGTCTCTACCCCTGAGGTGAGCAGCTGCAACTCCTGAAAAACACCAGCCATCCAGTGACTATACCCAAAAAGCTGAGAAGGCTTCTTTCAGGAAAACCCATCTCCTGACAAAGGATTCTCTCCACCACAGGATTCTAGGAAAAACCAGAAACCAACTTCAAAAACCTAAGATAACCCAATGGGTAGAGGCCAGCATAAAAGCTCAACCAACAAAAGCCAGAGCAATATGGCATCTCCAGAACCCAGTTATCCAGGGACAGGTAGGCCTAAACACCCCAGCATAATTGAAATGCAAGAAGAGGACCTAGCATCTATGATCACTAAAAAGATAACAGAGGAAACAAATAATATGCATGAAGAAATAGAGGAAGATAAAAAGAAGCAGTTTATGGCTATCTGTAAAGAAATAGAGGAAGTTGCAGCCAAATAGTTAGTGGCCTATAGAGAGGAAATGCTTAAATCACTGAATGAAATAAAAGAAAAAGAGGATTGTTCAAACAAACAGCTGAAGGAATTGATGGAAAAACAGGAAAATAGAGTCAGACAAGTGAAGGAAATCAACAAAATGGCTCAAGACCTGAAGACAGAATTGGAAAACTTAAAGAAAACACAAATGGAGGAAATTGTGGAAAGAAAGAACTTAGGGAAGAAAACAAGAACCACAGAGGTTAGCATAATCAATAGACTACAAGAGATGGAAAAAAAAAAACTCAGGTGTGTAGATAAAATGGAAGAAATAGATGTATATGTCAAAGAAAATGTTAAATCTAAAAAATTCCTGACACAGATCGTCCAAGAAATTCAAGACAACATAAAAAGACAAAACCTAAGAATAATAGGTGTAGAGGAAAAAGAAGATTCCGTCCTCCAAGGACCAGAAAATATTTTCAACAAAATCATTGAAGAAAATTTCCCCAAAGTAAAGGAGAGGCCAATAAGAATTCAAGAGGCCTACAGAACACCCAATAAATTAGACCAGAAAAGAAAATCCTCCCAACTAATAATAATCAAAACAGTAAATATACAGAACTAAGAAAAGGTACAAAGCTGCAAGGGAAAAAGGCCAAGTAACATATAATAGCAAACCCATTAAAATCACACCTGACTTCTTAACAGAGACTATGAAAGCCAAAAGAGCCTGGACAGATATCATGCAGACCCTAAGAGAACACAAATGTCAGCCCAGGCTACTATACCCAACAAAACTCTCAGTCCTCATAGATGGAGAAAACAAGATATTCAATGATAAAAAAAATTTCAACAATACCTACACAAAAATCCAGCATTACAGAAGACACTAGAAGGAAAAAATACAACCCAAGAAAACTAGCTACTTTCAAGAAAACACAGGAAATAATTAACCTCACTACAGCAAAACAAAAAGCAACCAAACAAACTGATGACCACAGCCAACATCAAAATCAAAGGATCTAGCAGTCACTGGACATTAATCTCTCTCAACATCAATGGACTCAATTCTCCAATAAAAAGACACAGACTAACAGAATGGATGCGTAAACAAGATCCAGTAATCTGTTGCATACAAGAAACTCACCTAAGTCACAAAGATAGACATTACCTGTGGGTAAAGGGTTGGAAAATGCTTTCCAAGCAAATGGACCCAAGAAGCAAGCAGGAGTAGCCATTCTAATAGCTGATAAAATAGACTTTCAACCAAAATTAATAAAAAGAGATGGGGAAGGACACTTCCTACTCAACAAGGGAAAACTTCAACAAGAAAACATCACAATCCTGAACATCTATGCCCCAAATACAAGGGCATCCACATTTGTAAAAGAGACATTGATAAAATTTAAACCACACATAGATCCCCACACATTCATAGTGGGAGTCTTCAACACCCCACTCTCAACAAAGGACAGGTCAACAAGACAGAAATTAAACAAAGAAACAATGTCTCTAACAGAGGTCATGAATCAAATGGACCTAACAGACATTTACAGAACCTTATACCGAAACACAAAAGAATTTACCTTCTTCTCAGCACCTCATGGAACCTTCTCCAAAATAGAGCATATAGATGGTCATAAAGCAAGCCTCAACAGATAAAAGAAGATTGAAATAATCCCCTGTATCCTGTGCCTACTAAGTGCCTTCAAGAAGAAATTTGAGACAGCTCATTCAAGCAACTTAATGGCTCACCTAAAAAACCTAGAAAAAGAAGAAGTAGTCACATGAAAAAGGAGTAAAAGGCTGGAAATAATCAAACTCAGGGTTGAAATCAATCAATTAGAAACAAATAAAACAATTCAAAGAATCAATGAAACAAAAAGCTGGTTCTTTGAGAAAATCAACAAGATACACAAACCCTTAGCCAAGCTAACTAAAAGGCAGAGAGACACCATCCAAAGCAACAAAATCAGAAATCAAAAGGGGGACATAACTACAGACACTGAGGAAATCCAAAAAATCATTAGAACTTACTTCAAAAGACTTTATGCCACCAAATATGAAAACCTAAATGAAATGGACAATTTCCTTGATCAATTTGACTTACCAAAGCTGAATCAGGACCAGTTAAATCAATTAAATTGTCTTATAAACTTCAAGGAAATAGAAGCAGTAATCAAAGTCTCCCATCCAAAAAAAAAGCCCAGGACCAGAAGGTTTCAGTGCAGAATTTTACCAGACCTACAAATAAGAGCTAACTTCTCTTCAAATTATTCCACAAAATAGAAACAGAAGGAACACTACCAAACTCATTCTATGAAGCCACAGTCACCTTGGTACCTAAACCTCACAAAGACCCAACAAAGAAAGAGAATTTCAGGCCAATCTCCTTTATGAACAATGATGCAAAAATACTCAACAAATACTTGCAAAATGAATACAAGAATACATCAAAGATATCATCCACTATGACCAAGTAGGCTTCATCCCAGGTATGCAGGGGTGGTTCAATATATGGAAATCCATCAATGTGATCCACCATATTAACAAACTGAAAGAAAAAAAAAACACATGATAATCTCCCTAGATGCTGAAAAAACATTTGACAAAATCCAACACTCATTCATGTTTAAAGTATTGGAGAGATCAGGGATACAAGCACATATCTAAACATAGTAAAGTCGATATACAGGAAGCCTATAGCCAACATCAAACTGAACAGAGAGAAACTTAAAGCAATCCCACTGAAATCAGGGACAAGACAAGGCTGCTCACTCTCTCCATATCTCTTCAAGGCAAGGCGGCCCCCTCTTCCATATTTCTTCATCATTGTTCTTGAAGTCCTTGTTAGAGCAATAAAACAATTGAAGGAGATCAAGGGGATACAAATTGGAAAGGAAGAAGTCAAAGTATCACTATTTGCAGATGATATGATAGTTTACGTGAGTGACCCCAAAAACTCTACCAGGGAACTCCTTCAGCTGATTAACACCTTCAGCAAAGCGGCTGGTTACAAAATTAACTCCAAAAAATCAGTAGCCCTCCTGTATACAAAAGACAAAAGGGCAGAGAAAGAAATTAGGGAAACAACACAATAGCCACAAAGGACATAAAGTACCTTGGTTTGAATATAACCAAGCAAGACAAAGACTTGTATGAAAAAATTTCCAGTCTCTGAAGAAAGAATTAGAATAAGATATTAGAAGATGGGAAGATCTCCTATGCTCATAGCTTGACAGTATTAATATAGTAAAAATGGCCATCTTACCAAAAGCAATCTAAAGATTCAATGCAATTCCAATCAAATTACCAACACTATTCTTTACAGACCTTGAAAGAAAAATTCTCACCTTCATGTGGAACAAGAAGAAACCCAGATTTGCTAAAACAATTTTCTACAGTAAAAGATCTTCAGGAAGTATCTCCATCCCTGATCTCAAGCTGTACTATAGAGTAACAATACTAAAAACTGCATAGTACTGGCATAGAAACAGACTGGTGGATCAATGGAATTGAATAGAAGACCCTGACATAAATCCACACATTTATGGACACCTGAATTTTGACCAAAGATGCTAAAACCACTCAATGGAAAAAAGACAGCATCTTCAACAAATGGTGCTGGTCTAACTGCATGTCTACATGTAGAAAAATGCAAATAGTTCCATACTTATCATCCTGCACAAAAATAAAGTCCAAGTGGATCAAAGACCTTAATATAAAACCAGACACAATAAACCACTTAGAAGAAAAAGTGGGGAAGAGCTGGGAACTCACTGGCACAGGAGACAAATTCCTGAACAGAACACCAAGGCTCTAAGAGCAACAATCAATGAATGAGACCTCATGAAACTGAGAAGTTTCTGTAAAGCAAAGGACACTGCCTACAGACTGGGAAAGGATCTTCACCAACCCTATATCTGACAGAGGACTAATATCCAGTATATATAAAGAACTAAAGAAGTTAAACAGCAACAAATCAAGTAATCCAATTAAAAACTGGAGTACAGAGCTAAACAGAGAATTCTTTGCAGAGGAATATTGAAAGGCAGAGAAACACTTAAAAAAATGTTCAACGTCCTTAGTCATAAGGGAAATGCAAATCAAAATGACCCTAAGATTTCTCCTTACACCCATCAGAATGGCTAAGATAAAAAATTCAAGTGACAACACTTGCTGGAGAGGTTGTGGAGAAAGTGGAACCCTCCTTTACTGCTGGTGGGAATATAAACTTGTACAACCATTCTGGAAAGCAATCTGGCGCATCTTCAAACAATTTGGAATAATAGTGTTTCCTCAAGATCCAGCTATACCACTCCTAGGCATATACCCAAAAGAGGCTCAAGTACACAATAAAGACATTTGCTCAGTCATGTTTGTAGCACCCTTACTTGTAATAGCCAGAAGCTGGAAACACCCCAGATGCCCCTCAGTGGAGGAATGGATACAGAAATTGTGGTACACAATGGAATATTACTCAGCAATAAAAAAAAAAGGAAATAATGAAATTTGAAGGTAAATGGTGGGATCTGGAAAAGATCATCCTGAGTGAGCTGTCCCAGAAGAAAAAGATGCACACGGTATATATTCATTCATATAGACATATAATATAGGATAAACCTACTAAAATCTGTACACCTAAAGAAACTAATCAAGAGGGAGGTCTCTTGCTAAAATGCTCAATTCCTATCCAAAAAGGCAAAGAAGATGAACATCAGAAGAAGGAGAAAAGAGGGAGCAAGTCAGGAGCCTGACACAGAGGACCACTGAAAGGCTCTGCCCTGCAGACTATCAATGCAGATGCTGAGACTTATGGGCAACCTTTGGGCAGAGTGCAAGAAATCTTAGAAAAGAAGTGGGAAACAATAAGATCTGGAGAGGACAGGAACTCCACAAGGAGAACCAAAAATTCTGAGCACAGGGGTCTTTCCTGAGACTCATACTCCAACCAAGTCTATCATGGAGATAACCTAAGACCTCTGCACAGATGTAGCCCACGGCAGTTTAGTATCCAAGTGGGTTCCATTGTAATAGGAACACGGACTGCCTCTGAAATGAACTGATTGGCCTGCTCTTTAATTACCTTCTCCTGAGGGGGAAGCAGCATTACCATGCCACAGAAGATGACAATGTAGTCACTCCTGATGAGACCTAATTGATTAGGATCAGAAGGAAAGAAAAGAAGTCGTCCCCTATCAGTGGACTTGGGGAGGGGCATGCAAGCAGAGGGTGGAGGAACGGAGGGATTGGGATGGGAACAGAGAGGGAACCACAGGGGGGATACAAAGTGAATAAAGTGTAATTAATAAAGAATTTTTAAAAAGTTAAGAAATAAAATAACATTTAATTAAAAATGATTTTATCTCACCCAGTCAGAATGGCTGAGGATTAAATAATAATAATAATAATAATAATAATAATAATAATAATAATGAAATGTTGGTGTGGATATGGGGGAAGGGGAATGTGTTTCCACTGTTATTGGGAGGACAAACTGGTACAACATGTAAATTCTGTGTGGATATTTTTCCAAAAGTTAGAACTGGGTCTACAACATGATCTAGCTATACCACTTTTAGGCACATACCCCCAAAATTCTATATTTTACTACAGAGGGGCTTGTTCATCCATATTTACTGAAGTTTATTCACAATAGCCAAGAAATGGAAATAGCCTAGATGGCTATCAATTATTGAATAGATAGTGACATTATTCAGTAGTTAGGAAAATGAAATTATAAAATTGATAGGTCAATTATAGGAAGCAGAAATTATCATTTTGAGGTAATCTAGACCTTAAAAGACAAACATTGCATGTTTCCTCTCATTTATTGATGTCATGTTTGAATTTTTAAAGATATATTTTATATTTGAAATACCCGTAGAGGTCAAGAAATTATTCCATGTCACATGAGTGGATTTCAGGGAAAGGAGACTGAGGATGCTCAGCTACTTAGGACACTCAGAGATGTCTGTGGAAAGTTACTTTTGCCTCATATTTTCAAAGCATCTTTTCTATGCAGAAGCTTGTTCACACACTTGATACCTTAGCATTACAATTGCCTATAGTATCCAATACAGACATATGCTGTATAGGTGTGTAGCTTAGAAGCAGCAGGCTAACATATGGTGTATGTATATAGCAGGTGCCACTGCCTAGTATGTGTATGAACACTCCATGATGCATGTACAATGTTCAGGTTGCTAGCTGATGTGTCTCAGTTATCATGGCTGTTGAGAAAGAGTAGCATCATCAGTCAACTGTCATTGATGGACAGTTACATATTTTATTCAATAAGAGGAGCATATTCTTCTTACATGCACATAGAAAATTCACCAAGAAAAAACACATTTGGGACCATGATACACATCGATAAAAACAGAACCATATATAGGATTCTATGTTACAGGGGATTTAAATTTAGAATCAGTAACAGCAAGATAATTCTCAAACAGTTTCAAATCAAAACATCTTAAACCCACACAGGTCAATGAAAAAGTTTGATGTGAAAGTTAAAAAAACTATGTGCAGTAAGTGAAAAGAAAGTAAAATCTCATCAGAAGCAGAGTTCAGAGAGGAATTTATGCCACTGAACACAAATGCTAAAATTTAAATACTCAAAACCAATTTTTGGTTTTTAAGTGAGCCATTAAGTTGCTTGAATGAGCTCTCTTGAATTTCTTCTTGAAGGCACTTAGTGCTATGAACTTTCCTCTTAGCACTGCTTTCATTGTGTCCCACAAGTTTGGGTATGTTGTGTCTTCATTTTCATTGATTTCTAGAAAGACTTTAATTTCTTTCTTTATTTCTTCCCTGACCCAGCTGTCATTTAGTAACAAGTTGTTCAGTTTCCATGTGTGTGTAGGCCTTTTGCTATTTCTGTTATTGTTGAGGTCCAGCTCTATTCCATGGTGATCAGAAAAGATACAAGGGATTATTTCAATCTTCTTGTATCTGTTGAGGCTTGCTTTATGACCAACTATATGCTCTATTTTGGAGAAGGTTCCATGAGGTGCTGAGAAGGTAAATTCTTTTGTGTTTGGGTGTAAAGTTCTGTAAATGTCTGTTAGGTCCATTTGATTCATGACCTCTGTCAGAGACATTGTTTCTTTGTTTAATTTCTGTTTTGTTGACCTGTCCTTTGTTGAGAGTGGGGTGTTGAAGTCTCCCACTATGAATGTGTGGGGATCTATGTGTGGTTTAAATTTTATCAATGTTTCTTTAACAAATGTGGGTGCTCTTGTATTTGGGGCATAGATGTTCAGGATTGTGATGTCTTCCTGGTGGAATTTTCCCTTGATGAGTATGAAGTGTCCTTCCCCATCTCTTTTTATTAATTTTGGTTGAAAGTCTATTTTATCAGCTATTAGAATGGCTTCTCCTGCTTGCTTCTTGGGTCCATTTGCTTGAAAAGTCGTCTTCCAACCTTTTACCCTCAGGTAATGTCTATCTTTGTGCCTTAGGTGTGTTTCTTGTATGCAACAGATTGCTGGGTTTTGTTTATGTATCCATTCTGTTACTCTGTGTCTTTTTACTGGAGAGTTGAGTCCATTGATGTTGAGAGAGATTAATGACCAGTGGCTGTTAGATCCCTTGCTTTGGATGTTGGCTGTGGTCATCAGGTTGTATGCTTGGTTGCTTTTTGGTTTACTGTAGTAAGGTTAATTATTTCCTGTGTTTTCTTGAAAGAAGCTAATTTTTTGGGTTGTATTTTCCCTTCCAGTGTCTTCTGTAATGCTGGATTTGTGTGTAGGTATTGTTGAAAATTTTTTTTGTCATTGAATATCTTGTTTTCTCCATCTATGAGGACTGAGAGTTTTGCTGGGTATAGTAGCCTGGGCTGACATTTGTGTTCTCTTAGGGTCTGCATGATATCTGTCCAGGCTCTTTTGGCTTTCATAGTTTCTGTTGAGAAGTCAGGTGTGATTTTAATGGGTTTGCCATTATATGTTACTTGGCCTTTTTCCCTTGTGGCTTTTACTATTTTTTCTTTGTCCTGTATACTTACTGTTTTGATCATTTTGTGACAGGAGGATTTTCTTTTCTGGTCAAATTGGTTGGGTGTTCTGTAGGCCTCATGCATTCTTATTGGCCTCTCCTTTAACTTGGGGAAATTTTCTTCAATGATTTTGTTGAAAATATTTTCTGGGCCTTGGAGAAGGGAGTCTTCTTTTTCCTCTACACCTATTATTCTTAGGTTTTGTCTTTTCATATTGTCTTGCATTTCTTGGACGGTCTGTGTCAGGAGTTTTTTGGATTTAACATTTTCTTTGACAGATACATCGATTTCTTCCATTGTATCTTCGACACCTGAGATTCTTTCTTCCATCTCTTGTAGTCTGTTGGTTATGCTTACCTCTGTAGTTCCTGTTTTCTTCCCTAGATTCTTCCTCTCCATTATTTCCTCCATTTGTGTTTTCTTTAATTTTTCCAATTCTATCTTCAAGTCTTGAGTTGTTTTGTTTACTTCCTTCACCTGTCTGATTGTACTTTCCTGTTTTTCTTTTAGTTCCTTCAACTCTGTTTCTATCATTTCATTCAGTGTTTTAAGCATTTCCTTTCTAAAGGCCATAAACTGTTTGGCTGCAGCTTCCTCTATTTCTTTAGGGATGGCAATATTCTGTTTGAGTTTATCTTCCTCTATGTCTTTACGTATCTTATTTGTTTCCTCTGTTATCATCTTCATGAGCATAGTTGTTAGGTCATCTTCTTGGATTTCAATTATGTTGGGGTGTCCAGGGCTACTTGCCCCTGGGTAACTGGGTTCTGGAGATACCATATTGCTCTGTCTTTTGTTGCTTGAGCTTTTATGCTGGCCTCTACCCATTGTGTTATCTTAGGTGTTTGGGGTTATTTTTTGGTGGTTCCTGGGGATCCTGTTGTGGAGAGAATCCCCTTTGCAGAAAGCTGTTTTTTCCTGAAGGATGTCTTCTCAGCTTTTTGGATATAGTCCCTGGATGGCTGGTGTTTTTTCAGGAGTTCCTGCTACTCACCTCAGGGATAGAGACCTGAGTGGTAACTGTGGTCTTTGTTAGTTGAGAGGGTTCTCCTCTCACCCAGGGAAGTCCTGAGGACAGCTGCCCTGTTTCTGGATTTCCTGCTGTAAATTTAATGATCAGCTGCTGTGACCCAGTTGAACATCTGGTGTGCAGCAACTGTTTGTGCCTGCACAGCTGAGTGATGGTGGCTCGGCCCTGCCGGTCTGCTAGGCTTTTTCCAGGGAAGGATCGGGTGATTTAAGTCAGTACAGTTTCCTTCCTTCCCTGTGGATTCTCTGGAGACAGGGACTCCCAGTCTCTTTTTTTTGCCCTGGTGCACACTGCTCAGTCTCCACCAGCTGGCTGGCCGCAGAAACTGCCTGTGTCTGGAGCACAGCTGAGTGATGGCGGCTCAGTCTCCGCCAGCTATCTGGCGTGAAGAAACTGCCTGTGTCTGCCTTTCCGGCCTTTGGGAGCCTGGGCATCTGCCTAAACTGGGTAATTTTCCCGAGACCTTTTTGGGGTGGGGGTGTCGGCTGAGTGCTCTGAGTTCAGACCAGCCGTTTCCCTCCCTGTGTGTTTGCACTGGACAGTGAAACTCATTCGCTGGTGCCCTGGTGCCCACAGTTCTATCTCAGGTGGCAAATCAGGCGTGCCGGCAGGGCTCTGTGCCCGAGCCTGGGTCCCCGGCTCTGGCTCCAGGCTGGCTCCTGGCGTGCCCGTGGAACCCAAGTCTTTTCCAGGGGATATCTGGGTGACCTAAGGTTGGTCCCAATCGTTTCCTGCACCCTGGGGTTATCTCTCGACTGAAAATTCCAGTCTCTGATAGTGTGGTGCACACGGTTCAGTCTGGGACCATGACCAGAGACACTGGCTTATGGCTCTGGGCTGGGGCTGGGGCTGGGGCTGGTGGCCGGCAGCCAAGTGTCTGGCAGAACTGGGATCTCTTCCGTAGTTTAGCCGGGTGAGTTAAAAGCTGATTGAATCCCCCACCGTGGGGTATCCTCTCACCTGGGAAACACAATGACTGTGTTTTATGGCCGTGAGTTCTGATTGCTTGTCACTGTTCTGATCCTGCTGTGCAGCTGGTAAGAATGAGAGTCCTCCCGGTGCCGCCATATTGCCCCCCCCAATTTCTTAGATGTTTTGTGTTTACTACTTTTCCAGTTTTACTTTTTCTTTGAGTGATGTATCAGTTTCTGCAATTGTATCTTCAGTGCCTGAGATTCTCTCTTCCATCTCTTATATTCTGTTGGTGATGCTTCCCTTTGTGGTTCCTTATCAGTTCTCTAAGTTCTCCAGTTCCAGGGTTTTCTCTGTTTATGTTTTCTTTATTGTTTCTAATTATTTTTTCATTTCTTGCACCATTTGCTTCATCAGTTTGAATACTGATTCTTGTCTTTCCATGATGGCCTCTATTTTTTTGCTAGTTTCCTCTCTGTATGCCTCTATTTGTGCCTCTACAAGTGCCTGTATTTGTTTGACTATATTTGCTGTTATTTCTTTGAGAGCTTTGTTTGTTTCCTCTTTATGTGTCTCTAATAACTGGATAAGCATAGATTTTAAATCTTTTTCCCCTTGTGTCCAGTGAATTAAAACATCCATTGATTTTTGTGGTTGCCAGTGAAGCCATGATGTTCTATTTATTTTGGATGTGTTCTTATGCTGATCTCTAGGTATCTGCTTATCTGTAACTTTTGATGTTTGTTCCTGGAGTCTGTAAGTCGGACTGGGTCTGTCTGTCTCTGATGTCTGGATTATTCTTCAGGAAGATGAGAGAGGTACACCGGTTCAAGAGCGGATGTTGGTGTTTCAGCTGTAACTAAGGAAGGAAAGTGGCAGGCACATGCATGCAAGTGTACGAGTGTGCGTGGAAGTGTACCTTGATGTTAGGGTGCTAGCAAATGTAGATGACTGGAAGGGTGGAGCTGAAGCACAGGAGGGGTTGTTGAATACCTCAGTGCCCTACAGGATTGTTGTACTTTCTCCCTGGAATTCAGATCTGTCTGCACTGCAAGACTTATTTTCCTGGACTCCATTGAAAGACCCACAGAGAAGGAGCTTCAATGTGAGAATGCTGGCCCAAGATTCCTTATGTTGCCCACAGTGGGTGTGTGGGTTGGAGGGATCAGATGTCTGTCTGCTACTGTAGAGGGAGCCTGGATCTGGGGCTCTGCAAGCACTCACTTGAAGGCACATTTACTCTCTGGCAGGCCTAATGGGAAAGCACAGGGGTTCTTCCTGTTCTCTACTCTCAGATTTAGTCCCACAGGGGCAAATGAAAGTGTAGGAGATCGGTCAATGGTAAACACTTTTTGGCTGCCAAGGAGGGATACCCTTACTTGGAGCAGCTGCC
Source organism: Meriones unguiculatus (assembly GCF_030254825.1). Taxonomy (NCBI): domain Eukaryota; kingdom Metazoa; phylum Chordata; class Mammalia; order Rodentia; family Muridae; genus Meriones; species Meriones unguiculatus. Next base: position 46,971,653 of record NC_083361.1, on the reverse strand, counting down.
TCTGCTGTCTCAGTCACTGTGCAGGGAGGATCCTGCTTGTGCTAGTCACTGCCCTGTCACAGCTGCAGACTTGGAAGGCCTGTACTGCTGCTGCCTCTGCTATCTCAGTCACCAAGCTTAGAGGCTTGTGCTTGGGGCAACCACTACATTCTCTGCTGAGCAGGGAGACCCATGCTTGTAGGAAGGGAATGTGCAGGGGGGTTGAATATTCTCGACTATCAGTCCCTGGAGATGTCCACTGGTGATCGAGATTGAAATTATCCCAGCTCACTGGTTGTCTCCTCTCACTCAGGAAGCCTCAATGTAAATGTTTTGGCTTCAACTGCTCCTCTACTCACCAATTTTAGAGTTTCAGATCCTGTGCCCCTGTGCAGGATCTGTGCAGGATCTTGGACTCCTGCTGTTATACTTGTAATTGGCTTAATCAACATTCAAGGTCTGTATATTTCTTGCATGGATTATTTCAAACTGGTTTCCTAATTGATCCCTTTCATATACCAATATCTGTGCATACATACCCATTGGTTTGTCTCTTGAAGACCATAAATTAATATGGACACCTAGATGCAAACATGGTATAAGATGAAAGCAGTCATGCTAATACTTTGATCTGGGAGTTTTAGCACTCTAAGTTTAGACAGCTTTAGCAAAGTAACACAACATATAGATGATAAACAAACATGAAAATATCCAGTATTAATAGTCTTTATTCACCTAAACATTACCACTGCACCATAATGAAATGGCTAAAATAAAAAAAAATACTGATAATAAAGTATAGTTGACAAAGAAACCAAACAATGGGAACATCCATTGGATCCATCTGGAACTGGAGATTTGTGTAACCATTTCAAAAACTTGTCACCTTTTTATCAGTCTAAAGATAACAAGACCATATGATTCAGTCATTATGCTATTAAACATTCATTAAACTGAGTAAAACAATTATGATTACATGAAAACTTTTACATAAATATTTATATTGGTGTGTTTTAGTTTCCACCAAATGGAAGTAACCAAGCTATCATTTAATAAAAGAGTGATCACACAAACTTGCTATACTTATAAAGTAATGTGTTTTTCAGCAATAAGAATCAAGTTGCCAATTCACAAAGAGACATAGAAGACCATTACAGATTGCTAAAAGAGGAAATATTCTTATCTTAATCAAAGCTAATTAGATGTTTTTATGCATACATCCGAAAAAAAAACAAAAAAATTAGTATTTGTAAGGAATCCAGGAAGTTTGGGATGGACCAACGGTAAAGAAATCACACATCCATTTTGTTCCATTTTTCTGTGTGTATTTTTAAGGTGATATATTACACATTTCTTAAAACCCACAACATAATAACAGCATGGCTCAGTAACTGTAAAAACTCACACTAAAGCAAAATGTGAGAAATAAGGAAAACTTGAGCAGTGGGATCTTTCTGTTTAGTTCTGGTGGATATCCAAGAGCAATGGTAATAATATATGTATAATATATTGTATATAATATATGTTATATAATAATATATAATGCCAATATTATATATATTATGTAATATACATATGTATCCTACATAGGTCCATATATATCCTATATATAGGTCCATATATATATATGGACCCCTCTCTGCAGGCTCTCTGAAAACCATTCAAAAGTAGCTACCTCAGACTCAGCAATGAGACTTTTGTTCATAAATATGTGGCTTTTAGGGGCAGTTTTATTAACTCACACAGGGTACCTCCATTTAAATTTGTAAAACTACATATTTTTTAAATTGGTTAGAAGAAAAAGTGGGGAAGACTCTAGAACCCATTGGTATAGGAGACAACTTCCTGAACAGATCACAAACAGCACAGGCCCTAAGAGCAACAACCAATACATGGGACCTCATGAAACTGAAAAACTTCTGTAAAGCAAAGGACACCATCATCAAAACAAAACGACTGCCTACAGATTGGGAAAGAATCTTCACCAACCCTCTATCTGACAGAGGGCTAATATCCAGTATATATAAAGAACTAAAGAAGCTGAAAAGCAGCAAACCAAGTAATCCACTTAAAAAATGAGGAACAGAGCTAAACAGAGAATTCTCTGTAGAGGAATATCGAATGGCAGAGAAAGACATAAAGAAATACTCAACGTCATTAGCCATTAGGGAAATGCAAATCAAAACGACCCTGAGATTTCACCTTACACCCATCAGAATGGCCAAGATCAAAAACTCAAGTGACAACACATGCTGGAGAGGCTGTGGAGAAAGGGAAACCCTCCTCCACTGCTGGTGGGAATGTAAACTTCTACAACCACTCTGGAAATCAATCTGGTGCTTTCTCAGACAACTAGGAATAGTGCTTCCCCAAGATCCAGCCACACCACTCCTAGGCATATATCTTTTGGATATATATATATCCAAAAGATATATGCCTATCAATAAGGACAATAAGGACATTTGCTCAACCATGTTTGTAGCAGCTTTATTTGTAATAGCCAGAAGCTGGAAACAGCCCAAATGCCCCTCAACTGAGGAATGGGTGCAGAAATTGTGGTACATCTACACAATGGAATATTACTCAGCAATGAAAAATTAGGAAATAATGAAATTTGCAGGAAAATGGTGGAACCTGGATGGGATCATTCTGAGTGAGCTGTCCCAGAAACAGAAAGACACACATGGTATATACTCACTCATATAGACATGTAATATAGGATGAACCTACTGAAATCTGTACAACTAAAGAAACTAATCAAGAGAGAAGACTCTTACTAAAATGCTCAATCCCCATCCATAAAGGAAAAGAGGAAGGACATTAGAGGAGGAAGAAAACAGGAAACAGACTGGGAACCTGCCACAGAGGGCCTCTAAAAGGCTTTGCCCTACAGACTATCAAAGCAGATGCTGAGACTTATGGCCAACTGTTGGGCAGTGTGCATGGAATCTTATGTAAGACGTGGGAAATAGTAAGATCTAGAGAGGTCAGGAACTCTACAAGGAGAGCAACAGAACCAGAAATTTAAACACAGGGGTCTTCCCAGAGATTTATAGTCCAACCAATTACCATGCATGAAGATAACCTAGAACCCCTGCACAGATGTAGCCCATGGCAGTTTAGTGTCCAAGTGGGTTCCATAGTAATGGGAAGAGGGACTGCCTCTGACATAATCTGATTGGCCTGCTCTTTGATCACCTCCCTCTGAGGGGGGAGCAGCCTTACCAGGCCACAGAAGATGATAATGCAGCCACTCCTGATGTGATCTAATAGACTAAGATCAGAAGGAAGGAGAGGAGGACCTCCCCTATCAGTGGACTTGGGGAGGGGCATGCATGAAGAAGGGAGAGGGAACATGGGGTCAGGAGGGGAAAAGGGAGGGGCTTATGGGGGGATACAAAGTGAATAAAGTATAATTAATAAAAAATTAACTGTGAATAAATGTAGCAATATACAGGAGGATAATATGTTATTATAAGATTTCTTAGATAAAAAAATCAATTAATGTAAATTTATACATTAAAATACAAAGAGGGAAATAAATGGTCCTGTCAAACAACATTCAGAACGAAGTAATGAAAACATGATCTGTAGACTCTCATCAGAATTATCATGATAAGGACATATTCTTAATCTGAAAAAAGGCACCAAGAAAATAATCTAAGCAAATTTCATAGTTAATAGTCATATTCCACAGTCTTCCTTTCTGATATAAGAAAGAATATATCAATGTCCAATCTTAGCACTTCTATACAAACTGTAGTAAAAAGCCTTATCAGTAACGCCAGAAGGGTGGGCAAAAGGGAAGGATGAGGGGATTGGGCAAAGGAGGGAGAAAAAAGGAAGAAAAGAAAGAAGGTAGGGAAGAAAAAAGGGAGGGCAGAGGACAGAGACTATAAATTTATGAAAGAAAATCATAAGAATTTATCTGAACATCATATGTGTACAATTCAAAATAAATTATTTTATATTAAATAAAAAACTACATATTTTAATTGTATTAATCTGTACTAGATTTCTTTGGTTTCCTTGCATCTTCATTTTGGTTTTATACCATATCCCAAACCTTTCTTTTTCTCCTGTTTTTCTGTTCCATTCTTGTTTAAAGATTTCCATAAAAGTACCACCTTCTACTTTCATACCATACATGCTTTGATCTCCCCATCCCCAAAGACATTTCTCCCACACGTCCTGGAACAGGGCATAGAGAAATGAAGCTGGAAGCGAGCTAGAAGCTTTCTTACTGTGGGTTATTACATATAGTGCTATGTATGCTGCTGGGAGAGAAAAACCATTAATAGTCTTTTCCAGTCATAGACCCTGTGTGCTAAAATTCTGTGCCAGGGAAAATGTACAATAGTGGTACCATAGTGGAAGGACTGTTATGGTGGTAACTAGCTCTTTTCTGATTGGATTTAAGGGCTGCTCCATTGAAGTTGAGCACACATCTGACCAAAAGTCTTAGTTGGAAAGGTCACAGGCTCAGGGAAGAATACATTACAAACATTTTTGCTAAATGGACAAAGAGTTTTAAAATTTTGCCTAAATATTTATGTTCATACCCATAAACTGGAGCTGATGTTGTCATGGGAAAGATAAGTTCCTTTTTGCAGTGGGTGATTGTTATTGCAGAGACTCATGGCTGGTGAGAGTGCTGAAAATAACTGACCATTGGTTTTCTGACCTAACTGAGACATTTATCACCCCTCCAAGACTCAGGAAACATCATGAAGTAGAGTTGGAAAGATCACGAGTGAGAGAATGGAGAAGAGCACAGTGAAGTTTTGCTTTGGGGACACGGTATGGCTGTCACCATCACAAAGACACATCAGATGTGGGTATTTGGGCCCAAGTGTGTGCATTCACCTGGACCCATCTACATGTTGCACACACATATGCATGCACACACACACACAGCATTGGGAAAGGAGAAAAACTAGTTGAGAATAGGGGAGTCAGAAAAAACAGAGAGGCCATAGGGAGCGGATATGATGGCAGCCTGTTGTTTCTTTCTTTTTTAGTTTCTTTCTTTCTTAGTTTCTTTCTTTCTTAGTTTCTTTCATTCTTTCTTAGTTTCTTTCTTTCTTTCTTAGCTTCTTTCTTTCTTTCTTAGCTTCTTTCTTTCTTTCTTAGTTTCCTTCCTTCCTTCCTTCTTTCCTTCCTTCCTTCCTTCCTTCCTTCCTTCCTTCCTTCCTTCCTTCCTTTCTTTCTTTCTTTCTTTCTTTCTTTCTTTCTTTCTTTCTTTCTTTCTTCTGTCTGACAGTTTCTCTGTATCATTGGCTGTTCTGGACTCACATTGAAGACTATGCTGACCTCAAACTTATAGAGATTTGCTTGCCTCTGCCCCACTGAGTGCTGGGATTACAGTTGTGTGCCACCACAGCTGGCTTGATCACAATGTATTCTATACAAGTAATTATAAGAAAAGAATATGCAAAGCTGTGAGGATTATAGTAGTTTATGAAAACTTTAAACAAACTGCTCATTTTTCTGCATGTTTAAGAAATCCCCAGAAACCAGCTTATTAATTTTCTGTATTCATATTGACACATTTCAGGGACAACTGTACTCCCTAAAGCAAGCTTAAACCATCACCAAACCTGCCATACACAGGAATATTAAGCTTTTCTGCAGTCTAAATCTTATTTCCTCAGGGCAGTAGGCTAGTAATTGGCTTCTATTGTTATTTGGAGGGGGAAGTCTGTTTTGTTCTGAGACAGAGTCTCACTATCCAGACAGGCCTGGAACTCACTCTGTAGATGATGTATGCTGACTTTGAAATTAGTCTTTGGACCTTTGTCTTTCTGAGAGCTGATGTTATAGACTTTTCACCACATTTGATGTTTTAAAAAAACTCTATGAAAGAAACAAGTATTCTTTATGATCAACAATGCTTCATGTGTATTCAGTGATTCTACAGCTATACTAAGTCTTTTAGCTTTGTACCGCCATTCCTACATATGTAAAGCATCCAACACCATCAACAAGAAACAACATCAACAGCCCACACCATTAGCATTCCATATGAGAATGGTACAGTTGTTACAATCAATGAAGCAAAGGCTGTGTGTCATTATCACCCAATATACATATTTGCACAAGGGTTCAGTCTTGTGGTGTACAATCTGCAGTTTGGAAGGATGTACAACGCCACGTGGCACCATTAGTATATGATACAGAACATTGTCTCAGCTTCAGCATCCCCTGTGATACATCTGCTCATCCTTAGTTATTCCCTTTTCTAAATGACATGTATTTAAAATCAGGTATTATGCATATTTTTAAAATTACTTTTTTTTACTTAATTTGCATTTGAGGGTCTTTTTATGGTTTCATAGCTAACTTTATATAAGTGATGCATGATATTCCATTGTCTGGATGTGTCACAGTTTAACTACTTACCTACTGAAAAATATTTTGATTGCCTACAAGTTTTAGCAATTAAAGCAAAGCTGTTTAAAAATGCATAGATTTCATGCATAGGTTTCTTGTATGAACATAAGTTTCTAAGAAAGAGGAGTAAAAAGGAATATGGATTCATTTGTGTTTATTTGAAAATACCAAACCATCTTCCAAAGTGCCTATAGTGCTTTCCTTTTGATAAGAGACAAGTGGGTTTCTCTTATTCCACATTCTCATCAGTATTTGTGGGTGTCACTGCATTGAGTTTTATGCATTGAAATATGCCTATTTGTCATATGTCTATCTGTATGGGATGTTTAAATCTTTCCCCCAATTTCTTAATCAGGATGTTTATATTCTATTCTTGAGTTTTGACTCTCTCTCTCTCTCTCTCTCACACACACAGTGTTAGCTCTCTCTCTTAATTTATGTGCATGATGTTTTGCCTTTACTTGTTTCTATGCACCAAGTGAGTGCCTGATATCTGTGGACACCAGAGGAGGGGATAGATTCCCTCTAACTGGAGTTACAAATGTTTGTTAGTTGCTGGTTACTCAGGATGGAATTTATGTAGTTTGAAAGAGTAGCAAATGGTTTTAACATTGGAAGCATCTCTCCAGCCCCTATTTTTTTTTAATTCTTTTATTTTTTTCCTATTAATTACACTTTATTCATTTTGTATCCCCCCATAAGCCCCTCCTGGTCTCACCCTCCCCGCCTTTCTGCATGCATGCCCCTCCCCAAGTCCACTGATAGGGGAGATCCTCCTCTCCTTCTTTCTGATCTTAGTCTATCAGTTCTCATCAGAAATTCCAGCCCCTATTTGTATGTGTTTGTTAAACGTCTATTAAAAATGTCTTTTGAAAATATTTTCTCCCAGTCTTTGGCTTGTTATATCATTCTCTGGGTTGGGTTTTCACAAATCTGAAGTTTTTTATTTTAATGAAGCTCACTTAATGGTTCTTCTTTTCTGGATATTATCCTGGTGTGATATCTAAAGTTATCACTAAATCCCACTTTATTTGGATACTTTTATTGAATTAGTTACTTTTCTCATCTTTGTGACAAAATATTGTTATTAGGGTTTTTGGTAAGGAGTGGTAGTCTAGGAGTACCCCTGACTTTGTTCCACCAAACCAAGATATTCACACCCCAGAGGGAAGGAAAGAAGGAAGAAAAGAAGGAAGGAAGGAAAAAAGAAAGACCATCAGGAAAGTAAAGTGATAGTTGGAGAGTAAGGGGTCCCTGACAGATTGTGACAGCTAAGGATCTGAAGCAAGGACTTGAAAGCAGCAGTGAGTGGGTAGGATCTCTGACAGATCTGTGACAGAGACACTGAAATGGTGGCTAATCCTTCTGGGAGTGTGAAGGTAGAGATCTTGAGGGTCTGTACACAAATTAACAGTTACCTATCCTTAGGGAGAACTCTATAGCTGTCAAGAGATAGAAGGTGGGGATCCTGTGGGTCTTGTGGTAGAAAGAGAAACCCCACACCCTCCAACAATTAAAGGAAAAATCCCAAGGGTCCTGGACACAAAGTTACAGATGGACAGAAACAGTAACACCAGCCACAAAGAGGGGGGAAAAAAGAACAAGACAAACTATTTGAAAGCAGACTAACTGCTCCCATCAGGGGTATCAGAGGGATTTCAGAGGAAGGAGTTCATTCTAGGACCTTGGTTAAACTTTTTATAGAATCTTGTTGAATTGTACCCAGACATCACCCCTCTGCACTTCCTTTCTTCCTTGCTTGGTCCCGTCCAGAGTATCCTCCCCTAGCTAGGCTCCTTTTTCCTTCCCACCATTTGTAGCAGTGTCAGTCTCTGGCTGTAAAGGTAAGCAGGAGGACAACCTGGTAAGTTAGCAGGCTTTCTTAAAGGAGCTAAGATGTACTCTGTTTTCCACATGAACATTCAGTTCTGCTGGTCCCTGGTTCTATTTTTTTGGTGGGGGTCCTCAGGGGATGCCTTAGGAGCTGAATCATTTTGCTTCTGGGTTCAGGACAGTGCTCCTTAAGTCTCTCCCCCCATACTTGTTTTAGCTATTTTTCTTGTTACTATAATAAAATGTCCATCAGGAAGTAAATTAAAGAAGGAAATATTTTGACTCATTACTATGAGGGTATAGTCCATGATGGTGAAGAAGGCATGATAGTGGTAGACACTCAAAACTATTGCAGTGGAGACTGATATATGAGTGTGCCAGAAAGGAGAGGGGTGTTGAGGAGCTGGGCTGGACTGTAAATCTCAAGGTCCTCCAATGAGTACAACTTCCTCCATCTACATTCTGCATCTCAAAAGTTCCACAAAATCTTTCAAATTGTCCTACTAACTTGGTGCCAAGTTATCAAACACATGAGTCTGTGGGGCATATATTTTTTATCCAAATGTAACACTGTATAATGAAAGTGTGTGACTTGTTTTATGATTTTATAGGGGTTCAGATTAAGAGATTACCTAGAGGTGATCAAAGAGCAGGTCAATCAGATTATGTCAGAGGCAGTCCCTGTTCCCATTACTATGGAACCCACTTGAATACTGAACTGCCATGGGCTACATCTGTGCAGGGATTCTAGGTTATCTCCATGCACGGTACTTGATTGGAATATCAATCTCAGGAAAGACCCCTGTGCTCAGATTTCTTTTTTCTGTTGCTCTCCTTGTGGAGCTCCTGTCCTCTCCAGATCTTACTATTTCCCACTTCTTTCATAAGAATCCATGCACACTACCCAAAGGTTGGCCAGAAGCCTCAGCATCTGCTTTGATAGTCTGTAGGGCAGAGCCATTCAGAGGCCCTTTGTGGCAAGCTCCTAACTTGTTCCCTGTTTTCTCCTTCTTCTGATGTCCATCCTCTTTGCCTTTCGGGATGGGGATTGAGTATTTTAGCCAGAGTCCTTCCTCTTGATTAGTTTCTTTAGGTGTACAGATTTTAGTAGGTTTATCGTATATTATATGTCTATATGAGTGAGTATGTACTGTGTGTGTCTTTCTGCTTCTGGGAAAGCTCACTCAGAATGATCCTATCCAGTTCCCACCACTTACCTGCAACTTTTATGATTTCCTTGTTTTTCATTGCTGAGTAATATTCCATTGTGTAGATGTACCACAATTTCTGAATCCATTCCTCAGTTGACAGGCATCTGGGTTTAATCACCTCACCCTGAGGGGGAACAGCCTTACCAGGCCACAGAGGAAGACAATACAGCCACTCCTGATGAGACCTAAAAGGAAGGAAGGAAAAGAAGACCTCCCCTATCAGTGGGCTTGGGGATGGCATGTGTGGAGAAGGGGGAGGAAGGGAGGGATTGGGAGGGGAGGGAAGAGAGAGCTACAGGGGGGATTCAAAGTGAGTAAAGTGTAAATAAATAAATAAATAAAAAGAGATGGCCTAGAGTCTCGAAAGATACTATGATCTGAACATTTTGTTGTTGTTGTTGTTGTTGAGACAGGGTCTCACTACATAGGTTAGCCTCACAATGATCCTGCTTCAGTTTGCCAAGTGCTAGGTTTCCAAGCATGAGCCACTGTGCCCAGTCTGGACTCTGCCCTTTGAATGGTGTTAGAACAGTAAGATTATGAAGCTCTTGAAGGAAGACAATACATTTTACTATGAGGTGAGTATGATTTTGAGGAAGTCAAAGGTAAAATGTTATGGTTTGAATATAAAATACCACCCACATATGTATATGTTTGAATCTAGTCCTCAAATGGTTGCACTCTTGAGGGGAGTTGTGAAGCTTTTGAAAATAAGTCCTAGCTGGAAGAAGAAGTCTACTAGGAGCAAATCTTGAGAACACGTAGCCTCAAAATTCCCGTGACACTCTCACTGCCATGGATAGATTTTAGCCATAAAAATTTTTCTTCTTCCTTTAAGTACTCTTTGTCACATAGTTGGTTACAACAATGGGAAAATAAACTACAAAATTAGAACTGTGTGGTGCTATTGTGATAAGACTGGCCTTATGCAACTGGTTTGTGAGAGTCTAGAAGAGCTTGTGTCTGTGCGGTAGAGAAGCCTGCAAATGTTGTAAGTAGTACTCAGTGAGGCACTGTGGATGAAGTCCAGAAAGTCAGAGCTCGAATAGGAATGCACACAAGGGAGACTGGGCTTATACATTTCAGACAGAAATAAGTACACCTGAGAACTGGGCTGTAGGCTGATTGTATTGCATTTTGGCAAATAATCTTACTCTATTTTATTCTAACCCTAAAAATTCGGGTGAAGCTGAATTTTAAAATGTTGGATTATGTTGTTTTGGTGAGGGAAATTTCAAGACAGCACGACATAAGGGCTATTACATGGTTACTTTTCACTGCATTTAGTCAGACATATATTGAGCAAGACATAAAGGTGTGAACTATGTAATTTAGTGAGCAGAGAAGCACAATAGATCTAAAGCAGCAGACAAATAAGCTGTTATCCTTAATGATATTTCTAAAGCTAAGGAGAAACCATAATTTTTCACTGGAGCAATAAGAGAGGTTCCTTGGTGGCAAGTATAATCTACGAGAGTTTCAGCCTATCAAATACAAATTAATTTATTAAAAGAACCCTTTTAAAAATAATAGAATGATGAAAGAAAGAAAGCTTTGGTTTCATCCTAGTCAAGCAGGGACACCAGGAAACATGTTTTCTCAGGTTCAGCTTGTAGTGTACCACAGAGGTGACTGAAGCTGTAGTCTATGCAATGGCATGAGGATGAATACAGAAGTGACAGCGGAATTTTCTATGTGCTGCTTGTCTTGCAGACATGCATAATGATGAGTTATGGAGACATAGGACCTTGGGCCAAGATTCCAGAAAACAATTTAAGGGGAAAAGGGCTTATTTTGGCTCACAGATTGAAGGAAAAGTCTATCCTGGTGGCAATCATGGTGGAAGGCACTGCTGAAAACTTTGGTGATGCTGGGAGCTTGTTCACATTAAGAAACAGTAATTGAATAGCAAGTGGGGCTAGGCTTCCTCAGAATAGAAACACAACCTCCAGGAGGGAATAGAGAGGCTTACAAGACTTGGAGTAAGCAAACTGTGTGTGTATGGGAGAAGTGAAACTTTAAAAACTCACTAGGTCAGAACGAGAGTTGTCCCAATGCCACCATCTTGCCCTCCCAGAACCCAGTTATCCAGGGGCAAGTAGCCCTGGACACCCTAACATAAGTGATATTCAAGAAGATGAAGAGGTTAAAAGAGGAAGTAAATAAAATGTGTAAAAAATTAGGGGAAGATAAAATAAAACAGATTATGGTCATCTGTAAAGAAATACAGGAAGATGCAGCCAAACAGTTTGTGTCACTGAAAGAAATAAAAGAAACAGAGGAATATTCAAACAAACAGTTGAAGGAATTGATGGAGAAACAGGAAAATATAGTCAGACAGGTGAAGAAATTCAACAAAATTCTTCAAGACCTGAAGATAGAATTGGAAGAATTAAAGAAATCAAATATGGAAGAAATCATGGAAAGGGAGAATCTAAAAAAGAAAACAGGAACAAGAGGTAAGCATAACCAACAGACTACAAGAGATTGAAGAAAGAATCGCAGGTGTGGAAGATATAATGGAAGAAATCGATGTATCCGTCAAAGAAAATAATAAATCTAAAAAATTCCTGGCACAGACCATCCAATAAATCCAAGACAACATATAAAGAAAAAAATCTAAGAATAATAGGAATAGAGGAAAAAGAAGATTCCCTCCTCCAAGGCCCAGAAAATATTTTCAACAAAATCATTGAAGAGAATTTCCCCAACTTAAAGAGGAGGCCTATAAGAATACAAGAGGCCTACAGAACACCTAATAAATTAGACCAGAAAAGAAAATCCTCCTGTCACAAAATGATCAAAACAGTAAGTATACAGAACAAAGAAAAAATACTAAAAGCTGCAAGGGAAAAAGGCCAAGTAACATATAATGGCAAACCCATCAGAATCACACCTGACTTCTAAACGGAAACTATGAAAGCCAAAAGAGCCTGGACAGATATCATGCAGACCCCAAGAGAACAAAGATGTCAGCCTAGGCTACTGTACCCAGGAAAACTCTCAGTCCTCATAGACGGAGAAAACAAGATATTCAATGACAAAAACAAATTCCAACAATACCTACACACAAATCCAGCATTACAGAAGATACTAGAAGGAAAAATACAACCCAAGAAAACTAGCTACTTTCAAGAAATCACAGGAAATAAATAACCTCACTACAGCAAAACAAACAGTAGCCAAACACACAAACACACTACCATAACCAACATCAATATCAAAGGATCTAACAGCCACTGGTCAATAATCTCCCTCAACATCAATGGACTTAATTCTCTAATAAAAAGACACAGACTAACAGAATGGATGCGTAAACAAGACCCAGCAATCTGTTGCATACAAGAAACACACCTAAATCACAAAGATAGACATTACTTGAGAGTAAAGGGCTGGAAGACAGATTTCCCAGCAAATGGACGCAAGAAGCAAGCAGGAGTAGCCATTCTAATATCTAATAAAGTATATTTTCAACCAAAATTAATAAAAAGAGATGGGGAAGGACACTTCATACTCATTAAGGGAAAAATCTACCAGGAAGATATTACAATCCTGAACATCTATGCCCCAAATGCAAGGGCACCCACATTTGTAAAAAAAATCTTTAGTAAAACTTAAACCACACATAGACCCCCACACATTAATAGTGGGAGACTTTAATACCCCACTCTCAACAAAGGACTGGTCAACAAAACAGAAATTACACAAAGAAATAATAACCCTTAGAGAGGTCATGAATCAAATGGACCTCACGGACATCTATAGAACCTTTCACCCAAACTCAACAGAATTTAACTTCTCAGTACCTCATGGAACTTTCTCCAAATAGACCATATAGTTGGTCAAAAAACAAGCCTCAACAGACAGAAGAAGATTGAAATAATCCCTTGTATCCCGTCTGATCACCATGGACTAAAGCTGGACCTCAATGACAAAAATAGCAAAATTCTTACACGTACATGGAAACTGAACAACTTGCTTCTAAATCACAGACAGGTCAGGAAGAAATAAAGAAAGAAATTAAAGTCTTCCTAGAATTCAACGAAAATGAAGGCACAACATATCCAAACTTATGGAACACAATGATAGCAGTGCTAAGAGGAAAGTTCATAGCACTAAGTGCCTTCAAGAAGAAATTCGAAACATCTCATGCAAGCAACTTAATGGCTCACTTAAAAGCCCTAGAAAAAAAAAAAAGAAGCAGACACACCAAAGAGGAATAGATGGCTAGAAATAATCAAACTCAGGGCTGAAATCAATCAATTAGAAACAATAAAACAATTCAAAGAATCAATGAAACCAAGAGTTGGTTCTCTGAGAAAATCAACAAGATAGACAAACCCTTAGCCAAACTAGCTAAAAGGCAGAGAGAAACTATCCAAATCAACAAAATCAGAAACAAAAAGGGGAACATAACCACAGACACTGAAGAAATCCAAACAATAATTAGGTCTTACTTCCAAAATGTATATGCCACAAAATTTGAAAATCTAAATGAAATGAACAATTTTCTTGACTGATTCTACATGCCAAAGCTGAATCAAGACGAAGTAAACCAATTAAATAGTCCTATATCCCCTAAGGAAATAGAAGCTGTCATCAAAAATCTACCATGCAAAAAAAGCCCAGGGCCAGATGGTTTCAGTGCCGAATTCTAGCAGACCATCAAAGAAGAGTTAACACCAATACTCTTCAAACTATTCCACAAAATAGAAACAGAAAGAACACTACCAAACTCATTCTGTGAAGCCACAGTCACCTTGGTACCTAAACCTCACAAAGACCCAACAAAGAAAGAGAATTTCAGGCCAATCTCCCTCATGAACATTGATGAAAAATACTCAACAAAATACTTGCAAACCGAATCCAAGAACACATCAAAGATATCATTCTCTACACAAAGTAGGCTTCAAACCAGGTATGCAGGGGTGGTTCAATATATGGAAATCCATCAATGTGATCCACCACATAAACAAACTGAAGGAGAAAAACCACATGATCATCACCTTAGATGTTGAAAAGGCATTTGACAAAATCCAACATCCATTCATGTTTAAAGTATTGGAGAGATCAGGGATACAAGCCACATACCTGAAAATAGTAAAGGCAATATACAGCAAGCCTATAGCCAACATCAAACTCAATGGAGAGAAATTTAAATCATTCCCACTGAAATCAGAGACAAGGCAAGGCTGTCCATTCTCCATATCTCTTCAACATTGTTCTTGAAGTCCTAGCTAGAACAATAAGTCAATTGAAGGAGAGCAAGGGGATACAAATTGGAAAGGAAGAAGCCAAAGTATCACTGTTTGCAGATGATATGATAGTATACCTGAGTGACCCCAAATATTCTACCAGGGAACTCCTACAGCTGATTAACACCTTCAGCAAAGCGGCTGGATACAAAATTAACTCCAAAAAATCAGTAGCCTTCCTGTACACAAAAGACAAAAGGGCCTTGAAAGAAATTAGGGAAACAACACCCTTCACAATAGCCACAAAGGACATAAAGTACCTTGGTGTGAACCTAACCAAGCAAGTCAAAGACTTGTATGAAAAAAATGTCCAGTCTCTGAAGAAAGAATTAGAAGAAGATATCAGAAGATGGAACGATCTCCCATGCTCATGGCTTGGCAGGATTAATATAGTAAAAATGCCATCTTACCAAAAGCAATCTATAAATTCAATGCAATTCTCATCAAATTACCAACAGAATTCTTTACAGTCCTTGAAAGAAAATTTCTCACCTTCATATGGAACAAAAAGAAACCCAGAATTGTTAAAACAATTCTCTACAGTAAAAGATCTTCAGGAAGTATCTCCATCCCTGATCTCAAGCTGTACTATAGAGTAACAATACTAAAAACTGCATAGTACTGGCATAGGAACAGAATGGTGGATCAATGGAATCAAATAGAAGACCTTGACATAAATCCACACACTTATAGACACCTGATTTTTGACAAAGATGCTAAAACCACTCAATGGAAAAAAGACAGCATCTTCAACAAATGGTGCTGGTCTAACTAGAAGTCTACATGTTGAAAAATGCAAATAGATCTATACTTATCATCCTGCACAAAACTAAAGTCCAAGTGGATCAAAGACCTCAACATAAAACCAGACTCACTAAACCACTTAGAAGGAAAAGTGGGGAATACCCTTAAACTCATTGGCACAGGAGACAACTTCCTGAACAGAACACAAACAGCACAGGCTCTGAGAGCAACAATCAATAAATGGGACCTCATGAAAATGAAAAGCTTCTCTAAAGCAAAGGAAACTGTCATCAAAACAAAACGAATGCCTACAGATTGGGAAAGGATCTTCACTAACCCTATATCTGACAGAGGGCTAATATCCAGTATATATAAAGAAGTTAAACAGCAAAAAATCAAGTGATCCAATTAAAAAATGGGATACAGAGCTAAACACAGAATTCTCTGCAGAGGAATATCGAATGGCAGAGAAACACTTAAAGAAATGCTCAACTTCATTAGCCATCAGGGAAATGCAAATCAAAATGACCCTAAGATTTCACCTCACAACCATCAGAATGGCTAAGATCAAAAACTCAAGAGACAACACATGCTGGAGAGGTTGTGGAGAAAGGGGAACCCTCCTCCACTGCTGGTGGGAATGTAAACTTGTACAACCACTCTGGAAATAAATCTGGTGTTTTCTCAGACAACTAGGAATAGCGATTCCTGAAGATCCAGCAATACCACTCCTAGGCATATACCCAAAAGAGGCTCAAGTACACAATAAGGACATTTGCTCAGTCATGTTTTTAGCAGCCTTATTTGTAATAGCCAGAAGCTGGAAACAGCCCAGATGTTTCTCAGTGGAGGAATGGATACAGAAATTGTCATACATCTACACAATGGAATATTACTCAGCAACAAAAAACAAGGAATCATGAAATTTGCAAGTAAATAGTGGGATCTGGAAAAGATCATCCTGAGTGAGCTGTCCCAGAAGCAGAAAGATGCACACGGTATATACTCATTCATATAGACATATAGGATAAACCTACTAAAATCTGTACACCTAAAGAAACTAATCAAGAGGGAGGTCTCTTGCTAAAATGCTCAATTCCTATCCAGAAAGGCAAAGAGGATGAACATCAGAAGAAGGAGAAAAGAGGGAACAAGTCTGGAGCCTGACACAGAGGACCTCTGAAAGGTTCTGCCCTGCAGACTATCAATGCAGATGCTGAGACTTATGGGCAACCTTTGGGCAGAGTGCAGGGAATCTTAGGAAAGAAGTGGGAAACAGTAAGATCTGGAGAGGACAGGAACTCCACAAGGAGAGCAACAGAACCAAAAATTCTGAGCACAGGGGTCTTTCCTGAGACTGACACTCCAACCAAAGACTATGCATGGAGATAACCTAAGACCCCTGCACAGATGTAGCCCATGGCAGTTCAGTATCCAAGTGGGTTCCATTGTAATAGGAACAGGGACTGTCTCTGGCATGAACTGATTGGGCTGCTATTTAATTACCTCTCCCTGAAAGGTAAGCAGCATTACCAGGCCACAGAAGAAGACAACACAGCCACTCTGATGAGACCTAATTGACTAGTATCAGAAGCAAGTAAAAGAAGTCCTCCCCTATCTGTGGACTTGGGGAGGGGCATGCATGCAAAGAGTGGAGGAAGGAAGGGATTGGGAAGCAAGGAGGGAGAGAACCACAGGGAGCATACAAATTGAATAAAGTGTAATTAATAAAAAAAATCAAAGTTAAAAAAATAGTCACTAGGTCCTCTCCAGAGAGTTACAGAAATTAGCGAATAACTGCCGAAGGAGGAGACTGACTATTAGAGCTGTGGAAAGAGATTCTTGGATCTGCCCAGTTGTTAGAATAACAGATGGACTACCTGAAATGTGGGAGAAGATTATTGGATAGGCTCAGCTGCATGTGAGGTTTGCAGAGAGCCCTGGAGTTTTATGTGTTTGTGAGCTGTTGCCACCTATGTTGGGTGGTTTGGGAAAATGCAGTTAGTTCTTAATCATCTGTGCTTCTGTATGTAACACTTCACTTGTAGTTTTGTTAGAAACTTCCATAATATCTTTGGTCCACTAAGCTGTACTTTGATGCAATTGTTACTTTGGTCTGTTGTGGGGTCCCTTTCTGGGGTAACTAGATGTGCGTGCATAAGTCTGTGTGTGTGTTGCATCTCCCCAGAAAAAGTCTGCCAGACAATAACTATAGACCACAAATCCTGCACCCCAGAGATCCATTTCCTCTTACTCTGCCACATTTCTCAAAGATACTACAACATTCCCAAATGGCACCAACATGTAGGCACTAAGAGTTCGGACATGAGTCTTTGGGGACACTCCACACTCAAACAACATTTCCCAATCCTATTCTTAGCTATGCTTCAGAACTGTGTCTCTGCTCCTCGGGAAGACAATTTAACCAATTTCCCATCCTGGTCAAACAATTGCAAAGACAATGCAGGGATGAGTACATGGGTGTCAAATGGCATTGGCAATGGATTACCTTTGTGACCTAGTTGCTGGGAATTGGCATCTTTATTTCTGCAGATGAACAATCTACTTGGGAGGAAAAGACCACCAAGCTTAAAACCAGGTAAAATTTGTAGGTAGTATTTAAATGACCTTTCAATGACACCAACTCCCAAGTTAGAGCAAAGTGAGAAGGAGAGTTTTGGAGGCTAGTTTCACTCACAGGTCTCAAGTCTGTAGGAAAATGGGTGGAGGTTTGAATTTGTAAATATTAAATGCATTTATGTCAGTATGTTGAAGCATTTGGGGTCTGATTTAAAGTAAAGCATAATTATGAAATGATAATACCAGTCTTTTCTTCCATTGTTGGGGATTGATTCTGGAGCCATGTGGTACAGCACAGAGATGCACTGTTGGGTCTGAGATGACAACTGGGATTATTTAAATATTAATTTAGTATTAGATGAAGTTGAAGAATTATTATTAATTCATATAGGTGAAATGCTTTGGTGGCAATAGCAAAAAAATACTAGCTCTAAGAGAACAAAGTATTTCACAGGTACGATTATTTACAATTTAAAATTCTCTAGCAAAAAAAATCTATACAAAATTAATGAACAAAACTCCTGTGAGTGTGAAAGATAAAAATGATAGGAAAATATTTCTAGTTCTTGAGCCAGAACAGGGATGTGAGAAAGATTCATAGTACTATTCCATTGTTTTGGCTGTTTAAAGTTTCTATAATTATTTTTTAAAGTATATTTAGAAGAAAGGGATTGATTTTCCTTTTTAACAGACGTTTATTTATGTTTTAAAGTGAGTTATTGTTCAGATATTGTTTGTGCTTCTTGTCTGTTGCTGAGTTTCTGCACAGTCTCATTGTAGGATCAAGCCTGAGATTATAAGAGAGGAAACTGGCCAGAGTTGACAGTTTGAACAACAGCAGCCCTGTGTGGGCCAAGAGCAACTGTCTCCTGTGAGAACAGAAATGTTCTCCATCCTTCACAGGCACACAAATGGGTAAGACCATTAGCTAAATGATCAGGTTAACCCACAGAAAACTAGGACAGTGTAAATGTTATCAAGTAAATACCCAAAAGGCTTAATGATTAGAGAAACAACAGCAAATCATAAGAAGCATAGAGTGGAGAGAAAATAACATGCAGTTAAATGGCTAGAATAACATTTACTTAAATGAAGATGTAATTTGAAGTTATGTCTTAAATGCTGTTGTGTGGAATTTCAATTAGGAGTTAAGGGCTGTGAAATGGGCTGTGATGTCAGACTTTGGCCAACTATTAGATGTGCACTACAGTTTTCTAGAATAAGTAAGATAGAGAAATCAGGACCGTTGTTGGTATTTTGTATGTTAAATTTTAAAGGCTTGGACACATTCAGAGATGTGTGTTTTCTATCACTCGAAATGAGTCAGTACATATGGATATACATCCCTCACAAAAAATGTACAAGACACCATGTAAAGTGAGAGTAAATCAAGAAGTAGCAAACTTCATAGCAACTAGGCACACTTGACTTCCCTTAACAGGAAAAAGAAAGAGTTTCTGTTATGGTCCCTTTCTTTGAACACATCATTTAAAACACATCCAGGAATGCAAAGTTAACACATTGCTCCAGTGTTAAGAGTGCAGCAATCCTAAGAGCAGCTGTTCCAGAACTGAATGTCATGAGAAGGAACACCCTGAACTCTTCCTTTGCTTTTCTCTGGGAGTGCCTGTGGGAAGACATTGGTTTTCTTTCAAGAGCTTCTCAGTTAGAGAATTTCATTAGTATTCTAAGACTGGGGTATAGCTCAGTGAGAGGTAGAGTGCTTATCCACTATGTATGAGACTCAATTTGATCTTCAGTATTGTAAAACACACACACATGAGAGAAAGAAAGAGAGAGAGAGAGAGAGAGAGAGAGAGAGAGAGAGAGAGAGAGAGAGAGAGGAGAGAGAGAATGAGATTACAGACCTGTATTCTGCTTCAGGATCTAAAATTACAACTTCAAGAAAAAAAAGTAAATTTTGAGAGCTTTTGAGGTCTCTAAAATCATTTGGTTGGAGAATCCTAGAAAGATATACAATATTGGCAAGACTGCCTTCTGCCATATCCCAGAGCTCAACACAATGCTCTCACTACCCAGGCAGACACCATGTGGAACCAGCACCATTTTCCTCTTTAAAATTTGAAGGGTGCTAAAACAAAGACAATGAACACATTTCTAATTTTGTAAGGCATGAATTTAGGATTTGGAGTCTGTGTTATCAGGGTTCAGAAGCAATTCCGTGGCTGGATGGTTGTGTAGTTCTGTGCAAATTACTTTATCAATCTTAGCTTACATTACATAATAAGAAGCTTACGAAGCATTTCATTGAGAGATATGGAAGTTAACTTCAACAATACATAGTAGATTCTGTCTAAAGGAATGCTGAGTAAGGAGAGAGCTATTACAGAAAGGAAACATCCCTCTGTAGACTGTGGCAAAGAAAGTGAAACAGGTCTGAAGCTCTGGGAAATTTCCAGGTGATGGCCTCTGAGATTTTACTTGGGGAGCTGAGACATTAGAGGCAGTGAAGCTGTTTGTGCTAATATTTGCGGGAAGACACCCAATAGTCAGGTGAGGCTGAATATTTGGTTGGGATTATAATGGAGCTGTATGGTCAGGAAAACAGACATAACCCCAAGAATATTTGATTCCTACATTATGAAGAGATTTACAATTCCTTATCTATTTATCAGTAACATTGATGCAGTATGAAAGACATAAAGAATTACTGAAGGAAACTCTTTTGTGCTGATTTCATGGCCCCTCTTTTCCAAATCCCATCCTTTCTGAGAGACTATGACTGCTTTGTTTCCTGTGCTTTCATTTGTTTCTGCATTTTTCAGCCACATATTCTTCATTTTCTCTCTCCATTTATTTGAGGAAAATGCTTGCACAGGGCACAGACTGCTCAGTTGGCATTTTTTGAGGCTATTGCAAAGGTGATCGTCAGGAGCTGGCTTCAAGCCCTCCTCTGTATGCAGTTAATTATGTATGAAACTACCTCAAAGTGTTTGACATACCCTGTCTTCATGTTAAAGGACCTCAGGGTTTTTTTCATTCTATGACTCTTAAATTTGGTCACCTGTGTGCTGTGAGGCATATCACACACTTGTCACCAGACACTCAGCATCTTTCCCTTGTCCCTCCACAGCACTTCATTCAGCCTTTTGGTGGTCAGGTTTCACACACAGCTGTTTGTCTCATGCCTGGCCATTTGCCATGCTAGAATCTTATTGAAAAGACAACTTAGGGATTTTAAGATGGCGGCGACCAGCGCTCACCTAATCTGAAGGGCACAGGATCTGAAACTCCGAAATTGGTAAGTGGAGGGGCAGCTGAAGCCAGAATATTGAAAGCAGAGGCAGCTGCAGTAAAGGCCTCCCAGGTCTGCAGCAGTGCCTAGCCCAAGCAGGAACCTCCTTGCTCCATGACTGAGATAGCAGAAGCAGCTTCCCCAAGCACAGTTCTCACTGCCACGTGGCCAAACAGTGGACACCACTGAGCTGACAGATCTCCTATACTTTCATTTGCCCCTGCGGCCCGAATCTGAGAGTAGAAAACAGGGGGAACCCCTGTGCTTTCTCATTAGGCCTGTGAGCGAATGAATGCTCCTTCAAGTGAATGAGTACAGAGGCCCAGATCCAGGGTCCCTATATGCTGGCAGACAGACATCAGATCCTTCCCATACACACCCCCTCTGTGGGCAACATAGGGATCCTTGGGACAATGTTCTCAACATTGAAGCTCCTGTTCTGTGGGTCTACCAGTGGAGTCCAGGCAAACAATCCTTGGAGCCCAGACAGATATGAATACAGGAGGACAGTAAGACAATCCTGGAAGACACTGAAGTATTCAAGGAACCAGCACAGGTACATTGTACCCATGAACAGCACCAGCACCCCCTTCTTCACTTAAGTTCCACCCTTTCATGCATCTACACACTCCAGCACCCTGTCATTAAGGCACACTTCCATGCACACGCCTGCACTTGCACACATGTGCCTGCAACTTTCCCCCCTTAGCTACTGCTTTAACACCAACATCCACTCTTGAACTGGTGGACTTCTCTCATCTTCCTGAAGAATACTCCAGGCACCAGACACAGACAGACCTAGTCTGAAGTACAGACTCCAGGAGCAAACAACAAAGGTTACAGATAAGCACATGGTTAGAGGTCAGTATAAGAACACATCCAAGAAAAATCAGAACATCATGGCTTCACTAACAACCCCCAAAATCAATGGATATTTTATTCAACAGAAACATAGGAACTTGATTTTAAAGCTATGCTTATTGAGTTATTAGAGGCACATAAAGAGGAAACAAGCAAACTCTCAAAGAAATAGCCACACAAATAGCGTCACCAAAGAGGAAACCAAACAGAGCTCTCAATGAAAAAAAGGCAAATATAACATATTATGATTTTTTAATTTTAATTTTATTTTTAATTACACGTTATTTACTTTGTATCCCCCCTCTAGTTCCCTCTCTACTCCCCTCCCAATCCGTCCCTTCCTTCCCCTTCTCCACTCATGCCCCTCCCCAAGTCCATTGGTAGGGGACAGTTTCTTTTTCTTCCTTCTGATCCTAGTCTGCTAGGTTTCATCAGGAGTGGCTGCATTGTCTTTCTCTGTGGCCTGGTAAGGCTGCTCCCTCCTCAGAGGGAGGTGATCAAAGAGCAGGCCAATCAGTTCATGTCAGAAGCAGTCCTTGGAAGTAACCTATCTAACCTACATAATGAGGAACTGGTTATTCCAAATGATCATGAGACAGACATGGATACATTCTGAGCACTGGGACTTTAAGGGATTTCATTGTGCAAGCACTGTAGAATTTTTACACAAGTTAAGATGGCCACCACATCATTAGAGGCCATGATCAAATAGCACCATGCTTATACTTGCAGTCCATCATGGACTAAAAGTATTGTTAAGTGGTGTGTGAATATATATACAAGTTATTTCATTTCCTGTATACTTTTGAGTTATCTAGATTTTCTCAATGAATATGTACGTTTTCTAAAACAGCAAGATACAATTTTTAAAATGAAAGTAAAGATGTTTTATAAAGATTGAAAAAAAAAAAACACAGGCAAATATAGCCACACAAATAGAGGCACATAAAGAGGAAACAAATAAAAAATAGAGTCCATCATGGAAAGACAGTTATCTGCATTCAAACAGATTAAGGAAATGGTGCAAGACATGAAAACAGAATTAGAATCAATAAAGAAAACACAAACAGAACAAACCCTATAGCTCGAGAACTTAAAGATGAGGAACCACAAAGGTAAGCATCACCAACAGAATACAAGAGATGGAAGAGAGAATTTCAGGTGCTTAAGATACAATTGCAGAAATTGATACATCTCTCAAAAAAAAGTAAAATCAGAAATCTCCCCAAAACAAAACATCCAAGAAATCAAAGACACCATGAAAAGACAAAATAGAAGAATAATGGGAATAGACAAAAAAAGAACAATCCAGGCTCCAAGGTCCAGAAATTTTTTTCAAGAAAATCAATGAAGAAAATTTCCCCAACTTAAAGAAAGAGATGTTACATACAAGAAGCCTACAGAAAACCAAATAAATTAGACCAGAAAAGAAACTCTTCAAGTCACATAATAGTCAAAACACTATATTTACAGAACAATATATATATATATATATATATATATATATATATATATATATATATATTAAAAACAGCAAGGGAAAAAGTCCAACTACCATATAAAGGTAGACCTATCATAACCACACCAGAATTCTCAACAGAAACTGTGGAAGCCAGAAGGGCCTGAGCAGATGTCAAGCAGAGTCTAAGAGACCACAGATGCCAACCCAGACTATTATACCCAGCAAAACTTTCAATCAACATAGATGGAGAAAACAAAATATTCCATGACAAAACTAAACTTAAACAATATTTACACAGCAACCAAGCAATACAGAGGATGCTAGAAGGAAAACTCCAATCCAATGAAATAAACTACACCCACGAAAACACAGGATATAGATAAATTCACAACAAAAATTTAAAACAAAACAAGCATAGAAACATGGTAATACCACCAACTCCACAATAAAAGGAACTAACACTCATTGGTCACTATTATCTATCAACATCGATGGACTCAAATCTCCAATAAAAAGATACAGACTAACAGAATGGTTGCAGAAAAAGGATCCAACATTCTTCTGATCTAAGAAACACATCTCTGCAACAAAGATAAACACTACCTCAGAGTAAAGGGCTAGAAAAATACTTTTTAAGCAAACAGACCCAGAAACCAAGTTGGAGTAGCTATCCTAATATCTAATAAAATAGACTTTCAAACAAAGTTAATCAAAAAAGATGAGGAGGGATACTTTATTCTTATCAAAGGAAAAATCCACCAGGAAGACATCACAATCTCGAAATCTATGCCCCCAAAACAAGAGCACCCGCATTTGTAAAGGAAACATTATTAAAGTTGAAATCACACATTCATCCCAACATTTTATTAGAGGAAGACTTCAGTACTCCACTCTCACAAAGGGACAGATCATCTAGACAGAAGCTAAATAGGGAAATAGTGGCACTTACAGAGGTCCCAAATCAAATGGACCTCATAGATGTCTACAGAATGTTTCCCCCAAAATCAAAAATGTATACCATCTTTTCAAAGAACCTTCTCAAAAATTGACATATAGTTGGGCACAAAGCAAACCTCAACAGATACAAGAAGATCGAAATAATCCGTAGTATCTTATCAGACCACCATGGCCTAAAACTTAACAACAACAGAAATTACAAACACCCTACTTACACATGGAAATTAAACAGCTCTCTACTCAATGACAGCTTGGTCAGGGAAGAAACAACAACAACAAAAAGATATTAGAGACTTCCTAAAGTTCAATGAAAATGAAGGCACCACTACCCAAACTTATGGGACACAATGAAAGCAGAAGAAAGTTCATAGCTCTAAGTGCCTCTAGAAAGAAGTTTGATATATCTCATACAAGAAAGTTAATGGCTCAACCTAAAAGCCTTAGTGGGAAAAAAAAATGAAGGACTTATAGGAAATATTATGAGAAGCCTTAACTCTCTCGTTGGAACATCCTGCATCAGTTCTAGAACTAGTAGTGGTGGTGTCCGAGGTCTGAGTAGGTTCAGGAGACCATTGCCCCCAGGGGCGAGATGTGCTCCATGTAAATTGACTAACTCCATGTTTTCCTCCACTTTTGAAAGTCATTTAAGGTTCTTAAATTATCTTTTCTTTTTTTTCTTTTTTTTTAATTTTTCATCAATTACACTTTATTCATTCTGCATCCCCCCATAAGCCCCTCTCTCCTCCCCTCCCAATCCTACCCTCCCTCTCCTTTCTGCATGCATGCCACTCCCCAAGTCCACTGATAGGGGAGGTCCTCCTCTCCTTTCTGATCTTAGTCCATCAGTTCACATCAGCTATTTTAAGCTATGGGCTGGCTTTCCCCAGGGTCAGAAGATTGTTCAAGGTTCCTGAATAAACTGCATTGAGAAGAACAACAACAACAACAACAAAAAGATCAGAAAGAAGGAGAGGAGGACCTCCCCTATCAGTGGACTTGGGGAGAGGCATGCATGCAGAAAGGGGGGGAGGGTGGGACCCGGAGGTAGGAGGGAGGGGCTTATGGGGGGATACAAAAGGAATAAAGTGTAATTAATAAAAGTTAAATAAAAAATAAAAAAAGGAGATACAGCAAAGAGAAGCAGACTGCCAGAAATAATCAAACTCAGAGCTGAATCAATGAATTAGAAACAAAGAAAACAATTCAAAGAAATAATGAAACCAAGAGGTGGTTCTTGGTCTTATAACTAACAGGTATAGAGTAACTATCCAAATGAGTAAAATCAGAAACAAAATGGTAGACATAGCGACAGACACTAAGGGAATCCAAACAATCATTAGATCTTACTACAAAAGCCTACATGTCACAAAACCAAAAAAAAAAAGCAATTTTATTGATAAATTCCATTTACCAAAATTAAATCAAGATCGGGTAAATAGATTAAATAATCCTATCTCCCCCAAAGATATAGAAACAGTTATCAAAAATTTCCTTTCCAAAAAAAGCTCAGGGCCAGATGGTTATAGCACAGAATTCTACCAGATGTTCAAAGAAGAGCTAACGCCATTTCTTTTCAAACTATTCCACAAAATAGAAATAAACAGCACGAATACTCAACAAAAAAGCAGAACTTCCAACCTATTTCTCTTATGAACATTGATACACAAATACTCAATAAAATACTGGCAAACCAAATCCAAGAAGACATAAAAGATAATATCCACAATGACCAATTAGGCTTCATCCCAGGCATGTAGTGGTGGTTCAATATATGGAAATCCATCAATGTAATCCATCTACAACAAATTGAAGGAGAAAATCCACATTATCATCTCCTTAGATGCTGAAAATGCTTTAGACAAAATCCAACACCCATTCATGTTTAAAGTCTTAGAGAGATCAGGAATACAAGGCACATGTCTAAACATAGTAAAGACAATATACAAGAAAGCCTATAGCCAACATCAAACTAAACAGAGAGAAACTTAAATCAATCCCAGTGAAATCAGGGACAAGGCATGGCTGCCCAGTCTCTCTGAATCTCTTCAACATAAAACTTGAAGTCCTAGGCGGAGCAATAAGACAATTAAAGGAGATCCAGGGGATACAAATTGGAAAGAAAGATGTCAAAATATCACTATTTATAGATGATACATGATAGTATATCTGAGTGACCCCAAAAATTCAACCAGGGAACTCCTTCACCTGATAAATACCTTCAGCAATGTGACTAGATACTAAATTAACTCAAAGAAATTAATAGCCCTCCTGTGTAGGAAAGACTGTGACAGAAATTAAGGAAAAAACTCCCTTCACAATAGCCAATGATAACATAAAATACCTTGCTGTGACTCTAACCAAGCAAGACAAAGACCTGTTGCAAAAAACTTCAAGTCTGAAGAAAGAAATTGAAGAAGTTATCAGAAGATGGGAAGATCTCCCATGCTTATGAATCAGTAGGATTAACAGTGAAAATGGCCATCCTGTCAAAAGCAATCTACAGATTTTATACAATTCCCATCAAAATACCCACACAATTCTTTACAGAACTAGAAAGACAATTCTTAGTTTCATATGGAGAAACAAAAAACCCAGAATTGCTAAAACAATCCTGTACAGTAACCGATCGTTTGGAGGTATCTGCATCCTTGATCTCAATCTGTACTACAGAGAAGTAGTAATAAAAATCTGCATGATACTGGCATAGAAACAGAATGTTGGATCATTGGAATCTAGTAGAAGGCCCAGAATATCCCCACACACCTACAGATACGTGATTTTTGACAAAGAAGCCAAAACCATACAATGGAACAAAGATAGCGTCTTCAACAAATGGTGCTAGTTTAACTGTATGTCTACATGCAGAGAAATGCAAATAGATCTATATTTATCACCCTGCACAAAACTAAAGTCGAAGTGGATCAAAGACCTCAACATAAATCCAGACACACTAAATTGGTTAGAAGAAAAAGTGGGGAAGAGCCTTGAACTCATTGGCACAAGGAACAACTTCCTGAACAGAACACCAACAGCACAGGCTCTAAGAGCAACAATCAATAAATGGGACCTCATGAAACTGAAAAGCTTCTGTAAAGCAAAGGACACTGTTTTCAGAACAAAATGACAGCCTACAGAATGGGAAAGGATATCACCAACCCTATATCTGACAGGGTGCTAATATCCAGAATGTATAAAGAACTCAAGAAGTTAAAGAGCATAAATTCAAGTAATCCAGTTAATAAATGGAGTACAGAGGTAAACAGAGAATTCCCTATAGGTGAATATTGAATGGCAGAGAAACACTTAAAGAAAAGCTCTACGTCCTTAGTTATCAGGGAAATACAAATCAAAAGAACACTTAGATTTTACCTTACACCCATCAGAATGGCTAAGATCCAAAACTCAAGTGACAATACATGCTGAAGAGGATGTGGAGAAAGCAGATCAAACGACCCTGACAAATCAAAAACGACCATGAGATTTTACCTTACACCCATCAGAATGGCTAAGATCAAAAAATTCAAGTGACATTCGATATTCCTCTGTCGAGAATTCTCTGTTTAGCTCTGTTCCCCATTTTTTAATTGGATTACTTGGATTGCTGCTTTTCAGCTTCTTTAGTTCTTTGTATATACTGGATATTAGTCCTCTGTCAGATAAAGGGTTAGTGAAGATTCTTTCCCAATCTGTAGGCAGTCGTTTTGTTTTGATGACGGTATCCTTTGCTTTACAGAAACTTTTCAGTTTCATGAGGTCCCATGTATTGATTGTTGCTCTTAGAGCCTGTGCTGTTGGTGTTCTGTTAAGGAAGTTGTCTCCTGTGCCAATGAGTTTTAGGCTGTGCCCCACTTTTTTTTTCCAATTGATTTAGGGTATCTGGTTTTATGTTGAGGTCCTTGATCCACTTTGACTTTAGTTTTGTGCAGGGTGATAAATATGGATCTATTTTCATTTTTCTGCATGGAGACATCCAGTTGGTCCAGCACCATTTGTTGAAGATGCTGTCTTTTTTCCATTGAATGGAATTGGCTTCTTTGTCGAATATCGAGTATTCATAGGTGTGTGGATTTATTTCTGGGTCTTCTATGAGGTTCCATTGATCCTCCTTTCTGTTTCTATGCCAATACCATGAAGTTTTTATTACTGTTGCCCTGTAGAACAGCTTGAGATCAGGAATGGAGATACCTCCAGATGATCTGTTGTCGTACAGGATCGTTTTGGAGATTCTGGGTTTTTTGTTTCTCCATATGAAGCTGAGAATCTTTTTTTCAAGGTCTGTAAAGAATTGAGTTGGTATTTTGATGGGAATTACATTGAATCTGTAGATTGCTTTTGGCAGTATGGCCATTTTCACAATGTTAATCCTACCAATCCATGAGCACGGGAGATCTTTTCATCTTCTGATATCTTCTTCGATTTCTTTCTTCAGAAACTTGAAGTTTTTCTCAAACAGGTCTTTCACTTGCTTGGATAGAGTCACACCAAGGTACTTTATGTTATTAGTGGCTATTGTGAAGGGTGTTGTTTCCCTAATTTCTTTCTCAGCCTTTTTGTCTTTGGTATATAGGAGGGCTTCTGATTTTTTTGAGTTGATTTTGTATCCTGCCACTTTGCTGAAGGTGTTTATCAGCTGAAGGAGTTCTCTGGTTGAATTTTTGGGGTCGCTCATGTATACTATCATATCATCTGCAAATAGTGACACTTTGACCTCCTCCTTTCCGATTTGTATCCCCTTGATCTCCTTTAGTTGTCTTATTGCTCTGGCTAGGACTTCAAGTACTATGTTGAAGAGATATGGGGACAATGGACTGCTCATCCTCATTAGCCATCAGGGAAATGCAAATCAAAACGACCCTGAGATATCACCTTACACCCATCAGAATGGCCAAGATGAAAAACTCAAGCGATAACACATGCTGGAGAGGTTGTGGAGAAAGGGGAACCCTCCTCCACTGCTGGTGGGAATGTAAACTGGTACAACCACTCTGGAAAGCTATCTGGTGCTTTCTAAAACAAATAGGAATAGTGCTTCCTCCAGACCCAGCTATACCACTGCTAGGTATATACCCAAAGTTTGTTCAAGTACACAAAAAGGACACTTGCTCAACCATGTTTATAGCAGCTCTATTTGTAATAGCCGGAACCTGGAAACAACCCAGATGTCCATCAACGGTGGAATGGGTACAGAAATTGTGGTATTTTTATACCATGGAATACTACTCAGCAATCAAAAAGGAGGAAATCATGAAATTTGCAGGCAAATGGTGGGATCTAGAAAAGATCATTCTGAGTGAAATATCCCAGAAGGAGAAAGACAAACATGGAATATACTCACTTATATAGACCTATAAGATATGATAAACATAATGAAATCTATACACCTAAAAAAGATAACCAATTGAGCTGACATGGGGTAAGATGATCAATCCTCATTTAGAAAGACAGATGGGATGTGCATTGAACGTATGACAGGAGTCTACTGAGCGCATCTGAAAGACTCTAACTAGCAGTGTTTTCAAAGCAAAGACTCATAACCAAACCTTTGGCAGAGTACAGGGATTCATAAGAAAGAAGGGGAGTTAGTCTGATGGGGAAAGGATAGGAGCTCCACAAGGACCAAATATATCTGGGCACAGGGTCTTTTCTGAGACTGACATTCAACCAAGGACCATGTATGGATATAACCTAGAACCTCCACTCAGATGTAGCCTGTGATAGCTCAGTAACCAATTGGTTTCCCAAAGTGAGGGGAACAGGGACTATTTCTAACAGGAACTCAATGACTGGCTCTTTGGTCTCCCCACCCCTGAAGGGAGGAGCAGTCCTGTTAGGCCACAGAGGAGGGCTTTGCAGCCAGTCCTGAAGATACCTGCTAAAACAGGATCAGATGAATGGGGAGGAGGTCCCCCTTATCAGTGAACTTGGAAAGGGGCATGGTGGAGATGAGGGAGGGAGGGAGGGACTGGGAGGGAATGAGGGATGGGGACACGGCTGGGATACAGAGTTAATAAAATGTAACTGATAAAATAAAAAAAAAAATCAAGTGACAACACATGTTGGAGAGGATGTGGTGAAAGGAGAACCTTTCTCCATTGCTGGTGGGGATGTAAACTTGGAAATCTATCTGGTTCTTTCTCAGACAATTAGGAATAGTGCTTCCTCAAGATCGAGCTACACCTCTCCTGATCATATATCCAAAATATGCTCACGTATACAACAAGGACATTTGTTCAACAATGTTTGTAGCAGCTTTATTCTTAATAGCCAGAATCTAGATACAACCTAGATGTCTCTCAACTGAGGAATTGATACAGAAATTATGGTATGTTTACCAAATAGAATACCACTCAGCAATTAAAAACAAGGAAATCATAAAATTTGTGGGTGAATGGTGGGAAATAGAAAAGACTGTTCTGTATGAGGTATCACAGAAGCAGAAAGACACACATGATATATACTCCCTTTTAAGTGGATATTAGCCATATAATACAGCATAAACATACTAAAATCTGTATATAAAGAAGCTAAGCAAGAAGGGGGACCTTGGGTAAAATAAGCAATCCTCATTGAGAAACGCAAAAGGGACAGACTTGGGAAGAGGGAGAAAACAGGGAACAGGACAGGAGCCTACCTCAGAGAACCTCTGAAAGACTTTACCTAGCAGGTTATTAAAGAATATGCTGAGACTCATAGCCAAACTTTGGGCAGAGTGCAGGGAATTTTGTGAAAGAAGGGGGAGAGAGAAAGACCTAGAGGGGACTAAAGTTCCACAAGAGAGTAACAGAACAACAACAAAAAAAATTAGGCACACAGGTCTTTTCTGAGACTGATACTCCAACCAAGGACCAAGCATAGAGATAACCTAGAACCCCTGCACAAATGCAGCCCATGGCATCTAAGGCTCCAAGTGGATTCTTTAGTAATTGGAATAGGTATTCTCTCTAATTTGAACTCACTGGTTGGCTCTTTGATCACCTTCCCCTGAGGGCAGTGCAGCCTTTACCAGGCTACAGAGGAAAATAATAGAACTAGTCCTGATGAGACCTGAGGGTCAGAGGAAAGGGTAGGAGTCCCTTTTCAGTGGACTTGGAAAGGGGCATGGGAGGAGGTGAGGCAAAGAGGGCTTGATTGGGAGGGAACAAGTGACGGGGCTACAACTGGGATACAAAGTGAATAAACTTTAATAAATAAATTAATTAATTAATTGAAAAAGGAAATAACAACTTAGCCGTAAGTTGGTTCAGACACCATTTTAGAGTATGAACTGTGCTAGTTAGAATTTTAGAGTATGAACTGTACTTCTAGTTAAAATTTGAGCAGGTGCCTTTTCGGAGTCATCTAGAAAAAAAGCTACTTTTATCCTTAGGAGATACATTTTCAGATTACTAAAGGGTGACTGAAGGTAGTAGAGAGCCCTGCAATCTGGTACTTTTCATTTGAACTAAACATTTATCCATATACTATGCCTGTAACCACTGAAGTTTAAATTTAACAGAATATTCTTATAATTTCATAGAAAAAATGTTTTGCTCATTGCACCTTGCAAGTTAATTATAAGAATTTTCTATTTCTACCCAGGTGCAAGCCTGTAATCCCAGCAGAACTCAGGAAGTCAAAGGCAGGCAGATATTTGTGAGTTTGAAACCAGCCTGGTCTACAAAATGAGTCTAGGACAGCCAAGGCTACACACAGAAATCCTGACTCAGAAAAAAAAAAATTCTATATCTAAATAGCCATTATTGTTACTTTTATGATTTGTAACCATTATTACATAAAATAAGTGTTACCCAAACACAAACAATGCGATACTACTTCAATTGTGACTATCTTGATGGCTACTAAGTTCCTCCCAGGCAGATAACATAGACATACAATGAGGATGTGTTTGACAAAGGTAGGATTCATGTCCTGGTCTGTGACATTCTGTCATGTTTTTCATAATAGCATGTAATTTAAAACTTGTAAATTCTTTATTTCTGGAATTTTTCCATCAATATTTTCAGGTTACAATTAACGACAGAAAAGGAAGCCATAAATAAAGGGGCACTGCTGTGTACATTGAATTTTTTTAGGTTTCCATAAGCATGATTCCTTCCCATATTGCTTTGCATTGAATTCTAAGTCAGTATGCAGGTAGTTACTACACCTTTATGCCAATGATGCAGTCCTGTGCTAGAGTGATGTTCATGAATGTGGGACTTTCATGTCTTAGTTTACACAAGAGACGACAATGGGAATAAAACACTAGATCTTTCTAGGAACTCCTTGGCCTAAGACAGCACACTGAGATTAGAGATGCCCAGCTGAGACAAAGCTCAGTTTCCTTGGCTCCTATTGTGTGTGTGTGTGTGTGTGTGTGTGTGTGTGTGTGTGTGTGTGTGTGTGTGTTAGCATCAGTTTAAAGATGAATGAATGTTAAGCCTTAGAATTATGTCCTTCTAAATTTGGGCAGAGTGCATCACAACATAAATTGTGTGATGTTGGAAAGAGAACAAAACATCACCCCAAACACCCACGGCAAATTAAAATATGGTGAAAGAAGTTCAAGGCAGGGTTCTCTATGTTTCACCATATCTGAATTTTGAAAAGTGACTTCACCTCTTCTGTGGCTTATCTTACACTCTTCCTAAGCTCATGCAATCCTGTGTTGATTATTGTAGGAAAAGCATATGCATTATAAGTCTGACATCACTCAATATATTATCAACACAGATGTCTGTCATTGGAGTTGAGCCATTCCTTTAGAAGGGGCATCATGATACATACACAGTGTTGAGCTGGTCCCAAGTCATGGCCTGATCAAGCTGAGATTCACACATGCTGAATGCTCAGAAAGTGGTTTTTGGATGATAAAGGAATGAATGCTGAGTGACAGCCCAGACTCTAACAGCCAACATCTGTACATCTTTGTTTTTCTTTATCCTGAAACCAGTCAGAGGCAAATGTGTCTCAGATGCTGCCTTTCTGTAGCTTGAAGTGATTTTATCTCTGACATCACTGAGATTTTCATATTACAACTTGATAACCACAGGCTAAGATGATGTTACTTTATATTGAAGAAGCATTTATTTTTCTTTTGTACCATCTGATTTTATAAAACAGACAACAATCTTTATTGAAGATGGTTTATGGTATTCATAATGTTCTGGGAGATTAATTTGTTTTCATAAAGTAGAAAACATACCAAAGAAAAAAATTTTAACTGAAGGTAAATGTTCAAGATCACAAAGCCCATTCTTGTGATTTTGAAACAAACAAGCAAGCAAACCTACTCTGAACATATCTTTAGCCTTGAAAAACCATTAGGAAAACATTGTTTATGGCAACTAGAAGACCCTGCTCTTTCATAAGTGGACCTTTTCTGATACGTTGCCATGGGGACCAGAGCTGTGTCATCTAAAAACATTATTGACCGAGGGAAGAGCTGATGAACAAAAGCTGCAGAGGGATTGTTAGGGAAAAGCGCATATCTTTTCTTTCTCTTTCTCTTTTTTTCTAATCTACATTTAATTTAAATCTAAGGAGCAATGGCACCACATTGAAATGGACACATCCTGTGGACTACTAAATTCTAGTCTGATGTTATCTTTATTCAGTTTTTAAAATTTGAGGGGTTTGTTTTAAAATTTATCAACCCAGTCAAAATTTGATGATGGTTTTAATGGAATAATAGAATGCTGTTGAGAAAGGTAGATTCAGGCTTTCCTGATGGATCCAGGAGATGGCTCTCAGACAGCAAGGGAGACTTAGGAGGTTCAAGCCATACTTGAATAGAAAGAGAACTGTACCTAAGATCATTGAAATCAGCCTCCAGAGGTCTAAATTTCAGCTTTGAAAACAGAGGGAATAAAGTCATCTGTTTTAAAACCATTTGGACATGACTAATTTGCAGAGAAATTATAAGCCATATACTGGTGTTATCAACAGTAAATGTTTTCTGTTTAAGCAGTGGTGAGCAGGAAAGGTTTTGGGTACCTAAGTATGTTGTCAGTGTTTCACACATGGGAAACAAAACATCAATCCTTATAACATCCTCTCAAAAACCCTGGGACAATTACAAAATAAATGTTCAACTAACTCCAATAAATTCTGAGGTGATGAAGCTGAGATGCTTGCTAGAGGACATGCTTAGAGATTCTTCTCCTTTCACTGAAGCAGATGCTTTCCTCAAGGCATAACATCTCTCCCATTATCATATAATCTGTAAATAATGTGAAGGCTATCCTGTGGATGGTCACTTTTTGATGTAGTAATGTTGTCAAGCTCATGACTAATGAACCGTTGCTCCCAGGAGGAAAACCAATGTTAGCTTCACAATACATTCTGGTTGCATTTTCATCAACTGAATATAACAACAACAACAACAAATTCATTTCATGCACATTTCTACAAAACATCATTTCATGCATGTTTCTATAAAGACTTTGTATCTGAAACTTTTCCTCTTGCTTGACAGGAGGCTACTTAGGGAAGATAACTTTTGGGAGGCTTGTGGTTTGTGGGGAATGCAGTCTTTCAGTACAGGGAAGAAGACATGGAAGCAGGAGAAGCTGTAATCATAGGGGCAGTAGTGTGGGTGGCAGGTTGCACTGCATGATAACCAGGAGGCAGAGACATAGGAATGCTGGTGCTCAGCTTTCTTCCTTCTCTTTGCCTTTTATATTCTGTCTGGGATTCAGGCACAGTCAGTCTGTGCTTTCCCACCACATGAAAATCTCTCTGAAAATGTTTTCATGGATACACTCAGAAGTGTTTCTCCTAAGTGATGCTAATATCACCCAATCTAACAGCCAACATCCTCTTATTTAATCAGTATTGTGATTCATTGACAGTGAATATATAGCCAGGGCCACTATAACAAAATTAATGAGGCTCCTTCATCACACTTTGCTCTGTGAAGCACATTGTATTCTCCCTGTCCTAAGGCGCAATTGATAGTTTCTAAGCGCTATAACTTGTGACAACATTTTAGCATTGAAACCACCAACTAAAGGTACAAAAATGTGAAAAATGTGGTGGTATTAAGAATACCACACACACACACACACACACACACACACACACACACAAAATGTACTCACATGAGTGTTAGAGCTGAGAATGAAGAGCTGTACCACCTCGATCTCCCTCACTTTGGATTTTATTCTTTTGTAGCTGCAACTTTTTAGGTGCTAAGTCTTTGAATGATCATGAAAACACCATAAGTATTCACTGTACAGTTTTAAATAAATGCTAGTGAATAGGTGAGTTTGTAAACATGAAATCCTCAAATAATGAGGACCAGCTGCTATTGTTATTCTAGGCTTTTATTTAAACAAAACTTATAATAATAAAAAACCTCCTAATGGATTCTTTTGCTAATTAGTGAAATAGAATTTATATATGGTCCATTAAATTAATTAATGATGAATTCTAGGTTAAATTGACTCTTTATTTTCTCCTCTGTATTTTATACAGGAAACAAAATTATTGTTTTAACAAGGTCCTCTGGATGATGACACCATGTATTTTGAATTTCAAGCACGTCCTTCAGCTTGCTGGCTAGAAAAAAAAAGGATTATTAATAACAAGAAAAAAAAGGAGGAAGGAAGCCTGTTTCTCCAGGAGGATGTCCATTGATTTTTTTTGCTCATCATTCATTTAACAAACCCAAGTATATTTGGGAATCAATGAAGTTCTGAGTTCTGCAAACCCAGGCATGAGTAAACAGCCTAAAAGTTTGGTGTGTGAGAAGCTTATGTTAGGAAGGAAGATGACACAACAAAGTGTTTTTATACAGTGGCTAGGTGGTTATAAGCACAAGAGAAACATTTATGGTTGAAATAGATAAGAGAACTCTTGCCTTATCAGCCATTGGGCCTGTGAAATAACCTGTATATTAATCTTGTATGGACAGTTTTTCACAGAATAATTGGATGTTGGTAGTCTTAAAAATCACTGTGAAGGAGGAAACATATCCTATATACTCTACCATGGAGGGTCAAAACTACAAAATGATGAGGAACAAGTGGGTTTGCTGGTCTTGGTATTTGAAGGAACATGAGCAGTAGAGAGCATGAAGGGCTAGATCTGAGAGAAGTCTAAGTTGGAGATGGCCACTGAGACCTTCTGTGTTTATATTTTTGCAGGTCATTTGCTCCATTAGAACAGAAACTAAGAGTCCTTATTTAAAAAGGAAGGGAAATGTGCTGATACAAGTTGGCACCATCAGAGCATTATTTGTCTATTTGACCTTTCTTTTAGCTTTCCTCCACACCATTGATGCAATGCTTCTTCCCATGATGGTCATACATTCACCCTGTGAAATAGTAAGCACCCATTAAATAACTTCCATAACTTTTCTACAAACATTGATCATGATATCTCTTTATAGTAAATGAAATGTAATTAGAACAAGACATTGATACCAGGAAGTATACTATTGTTGTGGCAGTCTAATCATGCTGATTTTTGGAGGAATATGGAATACATTCGGACTTGGGACTAGAAAAAGCAGTTGTGCGATGTAAGCAGAGATTACTCGGCCAGTCTAGTAGGAGCTTGGAAGATCGTAGTGCTGACAGCACTCTGACCTATGGAGGCACAACTCACGAGGATTCAGAGCACAACAGGCTCAGGGACCATTCTTACTATACTTTGTAAAAGAATGTGGCTGCTTTCTGCCCTTGTCTTGAGGATCTGCCTGGTGTTAAATAGAAAAGTTTGGGACTACTCTCTTTGGTAGAGAAGATTTCAAGGCCTAATATTGAATGACTTGAGTCACTTATTATTTTCTGCTACCTATGGTCTTAACTTTGACTGTAGTTTAATAACAATTTTAGATAGGTTTACTTTATTTTTCTGAAGGCATAATGTTGGCTTTATTGTATGGTCATTAGTGAGTACTTCTATGCAGATATTCAAAGAAAAAGAGTATGTGGGGGCAAAATGAAATACAAAATGTACAGTTTGAGGGTAAAAAAGAGAACAAAAAATTAATGTTGGGGTCAAAACTTGAGTTGAGGGAGAAAAAGAGAGGTCCATTAGTACTAAATGGAATAAAGGGAGTGGTATCTTCAGGGCAAGACTCCTGACACCAAGATAATCCTTTAATTTACAAACAGGTAAGCTATTGCAACAAAGAAAAGCATCAACAAACCAAAATTTATGTAAAGGTAATTAAAAGAGGTGGTCATGCTCAATACCAAGCAAAACTGAGGAGCATAAGACAGGAGGGTCTCTGGATTTTAAGTCATAAAGAACACAGGAGTAAACAATGTAATTCTCATTGAGGAAAACTGCTGAGGTCAGGCATGGGGCAGGATACTCTTTACATGGAGGTCTCAAAAGGCTAGTCTGTCTGCAGCTCCTTGGCAGACATCCCACATGTCTGACATCTCCAAACTCCTGGTATCTTCACACGCTCTGCTTCACCTTCATATCTTCACACAATGACATAATTATATAGCTACAAGTTTCTGGGGGTCAGGTGATGAGATTAGGCCCCATTGGCTCACATGTTTGAATGCTTTGTCTGCAAATGGTACAGCTTTTCGGGAAGAATTAGAAGGTATGGCTTTCTTAGAGGAGATATGACTTGGGGTGGGCTTTGAGGTTTCAAAAGATTTAGGCCATTCCCAGTCTCTCCCTTTCCCTGTCCCTGTCCCTCTCCCTGTTCCTATCCCTCTTTCTCTACTTCTTCCTCTCCTTCTCTCTCTCTCTTTCTGCCTCCCACTCCCCTCTGGCACATTCTTGCTGATCAGATGTAAGCTTTCCATTTCTTCTCCAGCACAATACTTGTCTACCTGTTGTCATGTTCCTCAGAGTGGTGGTCATGAGGTTACCCTCTGAATATGTAAGCCCCTATTAAATGATTTCTAATATTGGAAAAGACTATCAGAAGCAGGGGGAGACTGGGCCATGTACCAAGAGAGTAGCAGAAGGAGAAAGAAGAGATGGGGCAGAACAACCTCAGCTCTAAAGCACTTTTTCTACAAATGCTGGCTCCATGTGACATACAATACCCCATGTGAGATCCTAGGCCTGTAAGGCTGATGATTCTTGTCTAAGTTTGGAACCAGAATCTTGACCCTTTCACCTTTGCTTTGAAATAGAAAGCAGAAATAAATTTCATATGCTTTGAGCCTTCTTGAATCTTTATTTAGTTGCCTTGGGTAAGCAGAGAGAGTCTAGACATGTCAGCAACCATGCAAGCACTCAGAGTTGATCAACATGGGTAAAAGGTGACATCTTTTTATATAGCCTTTGTTTTGTAACATCTCCTAGATTTTGTTGAGTCCTGTATTTTGCCAATAAAATACCCATAAGTGTAGGAAGGACTTTCTTTTCACTTCTCAATGGGTCAGGAAGATGGTTCAACAGCCAGGCAATCAGCAAGCATGTGGACCAGAGTTCAGAGACACAGAACTGGGAGGATATCCCATACTTTTCACTTTATCTTGAGGCAGATTCTTAGGACAAGGGCTAAAAGCACCCAGATTCTTTTAAAAAACATATCATATGAATGTTCCCTCAGCTCAGTTGCTAATCTGCTTTACTCTGAAACCCCACCTATAATTCTAGTATGTGAAAAAAAAAACAGAGGATCCCTGGAACAAGCTGGCTAGCCCGACTAGCATTATAGGTACAGTAGAGACCTTGCCTCAGTGAATAAGAGGGAGAAAACAGGTCAACACACATTGTCAACCTTAGTCTTTTACCTGTACACATGTGCGTGCACATCCACACACATACATAGCATATAAAACAAGGAAAAGAAAAAAGAAACAAGAACAGCAACAAAACCTTGTGATTTGCTGCCAGCCCTGTAGCTTCTGATGTTTTAAACACTGAATAGGTAAAGAACCAGGAAAGGTCTGAGTTAAGTTGACACCCCTCCATACCTTCTTCCATCCTTCCTTCTTCCTTTTTGTTGCCTCCCTGCTTGCTACATAAATCACTGTGCAATGCAAATTGAAAAAAGTCTGCCTGCAGCTCCTGTGAGAAGAGATCATCCACAAAAGTGGATTTCCATGGAAACCAAATGCAAAATGTAGTAGGAAGGAGAGAGGAAGGATAAATTAGATTCACTGCTTCGTTTCCATCAACGTCACAGGCTCCCATTAGCACCTCTCGCTCATTTTTTTTAGTATGTTCTCTTTTAGACCAGAGTGTTTTCTTCTTTATTATGCCCTCCGTGCAGTTCAATTTATTCAATCTGGAAAGGGATGATTTATTTCAAGTGCTTACCTTCGTGAAGAGCTATTACATAGAGAATGGTGACCATTTTCTCTTTATTACTAGAGAAGGTAGAAAAACAGAACCTTCATCCCAGTAGAAAAGTGAGCAATAAGGAGAAAGTGCCCAACCTACTGTGTCAGGACTGTAGTGACAACATAATGTGGCTTTTTGGAACCCTTCAATGGTGGGATAATGACATAGCTGTGTGCTGGGACAGCCATAACAAAGCACCACATGTTTGGTGGCTTAAACAATAGAAATTCATGAACTTGTAGCTCTGAAAATCTGAAAGCCCGGAAGGTAAACTGAGGTTCCAGTATGTCATCATCATTTAAAAATGAAATGTACCTCTTTGGCTTTCAATCTTTCATCTTTCTACTTTCTCCTTAGTGCCCCTTTTCTTTGTGCATATATATTCCTGGTATCTCTGTGGTCAAATTTTATTTTCTTATAAGGACACTGGTCAGATTGGATTAAGAGCAATCTTGATGGACATATTTGAAATCCATTGAGATATATATATATGTATATATACATATATATATTTATTTATGTATATACACACACCCATACACCAGGAAAGTAAAAGATGGACTACTTGGCAAAGAGACCAACAGAAGGAAGGAGATAAGAGGGAAAAGTGAGTGAATATGGTCATAATTCATTGTATACATGTGTGAAATTATCCACAATGTTCTAAAATTGAAAATAGCAATGGCTTCACAATATCATGAATATGTTACACTAAAAAAAACATTTAATAATGTAAATTGGAAATTGTAATGCTATGCTAATTATGTAACAATAAAAGTTTTATTAAGTAAAACAACAAACAAAGACCCTATATTCAAACATAGTTGTGTTCTAAGGCTCTGTGGTCAGGGCTTCAACATACAAGTTATGAGGGACATATCAGCCCATCACAGAAGACTCTACCAGGGGAAGGTGTTTTAGAATGTGATGTAGAAAAGCCAGAGAAATACTTCTTCAGAAAATTGACTTCAGAAACAGGACACTGAGGCCCATGGAAAGTACTCGATGAAGGATGCTTGACTGAGGGATGTGAGACCTCCCTCATGTTCCTCCCAGCCCAGCCAGCCCACACTTTACATTGTGGGTCTTGCCATAGGATAAGCTTCCATTAATTCTCCACTAACTCAAGATGAATCAAGGGCGCTGGTATTGTGAGGGAGGGACCTACTGCTTCAGCCCCTTAAGGCAAGCATAGAAGTCTGGTTTGTGCAGACTATGAGCTGCACATGGGATGTGCATCTTCCACTGTGAGTGAACAACTGAAAACCTTCTCAGAGCAAACACAGAAAGGTGATTCAGCTGGAATACACCTCTTCAAAGCAACTTCAGATCACCATCTCCACACGCTATTGACTATGACATGGTGAAGCTTATTTTGGGATTCCAGGTCTCCCACCTAAAGTGATCAGGGAGAGAATTTGAATTTCTTTAAGCTTGAAACCAGCCACAGGAGGCTGCATTTAGTTCCTGGGAATTGGGATGGAGACTTTTAACTACTAATGAACAAAAATGCCATCAAGGATCTTACTGAAGATGAAGAACATTTCAGGAGCTTGACAGAAAGTCTGGGTGGGCTGTGGTTCACAATCATTTCCGTTAAGCACTCAGCAGGTAAATGAATCAGAGCACCAGTTGGCTACCCTGAAACTTCTTGCTGAGCAAGGCCCATGAGCAGGCTGTGCAGCATCCATGGGAGTTGATGTTCAATTGTAACCCAACCCAGAGGAATTAGATAAAAACTGTAGTTGTTTGTTAAGTTTACATGGCTCATGTAAGTTTACATGGTTTTAGAAGTTTACATGGTTTTAGAAGAATTGTGTCTCGCTTGCAGTGGTTAAAGTGTTACTTAACAGGATGT
Source organism: Meriones unguiculatus (assembly GCF_030254825.1). Classification (NCBI taxonomy): domain Eukaryota; kingdom Metazoa; phylum Chordata; class Mammalia; order Rodentia; family Muridae; genus Meriones; species Meriones unguiculatus. The sequence continues at coordinate 46,930,012 of NC_083361.1, read as the reverse complement.
TTCAAAGATGCCTCAAAGATTCAGTAGTCATTAGCCACCCTGAGAAAGTTACTATTGAGACTACCATACTAATGAGATAAAAAGAAGCCTCTTCTGTCATAGACAAAGGACTCTGGGGTATAGCCCGGCAGGTGGTGTAGGCTTCAGATCTCTTGACCTCTGCATTCCATGTGTGTAGTGTGGATGTGCCCATGCAAGCTGTGGTAGTTTGAATAGGTATAGTCCTTAACTCATGTGTTTAAATGCTTGACCCCTGGAAAGTGGCACTATTAGAGGGTGTGGCCTTGTTGGAGAAAGTATGTCACTGTGGAGGTGGGCGTTGAGGTCTCATTTATTTGCTCAAGCTAAGCCCAGTGTTTCAGCATCCCCCTTCTGCTGCCTGCAGATCAAAATGTAGAACTCTCAGCTCCTTCTCCAGCACCATGTCTGCCTGCACACTGCTGTGCTTCTAGTTATGATGAAAATGGACTGAATGAACCTCTAAATCTGTAAGCCAGCCTTAATTAAATGCTTTCTTTTATAGGTGTTGCCTTGATCATGGTGTCTCTTCACAGCAATGGAACCATAACTAAGAGACACAGGCAATATACACAGCAAGTTTGCATCACAACCAGAAACTCTGAGCTAGGAAATCAGTGGTGAAAAAAGGAGACATTGTGTTCCTCTTGTGGTCAGGAAATAGTCTGACACTTCCTCAGAGATACTTCCCAGTGCTGTTTACTGTGCAAATATTCCTCAAGTAGTAGCTTGTGCTAAATCCTATGCAAGAGGTACAAATCATCCACAGATAATGCTCTTCCGAAAATACTTTTTTTCTCTCTCTAAAATATATCTTCCAGCATCCTTGTCTTCTGGGAGATGTAGATATGTTACAGTTTATAATCAATACACAAGAAAACAATGACTAGATATTAGTTAGGCCAGAATCTTAGTCTTAGGGAACTGTTTCATGTTAGAAGCATGTACTTGAATGCTAAGATTTCCGTCTTCTCCATTATGTACTTGAACCTGGTGGGGACTCTGTTTTCCTGGAAATGTACTGGATGGGTCAAAGAGTCTTTTGTTGAACTAATTATGTGATAAATTGGTTAGATGAATAGAAATTAAAATAGTAATAGTAGATGATAGTAAGTTTCCTTTTAACACATATAAATACTAATGCACATTTACATTTATTACATAATTTAATTTAAAACATAAAGACAGTCAGAGACAAAACAACTTATTGAAAATCACCACTAAGAGGTGAGTATATTGATAAATGCCTGTTAACCCAGCTAATTCTTTAGTAGGATCTGGAAGAATAATAGTTAAAGAACAGCCCAGGCTACTACTGAGACACCTCTATTTCAAAACACAAAACAGAACCCACAAGAATGCCACAGAATCAGAGCTTACATTCAGAGCTCTGACTTTTAAGAACAGAAAATTTTAACAAGCACATAGATTCAATCAAGAGAAGAAAAAAAATTACTTCCTGATTAAAAATAGAAATAAATGTCACTAATTCTATCAGGAAAGAGAATAGCTCTGAGGCACAGAAGAATTTATTTCCCTTCTACATCCATTTTGTGGTTTTTAGTACTTTCCAGGATGTGCTTTTCCCTCATGCAGGATTGCTATCTTAATTTCACTGATTGGCATGGCATATGCTCCCCTTGGAATCTGACCTGACTGAATATATAAGGGAAATGCTGTTATATTACAAAGCTGATTCTGAAGTTATTCAACAAATGATTTCCAGAGACTACAGAAGAGCATGTTACCACTCACAAAGCTTCCTGCATGGGAAGCCATCGGCTACAGAGTGTAATCACCAGCTTATATTATCAACTTCAGAGGCCGACTGTCATTCTCCTCCTGCCTGGTGGGCTGTTTCCCAGAAGCCCACGAAGGCAAGAAGGGCAGGAGATGAGGTCCAGAACAAGGAAGTCCAGTGAGCATGAAGGAGATGGAACACTCCGGGAACAACTTCAGGGAGCTAGTTCAACTTTAATTCCAGAAAGAAAAGGAATTATACCCCTTGGGGAGTAGGTGGGGGGGCTCCAAGGATAGGTATACACTATTGGTAAAAACTTCAAGGGTACTTTAAGGGTGCTTGATCTGCATTAAATAGCAGTCTCCTATCATATGAAGAGGAGCATAGTACCTAATTATCCTATAGGCACAGGGAAGGGAAAACTAGCAGGGAGCTATGTCAAAAGCCATATATCAAATGTGGTTAGGGGCATCTATGTTTAAAGACACTCTCCAGATGATGTCAGGCAGAAAGCAGGATGCCCTGCTAGTGAGAGTCCTGCATCTTAACAGGAGCTCGGGATGGCTACCTCAGACAGCAGGGTCCTCTCAACAACGGACTTAAAGTTTTAATATCCTCCTTGGTAGGTTTAGGAGATGCACACATGTGTGTGGTAGTAGTGCTGGTGGTACTGTGGGGCATCCTCCTCTAATGTCCTGCTTATCCTCTTGAGACTGAATCCAGAGATCAATTTTTTAGTTAGGCTGACTGGGCAGCAAGCTCCAGTGATTCTCTTGTTTCTTATCTTAGAACATAGAGTTAATACAACTGAGCTTGTCATTCACCTTGTCCAGGAGACCACTCCTCAGGTAATCTGATAAACCTGAAGACATATGATCCCCTTAAAGAGATAATGCACTTACATACTCTAGAAGCTGCCCCTCAATGTAGCTGCTTTTAAATCTTCTCTCCTAAGTCTGCCTGTTTTCCTGAGTCCTCACTAAAAACCAGTAAATTTTCTCTTTCACTTTCTTTCTTTTCACATATTGACTCAAATTCTAAGCTTGCTCTTACTCTCTGGACATTCTTTCTCTGAAGAAACCCTTCCTGCCTGGCAGCTGCTTGCTTATCTACATGGCTGAGCCTGCCTGCTTTTTCGGCTCTGACTCAAAGGTTATGTCATATGTTTTCCTTTTAGCCACCTTCCTTATCTGTGAACTGCTGAGGTTTACAGCTTGTCTGCCCTATTGCTTTGCTCGTAAAGTCTAATAAAAAGGGCCTTGAGCTTCTTTTGAGTCTGTTTAAAAATTCTTTTAACAGTGAAACTAAATACTCACAAAAGGGAAATCTGGCTCCACAGTACCAGTGATAGCTTGCTCCATCCCTACTTCCTCATCTCCCCCACATAACGTCTACTCCCTGTCAGGGTTTTGGGGAAAAAGAGCATTGACTAGGTATGCGAACTCATTGCCTTGTTGGTGAGAAAGGAACATGTCCTTGCTCTGATCTCTGTGTCACAGTGCCCCTGGCACAGCTCTGAGAGAAGAAGGAGAGCCCAGACCCTCATACACCCCGACATCAAACTTCATCTGGAGCATAGTTGCTCACATGCTAAAATACACTCAACCCGCAGAGACCTCATGCAAGGAGGAGAAGTTGTGTTTTAGTAGTTCTGGGTGGGGTCAAGGTCTCAGATTTTCCTAAAGCTTCCAGGTACTGCTGGTTTGTGGAACACATTTTGAGCAGCAAGAGTCTTGAGAACTTTCTCCTATGATTATCTCCTCAATTTGTGTTTTCATTTTCTCAGTGAAATTTTTGAGTTATGATGAGTTTGCAATAAAGGTTACATAAGTTAACGAATATAATTTGATGTGTTTGCCTCTGAGAAATCACTGCCATATTGAAGGTATACAATATGACCATTATTCCTCTCAATTTCCTAGAAACGATTTGTAGTCTTTTTTTTTTTTAAGAAAATAGTTTATTTCACCTTACAGTTCCACATCACAGTCAATCACTTAAAAAAGTTAAGGCAGAAACTCAAACTGAGCAGGAACCTGGAGGCAGGAGCTGATGCAGAGGCCATGAAAGAGTGCCTCTAACTGGACTGCTCCTTATGGTTTGTTCAGCTTGCTTTCTTACAGAACACACGACTGCTATCCCAGAGGAGGCATCACGAGCCTGGTTCCTCCCACATCAATCACTAATTAAGAAAATGTGCCACAGGATTTCCCATGGGCCAATCTAGTGGAGGTGTTTTCTAAATTGCTCTCTTCCAAAATGACAAGAGACCAACACAACTAAACGATTTGTAATCTTGTAAGTTGCCAGGTCTCTATCCCCAGCCAGATAGTCTCTGTTCTGTCACCATAGATATGCTTATATTTTCTAGAAATATCTATCAATACTCTCTTTGTTGTTGTTTTGCTTTGACTTCTGTGGCTGAGTATAATTATTTTGAGATCCATTTATACTGTGATTTGTTTCTTTCTGTTTGACATTTACAATACTGATTGTAACAGAGGAAGTCATTACAGAAATTGTAAGCTTCTCCTTTCAAACTCTTCAGCAGATGTTTGAGCAGGAGATCATATGATAGGTGAAGGCTAAATTATATGGTAGATGATGTTTTAACATGTTAAGACATTTCAGTACCACTAGCAGAGGATGAGGGCTCCAGCTCATCTGTACCCTTGTAAACATTTAATCAATCTTCCTAAACTTTATATAGTTTCAGATTTTGAGGTTCAAGAGGGACACTGAGGCAGATTTTTTCCACGTAAGAGATTACAATGCCAGGAAGATGGCCAAAGCTCTGAGAAGTGTTTGGCCTGATGAAGGTAACTGGAAATCTTCTCTTGGCAGTTTCAAAGAGTAGTGGAGAGTTCCCATGCCATGTAGTTGGTGAGTAGCCTGAAGTAGGTGATTTCAGCCATGTTTAAGTAGCAGAAGAAAAGTTCTACCTTTTCCTTATGTGTCGACTTCATAGGGTGCTTGGTAAACTTCCTTTGGAGAAGAGAGCACTAGACTCAAGGACAGTCACAGCAGTGTGCCTGCCCTTTCTTCACAGCACCTGTGAGAGAAGCAAGAGGAAGAGACTGCTGCAAATCAGTGGGCAAACCTGAACTCCTAGCCCCAGCCTCACAGCTGTGCCATTCTGGTATTGTATAGTAGTGGTTCCCCGTGGTGTCAGTCTGAATTTGCCATGGCTATGAATGTAAAGCATAGCTTTTTGTGCTTGCATGATGTTTCTATGTGTTTTTTAGGAAAATGCTTGCTTAATTTTTTTCTATTAAAATTATTGTCCACTTTATTACTTGATTGTGAGAGATTTTATAAAAAATGTTCTACACATGCCTTTTATCACATAGATGACTATGGGTATTTTTCTACAAATTGCCTTATCTTTCACAAGAAAAAATATCATTTTAATGTTTAATTTTTCACAATTTTGTATGAATTGAGAAAAAGTATATTTGAGAACATGTATATGAAATCTTTGCTAAACTCATCTACAAAGACTTTCTCCAAAGTATAATTCCAGAACTTCTTTTTTTTTTTTTTTTTCAATGCAGTTTATTCAGGAACCTTGAACAATCATCGGACCCTGGGGAAAGCCAGCCCACAGCTTAAATAGCCTCTGGGTAGCCAACCCCAGAGTGCCACGTGTGCAATGCAGATAGGTCCACATACACGGAAGCAAGCCAGATCTTCAGCCTTAGCCAAATATGGAGTTGTTTGTGACAGAGAGCACTCACCATCGGGAAGGTGGAAGGCGGAAACCAGCTCCATCTTGAAGGCGCGGCATTACGAAGCTCTCTACAGTTCCCCCTTTTTGTTTTAGACGCATCAGGCAAGAGTAGAGGTCTGATCTCCGATATTAGAAATAAATTGGGACTTTTTACCGATGTTCATTTAGGTGTCATCCACCCAAAGAGCATCAGACCCGTCCGATACCTTTTTCTCAGAGGCGGGACCTGGGGCATCAACCCGCATGCAATCAGACATGCTCTTCTCTTATTTTAGATTTTACATTCATAATTCTGACCTTACTTAGTTATTTTTGTTTAGGGTATATACCTACATCACATATACATATATAGTACAGTAACAGGGCTATAAGTGCACCGATGACATTTGCCAAAAACCTGACTTAACTGCCCTTGGAGCTTTGTCATGTCAGCGGCCCATGCATATGTCCTTACATATGTGGTCTTCTTATTCTAGTACCTTGATTCAGTAGGCTCTATGTTATTAGAACATTCTCTTTGTGACTCAGGGTCAGTCCACATCTTGATCTGATTATATTAACCTGCCAATTTCCTTATTGTTAATGTATTTTTGGCAATTCCATGTCCTCTGCATTTTCATTTTGGGGCCATTTTGCCAGTTTCTCTAAGTAAAGCTTCTAAGATTTGGGTTGGTGGTGAAAACTATCATTAAGTACCTTGGCAATACTGAATCTCTATCCATAAACAGAGTGCCTCTTTCTTTTTGCTTTGCCTTTTCATTTACCTCAGCAAAGATTCTAAGAATCTTAAAACTCTTGAATTTGAAATACTAATTAATCTTTTTTTACAGAGATGCTATAGGTACAATTATTTATTATATATTATAAAACCAGACTATCATTATCTTATTCCTATTTTAGCTGTGAGTTATAATGTTGATATTTTCAAAACTACTCTTTCAATGTTCTTTTGCCTGTAGATTGGCAATAATGGTAGCTGATTACACATAAACACTCTAAAACTGAAGAGCAAAATTAAGACATCATTATAAAGAAATGTGCTCTGTCTGATCAGCAGCCCATTAAAACCTGCTGATTATTTCAAGACAGAATAGCACTTATAATTAACTTACAACATATTTTTCTATTATAAAGAATGAAACTATCAGATATACCTTCAAATACTGCCATACTGCCAAGAAGATCAATTGAAATGAAGGAAGTCAGGAAATGATATGCAGACATTGATAATACCTTGAATTGTGAATAGCTAGCTACCTAGGAGAGAGCACCATTGTTTAATCCATTCATTGTTAAGATAATTGCATTTTGTAAAAGAGAGGCTAGCTAAAGCATTAGAGGACCTGGACTTGGAACAGGCCTATGTTGAATGCAAGCCTGACTGTTCCTGGCCCTAGCAAAGTAGCTGGTAGGAATCACAGCCTTGGGAAACTCCATGAGAATCCATCTTCCAAGTGACTGTGTCTCAGTTTGTACCTACAGAAACCCCACTTGTTTCTCTGTGCAATGTGAATAAAAAGCACACCTAAGCTTGGGGGGGGGATTTACATAGATAGCTAGCAAGAGAAAGAACAAGAGAGACTGAGAAAGGAAGAGAGATGGGGCAGGGAGGGAAGGAGGGTAGGAGGGAGGAAAGGGGAAGCAGGGTGGAAGAGAGAGGCAGACAGACAGACAGTAAGAGGGATTGAATTCAGTGTTGCATTGCAAGGATTACAGAGAAAATGCAAGTAATATCCTTGGGGACATACCTAGAGGAAAGTATTACTATATTTTTAGGGAGATATGGATGTTTTGGCCAATTTTTGCAATGATTATGGCTTTTCTGGATAAGTATGTAAGAAATTCTAAGATCATAAAATTTGACTTTCTATTGCAACCAAAATTTCTCCCTCCCTCCCCACTTCTTCTCTTTAAAATTCAGAGTTGATTCCTTATTTAAGCTGCTTTTAAATGCTATTCTACTTCCCTGCCCCTTGTCCACCACATTTAACAGGGAATGACCAAGGTAACAATACTCATAGATAGTCCATTTATTACAAAGCAGTCCCCTTTGTTATAAAAAGAGACCATGGGTACGTGCCATTGCAGAGAGTACATTTCGTCACATCAGCTACTGTGGTCATGTCATGCGTACTTGGCTTCACTGAGTTCTGACTCTCAGCTAGAAGACAATAAAAGGTGTGGGGGTATGGCACTCTCTTTAGGTATCACAATTTGACAAAGAAATGTGACAAGGGTCAGAAAGATATGTTATTGCTAATAAAATAATCACTAATGACTACAACAGCAGTCATTATGTTTAATGCAGTTTCCAACATATGTCATAGTGTTTTAATTTTCCCTTTAGTGGCAAGGCAAATGTTTTCACAGCTTCTGGCACAGAGGTGCCTTTTCTTTCTGGAGGATGTTTGAGGTTTCACTGAGACTGTCATTGAATGGTGCTCAGAGACAGATGTCTTCATATTCCTTCTTTGTCTTAGATCTCTGCTTTGATCTTCCCACCTCATATGTTCTCATAGAGCAACTGAGAATGGAAAACTCTCTATCCACAGAAGAGGTAGAATTAGCAAAGCCAGTTCAATCTTCTTTCTTTGAACTTGTGTGAGAAAATCTGGCAGGAAGGATCCAGCCTCTGGCAGGTGCAGATGCTCAGCTTAAGTGACAAGGGCAGTCCTGGGCATTCAAGGGAGCTAGGGCTGTGAGTTCTCAGAAAGCATCTGAGACAGAAAAGCTATTTATGGTCTCAGTTCTCAATTGAGGTGAGCAGCTGGGGTGGGAGAAGCACCACAAACACAGAGGATTTGGTGACCACTGAAATGAGTACTGTGTTTGAGTCACTGTGATTTATGTATAATGGCTGTTCTCAGTTTCCCAGCTACATAAGTGCCCATGAGGTTCCCTGCTCTTGTTTCGTGTTTAATCTAAATTAGAATGCCTATTCATGGAGACTGGCAGAAAAACCTCTCAGCTGCATGGCCTAAATAACTTAGCAGCTCTAGTTTCACATGTCTCAAGGATGAGGCAATTCTGTCCAAGAGAAAGATGCAATACATACGAAAGATCTCCCTGCATGTAATAACTTCTGATCTCTACTCTTCTAAATTGAGTTGAATCTGTTCTCATAGAAAAACCTAGAATTTGTGCATGAAAAGATTATACCTTTGTCTATGTATCTATGTTTGCATGAACTTATTTTCACATTCCTCTTCACCAGATGAGGAAAAAAGTGTAGATGAATGTGTTAGCTTCTGGTTACTGTAACACATTACTGAGATGATCATCATAAAAAGGAAAGGTTTATTTTGACTCAGTTTGAAACTTTCACTCTATTGCTTTTGGGACTGCGTGGAGACAATACAACACTGTGGGGTCATATGGTCAGGAAAACTAACTACATGGTGATTAAAAAACAAAGTGAGAAGAGATATGCAAGTCTTACGGGCAGCTTCAGGGGCACATCCTCATGTGAAGTGTCCTAATATACTCCATCTATAAGCCCTGCCTCCTACAACCTACCAATCACCATCAACACAGGGCTTCTTGGGGGCGGGTCACTTCTCCAAGCTACATACAAATCATACTACTCTGAACACAGCTGAGCCCACTTCACTTGACTGTAGCTCCAGCCTATGAAAATATCCCTTCACGCCAAGAAGATGCACAGATATAATAAGCTCAGAGATTAATTTTAAATTAACAATAATGATGATGTGTGTGTGCACATGCATGCGTGCATGTGTGTGTTTGTGTGTGTGTGTGTGTTTAGAGTTGGGGTATTAGTCCATATCTGAAATCTCAGCACTCAGGTAGCAGAGGCAGGATGATCACCTATGAACTCAAAGACAGCCTGGTCTACATTGCAAGACACTGTCTAGAGAAATAAAACAAAATTTTTGAAAGCATTAGAAAACTCTGATTATACATTATAAATGCATAAGGAAATGAAAAACAATAAAATTAACATCTATGTAGCAATGGTAACTTGAAATATTTGCGACTTAATAAAATATAAACTTTCCAGGGGAGTTTGCACCGAATTTAGCTTCTCACTGATGGGTCCACAGTAGAATAGACATCTGTGCTGGTTTGAATGAAAATGGCCCACTCCCACAGGGAGTGGCACTATATAAAAGAATTAGGACAAGAGGCCTTGTTGGAGTAGGTGTGACTTTGTTGGAAGAAGTACGTTACTGGGGGTAGGCTTTGAGATTTCAGAAGCCCAGGTTCTTCCTACTGTCTGCTGATCCAGACGTAGAATTACCAGTAAGGTTCCCACATGCATCATGCTTCCTGCCATGATGATGATGGATGATGGGCTAAACCTCTGAACTATAAGTCAGCTGCAGTTAAATGTTTTTCATCCTCATTGCTGTGGTCTGGTGTCTCTTTACAGCAATAGAAACCCCAGATAATACAACATATTTTCTGAATCCTGAGCATGCTGTCATCATATGCCATACTGTTTGGAGCATTCCCTGAAACTCATTCTTTTTGTCTTCAGTGGTAGAAAATGCCTGTGATCCTTACTATAATATAAACTTACTTTCTGCTTTTTTTGCCAACATCACCACCTTGAAGAAATCTTTCTTCTCACAACCACTTCCCTAGTTCATGACAATACATTCTCCTTCACTGAGACCCTGATGGCTTATCAATAGCCTCCATAGTAGTGGGTTAATTGTTTCCATGGCCAGCTATTTCCTGAAGAATTCAGCAGTTCCTAACTCACTTCCTCCATCACTACCTTCTATTTATTTACTTTTGCACTTCCATCTTTTTCATCTTTAAAAGACAGCCACTTACATCTTTTAAGAATTTTTGTGTCCTCACTGAAAGGTATTGACAACCCTGTTGGAAATCATTTGGCTGTGTAAGTGTGAGTGGTTTGCTTTGGGCTGGTCAGTTCCACTCTCTATGTATAGAGGTCTGCTATAATGCTGAAATCATTCTCCATGGTTCAGGAAGCAAACAGTGCTCAGGATATACACCAAAGAATCCTGATTTTGATATGTGTTTGATTTTCTACATGGCATTGTATCTCTGAGCAGTGGTTACTGTCTTATCAATAGGCTGCATTGGAAAATGGTTCTGAAGATGTGATTTTCTGTGAACAGCATTTTGTTCAGTATTTAGAAGCATGGTAATTGTCCATCAAATCACTCTTCCTATCCTACAGTCAGCAATGGTAGCTAGCCAAGGTTGGTTACTGTCAACAACTTTCCCTTGCCTTTTAGCACAATACTCCTTAAATGTGATGACTTTTGTAACCCTTTTCCCTAACACACAGAAAGGCAATGTTTTACCTGAGTGTGATATGTAAGGTATGATCCCCTGATGACTTTTTTCCCAAGTGAATTTCTAAGTAATGAACTAGGCAGTCTCTACTGCAGAACAAGCAAGTGAACACTGCTGGCCTTTACAGTGCGACTCACTTGCACGTTGCAATGAACACAGTCTCTTCTAGCTTGAAAGAAGTCATTGACTGTTATGTTCTTGGTGTCACCTAGGTCCTGCTTGTTCTGATGAAGTTAGTGAGCTCAACAAGGATTTCTCAGAGAGAATTAGATGGAGAACAGCACTACTCATTGCTTTTCTTTTTATTTTGTGTGTATTGTTGGTATAATGTTCTTGTGGAATATATACAATTTACCCTTGTTCATTCAAATACTGGTTTCTCTACCCCACTATCTGGTTTCAATCTGGACATTGCATTGTGATGTTTATTCAGAGCATCAACTGTCTCAAGTTTGTGTAAACCTGCCACCATTTGTTCTCTGTATTGTCAATAAAACAACCACCCAATGCTGAGCAATGGAGAGAATAGGGTGGGATGTCATGGTCTGGAGGGGAGGAGAAGGAAATGAATGGGGAGTCAAGAAGAGAGATCAGCAGGAGAGGACTTGGAACCATGAAGAGAAATGAACTAGTCCTCAGATATGACTAAAAGCAAGTATAATGTGGGAAATCTGAATGGGAGGAATCTATGTGGGCTTGGAGGTTTAAGATGGATTAACTATTGCCCAACATTGTGCTCTAGGTTAATTAAATAAATGCTAGTCTCCGTGTGGTGATTTGGGTATACAGCTGATTTAGGAATAACTGCTGCTTAACTAAAAAAATAAATCAAATATAAATATTGATAATCAACAACGGTGTGCATATATTTTGTTTGCATCTACATCTGTATATATCTGTATACATCTGTATATATACATCTGCACAGCATGTGCCGAAATGTCTGTAGAAGCTAGAAGAGAGTATCTGATGTCCTGGAACTGTTATGGTTACAGTTGTGAGCAGCCAAGCCTGGTGCTGGGAACCTGTGGTGGTTTGAATAAGAATGACCCCCATTGAGTCAGAGATTTGAATGCTTTGTCACCAAGGGTGGTATTATCTGAAAAGATTAAGAGTTGTGGCCTTGTTGGGGGAAGTGTGTCACTGGGGATTGTCTTTGCTTTGTGGTTTTCAATAGCCTAAGTGAGGTCCAGTGTCTTTTGTTCTTCCTGTTGTCTGTGGATTCAGATATAGAATTCTCAGATTTTTTCTCCAGCATCATCTCTGTTTGTTTGCTATCATGCTTCCTGCCATTCAGATAATGGACTAATCCTCTGAAAACATAAGCAACCCCCAATTAAATGATTTCACTTATAAGAGTTGTTATGGTCATGGTGTCTTGTCACAGCACTTGAACATTGACTATGATAGAACCAAACCCTGTTCCTCTGCAAGAACAACAGTGCTGTTAACTACTGGGCTTTCTCTTGAGCCCAAACCCTTGCTTTCTTTATGATTTTCATGCATATAATTCTATTTTCAACTGATGATTGACCACCCAAATTGCCTCACTTTGCATGTTTTACCAATATAAATTCAATCACATCTTTATTTCTTTACTCAGCTAATTCCTGGTTTTTGCCCATATGCTATTAGACAGAATAATTAAAATTGTTTATTCCTCTTGATGACAGTTCTTTCACTAATTATAATATATTCACTTGTTCAATTTTTCAATGGACATTTGGTCTGCTCTGGCATCATCTTTTTTTTTCAAATAAAGTGCTTCTGTCTTCACTTGTCCTCCCTCTTCCCCTGTCTCCCTATCACTCTTTCTCTTATTCTTTCCCCTCCGTTACTCTTTTATTTTCCTTCTCCTTCTTCTTCCTTCTTCATTCTCTCTCTTTCTCCCCTCTCCCTTCCTCTCCTTTCCTATTTTCTCTCTCAATACTGAGGACTGGACAACACACCAATTTTTTTCTTCTGTGTGGCACCTAACATTAAAAAAAATGATTTTTTTCCTTGTTCATACACCTATGTTTAGATTTACTTGGTCTTTAATCCACCTACCCATGACCTTTAATTTTCTTGTGTGTATGAGTGCATGCTGTGAAACAGGGTTCAATTAATTTTTTATCAAAGGCACTATTTATATCACATTTATCTTCAGTGACAGACAAGTCTGCAGGAAATCGAGCTCTGAATGTGTGTCTGTTTCTAGGCAACATGTTCTTTCCATTTGTCACATGTCTGGCCCTGTGCAGTGATACTCTGCTGTAACTATAGCTTTGTGGTTTCCCAGATTCTATGACTTTGGGAATGCCAAAGATATCTTTAGCTTTTGCAATCATTTCTGTAAATTTCTATAATCAGCTTCTCATACTCTACACTAAAAAAGGAAAATTAATATACTTTTGAGAGAAATTGTAATGAAAATTTTAGGTTAACGTGGAGAAAACAGACATATCTGTGATATCAAGTTGTTTATCCAGTTGTTCTAATTCCTTAAAACATTTATTCAGTGTATTAATTGGGGTTCTTTAGAGAAGCAGAACTGGTAGAATACACACACACACACACACACACACACACACACACACAAACACACTCTTTCCCCTTCCCTCCAACAGAGGTTGATTAGAGCATTTACAAACTATTGCCTAGAAATCCTAACAATGGCTTTTTCTGGACACAAAGAAAAGACCAAGATTTCTGTAGTTGTTCAGTCTGTGATGCTGGATGTCCCAACTAATCTTGAGTCTATGTTAGAATACTGAAGAGGTAGGTTCTAACACCAATGAAGGAGTGCTTCAGTAGCATGATAGATGAACTTGCCAGAAAGTGTGAGTGCAAGCATGCAAAAATCTTCCTTATTTCATTTCTTTTTATGTGGCTGGACTGTCACCAGCATGTATGACCCAGATTTAAGATGAGTCTTCCTACCCTAAATGACCTAATCAAGAAAATGTCCCATAGGTGTGCTCAGCTGCTTGGGTCTAGTTGATTCCAGATGTAGTCAAATTTACAATTAAGATTAGCCACTACAACATTATCCCTTGACAACTGGATATACAATCATGTTTGCTATGCCATGCTTAATTTCCAAACGAAAACATAATCCCACATAACACAATATAACTAATCCTTGTACAATCAAAACCATATTATATATTTTAGAATAGATGGTCATGTCCCTTAAGGAATGCTTAGTCTTTTAGTGTCTCATAACTTAAAGATGAAAATCTTATCATCTTCTTATATGATCTCAATTGATGTAATTTTACAATGAAATGGAGGAGCACAAATATAACTTTATATATATGCACAAGTACATTCTTAAAAAAATAAAACATAAACACTTGTGCCAATTACAACTCACTTTTTTTTGTGAATACTTACTTGGCCTTAGCTGGTATTCATAAATACATTCCTCTACTACCCATTATGTATTCCTTTCAACATCAGTAAGCACTGCAGAAGGTCTTGGTTCTTTTCTTAGTGAAGGGACCCATACCTTCATTCCTGAAAAGTTTGGGTTCTTTGTCATTGTGGCTAGATTTGGTTGTTGTAGTTTTCCATTGATTTTAGTCAGAGGACATTAAAATTCCATGTCTTAATTACTGTTGTATTGATGTGAAGAAACATCATGATCAAGTCAACTTATAATAGAAAGCATTTACTTGGGGGCTTGCTTATAGTTTCAGAGGGTTAGGCACTTCGTATATAGGCATGAGTAGCACACCCAAGTGAGGAATGGGCTGTCTTGAGAATCTAAATAGGTCCAATAATCCTTTAGTTTTCTTGATGGTAGGAGGAGCCAGGTAAAACACCTTATTTTTTTTTTATCTAGAAGAATTATTTCTGCATGCCCATACTCTGAAATGTCACTTAGGTAGAAGGGTTTTGAATTTTTGTTGGATTGCTTTACCATCCTCTGATGCATATATGCATTCCCAAGAAGTTCAATTCATGTTCACTTGGACCAATCAGAATATGTCATCAATTTAGTGGACCAGTGAAACATTTTGTGGAAGAGACATATAGTCAAGATCCCTTAAAACTATGTTATGACACAGGACTAGAGAGTTAACATACCCTTGAAGTAAAAGTGTAAAGTTATATTGCTGACCTTGTCAACTGAAAGAAAATTGAGAAGATTGTTTCAAGTGGTCTTTATGGACAGGTACAGAGAAAATGGCATTGGGTGCATACCATGTTCCAGGGGATGTGCTAATGTGCTCAAGTAAGGATGCCACATCTGGTTCACCAGCTGCATTTGGAGTTACTATTTGATTAAGTTTTCTATAGTCAGCTGTGATTCTCTATGGTCCATAGTCTTCTGCACTGGTCAAATAGGTGGGAACCATTATCCCTGCATCTTTCAAGTCACTGATGGTGGGACTCATTTCTTTAGTTTCTCCTGGGATGTGATATTGGTTTAGGTTCACTATTTTTGCTGGTAGAGGCAACTCCGAAGGCTTTTGTTTAACCTTTCCAATCTAATAGCTCTCACTGTACAGGTCAGGAAATCAATGTGGGAATTCTGCCAAATTCTAGGAATATCTATCCCAATTATACATTCTGAAACTTGGTAAATAAGCACAGAATGTGCCCATAGAGCCATTGGATCCACTTGGACTTGAATTTTAGCCAAAGCTCCATTAATCACCTGATTTCTATAAGCCCCTACAATACCTGGAGGACTACAATGCTTCATCAGATCCCTTTAAATCAGTGTCAATTCAGACCATGGAAAGTCTGATTGTTTCTTTTCTCCTGAGTGTACAGTTACCCTTGTAAAAGGTAGCAAAATTCTGTTGGGAAGGACTGGAGAAAGACTAACAATTAAACTGTTAGGTAGTTTAACAAGGTTCATCTTCAGGAGAATGTGACAGTATCATCATGCAAGAGTCTCTGGTTATGAAAATTGGCTCAAGTTTGGAAATTAGTTCATAGGCCTAGATTCATTATTGCTATGATTCAGTATAACTTTTCTTTCAGTTGTTTAAGAATTTTCCTGCTTATATAGATAAGATAAAAACATAGAAGATATCTTGTCTGTGAGTCATGACATCATAAGGATCACTTTGCCCTTCTTGCCCACTATAGTTCAGATCACTGGGGGCATTGTTTTATCTGTGCTGCCCATTATAACTATACTCATTTTACCTGTGCTATTCTGAGACCAATGACATTTAACTCATCCAGTTCAGCAACAGCATCTATAACCCTAATGTCTGGCATAAGAAAAACGGATTTGGCAAATTTTTCAAATGTGCTGGCGTCCACTCATGATTTTACATTTTGTAGAACTAGTGAAGAGCATGACTTTTGAGCCTTCCCAGTCTGAAGGAATGGGTCTTACATAGTGTACTTTGCAATTTTTCTGAGCCTTAACATACCTTTATCAACCTTAAGTCAAGTGTTAGCAGTGTCTCCAACTCCTTTTCAGTAGGCCATCATTTTACAAATGCTTCAGCAAGCCAATGAAACAAATTTTTGATATCTTTTTAACTATGCAAGCTTCCATATTAAACCTAGAATCTCCACTCAGTGGACCCATATTAATAAAATCAACCTCATCCAGTTTTATGTTCCTTCCACGACTATCCCACACTCTTAAAATCTATTTCCACACATATTCCCAGATTTCTGCTTGAATAAATTAGAAAATGCATCATGCTGTTCAGTGGTATAGCATATCTCTTTACGCACTACACTTTCTACCTCCCCTTTAGAAGTCTGTTTAGCCTTACATCTGATTATAGGTGTAGAGGCAACTAGTGATGGACTTTGAGGAATATTAGTATTGTCTGGTAAAGTTACTATTGGTGGTTTGTTTGACAATGAAGGATTAATTTCCCCAAGCAAAAAGAGAGAGAGCAATATTGCAGGGAGTGAAGGTGAGAATACATTCTCTGCGAAGGGGGAAGAACCTACTTTCTCATGTGAGATAAACCATTCAGGATCTGGGGGCTCAAGATTCTCAGCTTCAGAAGGTTCTCTCACATGTGCCATTCTTTACCAACCAGTGCCCTTATTTAACCACCAACACCCTCCAAGGCTGGGACTTTAATTTTCATTGTAATTCACCCAATCCTATGATGAGGGCTTTGGTTTTATTTTCTGCAACTTGAGCTTTGTAACTACTAGAGAGAAAATTCTCTTCCAGGGGTATACTTAAATGTCTCTTGAAGATCATTATTTTCTCTTGTCGTGGTTGTGAGAAGTTGCTTAATGTTTTAACACGGAGCTCATTCCCTTCTGTAAACAATTTATCTAGAAATGCTGACAACAAACAGCCCACATCATTATTTCCATTATTTTCCTACAAATTGTCAAAAGTTTTATGTATAGAATCACTAAATTCTATGTTCCTCACAATAGGTGAATCAGAATAATCAAATGCATTCATCTTGCTCGGTTCTTCAAATAGCTCACAACATGGACTGCTAGTGCTCTCCAAGTTTCTTGGAAAGGTTGCAGTAGATGTAGGTGTTGGCAAATTGGAAAGGCTATTCCAGATACTTAAAACATTCATCCTTATAATAATGTTTCTAGAAAATCATTCCTTGTAACACAATCTATATTAGTCAGGCTTCTCTAGAGAAACAGAACTGATACAATGAATACTATCTCTCCACCTTTGTTCTCTCTCCAAATTATGGTTCAGCTAGTTGAAAATGAATTTCTTCCAATGTAAAGGTTTAAGAGTGTAGTAGTTGTTCAGTCTATGAGGCTGGACGTCTCATCTGTTCTTTAGGCTATATTGGAATCCTGAATGATTAGGTTGTAATACAGGTGAAGGAATACCACAATGAAAGCTGGATGAACTTGCCAGTAATGGTCATAGCAAGCAGATAAAAAGAAAAAAAGTAAAGTCTTTTTTCTTTTGTGTCATTTTTTTGTGGGCTGCCACCAGAATGTGTGGCCAAGGTTTAGAGTGAATCTCTTAACTTCCAATGATCTAGATTTAGGCTAGGCTTGCCCATACCAAATGATTCAGTCAAGAAAATCACCCCACAGGTATGTGTAACTTCATGGATTTTAATTGATTCAGATATAGTCATGCTGACAACCAAGATTAGTCTGCACATTGTGTGTGTGTGTGTGTGTGTGTGTGTGTGTGTATGAACACACGTGTGTGAGTGTATGAACTCAAGTTGTCAGGCTTAGTGGCAAGCACTTGCTGAGTAATCTCACCAGCCACATCCAGTTATTAATGACTTTAAAACATAATTTAATCAAATTTCTGGTATTCTTTATGAGGAATTTTATAGATGCTTGCTTTTACTGATATTTTGGAGTACTTATATTCTAATTCTACTTATGTACTGCACTGCATTTACTGATTTGCATAAATTGAACAATCTTGCATCCCTAGAATGAAACTAACTTGGTGATGGTGTGTGACTTTTTTTTTTTACTTTTTATTGATTCTTTGTGTGTTTCACACCATCCACCACAGTCCCTCATCTCCCCATCCCCTCATATCTGCCCTTTGCCCTTGCAGTCTCCTCCCAACAAATAAAACACACAAGTAAGCAAACAAAAAAACTTAAAGCATAGAAAATATCTCATTGTGGAAGCTGAAGTATGTCAGTGTGGTCCATGGTATATTCCTTTGTCCACACATTTTCACTTGCAAATGTTCATTGCAATGAATCATTGGTCTGGTTCAAAACCCTTGGCTTCTGTGACAGCAGCAATATTGGATCCTCATCTGGACTCCTCCCAGTTATTCTGTTGTTTCTCTCTGTCATGGAATCTTGCAGCTTTGGAATAGCAGGATTGGCTCTTTTGCAAGTCCCTGCCATTCACATGTTCTATTGAAAAATAATGTTTCTCGAATGCAACTGATGGCAGCTTGGTCTTCATGTAGGTTCCCTAGCAACAAAGGGAGTATGGGTAGTATTTGACATGGACTAATTTGCCTTCTTTGGGATCACTTTTTCTTAGCTGGGCTGCCTTGCCTGTCCTCAACAGAAGAGGATTTCCTAAGTCCTAAGTCGTGATACAACATGATGGGCCAGGATGGGTTTATAAAGGGTGTGGGCTCCCCTTTTCTGAGGAGAAGGAAACAGAGGAAAGGGAGAAGAGTGTGGGAGAGTGAGACCAGGAGGAAAAGATGGAGAAGGTTGTGATCAAGATGTAAAATAAATAAATGAATAAATATTAAAAAAGAAAGTACACATAAAAAGTAAAAAAAAAATACTATGTCTATGTACATCTGGGACATCTGAGTAAAATCAGGAGTAGGAGTGGAGAGGAAGGATGTGAAGGACACAAGAAAAGGGGAAAAGACTAAAAAAATTAAAGTAAAAAAAAGACCAGAAAAGGATTTTTCAGAAATTATAAAATCTATAACCAAATTTAGATAAATATGAAAAAAGGAATAAGAAAAATAAACACGACAGTTTAAAAAGCAACCACATAAAAATGAAAACACTACTAAAAATTCACTGGAAAGAGGAAAAAGAAGAAATCAGGATTTCAAAAGAGAAAACTAGAAATATATTGCCTAGCAATAAAAAATGCATTAATGTTAGATAAATACATGAAAGGGGATAAGAGTAAAGTAAAATATACAGTAGGATCAATTTCTTCTGAAGTTATATCAAATGGGGAATGGATACCAAGAGCAAAGCAACGATAAAGCATTGCACTGGCTTATTTTGGGACCCTCTAGAAAGGTGGGAAACATTCAGGCCAGATCTGCTAGAATAGCCACAGAATAAACTGAAGAAATTTGTATAATAGGTAGAGAAAGAGGATAAAGATAACGAAACATCTCTAGAATACTAGCAAGGTAAAATAAGAAACTTTTAAGAACACATCAGAAAAATACAGTCTGTCCATCCTGGAAGAATTGATGTTCCCTTTTTCAGTGAGAATGAACAATTGGAGCCCAAGACAAAGTCTCAGAGAACTGGCATTGTATTCTCAGTAACAGACATTTCAAAGAGAGAAGATTTGTGAGTGGGGAAAAAAGTTGCATGTGGGCAGCTAGGGAGATCACTGAGTGGTCAAGAGTATGTATTGTTCTTTCAGGGAACCAGAGTTTGATTCCTTGCACTGACATCAGGTGGCTCAAAATAACTACCTGCAGCTCCAGTTCCTGGGAATCCTTTGCCTCTGGTCTCTGCAAGTACCTACACTCACATGTACATACCTACCCACAGACAGATAATTAAAGATAAGTCATATATATATGTACATATATATATGTCTATATATGTACATATACACATATATATGTATACATGTATATATATGTATATACATATATATGATATATAAGTCATATTATTTATATATATAAATAATATATAAATATATATAATATAAGTCATATTATATATACTTATATTATATTATATATACCTATATATGACTTATCTTTAATTATCTGTCTGTGGGTAGGTATGTAAATATATATGTATATACATATATATATATGACTTATCTTTAATTATACATATATATAATGCAGCCGAAACGGGAAGAGATGTTACAGGAACTGTCTCTTGGCACCACACAACAGTAGTGTTGAAACTCACAAGAAGCAGATGAGTGGTCCAGGTGTTGGTGAAACTACACTTTTAGGAAAGGCAGAGAAAGTGTCACACGACTAAATGTAGAAAGCCTGTGACAGAATCCCACTATCCTATGAAGGAAGAAACATGGTTTCAGAGTCCTGCAATATCTAGTAAGGTGGAAACAGAAACCTGGCTGAATGCAGAGACTTTGGCGAAACAAAGATAAACATTTCGAGCCCGTGAGATGGCTCAAAAGGAAAAGGTGCTTGCTGTGCAAGCCTGAGGACCTGAGTTCAGTCTCCAGAGCTCAGTGGTAGAATACCAGTCAGGGCTATGAAATGCCTGAAGTGCATGCCAAGATACATGTTTCAAGTGGTTTATTCAATATTGGGAATGGACAGACCATCAACAGGGCCAATATTTACAACCTGATTCATGAAGAACTTCCCAGAGGTGTAACCAACAATCTGTGACCTGATTTGTGAAGGAACATGGACTAACAGGATCAGAATCTGTGGCCTTATCTTGCAAAGTACAGCCCAGGAGTGTGAGAGGTATTTGAAAGCGTAGGAAAAGAATATTCCAAGTATTAAAGTGCAACCAGAAATTAGATGAGAATATATTCAGTCTGTATAATTTAAATCTAACTCTATAACCAACTCATTTCCTTTTGAATATTGCAAGCATTTCCTGTGAAAGAATAAAGAGAATTAAAAATTCCAACCAATAACCTAATCCCATAAGCACAACTCCCAGTGCAAAAACACAAGAAACTTGACAAATGAAGACAGCAGGACTCCTTCAGAAGTTCTTACACCCACAGTAATGGTACCAATGAGATTGGACTACACTAAAAGCCAGGCAAAGATTTGAAAGAATTACTGAAATTATGTTCCAAGAAACCAAAGAATATACACATAAACTCTCATGAATTCCTGGAGGACACAAACACCTGAATGAGCTTGGAATTTGATATGAAAATATAGTTCATCAAAGATATAGACATTCTGAGAAATAATAAAGCATGAATATTAGAAATGAAAAATATCAGGAAGTCACATAGAACATTCTACAGAAGGCCTCACGAATAGATTTGATCAAGCCAGGACAAAAGTCCAGGTAGAGGAATTAGAACATTCAAATAATGACACAAATAAATATATAAGATGGTACAAAAACTCATTGGATATCCATGAGCATTATTAAAAAAGTAAAAAATATAAATCATAAGCATATAAGAGAGAAAAGAACTTCATGTTATGGGTGTAGAAAAGATTTTCTGTGAAACTATAGCAGAAAATAATGTCTTCATGTCTTGGAAAAACAATGCCCATCTAGATACAGGAGCCATATAGTCCTCTTTTGGAATAACAAATAGAAGACTAGAGAAGAATGGCATAGCTTGTACTATAGTCAAGACAATATATAGAACAAAGAGAGTATATTTAAAGCTTGAAGAGGGACACGTGTAAAGACTGGCTAATCAGAATAACATATTTCTGAACATAAAATTTAAATGTCAGGAGGGATTAGAATTATTCATTCAAACTCTGAAAAACAATGGCTCCCAACCACTGCTATTACTAGGAAAATCATAGCTCATAATTAAAGAAGAAAACAAAACAACAACAAACTTCTCACTTGGAAAAAAAAAAAAGCTAAAGGGAAAAAAATCCACTAACCCAGTTCTATTGAAGGCACTTGAGGACTCCGTAGGACAAAAGAAAAATAAGCATTTCCTTGAGACTCTACGAAAGAATGTATCATACCAGAATGTAAGTCAAGTAACTGAAGAATATAAATTTTACAAATACTATAAAACCAACAAAATAATTCATGCATACTGTTCAATAATATCTCTGATTTTTTCTTTTCATTATAATTTGTTGGTTTGAGGGAGGGTTTCTTTCTGTAGCTGTGTCTGTCCTGGAACTCTTTACACCCTGTAGACCAGGCTGGCCTCAAACTCAGAGATTTGCCTACCTCTGCCAACCAAGTGCTGAGATTAAAGCAGTGCATCACCATGCTTGACAATAACTCTGAATATCAATGGTCTAAATTTTCCTATTAGAGGACACAGATAAGCAGATTGAATAAAAAGGCAGATTCCATCTGTTTGTTTCCCCTAAGATGAATTTACAGCCAGTGTGATAGGGAAAAACTCAAAGTATTTTCTGTAGTTGTTACTATTCTAACATTTTCCACTTTTATTCAATATAGTTTTAAAGTCTTAGCTAGACTAATAGGCCACAGTAAGAAATAAAAGAAATATAAATAAGAAAGAAGAGACAAAATAATATTTTTTTCAGGTGACATGAATCTATACATAAGATATTCTTAAAACCTCATATCATCCTATTCAGAAGACTTTCAGATCTGATAAACAATTTCAGCAAAGTTGCAGGATTTGACACACAAAACATCAGTAGTCTTCCATGTAACGATCATAAACATGTTGAGAAGGAAATCAGAAAAACAATTCCATCCATAGCTGCCTAAAAATAATCCAGGAATAAACTTAACCAAGGAATAGAAAGACACTTAAATTGAAAACTTTAGGACACTGAAAAAAGAAGTTAAGGAAGACACTACAGGATAGAAAGACCTCCCATGCTCTTGGGCTAGAAATATTAATAATATGAAAATGAATACAGTACAAAAATTGACTACAGATTGAATGCAATCTCCAATCAAAATTACAAAGCTCTTCTTTACAGAAAAAGAATAGACAATCCTAAAGTTCATATTAAAGCAAAAATAACCCAGACAGCCAAAGCAACTCTGAACAAAAAGAATAGTGATGAAGGTAATACCACATCTGATTTTAAGAACCGTAGTAATAATCGTTAAAAAAAAAATCATGATACAGGCTCAAGACAGACATATAGGTCAGTGGAATAGACTAAATGGCCCAGATTTAAAGTCATGTAGCTGTAGCTACCTCATTTTTTTCTAAGAGGCTAAAGATATGCACATTGCAGAAAAGACATCTTTTCAGCTAAAGGTGCTAGAAAAACTGGAGACCTATGTGTGGAGGAATGGATCCCCTTTTCTCAACCTATACAAAAATTAGCAACACATGCATGAAAGACCTTAATATGAGACATGAATCTTTGAAATCCTTAGAGGAAAAACATTTCTAGATACAGGCACAAGCAAGGTCTTTTCTGACTAGGACTCATTGAGAGGATAATGGCAACAACAATCAGTGACGGGGAGCATATAAAATTAAGTGCTTCTGTACAGAGAAGGAGACAGTTCATTGGATGAAAAGACAGCCTACATGGAATAAATCTGCTAGTTCTATGTCTGACAGAAAGAAATAACATATAGAACATAGCAAGAACTAAAATAGTCTAAACAGAAACTCAAAGGACCCAATAGATAGTGGACTAATGAAATAGTGGACTAATTGAGCAGACAGTTCTCAAAACATGAAACATATTGGACCAATAATCTCAAATTGATCACCCTCATTAGCAACCAAGTAAGTGGAGATTAGAACTATTTTGAATTTCTACCACATCCCAGTCAAAATAGCAGTCATTAAGGAAAATTAATAAATGCCACTGATGATGTGGATAAAAGGCAACTCTGACTTCATGCTAACAGGAATGTAAATGATCCAGCCACTATGGAAATCATGCCATTTAGAAAAAAAATTGATGCTCCTATGGATAATTATATTAAGCGAACTATGCCAATCTCCGAGAGGCAAACGTTGCTTCTTGTATGTGATTCCTATACTTTATATGCAAAATTAAACTTATATACATGTATATGATATAAAAATAGATTCTGACTCTATAAGAGAATAAGGCAGATTCATGAGAATGAAGAGTAAGTGAAGGGTGGATCTATAAAATTAAAAATTTTGAACAGAAGAATTATTTAGTTGATTGTTAAGCCAATCTGTCCCCCCCTGGCCTGCCATCCCCATGATATGCTAGCATGTCCTCCGTGTTTTCCTGAAAATCATAACACGTTACGGAATCTGGATGCTAACAGTCCTTGTCAGAGTGACTGGTATGATGCTTAATACTGACAGATTCTTAAACCTGACAGAGAATAGAATCACCAAAGAGGCAAGTCTCGGGCATCTCTATGATGGATATCCAGGTGAAGGCTGCATAGAGGGACCTTATCTCAGAAAGCAATACACAATGAAATACTACTGAGCAATTTAAAAAAAAGGAAATCATGAAATTTGCAGGCAAATGGTGGGATCTAGAAAAGATCATCCTGAGTGAGGTACCCCAGAAGCAGAAAGACACACATTGTATATACTCACGTATAAGTGGATATTAGACATATAATATAGGATAAACATACTAAAATCTGTATACCTAAAGATGCTAAGAAAGAAGGAGGACCCTGGGTAAGATGATCAATCCTCACTCAGAAATACAAATGGGATGGACACTGGAAGAAGGAGAAAACAGGAAACAGGACAGGAGCCTACCACAGATGGCCTCTGAAAGACTCTACCCAGTAGTGTATCAAAGCAGATGCTGAGACTCATAACCAAACTTTGGGCAGAGTGCAGGGAATCTTATGAAAGAAGGGGGAGACAGGAGCTCCACACAGAGAGCAAGAGAACCAAAAATCTGGGCACAGGGGTCTTTTCTGAGACTATTTCTCCAACCAAGGACCATGCATGTATGTAACCTGTAACCCCTGCTCAGATGTAGCTCATGGCAGCTCAGTATGCAAGTGGGTATCCTAGTAAGGGGAACAGGTACTGTCTCTGACATGAACTCAGTGGCTGGCTCTTTAATCACCTCCCCCTAAGAGGGGAGCAGCCTTACCAGGCCACAGAGGAGACTAATGCAGCCAGTCCTGATGAAACCTGATAAGCTAGAGCAGATGGAAGGGGAGGAGGACCTTCCCTATCAGTGGACTTTGGGAGGGGCATGGGAGGAGATGAGGGAAGGAGGATGGAATTGGGAGGGAATGAGGGAGAGGGCTACAGCTGGAATACAAAGTGAATAAACTATAATTAACATAAAAAATAAAACTTTAATATAAAAAAACAGAAAACCCAAATTCATGCTGTGGGGTAACAACTGACTGGCAGGTGCAGGCTCAGCTCAATCACTGACCATGCTTGAGAATGTATTTTTCCTCATTAAGGGGGGCATAACTAAGACATTCCACCCCCAAATATGTCAGTTTAGTATATTTAATACCTTGAACTAAGATAATCAGCCAAAGTATAAAAAACTTCTTTCCCGCTGTCAACTCCGCCCTGAGAAACAGTTTAATGCCTATAGTTTGTAGCTGGTGTGTTTATGACAGAGGAGTTTTCTCACACATCTTCAGTAAGAGAAACTCAATTGGAAGATTTCAATCAACACCAC
Source organism: Meriones unguiculatus (assembly GCF_030254825.1). Lineage (NCBI taxonomy): Eukaryota > Metazoa > Chordata > Mammalia > Rodentia > Muridae > Meriones > Meriones unguiculatus. The sequence continues at coordinate 46,904,350 of NC_083361.1, read as the reverse complement.
AATCCCTACAGGCCTCATGCTCTCACCCAGGTGTAACCTGCTTCCATCCATTTCCTCTTCCATAGGCCCCATGCTCCTATTCTTTCCTGAAGTATGGGGAAAAAAATAGACCTCAATCAGTTATCTATCCAGTGCCTTATATCAAGGGTTTTGTGGTACTCACATGTGTATGCACGTACTTAAAATAGTGTTTCTTCTCCTAATGTGTCCCAATATCATCATAATAGATAAGTAGATAAGTCAAAGTCATTTAAAGATGAAAGGAAGAAATTTTTCCACTTTGTTGTTTTCAACAAACATTTCCTTTCAGAGTGATATTGAAGTGATTGCATTTCTAGATGTAAAGCTTTTTCCAAAACAAAATACATCTAAATACAGTAAATCACTACATACGTCTGTCATCTGAAAGGATTTGGGGTGTCAAGCTTTATGATGTTGCATGGATTTTGACAGCACTTGTTACTTCACTTTGTAGTTGTCACTGTCAACAAAGCCTAAGGCTCTTGTGTTACTCATCTCAACATGAAAACATTGGCTCATCTCCTGTCACAAGAAGAGTGAAAAGAGTACAAGATAGAAGTTCTCAAAGACATAACATAATGGTTAATGCAGTCTATTGCTATGATTGCTTCATCCCATTACTACTGTTGCTGTGAATCACCTACTTGATCTAGTTTATAAAATGATTCTCTCATGTGTTGATAAAACACAATATGTAGAGAATGTAGTCAGTGGTTTCAGGTATTCACTGGGGGATCTTGGATCATGCTGCTTGTGGAGAAGAAGAAACTCCAGTAAATCATCCTACAGTCTCTGCAGTAACACTGGAAAGTGAATGTCCATGTTACCTGCCTACTGACGGCAGGTCCACAATTTTCTTGATACTGCCTCACTGCCTTCTCTTCATCAAATATGCATTCTGGTGTTTTCTCTTTTGGACAGAATTCCTTTTCTGGACCACAAAACCTGTAAACTATTGAACCAAACACTTCAGTATAGGAAACTGTACTAGTTTCCCACTTGTGTACAACAGTCACAAACCTACAAGCTTAAAACAATACACATTTTAATCTCTTAGTTGTATATATATATCACAAACTTTGGGTAGCTTACTTGTTCTCTCTTCTTAGGCTACCTATAAGTCCAATAAAAATATGCAAAGATCTCAGTTGGGATTTAGTTACTAGCTCACTCAAATTATTGGCCATCTGCTCTGAAGTGTTGTAAGAGTGAGGTCCCATTTTCTTAGCAACTCTGTGAGGCCCCTCTTAGATTTGGAAGGTTGTCCTAATCCTTTGTAATATGGTCTTGGTGTTGGCTGTGTGCAAATCAGTAATGGTATGCATTCTTACTCTTAGGAACTCCTGATTTCCACTGTCAGGGAATGAAAACCTGGTTTTCAATACAGCCTATAAAGTTAGCTCACCCAGAAATCTTTTTTTTTTTTTTTTTTTTTTTTTTTGCAACACAATGTGTGATATCCATAGGAGTAACTCTAGGAACAAAGGCCTGGGACATCATAAAATTCTAGCTTTGATGGGGAAAACCGTGTACAAAACTGTGTACAACCTTCCTTCAGCATTCTTAGGGAGACTGGGTATAGACTTCCTGCCTCTACAGGCCAAGATGTATGGAGGCTCAAGTTCCATGTATAAGATAGCATAATATTTGCATATAACCTATGCACATATAATACAAATATATTCTCGTATTCCAAAGAATGTAAATGTTTTTGAAATCATTTTATAGTGTATTTCTATTTGTATCAGTAATTATTATTATTATCATTATTATATTTAACTGTTTTATTTTTATCCCAAACAGTTCTGACTTGTAATTGACTGAGTGGTGAAATTTTAATCATATATACAAAGTATTTCTCAAGGAATTAACCCAGATATTCCACAATTAGCTTTCTCAAATGAAAATTTTTACCAATTCTCAACTCCCATAGGTTAGGGTTCTCCATAGAGTAGGGATCCCGTGTGTGTGTGTGTGTGTGTGTGTGTGTGTGTGTGTGTGTGTGTAAACTTACTAGGTCAGCTTTAAAATAGTAACCACAACAAAATAACGGGATAGAAGAGAACCCAGTACTTGAGCCTGGGTGTCTCAGCAGCTAGAGTACTCTCACAATTGCTTTCTTTCACTTGGAGGTAAGATGGCAACAACCAGTAGTTGCTTGATTTTCAAAGTGGAGAATACTTCAGCGGGACCTATCTGGTGCCAGAAACCTGATAGGTTTCTGAACAGCCACTCATCCCTGCTCCACAACAACAGCTTTGAAACACTGATTATGAAATCAGAGTAGGAATGAACTACAGTGACAACTGCACAAATAACTTTGGTAGTAAAAGGGCAGGTCAAGTAAGCAAAAGGCAGGTGGTCTTCCTTTTGCCACACTCTTTTACCTGGGCTGGTACTGAAGAAGATGCTGCCCATAATTGAGATGGGTCTTCACACACATATCAAACAATAGAGACACTTCTTCTGGCAAGCATTCCTACACAGATAATTGTTGGTAATTTGTGGGTAAACTGACATTAAAATCAACATTAATACCCTCTCCAAATCCCGTCACCCATTGCAATGTTAGTTCAATTAATATTCTCTAACTCCCTTAATCTCTCTCTTCAAATTCTTCCCCACACTTCTAACCACTTTGGATCTTTACAGTTCATTGTTGTTCTCCCTTGCATATGTTGTGATTTTGTGTGTGTGTGTTCTTATCACTTAGATTTCCAAATCAAATAATGTTGCTTCCCAGGTGTTTTGATCAAGACATCCAACTGGATACGCTCTGTATTATAGTCTGTAGAGAGTTTCATGGTTGTATATTTTCTTCTTGTTCCCGTATTTGCAATAGATTAGGATAGAAAAAACATCAAACTGCTGTGAATCACAGTATGTTAGGCAGGGGCAAGGCTGAGCAGCTGTAAGGAAGAAAACGACACAAAAATCCAGGACATGGGTATGTGTTTAAACCCTTGTGTTCATGTGGCTTTCTTTCTCCTTTATAAAGTATCTGAACTTGCTTCCTGTATGCTTTATTGAAGCAAGATTTCAGGTATACCTCAATTTTTGTCTTTTGAGAACTCACAAAACAAGAAAGAAAAATGCTATAGGAGTTGGTTTTGTCTTTGTTTGATGCTTCTTTATGAAAATAATACAGCAATTTCCAATGAATTAATGTGGATTCTCATCACTCTATATAGTGGATCCAATATTATAAATGAGAAATTCTCTGCAATTTTATTTCCCGTGACTATTAAGCAATATCTAGCATGGTACTTCTAAAAGGAGATGAACTAAAAGGTCAGTTTTGGGGCTACAGAAAAAAACTGACAATCCCCGGGATGCATTGTCACCAAGATGTTTAAACCCCATTGCTTCTGTCTAGAGCAACTTTTTCTCCTGGGAAAACTGAACCTTTTAAGTATCATTACCACCTAGAGTTTTGCTGAAGGAAGGCTGAGACACTATTAGAAGAAGAACCAGTAACAGTGTGTTTCTTAAGTCCAGATTTCCTACACGTAAAGGACCAGGAAATACACACTGAAGCTCTTAACTCCATGTGGTCATTTGGGGAGCAAACCTTGTTGGTCTCTGCATCCCAGAAAGTGTTGCCTTTTAGCAGCACAGAGAAAAAACTCCAGATAAGTTCTGATATTCAAGATGTAGTAGTCATTGCCTTTATAATGCAAAAGAGAGCCAAGAACATGAAAAAGTCTTAATTGCTTAAATTAGAAGAAGATTTAAGGTCTTCTCTAGTGAGAAGGGACCCCTCAGAGATGTGGTCAAAAGAAAATCAAGTTTGTAGTAGACTGAGATAAGGACAGTAAGCCCAAATTGCAGTCCGTGTTTAACATCTGTGCATGATTGCCCTTGTGGACTAGAATGAGTAGTGTGGGCACAACAGTGGGCACACATACCAGTGTAATGAAACAGATCCATGCACACATGTCAATTGCTCCAATGTCAGAAAAAAAGGTAATGTACAATGTTCAAACATTTGGAGGCAAACAAAAAACTGACTTAAGATAGATTACAGACTTTTTAATACATGTTTTATCTATTAGAATTTATTCACTTTGTATCCCAGGGTTAGCTCCCTCCCTTATCCCTTTCCAAGTCCACTGATAGGGGAGGTCTTCCTGTCCTTCCATCTTACCCTAGACCATCAAGTCTCATCAGGACTGGCTGCATTGTCTTCCTCTGTGGCCTGGTAAGGCTGTTCCTCCTTCAGGGGGAGGTGATCAAAGAGCCAGACACAGAGTTCATGTCAAAGACCGTCTCTGTTCCCCTTAGTGGGAACCCACTTTGATACTGAGCTGTCATGGCCTACATCTGTGCAGGAGTTCTAGGTCATCTCCATGATGGCTTTAGGTTGGAGTATCAGTCTCAGAAAAGACCCCTGTGCCCAGATTTTTTGATTCTGTTGCTCTCCTTGTGGAGCTCCAGTTCCCTCTTACAGATTAAAAAAAAGAGAGAGAGAAAAAGATAAGTCTTGTGGAAAATATGGAATGACTACATATAGGTCAGAATGTCAGGACATGCTGTAATTCAGAAAATGATCCACTAGAGCCCATTGGTTGACCTAGTTTCAGTCATCAAAAGACAAAGACAAGAACGTGAAACTAAAGGTCTCAGAGGCAGTCTTCCTCTGGCCTTCTGTCACTAACTCTGTGAAGTAGTACCCCAAGGCAAGTTTTAAAAGCAGCTGGGATTCCTGTTTTCCACAGAGCTCATGCAGACTACAACTTTTTCTTTTCATCCCAAAGCCAGCTAACTATGAAACCAGAAGTTGTTCCCCGAACTCTGTCTTCTTTACTTTTCTAAGTAAGAGTTGGCCATAGAGATTCCCTGATAACAGTGTCTAATTACATGTAAGTTGTGGAATTCTCATTCTGCAAAAGGTTTTGTTTTCCCCACTCTTAGAAGAAGGACATACTGCAGAAAGACCAGCATGGACCCTGCTGGGTTCCCTCATCTACTGCTATCACTTCTTGACCTTTCACTCCATCATTAGTCTTCTTCATTGAATATAGCATAAAGTAGGAACTTATTCAGGGGTTTAAAATTTCAGTCTGAAGGCTCCTGTGATGTGTACAGTTGATTAAATAAATTTATTATGTTTTATCTTATCTATACATATATTTATAGAATTATCAGCTGTGATATTTTATAATTGTCAATACAAGGCTTATGTCTGCTTTTTCCTCTTATGGTCACATCTTTAAGGGCATTTAAATGAGACTAGGGACAGTGTTGTGTTCATGCCTATGGCAGAGACACTTGGGAAATGAGGCAGGAAGATTGAACGAACCCAGGCATTTAGGATCAGCTTGGGCAGTAAAATGAGTCCTGTCACTAACATAAAATTGTTAGTCAAACAAATAAACAAATGAGAAATTGCATAGTATCACAATGAAAAATTTCTGCTCTTCCAAAGATGCCACCTAAAAATGAAAAGACAAGAAATATGCTTGTAGAAAATATTTGCAATAAATTTGTCAGGCAGAATCTAAATATGTATCTCATAAATATAAATATCTCATAAAAATGATATATGTATATAAAATTCATAGCCTCTTATATATGTTTGTATAAACACATATGTGTGTATGTATATGTATACACACACATATATATCCTTAGTTTGAAGTATTCACTTCTAAATAAAATGACATTATATAATATCAGACCAAAAAAGCTTCAGTAATCTCATATTTAGCCTCACTTCAGAATGCTCAGTTCCACAATAACCCATCTGCTTGAGTGGGAGAGCCAATGATTCCAAATCTTAACTCCCAACATTTCCTGTCTACAGAATGCCTTAGCTTCTCCATTGTTAAAATAATCTTATAGACTAGAAGAGCCAGCAGGGGGTGTAGAATTCCAATTTATGAAGATTACATATTTCTTTGAGGAATGATTTTTGTCTTCATTGCTACAGCTCTGAAATGGGCTTCATATTTATTGTGGAGTAGAAAGGACTTCAGTTCCCCTAGTGCAGCCCCTTGCTGAAAGTGTCAGTTCCCTCTCTCACCTTTAATAAATGAGTTTCGCAATCAGTTCTCAAGCAAACCTTGGTCAGACTGAAAACTGCATTTAGATATTTACCCTGTTTAGTGTTCAGGTGAGTAGCCAGTCTTATTTTAATGCTTAGGAAAGTAGTTGAGTGGCCACCGCTTTAACAGGGAATAAGGCCCTCGTCACTCTGGAGCATGAGGTTAATGCAAACTCTGCACTAAGAAGCCACTTAGATGGACTGCATATACATTCTCATATATAGGCTTGTGTAGAATATGTTTACCCCAAAATATTTACAGGGAGTCATAATTTTTTATTTAATAAGTAAGAGTTTCATCACTGAAAATGCGCTGGAAAATTGAGACAGATCCCCTTTTTTCTTCAGGCATCAGGACTGTCATATTCTTTTCTGTTCTTTCACCCTTCTGCACCAACAGATCTTAACTGTTTGGACATTTTTATTAAAAGAAAAAAAAAAGCTAGAAAAGCAATACCAGAAGGTGAACCGAAGCATAAAGTGAGGGTCAACTCAAAAGCTGTGCCTGTAAACTTAAGACTGACGCAGCCATAGTTATTCCAGGCTTTGAGGTCATGCTTCTGTCCCTCCCCCGACAATCACGTGGTATTTGTAAGAGTATTGGTGAGTTTAAGGCAGAAGCAATGACTTGTCTGTCTTTAAAATCAAAGCACTGTTGAACAGTCTCCCAGGACAGCATCCTATCCCCTCTGCTTCATAGGTGAGGTTGTGCCTGCCTTCAATGGAAAAAAGCATAAGGTCTGCCAGGGGCAATTGAGTGTCCTGACATTTTTCAGCGAGCTCCATACAAACATGGATCTTTGTATGAGCTCAGTCAGGCTTCTATAAGGCAGAACTGAAAGAGACCCTGATTCCCTGGGCATGATCTCTGGTTTCCCATTTCTGCCTTTAGGAAAAAGATGTTGCACCTTTGGTCTGTCTCAGAAGAAACAGACATTCAGGTGATATCATACAACCTGTGCAGGAGATTCAAAGCATTTTCAACGGGTACACACACTGCTAGTGACTTTTCTCTTTTATCAGTTGGCCGTAGCTGCCTTGTGCCCTGAGCCTTTTGACACATTGTCCCTTCTTTATGCCCTGCCTATACTTGATAATTTTGCATTTTAATTTCCTCACCAGTGGCTCACAGATTTTTAGACCACTAGTCATACAGGGATTCTGAGTGTGTGGCAGGGAAAGTGCAAGTGAACATGTCTGGAGGCCAGAGGCTCTTTTTCTTTGGGCACCATCCACATTGTTTGCTGAGACAACATCAGTCATTATTCTGGGGCTCCTTGATTAGGCTAGACTTCTGGGCAGCAGGCCCCAAAGATCTCCCTGCCTCCCTCTGTCCAGAAATGGCATAGTTAGTATGCACCACTCGAGCTTTTGAGTTGTGGAAATAAAATCCAGGTCCTCATGCTTACAGCAAGCACTTTCCACATGAGCTATGTCTCCAGCCTTGGCTTCCAAGAATTCAATGACATTATTCATATGCACAATGTTTAATACAGTATGACCATCTATAACTCTTCAAGGAAGTAAATGTTCACACTTAGGAAGAAATTCCTTGCAGAAAGGATCAGCTTACTGCAAAGAGGGCTTTTATCTTGGATCCCATGGTGATGGGCAAAGAACTATGGACTATCATTATAGACCTGCTCAATTCTGCTTTAGAACTCTGTCACTCCGGATATCAATGACTTTGTCTTTAAAATGCATACAATCTCTGATTCAAATGGTTAGACTGTGGTAATTTTGTAATATGCCAAGTTACCTAAGCTGAGCTACACTCCCCCGTAAGTCTCTTCATTGTGTATTTTTAATGCGAGTAAGCCTGGGAGATATCTTACCTAGGCGTGAGGATGGTATGAAGCAGTAGCCATGCTGCCAGGACATTTGGCAGGTTAGTGAAGGAGTGCCTGCAGTGCTACACACTGCCTCATTTTGGTGCTCTGAAGAAGCAGCCAAGCCTGCATCTGCTCACCCTTTCCTGCAGTCTCCTTCAGATCCTTGGGTTTCTGGGAAAGGCTGTCTTACTCTGCAGTGAGTGATGTTAGATTGCCTTGGAAGTCACCCACAGCACCTAAATTTGGGACAAAGAGAGACTATATATTTTAAACCAATCTTTCTGAAGATCTCAGCTCCTTGATTTATAATGTCTGCCAATGTTCATTTGTTATGAACACTTTCATTATGTCTGATTTCAAGCTTCAGTATGATGTCCCCTGAACATGGAGTTGGCAAGATAAGAACAATATATTCCTATGAGCAGATGTATAAAGACTCCTGTGCCTGGAGGGTTCAGTTAGTTTTCATACTATACAACATAAGTTAGAAGCCTCTTAACTCTTAGCCTCTAGCTAGCTTCTCTTCTTAACACCCTGTTGTATACACTTGAAGTTACAGTATGGTTAGATGAGAAAATGGCAACCTCACAGAGATTTTCCCCAGCAGACCCCACACCCTGAAATAACCCCCTAAAATAACCATCCCCATCTATAGAGACTGTACTTCTCCACCCCTGGCCTCCAGAATATGCTTCACACACTGTATATACTGTACTTTCCCAATATGCACACACATGGAACAGAATGTACTTCATAAATAGAAACAGCAATAATTAACAACAATAGCTAATGATGAAGTAGAGAACGAAAAACAAGAGCTACAGCAACAGGAAATCACCCAGGGCCATCTGGGGAGCTTGCTTAATTGACAGACTACCCTGCGCTGGTCACAAGTTATTTGGTTACAGACAAGTCAAGTGTAGGTAAGTAACTAAGTAACTATGTAAGTAAGTAAAGTTATTTTCACAGTAATCTGTCATTGTTAATTTTCTGGTATATTAAGCACTTCCTTCCCTTCCTTGAAGGATGCATCTCATTGTACAAGACCTTCCTGTAGCTCAGTGAGTGGGAGTGAGGCTTTCTTCTACACCATCTGCTACAGCCTCATGTAATCCCTCCCCTTCTACCTGGACATTCAGAAAGGACTTCTTTTGCAGCACAGGATCAAGACTATTTTCTTTTGACACACACTGGCCCGGACTAGGATGTTCTGCAAAATTTTGATTCTTATTGGGCATTGCTTCAGGTATCCATAATATCAGCACTTGAGAGGCTGAAACAAGAAAATGATTGAGTTTGTGACTAGTTTGGGCTACATGATTAGAGGCTGTGCGAAAAACCAAATTAACCACCTCCCACCAGAAAATCCTTGTCCTGTGTTTGGGGTGATGTAGGAAAATATTAGCTGTTGTTATGGTTTGAATGTTGTTTTTCAAACCTCTGAGTTTGAGCTTAAAGATCAGTGCATTGGGAATTTGGTCGTGGCTTAATGACACAGCTGTGCTGGAACCTTTAAGCAGCAGTGATTAGCATAGGGTGATTAGGTAGCTGAGGGCACTGCCCACAGAAGAGACTGATGCTGGTTTTAGAGACTTAGTTGTTAAAAAAAAAAATGAGATGCTACGAAACAGAAAGACAGGCCCTTAAACCTTTTCTGCCCTCCAATCTTATCTCGTCATCTCTTCAACTTCCACTGTGCGGTCATCCCCATGGCCCTCACTAGGGACCAGTAGCCCCCAATACTATGAGCTAAGTAAAACTTCTTTCTTTATAAAAAACTAGCCTCAGTTATGCTATAGTGACATAATAGAGCTGCTTTCTTATACCCTTCCAGAGAGCGAGAAGTTCCATGAGCCTGTTGTTGACAGTGTGGTATCTGTGAGGTAAAACTTCAAAGGAGCCATACTCTGGACTCTCAGTCGCATCCAGTTCCAGCTTCCTCTTAACCTTCTGCAATTCCAACTTAATGTATCTCTAGCAAACATTTTCCTAAAATAAGTACACTCCTTTATTTTAAATCTTAAGAGGTAGTATTTTCTTATCTTTATGTCTTTAATTAGTCTCCAGGGTAGTAGCAGGCTAATGTCCAGACTCTATGCCACAGAAAGAAGCCTGTGATGAACACCAATTCATGGACCAAATACATTGAGTGGGCTAGTCAGGTAATCACCAGTAAGTTACAAGTCAGGGAGCATTGGAATTAGACAATTCATTTCATTCCTTTTTTTTTTTTTTTTTTTAATTTGTGCTCTCCAGAAAACTGAGCTTCTGGAGGAAACATAACACTTTAGAGAGTAGTATATAAACACATTTTCACTATAAAAATCTTAGGAAATCATGTTACTACAATTTAGACTGATCCCATCTTGAAGAGGAATTTTGGAAAAACACGGTAAGATCTCCAAGTCCGCTTACATAGCTCAGGTTAGAGAAATATGCTGTTAAAATGCTGCAGGGTGAGTGAAACCAAACAGGGTTTGGAACAAGTGATTCTCCTGGTGTTTCCAATAGCATGATGCTCACCCAAGAACACTTGTGCTTGAAACTGGTCCAGAGGGATGCTGAGCTCCCTGGGAAGTTTGTTCCCTCAGGTCCCAAGCCACTCAGTACTAGCTACACGTGCCATTTGGACTGAAGCTGTTGTAGGTGTGAAGATGGTTGTGGAGATCTGGCTCTGGAGAAACCAAGCAGCACTTGTATGGGTAGGAGAACTCTGATAGCAGGCAGCAGACTGCCCGAAAATGTGGGCTCACTCTGCAGTTTGTACAGTTCTTATAGTTTTCAAAACAGCTGAATTTCCTAACTACATACCCATGCTACACTGCTCTGTAGATTCTGTCCATTTGACCATCAGAGGGTAACTTCTGGGTCCCTGGACCACAGAAGGGAGGTTTCTATTGTGGTCCAAGCATATTTAAAGACTTGTATATTAGGTAGTTCTTCCTTGTTAGTAAATGGGCTCTTGTAGTTTAATAAAAGGATCCAATGGAAAGAGACAGGACTTCAATAAGCATAGTTCAGGGGAAAAAAAAATCAACACACTTTAACCCTATCATGATACTTATTCCTATAGCTCTCAGGAAAAAATTAGTAAGCAACCACAATGCCAGGCAGCAGCTAGACCATGTAAAGTGCATTTCAAAATCCTGAATCTTTACCATTTATTCTTTCCCTCTTGATACGTTTTGTTTGATGACTCATAGTTCTAGGCTGTAGAGTCACTAGATCTTCTCCGGTGCTGCCTTAATAGCCTGAGTCAAGTCTAATGTGGTAGCACCCCAGGCAAAGTAAAATGACTTTTGTTTACACAAATATTACAGTTTTATTCCCACAGCTGGTATATCACTCTGGTGCTCTATCTGAGTGGTATTTCCAGCTGCATGCAGGAGGAAAACAGCGTTTTCATTTGAAGGAAAAATTGGAAGCTAGAGACTCCCATGGGAAGCATGAAAGATGCCTATGGATCTGTATAAATTCTAGACTTAGAAAGCATGGCTGGTTTTCAGTGTGTGTAGAGGGAGCTAGTGAGAAGTAAGCGAATGATACATCTTGGCTTTGTTTGTTAAACCCTAGGCACCTCTACAAAGCCAGTGAACTATTATGTGGCTTCATCTGATGCTCTCAAGGTTATTTTCCATCTTCAGAATTTGTGAAGTGTCCAGCATCAATGGATTCTTTGTAAAAACACAGCTGTTGGTGTCTTGCTCTTCTTGAGAATGTGCCTTTGTACATCTGCATTGCTCTTAGCCTGAAAGCATGGGCATTCATTCCTGCACAATGGGGAGGAACACAGCCAAGGTCTGCTTCCATTTATAAAGGTTGCCTTTGCCCTGCTCTTATTGGCTGTCCTGGCTAGTTTTATGTCAACTTGACACAAGCTAAAATCATCTGATAGGTGAGAACCTCAGTTGAGAAAATACTTCCCTAACACTGGGCTGTAGTAAAACCTGAAGGACATTTTCTTAAGTAGTGATTGATGCGAGTGGGTCACCACTGGCCTGGTGGTTCTAGGTCCTACATGAAAGCAGGTTAAGAAAGCCATGAGAAGTAAGCCAGTAAGCACCAGTCCTCAGTGCCCTCTGTATCAGCTCCTGACTCCAGGTTCCTTCTCTGTTTGAATTCTTTCCCTGGTTGTCTGGTGAACTATTTCTGGTTGGATGCTGAACTATGATATGAATATGTATGAAAAATAAACCCTTTCCTCCCCAACTTGCTTCTGGTCATGGTGTTTAGTCACAGCAATAATAGCCCTAACCAAGATAAACATATTTGGTGAGATGACTTCTGATACTTCTGGGGAATAAAGTCACTGTGACCCAGATGCTGACATTCATGACCCACACCTTATACTGGGCTTCAGGGAGATATGTTGCTTCTCTCTTTTCTTACTGCATTTTACTTTTCCCTCCTTCAGTTTCTTCTAACAACTTATATATTCATAAGTCTCTTTGATCTAAGCTCTAGCACATTAGCTCTCTGTACTGTCTTGGTGTTAACAGATGCTGCATGGTGATCAGGTATTCTCATTCTCCCCCATTCTGTTCTCTATAGAGGATTCCAGAGTATCTTTAGATGTAAATATAATCATCTCTTACCCTGTCCGCCTCCACACAGAGACCTGTAGCCTTCCTTGCACTTAGGGCATTCCTGCCTGAGCCCTGACTCCTACTTGGAGCTGTTGTCAGGCTATGCACCTCACTTCCAGAATGTATGTGCTCTCTTTCTGGGACCTTACTACTTGGCCTTGGGACCAGTATGCCTATTCCAGGTCCATAACTCTTATCACAGTCATGTACCACAGAATGAACTTTCAGTTAGTTACCAGTAGATCACACGTTATGATATCCTCAAACACGATTACCTAGTGACATCATAGCTATCTTAATTTCTCCAAAACAGCAATATAATATTCATATAGTGATTACATTGCCACTGCTGTGCTTCTCAGGAATACTGCCCTCCATAAATGATCTTTAAAGAATATTAACTCAGACAAGACCACCCAGGCCATCTGCTTTTCTGATAGGGACATCTGTTTGAAACACCCAACTAATGTATAACGACACAGGCTTCTGCTCCTCCACTAGCATATTAGGGCAAGGGCCATAATTGCATTTGCTTATAACGGAATCATTTTGTTTGGCACTGATGGCCCACGGTGAAGGTGCACTGTGCTATATGGTAGAATGAAAGTCATATTAATTCCTGTTAGGACATACCCCTTCTCCCTTGTACTAATCTAGTCTCAGGTGATCTGGCCTAAACTGGTTAATCATTAGCAGTTTGCTGGAAAACGCTAATAGTTTTGTGGAAAACGCTATTGAAAATATGGAAGAAATCACAAATGATGTCACAGAATATCTTACAGTAACTGTCCACAAATGGAATGATACTTGGTATTATATTATAATGAGTTTCAAAGTCTACTCTCATCAAAATATACTAGTTCAAAGGACACTGTAGGAGGAATCACTATAACCTGATTTCAAGTTATAATACAGAGCCCTAGTAATAAAAACAACACTGTACTGAAACCAAAATAAACACTTAGATCAGTGTCCCAGATACAAGGCCACACAACCTCAGCTACCTGGATTTTGACAAAGATGCTAAAAACACACATGTAAAAGAGACAGCTTCTTTAATAATTGGTGCTGGGTAATAATTGGTGATGAGCAGAAAACTGGGTATCTACATATATAAGAATGAAACTAGAGTCTATACTCTGTATGAAAATCAACTCCAAATGCATAAAAAACCTGAAACTCTAAAACAGAAAGAGGAAAACTATGCGAAACACTAGAGGACACAGTGTAAGCAAGAGCTTCCAAATAGGACTGTTGCCTCCTGGAAAATAAGGGAAACAATTCACAAAAGGGGTTTCATGAAATTAAGAAGCTTCTGCAAAGCCAAGGAAGCAACTGAATGAAAACAGTGTACAGAGTTGGAGTAAAATCTTTGCTAACTATATATCTGAAAGAGTAATGACACAAGGAAAATTGAAGTACCCTTTAGGGTCCTTAGTTTCATTATAAAGGAATTTAAGAATGAACTCAAAAGGAAGTTCAGGGCAATTTTATTAGAGCTTAAAAGAAAACCTGCAGGGCAGGCAAGATGTAAAATCTCAGCCCAGAAAAGGAGAATTCAGGAGGGAAAGGAAAACCCACAAGGAGGCCAGACACCTTTCTAACAAACAGTCACAGCGTCAGGAGGGAGACTTCAGAGAAAGAATAATAAAGAAAAAACTCTCCCCCAAACCAGGGCCTTAAACAAGTACATGGGTCAAAAGGATAGCAGCCTGTAGAATCCTGGAAAGGCCTAACCTGGGCTATCCTCCCTGGAGCACAAAGTTTGCCAAATCATACAGTTGTCTCCTCTCCCAAAATGCAGTTTTGAAAAGCATTTTATCCAGAAAACCAGTTTTGGGTCTGAGAAAGCCAAGCCCTCCTGACTCCTAATTATCAGTTCTGAGTACAAAGTCTGATCCACATCCTACTGCACCCTCAGATGCTATGTGGCAGAGTTTGGGGAACTGTACAGTCTAGTCTGCTCTGTTAGTAGAGGTGGGGCTGAGTTCTCATTCTTACTTTTCTTGTTACATTCTTACCTTTTTTTTTTTCTTACAGGTAAGGACACTCAAAATATTGGGAGGAAGGTGACTAAAATCTTAAAGAAAATGTGCTTAGAAAAGAAGAAAAAAGAACTTGCTCTTTTCTGAATTATTTAGAAAAGCAATCAGATTTACAACCCTGAATGGCTGCAGTCCATATGCTTTGGCAGTAGAGATGGGACATTCTGGGAGAGAAAGATTTAGTATCTTATTAGAGAACTCATTATCCTGACTATCTCTTTAACTCGGTCTAAGGTTAGCCCATTTTCCCAGGGCTGGTCCATTAGCCAAAGTGATAGAACCAGCCTAATTGGAGTATGTGGTGTTCAGCCAGACCAGAGATCGCATTCTTTTGAGAAAGTTTCTTCCATTTTAATAATAATACCTGGAATATACCAAGATCTAAATACTAGCAAGTAATCAAACAACTCAGAAAATATAAAGAGTACTGAAATGTACAACCAATGTTCAAAGGATGAAGTACAAAGGGCCGGTCAGCAGGAAGCCTTTGTATTGGCTATAAACTGTGTTTGAGTGATCATCTCAAATGAGCTCTCTGTAGCAATGTGAAGTCAATTAATCAGTCTGAGAAATACAAACATATAATGGTTTCCAGTAAATTGTTACTCCTTTCTAAATAATGAGTTTCTACAACTGAACCTAAACCATTTGCCTTCTCAAGTTAAAACACACACACACACAACAGATAAATATTACCCATTATTGCATAAACATTTAAGATCTTTAAAAGATTCACTCAATGGCATTATTCTGATGGCTGATTTTATTGCTTCTGAAGATCCAAGGAAATGAGCAGGTTTTGAGGATGCTGCAGTCCATGGTGGTACTTGAATCTTATGGAGTTTACAATGTAGTCTCATATCGGTGTGACTATGAGACCACACAATTGAGGAACGAGAATTTTTTCTCTAAGAATATTGCTGTCATAAGTGAAAAAATCCTAGCTGGTACTGCTAGTGCTACCACTGATGCTGATGCTGGGTGTATATACACTTGAAAAGGGCCCTCAGGTTTAAGGATTTGGCTCTGAATAACTCACTTTAACACCGCTTCAATCTTAAGGATTCCATGATGATTTTATTTTATTTTTTCTAGAAATGGAAAATGAGCCACAGAGAGAGATCAACTGATTTGCCTAGTTCTGGATCTCATAGCCAAGAGGCAAAACCAGAGGCTGCACACAGATAACATCTGCCAGCTTCCTGACATTTTTGAAATAGTTTCTGTGGCCTCTCCCTGCTTGTTGGAGAGTTGCCTGGACTCTGTTTCTAAGAAACACCTGATCTGAAGGACCAAGACTGAGAGTTGATAAACTGTAACCTGAGCCCTGTTATGCGAGTAAAATCAAGAATGATTAAAGCCCCAACTTCCTCCATATTTGTATCTCAGGGAATGGTATGTTGTAAAGACCACCTTTTCCTGACAGAACTTGTGAGAGACCAAAAGATTAAAAATTAGCAGCTATTAAGGCCTGAACTAGGTGGGCGGAGAAGTCCAGTAATGCCCTGAGGGGAAGAACTTGCTGTACTGCATTCTTTCCCTACCCATTAGAGATACAGTTGCTAGGTAACTGGCCCATCCCCCTAGGGAGGGGCATCAGGTCATTAATGGTCTGGGGACCTTCTTATAGTCAATCAATTCAAAATGTAGCATTTTGACCAATAGATGCTTTCCAGGCAGGAATTGCCCCTGCCTTGGGCATGCTGGGAGGGACCAGAATCTTTAAATCACCCAACTAACCTGAGCACAATGCCCTCGGCTCCCACTGCTTTGGTGGTGGTGGGTGTGGGTCCAAGCTGCAGCTTGCAATTTACAATAAAAAGAACCTCATGTATTTACAGTGGAGTCTGTTTATTCCTGGTCTTTTGGGGTTCGTGAACTGGGCAGAACACTTGATAGCTCAGGATGCACCAATGTTTATGAGGAGACAAGAAAGACCGTTGGCTATCCATTCTTTCCTTTAGGAGTGATTAACTGAACTGTTTGTTCCTATTGAACATTGAGGACAAAATGCTTACTCAACAGAAGCTGAGTGTCTGTTCTTCCCCACAGCTCCAACCTCCTCAGCTGCTAATAGTCACAGCACCCTTGCTACATTAATATTTTCTTATTTTCTTCTCTTTGTAATATCTCTTCAAACAGCCTTTCCTCCCCACATGTCTGTCTGTCTATCTATCTATCTATCTATCTATCTATCTATCTATCTATCTATCTAGTTTTTGTTTCAAGACAGAGATTCTCTGAGTAGCCTTGACTATCCTGGAACTCACTCTGTAGACTAGGTTGGCCTTGAACTCGCAAAGATCCACTTGCCTATGCCTCCAAAGTGCTGGAATTAAAGGTGTGAGGAATCACCACCTGGCATATATATATATATATATATATATATATATATATATGCATGTATATGTATATATTTTTTAATTTGGTAGTGTGAATTTTCTTCCCTAAGGCTGGAGAATTTATCTTTGGTTAAGGCTCCTATTGCCAATGTCAGGCTGTTGAGATTACTGAATGTTAGTGGATATTATTTAGAAATGAAATAAATGAGAAAGAAAGAGAAAAGAGAGAGAATGATAGAAGTAAGAAAAAAAGAGGGGAATGATAGAAAGAGAATAGCAGGGGAAAGAAGGAGGCCAGACCTACAAACACAAATTCTGGCAAACTATATTCTGGATGATTTTCTAAGGTCTCCGTGTAATTTTCACTTTAATGCCCATGGCTCCAGAGAACACACACCTCGCTGTAAGTTACCAAGAAAGAAGAAGATTGAAGGCCCTCTACTTCTAGAATGGTCTGCAGCCAGGGTTATCTAGCACATGCTCACAGTAGTTTACCTTCACTTGCATGGTCCCAAATCTTCTCTCATCTTGCTATATGGCTTCCTCTTCCAAAAAGCTCTCATCAACCACATCCATCTTTAAGATTTTTGTCCCTGGGTAGGCTCTTTGCTATCCTGATGAATCTGAGTTCATTGTCCAGTGTGAGAAGTCAGCTAAATCACTTCTGATAAATGCTGAAGAACTGAATCAGTAATGCAAGGAAGTCAAGGCAATCCAGCGCAGGAGTACCCGGCTATTGTTACAGCTCACTTGATAACAGCATTACACATTTACAGTTCAGCAAGGAACTCTGACAGGTCATCAGGTTCAAGGGTATGTAAAGCACAACAACACTATTTTTCTTTAGGGAAACATGTTTACCCCAACTGTTCTCTAGGAATTGAAGAAGTACACAGGCCTTCTTTTTTTTTTTTGCATTTCAAATTTCCTTCTTGAGAAATATCCACATCAGTGTCTCTGTGTTACTAATTCATTGTATTCTCACATAATCTTATTTTCCCCTTTTTTAATTTACATTTTAAATATATTCAAAAAGCATGTCATTAAAATAGGGGTAGCAAGTCTGGAAGCGAGAAGCTGGCCACAGGTAAGAACAGGGAAGCAGCAAAGAACAAGGCACAAGAAATTGGGAGATCCATCAAAATCAGGGTGACCACAGCTGTGATTGTGAGAAGTGTCAAACAGTGTCTTGTCATTGTTCTAGTTGCATGTTAATTTATTGAGAGTAGCCAAATAAATTTAAAAAGTATAGGCCAGATAGTTGCTGCATCCCAGATACCTTTTCACAAAGTGGCAATCTAGTGATGCCCGATTTTCTAATAGAGCTGTTCTCACCTCTAGCTTTTGACTTAATTCTCCTAATATTTGAGTTGTAAGATTAGTGGCCTTCCTAACTAATTCACAGGCCAGTTTTGTAATCTCCTGCTGAATATTGACAACAAGGGCAGACACAGGCAAAAGAAACATGTGGGAGAAAGACTAAGTAGTATTCAACTTTATAAATAACCTCCAAATCAACTTTACTTTTCCTTTGTCATTTTTTTTCCATCCAGTTAACATATACTTACTGGCCATTCTTATGGTCCAGCTGAGTACAGATGTGAGTTCATTCCAGGTAAAAGAAAAGGCGTTTTGTTTTATGTGAAAAAGTTCTTCTGTCCAGTGTGGAAAATAAGGAAACCCCAAGGCAAATGCAGGTAATTTTAGTATCAGAAGAAGCTGAAGACACAGTGTGGTGTCTCTAAGGTTTCAAATATTAGGTATGGATTTAGGATCATAAACTTGACCATGATATAAACAGTATGCTTACAAAGGGAGCAAAGTTGAGAAAATAACCACAGACTGTCGTGCAAAACCAGAGAACGCAGGTGATCATTGATACTTTGAAGTCGAAGCAGAGACCCAGGACGGAAGGTAGCCATTAAGTGCACTTTACTAAATGGGCTCATTTAGTAACTGGCTCTCTCCTATGGCTTTCCCAGCTATTCACAAAACCATCTGTTGGGGGTCATTGGTGATTATGTCTAGGCCTATACCTGAAGATTCCACGCCAGTGGGTTTTATCTACTGAGGACAGAGAAAGTCTTAACAATTGTACTTGTAATGAACATGCCTAAACCTTTTCTTGTCAGTAGACCCAAATAATCCAGTGTGATACTTCTTTGTACATAGTATGTAGGAAGATGTTACAAGCTAAATGTGAACAATAAGCTATTTTACTTGAACATCTTCAGATTTAGATATCCTTGGAGATGGGGGCCCTATAACCAGTTCTCCACAGATACTGAGTGACAAGCACAGTGGTATCATTAACTGTGACAGGGATCCCAGAGAAGTGCAGATTTGTGGAGAAGAAATGAAAGCAGGACTTTAACATGCTGAATTTGAGTCCCCTACAAGCCACAGCAATGAAAGACACAGAGTCAGCAAGGAGATAAGGAATAGATGTGTGGACATGAGTCACCAACAGGAGGAAATAGCTGGGGCTCTGAGAAGAGACTTTGCAATAACACTGAGCTGAGGAGGAGAGTGGGTTTAGAAACATTTGTTTACATCAAGAAAGAAGAAAATGTAGGATGGATGCTTTAGCTGGGCACACTAGTTAATAAATGAATCCTGGGTGGGAAGAGAGGACAAGTAAAATTTAGTACAGAGTTGTGAGTTAAAAGTCAGCACTAAGCCTGCATCAGGGGACTAACTGAAGAGTGGACAACAGGTTTAGAAAGGTGAAAGTGTTACTGCCATTCTTTAAATAGCCTTCACAAAAGTCTAGAATTTGGACTAAGAATTGTCTTCTATTACTTCTGACTGAAGGAGAGAAAGGTTTGTGATTGGAAATGCCCGGAAAACACCATGTGTGAGAAGGCTGATTTTCACACATTGGAGAAGATATCAGATTGAAGAAGATATCAGAAGATGGAAAGCTCTCCCATGCTCATGGCTCGGGAGGATTAACATAGTGAAAATGGCCATCCTGCCAAAAGCAATCTACAGATTCAATGCAATTCCCATCAAAATACCAACACAATAACACAATTCTTTATAGACCTTGAAAGAACAATTCTTAACTTCATATGGAAAAACAAAAAAACTTAGAATTGTCAAAACTCTCCTGTACAACAACAGATCGTCTGGAGGTATCTCCATCCTTGATCTCAAGCTGTACTACAGAGCAATAGTAATAAGTATTCAGATTTTATATACAGAAAATGTTCAAGGACAATGGGCTACATCCAACTGCTAAATCCTTTTTGATCTCTGATTTAAATTATTGCTTGAATGTATGTAATAACTTTACAATGTAATTGTGTTAGTTTTCTATGACTGTAACAATGTACCTGAAACAATCAACTCAAAAAGAGTAGACGTTGATTTTGGCAGCCCATTGCCAGCTGCTTTCCTTAGTGAAACCCTCTATCCTCATGGGAGCCTGTAGTGGAAGAAACTTTATTCATCTTCATCTTGTGACCAGGAACAAATGACAGATGAAACAGGTAGAGTTTCACAGTCCCTTTCAGGGTCACACCTTTCTAATGATTTAAACCTCCTAACTTGGCTTTGTCTTCTAAAGGCTCTCCAACCATCTGGCAACATTGTGGGCTAAGGGCCAAGATTTTAACATACAGGACTTTTGGGAACATTGTTGGTTCAAACAATAGTAATAGTGAAATATTGTGCAACTCATAGAAACACAGAGCTCCCAACAAAGTAGGCTCTACAAAGATTCAAATGAATTCTGTTGACACATTAAAAATGACATGGAATGAATGAAGACAACAGACAGCCTTCATCAAGTAAGTAGTGGTACAATGGGTTTTAACTGAGTTTGCCTTTTAGTCTGTCTGAGTGTGACATGAAGTCAGCTTCTTGGAGGAAGAGACTTTGATGTAGGTTACCTTTTGTTTTCCTGGCTGTTGGGATAGGAACACTCACCTTCTATCATACTGCACAACATCCTGAAAAGGTTTAAAGTTTTTTTTTTTTTTTTTGTATTTTCTGAGTTGAAAAAATACTATTTTATTTACTGAACTATGTCACCTATACTGGCATGGGTCATGTGACTCAGGTAGTTTGGCATTTCTTTCTCATGGTTCAAGTTGTTCCACAAGCTTATAAGAGACTCGGGAGCTTGAAGAATGCTGGATTTTAGAAACCCAGGACAAATGGATAACTGGCATATTAATATACCAACGCAGCTGCTGGCCAGCTCTCCCAGTATCACTCAGTACCTGTGGCTCCTCCCAGCACCTCTCACCCTGCTTCTTACCCTAATTTTTTCCTCCCAAGGTCTGGGCTTCCAATTCCCTTTCCCAAGCCTGACCCTTATATAACTCAGCCAGTTTTTGCTCTGGTCTCTTGGCCTCTTGGCCTGGGCCTCTTGGGTTGGTCAGTGACTCTTCTCTAACTCTCCTTCCTCTTCTCTCTTCCCACAGTCCTGGTTATTCTGCTGACCATGTTCAGCCTAAACTCTTCCCTCATACTACAATAAAAATCTTCTCCATACTTTATTTCTTTTTTTTTTTTTTTCATTAAAAGAGAAGATGTGTAAGTGTGTGGGTTGTGGTGCCAATCCTAGGTTTCAAGTGGAGGTGGAATACCCAATATTACCCATACAGAGACAAAAAGCTAGGTAAAAAGATGTGGGCCCCAAGGATGTGGTAACTAGACTAAGAGAATTTGCTATAGTTTGGACTCAAAGTATGTTCTAATACAAGGAAGGCTTGATTCACAGCCATGATTGTTTTTGGAGGTGCTGGGAAAAGAAAGAGGTAGAATTTAGTTGGAGGGTGTTCAGGTTATAGAGAGGATACACCATGGAAGGGAGCTGTGGGGCCCTGGCTCCTTTCTTTCCCTATTTTGCTTCCTGCCTTGCCACAGACTCAAGGTCAACAAGGTCTGTTGACCATGAGCTGAAACCTTTGAAATGAAGATACAAAAGAAACTTCCCTCTTAAATTATTTCATATGTATTATGGATTTATGTGTTTGTATGTGCATGAAACAGCCTTTGATTTCATTCTTCAGGTTCCAGCTACCTTAAAATGTTTATCTGTTTGTTTGAGATAGGTCTCCTACAGGTCTGCAACACTCCAAGAAGGCTAGCCTGGTTGGTGAGCTAGGGATTTGCCTGTCTCAGCCTCCTTAGCACTTGATCAGAAGTCAACCACCACACCTTGCACTTTCTTTCCTTTTTTTCTTCCTTCCTTTCTTCCTTTCTTTCTTTCTTTCTTTCTTTCTTTCTTTCTTTCTTTCTTTCTTTCTTTCTTTCTTTCTTTCCTTTCTTCCTTCCTTCCTTCTTTCTTTCCTTCCTTCCTTTTTTCCTTCCTTCTTTCTTTCTTTCTTCATTCATTTATTCATTTATTTATATTTTTATGGTTTCAGGATCTTGAGCTTGATTCACTGACTATGCCATCTCCCCTGCCCTCTCCTTGTTTTTGTTGCTGTTGTTGTTGATGATGTTGTTAGAATTTTCTTTCCTTAAAATGTTGTCATTTATTTATTTATTTACTTACTTCTTTATTTATTATACTACTATGTCCCTGAAGAACATTTTTATATAATTATATATTGCATGTTGAGCATATTTATCCACATCTTGATTGTCACTTTCTTACCCTTTTCCCTCGTATTCAGTCACCTAAGTTTCCTTGGACAATTTCAATTCTACTTCCATGTATGTACATATTTATTTATATATTCATGACTATATGCCTTTATGTAAACTCTAGCAACCACATAGAAAAAAGCATGCATGCATACAATATTTGTTTTCTAATATTGTTTTTTTCCTTTTATTTAAAATAGATTTTTTCTCACATAATATATAGTAATACTTATTTCCATTTTCTCTATTCCTTCCATTCCCCTCCCCCAACTTCCCTTTCTATCAGAATTCACTCTCTTTTTGTCTCTAACTAGAAAACTAACAGGCTTCTAAGGGATAATAATAAAGTAAACAGATAAAATAAAATCTAACACATCAGAATTGGACAAAACAAGTGACAAAGAAAACAGCCTCAGAGAAGGCACAAGAAATAGACACATTTGTTCTGATGCTCAGGAAACCCATAGAAACACTAAAATGAGTGACTTAATTTTCTTAATATAAGTGCCTATCATTAAGTCCATTTTCCTGAAGTGACATGACTTCCTTTTTCAGACTTTCCTTTGTCTGGCCAGCACTTCTAGCCCTGCTTGCTCCCACTACTTATTTTTTCATGGAGTGGGTTTGTACCTGTGCAGGCCATTCTGAGCCACAAGCTCTGTAGTTTTCCTGCTAGTACCATTTTGCTTCTGCTACTGTGCCTCTGCAATAACGTGAAATCAGTTGTGGCAATCATTTAGTGCTATTCGTTTTGCTCAGGACTGCCTTGGCCACCTTGGGTTCTTTGTGCATTCATGTGCATGTGGAGATAGTTTTATTTTTTTTTTTTTAATTCTTGTTTTGGAGAACTGCAAATTCTTGTTTTGAAATTTTGATGGGGATTGTGTTGAATCTGTAGATTGCTTTTGGTGGCCATTTTCTTAATATTAATTCTACCCAATGCATAAGCATGGGAAGTTGTCAATCTTCTAGTGCTTTTTTTCAGTTTCTTTTCTTCTTCTTTTTTTTTTTTATGCACTTTACAAAGAGTTTCCATGTTCCTGTCTTAAGATTTGTTGTACACACCGGATTGAGTTAATTATCTCTAGGAAACTTATTTCCAAATTTGGCTTAACTATACTTAAAATAAACAGCATGAGGTCAAATTCTCAAAGTTTGAATCTACACTGCCTACTGAGTCATGGTGAACCAAACTTGCCTTCTTGCCTCTGGAGGATTGATACTCTGCTGGGGGTTGGGGGGAAAGGGTGTTTGTACAGACACCTCTCCATACCCACTTTACAGGATGTTTCCTGAAAAGTGACACAGTATGATGTTCTAAGGGGAGGCTAGTAATTCAGTTCCATAGGGAAATTTATAAGCTCAGAAACAGAAAACTCAGAGCAGAAAGTTTTTGAAACTGACCAGATTCACTAGGACTTTACTTCAAGCATGCATAAGTAGCAAGGAATTCTAAGAGAAATGTTTTTCTTTTATGTTTTATTGAAAATAATATTTTTCTCACTTAATATATCCTAATTACGGTTTCCTCTCCTCGCAGTTTCTTGCCTGCCACCTCTTCTCCCATCTGGATCCACTCCATTTTTGTTTCTCATTAGAAAAGAAAAAAAGGCTTCTAAGTGATAATAACAAAATAAAATGAAATAAAACAAAAATTAGCACATCAGATTTAGACAAGGCAAATCAACAGAAAGAAAAGAGCCTAGAAGAAAGCACAAGAGTCAGAGACTCACTTTTTCATACACTCAGTAATCTCCTAAAAACATTAAACTGAAAACCATTATGTGTGTGTGTGTTTGTGTGTGTGTGTAGAGACATTGCATATTGCTTCAGTCTCTGTGAACTTCTATGAGCTTTGCTCAGTTGAGGGCCTTTATATCCTGGTATCCTTCATCTCCTCTACTTCTTATACTCTTTCTGCTTCCTCTTCAGCAGGAGAGATTTGAGAGGAGAGATTTGATAAAGACATCGCTTTTAGGAATGAGTGTTCCAAGGTCTCTCATTCTCTGAATAATGCCTGGCTCTGGATCTCTATTTGTTCCCATCTGCTGGAGGAGGTGCCTTGTATTTTTAAAGTTATAAGAAAAGAAAGCTAAGATTGTTTTTTGTGGAATTTATAACTTTTTGGTTTTATATAATTACCTTTTGCTAACAAATATGGAAGATGAAAAGAATGTACACAAAATTATTTCACGGATGTTAAATAAAGCATTAAATATTCATGTATGAAACTGATAATAAATTTATTTGGATAAACAGCCCCAAATTTATTATCTTAATCTTTATTCATATTGCCTTTTGTTAAGATGAAATTAAGTTTTCTTAAAATATAACATTTTTCTAAGACTTTCCCCTAAAATGTTTTGTGGCATCTTCTGTCTCCAACCTAGCTTATTGGAATCCTGAATTTAGGAATAAGACACATTGCTGTTATTTTGAAGCACAATTCATTTCCTGATGATTGCAACCATCCAAATGTAACAGCACCAACACAATCATGTCTTTATATTACTTTCTCTGATTATACTTCTTAAAATCAAATCTCTTCAAGAATGCTTCACAAATGTCTGTTGCATAACCAATTTTTATGGCCAAATAGTATATGATTCTTGAGTTTTCATCTGCATAAAAAAACATATGAAGATTGTGAAATCAAGATGTATTAAAGCAATTTTCATTGGGGGGAGACAGAACTGTAGAAAGTCCCTGCAAATTCGAGTTCTGAAGTTTGGACAGGGTTAGGAAAAAGTAGCTCCCAGCGTAACAGAGTCCATCCTCATCACTGTCCCTCTCTGCTCTGGGCTCTTCCACTTTGTTTCTCTTTCATTTTGGAAATTCTCAATTCTGAGTTGCATAGTAATTGACCACACTAAGGAGCCGCACCGTCTGCAGCCAGGCACAGAGAAACTGGAAAGTCACAGCTCAGAGTCCAATTTAAAAACAATCCTGTGTTTCTGCTACTCACACCCTCCCCAAATTTTGATTCTTTGTGGGTGGGTTTCAGATGTGTGAACCCAGATGCTGTTATTGGCATCATAGTGAGGGAGGAAGAGAAAACTTCCCTCCGAAATAGGATAAACAAAACAAAAACAAACAAGCAAAACACAAGAAGATTAGTGGCAAGGAAGCCAGACTTTTAAGGCTGACTTTTGATAATATTCTCTGGCTCCTGTAAATATTTGGCATTTAGAGGCTAAAGAGACGGCTGAGCAGTTAAGAGAAGGGGGACGGAGGATGGGAGTGAGAGGGGAGGAGGGAGGGGTTTATGGGGGGGATACAAAGTGAATAAAGTGTAATTAATAAAATAAAATAAAATTAAAAAAAAAAAGAGTTTCCTGCTCTTAAAGAGGATTCAAATTCAATTCTCAGGACCCATGTCCTGATGCTCACAACCATCTGTAACTCCAGCTCCAGAAAATTCTACAACCTTTTCTGATGTTTGTGGGCACCTGTGTGCCCCCCATCCACCCCCACACACATTCATAGTCACATATACAAAAATAAAATAAAGCGATACTCCGCTATAATTATAGATGAGTGCCTTATTCAGCAATCATTAGAGATGCTAATACAGAAACCCACTGCCAGACATTATGCAGAAAACGAGAGACTTTGGAACATTCAACCTTAAGTGGATGTCTCCATCAAATCCCTCTCCTCACTTCTTAGAGACTGCCACTGAAGAGGAGATCCTCATATATATATATATATATGTTTTCAGTTTAGTGGTTTTTATGGGACTCCTTAGTGTGTGATCAAGTAGGTCTCTGATTCTTGTTGGTTTGCCTTGTGCAATTCCAGTGTCTTAGCTTTTGTTTTATCTTATTATATTTTATTTTATTACATTTTGTTGTGGTTTTTTAGAAGCCTATTCTTTTCTAATGAGAGACAGAAGGGGAGTGGGTCCAGATGGAAGGGGAGGTGGGGAGGAGCTGAGAGAAGTAGAGCAAAGAGAAAACGATAAGGATATATTATATAAGAAACTATTCTATTTTCAATAAAAGGAAAAAATTAAAAAATATATATTGAACATTATTTGTACTTTCCTTTTTTGTTCAAATGGAATTCCCTGCTTGAAGCGTTAGCTTCTTCAGTGGCATTTCATGCATGAACAATTTGCACAAGCACTTCCTCTTTCAAGTTTAAAATGCATGCTCATATCAGAAAAGATACCACCATATCCACTAAATACTCTGCTTTCCTGCACTCACACACTCTGATTATATCACAGAAATGAAATGTGTGCCTGGAATCCCACTCATTTCCAGAATGCCTTGTGTGTATGTGGGTCCTCCATCCCATGAACACAAAAATCAATATTTTCATTCATTTTGTTGTTCCTTAGCTTCTTTCAGCAATATTATAGAAATGTAAATTCAGTACTACTTGTTGAACTTTTGCACAACTATTTTATTCATTTGAAGTTATTGCAGATTCAAGTATTTACTTGTCTTTTTAGACTGGTTGTTTAATCCCAGTATTCAGATATTGTATTCTACATACCTGTGTTTGTTCGTTAGTTCTAATAGTTCTTGTAGATTCCTTGGACTCTTAATATGAACAATGATAGCACTCACAAACAGCACAATTTTTCTTCCTTTTCAATGTGGATATCTCTTCTTTACACTGCTTACCTTGTTGCCATTGCTGCATCTTCCATTATAAATTTGAATGCAATAATACAAGCAGATAATTTTTCTAATTTGCATTATTAATAACAATAAAATTATTCATAGGTATAATAAATGTTAATAATGCAAATTATTACAATGTTTTATAAAAATTTTATTATAATTATTATTACAACAATTAGAAGTGTCCTGTTTAAGTTCTCAGGGGGAAAGTTTTCAGACTTTTGAAAATAAGGTTAATTGCGGGTTCTTTAAAATATCCTTTATCAGAATAAGAAAGTTCCTCTTTAACAAAATTTTTATGTAGATTTTAGTCATAAGCAGGCTTTTGTGAGAGGCTTTTTCTCTGCCTGTTGACAAATTAAATGGGTATTTTTGTTTATTAACTTGTATATGACATTGATTTCCATGTAACTGAACCATCCTTGACTTCCTGGGCTAAGGAGATCATCTCTTCTAATCCATTTTTTATGGTTAAATTTAGTTTGTTAGTATTTTGTTGAGTTTTGAATCTGTGTTTGTTTTGACTTTTTCTTCTTATTTTGATGTCAGGACTGATGCTGGTGTTGTCAAGCAAATGAGGGAGCATTCCTTTTTCATTTTTTGGAAGAGTTTACTGTTAAACAACAAAGTCAAGTGTTCCTGGTATTTTCTTCATTGGGAGGCTATTATTACTGATCCAATATCTTAACCTGTCATATACATATTTAGAATTTCCCCTTGTTTATGAACCAGTTTTGGTAATTTCTGTGATTCTAGACATTTCCTTCCACCCTTCTGTATTATATTCTGTGTCTTTTCAAATTGTTCATAGGATTCTCTTACACTTCTTGCTTCTGCATGTTCAGTACCAACACCCTATCTTTTGTTACCAATTTCATTAGTTTGAGTATTTTTCATAATTTTGAACAATTAAAATTTTAACAAATATTAACCATTCCATTTCTATTTTTCTTCTCTAATCATTATTCATTTAAGTTTAGTTTGCTTTTTGTCTTCTCCCCTTATTTATTTATTTTTTTTACTTAAATGAAGTTACATGAGGTCATTTTACAAAATCATATAATATGCTTTGACCATGTCTTCCATACCATTAGTTTCTTAATGGAATACTATGGGAAAGTCTTTCTTGTCTTTTAACATAGCATTCACCACTGCTTTGACTTTCCTGAAATGCCTTGCTTAACCCTCGCTAGGTGATTTCAATATTGGACTGCTTTGTATCTAGGACTTCTGTATTAATGCAGTGGATATCTCAGTGTATCATAGTCATCAAGTAGGGTAGATTTTGGGAGGTTCATATCTTGCTAAAGTTCTTATCTAAGTGTTCTAAATTAAAGTATGTGTAAAAGAAGTTTAAAAGGAAGTTTGTTTGGAGGTTCTAGCAGGGTAGCGCAGTTGCTCAGGCATTCCCATGACCTAAGGACAGCCCTCCTCTATTTGGGGAAGATAGTCCTCTTTGACTGAGTGGGAAGGTCGCATATGGAGCAGAGGGAGGAAGGGAACATTAACAAGCTTTTCAGTGGAATCAACTAAACGAGGGGAAACTGAAGTCAGGATGTAATATATAATATTTTTTTTCAAAAATTGTTTTTAAACATCATATAATTGAAGAAATAATTCTAACATAACACTCACCAAAAAGCAGAGGTCCTTGGTGATCCATATTTCTCAACTTCTTTTGTTGGTCACATATCCAGATAACCTCTCTCTCTCCATTTTTTTTTAAACACCTGCCTTTCTCTCCTACAACTCCTTATGCCTTGTGCCATGCACTTTTCTCCATGATGTTCCTTTGCCGGGGTGCCCTTAATTCATTTTATCCTGTACATTATCTTTAAAGGTTAATTTCAGGCATTATTTTCTGCACAAAGTTCTAGATATTTCTAAGAACAACTTCTTCTGCCTGAGCTATGATATCAATCCCTGTCTTTGTAAATCACATGAAAAGATCTGTTTTTATGTTGATTTGCACTATACTGGCTGCTCTTGTCTGAGTATTAATTTGACACCTTTTTTTTCTCAGTGGTTTATTAAAGTGTTGGCATACAGTAAATGCCTAGTAGATATGAATTGAACTAAATGAAATCTGGACAAACATGTCATTGTTGACAGGTATGGTCGTCACAAAGCAACACAGATTATGAAACAGGTTAAGGAATTGCTAAGAATTAGGGCTAAGGAGCCACTCTGGAAACAGAGGAGATTATTTGCAGCATGTAGGGAGGCTTTGGGTAGAGGAAAAATAATCAGGTAAGGCGGGGGTCTTCCAATTAGAAAGTGTAAGAAATGAGAATTACTTAGATTGTCATGGAAATAAAGAGACTGTTAAACTTGTAAGACAAAGCATCCTGGAAGGGGGATGTGGAGGGTGAAAATGTGACAAGAGTAAAAGGTTACCAAACATGATCAATAAATAACAAACTAAAAATTTAACTTAAAATGTTTCTGAGGTTTATGGCAAGACTCACCCTTCTGCCCTCACCACAGGAGTCCACTGCAGCCTTGATTCTAGATGCATGGCCAACATCCGACACAGTGGTAGTGCACACTCCCTGTGCACTGGCTCAGAAAGACATTACTGGATGCATGAGTTATAGGCATTATACTATACAAAGGTTTCTGCTCTTATGGAAATATGATTGTTTAATTATGGAAAACTAAAGCTTTCAATATTTCCTTCTTATGATTTCTCAGCATTCAAATTCCAGATTATGTTTTTGACTTACCCTAAATTAGAATATTTTATTTTAAAAATTGCTGTTTGAATTGCTGATTTGACTTTTATTTTTTAATTTATTTTTTTCATAACTTTTATTTTATTTTTAATTACACTTTATTTAGTTTGTATCCCCCCTCTAGTTCCCTCCTTCCTCCCCTCCCAATCCCTTCCTTCCTCCTCCTTTTCCACGCATGTCCCTCTCCAAGTCCACCGGTAGGGGAAGGTTTCCATTTGAATTTACTTCTTCAAATTTTTATTTTTTTTAAATAAAGCCTTTTGATATACAGATGAAAGATAACTTACCCTTTAACACATACTATTTCTTGGGAATTTATGTATCATTTTGCTTTATTATTCCACCACAGTATGAGCTTTGTTAAAGAGATGAAAAGCAACTTTTCCTCCTGATGGTAAAAAAATAAGTAAACAAAGAAAGAAAGAAAGAAAGAAAAGAAGAAAGAAAGAAAGAAAGAAAGAAAGAAAGAAAGAAAGAAAGAAAGAAAGAAAGAAAGAAAGAAAAGTCAACTGAATATAAGTGATGTTATATATAAAAGATACTATGGGTTACCAAGGAAACAATTTCTAAAAGTGACAGAAAAAAAAAACCATCAGGTTGTTATGACAAATGACACTTGAAGTAACACTTTTTTGTGATGCTTGCTTTTAATTAACATAGCTCAGAACAGAACATTATTATTGAATGATAGATTAATGTGGTAATGGAGAGTTTGGCTTGAGGGTTTGTTTTCTAACACTGGAATAACTATATAAGAGAAAGCAGAAAACAGCTGGATCATCACAGTCCATCCTGGGGAAGGATGGCTGATGATGACTAATAAAGTTGCAGGCAGAGTGTGTGCACCATGCCCTTTCAGGGTTTCTGAGCACAGCAGTCTTCAAGCAGCAGTGAGCAAAGCACAGCTAAAAATACTACAGTTGTGTGACGTAGAAATTAGTGGTTTAAACTCTTTAACTCATTGTGTACCTTGCTAGTGCTTGCTGGTTAGTGGTTTTTTGTTTTGTTTTGTTTTGTTTTGTTTTGTTTTGTTTTGTTTTTCTGCTTAGTGGTTTAACATCTGCTGTGAAAGATGGAAATATGTATACATACATGTATGCATGTATAAAATCAATCTTCTCTCTCATCCTTCTCCTTAGTAACCTACAGATTTCAGTGGAGGAGTTTTCTAAAATCATGAATTCCTAACATCCTGAATCAGGAGGCCAAATAGGTGACTGCACAGGTATTTGTAGATATTAAGATACACCATGCCTAAAGGAAGGCAGTTGTTTTTGGTATACATGGAAAAGAATGGGCAGATTCTTTCTCTGGTTGTGGCAACCGAGACAAGGCAAGTATTCTGATCTCTTTGAACAGTATCCTGTTCATCCAGGTCTCTCCCAAAATCCTTCACTTCATCCATTCCATGTCTGGCTACCTTGATTGGCTCAGGAGATTCCTGATGCTTTTATTTATTCATCGAGAGCCTGACAACATCACTAATGCAGTGGGGATCAGACACCAAATACTGTAGGCTCAGAGTATTTGAGGGAATCTTATGAAAGAAGTGGGAGATAGTAAGATCTGGAAAGGACAGAAGCTCCACAAGGACAGTGACAGATCCTAAAAGTCTGGGAACAGGGGTCTTTTCTGAAACTGATATTCCAGCCAAGGACCACTCATGGAGATGGCCTGGAACCCCTGCACAGAGGTAGACTATGGCAGTTCAGTATCCAAGTGGCCTCCATAGTAATGGGGACAGGGACTGTCTCTGACATGAACTGATTGGCCTGCTCTTTGATCACCTCCCACTGAGTGGGGAGCAGCCTTACCAGGCCACAGAAGAAGACAAAGCATCCACTCCTGATGAGACTAGGATCAGAGGGAAGGGGAGGAGGACCTGCCTTTTCAGTGGACTGGGAGAGGGACATGGGTGGGGAAGAGGGAGGGTGGGATTGGAAGAAGAGGAAGGAGGGAGATACGGGGGGGATACAAATTGAATAAACTGTAATTAATAAAAATTAAAAAAATTTAAAAAAAAGAAAGAAAGATGTAGACACAAACCAAAGCACTTTAATTTGAAGGTAAATGGATGAAACTTAGAAAAGATTATCCTGAGTGAGGTAACCCAGAAGCAGAAAGACATGCATGGTATATATTTACTTATAAGTGGATATTAGCCATATAATATAGCATAAATATACTAAAATCTATAGTCCTAAGAAGCTAAACAACAAGGAGGACCCTAAGGAAGATGCTTAATCCTCATTCAGAAGGGCAAAGAGGATAGACATTGAAAGTAGGAGAAGACAGGGAACACGACAGGAACTTTCCACAAAGTGCCTCTGAAAGACGCTACCAATCAGAGAATCAAGGCAGATTCTGAGAATCATAGTCAAACTTTCAACACAGTGCAGGGAATCTTATTGAAGAAGAGGGAGATAGAAAGATCTGGAGAGGACAGGAGCTCCACAGGGAGACCAACAGAGGCAAAAAAAAAAAAAAAAAAAAAACAAAAAAACAAAAAAAAGCACAACAACAACAACCTGGGGCAAGGTGTCCTGCAGGGACTGATTAATCAACCAAGGACAGTGCATAAAGAGGAGAACCCCTGCTCATATGGTGCCTGTCTCCATCTGAGTTCCCTAGTAAGAGGAGCAGTGACAGTCACTGACATGAACTTGGTTGCCTGCTCTTTGATTACCTCCCCTGGGTGAGGTGGCCTTAGTAGGCCACAGAAAAAGAAGACCCAGAGAGTCCTGATGAGACCTGATAGACTATGGTCAGATAGTAGGGGAGGAGGACCTTGCCTATCAGCAGACTAGGGGAGGGACATACGGGGGGATGAAGGAAGGAGGGTGAGACCAGAAAAGGATGAGGAAGAGGATTATAGCTGTAATAAAAAGTGAATAAATTATAATAAATAATAATAATGAAAATAATTAAAATTTAAAAAAGAGAACAGAGAAACAGTTCCAAATGATGCAGGTGGAAAAGTACATTCCTTTTGTATGTTTCAGTCTGAAAAATACTCAGATGGAAGGCCTTTTCAAACGTTTATCATGGGGCTCTGTCTGCTTTAGTTTCCTTCCTCAGGTATCTTAGTTCTGTCTGTGGTGAGTCCATAGCACTTGGATAGGCTTTGGTTGCAAGCATTTTATTTCTGTGCATCTGGGAGGCACTGGAAGCCATCTCTCTGGCTTGTGTTTTTGAGGACGTTGTTATAGCAGATGGCTTTGTTAAGACAGAGATAATGTCTCCCTCTTGAGCAGAAGCAAGCTTTGCTCTTCAGTATTATAAAAATAGCATCTCATTTAGGAGCAAAGGCTGTACAATTTTCTGGAATTGCATTACAAACATTTGGGACTTTCTAAGCTCAGAGTGACTCAGTTGTAGCATAAACCCATCGTGAATGTGGAATCCAGCAAGCCACTTTCATATAATCTCTACTGGGTTTAGAAGACAAGTATTTTCTGACAAATATGACACAATAAATACTTTTGTCTCAAACCAAGGTGTTAGGCATTGTCTCCTAGGATCCATAATGCAGAGCAGTTACTTCTGGGCAAAAGGAAAACTCAAGAGCTCCTGAGACTGTTGAAACTTCTAATGACTCTTGCCTATCAAATTTTCAAGTTATATCTGTTATAGTTTCATAAGTCTTTGTTTTTCATGAAAGAATAAAATCCACAAATAAACAAATAAAATTTGTTTCTTGGGCATATGAACGTGCACATGTGTACACATGGGTATGGATGCCAGAGATTGAAACTGAATATCTTCCTCTATAATTTTTCACCATATATATTTTTTGAGACAGGGTCTCTCACTCATCCCAGAGCTCACTGATTTGGCCAGGCTTGCTGGCCAGAGAGCCACAGAGATGTGTCTTTCTCTGCTTCCCATATGCTGGGATTACAGGCATGCTCAACTATGCCCAGCTTTTTACCTGCATGCTAGGGATCTGTGTGAACAAATACTGCATTGATTGAGCTTTTTACCTTTTGTTCAGTGCACAAGTTCTCTGTGTTGGTCTCAATGTCTTTTTGACATATACTCATTCTCCTTTGAGGGTGTTCTTACTTTACAGCACAAAAGGATATGTTAACTAATTTTGTACTTTTTCTGTCTCTTTGCTTGGTTTATCCCCTTTCTCTGTGGAATTCTGATTGCATTTAGTGGAGATCATACTCGGAAGCTAAGATGTGGGTTATGAGCCTCAGTCAAAGCTGAGAGTGACTATTTTTTCAGAATTTGCAATAGGTATCAAAAGGGCCATAAATCAACCAATTATGCTACTTAAAGAGGCCTCAGTAAAAAATGCTAGACACTGAGCCTTTGTGATTTACCAAGACAGAGGGACAGTGCCCTAAATATTGCAGCTCTGACACCAACTGCAAGTTCTAGAAGAATACAGTCTCTCTCAGTGTAGACTATTCACCAAAGGACATTGAGAATAACAATGTATCGGAGTGCCTTGCAGGGAAAGGGTACAGACTAAAATGTACCTAGGGAAGAAGAGTTGTGCCAAATGCAGAGCCAATCTCCTCCCTGCTCCATGGATTCCTAGGGTGTGTCTCTGCATGCTGCTGCACATGAGTGTGGTTCACAAGGAGGACTTGAAAGCTAGTGCCTAGACATTTTTCTAAGGATCTCTCAAGTAGCATGACTGACAGACTGATTTCTGACCCATATGACACCTACTGCAAATACTGGAAAAATCCAGTCCCTTTCAGCACAGATTACTCACTAAAGGACTTAACTACTCCTTGAAAGAGGGTATTCTCATGGCACAGTGAGTAGGGAAAGGTTACCCCAGTCTCCAGTAAGTTGTCATTGTATGGCCCGAAGCATTTACCCCAGTGTTCTTTTCATTGTGGCCATTGTTTATGGAGTCTGCGGTTTATTTAGGTGGGATGTTATGGCTTCAGATTCAAAGTTATCTTAGTAATGAAGAGATGGTCAAGACTGCAGGGAGTTCTTTACAGGATGGATTTAAGATGTGATTGGTTATATGTTAATTGCTAGTAATAAAAGCAATGATGATTCCCTCAGGGGATATTCACTCAAGGAAGTAGGTGAATTGGTGAATAAGCATGGATTATTAGTATTTTTACTTTGTTTTCATATTTAACACTTACTTCTTCCAAAAATACCCTAGAGAGTAAGGATAAGGCTATTTTGAGGGGTCTGTTTGCAAAAACTAGAAATGCTAAATGCTAGAAGCACAGTCACTACTGGCTTGTTGGATTGCTGAATGTTAAAAACACAGTCATTACTGGCTTGTCGGTGGATATTTAGCTCCATTGTCTGACCATGTTAAGTGTCACATTTCCTCTATATACCTGATCATACCTGGAAGAGCATGTGAACTTTAAGGCTTCTTTTTTTTTTTTTTTGCTCATGAACAATCAAAATAGAGGGCTGAGGCCACACTAATGCTGTAGTGTAAACTGTGGATGAACTGTGCCAGTCATCATGGACACTGACAAAATAATAAAAAAGGAACAACCGAGAAGCAGAGCTACGGTGTCAGTTGGCTCTGCACTCCTAGATCGAAATCTGAAAAATTCTGAATTAGCAAACCGCAGAGATGCTTGCACAACCATGGTTACATGTAACAGCTAAGAGATGTCCATACAGATAAGGAAAAAAGAAAATGTGCTATGCGTTCACACATGGGAGTTCTGCTAATTCAGAAGAAACAATGAATGGATAAAACTGGAAATTACCATATTAAGTGAAAAAAAGAGAGGCACCCAGAACAACAAATATGGAATTTTTTTCATATGTGAAGTCTGGATTTAAAAAAAAATATATGACATGAAAGTAGAAGAGGGTGATTTGGGGAAGAAAGGGTTCAGCACGGTGGGATAATGGATGGGATGTGAATATGACTAAAGTGTATTTTATATGTGTATGAAATGTTATAATAAGACTTTTTTCCAGTAAATGTATACCTTAAAAATCAGAGCAACAATAGTGCCATAAATGTAGATTTGTGCTTTAGAAGCCCCTTTGGGGAGTGCATTTCTTTGGTATTCATTTATGTCTTAATGCCAACATAATATTATCTCTACTTTAAAAGAGTTTGTCAGAACTGTCAACACATTGCTATGAATTAAATGTTCTAGCTACAATGGTCAGCAGAATGACAGAAGTTTAGGTCTAAAAGGCAAAATATGAAGCTCAAGCGCTGAGGATGGAGCTGGGCTACCTGAGGTTGTTGCAGTGTATGTGAAGGTGAGGACAGTGGGTTCCCCCATTTCTGTCTCGGGAGGGATTGCATGTCACAAGAGAATTTGATTCTTGCTGCTCTCTCAAGGACCATTCTTCCCAATAAGATGAATTTAATAAAAGGTTGTTTTTTTGTTATTTATCAGCCTTTTGCTTGTTATGAGCAGAAGACTGTGAGGGCCAGTTTAAGTTTAGACAACAGTGTTGATATGGATATCTGGTATGCATCAACTAAAACATGACTGATACTAGAAATATGCTGGGGGGAGGGCTATGAGTGAGCACAAAAATGGCTGACAATTGTATATGACTCTATAAATATAGCGTTGAGGTCAGGGGCCTGAGCCTTTGCCTTCACTAGCATCTGTCTATCTCTAGGTATGTGTGCCTACTTCCAAAAGGCCTGTGTGCCCATCAGAATGTGTGTCTATGTCCTCCCCTGTGCAACTCCTGTGTGCTTGTGGATGCTGGATGCCTGCTTATGTCAGCCTGGTTGCCTAGTGGTGGTAAATAAAACATGTCTTATCTTCTTGTGGCTTCTGAAAAATATCTTCATCAGGCTCACCTTCCATGGCCCTCTTTTTCTATTTATTTATTTATTTATTTATTATTTTTAATCACAGGTCATTCACTTGTATCCCAGCCGTAGACCCCTCCTTTTTCTCTCCTAATACCCCCCTCCCTCCCTCCCTCCCTCATCTCTATCTCTTCCTTGCCCCCTTCCCAATCCACTGAAAGGGGAGGTCCTCCTCCCCTTCCATCCGACCCTAGCTTATCAGGTATTTTCAGGACTGGTTGCAATGTCCTTATCTGTGGCCTAGCAAGGCTGCTCCTCCCTCGGGCGGTGCGGGGGGGAGGCTCAAAGAGCCAGTCATTGAGTTCATGTCAGAAATAATTCTTGTCACCCTTACTAATGAACCCACTTGGATACTGAGCTACCATGGGCTATGTCAGAGCAGGGATTATAGGTTATATTTATGCATGGTCCTTGGTTGGAGAAACAGTCTCATAGAAGAACCCTGTGCCCTGATATATTTGCTCCTTGTGGGGCTTCTGTCCCCTCTAGGTCATACTAACTCCTCCTTCTTTCATATGATTCCCTGCAGTCTGCCAAAGGTTTGGTTATGAGTCTCAGCATCTGCTTTGATACATGGCTAGGTAGAGTCTTTCAGATGCCCTCTGCAGTAGGCTCCTGTCCTGTTACTTGTTTTCTCCTACTTCCAATGTTGATCCCCTTTGTCTTTCTAGGTGAGTATTGATCATCTTAGCCCTGGTCCTCTTTCTTGTTTATCTTCTTTAGCTGTATCGATTTTAGTATGTTTATTCTATCTTATAGTTGTACTACCCACTTATAAGAGAGTACATACCATGTGTTTCTTTCTGCTCCTGGAATATCTCACTCAGGATGATGTTATCTAGATCCCACCATTTGCCTGCAAAATTCGTAATTTCCTTGTTTGTAATTGCTGAGTAGTAATTCATTGTGTAAAAGTATAACAATTTCTGTATCCATTGTTCAGTTGAGGGACATCTGGGTTGTTTCCTGGTTCTGGCTGTTACAAATAAAGCTGCTACAAACATGGTTGAGCAAATGTCCTTTTTGTGTACTTGAGCATCTTTTGGGTATATGCCTAGGAGTGGTATAGCTGGAGCTTGAGGAAGCAGTATTTCTGATTGTCTGAGAAAGTCCCAGATTGATTTCCAAAGTGGTTGTACAAGTTTAAATTCCCACCAGCAGTGGAGCAGGGTTTCCCTTTCTCCACAAACTCTCCAGCATGTATTGATACTTGAGTTTTTGATCTTAGCCATTCTGATGGATGTCAGGTGAAATCTCAGGGTTGTTTTGAATTGCAACTCTCTGATTCCTAAGGATATTGAGCATATCTTTAAGTGTTTCCCTGCCATTCTATATTCTTCTACAGAGAATTCTCTGTTTAGCTCCATACCCCATTTTGTAATTGGGTTGCTTCCATTATTGCTTTTTAACTTCTTCAGTTCTTTATATATTCCAGATATCAGCCTGTTGTCAGATGAAGGGTTGGTAAAGACCCTTTCCCAATTTGTAGGCTGTCATTTTGTTCTGACAACCGTGTCCTTTGCTTTACAGAAACTTTTCAGTTTCATGAGGTCCCATTTATCGATTGTTGCTTTTAGAGCCTGTACTGATGGTGTTCTGTTCAGGAAGTTGTCTCCTGTGCCAATGAAGTCAAGGTTCTTCCCTACTTTTTCTTCTAACCGTTTTAGTGTATCTGGTTTTATATTGAGGTCTTTGATCCACTTGGACTTTAGTTTTGTGCAGGGTAATAAATATGGATCTATTTTCATTTTTCTGCATGTAGACATCCAGTTGGACCAGCACTATTTATTGAAGATGCCGTCTTTTTTCCATTGAATGGTTTTAGCTTCTTTGTCAAAAATCGAGTATTCATAGGTGTGTGGGTTTATTTCTGGGTCTTCTATTTGGTTACATTGATCCTCCTTTCTATTTCTACTTCTATTTCAATACTATGCAATTTTTATTACTATTGCTCAGTAGTACAGCTTGAGATCAGGGATGGAGATACCTCCAGAGGATCTGTTGTTGTACAGGATTGTTTTGGAAATTCTGGGTCTTTTGTTTCTCCATATGAAATTAAGAATTTTTTTTCAAGGTCTGTAAAGAATTGTGTTGGTATTTTGATGGAAATTGCATTGAATCTGTAGATTGCTTTTGGCAGAATGGGCATTTTCAATATTTAATCCTACCACTCCATGAGCACAGGATATCTTTCCATCTTCTGATGTCTTCTTTGATTTCTTTCCTCAGAGACTTGAAGATTTTTTCAAACAGGTCTTTCACCTGCTTGGTTAGAGTCACCCCAAGGTACTTTATGTTATTAGTGGCTATTGTGAATGGTGTTGTTTCCCTGATTTCTTTTTCAGCCCTTTTGTCTTTGGTATACAGGAGGGCTTCTGATTTCTTAAATTAATTTTGTATCCAGCCACTTTGCTGAAGGTGTTTATCAGCTGAAGGTGTTCTCTGGTTGAAATTTTGGGGTCACTCAGGTGTACTATCATATCATCTGCGAATAGTGAAACTTTGACTTCTTTCTTTTCGATTTGTATCCCCTTGATTTCTCTTACTTGTCTTAATGCTCTAGCTAGAACTTCAAGTACTATGTTGAAGAGATATGGGGAGAGCGGACAGCCTTGCCTTTTCCCTGATTTCAGTGGGATTGATTTAAGTTTCTCTCCATTTAGTTTGATGTTGGCTATAAGCTTGCTGTATGTTGCCTTTATTATGTTTAGGTATGTGCCTTGTATTCCTGATCTCTCCAATACTTTAAATATGAATAGGTGTTGGATTTTGGCAAATGCTTTTTTGTGATCTAAGGAGATGACCATCTGGTTTTTCTCCCTTAGTTTGTTTATATGGTGGATTACACTGATGTATTTCTGTATATTGAACCACCCTTGCACATCTGGGATGAAGCCTACTTGGTCATGGTGGATGATATCTTTGATGTGTTCTTGGATTCAGTTTTCAAGTATTTTATTGAGTATTTTTGCATCCTTGCTCATGAGAGAGATAGGTCTGAAGTTTTCTTTTTTTGTTGAGTCGTTGTGTGGTTTCGGTATCAAGGTGACTTTGATTTCATAGAATGAGTTTGGT
The DNA here is from genome assembly GCF_030254825.1 of Meriones unguiculatus. Taxonomy (NCBI): domain Eukaryota; kingdom Metazoa; phylum Chordata; class Mammalia; order Rodentia; family Muridae; genus Meriones; species Meriones unguiculatus. The sequence goes on along the minus strand of NC_083361.1, from coordinate 46,864,634 downwards.
AATGTTCCTTCTGTTTCTGTTTTGTGGAATACTTTGAAGAGAATTGGAGTTAGCACTTCTTTTTTAGCACTGGTAGAATTTTGCACTGGAACCGTCTGTCCTAGGGATTTTTTTTTTTTGAAGGGAGGTTGTTGATGACTGCTTCAATTTCCTTGGGGATATAGGGCTGTTCAATTTTTCTATCTGATCTTGACTTAATTTTGGTCGATGGAATCTATCAAGAAAAATGTCCATTTTTTTTTCAAATTTTGTGCATATAGGCTTTTGTATAGTATGACCTAATGATTGATTGGATTTCCTCAGTGTTTGTAGGTATGTCCCCTTTTCAGTTCTGATTTTGCTGATTTCGATAGCTTCTCTCTGCCTTTTAGTTAGTTTGGCTAAGGGTTTGTCTATCTTATTGATTTTCTCAGAAAACGAGCTCTTGGTTTCATTGATTCTTTGAATAGTTTTATTTGTTTCTAATTGATTGATTTCAGCCCTGAGTTTGATTATTTCCAGCCGTCTGCTCCTTTTGGGTGTCTCTGCCTCTTTTGTTTTCTAGGGCTTTAAGTTGGGCCATTAAGTTGATTGTATGAGATGGTACAAATTTTTTCTTGAAGGCACTTAGTGCTATGATTTTTCCTCTGAGCACTGTTTTCATTGTGTTTCATAAATTAGGGTATGTTGTACCTTTATTTTCATTGAATTCTAGGAAGTCTTTAATTTCTTTCTTTATTTCTTCCTTAACCCAGCTGTCATTGAGTAGCAAGTTGTTAAATTTCCATGTGCATGTAGGCTTTTTGCTATTTCCATTGTTGTTGAAGTCTAGCTTGAGTCCATGGTGGTCAGACAGAATACAGTGGATTATGTCAATCTTCTTGTATCTGTTGAGGCTTGCTTCATAACTGACTATATGGTCTATTTTGGAGAAGGTTCCGTGAGGTGCGGAGAAGAATGTATACTCTTTTGGGTTTGGGTGAAAAATTCTATAGACATCTATTACGTTCATTTGAATTAGGAACTTTGTAAGTGCCTTTATTTCCCTATTTGGCTCCTGTCTAGATGTTCTGTCCCTTGGTGATAGTGGTGTGTTGAAGTCTCCCACTATTAAGGTGTTGGGATCGATGTGTGGTTTAAGCTTTAATAATGTTTCATTTACAAATGTAGGTGCTCTTGTATCTGGAGCATAGATGTTCAGAATTGTGATGTCCTCCAGGTGGATTTTTCCTTTGATGAGAATGTAGTGCCCCTTCACATCTTTTTTGATTAATTTTGGTTGAAAGTCTATTTTATTAGATATTAAGATAGCCACTCCAGCTTGTTTTCTGGGTCCATTTGTTTGAAAGACAGTTTTCCAGCCCTTTACTCTGAGGTAGTGTTTATCTTTTTTGCATACGTGTGTTTCTTGGATGAAGCAGAATGTTGGATCCTGTTTCCGCACCCATTCTGTTAGTCTTTTTCTTTTTATTGGAGAGTTGAGTCCATTGATGTTGATCGATAATAGTGACCAATGAATGTTAGTTCCTTTTATTGTGGAGTTGGTGGTCTTACTGTGATTCATTGCTTGCTTTCTTTTAATTTTTGTAGGGAAATTATCTGTATCATATGTTTTCTTGGTTGTAGTTGTTTTCATTGGATTAGAATTTTCCTTCTAGTATCTTCTGTAGGGCTGCTTTATTGTTCAGATACTGCTTAAATTTAATTTTATCATGGAATATTTTGTTTCCTCCATCTATGTTGATTGAAAGCTTTGCAGCGTACAGTAGTCTAGGTTGGCACCTGCGGTCCCTTAAGGCCTGCATGACCTCTGCCCAGGTCCTTCTGGCTTTCATAGTTTCTGATGAGAAGTCCGGGTGATTCTGATAGGTCTACCTTTATATGTTACTTGGCCTTTACCCTTGCTGCTTTTAATATCTTTTCTTTGTTCTGTAGATTTAGTGCTTTGACCATGATGTGGTGTGAGGATTTTCTTTTCTGGTCTAGTCTATTTGGTGTTCTGTAGGCCTCTTGGTATGTTTGTGAACATCTCTTTCTTTAGGTTGGGAAAACTTTCTTCTATTATTTCTTGAAAATATTTTCTGGACCTTGCAGCTTAGAATCCTCTTCTTCATCAATTCCTATTATTATTAGATTTTGCCTTTTCATGGAGTCCTTGATTTCTTGGGTATTTTGTGTTTGGGATTTTTCTGATTTTACTTTTTCTTTGAGAGAAGTATCAATTTCTGCGAGTGTATCTTCAGCACTAGAGATTCTCTTTTCTATGTCTTGTATTCTATTGGTGATACTTACCTTTGTGGTTCCTTCTCTTTTCACTAAGTTCCCCAGCTCCAGGGTTTTCTCAGTTTGTGTTTTCTTTATTGATTCTAATTCTGTTTTCATGCCCTGAAACATTTCTTTCATCTGTTTGAGTGTGGATTCCTGTGTCTCCAAGATGGTCTTTATTTATTTTTTGTTTGTTTCTCCTCTATATGCCACTACTTGTGCCTCCATTCATTTGGCTATATTCTCCTGTGTTTCTTTGAGAGCTTCGTTCATTTCCTTTTTCTTTGCTTCCATTTGGGAGACCAAATCTTTGAGAGATTTGTTTGTTTCCTCTTTAACTGTGTTTATCTGTATGGCTATTTCTCTGAGAGATTTGTTTGTTTCCTCTTGATGTGTCTCTAATAATTGGATAGTCATAGCTTTAAAGTCATTTTCTTGTGTTTCCGATGAGTTGGAGTATCCATTAATTTTGGGGGTTGCTGGTGAAGCCACAATATCTTGATTTATGTTGGGGATGTTCTTTCGCCAACCCCTGGCCTATTGGTTATCTGTAGCATTCACTGTTCCTGGATTCTGCAGATCAGACTGGTCTTTCTCTGGTGTCTGGAGAATTCGTCAGGAAAATGATAGCAGTCCAGTGGTATGAGCGTGTGCATTGGTGTTTCAGTTGTGCCTGTGGGAGGAAAGTCTGCAGGTGAATTCGAGATAGTGTTTGAATGTCCATGTGTGTGGAAGTGTGCCCTGAGGGACAGGGTGTTAGAGAATGTAGAGGCCTTTAGTGTGAGAAAGGGGTGCCTTGCAGGCACTGAAGGAGTCACAGGCACTTAAGATATCGAAAGCACTTTTGATGATTGCGGGTGCAGATTGTTTTTGCACGTCTGCTGGGTTTGGGTGGCTGTTCAGCTGGATATCTGCCACTGAAGGGTTGGATGGCCCGTGCAATCACTGGCTGGGAGTCCCTGTGGAGTCAGTACTACCGCTAGCAGTCTTGGGATCCGGGAAGGATTGTACTGCGTTTCTGAGTCTCTGTGGCCGGCACTTGGGGGAGTGCGCTCTAGAGGAGTGTGTGCTCTGAGGGGTGGGATTTCCAGAGGGGCGGGTGCTCTGCTGAGTGGGTTCTCTGGAGGGGCGAGTGTTCTGCATGGCAGAATTTCTGGCAGGGAGGGGGCAATCTGTTGGTTGGGAGCTCAGCAAGAGGGTGCTTGACAGGGTGGGGCTACTTGGAGGTGTGCTCTGAGGGATGGTGTTCAGCGGGAGGGAACAGCTGCCTGTGGAGGCTGAGGAGCTAGAAGCCCTTTCTCTGCTCTCTTGGTCCCCACTCAGTGAGCTTTGTTCTCAGCTCACTGACGCTGGGTGTAGGTTCCCCTGAGGAGGAAGGAGGCCCAGACAAGGGAAGTGTCTCACTCTGTTCCCAGAGAAGTCCATGCCTGATCTGAATCTATAAGTGTTCTTCAATTCTGTGGTGTCCCCCTTCTTTCAGAAAGCCAAAACATCTAAATTCTAGCTTTGATTGTCCCTCTACTCACCAATTTCAGAGATTTAGGTCCTCTGCCCCTCCAAAATGGTGTGTACTGTTCCCCGCCATCTTGGATCCACTGGCCCTCCTTTTCTGACATGGAAGCTTGCATCTCACATTCCTTATCAGTAAAACTGAATTTCTTTTAGAGAGGCTCCAAATAAACCTCACTGATTGTATTTGTATAAGGTACATATATAGTAGGAAAAGGAGACTAGGACTAAAGAGGAGACAGCAGTGGGAAACTGGGTGAATGTGGCCACTGTGCTTGGATGTACTCTAGTTCTCAACTGCCTAGCAGCCAAAGCAAAACGGGAAAGTGGATGGGTTCAGTGCTTCTTCCCCATAATAAACCTTTCTCCATCTTTATTTATCTGTTTACCAAGCAAATGCTTTCTGGCTGGATATGAATAAAATACAATTCTATAGTGCTAGTTTTACAAAAGGAAAGTTTCATTTTAAGTTGACTGATGAGATAGAAATAATGTTTAAATCTGTTTTGTTTTGGTTTTTGTTTTATTTTATTTGTTTGCTTGAGCTGGCTGGTATTTAAAGAGTTTAAGTGACTTCTGGTGAGAGTTGTTGGTTGTACATGGTAGTTCTTACAGAAAAGATCACACCTTATGCTCTGCTGGGTCCCTGGGACTAGATGTTCTGTAGCTTCCCAAGTCTTCCTTATTTTACTTCATCCTTCTAGTTCTCACAGCACCGGTGACTTGGTTCTGGCCTGCATTGCCTGGCTCCTGGGCTGTGGATCACACACGTCACACACCTGTGGTTATAGCAACACCTTAAGGTCTGCTCCCAAATACTCAAAAGTGGCATGCCATTAGTCTTAGAAGTACAAGAATTGCTGTTTGCTAGCTACATTTCACTGTTCATATATGTCCCTGACTGATGATATAGTAAACCTGGTATAAAAGAAAATTGGTCAACAACGCATTGAAAAAAAATTGACCTTCTGTGCATCAAAGCTTAGCAACAATGCACACTCCAGAACACAGTTGTTTGTCCTTACACTGCAAACCTGACCCAGAACTGGAGCTCTCTGTTATTGCCTGGCTTCAAAGAGGATTCTGCACATATCATTAACCAAGGGAAAGAGCAAAATTCAAAATTGGAAGTGCTTTACTGAATGAATATCAATCTTGTAAATAGAGTGAATAATTCCAAAGTTAACCCCTCTGAGGCTGGGGACTGCTTTTATTTAAAATCACTCACCATTCCTTTATTGGGAAGTGAAGTCTAGCTTTCCACTCCACCTCCTGGAAACTAGGCTAATCTAGTATTGTGTGAGTAGTAAAATACAGCAAACATGGTGCTAGCCTAGATCTCAGCTTATCATTTTTATTTTTTGTCATAAGGTCTTAATCTATAAACTAAGCTGGCTTTCAACTTAAGAACTTTCTGTCTTGGGCTTCAATATATTTGGGATTAAAAGCCTATATTTGACTAGACCCAGCTGTTAACAGGAGGGTTCATTCCTGCTTTTGTTCCTTCTGGAAACCATCACCATGTGAGAAGCCAGTGGTCTGTGAAGAGTGATTACCATGTGATGAGGTTCTGGCCTTCACCCAGATGTTCACTGAATCCTGTCCAGTGAGGGACTGGACAAGTGCCATTTGATATAGCAAAAGTACTTTGCTGAGCCCTTCTTGACTCAGCAGAACTGAAGGGTTTCTTTTATGTGCCTGTGTTCTGGGAGTTCTTTGTTACATAAACTCCAAACCAATATCTTCAGTTTCAGAGAGGACTGAAGATAAGCAAACAGCACGAGGAACACAACTAGAATTGCTGCTTCAGAGTGCTGAAACCTGATAAACATCCCAGATTCTTTTGGGCAGCAGGCTTCTGATAAGGTTTTGTCAGTTTGAGGTCAGAAGGAAGGGACACTTATTATTATTTTTTAAAGCCTGTGATTTCAGAGAGTTCATTCTCTTTGGCATTCCAACCAGAAACTGGGTAGTCCAGAGGGACTGAAGAAGTGTATTTAAAGGAGAAACATAACATATAGAGCTACAGAGATGGCTCAGAGGTTAAGAGCACTTGCTGCTCTTCTTTCCCAAGGACGCTGACTCCATTCTTAGCACCCAGGTTGGGTGGCTCACAACTACCTGTAGCTGTAACTGATGCCCTCTTCTGTTTTCTGTGGGCATTGTACACACATGGTGCACAGACATACACTCAGGTACACATACATATACATAAAATAAGTAAATATTGAGAAAAATACTAAAAACAAAGAGTTATATGTGCCCCATGAGGACACTACAAGAGGTTGAGTGACTGCTAATAGTATTATCAGCTTAAGAGGTCTCAGAGGTCCTATGTAGACTTTAAAAATGTCACCAGTAGATGCTCCTAAGTTCTGCTAATGCCACCTGACTCTCCCCTCAGTGGGAAAGCACTTGTCCAGCATATTAAAGGCACTGGGTTAGATCAGTACAAACAAATGAAATAAGTAAACACCTTCAACTAAATTGTGCTCTTCTGGTCATATATCATTTGGCACATGTTTCATAAGCAACACTGGCCAAGGAAGAGATTTTTAATTTGCTATCATTTCTTGAGTACAAACACAGTAGTCACCTCATGACTTATAGAAATTGAGATATTGGGAAGTCACAGGCATACTAGCAAAATACTTATTTAAATTGCCAGTAAGTTTTACTTGAGATTAATGAAGTGTCTTTCAAAAATATTTATTTATTTATTAAAATTTATTCATTACATATCCCAATTGAAACCCCCTTCCTCAACTCCTTCCAGTCCCATCCTCCCTCTCTTTTCCTGCCATCCCCTTCCTCTAGTTCACTGAAAAAAAGGAGTTCTTAATGGAGTGTCTTAAAAGGTAAGATATTGGGACCCTCAAGATTACTGGAAGAAATTATTGTGGTGGAGGGCTGCCTCCTTTTGACTGAATTGGAGCCATTCTAAAAAGATGGGATACTCAAAACTTTAAACTTAAAACTCAAATTTCTTGTATCATGACCTCCAGACAAACCATTATCCCTTATAGCTGCAAAAATAAGAGATAGAGCTGAACATTAAGTTGTAATTTGATTATCCAAGGCACAGAAGTATAAAGTGGAGTCATAGCCTTTCCATAATATACAAGTAAAAATTTGGGTACACAATGAGAAAGAATCGATCATAAAAGAACTGAGTAAGAATAGTGGAGTTGGTTTAGCTGAAACTGAGAACCATGAAATTCAAATTTTCCAAGAGGCCAATAAATCTTGAGATCATTTTGACTGATATTCACTTTGCAGGCTTGCTAGCTCTTCATTCAGTTGTACATGAAATTTTTCCTTCAAACTTGCCCTGTCTTGTGAGCAGTTATGCTCCCTGACCTCCCAAATTGAAGTCAGCAAGGAGGAGAGCTTGATGGAAGATGAGGATTATAAAAACAATATTTGTTTCAGACGGGCCAGAGTCAAGAAGATTTTCAGTTTTATGAGATCCCATTTATTGATTGTTGATCTTATAGCTTGAGCTCTTTGGTGTTCTGTTCAGGAAGTTGTCCCTATGCCAATGAGGTTAAGAATCTTCTCTACTTTTTCTTCTAACAGATTTAGTGTGTCTGGTTTTATGTTGAGGTCTTTGATCCACTTGGATGTTAGTTTTGTACAGGATGATAAGTATGGATCTATTTGTATTTTTCTACATGTAGACATCTAGTTAGACCAGCACCATTTGTTGAAGATGCTGTCTTTTTTCCATTGAATGGTTTTGGCTTCTTTGTAAAAAATCAGGTGTCTGTAGGTATGTGGATTAATTTCTGGGTCTTCCATTCTATTCCATTGATTATCCAGTCTGTTTATATACCAGTACCATGCAGTTTTTATTACTGTTGCTTTATAATACAACTTGAGATAAGGGATGGAGATACCTCCAGAATTTCTTTTATTGTACAGGATGGTTTTAGTTATTCAGGGTTTTTTGTCGTTGTTGTTTTTCCTTATGAAGTTAAGAATTCCTCTTATAAGTTCTGTAAAGAACATTCAGAGAAGAGCTAATTCTAATATTCCTTAAAATATTTCACAAAATAGAAAAAGAAGGAACATGCAAACTCATTCAATGAGGCCACAGTCACCTTGATATCTAAACCACACAAAGACCCAACAAAGAAAGATAATCTCAGACCAATCTCTCTTAGGAACATTTATGGAAAAATACTCAATAAAATACTCACAAACTGAATCCAAGAACACATCAAAGATATCATCCATATGAACAAGTGGGCTTCATTCCAGCATACAGGAGTTGTTCAATACATATAAATCCATCAATGTAATCCACCATATAAACAAACTGAAAGAAAAACAAAACAAAACAAAACAAAACCAACACATGATCATCTCCTTAGATGCCGAAATAGCATTTGACAAAATCTAGCACCCATTCATGTTTAAAGTTTTCAAGAGTTCAGGGATACAAGGTACTTACCTAAACATAGTAAAGGCAATATACAGCAAGCAAGCCTATAGCCAACATCAAACTAAATGGAGAGAAACTTTGTCACTGAAATCAGGGACAAAGCAAGGCTGCCCACTCTCTTCATATCTCTTCAACATGTTGAAGTCCAAGCTAGAGCACAGGGAATCTTATAAAAGTAGGGGGAGATAGAAAGACATGGAAGGGACAGGAACTCTACAAGGAGAGCAACAGAACCAAAAATTCTGAGGTCTTTTCTGAGTTTGGTACTCCAACTGAGGACCATGCATGGAGATAACCTAGAACTCCTGCACAGATGTAGCCCATGGCAGCTCACTCTCCAAGTGGGTTTCCTAGTAAGGGGAACATGGGCTGTCTCTGACATGAACTCAGCGGCTGGCTGTTTGATTATCTCCCCTTGAGGGGGAAACAACCTTACCAGGCCAGACAGGAAGACAAAGCAGCCAGTCCTGATGAGACCTGATAGGCTCTGGTCAGATGGAAGGGGAGTAAGACCTCCCTTATTAGTGGACCGGGGGAGGGGCATGGGAGGAGAAGAGGGCGTGAGGGTGGGGTTGGGAGAAGATAAAGGAGGGGGCTAGAGCTGGGATACAAAATGAATAAATTTTAATTAACATAAAATAAATAAATAAGTAAATAATTTAAAATATAAAAAAAGACAACTAAAAGAGATAAAGGGTATACAAATAGGAAAGGAAGAAGTCAAAGGTTCCTTATTCTCAGATGATATAATAGTATATATGGGTGACCCCAAAAATTATACCAGAGAACTCCTACAGCTGATAAACGCCTTCAGCAAAGTAGCTGAATACAAAATTAACTCAAAAATATTAGTAGTCCTCCTGTATACAAAAGACAAAAGGGCTGAGAAAGAAATTAGGGAAACAACACCCTTCACAATAGCCACTAGTAACATAAGTACCTTGGTGTAACTCTAACCAAGCAAGTAAAGGCTTGTATGAAAAAAACTTCAAGTCTCTGAAGAAAGAAATTGAAGAAGATATCAGAAGATGGAAAGATCTCCCTTGCTCATGGATCGGTAGTATTAACATAGTAAAAATGGCCATTCTACCAAAAGCAATCTACAGATTCAATGCAGTTCCCATCAAAATACCAACACAATTTTTTCAGGCTTTGAAAGGGCCAGAGACAAGAAAACAAATGTTTCAAACAGTATAATTACAGAATTTCTAGAGGAGCACAAATAAGTGACCATTAGGCTACTCAGTTATTAATAACTGGGGAATCTACCACTCAGGGCTGAAAGAATTTATATGGATTGTCATTTTGCTGAGACAAACTCTCCCTCTGCATGGGCCCTGCTGTGTATTACTGTTGCTATGGGAACATCCTCTGTCAATCCCACATAGGAGCTCTTAAAACAACCAGAGTTGTTTGAGCCTGGGCTGCCACTGCTGTCACTGGTCATAGCTGTCAGCAGCACCTGTCACATTCAACAGTGCCACTAGAGACTGTAATTGTTGGCAACCATCAGGGGATGATTACTGGTACAGAGGCATTATCTGAAACATTAGGCTTTTCTTTCAAGGTGGCATCCTCCAGTCTTTCAATAGATGAATCAACAGTCATAGGAAAGGAAACCTGGGAATTGTAAATTCACAATTTGTAGTTTTGGTGCACTCAAGAAAGGTTAAAAAAATACCTTTGATATGAAAGAGGATAAGGGCAAGTAAGAAAACGGTCACAGAAAGCCACATTATGCTTCTATACAACTGAAGTGCTCAGGTTTTAGCCTTGGGGTTATCTGACACAACAGGATCAGTCTTACTGTCTGTGTCTGCCATAGCAGACAGCCTGGAGTGAAAGCTTTAGATAACAACGGTTAAAGCCAACAAGGACTTCTGAAGGGGAGTGAAATGGAGAGAAAGCCTGACAGGTATTTACTAAGGGCATTGTTGTCTAAGAAGTAAATCTTAAAAGCTTGTCCTTGAAGTTGGAAGGAATGAGGAGGTACAGTGGATCCAGGAGTTAGGGAGAGGAGTTGGGGTGAGTATGATGAGAATGCATTGTATGAAATTCTTCAAGAATTAATAAATAAAATTTTTAAAAGAGGAATTTGTCTTATGTCATATGATGGACGATTCTTGAAGCAATAATTTAAAAACGACACATATGATCATTATAGCCATATCTTCTGTGGACTCCTAAGCAAACTGAAAATGTAGAATTAATAACCAGTTAAGGAAGAGAAGCACATTTGTGAGATAGCGTGACTTTTCCAAAGACATACTATTAACTTTGCCATACATGCGGTCTGTAGACTCCTTGGTCCAGATCCCTGTTTTTTAAACCAGGCTTTATTATCCCAACCACACTGAGATAGCAGTTCTCAACATGTAGGTCGCAAAACCATTTGGGGGTCGAAAGACCCTTTCACAGGGATCACATATCAGCTATACCGCATATCAGATATTTTCATTACGAGTCATAATAGTAGCAAAATTGTAAAGTAGCAATAAAATAATTTTATGGCTCGGTCGCTACAATATTAGGAACTGTATTAAAGGGTCACAGCATCGGAAAGGTTGAGAACCACTGCCCTGAGGACACTAGCAACTGAGCATCTTGCGGCTGGTGACAAAGTTTAGCTAAGCCCCATGAGTGGCGTAGGGCTTGGTTCAAACGCTGATCTTTTGTGGGTGCGCACTAACCACTACACATGCAGGCTTGAGTTACCGCGACAAGCATGCAGGTGTACACACAGGAATCATTTCCAGCTTTGAAACTTTCACTTCTGAAAATTTGACTCTTCTCGGAACCTTGAGCCTAACTACAAATGTGATTCTACCTAGAGACTGCCTCCATGCCTCAGTTTCCCGTGAGTTATTAGGCGAAATGTGACCAGACGAATAAACGAATGCAGTCACTCCAGTTCCTTTTTGAACTCCCGTCCTCCGTTAACGCTGTTTGCTCCCATACTATCTTAGCCCCAGCGACTCCCCTTCGGAAAGCTCCCTTCCCAGTCAACGGGACAGCAGCTGTGAAGGGTGGCTTCTGTCAACGCTCTTTCCAATTCATTGACCTGCTTACCAGCTGCTGGCCATAGGAGCACAAAGACCGCTGAATTGGCTTGAACATAACAGCTTGATTTTTTTTTTTCATATTGCGAAATATTAAGTATTTCACGGAGATCAAAAGCTATCATTCTACCTATTAACGTCAGGGTGCCTTTCTCATTGGAATGTAGAAGAGCATTTAAAATCTCGACGTAGTACTTTGCTGAGTGTTTTTGCAATTTACAGCCAAATAAAAAAAAAGTAACAAAACATACTCTTCGTTCCCACACCGGGAGTCGAACCCGGGCCGCCTGGGTGAAAACCAGGAATCCTAACCGCTAGACCATGTGGGAACTGACGAAAAGGTAGCTTTAGTTTGAGTCTATTGAATCATTGAAAGCTGCTTCCGCCTACAGTGCCCCGCCCCGTGCCTAAACGGGCTGTCTCCACGCCTGCGCGTGGAGCGTCCAGCGTCCTCAGTCCCTGAACTGCCAGAAACCTTACCCGGTCCATTCTGCGATTTGTTCCGCTTTCAGTGGCTTTGCTAACCGCTCATATCCAGCCCACAGACTGGCCTCTGTCTCTAAAGCTCGGTTACAGCTCTGCATTGCAGTAGCGGAAACAATAGCTTGAATGCATTAGAACGCTAGTGCAGAGAAAGGGTAGGGCAAGAGCGTGGTCGCCAGGGCCCAGAGCCCAGATCTGATGCGGAGGCTATTGGACTAGCTTTTCCAATCACAGTTTTAATCACCATTTTCACTGTTTGATTTTCCTTCATTAAGACTAAATCAAACTCTGAATTAAAACTGAATGAATGAAATCCCCAAATAAGGGCTGTTTTGAGTAAAAGATCTTTGAAGTGCTATTTTAAGATCTGACGTAGATAGCCTTATGTTATCGGGGTGGGGAGGGGGGAATTTAATCTTTGACAATCGAATCTCAAAAGCGCGCACAATGAAAGAATTCTTAATACTCCCAAGCACTGCTAGGAAGATACCGCTGTAAATAAGGTCAACAACCAGCCATGCACCGTAAAATGTTCACTATACATTAAAGCATACAAAAACCAAACCAAAACAACAACAACAAAACACCCACGGAAGGGACTCAAGAGAAATCAGAAGGAATAAAAGGAGACAGTTCAGATTGAATGAGGAGAAGGTAGGTACCCGTTTGCCAGTACCATGACCGTTGCATTTTAATTGATTGACAGACTGACTGATTGATTGGTTCTAGGATTCTGAATTGGCTTCTCAACCTAGGTCATGCATGGAGCACTCTACGACAAGTTATAGGCCCACTCCACAATTTAAAACCATCTAAAACGTCCTTGTTAAGGAGAGCCACAGGCGATGGAAATTTACAGCTCCCAGGAAAGTAGCCTAGCCCAGGCATTTCATTCAATTCAGTACTTTCTACGGAGCTCTGTGGTGGTCACACTTAGAAAGGATGTTAGGGAGCTGGGACAACTCTGAGTAGTAGCAAACAATGGGTAGAAACTTGGGAAGTCGGGGTCCTTGGCTTGCTCCTGTTTTCCTGAGACAGAATTTGTTTACCTTCCTCACAAATGAGTAAGGATGATAGGCTTTCTACTGTGTAGACGCTACGGAGAGCCAGAAACCATTCAGAGATTCTCTTTCCCAGCCTTGTTATTTTCATTTCTGCCAGGCCACGGAAGGGTAGATGGGTGGATGTAGCCGGGCTGCTTAGGAAGGCAGTGGTGGTTGTTTCTCTCTGCGTTGGTCGGCTATCTGAAGACAGTAGACTCTGACGCCCAGGAGGACCCCGAGCCACAACGCACAGAGAGTGGGGTTTTCCCGGAGTCACAGCACCGAAGCAACTTGTGGCGTTCAGTGTGCATTTACAGTTGGAAATAAAGTTTTAATGCATGAAATAACTGAAAAATCGGGAGTATTTGTTAGTGCTACTTGGTGAGGCAACAACTTCCTGTAATAAGGGAAAACATTATGAAAAGTAAAAGAATGATCTACTTAGCTGATGATTTTGGATAAGAAGGGCTAAGAGAGGCATAGAAGAAATTGAAGTACAGTGAGAAAGAAGGCTTGAATAATCAGGAACAAGGCAGGAATAACCTCACTTTTCTAGTTTCTGTCTTTTATTGGATACTTGGTTACTTGGTGTGGGGAGGGGTGGTATTCACTGTATACCCTAAATTGGCTTTGAGCGCATAATCTTCTTGCTTCGAATACTTGAATACTTGAATACTTCTTGAATACTTGGTCTGCTTCACTGATAGAATTTAGATCTAAGAAACTTTTAGATCTGAGAAATGACTGGTAATTTTCAAGGCCTAAACCTTAAAATCATCCACAACATTTTTGTTTGTTTGTTTGTTTGTTTTATTTTTCTCAAATCTTCCCACTCATGGAGCTAGTGAAATCCCTGCAGGAGATTTTCTTGTCTTGAGACCATGACACAGATGGATTGAAATGTTATAAAAATAATGAAAAAATAGAAAATGATGTTTCCATAGAGGAATGGGAAATTTCGTGGTGATGGATATTCTAAGTAAAAGGCCATGAAGCTCTACTGACGCTGCAGGGTTTAGGTGGTGCGTTGCTGACAGCTTACTGTTTATTGGTGGAATAATCTGGAAGTTAATAGGAATAATGATATGGCAAGTACTGGGGCTCCAGCAGTGTTTGGTTTCCAAAGTTCCACTGTGAATAGAGAGGTGGGGAGTCTGTGAAGCGGGGCCTAGGGAAAGGCCTGTGTGTTCTTAGGAGTACCTTCAGAAAATAGTATCCCTCTCCAAATAGGGCTATTATAACGCCCCCCCCCCCCCTTTCTTCTGATCTGCTGTTAAAGATAGAATCATTTGCTCACTCCTGAGGCACTACAACCACTGCCATTTGCCATGACACAATACTTGTGGAACCAAAGCCAGAGCCATGATTTCTGCCCTCCAGATCACCTCTTCATTATAACCTGTCTGCCAAAGCACATTTTGTTATGGTAATGAGAAACTCACTAATAAGGTGTGTTTAAGTATTTCCTGTATTTTGAAATCAAGTACCTCTGACTGAAGTCTCAACTATGAATGCTAACTGTTGATATAAATTTTCCTTTAAAAATGAAATAAAATTTTTGTGAGAGCACTGAGTCATGTTGAAGGTGAGCTCATAGGATTCTGCCAGAAGTGAAGGAGGCACTTGCTCTATGCCAATGGTTAGTGAGTACAGCTGTCTATTTAAGGCTCTATCTAAGTCATCTGATGTTTGTCTCAGTTACTGGACAGGCACAGGCAGCTATAACATATCTATTCTTGGATAATGTGGCTGATCACTTTTCTGGTTTTAGGGTGAGGATGTTATCTCTGCTGTGCTGTTGTTCACCAGTGGGGACTGTGTCCTTCCTGAGAGTACTGTCCCCTGAAAACTAAACTGACTTGTTTATGTATAACCTGTCAACACTGGGGAGATCTGCTGGAGAGGTCCTCTGTTCTGTTTGCTTTTGTTTGATGCTTTTTCTTTGACATTCACTGGAATCTGTGATCTGATTTTTTCCATTGTTACTTGTTTGATGACTCTCTAGGCTTGTGCTTTTTATCATCTTCTCATGAATACATTCAAAAGACTAAAGTACAGCACAGGCCTACTCAAGGTAAAAGCTGTATTTGATTTCCTGCCTTATCCATGCAAGAATCCAGCATAGTATTCAGTGCATGTATGACAATTTTTGATGGTTGGAGTTTCTTTCCAGTGATGTAAGATTATTGTGCTACCTAGATTTCTGTTACTGAGATAGACCAAAGTAACAAGACCAGGAGTTTATTTTATCTCACAGTTCCAGAGGTTTCAACCCATAGTAACTTGTCCTTCTCCCTTTGGAAGCTAGGTGTGGTAAGAAGGCATGATAATGAGCCCTTACCCCTTCAAGCTGGTAGGAAGTGAGATAAGCTAGATTTGGAGTTTCTCATCAGAGAGGCCTCCTCCAGGAGCTGATGGGAGCAGATGCAGAGATCCACACCCTACCTTTAGGCAGCTAGAGAGCCCAAATTGGAGCAGGATTCTCTGGATCCCTCCCCTTGGAGTTCAGAGAACCTCCTGGAAGAAAGGGAGGAAGAATTGTAGGAGCCAGAGGAGTGGAGAACAGCAGGAGAACACAGCCCACAGAATCAATTAAGCAGACATCATAGGGGTTTACAGAGACTGAAGAAGCAATCACAGAGCTTGTACCGGCTGCACTAGGTCCTCAGCATATATTGTTGCTGTTAGCTTGGTGTTTTGGACCCCTAAAAGAGGAACTGGGGGTGATTTCTGACACCTTCACCTGCTCTTGGGACCCTTTTTCTCTTACTGGCCTAGCCCTGATATGAGGGCTTTTGACTAATCTTATTGTATCTGGTTATTTTGTATTCAATAGTTGCTATCTCTAGTAGGCTTGTTATTTTCTTAAGGGAAAGGGAGGAGAAGTGGATCTCAGGGAGAGAGGAGGTGGGAATTAACTGGAAGGAGTAGAGGGAAGGGAAACTGTGGTCAGGATGTATTGTATGAGATAATAATAATAATAATAATAATAATAATAATAATAACAACTTAATTAGCCAAGGCCCACTCTGTAGGCCCCACCACTTCTCCATAGAGCCATAGATTGGTGGCCCAGCTTATCAGACCATGGGCTCTTAGGGAACACTTCTCCAACTCTTTTCTGTCAGGTATAGACTTTTCTTTTCTTTTTTAATGTATCCACTTAGGTAGGAAGGCAGTGGCTCCTTACTTTTGCTTTTAAAATCACATAATAGATAAATAAACAAAGCAAAATAAAATGGAATTTTGAGATCATCTTTGCTTGTTTTGTGAGCCAAGTAAAATGTTTATTTAAAAAGCAATGGGTGGTGGTCTGAAATTATATAGTTCAGTCTAGAGAGTATTACTGGCATCTGTGAGGCCTAAGCTTAACCCCTAGCACTATAAAAATTAAAGTAATAAACAAATAAAGGTAATTTTCATTATATTTATCTAACTATATATATTGCCACTAGAATTGACAATAATGTCTTACTGTGGATCCTTTTCCCTTGACTGTGAACATCACCTGTTATATTAGCAAGAGATGCAAGATAAAAAGCCACTGCCTAACTAAAATCTGAATTTCCATACATCAACAAGAAAGCTGCTTATTTACAGAACACAGATGCCTTTTTTCCTTTTGTGATGCTGGAGATGGAGGATGAAGCCACACATTTTAGTCAGATGATCTGTCACTGAGCAGCACCTCTCTGCTTATTCCTTTAAGATGAAGGAGTTCTTGGGGAAATGGTATTTAATCTGGATCTAGTGCACAAGCCTACAACTTCAGCTATTTAGGCAGTTCTAAATGTGGCCTGTGTCCTCAGGCCCTTTCCATTCTGATCCTTTGTGGAGTTTCCTGGCATGACCTACTGCTTAAAAGCTCCCATTCTTGAAGGAGAATCAGAAAGTGATAAGCCTCCTGATAAGTTATCTAATCTCATATGGTTAGCCCTATAGACATACCTAGAGAAACACTAAATGGACTTAGTGACAAATGGCATTATTATGTGTAAGCACAGACCAAAACAAGTTCTTTTGTCACCCACAAAAGACCATGTATCCTTCCCTTGGCTAAAATTAGCAGCTTCCAATCCTCATCATTTTATATTATGTGTGTCTCTAGTATGTTTGATTTTCCTATAAACTAGATTAGTTGGACCTTCAGTTGTAGAATGGCTTCCACTCCTCAGTGGCATCAGAAGAGAACAGCTTTTGGCTTTCTAGGCTTTTCCGTAACTCACACAATCAGAAGCAAGATCACGCCATTCATTTCTAGCCCTTCTAGCTAAGACACCCGTTTCTATATTGTGTACACTCCCTTAACTATACCTAGTCATAAATCTTTATTAAAGCAAGTGTGGCATGAACCTCTGAGTGGCATAAAGCATCTAAGGTTCACCCTGCAGGATCTGGGGTGGCAGACTCAGGGGTACACATACATGGTAGTCTGTGCTCACTCCAGGTAAGCAGCCAAGTGCCTACTGCATTGGTCTCCAGCATTTCATAGAAATGTTTCAATATTTGGCTTATTTTGTTTTTCTACATGTTAGGACCTTGGAATTTTTAAAATTATATTTATTTATTATTTGGTTGTTTAGTTTTTGTTGTATTTATTTATTTATTTATTTATTGTTGGGAGGAAGACTGAGGAGCATGCTAGTACCATGGCACCTATGAGGAACTCAGAAGACAACCATCTGAAGTTGGTTCTATTCTTTCATCATATGGGTCCAGGTCATGTGTCTTGTAATCAAGCAACTTTACACACCAAGCCATTTCAATGGCTAGTATATTTTATTTGTATATCACATTTATATTGTTCAACATTGTATTATGGCATGAAACACGTGATAGTCTAATACCCTATTATCTCTCTGTATCTAATATATTAAAGTTGTTTGCCTGTGAGGGCAAAGGCCACAGCAAGAGAATGGATCCAAGATAGAGATGCTTCATCTGAACTTACAGGGCCTGAGAAACTGTTTTTCACTTGTTTTTGTTTTGTTTTGTTTTCTGTGTAAGGTCATAAAGACTAGCATGCCCTAAGATCATCATTTCAAATCCTTTGAAGAACTTCCTCAGCCTTATTTTCGTATGCCAGAGGTTTGATTTTTTTTTTTTTTTTGAATGTTGTTAGAAGGCAGATATTTGTTTCTATCTTCTAAAGAGTGGTAGCTTGACTTTACAAATGTCCTAAGTTCAGGATCACACCCAAACTACAACTGCACACACATAATGTTCTTGGTATAATTGCTCCTGCTCCATACTCAGCTACTGGCTTATGTTTTGTCTCTCAAATTCTAACTCTCATTCTGGGCACATCTTTCTGTCATAGTTTCACCAAGAAACCTCAAACCCCAGTGCCCACTTCAGGAAACCGTTAACATAGGTGTAATGTTCATCTGAGAAGCACTTCAGGACAGGAAGAAGGCCTTGACTGAAAGGAAAAAAAGGCTTATGAGTGCAAATTTGCCTCCTAATACATTTTTTAGAAAAAGCAAAGCTGATGAAAAATGTAAAAATTGACCCTGTCGGAAACACTGCTGATAATATTTCTGAAGACTTCCTACTTTTTTGCTGACAATTGTAAGCCTTCAATTCTAGACAAGATTATAAATAAAATATTGGCCAACAATTCACCACTCTGTGTGTACATTAAAACAAAACTTAGAAAAAAAACTTTACAAGGTAACTGCTGGAGTTTTTTTAAAAAGAGAGATGGCTGCCTTTCACAAGGGAGGCATCTCTCCTCTCGTATTAGTCTTGTGGGCCTTTTGCCTTACGTCTTGATGCTCTCAGAGCCTCTGTTCTGTCAAAACCAGCTCTCAGAGCCTCTTTCCTGAACACATATAAACTTCCTTCCTCTTTCTTGCAGAACAAAGATGCTCACATATTTTTTTTTTTAATTATGTTTCTTGGAAACAATCCAAGGGCAAAGGAGAAGCAAGTACTCTACTACTCAGGCATACCATTACTTCCTTTTGTTGTGTTTCTGAAAGTTATTTCTCATCTTCCTTCTCCCTAAAAAGAAACTTGATCCAAAAACATTTCATTTGTTATGAGCACACTCTAGGAATATTCAGCTGCATTATATTAAAAATGTTTTAAGAGAAGAGGGAGAAAAGTTTTCAGGGAGATAGTGCAACGATTAAGAGAACTGGCTGCTCTTCCAGAGGACCTAGGTTCAAATCCTAGCACCCACAAAACAGCTAACAACTGTTTGTTACTGTAGTTTCCAAGGAAGCCATTCTCTCTTTTCGTCTTCAGGGGCACAAAACAACACATACATAAAGACATACATGGAGGTGAAACACTCATGCACAAAAAATAAAGTTAAAAAAAACCTTTGACACAGTTCACTCCTTATCAACCATTTCATGCTATAAAATGTTAATACATTACTTAGATAGTTAAAAATATATAGACATTTTAATTAATCTTCCTACATTAGATTTGCCATGCGAGTTTATACTATTTTGTGATTCATTTAAAGATAAAGGTTTCATATATAAATTTCTATTCAGTTGAACACTGTTAAAGGAAGCCACCAGACACTGGTTTATCTTCCTCCAATTTGTCTTCCTTTGGCTTTGTTTTTGCCTCTTTTTTTCTTCTGGCTCATTCTCAAGGTATGATGTGTAAAATCTCCTCATTAATCTCTGAGGAGAGAGATACTGAAGTGTAAAGTATCACAAAAACCTGGTGGTTTGATCAACCACACATAGGTAGTAAAGTCTCCATTAAAAACTCAGGAGATCTGAGCATGCAGCTCAGTGGTAGAGTGTGTAGCATGCACAAGGCCCTTACTTTCATCGTTAGCACTGGAAAAAAAGGAAAAACATCATAGTTCCTCCCTTTTCTCATTATTCCACCCTATGCATCCTCTGCAACATCCTCTAAAATAAATGTAATTTTCAAAGCCTGTCTATTATATTAACTGAACCCAAAAAGGGGAGTGTACAAACTCCAATTTAAAGATGGTGAGTTGGGTCAGATGCACAGTTGAAAACAGCATGGGCTCTCAGGCGGCATCTTTATGAGAAAGGCAGTCAGTGGGAGCCAGTGCTACCTCGAGGTCAATGGTATCAGAACTGACTTGAATTAGTGGCTGCAGTGAGGATTATTTTTCTTCCAAAAAATTATTGTTGTGTATTGTTTAATTATTTATTACATGCATGTGTGTACTTCGGCATTTTTTAAGTCACAATATGATGCCCTAGCCTCATCTTTTAATTTCCTATAACAGTCTTAGAGGCAACAATTCTCCAAGGAACTCTAGTCCCACATATATGAGAGTAGTACCCCAAACCAAGATCTGAGTGCTAAGTGTACTTTCTGTTTCTAGACTCTTTTTTACTGAGAAAACATAGAAACTCAAGTATGCACAGTAGCTATGTGCCCACAAAGGTATCACTATTTCATGATATCTAAGTATACAAACTAAGTATGAGTTTATATTGACATCTCCAAATTGAATCCAGCATCTCTGGCTCAATCTAGTCTGGCCCCATTTCTTACATTATCCTTTCACCCATTGCTCTTCCAGAGGGCCTGGGTTCACATCCTAGTACCCACCTGACAGCTAACTACTGTCTGTAACCATAGTTCCCAAGGATGTCATGCCCTCTTCTGGCCTTTAAGGGCGGCAAACAACACATATGATGCCCAGACATACATGCAGGTGAAAACACCCATGCACACAAAATAAAGTAAAAGAAATATCTTTACATAGTTCACTTCTTAATAGCTCCTTAATAACAATGTTCATGAGTACAGTAGTTTCATTTTTGCCTAGCACCTATCCACTAAGATATAATATTACAAATACAAAACATTACAAAATACAGTATTACAGCACAGAGTCCATTGCTTTTCACAGCTATTTTTGTCATCAGATTTATCTCCTCCATTCATTTCTACAATAATTCAGGGTAGTCATTCAAGCCCAGCTCTTTACAGTGGAGTGACATGTAGAAATGACATTCTTTTGTCACAGCCTAATTTTCATCCTGAGGACATGAATACCCTATGGATTTGTTTTTTAATTCACCCAAATTAAAGTTCTCTGATCTATAGCCCTAGACATCAGTTTCACACATTCATCACCACAGCATTATACATAACAGCAACTCTGTGCTTCAACTACATTCCCTCTGTTCTCTAGAGTGAAGAGCAGGATGTCAATTCTAGCAACCTGGAAGTCCGTTAGGTAGAGATTCCAAGACACAGGCATCAGCAGAGTGCCTGTCATTATCTGTGTAACAGGAAGGGCTGCTGCAGGCGTTGTGGCCATCTGGAATCTAACATTACATAGAACAAGCAAGCAGGCACTAAATCAATATTTGTGAATGCAGTCTCATGCTAACTGCTTGGCAGTCTTAAGTGGCTGCTCTATTTTGCATTCAACCAGCAAAGGATTTGAGTTCCTATTTAGTATCCTTAATAATAGTTGATTTAGTCAGTATTGGACATTAGTGCTAATAGATGAGAAGTGGTATCTCACAGTTGTTTTAATTAGCATTTCCCAGCTTACAAACCATGCTGGACTCCTCAGATGCTTGTTTGCTGTCTGTCGTTTCTTCTGTTCTGCTTTGCCTGGTTGTTCTATCAGTTTTCACTGGGCCTCTTCGTATGGGCACACCATTGCCTGGCAGAGTTCCCACAATGTATCTACTTTTTGCTTTTGTATAGTCTTAGGAGGCCAGGCAGGGTAGACTGAACCTGAAGATCAAATTGCATGTGTAACTATGAAAACATCTATCTGTTGCTAAAGTTTGGGTCTTGAATGCTCCCAGAGACTCCAGTGTGAAAGTTTGGCTTCTCAGATTAATGCATAGGAAGATCCTGGACACATGTAAAAGGTGAGATCTAACTGATAGAAAATTTAAGGTCATCAAGGCCTTACATCAGCGAGAATTTTGGAAGATTTGTGGAGCTTCCCTACTCCCTAACCCAGATGAGGTGAACCCTTTCCACCAGCCCACAATTACCCTGATAGACTGACTATAACAGATAACTCACTGTAGATAAAAATCCCTGTCATTATTATCCCAGATAAGCCTTTTTCTTATTAAGCTTATTAATCTCATGTATTTGTTACAGTAACTGCAAGATGACTAATATATCAACTCATATTCCACCCAGGATTAGCCAACTCAATTTGTTAGGATATCTTCCAATATTTCTTTCCCTTGTAGGATTCTTTTTCCTCTCCATATATTTTTATCTTAACATTTTATTTTTATCTTTTTCTTATTATAAATCATATTAAAATAAACCATACAGTTCATAAATGTCTGGTCATTTTAAATGAAATGTTAGAATTGAGCATGCTGTGTAATATTTTAATAGCCTTTTAAAGCAGTTATTTATTATGCACATCCCTGTTGCTTTTTCACGAGGTTGCTAGCATGCTATTGGCAGGGCCTGGAGAACCCCTGGGGACAGGACCCACACAAAGGAGGCCAGTGTACTCATCTTTTTGGTGCTGACTGTTTGAGTAGTATCTAGTGTTGCTTTAGATGTATTTAATTTGCTAGCAAGTTTGAACATTTCCTATTGTGCTTCAAAATGAGTTTCCTAGAATAGTCTTTGTAAAGTGCTCATTTGTGGACTCCAAGATGACTTCCTGTGGTCTGAGTCACAGCCACAACTGCTTCTCCAGCTGTCTTGAAAAATGACCTTAATCACCAAGTAAAGCCAGGAGAGGGGAGGTGCTAGAGTCCCAGCTTCCAGGTCCTTTAAAGCCATCTCGTCAAAACAGCTGTTAATCTCACTGGGCAAGAACAAGAACACTGACAATTTTTTGAGCCAAATTTGAAGGAAGCTTTATCAAATACTGACCAGGACAATGGATACTGGCCAGGCCCATATTCCATCCCAGAGTATGGAGCTGAATTACATTAGACAGAGGCTTATAAAGATAAGATTCACAAGGCTTCCCACCTTCCCACCTTCACCCAGGCAGGGGCAAGCATACATCCTCACGTACTTCCTGCCTACCAACCTCCTGTCTATGTGTGATCGACTACGTCCTGTCCAGTTGGTGCAGGTAAGCTTGTTTAAAGAAGTGAAAACACATGGCTTGTTATCTTATATGAGCAATGGCTTCCAGCATTCGAAGAAGTGATTTGTTCTTGGGCAAGGGGGGTTTACAGGTTGGGAGCACTTTTGTTTTATCGAGCTCTTAAGCACACAGTAATTTAAACTTAATTCATAAAGTTAGCCATCGTACAGCCACTTTGTGGCTGTGTTAACATAAGGATGACTCTATGACCTATCAACTTTGAAAACCAAGCTTATCCCCTCTTCACAGGCCTTAGTAAGAACCATATGAAATGGCAAGTGTGACATGCTTTCTTGGTTTTAGGCTCTGTGTTAGATTATTGGTAATGACTCATCAAAAGAAAACATCTGATGAAGAGCAGGAGCTGCAGTGAAGACTTTACATTCTAGTTGGGCTAGGGCAATCATCTGGCTAAGGGACCACGCTAAGAAGGTTGGTTCACCTTAAGGCACTCTCAGGAAATGGGTGGAAAAATTATTCCTTCCCAGAATTCTTCCCTACTCCCAGCCATGAGGTTCAACTAAGTCTGCCTACTTTTTTGAATGGTACATCTTTTTTTTTTTTTTTTCTGTCTTTTTCAGGTGCTGGCCAGAACCTATGTATGTCTTTTGTCATACTTTGAGCTTCCTTATTCTTTCTCTAAAGCAGCCTTGCACAAGTGCCCAGCATGTGGCTGCTTCCTACCAGGTGGTAGACCTCCATACCAGTAACTTATAAGGCATAATTTTGTTCCTTCTCTTCTCTATTCTCCTCCTTTGGAAAGCTGCTAAGGTTTACAGCTTGTCTGCACTGAGGGTTTTCATTTAAATTGAAATAATTTTTTTTGAGATTCTGTTTGTCCATTCTTTAATTTTTTTATTAAAGAGACTAAGAATCCCAAGAGGGGGTCTGATTTCTCTGGTATCGTCTGGCAACTGTGGAGAAACTCCCCACAATTCTGGTAACATTTGTATAAGGTGTGAATGAGTTACAGATTCAATCTGTTACTGCTCAGTGATTTTACTGTTTAGGGGAGGACTGTTGAACAGAAGAAACAGGGTGACCTTTTGTGAACAGAGTATGAGGGAGATCTGAGTTAAGCAGTGGACTATAACTGGTTTGATATTTTTGTTTAAGGGTCAAATTTAAGGGCATAGTAATATATAATCATATACAGTATTTTACATAATACTTTATACAGTATGTGAATGATTCACCCTTTCATTTGAAGAAAGTTTACTTTTGCAAGCTTGTTGACTGCCCATTCACAATAGAGGAAGTAGATCTCTGAATTCACCCACACTTTGGAAGTAGATGTCTGTATCCATCTGCATTTAGGAAGTAGAACTCTGGATCCACCCACACTGGCCAGGAATGATCCAGGAGCCAGGGTAGCTTTGTGCACTTATGAGCTTCTAAGGGTAATCACAGGATAGTCAAGGAAATCATGATGTTAGAAGTCAGCTTTTGGGGGAACAGTGGGTAAAGAAACCCATAGACAATTTAAGGAAAAAAGTAGTAAGTTCAAGAGGAACGGAACAATGCCTTATAACCATAAGAATAAGCTGAGAAATTCTGGTTACTGAAAATTTTTTTAAGTACTGGACATGCCTGAGGGTCAGGCTGACCTCTGTTTTAGCAGGAGGTTAGGTCAGTATTTAGTAAATATATTTTTCTCACTTCAAGTACACTAGGAAAACTACTGAATTTGAAGAATTAAGAAACTTTCCCTTTACACCCATATAAACGAGTCTCACATCTAATCTGAAATTTTAAAGTGTTGACAACATATTTTAGACTTTATCATCTAATTTTTAATATTAAAGGCTAAGCTATTATAAAAACCAAATTCTATTCTAACACAGAGTCTTTATTTTCCTTCTGATGCTTTGCTGGGCACTGGAGGGTTAAGCCCAGGCATCAGGCATGCCAGGCTCATTGCTGCAAGCATTATCCTTGGGTCTGTCAAGCAGAGTAGCTTAACAATTTAAAAGTCACTTATGCTGGTCTGTAAGAAAGTGTTCAAGGCAAACAGATAAACAGGTAAATTATGGAAAAAGACAGGCATGTGGGATAAATATAGGGAATAAATTAGGAGTGAAACTAATGTGAGGATGCTATTTGGAAAATCTGATATAAACACTACACTGAAGCTCTGGGAAGAGTCCAGTGTAAAGGCAGAAAAATATAATTTAAATATTCTATATCCCTGATTTACTCAATTTCAATTAATAGATCAAAGGCCAACAGATAAAATAGCAAGGGCTATGCATGTTTAAATTTGTGTGTGTGTTTATTTATTCATTGCATTGGCCAGGAACTAAAATTATTTTATAATTTGTTATTTGTTTTTTAAATGATGTATTTATTTTATTTCATGTGCATAAGTGTGCATGCCTGGTGCTCATGGAAGCCATAAGAGAACATTATACCCCCTGGGACTGTAGTTACAGAGGGGTGTGAGCCACCATGGAGGTGCTAGAAACCAAAAATGGTCCTGGAAGAACAACAGTGCTCTTAAGTGATGATCTGTCTCTCCAGCTCCATTTTTTAAGTTTAAAAGCAAAGAGTAAAAAATCAGCTAAAAGTAGTAGTAGAGAGGAATGTAGGGATAGTCAGTGGATACTAGATTTATTATGATAAGAAGGGAAAATTGCACAGGTTTAAAACACAGTTGACAAGCTGTTTTTTTTTTCCTATTCATTTCTTCCATTAAAAAAAATAGAAGTTTCAGTTGCCCAGAAAAGTTGAGAAACATTCTGCAATGAATTTTGTCAACTTCTCCACGTTATACCCTCCCTTCAAGACTCATCAATACTGCTTTGTCCTTTCTTCATATGGAACAGATACTTTCCAGAGTCATTTGTCTTATTTCACTCCAACTTGGTTAGATCTGTTTTCAGCTTATTTTTTTCTTCAGATATACATAAATGATATAAAATTTTATTTCAACCATCATAGATCTGCAATGGCCTTCTCTGATACAGGGGCAGCTTTCATTGTACCTTCCTGACAGCTTCCTTGATACTGTTTGAAACACCATATAAACCAGTGTTTGGGGGAGGGCTAGAAGGCAAAGTCCCCTATTTGAATTTCAATACTTAGTTAGTGTTAAGAGCAAGGGAAGCTACTGGTGTCTAGTGGCTAAAGGCCAGGGATTTGGCTATAGGCCAGGGATGATGCCAGGATCTCTGGTTCTGTCATGCTCTGGCCAATTTCCCCTCCTTGGCCTTATTTCCATTCTTCCTTTTCCTGAAAGCTTTCCCAACATCCCAACAGGGCAACTGGGGCTTTCTGCAAGGAACAGGAAGTCTTTGGGGTCCAGCCAAAGTGTTTGTGATGAAATTGACCTATCTGGTCCAGGCTTTCTTCCAGGAGGCAGCAGTATAGTAGCATGAAGTAAGGCTTTCTTTAAAGTTGGCAGTTTCATTATTTTCCAAAGTGCCCATTAGCCATGATCTCACATGCTGTAATACTGTAAGTTCTGCATTTCTTGGATGGGTTGAGGCTGCTCATGGCCTAAGCATGGTCATTTCCACCATCTGTCTGTCATCCTGGCATGCATAGTCAATCTTTGAGTGTGATGAATCCATGGAGATATCTGCTGGAAAGAAAATTAAGAATTTAACATCCTCTAGGTTTTGCTAAAGACTACTCAAAACCAATCATCACTAATCCAAATGTCATAAATAGAAGCTGACCAGGAAAGGAATGCCAGTGACAGAGTTTACTGACAGAGATCTTGAAGAACAGATACTACAGGTCTATCTAACTGGTCAAGTGCCCAGAAAAATCAGAAAATCTTCCAAATCACTTAAAATGTATAGACCAGAGCAATATAAAACAATAAGAAATCAAAGTCTTAAAATGGGTATAAATATTAATATGAAATTCTTTTTTTATGAAAGATTTTTTGAAATGTATTTGATTTGGGGCTGGAGAGGTGACAGTGCTTAAGATAGCCAGAAATGTTGGGTGCAACATGTGGACAGATTGATGAACTCAGAACTGTTTCCAGTTCTGAGTTTCCAGTTCTGAGTTAAAGATTTCTGTAAAAAGAGATCCATATTGTTTTCTTATAATATGTTTTCTATTTTCTATACTGTTCAATAAATACAGAACAAAGCCTTTTGTAATAGACAGGCAGATCAGATACATATAACACACAGATAATAGATAGACCACAGTCCACTCACTCCAGAGGGAAGTAGAGGATTAAAATTTGGGCTTGCTTTTGTTCTAAACTATTCCAAGAAGAAGAAGTCTCTTTTTTTCATTCCTTAATGTAATATCTATGAAGATAATATTTATCACCCTCTTCCAAATCCTCTCAGATTTTAGTTAATAGAATATCTTATTAGATAATATTGAAAGAATTGACAATTTTCTGGTTTATTGAAAAATGCAAGTGTTATTAAATACTGGAAAACTCTATGAGATAAATCTTAAGTATAATTCAATTTTATTAGCATAAATAATATATTTTTATATAGAAATTTTAATTTCTTGTTGATATTGAAAAGATATCAACAAGATATCCCTCCTCCATTGCTGGTGGGAATGTAAACTTGTACAACCACTCTGGAAATCAATCTGGCGCTTTCTCAGACAAGTAGGAATAGCTCTTCCTCAAGATCCAACCATACCACTTCTAAGCATATATTCAAAAGAGGCTCAAGTATACAATAAGGATATTTGCTCAGCCATGTTTATAACAGCTTTATTTGTAATAACCAGAAGCTAGAAACAACCAAGATGCCCCTCAACTGAGGAATGGATACAGAAAGTATGGTACATCTACAAAATGGGATACTACTCAGCAAATAAAAACAAGGAAATCATGAAATTTGCAGGTAAATGGTGGGAACTGGAAAAGATCATCCTGAGTGAGCTATCCCAGAAGCAGAAAGACACACACGGTATATACTGACTCATATAGACATATAATATAGGATAAACCTACTAAAATCTGTACATCTAAAGAAACTAATCAAGAGGGAGAACTCTGGCTAAAATGCTCAATCCCCATCTAGAAAGGCAAAGAGGATGGATATCAGAAGAAGGAGAAAACAGGGAACAAGTTAGGAGCCTGACACAGAGGGCCTCTGAAAGGCTCTGCCCTGGAGACTATCAAAGCAAATGCTGAGACTTATGGACAACCTTTGAGGAGATTGCAGGGAATCTTGTGAAAGAAGTGGGAGTTAATAAGACCTGGAGGAGACAGGAGCTCCACAAGGACAGCAACAGATCCAAAAATCTGGGCACATGGGTCTTCCTTGAGACTGATAGTCCAACCAAGTAGCGTGCATGGAGATAACCCAGAACCCCTGCACAGATGTATCCCATGGCAGTACAGTCTCCTATTGGGTTCGATAAGTATGGGAACAAGGGACTGTCTCTGACATGAACTGATTGGTCTGCTCTTTGATCACCTCCTCCTGAGGGAGGAGCAGTCTTACCAGGTCACAGAAGAAGACAATGCAGCTACTCCTGATGAGACCTACTAGACTAGGATCAGAAGGAAGGAAAAGAAGACCTCCCCTACCAGTGGACTTGGGAGGGGCACATGTAGAGAGGGAGGAAGAAGGTAGTGATTGGGAGGGGAGGAGGGAGGGGGGTTACAAAGTAAATAAAGTGCAATTAATTAAAAACAAATAATACAATCCTAAGTAAACATAAAAAGATACTTTCTCCTAGCACTCAGGAAACATGTGAATCTATGAGTTGGAGGCCAGCCTAGTCTACAGAATGAGTTCCAAGACAGCCTAGGCAACACAGAGAAATCCTGTCAAGGAGAAAGAGAAGGGGTGGAGGTTAAAATCTGTGTGTGACAGAGAAGGATGGGGAGTGAGTTTAAGAGAGTGATTAAAAAAAACATTGAATTAAAGGACAATGTCACATTTAATGAGTAAACAAAAGAACATCTTCCTTTAAAACCCAGATAAGACAAAGGTGTGAAATGTCACCATCGTTTTGCAGCGATGGTCTACAGCTACAACCTAATGCAAAAGGTTTCTGCAAGGTGAAGAAAGTGTTTAAGTGGGCATTATTCATAAGTAAGACAGAGATTGGGATATTTATAAAATGAACAGATAAACCACTCCACATAGAGGATGCAATCAACTACTTAACAAAATGCAAAGCACAACAATGATTGACATCATATGCACAAACTATACCATTAAATGCTCTAGTGGTGGGAAAGATGCATTCTTTCAGCAATATCAAATGTTCATTGGGAAATAAACTTAGGCGATGTGCACAATCAGTAAGAAGTGCCTAAACAATACTAGCAATAGAAAAGAACCAAAGGGGTGGAATGCAGCCATCTCCTTGTGTTTATTTATATCCTGATGCTCCTGGTTGCTATTACAGTGATCAGCGTATGTAATGTAATCACAATAAAACACCAAAGAAATATGTTTGGGGAAGCCAGATAAGCTAATTATAATGTTTTATTAAAAAGTATATAAATTTGAATTGCAGGGAAAATCATAAGTGAATGCCACAGTGGAAGTACAGCTTTAGAAGTGAAGAGCCTTTCTCCACTCTGGGAGGCTGTACCCAGAGCCTTGCTGCTACTGGACAAATTCTCTCCAGCTTCACTAACTCCAGCTTTTTTTTTTTTGCATGTAGTAGGGTCTCCCTAAGTGTTCCAGGCAGGCCTTGAACTCACTTTGTAGCCCTGATACGCAGGTGTGAAGGTGGAATCCTCTTGCTTCTAGAACCTGGGATTACAAGTTGTATATAAAAATGTCTTGCATTATTAAAACAGGGAGATTTTTATAATTAAAAGATCATGATTACTCATGAAAAAGACAAAGACAAAAATGAAGAGAGTAGGATAAATAGAAAGTGCCAAGTTGCCAGAATTTCTGTGATTGATCAACTTGATCAGAGCAGTTGAGAACAGCCTGGGCTGCAGTGAACAATGGAGTACTGAATTTTGAAAATTGTTTCAAGAACAAATTTAATTTGTGCATCCATTCCTCCACTGAGAGGCATCTAGGCTGTTTCCAGCTTCTGGTTATTACAAATAAGGCAGCCACTATTGATGAGACCTAATTGATCAGGATCAGAAGGAAGGAAAAGAAGTCCTCCTCTATCAGTGGACTTGGGGAGGGGCATGCATGCAGAGGGTAGAGGAAGAGAGGGATTGGGATGGGAGGAGGGAGGGAACCATGGGGTGGATACAAAGTGAGTAAAGTGTAATGAATAAAAAAAAATTTAAAAAAAATGGATGGCATTTTGACATAGTACATTAGCTTCTTAAAATAAATTTCAACGAAAGCTTTTTTTAATTAAAAAAAGAACAAATTTAAAATTTTTTCATCAAAAATAATAAATAAGTGAAGAAATATGTGATAATAAGGTAGATTTAAACACATTACAATGTGTATACACATTTCTCTTCCTTTTTCCTTCATTCTCTTCTTCCCTTCCACCTTCCTCCTTTCTTTCCCTTCCTTTTCTTTCTGATCTTGTGGATGAAACCCAGTGCCTCACACAAGTAAGATAAATGCTCTACCTTTGAGCTACATCCCGCCCTCCTAATTTTTGAACCATCACGCTATAATTATGATAACATATACTTTTTAATTTGATGCAAAAAGAGTTTGATCCTTGCTGATTTCCCTCCTGGGAATGAGCACCTGCTGTCCCCCAGGGCCTCTAGTCTGCTATAGCATTCTTCAAGAAAGAAGTTCACTTTTCAGTGTGGGTTATCATTAAACACATACCCAATGAATGCTTAACGCATATCAATTATGAAATCTTCTTGAAATAAAATAAGACTGTAAGAAATCTCTAAGATCAATAGCAGCTGTCAGCCCTCCACCCCCCTCCCTACTGTAGCTGAAGCACTGAATTTATTGTTGCACGAGTCTTCTATGGCATATGGATCCTTGCTCTGTCAGCACCTTCTGTGTCTTTTGCTTCCTACATTTCTTTCTTTTTTCTTGAATTGATGTTTTGCCTGTATGTACATGTGATGGTACTAATCTCCTGGAACTGAAGTTACAGATAGTTGTGAGCTGTTATGTGGTTGGTGGGAATTGAACCTGGGTTCTCTGAAAAAGCAATCAATGCTCTTAATAATTGAGCCATCTCTTCTGCCTCCTAAATTTCCTATGCATAACATTCCTTTTTACTTTATTTTCCCAAAGTAGTACATTTGTTTTCTTTCCTTTTTTCTATCTTCCTTCCTTCCTTCCTTCCTTCCTTCCTTCCTTCCTTCCTTCCTTCCTTCCTTTCTTTCTTTCTTTCTTTCTTTCTTTTCTTTCTTTCTCTTTTCCTTCCTTCCTTCCTTTCTTCCTTCCTTTAAAAATTATTATTATTATTTATTACAATTTATTCACTTTATATCTCAGCTGTAGTTCCCTCCCTCATCTCCTCCTGGTCCCATCCTTCCTCCCTCTTCCTCCCCCTAAGTCCCAACCCTAGGCCACAAATAGGGGAGGTCCTCCTCTCCTACTATCTGAAACTAGCCTATTAGGTCTTATAAGGACTATCTGTATCCTCTTTCTCTGAGGCCTGAGGTCACCTCTCCAGGAGGAGGTTATCAAAGAGCAGGCAGCCAAGTTCATGCCAGAGACTGCCCCTGCTCCTCTTACTAGAGAACACACATGGAGACTGAGCTGCCAATGGGCTACATCTGAGCTGGGGGTACAGGTCCTCTTCAAGAATGCATGGTCTTTGCTGGTTGATTCATGAGTCTCAGCAGGCCCACCTGGGCCCAGATTTTTTTTGGCTCTGTTGGTCTTCTTGTGGAGTTCCTGTTTCCTCCAGGTCTTTCTATCTCCCTCTTTTTCCATAAGATTCCCTGCACTCTGCCCAAAGTTCGGTTATGAAACTCAGCATTGGCTTGGATACCCTGCTGGGTAGAGTCTTTCAGAGGCCTTTTGTGAATGGCTCCTATCCTGTTCCTTGTCTTCTCCCACTTCCAATATATTCCCTGTTTGTCCTTCTGAATGAGGATTTAGCATCTTCCCTAGAGTCTTCCTTGTTGTTTAGCTAAGGGCTATAGATTTTATTATGTTTATCCTATATTATATGTTTAATATTCACTTATAAGTGAATATTAACTTATAAGTGATATTAAACTTATAAGTGATATTATTAACTTATAAGATAATATTAACTTATAAGTGATATTAAACATATAATATCACTTGTATATATAATATCACATGTGTGTTTTTTTGCTTCTGGGTTACCTCACTTAGGATGACCTTTTCTAGCTCCATCCATTTGCCTGTAAATTTTATGGTTTCCTTGTTTTTTAATTGCTAGGTAGTTTCTTGTTTTGTTTGTTTGTTTGTTTTTCCTGACAGGGTTTTGTAGACCAGGCTGGCCTCGAACTCGCAGAGATCTGCCTAACTCTGCTTCTCTGAGTGTTGGAATTATAGGCGTGCACCACTGAGCATGGCTCCAAAGTAATTTTTATTGGTGAGTTTTAGGAAATAATGATAGTAAGAAGTCACAGATAAACCTATATGAACACCTCTCCTTATACACCTTAATGGGTTTCTCCTCTCTGCATATACATAATTTTAAACTAAATTTAGAACTATGAGCTTTCTTTTATTTGGACATTTATTTGTTTGTTTTGAGGCAGTGTCTCATGTAGCCTGGAGTGGACTTGAACTTGCTGTGTATGCACAGATATCCTTGACTCTTCTCCCTCTGCCTTCAGAATGCTGGAATTATATGTGTTCCCATCACGCCTGTTTATGTACTAAGGCAATTGATTCCAAGGTTTCATGATTGCTAGAAAAACACTCTACCAACCCATTTTCATGCCCTGCTGAGCTTTATTTTCATACTCAATGCTGTATTATAAACATTTCACAATTATCTAATCTTCTTTTGTTCTCTGCTGTTTCAGGGTAGCCCAATGTGGCTGCCTCATGACCTGGTCTCCTGACCCTCTGACTCTTCTTTCCCAACATCAACATGGTTTATTTAAGATCCTCCAAGTATGCTCTTAAGTCCTCCAAGCATACCCTTGGCATGTTTGCCTCCTCTGTTCATCTTGCCACCAAAACACATCATAGGAAGGGTACTCTACCATTTCTGGACCCTCAGTTCCTGGAGCTATAGCCTCCCATCTAGGGACCTTCTGGTGCCTTGGTGGATCTGCTGGGTGAGGACAGTTCAGGCTGATATATCACTGCTTTAATAGGAATATGTGTTATACAAGGTGATAGTGCTGAAAGAGTAAGAGAAGACTTCTCTAGAACTCACAGTTTAGCAGCTCCTGGCAAAGCCAGGGAGGGCCTGTCCTTCTCTCCTTCACTCCTTTTCTTCTCCCAGCTTTGCAAGGGTCATGATTGGAAACTCAGGTTGTTTCACACTCTAGATAAGATCCTTCAGCTCCCTGATTTACCATTGCTGCTTTTCCATTGCTTCCTTTTGAACCATCTTAAAGTGTTGGAAAGTGTCTATATTTCCTTTCTTTCTTTCTTTTTCTTTTTTCTTTTCCTTTTTGAGACAAGGGTGTAGCCTTGGCTGTCCTGTACTCGCTTTGTAGACCAGGCTGGCCTTGAACTTATAGTGATCTGCCTGCTTCTGCCTCCCTGAGTGGTGGGATTACAGGTGTGTACACCCATGCCCAGCTATCTATAATTTCTCAATGTTTCTATTTCTTTGCTGTTGAGCACTATCTCTGTTCTCTTTTGAAAATGGCATTTATTTGTGTCATTGATGTTATGACATTGTCAAATGGTTAGCATGATTTTCAGTTTTCAATTGTATTTTAATTTGCATTTTCTGAGGCATTCTCAGTTTTATTCTGTTTGTGGAAACTACCAAGATGCCTCTCAACTGAGAGCATCTAAACTGCAACACATATTTTCTTTACTCTCTTAAAAATTTAAATAGTAGATTATAAAATCTAGAATTTTGTTGACAAAATCAGAACTTAACAAAAGCCCAAGTCTTATTTTCCCAAACAAATATACTAACATTCACATATATGCTACCTGGTTGTTGTTAGCAGGTGCCAGTGCTTTATGTGATTTGCTTTAGAAAAATCTTAGCGCTTACATTTTGGATATTCTCCCAGGCTCATGACTTGAATGCCAGGAAATCAGCTTGTACTATGATTTCGGGGACTGTAGAGCCTTTGGGATTCTCTTCATGGAAAAAGCTGGTCATTGGGTAGACCTTTAAAGGGGATACCCATCCCTGATTCTGGTCTGCCATCTCAGCTTCCTGATCCTCTGACATGTAAATGAAAGCTAGCACTGGCACCCTCCATTCTCATGGAATTCATACCACAATGAACAGGAGAGTCTGAATAGAGGGGCAAAATTAAGTCTTTCCACTTTCTGTCAGGCATTGTGCTTACAGTGACACATCCTTAACTAATACAGATAGAATGTTTATACATGAAGCTTTAAAAATATAGTTAAAATTCCATTTGCTTCCTTGGCTTTGCTCAAATTTAAGAGGGTTGACACTATGTTAAGTTTAATAGTGAATTGTTGCCTGTCCCATCTATCTTTTAATCTTTTTTTTTAATTCCTTCTTTTCTTAATTTTTGTTTTGTACTATGTGTTTTTATACACACAGAATTGCATAATTCACTTAGATAAAAATTAAGATTCTTCATTTTATTCATTTAATATTGAGGCAGATTCTTTGAGTAGGAAATGAAGATCCTGTTTCTCTATGTGTCTTGTAAACAAGACAGGTTATTTGAAATCCTTTGTTGATAGTTACTAGGTTGGGTCTGACATTTTGGAAGCTATGATGCCATGGGCATCCTTGAATGGGTCCCCTTCTGTATCTGAATTTATGTGTCTTTAAGGTGAGTTTTGTAGAAGACAGCAGCTAATTTGATGGACATACAGTCTTTCAACCTTGTACAAACTTTTCATAATCTCTAGGACACCCTTGTCTGGTGAACTTGTGAGTTTCTGTGTGTCAGGGTTTGCATTGTCTCTTTCTCTGGCATTGCTGGATATATACCAGACACTTTCTTTTTAATTATTTATTTATCTATTATTTTAAAATTTATTAGTTTATTCATTTTGTGTCCCAGCTGTAGCCCTCTCCCTCATCCCCTCCCAATCCTACCCTCCCTCCCTCTTCTCCTCCCATGCCCTTCCCTCAGTCCATTGATAAGGGAGGTGCTCCTCCCCTTCCATCTAAAACTAGCCTATCAGGCCTCATCTGGACTGGTTGCATTGTCTTTTTCTTCGGCCTGGTAAGGTTGCTTTCCCCTCAGGGGGAGGTGATCAAAGAGCCAGCCAATGAATACATGTTAGAGACAGCCCCTGTTCCCCTTACTAAGGAAACCACTTGAAGAATGAGCTACCATTGGCTCTTTCTGTGCAGAGGTTCTAAGTTATCTCCATGCATAGTCCTTGGTTGGAGTATCAATCTCAAAAAAGACCCCAGAGCTGAGTTGTTTTTGTTGTTTGGTTCTGTTGCTTTCCTTGCAGAATTCCTGTACCCTCCAAGTCTTTTATCTCCTCTTTCTTTCATAAGATTCCCTGTACTCTGCCCAATGTCTGGTTATGAATCTGAGCATCTGCTTTGATACCCTGCTGGGTAGAGTCTTTCAGAGGCCCTCTGTGGTGGCTCCTGTCCTATTCTGTTTTCTCCCTCTTCTAATGTCCATCCTGTTTGCCTTTCTGAATGAGAACTGAGCATCTTACCCAGGGTCCTCCTTCTTGCTTAGTTTCTTTAGATGTACAGATTTTAGTATGTTTATCCTATATTATATGTGTAATGTCCACTTATAAGTGAGTATATACCATTTGTATCTTTCTGCTTCTGGGATACCTCACTCAGGATGATCTTTTCTAGTTCCATCCATTTGCCTGCTAATTTCATGATTTCCTTGTTTTTAACTGTTGAGTAGTATTCCATTGAGTAAATGTACCACAATTTCTGTATTCATTCCTCAGTTGAAGTACATCTGGGTTGTTTCTGGATTCTGAGGAGTATGAACCCTCAGGTTTAGCAAATAAAGCTGCTACAAACATGGTTGAGCAAATGTCCTTGTTATATACTTGAGCATACTTTGGATATATGCCTAGGAGTAGTATAGCTGGATCTTGAGGAAGCACTATTTATGCCTGAGAAAGCACCAGATTGATTTCCAAAGTGGTTATACAAGTTCACATTCCCACCAGCAATGGAGGAGGATTCTTCTTTCTCCACATCCTCTTCCATATGTATTGTCACTCGAGTTTTTTATCGTCGCCATTCTGATGGGTGTAAGGTGAAATCTCAAGGTCATTTTGATTTGCATTTCTCTGATGACTAAGGATGTTGAACATTTCTTTAAGTGTTTCCCTGTCATTCGATATTCCTCTATTGAGAGTTTTCTGTTTAGCTCTCTACCCCATTTTTTAATTGGACTAATTGATTTGTTGCTGTTTAACTTCTTGAGCTCTTTATACATTCTGGATATTAGTCCTCTGTCACATATAGGGTTGGTGAAGATCCTTTCTCAATCTGTAGGCAATTGTTTTGTTCTGAGACAGTGTGCTTTGCTTTACAGAAGCTTTTCAGTTTCATGAGGTCCCATTTATTGATTGTTGCTCTTAGAGCCTGTGCTGTTGGTGTTCTGTTCAGGAAGTTGTCTTCTGTGCCAATGAGTTCAAGGCTCTTCCCCACTTTTCCTTCTAACAGATTTAGTATGAGCAGAGACTTTCTATAGAAGTATTTTTACTGATTTCTGATGTCCAACTGATTTTTCTTAACAGCAATCTTTATAATATAGCATTAATCATTCTGGTACTACCCTGAGCATCACTGATAATACGTGTTATTGTTTTTCGTATCAATGAAATCTAAGTTTATTTTTCTCCTTAGAAAAGAGAGGCTGAACACCATGTACTGAATGGTCCTA
Organism: Meriones unguiculatus; assembly: GCF_030254825.1. Taxonomy (NCBI): domain Eukaryota; kingdom Metazoa; phylum Chordata; class Mammalia; order Rodentia; family Muridae; genus Meriones; species Meriones unguiculatus. The sequence goes on along the minus strand of NC_083361.1, from coordinate 46,827,952 downwards.
CTTGGATCTATGAACTGAAATTATTCTTTATAAGTGGTTCTCTGTGTACACTGTTGTCTCTGTCAACAACCACAAGACTTTTCAAAGTGAGTGAATGAAGGCCACTGGGTCTGGGAATCATGGGAAACACTATAGAGGAATCAAAGGAGACCTCATTTGGACTCAATTTTCTTAACTATGAGTCATTTGCTACCTACTACATACTGTGTCAAATCTACACCAAATAATCTTTCTGTACAAATAAAAATGTATTTTAAATGTGTTTTCTCTTTAGATATAAAAGCAAAGTCGACTTTAAATAATCAAGAAATTCCCAGGAGCTGCCCCTTTCCCAAAAAGAAAAAAATTAGAGACTGCCTGAGAGTCCACACTGATGCTAGAGTGGGGGCTAAATGTTTAGTCCCCTGGGGGAAATTTGTAATGCTTCTGGTTGATTTCAGGCTGGCAAAGTACCAGCCCAGGATGCTGAGTTTGCCAGCATGTCTTTGGGGTGCACAGTAGCTGAGAGATGAAGCATTGTTCAGCCCATGAACCATCACTACATGCCAACTCAAGCTTGGCTTGGAGCAACCCATGGGGAGGTGCTCAGGGTGAGGCATTGTATGAACTTGAAAGTCTCTGAGCTACCTTTCATGAGGAAATAAAATTTCCAAATAGACCAGAACCCTCAGGCTCAGAAATAGGCTGAGCTCCCAGAAGACTTGCCAGACAAGCAGTTGAACCTATCAGAACCCATAGGCAGGTCTGATGGCAGAGATGGCTAGTGAGAGCAAGCAGAATGATAACTATGAAAGGTGGATTCATTTTTATGAAAAATGATGTAAAAATCAAATATTTACCTTTCCTGCTCTAACTGTGCCTCAGGTTTAGCAAATATTTGATTGGAAAGTATTCTTTATATGGATTAAATTTAGCCAATAACTTGAGAAGCAATAAAGTGGTAAAAAGCACAATTTTCTACATTCTTTAATAAAAGACAGACCAAATATTTGTTCTTAATGTCATTCATCTACTTGTCCACTGTACATTGATGGAGCCATCATCAGGGATTCATCAAAGTGACATTGGATGAAACAATCAATATTTAGTCATGAAAACAGACAGACGTATGTCTCCTGAGTTTATGCCATAGGGATTTCACAGCCCAATCTGTGAAGTATTTCCTTACCCAAATTGAATTCTATTAAGAAGACTTTAGACCTAAAAAGCAAAATACATGATCTACTTTAATCATAGAACAAGGTAAACACAACCAGGAGGATGCAATTAGCTCCATCTAGAACAATTTTATTAGCATGGATGGCCAGGCTTCTTAAATAAATTACAGAAACAAAACAAAAAGAACCAAGGGAGTCCAGAGATTAAAATATAAGGATATTATGTTGCTATGACTATGTAAGTAAATTCCTACAAACCTAGTTGCAGAAAGAAACTCAGATTTGTTCTTCACTTTTGCAAGTCTGAAGGATCCATGCATCTGCAAGACTTATTTAGTTTCATTGGCCTAAGGCGAATCCCCCTTCTTCTTTCCCAGACTCTGAGGGATGCTTACAGTCCTTGTCCTTTGCTAGGTTTGGTCCAACTCCTCCTTCTACTGCCAAGATCCACTGTAGTGCTATGATCCTGCAGCTGTCATTTATAAGAATCCTCATGTTTGCTTTGGGTTCTCCCAGATCCTACAGGAAAATATCCCATCCCAAGAGTCTTATTTTATTTCTTCTTCTTCTTCTTCTTCTTCTTCTTCTTCTTCTTCTTCTTCTTCTTCTTCTTCTTCTTCTTCTTCTTCTTCTTCTTCTTCTGGTTTATTTTATTTCTACAGAGACATTCTTCACATACAAGGTACCATTCATAGGACCTGGAAAAACAGGGCTGTCATTATTTCATCAAACATGTTAAAAATATTGGAATCTAATTGTGTAAACCAAGAAATAACACATTACGTTAAAATAAAAGTGAAGACAATTTTATCATAGTGCAGAATAGATCTGTAAATCAGGAACACAGGCTCAGCGAAGAAGCTAAGCAAGGTGTCTAGGTGAAGCAGTACTGGGGGGTTTGTTTTGTTATTTTTTGTTTGTTTGTTTTTGTTTTTGACAGGAGGGATGACGGAGTATGGGCAGCTGATAATGTGGACAAGATAAATCAGATTGAGGTAAAGCTGTCAGCTGTAGGTTCCCTGGAGTTGGGTCTTTCTTAAACTCATAGAATTGGTTTTGAGATGCTTGGAGACTTCAAATCTGTACAACTATAGGGTGCTGGTGAGTTTACACAGTGATAGAGCACTTGCCTAAAAAGTACAACGCACTGGGTTCAGTCTTAAGCTCACATGACACAATTCCAAATTAGGGCACTGATAAACTCTTTTACATACCTTGGAATGTCTAGGTCAGGAGGCAAACTGCCAGTCTGGCAAATCTCAAACTTGGTAATCTACTGTTAGATTCTAGAACAGTGTTCTCACCACTGATTTAATACTTCTGTGACAGTTTAGTGTAAGACTTAGACAATAATTTATATTTTTTACTCATCATCCTATGGCCATTTCTATTGTTATGTTTATCAATCATGAAAACCAAAACCATGTACTATGAGGTAATAAACAATCCTAGTTGGATATCTGACCAGATTAAAGGAATTTTCCTTTAAAGTTCTTTATCTGTGCTAAGTCATTTTTGGTCACATTTCCTGGAAGTCCTTGTCCTTTAGGGATACATACTCGAGTGTTTTCAGGCCTGTTGAAAGCATGCTGGAGACTGGCCTCAGATGCCTCAGAATGTCTATTGGCTTCAGTGTGAGGACTCAGGGGCATGGCTTACATATGTTGTACTATGCAGAAGGCACAATCACAGGGAAACACAAGGAAACACAGGAAAAGGGAAGAACCACTTCTGCTGTGATTCCGTGGATGATGAAAAACACCCATGAGTGGAAGGCCATACTCTGTCCATGACACAAAGCAGCTTTTCTATACTTGGAGGACGGTGAAATGGCAGTGCAGGCATAAGAAGAGTACATGGTAAAAGGAGGGATGTCAGCTCTGATGGCTTCTACTTTCTTCATTAAGTAGAAGATATAGTAGCAGCGCAGAAAAGTCAGGTGCATGGGAAAGACAGGAAAGGTAGGAGTATCCTCTGAAGTAACTAGAGACTAGTCAAAGTTAATGGGTAATGGCTGATCACTATAAATTAATGAAGAAAATGATGAGTACTATTTGTGTGACTTTCTCTGAAAAATTTCCAAATACCCTCATCTGAATTCTCAGAAAGATTTTATGCCAAAGGGTGATGTTTTAAATCTTGGCTTTATGGTGAGGAAAGCAGAGCAGTGACTGCCTTTAAAAGAACGGCTGGCAGAGAAGAGTATGCCCCATTGTGGAGGCCTTAGATGGGGAGAGGAGTGTCGGTGTTGTTCTGAGGGATGGGAGGAAAGTGTAAGTCTGGACTTTATTGTGATTGCCTCCCTAGAGGATGACAAACAGTCTCAGGTGATAGGTTTGAAGACCATAGGCAACTTCTGTATGTGGAGTGAGCCATGCCCACCAGGCTGAGTGGATAAGAGTTTCAGTATAAACTTTGAACTGGCTGCTTTTTATCAGAAAAAGATATTCAGAGGCAATTATCTATTTATTTATTTATTTATCTCTAGGAATTCCTGCCAATGGGAGGATTGTCCTTCTTGTTCAACAAAGTTCAGATCTCAAGGCTTCAGCATGCAGAAATGAAAGTAAATTTGGCCTGTCTCCTGTGTGATAGAAACACCAAAAGCAGAGGATCTGAGAGCAAAAACATTATTGTAACAGAACCGTGGAAAAAAGTTTGCACACATGGGAAGGTAAAGAGAATATCTAGATCCTAAATCCAAGTTCCCAACAGAGTCCAGGGGACTGCATGGCAGTAGAAGCTGAGACAAGTGAGCTTGTGCTTAGTGGGATGGTCATGGTCATTAAAGGTGCACAATTGAGCTGGACATAGCAGTAGATAGCTATATTTCCAGCACTTGTGATGCTAAGGAAGGAGGGTTGTGAGTTCCAGGCCAACCTTGACTCTTTACTATCCTACCCTATATTCTATATCCTATAACCCATATTTCATATCCCATATCCTATATCCTATCCTATCTCAAAAAGAGCATTTTATGTTGTTGTTAAGTGGGATATTTTTAACATGTAATGTAACATGATCAAGGTGATCATGAGGGGAAAGGTTTCCTATATCCTAATGGACTACCAGGCTGAGGACATGAAAATATGCTGAGGTTCCAAAAGGCTCAGAGGTGTGAACACCTCCTCCACTTGGTGTAGCAGCAATTGTTTGCAGTATAGTTGACCTGACCTAGGGAGACAGGGTCACTCTTGTTTATACCAAAGACATGCCTCAGAATGGAAACACAGACAGTGAGCACGTCAGAGGCAGGAAGCCTTGGGCCATGCTCCATCTGCATTGCCTATATTCTTCATAATGGACACTGATAGGTGTTCTGTGGCTATTATTAGCTTAAAATTATAAATAAAATAAAAGGAATATCCTTCAAAGTTAAATAAAGTGCACTGCCATTAATAAAAAAGAGATTGCCAGCCTGCTCCCATCAGAGGATGGATGAAATATGGAGAATGCATGAGTGAGTGTGGAAACACAAATCATTCAATCCTTAGGAAGCAGGAAGAGGTGGTGGAAATACTGGCTGATAATTAATGACATTTTAGAAGAGAAAAGGCTAAGTGTTTTGTTGTTGTTTCAAAAAAAGGAATTTAATTTTCATATTTTTAGATACATTGATAACCAAAAGGTGGCCTCCGAAAAAGGTTAAAAGGTCAATTAGCTCCTGGTATATAGCTGGACCAGGATTGCAAAATAAAAAGATCCACTTTCTTTATTTTCTACACAAAACACAGTCTTTTAAAAAAGATTTAAGGAGCTATATATAGAAAGCCCCAGTGAAAAGAGGGGAAGGTGGCAGGGTTGAGGGAGGAGAGTCTCACCCCTTACTCTACTTTCCTGGCCCTGGAGCCCCTGAGGCTCTGACTTGGCAGGAGGCAGCTATGAGTTCTGAGCTCTTCCAAGCTAGGAAGGCCCCTTTTGGGGGAGGAGGCAACCAACAGGTATTTCCGTGGCATTGTGGGCCCAGTGAAGGTTCCCAAGCCCTAGCGGGTTAGCATGGATTCCCTGAACAGTCACCAGGACATGATGTAGTCCTTTACTTGGGAACTGAGGGGACTAGGGCAGAACCCAGATCTCATGAAGTGCACATGTATGTTTGCCTGTGTCTGAGTGGGAATAGATATTTATTGGGCCAAAAGAATAGATATTCTTTGGGGTCTTTGCAAATGGCCACAGGTGGCCGACATAGCCCTGCCTGGTTGCTAGACACACAGAAGAGTTGTTCTTCCCTGCAACCAGGTTGATCACGACCAAGGGGCTGGCTACTGCCCCGGCTGGACCAACCCGGTAGGCTCAACCAGATACCCCGGTGGTCCCAGATTCTTAAGGCTGGTGGAAGGGTGGCTAGCTGGCTCCAGGCGCCCAGGTTATAGTGTGCCTGGCCCCCAAGAGGGGCTGTTTTGGCTTGTTCTTTGGAAATGGAAAAGAGGAAGAGGGGAGAATACGGAGGAGAAATGGGAAGGGGCGGGTGGCACAAAAGGGGATCTGGAATGCTTGTATGTTAGGATGCCTCTCAGCTGCTGTCTGTGCCTGTGGGGCCTGAGGAGCCTCAGGTGGAGAATCTGTTTTGGAGAAGTTCATTCTTAGAATATGCGGCACCCTCTCTTCCTGGAAGGAGAGTGTACTGTGGAATTCCACTTCACAGAACCTGAACTTGAGAGTATATAATGTTGCTGACAAACTTTAGTGGTGACTTTTGGGGGCTGAGGAGTGAGGCACCAGGGAGGGGACTGGCTGGACCCAGGGTGGAGGTTGCCCAACCTCTTCCAGCTTCTGTGGCAGGTCATTGGTCTCCTCATCCCACTGAGCTGCTGAGGCATCTGGAGGGCTGGCTTGTAGGCGTTCAGATGTGTTGATATTCTTTACCTGGTGCCTGTGTTCTTCTGACTTCATGGTCCCTTGGTGGGCTGGTTGCCAGAGGCCGTTCACCTGCCAGCTTCAGACCCTGGTTTTATCCCAGCCATTTGGCCACACAGGAACAGGCTCCCAGGTGCCAAAACCACGCGTGGCCACTTCTCACTGTCATAGCTATGGCCATCGCTGCTGAACTTCTTGGTAAAGGGGTGCCCCCCCATGGAGCTTCGGAAGGTGCCCACTTTCTGGGGCAGGTGTTTGATCCACGCACTTAGCGCCTCAGTGGGAGAGCCATTGACACACCAATCCATCACACCGAACTGCTGCAGGTGCGCCCCTCACAATGCTGGCTCGGGCTTTGTGGTTTTCAAAGTAAAGACCACAGCGCTCACAGCAGGCCACAGCGGAGGAGTAGGAGGTCTCCTCATGGAGGGTCTTTGCCTTGAAGGGCAGTTTAGTCTGGATGTAGGTCTTGGCATTGACCTCTGCTGGGAGGAAGCGGTTCTCCTGGAGGGGCCGCTTGGTTGCCACTGGGCCCAGGTAGCTGGTAGCTGAGGGCTTAATCCCTGTGATGGGCGGCAGGCTGAGCCCCCAGGAAACCTGGGTTGATCCATCTCCGGGTTTTCCTGGCCAACTAGCTAGGGGTGACAGAGGCAGTGAAGAATGCATTGCCCCAGGAGCTTCAGTAGGAGAGCCATCGTCGGTGAGGGGAGCAGCTAGATTTCCAGCTGGAGGCTCTTTCTTGATGAGGCACAGCTTGGACTTTTTCAGTATCTCCCGAAGTGTGTAGATTGGTGGGCCACTGACAAACTACTCAGTCACACCTACCTAGCCCAAGTAGGAGTGTGTAAGTTACCACAGAACTCACAGTGGATGTCATGCACTGGCTCTGCCCAGGATGACAGGGCCTGTCCCACGACTGTAGCTGCGGCAGCTGTGGGGACAGCAGCGGCCCCAGGAAAGCCACCCGGCCTGGATCGGGGGCCCTGGCGAGGAAGCCCCCGTGCGCACACGCACATTCTCTGTATGTGAGAGATGTATGCAGTGGGTTTTCTCCTTGGGTAGGGCTGTGCAGCTTGAGGACTAGGGAGGTCACAGCTTTGGCACAGGCAGATCTCACCACCGTGCCTGCCAGAGCCTAGAGTCCTTTCCAAGCAATAAAATTATAGGTGTGAAATACATTGAGGCTATTTTCTCCAAAACACATCACAGAAATCACAAGAAGATGCAGAGACGGCTTCCTTTCCTTGAAATGGCTAAAACAAAAGTGTTAAAAATAAATTCATGTCTAAAAATATCTGACAGTTGGTAGGTCAGCAAGCTTATTATTCAGAACCTGGCCTGCAATTAAAGACTTCCAGAGACTGAAGGTTGCTGATTTTTCTACCAGTTTCACATCTTGCTCCCTGCCCCCCCCCAAGTCTACTTGCAGAAGGTAGGTCTCACCAACGAAGCGTTCTTTTCCATCTGTTCCGTTTCCACATTATAATCCATGCCCTTACTTTTGACATCTGGGTTCTTTTAGCACCTACGTTCTTTGTTTCTGACACTGCGTTAATGTGTTGAAGATTACTATATGCTGTGACTAGTAACTGGCAGGGTTCTTACTACGGTTGCTTTGTTAGTGATTACATTGAAAACCCCAAGACTATGGGCAAAACATCAGAGTTGAGTACTGGGTGTAGACTTATTTTGCCTTCAGGTGCTATCCTTACAATCATTTCTGAAAGCAAATGGAGAAGTTAGTTTATGGGAGTGTGCACTTCTTTTTTTTTAACTTTATCATTTTTGATGCTATGGATTGTACATGGTAGAAAAGTACTTTGCCACTAAGCAACATCCCCAGTCTAGATTTCTTGAGAGTAGGATAAAAAAATTTTAGCTTTTTAAAAGAGTATTTTTTTTTCTTTAATAATCAGTTGGTATCTCTAAAGCATACCATTTAGTGTTAGGGCTTTAAGTAAGACACTAGAGACAGGAAACATTTCTCAACTGACTATCAAGTTAGCTGGTATGATGTTTGTGTTATAGGTCACACTGTCTTTTAAAGGCGGAGTGATACTCTCTATATAGGCATACCACGTTTCTTTTAACCTATTCCTCCATCAATTAACAATAAAGTTGTTTTCATTTTTGGATTTCTGTGGATTGGGCTGCTAAGAACATGGCCTATGAACCTCTGTTCTGGTCCCTGCTTTCACTTCTTTGGGATACAAGCATGGGATTGAAGTTGCTGGATCATATACTAATCCTACATTCAAGGGTTTTAGTTTCTGTACATCCTTGCTAACACTGCTTGCTGTTTGTTTATCTGCTGTTAGTGGGTTTGTTTGTTTTGTTATTAGTTATTTCTGTTGGTTACACTTTTTTACTTTTAAAATTTATTATTTATTACAATTTATTCACTTTGTATCCCAGCTGTGGCCCCCTCCCTCATCTCCTCCTCCTCCCTCTCTCCCTCCCACTATGCCTCTACCCTAGTCCACTGATAGGAGAGGTCTTCCTTCCCTTATCTGACCCTAGCCTATCAGGTCTCATCAGAACTGGCTGCATTGTCTTTCTCTGTGGATTGGCAAGGCTGCAACCCCCTAGGGGGAGGTGATCAGAGAGCCTGCCTCTGAGTCCATTTTTTAAGCTTTCTTTTTTATTGATAAGATAAAATCAAGAAACAATTTAGGTGAAGAATTTATTTAAACTCACATTTTTCTGGCCGGGAATGCTGGGTTTATCACATTACCTGTCCAATGGTAGCTATCAAATAGGCCTTTGACTCCTTGTGTAATGCTCACTTTTGAATTGTAAACTGGTAGAAAATGTGGTTTGTGGACATGTAGAAAGAGAGCACAGAGAAGGTGGGATATGTTCAGAGTCAAATGTTTTAGAAGAAAGTGTGGCCAAGTATCTATTATGGTTTGGGGTCAAGGGAGGCATCAAGCTGGCAGAGAAAAAACCTGTAATGGTGAACCTGATTTTGAACACTAGCTGGATATGAGATGCTTGCCAAAATGAAAAGTCTCAAAATCTGTCTCACTTGCCTGGGCTGGATGTTGATATCACACATCTGGAATAGTTGCTTATAAATCCCTTATAAATCCTACCTTTATTTGTTTTGTACATCCTTACAATTGACTTTGACCTGAGCACATGGGTGACATGAATTTATAGTAGCAGCTTTTAAACTGTTCAGATGTACTTTCTCTGTAGTACATTAAACTATCAAGGGAACCACTAGGGTATACCTCAAAGATCATTGTGGCAATTATCTGCGATAAATGTGGAAATGTCAGATGAAAGAACATATTGGGACATTCCAAAGGAGCCACAGACGTGGACCACAGAGGAGACAGGCTGGGGCATGCAGAGTCACAGTGTAGAAAAAGATCTCTGTGTCTTGACTCTTGTGTCTATTCAGCATTCTCCTAAGTTAAAACACTATGATGAATAATGGTCTGACTGACCTACTTCAAATTTGTTAACATGCTTCACAGTGTAGTAAAAAATCAGTTGGGGGCATTTCTATTTTATGACATTCCAAATAAAAGTTTAGTTTATTTCTTTTGTATCAGACACCTTCCACCTGAGAGTTTTCTTTAAGCAGCATTTCACATTATATGCAACAAGGCACACTGTTAAAAACATAAGGGATTTAATGACATCATCCAACAAGATGAAGGAGGAATGGCCGAACTGCTCCTGGCTAATCTTACACCTAGATGACTGCAGTGCTTGTTGAGGGCTCTGTATGTGATCGCATATTTGCTGCCTGGCCATTCTCTGCAGTGCAGTGCCAGGCCACCAGATTGGAGCACAGATGTTGTCCACATGTTAGAACTGCGGCTGCTGTTACTTCATTCCTGTCTAATTAACCAAGTAATGCTGCCTCTTGAAAGACAACTATGGGTTTCATCTAGAAATTACTGCCTCACTTATTTCTTTAAAGAAACAATCAGCATTCACCAGCTTCTCTGGCCCTACCAACAGTTGATGCCAGCACTCAGTTCTTTGTGTAGTATTCCTTACTAAACTTGATAGTGAAAAATAAAAGAAAAAAAGGTTTTTTTTGTTTTTGTTTTTGTTTTTTTTTTTTTCTGCAACCGAACTGATTGATAGGATAGGAACTATTTTGATTAATAAATGAGGTAATTGGATCTCTGTAAGGTTAAGACCAAGCAATAAACACTTATCATATAATTGATTTAAAGTCAAACCTGTTATCTCTAAAGATAATGTATTAGGCAGTCTAAATACTGCCTCCAAAACAAGTCTGAACTAATAAATATTAAAAAAAAAATAGAATGTATAACCTGAAAACCTTACCTAGTGCACAGAATTCCAGATAAAAACAGATATTTCTTAAATTATTTTTTTTTCTTTTAGAAAATAGAAACAAAGGGCAAGACTGAAAGGAAACTTCATAGAAGGCTAAAAAGAAAATGAGAATGAAAAACAGATTGTGAGCTATCTCGGCAGCCTCTCCACTGTGGGGAAGGTTAGTGTTCTAACTTATTATCCAAGGCTGGGTACTTCATGCTGCTATAAGGTAAGGATATGAAGTATCATTTGGGGCCCTACAGAAGAGTATATTTGTAAGCAAGAGTCACATACCAAGTCAAAGCTGGATAGTTTAAATGCTTGGTGAATATATTTGTTAGAATTCTGATTCATAAATTTATGATATGCGATCTGCTGTGACACTAATTTGGGCTTAAAATATGTATTCTTGAAATAGCTTAGTAGTTTCTAAGCAGAGAAATTAGCATGCACCATGGTTCCACATCACATTTTCTTAGGGTTTATGACAGAATTAAATGCAAGCTTCACGGGAAGAAATATTTTTCATAAAGCTCTGGGGATGATGAAATTATGACCCACATCTCTAAGACTCAGGTCAAAGTTATTAACCCAAAGAAATGTTAACCCAAAGAGTCAGTAAAGCTAGAGCTGTGGGGCTAACTGATTTCCAGAACTTCAGAGGACAGTTCGATTAATTGTAAATCATATAAAAAGTATCTCGTGTAAGATTGGGTTTGTTTGTTTATTTATTTATTTTAGACAAAGTCTTGATAAATTGTTCAGGATGGCTCAGAACTAACTCTTACTATATACATCCCTATCTGCTCTTGAACTTGTAATCCTGCTGCTTCAGCCTTCCAAACATTGGGATCATATGTATACACTACCATGCCTACCTAAAATATTCTTAAAATTATTAAAGACATACAAGATGAAATAAAAGCAAAAAACAAAAACAAAGAACTAGAAAAAGACAAGTGTGGTTTTAAATGAAACAATTTCTATACCATAAACTTTATGTACCATAAGCCTTTACGGTTTATACAACTATATGTGAGTGACAGTTTAAGAAAGAATTGCTGGATGAAAGAAGACAGAAAATATGAAACAGAAGAATATGAATGATATAGGAAGAGAGGAATATTCACATACATTGAAAAATTTACAAATGGCAGAAGTGGAATGATGCATGGTATTATTTGAAAAGGTAATACTTACAATATCCTTAAAATTCCTTAACAATATTGTTTCAATAACAATATTGAGGATATAGTTATACTAGTAGAGTTTTCGCCTACTATGCCAAGGTCATGGATCTGATATCCTGTACTACATAAAACGGGATGTGGTGGCACATACTTATATCTCTAGTATTAGGGAGGTAGGGAAGGGAGATAAGAAGTTCAATTTATCAATGGCCATACAGAGTTCAAGACTAGCCTGGGCTACCTGAAACCCTGTATCATCACATTCCCTGACAGATTAAGCAAGTAGTACTCTAGAAGAAGACTTATTTATAATATTATTTACATAAAGTTATTGATCATCATTACAAAGAAGAGAACCTAAGGCAAATAGTTTTAATACAGTAAGATTCAGAGTAGAGTTCTCAACTCTTATTGTTGAGTGAGGACTGATCAACTACAGTTTGTAGATCATAGACTTGTTGTCAAAGAAAGGTTTCTTTTTTAACATTTGTTTTTAAATTTTTTCATTATATATATACATATTTGTTCAACAACATTTTCTTTTTTTAAGCAAATCCTTTTATTATAAATTTATAAATTACCAAAGACTGTATAAGGCAAATGACCAAAAAAAAAAAAAAAAAAAAAAAAAAAAAAACAGAAAAATTTGACTCAAATACATTTGAAATGTTTTAAACTAAACACTTTCTCAGAATGAGTCTTTAAGTCCTATGGGCTTCACTGGTGAATTCTATTAAACAATTAAAAAAAAAAGTCTTCCTATCATATACTGTTGATGAAGTAAGTCTCAACTCCTGTTAGTAAAGCAGTTTATTTGTTTCTATAAAAATAAATGGGTATTATAGGAAGGGGAAATACTGAACAATAATTTCATAGACACACACAAATATACTTAATAGAAATTTAGCACCTGAAATTCAGTAATGTATGAAAAATATAAATGGTTATCATCATGTGGAGTTCAGTGTGAGAATTCAGATTCAATATTTCCCAGAGCATATAAAAAACAATAAAAACAAACTGCATCATTTCCTAAAACAACAAACAGCAAAAAAAACAAAACTATATAACTTAACTTAATAGCCATATGTTTAAGTTAAAAAAGAGAATATAGCTCAGCTGTATAGTGCTTTTTTTAATTTAATTTTTTTCTTATCAGCTATATTTTATTAACTCTGTATCCCAGCCGTGTCCCCATCCCTCATTCCCTCCCAGTCCCTCCCTCCCTCCCTCATCTCCACCGTGCCCCTTTCCAAGTCCACTGATAGGGGGGGACCTCCTCCTCATTCATCTGATCCTGTTTTATCAGATATCTTCAGGACTGGCTGCAAAGCCCTCCTCTGTGGCCTAACAGGACTGCTCCTCCCTTGGGGGGTGGGGAGGCCAAAGAGCCAGTCATAGAGTTCCTGTTAGAAATAGTCCTTGTTCCCCTCACTTTGGGAAACCTATTGGTTACTGAGCTACCACAGGCTACATCTGAGCAGAGGTTCTAGGTTATATCCATACATGGTCCTTGGTTGAATGTCAGTCTCAGAAAAGACCCTGTGCCCAGATATATTTGGTCCTTGTGGAGCTCCTATCCTTTCCCCATCAGACTAATTCCCCTTCTTTCTTATGATTCCCTGTACTCTGCCAAAGGTTTGGTCATGAGTCTTTGCTTTGAAAACACTGCTAGTTAGAGTCTTTCAGATGCGCTCAGTAGACTCCTGTCATACGTTCAATGCACATCCCATCTGTCTTTCTAAATGAGGATTGATCATCTTACCCCATGTCTGCTCTCTTGATTATCTTTTTTAGGTGTATAGATTTCATTATGTTTATCATATCTTATAGGTCTATGTAAGTGAGTATATACCGTGTTTGTCTTTCTCCTTCTGGGATATTTCACTCAGAATGATCTTTTCTAGATCCCACCATTTGCCTGCAAATTTCATGATTTCCTCCTTTTTGATTGCTGAGTAGTATTCCATTGTGTAAAAATACCACAATTTCTGTACCCATTCTTCCGTTGATGGACATCTGGGTTGTTTCCAGGTTCTGGCTATTACAAATAAAGCTGTTATAAACATGGTTGAGCAAGTATCCCTTTTGTGTACTTGAGCAAACTTTGGGTATATACCTAGCCGTGGTATAACTGGGTCTGGAGGAAGCACTATTCCTAATTGTCTTAGAAAGCGCCAGATAGATTTCCAGAGTGGTTGTACCAGTTTAAATTCCCACCAGCAGTGGAGGAGGGTTCCCCTTTCTCCACAACCTCTCCAGCATGTGTTGTCACTTGAGTTTTTCATCTTGGCCATTCTGATGGGTGTAAGGTGATATCTCAGGGTCGTTTAGATTTGCATTTCCCTAATGGCTAATGAGGATGAGCATTTCTTTAAGTGTATCTCTGTCATTCGATATTCCTCTGTCGAGAATTCTCTGTTTAGCTCTGTTCCCCATTTTTAAATTGGATTTCTTGGTTTGCTGCTTTTCAGCTTCTTTAGTTCTTTCTATATACTGGATATTAGTCCTCTGTCAGATAAAGGGTTAGTGAAGATTCTTTCCCAATCTGTAGGCAGTTGTTTTGTTTTGATGACGATGTCCTTTGCTTTACAGAAGCTTTTCATTTTCATGAGGTCCCATTTATTGATTGTTGCTCTTAGAGCCTGTGCTGTTGGTGTTCTGTTCAGGAAGTTGTCTCCTGTGCCAATGAGATCTAGGCTGTTCCCCACTTTTTCTTCTAACAGATTTAGAGTATCCAGTTCTATGTTGAGGTCTTTGATCCACTTGGACTTTCGTTTTGTGCAGGGTGATAAATATAGATCTATTTTCATTTTTCTGCATGGAGACATCCAGTTGGACCAGCACCATTTGTTGAAGATGCTGTCTTTTTTCCATTCAATGGATTTGGCTTCTTTGTCAAAAATTGAGTATTCATAGGTGTGTGGGTTTATTTCTGGGTCTTCTATGTGGTTCCATTGATCCTCCTTTCTGTTTCTATGCCTATACCATGCAGTTTTTATTACTATTGCTCTTTAGTACAACTTGAGATTGGGATGGAGATACCTCCAGATGATCTGTTGTTGTACAGGATTGTTTTGGAGATTCTGGGTTTTTTGTTTCTCCATATGAAGCTGAGAATCTTTTTTCAAGGTCTGTAAAGAATTGAGTTGGTATTTTGATGGGAATTGCATTGAATCTGTAGATTGCTTTTGGCAGGATGGCCATTTTCAAAATGTTAATCCTTCCAATCCATGAGCACGGGAGATCTTTCCGTCTTCTGATATCTTCTTCGATTTCTTTCTTCAGAGACTTGAAGTTTTTCTCAAACAGGTCTTTCACTTACTTGGTTAGTGTCACCCCAAGGTACTTTATGTTATTAGTCGCTATTGTGAAGGGTGTTGTTTCCCTAATTTCTTTCTCGGCCCTTTTGTCTTTGGTATACAGGAGGGCTTCTGATTTTTTTTTTTTAGTTGATTTTGTATCCTGCCACTTTGCTGAAGGTGTTTATCAGCTGGAGGAGTTCTCTGGTTGAATTTTGGGGGTCGCTCATATATACTATCATATCATCTGCGAATAGTGACACTTTGACCTCTTCCTTTCTGATTTGTGTCCCCTTGATCTCCTTTAGTTGTCTTATTGCTCTGTCTAGGACTTCAAGTACTATGTTGAAGAGGTATGGAGAGAGTGGGAAGCCTTGTCTTGTCTCTGATTTCAGTGGAATTGATTTAAGTTTCTTTGCATTGAGTTTGATGTTGGCTATAGGCTTGCTGTATATTGCCTTTACTATCATCAACACTTTCTTTTGTCCTTTTGAAAAGTAGTATTGCTATTGCTGTTCACGTTGGTTTTTTAAAATTAATTAATTCATTTATTCACTGTATATCCTAGTTGTAGCCCTCTTCATACTCTCCTTCAGACCTCAACTTCAGAGAAAGGTTGCTGATCCCTGGTTTAAAAAAAACAAACAAACATGGAAATGTATGTGAGGAAAGAAAGCCCAATTCAAGGTAAAACATTCTAAGATGTCCATGTAAAACTTGGCTCAGACAGTGAAAGTTACAGAGAAAGAGTGTCCCATCCTTTATGGCTCAGAACCTGCTCCATCAACTAAAAATAACTTGCTTTGAGCATGAGGCCAGTGGGTCAATCAGCCTTAGGAGTTGCCTATTTGTCTTGGGGTTCACTGCTGTGGAGTCCTCATGCTTTGAAGCTTCTTGGACTACATGGTACCTGTAGCTTCAACCCTACCCCCTTGTAGATTAGTTTATTCTTAGTAGAGTTTAAAAGTACAAAGATGTGTCCCTAGTCAGAAATCAATTCTGTGGTTACTTTCTCAACTCACAACATGCTTGAGATTCATTTCATAGCAAGAATATTAGCCAGTCTAGTTGATACAAATTGGTGAGTATTGAGAATGTAAGCAGCAGCTAAGTACACAAGACCAAGTACGACCAGAAGAGGCCTCTGCGGTGTTCAGAAAATAAGTTACTGAAATTAAGCTAGTCTTGGTGGACAACAAGTCTTGTCTGTTAAGGTTGCCCAAATAAACCATTAGCAGAATTGGGAAGGACAATTTCAAGAACTGGAGAGATTCTTTCCTATCTGTCTCTAATCTACAAAGAAACTGCAAAATTGAATATAAAAAATCAGCCAATCAATATATTGGCCAATGAACTGAATCATCAGTTCTCAAGGACATGATTTAAATGTCCAATAGGTATTTGTCAAAGTGTTCAACACCTTTCATAGTCAGTTTGATGGAAATCAAAACTTATATTCCATCTGACTTTAGTCAAAAGACAACATCAATGAAACAACTGATTAAAAATGTTAGTGAGGGCACAAGGCAAGACTTACTGCTCTTGGGAACATATACTTGTGCAGCCACACTATATATAAATATGGAGGTTCCTGAAAACACTGACACTAGATCTACTATATAACCTAGCAGTAGAGGCCTGAGTATTCATCAAAGGGTGAATTTATCAAGTCAACAGACCACAGAGATACTTGCACATACATGTTTTCAGTGAGCAAGGTATGGTTACAGCTTAAAGATCCATCAACAGATAGATGGATAAAGAAAAAATAGCATGGATACACGCTACATTGATACACAATGAAATTTTATTCAGCTGTATGAAGAAGAAATTAAAACATTCATGAGAAAATGAGCCATTCTGGAGATTACTATTTCAAATGAGAGAAACCACTCAGAAAAAAAAATATCACATGCTTTCTGTTATCATATGGAGTATGAGATGTGTGTGTTCGCATGTGTGTGTGTGTAGAACATTCAAGTAGGAAAGGGTTTTTGAGAGAGAAGGAAAAGGTTTAAATGAAAGGGAAGGGGAGGATAATAAAGTAATGAAATATATATATAGCAGGTATCAGAAAGGGAAACTAATTGGGGGACAAAGAGTACTAGCAAGGGAGAATGATGAGGTGCAATGAGACCAAAGCAATATATGTATCTCTAAAACTACCATAGTAGTTTGCTCATATCGCAGACAACTTTAAAAAGATTGTGTCATGCAGTTTGGGTGATGTGGCAAGGTACACTGAGCCCACCTTTCCCCAGTGCACTGTTCAAATGAATGAGGAAATGGGCATTCGGGTTTCCCATCAGTATGGAGACTGCAAGGAGCACCAGGAAGTTGTGTGCCATTGCTTTGTCACAGGCCACAAAAACATTCTGAACACAGGTTTATTTATTTTCACAGTGAGCTGGACAAAAACATGGAACCATATTTCAGCCACAAAATGACTTAGTTCTGTATGGATTAAAAAAAAAATAAAAGAGGTCTTGAAGGTAATGGGTTGTTTTCATTGTGATTGGCTCATTAAAATGATTTTTTATTAATGTTTTGGTTTTTTATCATGCAAAACATCAGTAGGATCAAGAACACATCCTTCTAATTTATATCTAAATTTAGACAGAAATTTCATTATTTGGCTCTAATTAGAATAAGTTAATTTGCAAAAAGTATCAGGTGGACTTTTTATACTGGAATCATTCCAAGGATAAGGAACTTACTCTGTGTTAATTTTAACACCTTACAGCATCATTTAGATCACACTGCTCAAGTGAACTTAACCATGGAACTTACAGGTTTTTTGTTTTGTTTTGTTTTTTTTTTTTTTTTTTTTTTTTTTTTTTTTTTTTTGGTCAAATCCCAAGCCTCTATATAAGTGTCCACAGCCATCATTTCAAACTGTCTGTGGAGATCTTGCCTCACAGCTGTGGTGCTGATGCTATGGAGATTGGATGGCATAAATTCAAAGAAGGTAATTTGACATTGAGATTCTCCCTCCCTTTCTTCTCAATCATAGTCCAATGAGAGATGGCAGTCAATCTTCCTGGAAGTTTTTGATAGTCTTGGGCTTCACATACCCTAATAGGATATATGGAATTCTAACAAAACATAAATCACACACACACACGCACAAGAGAGATACACTTATACCAACCTATTGTGTGTAGCAGAGTGTCCACATAGAACCCCCCCCAACAACTAATCTTTTAGAAATGAGGCAGTTATAGATATGTGCACAGTGATCTTCTGTGATGTGTTCTGTTAGACAATAATAATAAGCAACTGAGTGTGTTTGTATAACACTGCACCTGACTATGTGGTGTAGCATTATTTTTGCTATGGAAGAGACATTTGAAGTAGTTTTCCTAAAGAAGTGGGAAATAGCAAGAGCTGGAGAGGACAGGAACTCCACAAGGAGAGCAACAGAACAAGAAAATTTGAACACAGGGAACTTCCCAGAGACTCATACTCCAACCAAGGACTATTCATGGAGATAACCTAGAACCCCTGCACAGATGTAGCCCATGGCAGTTCAGTGTCTAAGTGGGTTACATAGTAATGGAAAGAGGGACTGCCTCTGACATAATCTGATTAGCCTGTTCTTTGATCACCTCCCCCTGAGTGGGGAGCAGGCTTACCAGGCCACAGAAGATGACAATGTAGCCACTTCTGATGAGAACTGATAGACTAAGATCAGAAAGAAGGAGAGGAGGATCTCCCCTATCAGTGGACTTGGGGAGGGGCATGCATGCAGAAAGGGAAGGGAGGGAGAGGAGGAGGGAGAGGCTTATGGGGGGGATACAAAATGAATAAAGTGTAATTAATAAAAGTTAAATAAAAATTTAAAAAAGAATAAAAAAAAGAGTACATGAGAAGGACTGTTCTCAGGCTTGGGCTGCATTGTGCCTTATTGGAGAGACAAGATGACAATCAATAAAAGCAATTATAGCTGTCAATAAAATATGGAAAAGAAAGGGAGAAAGACACATTTCAGAGAATTTTAGGGTGGTCCTAAAAACCTGGACTATCAAGAAATCTAAACTCACCAGAAGCTCCTTTCTCAGATGGTATTGTATGAATATCTACCATCTTCTGGGTTTTGTGCCTTGAGAGACACCTGCAACTCATGTTGGGCTACTGTAAATGCAGAACGAATAGAGCCACCAATGGATAGCCAACTCTGCCACAACATCCCTGTGCTTTGATCCCTCACATTCTGGCCACAGCTATTCTGGATAACACAAAGTGGGTAGAAGATGAACTATCTTTCTTAACTAGGATTAATGAGAAAGTTAGCAGGCTGCTATAAACAGGATCAATATAAAAATTGGAACCTATTCTATTGGAAAACCACTAGTAGATGGCAAAATTTTGCTACTTAACATAACATTAAAATGTTAAGAATGTAATGTAATGGTGGATCTTAAAATGATATAAAAGAATTTCAAAAAGAATTAAAGAAAATAGTGACTAAAATCTGTCTGAATGGTTTAGCTGTATATATATATATATATGTATATATATGTATGTATATGATGAATATGTATATGTATGAGTGTGTGTGTGTGTGTGTGTGTGTGTGTGTGTGTGTGTGTATGCATGTAGCAACTGTGTGCCCCATGCTAACAGAGAGCTGAAGAGAGTGTCAGATCCTCTGGAACTGGATTTACAGACAGTTATGAACTGGCATGTGGATTCTGAGAATCAAATCCAGGTTCTCTGCAAGAGAAATCAGTTCTATTCAGAATCAATACATTTCTCCAGCCACAGCATTGAGTGTTTGGATACTTTAGAGCAAACCTTCCTACATGGAGACATTGCCACATTCATTTTAAGGCAATATAAGAAAATTTCAAGGCAAATCTCAGCAGGTACTGCATATAACTCGATCAATTATTTAAAATTTTATATCAAGACACAGAATACCTAAATAAGAACATAAAGAGATTAACTTTTCTTGTTGCCAGCATGAGTAAGCCGGAAGTATAAGCCTGAAGTAATGTGATGGGTAGAGATAGACATACAGTATGAAATGTCAATTCAAGAAATATGTACAACTAAATGAAAAAAATAAAACCAGAAGCCTTTAAAAACCAATGGAGGACCAACTTCTCCTTCATTATGTAGAAGCTTTTTTAAAAAATTGACACAGTGTCTCACTGTGTAGCTCTGACTGTCCTGTAATTCATTATGTAGACCAGGCTGGCCAGAAACTCACAGATATCTCCCTATTTCCATCATGCTGTGATATAAAGGGTGTGCCACTCTGCCCTGTTGAAACAGTTCTTAATAGGACACAAAACCATGAGGCACAAAATAAGCTTTACACTGTAACCAAATACATTTTGAGGAGCCATTATTTCAGAGTAAGTAGCATGAAAGTAAGTCTTAAAAATTAATTCTTGCTCAAATTATGTTAATTTTATTGCTTTGGACATAATAAGAGCTTGTTAAACTAAAACTGGTGGCAATCTTTTTGATCATTAATAGTCAGAAAAGTAAACAGTTTTACAAGTATACAAAGACGATTTATGAATGTAATATATTTAAAGCAAAGAACCAATTTCAAAGCATCTAAGGAATGTATGTACACCAACAAGAAGGAGACCATTGGGCAAATGTGAGCAAAAGAATTGAGGAATGGTCTTCATAAAAGAAAATCCAGCTAACCAAATAACTAAGAAAATGGAGCTCTGTTCTTCATAAGAATAGGAAAAACCCAAACAAAAGTGAGGAGATGCTGTATGCAAGCCCACTGGCACAAACTTTTAGTCTGAAAATGCCAGTGTTGAAAGCAAGGACCTGGCACTTGTCCAGTGCTGTCCTGATGCAGTGTGCTTTCACACCTGAATATGCCATTGTCACAATAGTGTCCATAAGAGCTAAGGTAGTGAAAGGAAACACAGGATAGCACTTTGTAAAATTATAAATAAAAGCATAGAGAAGCACTTATTACAAAATAAGAAGAGGGAGAGGAAGGGCTGTCAACATGTAGAAGTTCAAGATTTCCCTTAGACTTTGGTAAGAGTACCTACATGTATCTCATGTGTATAGTTTCATATTTGGGGACACACATACACACACAAATATACATATATACATATATATATATATATATATATATATATATATATATATCAAATCTAAAAAAAAGGGATAGACGGGGCAAGAGCATAAAGGTAGGGCTAGCATTCTGGAACATAGTGACAGCATGTGCCAAGGGCTTCTTGCCAATGGGGAGCAGGAGGGATTGGAGTGCTACTCTGAGGAGACCTATCCTGCTTCAAGTTCTTCACTAACAATTGCCTTTCAAAAGAATGGAAAAAAAAAAACATTTGTTCATAGTCTTGTATTAATATATTTTCTGTGCTGTGATAAAATACAATGATCAAGGAAACTTATAGAAGGAAGTGTTTGTTTGAGCTCATAGTTCTGGAGGGACAAGAGTTCATCATTCTGGGATGGAGGCATGGCAACAAGAATATGAAGCCGAGCATTTACATCCTCCACCACAAGCATGAAACAGAGAGAGCAAAATAATAGTGTGAGACTCTAAACTCTCAAATCCTGACCCCAGTGACATACATATTTTTTTCTCATTTATTTATTTTATTCACGTTACATCCTTGTAACCCCTTCCCTTCTCCCACCCTTTCTCCCCCTACTCTTCTCCTCCTCTTTTTCTTAGAAAAGGGGAGCTCCCTAATCCATTCACCTCAGCTCATCGAGTTGCATCAGGACTGAACATGTCCTCTTCCCTTGTGGCCTGTCAAGGCAGTCCTTCAGGGGAGCAGAGCAAAGTGTTCAAAAAGCTAACAAGTGAGTCCCTGTCCAGTGCAGTCCCTACTTCTCAGTTCATGCATGGTCCTTGGTTGATGTTTCAGTCTCAGCAAACCTCTCTGGGCCCTGGTTACTTGGCTCTGTTACTTCCCAGTCCTTTTCTCTTTTCTCCCACCATTCCCGAAGACTCCCTAAGTATCGACCAATGTTTGGCTGTGAATCTCAGCATGTTTTGAGGCACTGCTGAGTAGAATCTCTCAGAGGACAACTCTGACAGGCTCCTGTCTGCAGGCATAGCAGAGTATCGTTCATAGTGTCGGGGTTGGCACTCTCCAATAGGATGGGTCTTTGGTTGGGCCAGGCATGGGTTGGGCATTCCCTCAGTCTCTGTTCTCTCTGCTCTCTCTTTATCCATGCACATCTCATAGGCAGAGAAATTTTGGAGAATAAATTTTTGTGGGTGAGTTTGTGTTCCCTGCCCTTTACTAGAAAACCAGACTAGTTAGAGGATGTCCTCTCCAGTCTTTATGGTCTCTGCTACTAGGAGTCTCTACTTGAATCTCCGTTATATCTTCCCAGTATCCTACTCTGATTTATGTCTCCAGCTTGTCACAAAGATGTTCCCACCCTCAGTTTCTCTTTTCTCTACAGGCCTTCTGTCCTCTTGCCCTTTCTCTCTTCATGTCTGATCTCCACTCTCTTAATTCTCTGTGCCTGTTCTCCTACCTTGTTCTCTCTCTTCAGTCATTGACTTTGTCTATTTTATCTTCCCGTCACAGTGAGATTTATGCATCCTCACCTGGGTCCTCCTTATTACTTATCTTCTTTGGGTCTATTCCTCATAGTATGCTTATGCTGTACTATATGACTAAAATCCACTTATAGGTATATGTATCCACTATGTGTGTCTTTCGAGGTCTTGGTTACCTCACTCAGGGTGATCTTTTCAGTTTGCCAGCAAATTTCATGGGTTCTTTGTTTTTAATAGCTGAATAGTATTCCACTGTGTAAATGTGCCACAGTTTATCCATTCTTCAGTTGAGGGACATCTAGGTTGTTTCCAGATTCTGGCTATTACAAACAAAGATGCTATGAACATAGTTGAGCAAGCATCTCATTGTTGTATGGTGGGGCATCTTTTGGGTATATATATCCAGGAGGGGTAGAGCTAGGTCTTGAGGTAAAACTATTACCAATTTTCTGAGAAAGCACCAGATTGATTTCCAAAGTGGCTGTACAAGTTTGCACTCCCACCAGCAATGGAGGAGTTCTCCTCTTTCTCCACACTCTCACCAGCATGTGCTGTCTCTGGACATTTTGATCTTAGCCATTCTGATTGGTGTGGGATAGAATCTCAGAGTTCTTTTGATTTGCATTTCTCTGATGACTAAGGAAGTGGAACATTTTTCTAAGTGCTTCTCAGCCATTAGAAATTCCTCTGTTGAGAATTCTCTCTTTAGCTCTGTGCCCTATTTTTTTATTGGGTTATTTTGTTTATTGGTGTTTGATTTCTTGATTTCATTATATATTTTGGAATTAACCCTTTGTTGGGTGCAGGATTTGTGAAGATCTTTTCCCAGTCTGTAGACTATCTTTTTGTTCTGTTGACAGTGTCCTTTGCCTAAAGGGTTTCCGTTTCAAGAGGTCCCATTTATTAATTATAGATATTAGAACCTGAGTTGTTGGTGTTCTGTTCAGGAAGTTGTCTCCTGTGCCAATGAGTTTGAGACACTTCCCACTTTCTTTCCTAACAGAATTAATGTATCTGATGTTATATTGAGGTCTTTGGTCCACTTGGATTTGAGTTTTGTGCAGGGAGATAAAAATAGATCTATTTTCAGTTTTATACATGTACATATCCAGTTAGACCAGCAACGTTTGTTGAAGATGCTGTTTTATTTTTCTTTTCATTGTATGGTTTTGGCACCATTTTGAAAAGTAAAGTGACCATAGGTATGTGCGTTTATTTTTGGGTCTTCTATTTAATTCCATTGATCAATAGTCTATTTTTATGCCAGTACCATTCAGTTTTTATTACAATTGCTCTGTAGTATAGCTGGAAGTCAGGGATACCCCCAGAAGTTCTTTTATTGTATAGGATTGTTTTAGCTATTCTGTTTTTTTGTTTTGTTTTTGTTTTTCCATCTGAAGTTTAGAATTGTTCTTTCAAGGTCTGTAAAGAACTGTGTTGGTATTTTGATGGGTATTGTACTGAATCTGTAAATTTTCTTTGGTAAGATGGCCATTTTACTGTATTCATCCTACCAATCCATGAGCATGGGAAATCTTTCCATCTGCTGAAATGTTCTTCAATTTCTTTCTTTAGAGACTTGTCCTTGTAATATAGGTGTTTCACTTTCTTGGATAGAGTTATACCAAGATACTTTATATTATTTGTGGTTATTGTGAAGGGTATAGTTTCCCTAGTTTATATCTCAGCCAGTTTGTCATTTGTTTACAGGAGGGATATTATTATTTTTTAATTAATCTTGTATCCAGCCACTTTGCTAAAGCTGTTTCTCAGTGGCAGGAGTTCTCTGGTGGAAAATTTTGGGTCACTTAAGTATACTATCATATCATCTGCAAATAGCAATACTTTGACTTCTTCCTTCCAGATTTCTATGCCCTTGATCTCCATTAGTTGTCTTATTGCTCTAAGCTAGAACTTTAAGTACTATATTGAAGAGGTATGGAAAGAGTGTGCAGCTTTGTCTTGTCCCTGATTTTAGTGGGACTACTTTGAGTTTTTCTCCATTTAAATTGATGTTGGCAATTGGCTTGTAGTAAATAGCCTTCATTATGTTTAGGTATGGGCCTTATATCCCTGATCTGTCTAAGACTTTCATTATGAAGGGATGATAGATTTTGTAAAGGCTTATTCTGCATTTAATGAGATTATCACGTGATTTTTTTCTTTGAGTTTGTTTATATGTTGGATTACATTGCTGGGTTTTTGTATGTTGAACCATCCTTACATGCCTGGGATGAAGGCAACTTGATCATGGTGAATGATGTATTTGATATGTTCTTGGATTCATTTTGAGAGTATTTTATTGAATATTTTTTTCATCTATGTTCATGCATGAATTTGGTCTGACATTCTCTTTCTTTGTTGAGTCTGTGTGGTTTAGGCATCAGGGTGACTCTGGCTTCATAGAATGAATTTGGCAATGTTTTTTCAGTTTCTATTTTGTGGAATAGTTTTTAGGAGTATTGATGTTTGTTCTTCTTTGAATGTCAAGTAAAATTCTGTGCTAAGATCATCTGGACCTGGGCTTCTTTTGGTTGGGAAAATTTTGATGAGTGCTTCTATTTCTGTAGGGGTTATAGGATTGTTTAATCTCTTTATCTGATCTTGATTTAGCTTTGCTATATGAAATACATCCAGAAAACCACCAATTTTCTTTAGATTTTCCAATTTTTTGGAATGTTGGTTTTTGAAACAATACCTAATGATTTTTTTTTTTAAATTTCCTCAGCGTCTGTTGCTATGCCCCCCTTCTCATTTCTGATTTTGTTAATTTGAATACTCTCCCACTGCCTTTTAGTTTGTTTGGCTAAGGATTTATCTATCTTGTTGATTTTCTCAAAGAACCCACTCTTGGTTTCATTGATTCTTTATATAGTTCCCTTTGTTTCCAATTTATTGATGTAAGCCCTGAATTTGATTATATCTTGTCACTTACTCCTCTTTGGTTTCTCTGCTTCTTCTGCTCCAGATCTTTCAGGTGTGCTGCTAAGTTACTAGTATGGGATCTCTCCAATTTCTTTATGAAGGTGCTTAGTGCTATGAACTTTTCTGTTAGCACTGCTTTCATTGTGTCCCATAAGTTTGGGTATATTGTACCTTCAGTTTCATTGTATACTAGAAAGTCTTTAATTTCTTTCTTTATTTCTCCCCTGATCAATTGATTATTTAGTAAGGAGTTATTCACTTTCGCTGGGTTTGTAGGCTTTCTGTTGTTTCTCTTGTTGAGTTCCAGCTTTAATCCGTGGTGGTCTGATAAGACACAGGGGGTTATTTCAGTCTTCTTATATCTGTTGAGGGTTGCTTTGTGACCACCTACATATACGTTCAATTTTGGAGAAAGTTCTGTGAGATGTTGAGAAGGGGGTATATTTTCTTGTGTTTGAGTGAAATGTTCTGTAGATATCTGTTTTGTCCATTTGATTCATGATGTCTATTATTTTCTTTATTCCCCCAGTTTTATGCTAGAATGGCTACTCTAGCTTGCTTTTTGAGTCCATTTTCTTGAAAAAGCTTTTTCCTGCTCTTTACTTTGAAGTGTCTATCATTATTGCTGTGGTATGTTTCTTGTATGATGCAGAAAAATGGATCTTGTTTTGTATCCCTTCTGTTGCTCTATATCTTTATATTGAGGAGACAATGCCATAGATGTTGAGAGATATTAATGAACAGTTGTCATTGCTTCCTGTTATTTTCATGTTGGTGGTGGTAAAGTGTGTGTGTGTGTTTCCCCCTTTTTAGTTCTGCTAATGTGTGGTTATTAATTTCTTGTGTTTTCCTGGGTGTAGTTGGACTCCTTGTGTTGGCATTTTCCTTCTAGCATCTTCTAGGGGGTATGTGGTCTCTTTGTGTCTGTAAAATATCTGTCCAGGCCCTACTGACTTTCAGAGTTTCTGATGAGAAATCACATGTAATTCTGATTGGTTTGTCTTTATATGTAACCTGGCCTTTTCCCCTTGCAGCTTTTAATAATCTCTCTTTGTTCTACTTGATGTTTTGATTATTATGTAGGGGGTGATTTTTTTTTTCTGGTCCAATGTATTTGGTGTTCTGTAAACTTTTTGTATGTTTATAGAACTCTTTTTCTTTAGGTTGGGTAAGTTTTCTTGAAAATATTTTCTGGGCCTTGAAGCTGGGAATCATCTCCTTTTAGTCCTAATATTCTTTTGTTTGATCTTTTCATAGGGTCCCAGAGTCATTGGATGTTCTGTGTCAGGAACATTTTATATTTAACATTTTTTGATTGATGTATTGATTTCTTCAATCGTATTTTCTACCCCTGAGATTTTCTCTTCTGTCTCTTGTATCTGTGGGTGATTCTTGTGTCTGTAGTTCTTGTCCTCCTCCCTAAGTTTTCCATCTCCAGGATTGTCTCAGATTGTGTTTTATTTATTTCTTCTAACTCCCCTTTTAGGCCTTGCACAGTTTTATTCATTTCCTTCTCCTGTCTGATTGTAGTTTCCTGTATTGAAAATTTTTTCTTTAAGGGATTTGTTCAATTCTTTCATGTGTTTGAATGCATTTTCCTGTCCTACATTGAGAGGTTTATTTTCTTCCTTTAATCTCTCTCATTTTTATAACCTCAGATTTAAAATATTTTTCTTGCACTTCTGGTGTGATAGTATCTCTAGGGTTTGCTGTGGTAAGACCGCTGGTTTCCAGTGGTGCCATATGGCTCTGATTTTTGTTGCTCGTGTTCTTTCTCTGGCCTCTAGCCATCTGGTTGACTCTCGGGTTTACCTGCCTGGTTGTCCCTCTGCTGGGTTCACTGACTGTGTCCCAAGTAGGCCAAGCATCTGGGAATCAGGAAGAAGACCTTTAGGCTAAGAGCTGCTTTAGTGTTCCACAGGCCTTCACAGGATGGGGGACAATGAGCTTTTGGTCCTGAGGCTAGCTTGACTCCTCTCGGTACACTGTCTCTGCTGGGCTCACTGTTTGTGACCCAGGTGGGCCAGGCAGATAGGGAGCAGGCAGAAAGGTCTCAACTGAGAGTCCTTCCAGTGTACCACAGGCCTCCTTGGTGTCTTCAATATTTTAAAAATGTTTAAAAGTCCAGTGTCTCTTCTGAGACTTCAGACAATTTATTAATTGTAATTTCCTAGAAAATAAAAGACATATGCACATAATGACATATTCCAAGTATGAGGAATCAAGGCACCGTCAGTAGATATTGAATAAAAGCAAGACCAAAACGCAGTAAGGCAAACCTCAAATCCTGTATCTCCACACCTGGTACCTAAATTTTTAATTTCAAAGGGCTTAGTTTACTCTGTCCCTTCATCTTTGCTCTCTGAAACATTCATCTTTCTTGGTCTGGTTCTCCTCTTTGCATGTACTATTCTTGGCAAGAAGTCTCTTATTTCTGTCATCTCCTATATTTTGGGATCTCCACTGGAGTCCAGGTTTCATTTTCATTTGCTTCAGATGATGGCCTATCACAGCCTCTTTACCCTTGCAGAGCCTATATGAACAGACTACCCTGCCATATGCTGTCATGCCTCAATGGCTCTCTGAATCCATGGGGAAAGAATCTATGACGCCTTCGCTACTGGATCGTATTTGTGTCTAAATGCAGGCACCAGTTCTGTTGCCAGCTTGAGATGAGTCTTTACCTCTTGAATCATGCTAGCAACTGAGCTTTTATTCAGTTTATTTCTAGGATCAGAAAAAAAAAAACCAACAAACAACTATGTTCTCTTCCACATACTTTTTGGTTTAATCTTTTCCAAACGGTACCTTACCTTTGTTCCAGGGCACATAGTCCTCTCCCAAATGACACTAGTCTTCTTAACATGTACAGCTGTGAAATTAAGTTTTGGTATTCTATTTTTTCTCCCAAAATGTACATTTTGTATTTTTTGGACTCATATGCTTTTTATTTCTTATAGACCTGCATAAATACTATTCATAATAATGATGCCATAGTCTCATCTTAAAGAGATGAGACTTTGCATCTTAAAGTTTCCTTACCAAAGAAATGTATCTATTATTGTTAAATTTAGTCTCATGCAAGTCCACAGGACATGGAAAGAAAACAGCCAGATGTATAGCCAATGTATCACATTACTGTACTCTAAATCAATTATTAATATTAATCACCTTTAAAAACCTCTGCATTGAAAAAAAAAAAGAAAGATAGAGAACAATAGATCTTCAAGCCTGCTAACAGTAAGGGAAAGAATTGTTCCCTGAGGGGGAAGCAGCATTACAGGCCACAGAAGAAGAAGCAGCCACTCCTGATGAGACCTAATTGACTAGGATCAGAAGGAAGGAAAAGAAGACCTCCCCTATCAGTGGACTTGGGGAGGGGCACGCATGCAGAAGGTGGAGGAAGGAAGGGATTGGGACAGGAGGAGGGAGAGAACCACAGGGGGGATACAAAGTGAATAAAGTGTAATTAATAAAGAAAAAAAATAAAAAATTAATTAAAAAAAAAACCTCTTGAGATGGGCTTCCACAGTTTACACAACTCTCAGTATTATAGTCCTCAAGGCCCTTTCTAGAATAAGCCTTTAAGTTCTGCTTATAGCATTCCGTGGATTTTCTAGTCTAAAGTTCCAAAACCTTCCACATTTTTTCAGGAATCAATATTGACAAGTTCTTCAAAGCAACAGCCCATTCCTTAATACCAAACTTTGTATTAGTTCTTTTTCTATTGCTGTGATAAAATAACATGACCAGGGTGACTTAGACATGGAACATTATTTGGGCTCATGGATCCAGAGAGATACAACTCTATCATAATGGAGCAGCAATAATCAGGCATGGCAGCAGGAGAAGGAAGCTTAGAGCTCATATCCTTAACTAAAAATGCAACACAGAAAGAGAGAGAAGTGAGAGTACAGTGAGGTTTTAACCTTTGAAATTCCATTCCCAGTAATGTATTTTTCTCAAGCAAGGCCATGTCTCTTAAACCTCCACAAATAGCATAACTAACTGAGGACCAAGTTTCCAAATGGATGAGCCTATAGAGACATTTCTTATTTAAACCAACACAGTCTTTAACTTCTTTTTGACAATAATTTGACTCTCAATGAAATAAATCAAATATATCATGTTTTTGAACTGTAGATCTGAAAATACTCACTGCTAACAGCACAATGAGGTGCAACAATTAAGAGTCCAATTTTATTACACTTCAAAAAACTGTTTTTTTTTCTTCCCAGACATCATGCTAATGCTTATCATTCATTCCCAATAATAATTTGTACTCTCTCTGTTCTAGTAGCAATTCTTTTACCCATTGGGCACAGAACAGTAAAAATAACAACTACCAGCATAAATATTTTGGTAATATTCCAACAGCAACCTCAAAAGAATAAATGTTTTCTCGTGTGATATTTGAATGCATTTTGAGGTACCAACATTTCAGTGAAAGTTATTTTTTAAAACTTAGTTAAAATTTTCTTCAACTATATTGCTTTCATTTCTTGAGAATAAAAACTTAAACTAGAAATAGGTTATCTCTACATAACAGACAAAGCAGCTTTTCCTTTCCAATGAGAATCACTTGACCCCGTTCCTAATGCATGATTTATTTTCTTATCCCAATAGCATTGCACACATCCAAACTTTTGGGTAAAAATGGTTTCCAGTAAACTTCTGACCTCTGAAGTGATAGCTACTGTTTTCCCATCTCTTTTTTGTTAGAAGGATCAATTAATTATTAAATGAAAATTGGTCCAATTAAAAGTTGTGATCTTTGTCAGAAATATAGCCTTGTGAGAAAGTCAGTAATAAAACTAATAGAAGAACAAACTAAAACTATATATTGCAGAAATACAAATGGTACTGAATATTTTAATTAAAAATTTCCATGTCTGTTTTCTGATTTAACTGATACATATGGATAATTAAATATTATGAGCAGTTAAACATTAAGCAGTTACTTTGCAGTAAGAACTTAAGGTGGAGCATGCGGGAATCTAGAGAGCTTTTATGGGACACAGGGTTTGAATTCTCCCCAAACCTCATCCTGAGGCAGACTATAGGCAACTGTACATGTTCTGTTTGCGTCACAGCATGAGCACTTCCTATGCATGTGGCATTATTTTGCACATGGTTATTACTGGTTCTTTCCTCCAGATCTAACTAAACCTTCTCAGGTTTTATTTCTGGGTTTCTGCTCTTTTCCTGCTAACTTTCTTCTGTCTCTCAGAGTCCTGTTTCCCTGTTTTGCTCCAGAAGCCTGTTGTCTTTCATTAATTTTCCACAGTTTCTTGCTCCAAAGAGTGGAGTCACCCCATTTCATTGTTTTTCACACATGTTCCATCCTACCCGAAACAGTGCCATGTTTCCGTGTTGCATCCCCAACTCTAGTTTTGCCCTCTAAAATTGTTTTCCACACTACTGTGGATAAGTTTGCTAATGTAGGTGGATCTGCCTCTTGTCATAAAGCATTTTCCATCCTTGCACAGTCAGAAGCCTTCCCAAGGTCTGCTCTTTCCCTTCTTGGTGTGCATGTGCATGCGTGTGTAGGTCTCTGTGTGTGTGTTTTAAATTTGTTTGTTTGTTTGTTTGTTTATACCATACCTTCCTCTTACTCTAAGTTCCAACAGAACTGAACTGCAATCAGTTACCAGATCACCACATCCTTTTAGCCCTTTATTACATGTACTTCAGGAGACTTATTTTTTTTTAATGTATTCAGTGTGTGTATGTGTGTATGTGTTCATGCATGTGTGCCATAGCTTTTGAATGCAAGTAAGAGGACAATCGTTGGAAGATGTATTTCTATCTACCATATGGTTCCTGGAGATTGAACTCAGTTCATCGAGCTTGGCAGCAAACAGCTTTACCCACAGAGCTATCTCGTGAGTCCTTTATTTAATTTTTTTATCTGAACTTCATGTTCAAATTATATATATATATATATTTGATTCAATATGTATAAATTGTGTGCTGATCAAATCAAGTCAACTAGTGAGTCTATCTCCTACAGCATTTATCTTTTCTTTGTGGTGAGGGCATGCAGTATCCTCACTTCTATGTGTTCTGAAATGTTATGCATCATGAATTATGTTCACTCTGCCATACAACAGAATGCCACAAGCTGTTAGTAACTATTGTCATATGGCAATTTCAGATAAGGACATTGAGGTTCAAAGAGGGAAACCAGTTACCAATGGTTTCATGCTTGCCTGAGTGTTTGGAAGCAAGAACTTGCATTCTTCTTTTTCTTGTGTGCCTTTGCTAACAGTTTTTTTGAGAGGACTAGTGACATCTTTGTGTCATTGTACAGAATGGTCTTCTACCTTGGAAGCAGGCTATGACCACAGCATTTTTCAATGTTGATTTCTATAGTGGCCCCTGTGTAATCTCTTGCCCTTCTGGAGGCCTCTGGATTTCACTTAGTTGTGTCATACTCGTCCTCTCACATCTATGCAAGTGTATTTTCAGTGTGCAGAATGCATGCTCTGTTGGGGGTGATTTCATTTTTCAGGGGACATTTGGCAAAACCTTGAAGCAGTATGGTTGCAGAACTTAAAGAAAAATGCAACTAACATTGAGTGGGCTGATGCCAGAGATACTGATAATCACCATCCTCCATCCAACGCCAAAGTAGCATCTCCAATAAATACCATTTGGCCAGAAATAACAGGGGGCACAGATGCAGGAACTCTGGTTGCCACTGCTGCTATTCCCATTCAATCAGCAATGCCATGCTGGTTCAAGAGGTTAATCTCTGCCAATTCCTGGACCTTATCTAGTCTCTCTATGGTACACTCTTGGCTACAAAGGCCACCAAGCGTTCCTGAACTTTCCAGATTAACAACAAAATGTCTGGCCAAAAAAAAAAAAAAAAATGGTTGTAGAGTAATATCAGTTAAGTAAGAACTGCCAAGGGGGCGGAGCCAAGATGGCGACTAGCACACACAATTTCTGAGCGGTGGGATACCTGATCTTCTGAGTTGGAGAATGGAAGGACCCCCAACTCAGGAAAACCACAGCGAGGCTTTCTGAACACCAGAGAACATCGCAGGAGGTGAAAACTTTGGCCTCCGGTCACCTGGAGACTTGCTTGGGGAAGGAGAGAAACGATCCTTTGTTCTTGCTGCACTCCCTTCCCCCAGACCTCCTTCCTCCTCGGCACAGCGGCACAGAGGACTCAACTTTCTCAGCGCAGACCTAACTGCCTAGGGTATACAGCCGCTGAGACGGAGCCCCAAGCACTTTAGCGGCAGACAAAAGCCAGCAGTACGTGCCCCGTAGTCCCAGATTCGCGCAGCAGCTGCACCATCCTCCCAGGGCGCGAATCTGCTAGACACCATACTAGCTCCGCAGGATCGCAATCAATGATGGTACGGCCCGCCCAATCCCACAGTGACAGAGAATACGCTATATACTCACCAAAACCAGGCAGAAACGTCATACAACCTGGACACACCAGGTGCTGGACCTCCCAAGCTTGGAGAGCACAACTAAGAGATCCCAGGACTTCCCAGAAAGCATTGGGACTAGCAACCCAGTCTCCAGTTACAGCGGGATGTGGCAGCGGAGCAGCACTGAACTGGCGGGGCACCACAGCCCTCCAGTTTAAGACTAACCAGGGCCAAACCAGAGAACAGAGAGCCTGGTTATCCCATCTCTGCTGAAGTGACCACCCTGAAATCTCCAGCTGCAGCAAGACCTCAGAACCTGGCAGTGACAGCAGCACAGAACTGGCAGAACACATCAAAGAAGCAGGGCCAAACCAGAGAGCAGAGAGCCCCGGATAACAAGATCTCTGCCAAGAGACCTGCCTGTAAGTGAGTGCACCCTTGAGAATCTGCAGTTCCCTAGATCCTGGGTCCTTCTAAATCAGAAGCCAGGCATCGAACCCCCCTCCCACCCACATACCCACTTTGGGAAACAGAGGGGCACTAGGGACATTGAAGTTCCTGCCCTGTGGGCCTGATTGAGGAGCTAAGACAATTAATGCCAGAAATTGCGCTGCGATCATCCTTAGCGCCTGCGACATATACAGTGCAGAGCCCCTCCCACACACTCAAGGGTTCAACATTAGCCATCACTCTGTCCCTCGAGAAACTCATCCACGCACACTTACACACACAGACACACACACGCGCGCGCGCACACACACGCTTGCATTTGCCCCGTTTGCACCTGCGTACTTTCCTCCCACAGGTACAGCTAGTCCTCAGCACACGCTGAGAGTGCTCAGCTTCCTGAAGAACTCTCCAGACACCAGAGAGAGACAGCACCAGTCTGATCTGCAGAATCCAAAAACAAACAGGGAAGGTTTCATATAAGCCAATGGCCAGAGGTAGGCAAAAGAACACTTCCAACATAAATCAGGACATCATGACTTCACCAGCAAACCCCAAAATCGAAGGATACACCAATTCAGCAGAAGCACAGGAAAATGAATTTAAAGCCATGCTTGCCCAATTATTTGAGGCTCATAAGGAGGAAATGAACAAGTCTTTCAAAGAGATGGCCAGTCAATTGGAGGCAAAGAAAGAAGAAATAGACAATATCCTTAAAGAAACACAGGCAAACATAGCCAAACAAATAGATACACAAGTAGAGGAAAAATTAGTGGCATATAAGAAGGAAATGAAAAAAGAAATAAAGGCCATCGTAGAGAGACAGGAATCCAAATTCAAACACA
This sequence comes from Meriones unguiculatus, assembly GCF_030254825.1. NCBI lineage: Eukaryota > Metazoa > Chordata > Mammalia > Rodentia > Muridae > Meriones > Meriones unguiculatus. Next base: position 46,793,999 of record NC_083361.1, on the reverse strand, counting down.
TGAAAGAAATGGTGCAGGGCATGAAAACAGAATTAGAATCAATAAAGAAAACACAAAATGAGAAAACCCTTGAGCTGGAGAACTTGGAGAAAAGATCAGGAACCACAAAAGTAAGCATCACCAACAGAATATAAGAGATGGAAGAGAGAATCTCTGGAGCTGAAGACACACTTGCAGAAATGGATACTTCTCTCAAAGAAAAAGTAAAATCAGAAAAGTTCCAATCACAAAATATCCAAGAAATCAAGGATGCTATGAAAAGACAAAATCTAAGAATAATAGGAATTCATGAAAAAGAAGACTCCAGACTCCAAGGTCCAGAAAATATTTTCAAGAAAATCATAGAAGAAAATTTTCCCAAATTAAAGAAAGAGATGTCCATAAATATACAAGAGGCCTACAGAACTCCAAATAGACTAGACCAGAAAACAAACATATCACGTCACATCATAGTCAAAACACTAAATCTACAGAACAAAGAAAAGATATTAAAAGCAGCAAGGGAAAAAGGCCAAGTAACATATGAAGGTAGACCTATCAGAATCACACCGGACTTCTCATCAGAAACTATGAAAGCCAGAAGGGCCTGGGCAAGTATCATGGAGACTCTAAGAGATCACAAATGTCAACCCAGACTACTATACCCTGCAAAGCTTTCAATCAACATAGATGGAGAAAACAAAATATTCCATGACAAAACTAAATTTACACAATATCTACACAGCAAACCATCTCTACAGAAGATACTAGAAGGAAAACTCCAACCCAATGAAAACAAATTCACCCAAGAAAACAGGGCATACAGATAATATCCCAACAAAAATGAAAAGAAAACAAGCAATGAAACAGGGTTAGATCATCGACTCCATTACAAAAGGAACTAACATGCATTGGTCACTATTATCTATCAATATCAATGGACTCAACTCACCAATAAAAAGACACAGGCTAACAGAATGGTTAAGGAAACAGGATCCAACATTCTGTTGCATCCAAGAAACACACCTATGCAACAAAGACAAACACTACCTCAGAGTAAAGGGCTGGAAAACTGTTTTTCAAGAAAATGGTTCCAGAAAACAAGCTGGAGTAGCCATCCTAATATCTAATAAAATAGACTTTCAACCCAAGTTAATCAAAAAAGATAAGGAGGGCCACTATATTCTCATCAAAGGAAAAATCCACCAAGAGGACATCACAATCTTGAATATCTATGCCCCAAATACAAGAGCACCTACATTCGTAAATGAAACATTATTAAAGCTTAAATCATACATTGATCCTAATACCTTAATAGTGGGAAACTTCAACACTCCACTCTCACCAAGGGACAGATCAACTAGACAGACACCAAATAGGGAAATAAAAGCACTCACAGAATCCCTAAATCAAATGGACCTAATAGATGTCTACAGATCATTTCACCCAAACTCAAAAGAGTACACCTTCTTTTCAGCACCGCATGGAACCTTTCCCAAAATAGACCATATAGTGGGCCACAAAGCAAGCCTCAACAGATACAAAAGGATTGAAATAATCCCTTGTATACTATCTGACCACCATGGACTAAAGCTAGACATCAACAACAACAGAAACAACAAAAAGCCGACACGCACATGGAAACTGAACAACTTACTACTCAATGACAGCTGGGTTAAGGAAGAAATAAAGAAAGAAATTAAAGACTTCCTAGAATTCAATGAAAAGGAAGGCACAACATACCCAAATTTATGGGACACATTGAAAGCAGTGCTCAGAGGAAAATTTATAGCACTAAGTGCCTGCAAGAAGAAATTCGTAACATCACATACAAACAACTTAATGTCCCAACTGAAAACCCTAGAAAAAAAAGAAGCAGATACACCCAAGAGGAGCAGACGGCTGGAAATAATCAAACTAAGGGCTGAAATCAATCAACTAGAAACAAATAAAACTATCCAAAGAATCAATGAAACAAAAAGCTGGTTCTTTGAGAAAATCAACAAGATAGACAAACCCTTAGCCAAACTAACTAAAAAGCAGAGAGAAACTATCCAGATAAGCAAAATCAGAAATGAAAATGGGGACATAACCACAGACATTGAGGAAATCCAAACAATTATTAGGTCATACTACAAAAGCCTATATGCCACAAAATTTGAGAATCTAAATGAAATGGATAATTTTCTTGAAAGAATACATCTACCAAAACTAAGTCAAGATCAGGTAGAAAGACTGAACAACCCTATATCTCCCAAGGAAATCGAAGCAGTCATTAACAGTCTCCCCTCCAAAAAAAGCCCTGGACCAGATGGCTTCAGCGCAGAATTCTACAAGACCTTCAAAGAAGTGCTAACTCCAATTCTCCTCAAGCTATTCCACAAAATAGAAACAGAAGGAACACTACCAAACTCATTCTATGAAGCCACAGTCACCTTAATACCTAAACCACACAAAGACCCAACAAAAAAAGAGAACTTTAGGCCTATCTCTCTTATGAACATTGACGCAAAAATACTCAATAAAATACTTGCAAACCGAATCCAAGAACACATCAAAGATATCATCCACCATGACCAAGTAGGCTTCATCCCAGGCATGCAAGGGTGGTTCAACATACGGAAATCCATCAACGTAATCCACTACATAAACAAACTGAAGGAGAAAAACCACATGATCATCTCCTTAGATGCCGAAAAAGCATTTGACAAAGTCCAACACCCATTCATGTTTAAAGTCTTGGAGAGATCAGGGATACAAGGCACATACCTAAACATAGTAAAGGCAATATATAGCAAGCCTATAGCTAACATCAAACTCAATGGAGAGAAACTTAAATCAATCCCACTGAAATCAGGGACAAGACAAGGCTGTCCATTGTCCCCATATCTCTTCAACATAGTACTTGAAGTCCTAGCCAGAGCAATAAGACAACTAAAGGAGATCAAGGGGATGCAAATCGGAAAGGAAGAGGTCAAAGTGTCACTATTTGCAGATGATATGATAGTATACATGAGCGACCCCAAAAATTCAACCAGAGAACTCCTTCAGCTGATAAACACCTTCAGCAAAGTGGCAGGATACAAAATCAACTCAAAAAAATCAGAAGCCCTCCTATATACCAAAGACAAAAGGGCTGAGAAAGAAATTAGGGAAACAACACCCTTCACAATAGCCTCTAATAACATAAAGTACCTTGGTGTGACTCTAACCAAGCAAGTGAAAGACCTGTTTGAGAAAAACTTCAAGTCTCTGAAGAAAGAAATCGAAGAAGATATCAGAAGATGGAAAGATCTCCCGTGCTCATGGATTGGTAGGATTAACATTGTGAAAATGGCCATACTGCCAAAAGCAATCTACAGATTCAATGCAATTCCCATCAAAATACCAACTCAATTCTTTACAGACCTTGAAAAAAAGATTCTCAGCTTCATATGGAGAAACAAAAAACCCAGAATCTCCAAAATGATCCTGTACAACAACAGATCATCTGGAGGTATCTCCATTCCTGATCTCAAGCTGTACTACAGGGCAACAGTAATAAAAACTGCATGGTATTGGCATAGAAACAGAAAGGAGGATCAATGGAACCCCATAGAAGACCCAGAAATAAATCCACACACCTATGAATACTCGATATTCGACAAAGAAGCCAATTCCATTGAATGGAAAAAAAACAGCATCTTCAACAAATGGTGCTAGACCAACTGGATGTCTACATGCAGAAAAATGAAAATAGATCCATATTTATCACCCTGCACAAAACTAAAGTCAAAGTGGATCAAGGACCTCAACATAAAACCAGATACCCTAAATCAATTGGAAAAAAAAGTGGGGAACAGCCTAGAACTCATTGGCACAGGAGACAACTTCCTGAACAGAACACCAACAGCACAGGCTCTAAGAGCAACAATCAATAAATGGGACCTCATGAAACTGAAAATTTTCTGTAAAGCAAAGGATACTGTCATCAAAACAAAAGGACTGCCTACAGATTGGGAAAGAATCTTCACTAACCCTTTATCTGACAGAGGACTAATATCCAGTATATACAAAGAACTAAAGAAGCTGAAAAGCAGCAATCCAAGTAATCCAATTAAAAAATGGGGAACAGAGCTACACAGAGAATTCTCGACAGAGGAATATCGAATGGCAGAAAAACACTTAAAGAAATGCTCATCCTCATTAGCCATCAGGGAAATGCAAATCAAAACGACCCTGAGATATCACCTTACACCCATCAGAATGGCCAAGATGAAAAACTCAAGCGACAACACATGCTGGAGAGGTTGTGGAGAAAGGGGAACCCTCCTCTACTGCTGGTGGGAATGTAAACTGGTACAACCACTCTGGAAAGCTATCTGGCACTTTCTAAGACAAATAGGAATAGTGCTTCCTCCAGACCCAGCTATACCACTGCTAGGTATATACCCAAAGTTTGTTCAAGTACACAAAAAGGACACTTGCTCAACCATGTTTATAGCAGCTCTATTTGTAATAGCCAGAACCTGGAAACAACCCAGATGTCCATCAATGGTGGAATGGGTACAGAAATTGTGGTATTTTTATACAATGGAATACTACTCAGCAATCAAAAAGGAGGAAATCATGAAATTTGCAGGCAAATGGTGGGATCTAGAAAAGATCATTCTGAGTGAAATATCCCAGAAGGAGAAAGACAAACATGGGATATACTCACTTATATAGACCTATAAGATATGATAAACATAATGAAATCTATACACCTAAAAAAGATAATCAATTGAGCGGACATGGGGTAAGATGATCAATCCTCATTTAGAAAGACAGATGGGATGTGCATTGAACGTATGACAGGAGTCTACTGAGCGCATCTGAAAGACTCTAACTAGCAGTGTTTTCAAAGCAAAGACTCATGACTAAACCTTTGTCAGAGTACAGGGAATCATAAGAAAGAAGGGGAGTTAGTCTGATGGGGAAAAGATAGGAGCTCCACAAGAACCAAATATATCTGGGCACAGGGTCTTTTCTGAGACTGACATTCAACCAAGGACCATGTATGGATATAACCTAGAACCTCCACTCAGATGTTGCCTGTGGTAGCTCAGTAACCAATTGGTTTCCCAAAGTGAGGGGAACAGGGACTATTTCTAACAGGAACTCTATGACTGGCTCTTTGGTCTCCCTGCCTGCAAGGGAGGAGCAGTCCTGTTAGGCCACAGAGGAGGGCTTTGCAGCCAGGCCTGAAGATACCTGATAAAACAGGATCAGATGAATGGGGAGGAGGTCCCCCCTATCAGTGGACTTGGAAAGGGGCACGGTGGAGATGAGGGAGGGAGGGAGGGAGGGACTGGGAGGGAATGAGGGATCGGGACACGGCTGGGATACAGAGTTAATAAAATGTAACTGATAAAAAAAAAATAAAAAAAGAAAAAAAAAAGAAAAAAAAAAAAAAGAACTGCCAAGAGACATGGTGCAGGAAATATCAGGCTCTGGTACTAGGAAGGGAATGCCTTAGCCCTGGGGAAGTACTGACCACACATGCTCTCTTCATTTCCTAGAGCCAGCAGTAGTAACTGCACCAAACAATGCTGTGCTGACAGCTAAACCTCTATAGGGTTGGTTACCTTGTCCATGTAATATGAAAGAAAATTAACAAGTTACAGCGACCCTGATTTTGCTGATCCTGCCAGTCTAAGCTATGGCTCTTAGCTGCCCATGGATTGCATAAGTGCAGCTGCTTCTTAAAAGGTCCTGTGGGCCTTGTGTCATACCATGTGTGGTACTGGGTTTATGGCTCCTCAGAGAAGCTGCACATGCAGTTTTATCAGATACTGTGATAACAAATCTTAGAGTGGAGTGCCCTCTCTTTCCTTTGGCTTCTTTATTTGTAAGTGAACCATGGAATGTTACCATATTGGAAAGAGAGGCGTTTTTGAGACACCCATTTCTTTTTATTTATTAACAAGTACCAGTGATCAGAATATAAGCTTGAAATCTTTTGAGTGAATTTTGATGTTTAGGGTGTGGGCATGGGCATTATCTGGACTCTCTAATGGATTACATCTCTATGACTTTCTTGAAATTGTCCAAATCTAGTAAGACTGAGTTGAGGAGCATGATGGTCGTTACTTGAATGCTGCTTTCCTTTATTCCTGGGTCCTTCCTCTCTCACATCCAAGTACTAACCAGGCCTGACCTTGCTTAGATTCCCAAGATCAGATGAAATCAAGAGTATTCACAGTGGTATTGCTGTACAATTTCTCCCCTCTCCCACCTTCCTCTCATTTCTTTCTTTCTGTCTGTCTTTTTATTTTTTTTAAGCTGACAGTGGCTTTGAACTCATGATGTTCTTGCTGAAATCATCTAGGTGCTGAACTTACACGTATGTGCCACCATGCATGGATTATTGGAGCATATCTACAGTGACCATAAGTAGCTTTCATATTAAACTAACGAAAGGACTTTAGACAAGCAACTTCTGGGAAAAAGAATTAGCATTGGTGACAGAATGAAGCATCCATAACAGTTTGAAATTGGAAAGGAGCAATCCAATAAAACAGGCGAGTTACCAAAGTCACTTTTAGATGTCCTCTTCTACCCTTCTCTCCTAATATGTAATGGATACTTCCTCCAGAAGATCAGTCGTATTTCATGTTCAGAAAAGCCCTTAACAACCTGAGAGATAAAAGCCACAGATTTGATGATTTGTCATTGAGGGTCATTATCCAGTTACAGCATATATATTTTCTGTTAGTAAACCATGCTATAGAGACTCACATCCACACTACTGATAGAAATGTTTCCTCTGTTGGAAGTTTTATGATGGAGAGTTAAGAGTTAGAAAGTTGACTCTGAAAGCATTCAGATTCCTACTAATATGAACAGGATTATCTTCAACTTGAGTCTTTCTAACTTATTGTTGGGCACTGGCAAAAAGAGGAAATTGGAGAGGAAGAAAAAGAATGGGGAATGAGAATGTTAGGGAAAAAAAAAAACTGAGCCATCTTAGAAGGGCTCAGGCCTGGGATTTGGAGATTAAGCTTATGTAGATTTGGGCATCCTTTTTGACTCCCATCTCCCATTACCACTGTAACATTATCACTGTATACGTCACATAAAAAAACCTCATAAATGCATGGTATGCATGTATTAATAAGCAAAAATGTTACATATTAAAAGTTGTCCTTCTAAGAAAAGGAAAACATGAAAATGGGGAGATGGCAACATCTTTCACCCTAGACTCTGAAACAGAAAGCGTCCCAGGAATGCCTTTGGGTAGTGGCAGGTGCAGAAAAGAAAAAAAACAACTTGCCAGGGAGGAAAGAAAGTGGCTGAGGACTGTCCTTGGCCAGACAAACATCCCTGGTTGTGCTTGTTGTATTATAGCTAGAACATTCTTATGCACACTAAACCATGAAACATTTCTGGTTATTGAAATGCTAGTAAATGCCTACTCAGGTGTTTTAACTTGGGGTCTGTAAGATGGAGAGTAACTTTTGAAGTGACAGGAGAAACATAAATCCTAATCAAGATTTTTACTCCTTATAGTTCCTGGGGCATAGGGTACCCCGGGATCATTTTCATAGAAGACAGAGAACATGTAAGGAAAAATTGAGCCAGGAGCTTATAGATATTCCTATTTGGGTGCAAAATACTATCCTAGCAGATTGAAAGCAAGCAGGCATAAAATTGGAGGAAGGCATGATGAGCTGAGAGGGATTCACTGCTGTATATATCCGCAGATCAGTGTGAGGGTCAACAGGGTTAATTATGGAGGTTATAACTACTGCATAAAATGTGGGTGGTTACTAGAAATGTTTTATAAGGCAGCTGAGGACCACACTAAACACCTAAGAGGAGACAAGGAACAGGAAGCTGATGCTTGTATGAAACAGTTCAACTTACATTCAAAATGACTGCCAGGGCAACACACAATCTGTAAGCATTCTCTTCAAAAGGTCAAAATATGAATGACTAGAGGAACTTCCAGATATCTACAAAGAAATCATTGACTCTCACCAATAAGGAGCAGCTCGGTCCCAGATCTCCTGGGATCCTATCAGCGTACGAAAGCATCAATCTGCTTTTGTTAATTGGGCTCAAGTGTGGTCTCTGCAACTATACTTATGATATTGAGTTGGATTTTATAGTCTGACAAAAGCATGCCTGTTGGAGGTAGAGCCTTCTGGCTTACTAGATATACTTAATATAACTAAAATCAGCAATAGGCACAGTTTCATGATACTGTTAGCAGGATAGAGCCCATAGATTGGGATCTTCAATGTCCATTATCTGAACTCAAATACCCATTCATGCTGCAAACTCCACTCAAGGAGCATTCTACAAACACCAGTGTTAATCTAGAACTAACACTGAAATTGTACTCCAGGTGTGATTTCAGAATTAAATATCTAAAATTAGTTGTTCAGATTGAAATAAAACAATGCAGAGGAGAATTCTATAGAAGAAATCCAAAACAATGCTAGAGATAAAACCAGTTTATTAGAGAACAATGTTGTGATCTGTTTCTTTTTAACTATTAGTTATATTATTTTTTTAATTATATCTAAGATTTTTTAAAAGGAAAGAAGAATGTTAACGAATGCTAGATGATTTTTTTTGGAGATTCCCATAAAAGGAGTTTTTAACATTTTCTTGAAAAGAAAGTCTATAATAAGTGTGTGGCACTATTTTTAGAGACCCTTTTGGGAACTAAGCAAGATCTGAACTTTCAGAATAATTTTCTTTTGTAAAATTCTTAAAAGTATTTATTTATTTATTACAATTTATTCACTTTGTATCCCCCCTGTACCTCCCTCCTTCCTCCCCTTCCAATCCCTCCCTCCCTTTTCTCCTCCCTTGCCCCTCTCCAAGTCCACTGAAGGGAGAGGTCCTCCTCCCCTTCCATCTGACCCTAGCTTATCAGGTCTCATCAGGACTGACTGCATTGTCTTCCTCTGTGGCCTGGTAAGGCTGCTCCCCCTTCAGGGGAGGTGATCCAAGAGCCAGCCACTGAGTTCATGTCAGAGATAGCCCCTGTTCCCCTTACCAGGGCATACATTTGGAGCATGATCTGGCATGGGCTGCATCTGTACAGGGGTTTTAGGTTATCTCCATTCAAGTGACAACACATGCTGGAGAGGATGTAGAGAAAGGCGAACCCTGCTTTATTGCTGGTGGGAATGTAAACTTGTACAGAAAAATTTTCAAGCCTCAACCTATGGAGAATGTGCACCCACTCAGCTCATTCTCTGCAGGACATCCCAGAAATTCATGACTGCTAGGCCTCACTATTTTCATAACACAAATTCATTCTAAGAAGCTAAGTAGTTCATCAGTATTTCTCCTATTCTTGGTAGCAAATAATGCTGCCATTTCCCCAAATGTCTTGCCATACCTTGTCTCACCACACAAATCACCCATGCTCAAAAGTTCAGCTTTGTCTGTGAAGCAAGAATTTCAACATAAAATGCATGCTTCTCAGACAAATGAAATATCAAAAGTCATGAACAGTTAAGGGGAACATGGATCTGTTGATCTTTTGGAACTCTGGTCCCTTCCAGGTCTTTCTATTTCCCCCTTCTTTCATAACATTCCCTGTACTCTGCCCAAAGTTTGGCCGAGTCTCAGTCTCTGCTTTGATACCTGGATCATTAAAGTATTTCCAAGAGAATGATACCCCAACCAAGGACAATGCATGGAGAGGACCTGAAACTCTGGATCAGATGTAGCCCATATATTCAGTCTCCAAGTGGGGTCCCTAATAAGGAGAGCAGGGACTATCTCTGGCATGAACTCAGTGGCAGGCTCTCTGATCACCACCCCCTGAGAGGAGCAGCCTTGCCAGGCCTCAGAGAAGACAATGCAAACACTTCTGATGAGACCTGCCTGATAGGCTAGGGTCAAATAGAAGGGGAGGACGACCTCCTGTATCAGTGGACTAGAGGTGGGGCATAGGCAGAGATGAGGGAGGGTGCAGCAGATGGGATATAAATTGAATAAATTGAAACAAATGATAAAAAAATTAAAAAAGAGGGACATGGATGCTCTAGGACATGGATGCTCTCGGACATGATGACCCTCAGCTTTTTTTTTTTTTTTTGTCAGAAGATCTGCAGTTTTGATAATCTATTACAGAGATTGAAATAATTATCATGAATGAATTTTCCTGAATGACCTTTTGGAAGTAGTTTGCCTTCTTTGAATGTAAATTAGATTTTAACAAAAAGGCTGATAAGTGAGGCTGTGGATCTACTTCTGTATGTGATAAATGATGCTTCAAAATAGTAGATGAATCTAAGCTTTAAATAGGAATCCAGAGTAGTTGGATTCAAATCTTATATGTCCTCCACCTGCTGTCTACTCTTAAACCAATCAATTTGTTTGCAAATTCCAGTTTTCTTTTTGTTGAACTGAAGTCAATCGCACCCCCCTTGTACCCTCCCTCTTGTGGTCAAGAATGATGTGGTCCATTGTCTGCAGGATGTTTGGCACATTGCTGGACTTCCTAGGCTCAAGTGGAAGTACACCTATTTTCAGCTGCAGTGTTCTGTATTCAATTCCGTTTAGCAACTTGAACTCAGAGAGAAACAGTTAGTTGTAAATGATTATACCATTCTCTGTGAGAATTCAATGACATATTTAAACTTGATTTACTCACTTTCAGATGGAGACATAGACTCACATTTTCTCATTTAGAAGATGGGACAGAGAAAGACGGTTTCCTGTCCTTTCCTTTCCCAGAACCATTTATCTTTCAAGCTGCTACATATTTCTACTGGGCAAAGCCTGCTGCTGTAGAGAAATGAGGAGGTGGAGATCTTGGCACAGTGCCATATGTCATCTCTGCAGGTTATCTCTATCGCCATACAGTTTTGAATATTTAATCATTCCTTATTATGCCCACAACCAAGGTACTTCTCACAATAATGAGATAGGAGGGTTGTATGGTTTCTCTCCTCTGTCTTGTGTATGTACAGTCAATGTATATATGCATGCAAGAGTGTGTTTATATGTGGTGGTCAGAGGTTGACATTAAGTGTCTTTGATGGCCCTCTGACTTATTTTTGACATAAAGCCTAGACCTCACTGATTGGCTACACCAGCCAAGGAGATCCAGAGATCTGTCCATATCAGATTACCCTACATTGATTTTTTTTTTGCATTTGTGTAAAAATTGGTATGCCCTGAAATATTGAGACATATTCTCAACTATTTAAAGACTACTGTCTTAATTATCTTTAGCTGTCAACATAGTACATACCTAGACATGCCTGGTAGAGGAAACCCTAAATAATTAACTGATCCTATCAGATTAACTTGTGGGCAAGTCTGTGGGGGAATTTTCTTAATTGTTAATTGATGTAGAAGGGTCCCAGCTCACTGTGGCCAGTGCTATCCCTAGGCAAATGGGCTTGGGCTGTGAGAGAATGCTAGCTGAACTGGGCCTGTAACCAAGCCAGTAAAATAGTGTTCTTTTGTTGGTTTCTGCTTCAAGCTCATGCCCTGTGTTCCTGCCTTGGCTTTCCTTCATAATGGACTATAAAGTGTAGGAAAAAAATAGATGCTTTTTTCCCAAGCTGCTTTTTTTCATTGTGTTTATAACAGCAACAGAAAGCTAAATAGAAGAGTTACCTTCAGAAACAACCAAGCACAAAGAAGTAGAGTTGGAACAGGATTCAAATTATCACAGAGATGTAGCAGTGTATACTGGGGAAAAAAATCACATTTGGCTATAGCTTCATTTTTAAAGCTGTTCCATGCCAAACTTAACCTTTGATATGTAGCTTTATTTTTAAAATTGGGGACAACATGCTGCAAGAACCAGAGTAGAAACTGAGAAAGCACCTCATACAGCTGAGCATATAGAAGATGCTATGTCTCATGCTTGCTCTCCCTCTAAATATAATCTTCTGGGAGGTAAAATGAGGCATATTTACAATAAAACCTAAAGCCCCAAATATAATTTCCATATAATGCTATATGATGCTGTAAATAGGGTTTTCAAGGTGAGGGAACAGGATATTGGAGACACCTCAGAGCCCTTCATTTGTCACTTCTTGTGATGACTCTGGTCCTAATTTTAATATAGAGCTAAGCTTGTATTTTCTTTTCTTTTTAGTTTTGAATTTTATAGAAATGGACTTGTTTATATATATATATATATATATATATATATATATATACTAACATTATATATATTATATTATAATATATATAACATTATATCATTATATATATAATACATATTATATATATAATGTTAGTATTTTGGAACACAACCTGCTTCTGGGTTACCCAGCAACCTATGACATCATCATATGTTGCCAGCCAGGTGGTCACACCTGGAAGGCATGGTTACTGTGCCCCCTTAAAAGAGCCGATCCGACAAGTGGTCACTCTCTTACTCACTTACTTTCTCTCTCTTACTTTCCCCCTCTCTCTCCCTCTCTCTCTCTGGGGTACCCCCCCTTTCCCTTTTCCCCCTCTTCCCCCACCATGGCCCGCTACCCACATCCTCCATATCCCTCCTAATAAACCTCTCGCAGAGAATATCGGTTGTCCCCCTGCTTCCATTTTTAATTTATAACATATATAATTTTGCATGCTGCGATTTTCAAGGTTTATTTCATTCTGCTCATGCTCACTTCTCTGCATTCGTAGTCTTCTCTGCGCATATTCCACTGGTCATTGACACAGCCTCAAGATGAAGAGTTTATGAATTGAACCCATCGTAGGATGCCGCCGTGGTCTCTAGTCCTTATGTGTTCCCTCACACAACGCATTGTATTTGGGATGAGTGGGTGTGGTTGACGTGAACTTGTCACATGTACTTGCAGTCAGAGAAGTTACTACATGAATCCAATGTTTCAAGTGGATGTAGAAGGCATACTTTCAAACATGATGAGTGGAAAATGTTTTGCTCTAAGCCTACAGCATTTACTAAAGCTAGTCTTATCAATTTCAGCCCCTGGCTGGGCTTATAGGTGTCTTGCAGGTGTCTTTATTCAGCCTTTCCTAAGGGCAAACTGAAATGAGAAGCCCTTTATTCACCATTTTACCACCCAGTTGGAAGAGAGCTAGTGTGAGATACAACGTTTTTTATATGCTCATCTGGTGTCAGTCAGCTCCCAGTGTTATGCATGAAATGCTAAGTAACCTTCCCCCAAAAGTTGAAGTCTGCAATACAAAAGGAGAGGCATTTGCAGGTGGGCCTCTCTAAGAGGCTCTAAGAGTTGGATAAAGTCACAAGGCAGGTCTTCAAGATGAGGTTGTTTTGTTTTTGATAAAGTCACTTTTTAATATTAAATAGTGTTTTGCCACAAAGCCTTCCACTCAAGAATTAAGAAGTACACTACCTTTCAGTTGTGTTTGTGTGGAATATTTCTTTCACCTGAATTCTTTCTTTAAGGTTGGATATCAGGCATGCTGTCTTCTTGCTGTATTTTACTAATTCAACCTACTTTCTGTATATTTGTTTGGATTTTATACAAATACTGTCAATAAAATCAGCCCTTGTCTTCTAGCCATTTGTAGTTTATTTCCATTTCTTGATTTCATGGGTTAACAAAGCTTCCCACGACCGTCGAATGGCCTCAGGGGAGAGTAGAGGGCTCATCCTTGTCCCATTCTCAGTGTTCTGCAGAATGAAGTTTGTATGGACACTTTATCCAATTGAGGAAGTGCATGCAACTCTTAGTAAGAAAAGGGCCTCAAATCCCTCTGGTTATTAAATTTTATCATGCATTTATTTTCTGTGATAAATTTTGAATTTAGGGCTTTGCACATAAGAGGTGAGTACTCTAGCACTGAGCTATATCCGAAGTCACTTTCTGTATTGAAATAGTCCATGAATGTTCTTTCATTCAGATGATACAGTAAATGGAAATGGCTGACTGCAGCCTGAAATAAGCAAAAGCAGTGATGTGGAATAGTCTTGTGTACAGGGCAGATTTCACTGGCTATTATTCTGCTTATCATTCCTGGAATGAATACATGAGATATTTGGACAAGTAATTTACCTTCTAAATGCTGTTTTCTTGTCATATTTTGGAAAGTTGTATTTGCTTTATATAAGCAGGATGCCTATAAAGACCATGGGAGAACTAGGCAGAGTTGATGGGGCTTGCTCCTTAATCTGTGGCAGAATTAACTGGCAATCCAGCTTGCCTGGGGTTTGCTTTGTGGGCAGATTTATAATTACAGTTTCCATTTCTCTAATAATTACAGGATTCCCAAGGTTCTATTATTAGTGGTGTTTTTCTCTTGTTTGTCCATTTCATCTAAAATTTTAAGCATCTTGGCATTAACAGGCTGTAATTTCCCCTAAGCTTTGTGTTACCCCTGTGACGGCTCCTTCTGAGACACCCAGTCCTTTTTAGGTCCATCACAGTTAAGGATTGTTGTTTATAGTCTTTTCAAGATTCTTTTATGCTTCTCTATCATGCTTTTGTTTTCTTACTCATTTATTTCCATATTTTTTTTTATTATTGCCTTTCTTTGTAATTTAATTGTGAGGGTCTTAAATTTGCTGTTCTTGCATTTCTTACAGTGTGGACTCACTCATTTTCAGTCTTTCTTTGCTCCATAAACTCTCTTGTAGACTTTTATCCCTAGTTTTACTCTTGTAGCTCATCTATATCATCTTGTAGATTCCATTAGGGTGTCTTGATCTAAATATTTTGTTATGGAGCTATGTTTGATCCTACATGTCAATTTTCTATGTAACATTTTTAGTGTAATTGTTTTAATATTGTGAGAACTGTTCTGTGGTGACTTCTTTTGATAAAATTAGAAGCATGGCCAGTTTTGTTAGATGTCCTTAGTGTGTGGATACCATGTGCTCTGGGTTATTAAAGGCAAGGTTGCACCCATATTAGCCCAAACTCTTTTGCTGCAGGTTAACTAGTTTTTGTTGTTTGTTATCTTTTGAGATCTGGCATACTACTCTTCCCATTACTGTAGGCTTTTAATATGTAACGTTAAGCTTTTCTTCATTCATTTAAAAATGGTATCATGAGGTGACTTTAAATCTAAAACTGACATGTGTTCCTGACAACTCAGATTTTCATTTCCTGTGCTGTCACTTTCCGGTGCAATGTCATTTGTAGAGTCTCCCATGTCAGATCAAAAGAGACACTCTTTCCTTTGTTAAGCATTTCCATAGAATACCCTTTAAAGCTTTTCAGTAGTTATTCTGAGGTTGAATTTCCAGTGATCTGACTTCCTCTTTATGTTATTCATTTGTTTTTGAGCCAGGGTCTTGGACTGTAGCTCAGGCTAATTTCTAACTCCAGTTCCTTCTGAGTTGTATCTTAAGTGCTATAGCTATAGGCTATAAGCCACTCCTGATTTACTTGCTGTAAATTTACTTTTAATACAAATCTCTGGAAATGAGTGTTTGGGTTTATGACACCCCTCAGGCCAAGTTTACCATTCTTCCAGTGACAGCCTTACACAGGTTGGAAGCTGCTCTCATCATATCCAAGGCTTCTCTTTTCTGGGTTAATTTTTACATGCTCCAGCTGCTTCACATATAAATGACATAATAGTTAAAACTCCAAATTGCTGACAGCATCCGGACAAACATAATAAAAGAACAAAGTATGCTTGGTCTTTGCCTACAGCTCTCAGTGATACAGACACACACTGTACATATGACAGCAGCCCCATGAGATAAAGTCACGTGGCAGACTCATAGCTGTTTCAGTTTGTGAAAGCATTTTTGAGAACATGGCCCAAGGTTGAGTGACTGTCTTCTTCACTCATGGTTAGAAATCTCAGTGAGCTGTTTTTGACAGACAGAGGCATACCTCACAACCTGCAGAAAAGCCCCAGGGTTAGCTTACAGAGATGCTGCCTACCTGGAAGCTCAGGGCAGGTGCATGTGGAAAGTGGTGGGTCCAGCTTGTGTGGACAGCCTGTTCTCAGGAGCAGGAATTTTCCTTGCTGATCAGGATTGCCTTGTGCAAAAGTGGACCAATTGTGAGGACAACAGTGGAACAGGCTGTTGTGCAGTGGCTTCATGAGGGTTCTGATCTTATTTGAAATTCTGCATGGACTGTCTAAAGCAGGTCCCTGAATTCTGCTTTTGACATCACCAATCCGGGCCATTTCTTTTGGCAGTTTTTGAGATCCATTTCATTCCTGTCATGTGCCTCCTGGGTCATGTGTACGTTCTTGTCATTGTTCTAGTCCTGCAGAGGAATTAAGAGACAGATGATGTCCCTTAGGCTGTTTGGAGCATCCAAACTGAGTCCTTCTGAATATCTTCCCAGCTACAGTATCCAAGCCTTTGTTTTGTTTTGCTTTTCTTTGCTTATTTTTGTCCATGCCTCAAACTTGTATTCCACATTCAGTTCCAATGAGTTATGTAGTTTTCAACATATAGTCAGAAACTCCAATTTTTTTTCAGTGGTAAATGTCTTTACTCATTTTCTGTTGCTACCATTAAAGAGGATGAAAAATTTGTAAAGCAAAACGGATTATTTTCTCTCACAACTTTGGAGGCTAGGAAGTCCCAGTTCAAGTTACCAAGTTATACCTGAACTTATCTGGCAAGGGCTTTTTGCTGTGTCATAATACAATTGATTGCATCAGATGCCAGGAAGTATTAGCATACATGGTTGGGATCAGGTACAAGGGACAACTACTCTCAAGTTAAGTAATCTAGTCCTAAGACATCTAACCTACTCTCACAATGAGCCCTTTTCCTTTCTGAGGGTAGAGTCTTATGACCTAATTTCTCCATGTTACTGGCTATACCACAACCTTGAAACACTGCATTATCCAAACTTCCATTCACAAACTTTTGGGAGGTGAGTAAGGTGTGTTGCCTTGGCTAGAGAGGAGCAGGGTCCTTGCCCCTATCATATTTCACCTTAGGTGGAGAATATGGTTAACCCTGTCTATCTGGCTCTGTGAAGTCAGTATGCACTATTTTTTTTCTCCAAGTAATAGCAAAGAGATGATCTTCCATAGTGCTCAGTGTATCTTGCCTGCACCACTGCCCAGGCCCCTTTTCTTTATCTAGGTTGGTGACTCACAGGCATTGTGAGCTGTGATCTCCACCTCACATGTCCTTTGGGGACTCATGGTGATCTCTGCTGGTTTGTCAGGCATTAGACCCCCTTTGGCACACTTATACTCCACTACTCAATTGCAAAAGGAGGACGAGGTGATTCATATTTTAAAAGCCTCATTATGGATTTCAGTTTTTTCTGTTCCACAAAAGAATTAACAATCCTGATGTCTGCCCTGGCTTGGGAATAAATTAAGTGTTAATTAGAACACAAGCATGAAGGAAGAGCTCAGAGAAATGCAATGAAGGAAAGAATCTCAATCAGTTTGAACTATGCATCCTCTGGACAGATGCACACAAAATGTGGAATATCTGTGTATGGTATATAAATACAGAGATGGTGGGAAACCATGGAACAAGTGCAGCCAGGGGCAACAGCAGAGTAGATATCAAGACAACCTAAAAATGTTTTCTTTTTATTTATCATTATTTCTTGTCTATGAGTGTTTTGTCTACATGAATGTCTCTGTGCCTGGTGCCTGTGGAAGAAACCAGAAGAAAGTATTCAATCTCCTGGAACTAGAGTTGAGAAAGTCATCATGTGTGTACTGGGAATCAAATCTGGGTCCTGTGTAAGAGCAGCAAGTACTCTTATCTGCTGAACCATTTTTGTAGCCTCACTAAGGACTCCTTTAAATCTGGAGAAAAGGATGTTATACATATACATCAGAAAGTTATATATACACTTATAATTCATTTCTTGTCTTCTGAAGACTGTCATGGCCAGTGCAGCAATCTGGTGAGTTTTTTTGTTATTGACATTGTAACTTTATTCACATTTCACTTTTACCTCTTCTTTCTGTTCTTACTGTATGTGTAAATGTATCAGTGTTTATCTGTTCAGAAAAGCTTTGTGCTCCTTCAAGCTGATTCCCTATGGTATGAATTTGAATGTGAGCTCCCAGAAAGTTGCAAGAATCTCCTAACAGTTGGCTATCTTTCTTCCCTGGATTTCTGGGAGCTTCTCTGTCCTGAGAAACAGAGCATGCACACCTATTTAGCAGAGTAGCGAGCATCAGTACTAAGTTAGGATACCCACGACCGCTCACTCAATGATGGCCTAAATGTTAAAGCCTGAGGAAGGAGAAAAGAATGGCATTCTCAGCTGTTTATTGACTGTGCAGTTGGCCAGGATTCCCAGACATCCTGACTCTTCTTGTCTTGTCCCTAATATTAAATTACACCTTACTATCTCCTCTGCGAAAGACTTTCAATGACTAAACAAAACAACAGTACACAGAGAAGCCACCTGCAAATGAGAAGAGACCTTGTCAATGTGGGAGCCGCTGTGAGCAAGCACTGCAGACATGACAAAATTGAACAATTGCTGCCAACAACTGGTTCTGACTAAATGAAAATGAGCCACAGCCCACAGAAGATTGAAACCTCCAACTTTAGGTTGCTCAGATTTTCAGGCTAACTGAGATTGATCATGGACCACAGTTCATAGTTTGAAAGACAGACAGACCTTTAAAGAGAAGTATCATAAGAGATCCAAGGGTATAAAAACAGCACTTTATTTGAGGAGGATTCATAAACACCTCCTTATAAATAAGATGTTTATACTCACAATACTCTGTGAGTCTCCTCCACCGTATAGTTATCATTCTGCTTGACCTCTCAGCCCTGTTAAACATTTTTCAATCAAGTGGGATTAAACTTCTGAAGACTTAGCTACACAGACAGTAACTGCCAAGCAAAGGAATGATGGGTTTCCATTATATTGAGAGCTTGCCCTATCCCTGATTGAGCCCTGCTTGCTACAGGTGAAGACTGTGAATGTGGACTTTTCTCCCAACTTTGCTGTGTTGGAGAAATGAGTTACAGAGTTACAGCAGGTCTTGTCAAAGAGCAGAATGGGTGTGCATCAGCACAGGGCTGATTACAGGAGCCACCTGATTACAAAGCTCACCATCGCTGGCATTGTCCAGGAAGGGAGTAGTTAGTAGAATGGAGCTTCTCATGTAAATTTTGTGCCCAGCAGGAGAATGAGATGCAGACCTCTCTGGAAATTGGCTGGGTGCTAGGTTAAAGGGAATGTATTGAGCTAGTGTATAGTCTTGTACCCCTCACTTATCTTCTGCCTTCATTCTCTTCTGAAACAGTCTGACCACCCAGGTGAAGGGTACCAATGATGGATGGATGTGTAGCTACCGGGCTGGAATACAGGGTTACTCTTCCACCAGTTTGAAGAATTTCTTGAGCATGTTCTTATGTTCTCTAAAATTCAATATACTCCTTGACCAACAGGACAATGTACCCTAAGACTGAGAGAGTGCCTGAAAAAATGTTCACCTCCATGTCCAGCTCTGGCACAAGGGGTGATGTCCTCTATTCTCTGACTGATCCACATAATGATGTTATTGCCTCCCTTAGTCCTTTGCTTATAATGTCCATGGATTATTTCCTTCATTTTACTTAAAAACGATATTTTCATTTTCACATACAGAGACACTGAGTCATCCTTATCCTCTGCTCTACACTCCTCTATTCAATAGAAGCTGGCAGCCCTTGCTGTATGCCGTACACAGTTCACTGGCCAGATGACATAAAGCTTAGGTGTTTTACCCCAGGCATTCCATAGTTTGATTTTGTACAAAGTTACTAATAGTGGTTAGTTAACTAGGGAGCTCTAGAGGAACAGAACCAATAGGATAACTATTTACATATATGTATGAATTTAAATTTAGAAGAACAGTTGAATCAGATCTGAGAGCTAAGAACCTGGAAGTTGCTCACCCTTGACATTCTCTACTTTAGGCAGGGTAGTCTGTCTCTCACTGGTGAGGCCAATGACCCAGAAGTTTCTCAGTCCACAAGGCTGGGTGCCTCAACAGTCCCAATGTGGTACTGAAAACCTGTACTTAATTCCACGATGGAAGTCTAGGAAATCTGTGATTTAGTTAATATTCTATTACTGTGATGAAATTCCATAACTAAGACAATTTGTAAAAGTAAACCATTAATTGGGAGCTTGCATAGTTTCAAAGGATTAGTCCCTGATCATCATGGCAGGGACCATGGCAGCAAGCACGCAGACATGGCACAGGAGCAGTATCTGAGAGCTCACATCTGATCTGTAAACAGATGAGAGAGAGAAGAAGAGACAGAGGGAGGAAGAGAGAAAGAGAGAGAGAGAGAGAGAGAGAGTCTAATAAAGTCACAACTCCTAATACTTTCTGGAGGAGGAACACAAGACTTTCTCAGAGGTCCTGATGAAAGGACAAAGGCAATATTATTTTGTTGTCCTTTTAGGAGTGAAATTAGTAAGGCTGGTCTGAGGCTGGAGCCAGAGCCTCAAAAGCTTCAAGGCTGCAGCTTCTAAGGACCTGATTTTTCCCTCAGGGCTGTGGTTATTGGTCCTAAAATCATTCTGTGGTATCTCATGCTCTCTTTGTCAACATTGTCTGACTTAACTGTCTGCTAACCTTGCAATTTTCACTCTGCAAATACCATGTAAGAAGTTATGATGCTTGATAAACTTGCTTGGCATCAGTCATCAGCTTGTGCCAGACTTTCTGGTCACAGCCGTTGATTTTGTCTTGTTTAATTCTCATCTCTGATCCTTGACACCTTGCAATTCAAAACCCTTATTCCTGAGTGTTTGGGTCAGCTTCCAAAACATGACCCTCTCAGGACCATTACTCATTCAAACCACCGTACTCTAGTCTGACAGCAATGAAGAAATTGTCAGCAGCAACAGGGCAAATCAACTATGCAGGGAGAAGACCAAATGAACAAAATGCTGACATGGCCTTCCTTCTGCCACAGTCTTCAAAAATAATTTTTATTATTTAAATTTAAAATACATCTCTTTATTTTTCCCTTTTCTCCACCATAACCCCTCCCATGTATCTCCTATTTTTTTCACTTGTAAATTCATGGTCTTTGGCCTCTTTTTTTTCTTTATTGTTACATAATATATATGATACATATATATGTGTGTGTATATATATTACGTATATTCCTTAACATATAAATATGATCTGTTCAGTCACTATGATGTTACATATGTACATATATTTCAGGGCTGACCATTTAGTACTGAATACTTCTCTTTGCAACAGATGGAGGCAATCACATAACACAACATACTAATTAAAATGCAGAGAACAAGTTAGTGTGTTCTGCCAGCCCCAGTAGACGTATCTATAATACAACTCCTGCACCTAAAACTCAGAGAAAATTGTGGAAGAGGGGAAGGAAAGACTGGAAGAGTCAGAGGAACAGAATGTTTTTTTTTTTTTTGGTCTTGGCTGCTATCAAAAAGTGCAGAAGGTTAGGTCTGCTTTCATCAATTAAAGCAATAGGACAGTTCTTCATTTGGAGTTTCCTATTCTGGTAGTACTAACTTGTGGCAAGTTGACATTAAACCCAATCACAATTAATAGCTTCAAAAGGCTGAACTAGGCACTAACCTATGGATATAGCAATACACCATTAAGAGTTATTTTATTGCTATGTTTTTTTTTTAACAAAATAATAGTAGGAGGTTTTTCTCTTGGCCCATGACCTATCTAGTCTTAGATTCATGGTCATTTTATCAGTATTTAGTATGGGTTCCTTCCCATAGAGGAGCCTTTAAATACAACATGCAATGTGACTTGTTATACCCATAAGATTTGTGCCAGACTGTGTTTTGAAAAGAGGTTGCTGTTGTAAGTCATAGGGTGTGTAAGTGAGTGATATTGATGATTACTGTTCTCTACAATAGCATGAAGAATACCTTCTATCACCATGAGTATTAGTAAGTAAGGGTGAATCTTCTAGTTGGTCACTAGTTTCAGGGCATAATAAATTGTATCTTTAGTAATAAGACGTTACCACAGGTTGTGGAAAGTAACTGATACCCTTGGCAAAAGCCTGTGATGCTTAGGGCATTTATGTGACCCCCTTTGGCCAACAATTCAACAAGATCTAACCTGGCATTGGAGGTTTTATTTGGTGGCATAAGATGTCTCATTGAGGCTGTCTAAATGTCTCTGTCTTTATAAGGTGACACTATTCAGATTCCTTTCATGTATGTATATGTTTTAAGAAGCTTCCAGGAACACACCTGGGGTAAGGAAAGCCTGGGATCTTGTCACAGCTACTACATATGCTGATAGGTTGAGTATTGAGCAGAAACAACCATGGAACTGTCTTTTGACAAAACATAACTGAGTTAAAGTCCAACATTTTTATTTATTTATTTTTTTATCAGTTATATTTTATTAACTCTGTATCCCAGCCATGTCCCGATCCCTCATTCCCTCCCAGTCCCTCCCTCCCTCCCTCCCTCCCTCATCACCACCGTGCCCCTTTCCAAGTCCACTGATAGGGGGGACCTCCTCCCCATTCATCTGATCCCGTTTTATCAGGTATCTTCAGGCCTGGTTGCAAAGCCCTCCTCTGTGGCCTAACAGGACTGCTCCTCCCTTCGGGGGTGGGGAGACCAAAGAGCCAGTCATAGAGTTCCTGTTAGAAATAGTCCCTGTTCCCCTCACTTTGGGAAACCAATTGGTTACTGAGCTACCACAGGCTACATCTGAGTGGAGGTCCTAGGTTATATCCATACATGGTCCTTGGTTGAATGTTAGTCTCAGAAAAGACCCTGTGCCCAGATATATTTGGTCCTTCTGGAGCTCCTATCCTTTCCCCATCAGACTAACTCCCCTTCTTTCTTATGATTCCCTGTACTCTGCCAAAGGTTTGGTCATGAGTCTTTGCTTTGAAAACACTGCTAGTTAGAGTCTTTCAGATGCACTCAGTAGACTCCTGTCATACGTTCAATGCACATCCCATCTGTCTTTCTAAACGAGGATTGATCATCTTACCCCATGTCCGCTCAATTGATTATCTTTTTTAGGTGTATAGATTTCATTATGTTTATCATATCTTATAGGTCTATATAAGTGAGTATATCCCATGTTTGTCTTTCTCCTTCTGGGATATTTCACTCAGAATGATCTTTTCTAGATCCCACCATTAGCCGGCTCTGGTGGCGCAGGCCGGTATGATTTGCTGAAGGAGGCAGAGGCAGGTGGATCTCGAGTTCCAGGAAAGTCCAACATTTTTATATTTCCCATTTACTCTGTGTTCATGAAAATATTTAGCTAATTAGTAGATCCCTGTGATGACTCACATAGCCAGCATATTAAGGATTGCTTGGTTACAGAACATTGACATAAAGAAATGTTCTTTCTCATCTTAGGTGCTTCAAGGAATGGATTAGCTACACAAGCCATTTCAAAGACATCTCTGTTCTAAGTGCTTGCTATGGGCAGGAGGCAGAAAGAAGCCTGAAATAGGCTCTCCAGAGCCTACAGAGCAGTTAGAAGCTCAGAGGCATAATTACATGACCTCAGCCACCAATGACTGGTCCAAGATAGATGACAGAAAGAGCATTAAATTCATGTCTCAGAGGATTAGAAAGTAGCCTGGGAAGAGTAGAAGCTGAAATGTATGTGAAGACAGCTAAAGGAGGCAGTAAGGAGGATGAGAGAGGGCACATATTTTGCAATTGTGGTTTTGATGTACTGTGCTCATGGCATCTTGGTGTGACTGCAGCAGGGTTACAGAACCTCTCTGAGAAGGGGATCCTTGTAAAAGGTGAGTAGGCCATAAATGACTATCCTTGGAGAAAATTAAGTAATTTTCACAGGATCTCAGTTAGCTTCTTAAAAGTTAGTGTATATATATATATATATATATATATATATATATATATATATATCCTGGGCCCTAAACTTAAAAGATCCTGGCCTCTTTCCATGTAAGTTTTCCTTTCCCTCTCACACATTTCCTACCATGTCATTCACTATGATGTCTTTGTAAGATCTGAGCCTGCATCTTGCCTTTGAACCTTCAAAATCATGAACTAAACATATACAAAAAAATACCCCTTTTTCTTTAAAATTACCCATTTTCAGATCTTATGACAATAATACAGAATAGATTAATACATTTCCTACAAGGCAAACTATAACAGGGAAGTTTTACATGGAGGGGCTGCAAGCTTGAAAGCATGGCATCATGAGTGATGGAACCAAGGACAGCAGGATAAGGTATTCTGGGGAGGTAAGATCTCATCAGCCAGGAACAAGGCGAGTGCAGACTGCAGTTGTATGAAGGTCCCTCTGGGCTTTATGGAAAAGAAATTAAAAGGACCTTTTGGATTATGCATCTTTCAGAGAGAATTTTAAATATCTTACAGTAGTCTGTCAATCCAGAAGCCCTTGAATACTAGTGATATGGAAGCCACCCAGTATTCATGTGTCTGACTAGTATCTGCCATCTTGTCTGAGCACACTTCAGGAGACTCACTATGTAAGTAAGTGCAGAGCAGAGAATACACAGCCAATTTTTCCTTCTAACAGTTATAAACAGCTGAAACAGGGGCGGATAATAAAGTATGACATTATAATAGCCATTGTGGAGAATGCCAGCTTTAGGACGCAGGGGAGGAAACTGTGTTATGCTGACACAGTGACAGAGTGAACACAGCTTTAGGTAATGAAATTATACTTATTAAACAGATGCTATTTTAGAGCCCACATTACATTTGATGTGGAGCCAAAACCAGATGGTGCCATGCAAATCGCTGGACTGCAGATCCCTGAGAATGAATCCTAACCTAGAATGGGCTGAACTGAACACCACAACTCTGATACTTTTCTTGTTCTGACAGATGTGAATATTTATATATCTGCACATGTCCATTGCACACTGTATGGCTGGTCTTAGGGGTATACAAGTACACTTCTGAGATAATTCTCAGAAACAGAATCATTGTTTATCCAAGAGTGGGCTCATTAAATTTTTTAGCAACTTTTGCAAAATTGTTCTGCAAAAGCAATTCACAGTGTCTGCCCACAGCTGTCAAAGTTTTGTCTACACAGAGCCTGCAAATTTTGTTTTCCAATCAGATATATTAAAATGCTTATGTTTTTACTTACTATTTGCCATTGAGTTTTAAATTTTGCATTAATAAAGCTTGCTCTCTTTAAAGAACCAGTCTATGGGTTTTAAGAGGTGCACACAGTGGCCTGACCATCACGACAACCCTGGTGCAGCCTTATTGCTTGCCACTCCAGCCTTGGATTTTCCCATCATGCTCTATGGTGCTCAGCACACACCCCAGCTCTACTGCCAGTTGTTCACAGGATGCTTTTGTTCCTATAATTTTGTTTTTGGTGGTTTTTAGATGTTTTCTTTTACTTATAATACTACATTTCAGATTGGTGCTTACTGATGCCTGTGCTAACAATTTTTTCCTTTCATTATAAGACAACAAATGGTTCATTAAAAAGTTATACCATAGCTGTATTACCATACATTTGGGCATTTGTGTTGTCCTCAACTTTTAGCAATTATTAATAAAGCCATGAAACATTTTAGACAATATTTTTAACTCTCAAAAATCACAATTTTTCTCTCTGTTGATTCCTGAAAGTTGTCATGTTGCATGGTGAATGCACACTTGCCTCCTGAAGGTTAGGCAATCTCCAGCCTCAGAAGCTAGGTGAGAATTCTATTTGCTCTGCTGCTTTGCTTGCCCTCAATTATAGTTGTAAACCGGGTATTTCTTCTTGCTGTTTCCCTGGCTTATCCATAGTCAGCCATTTTCTTGGTCATGGATGGTCCTGAATATCTCGCAGTGTGCTCACACACCACCCACCAGTTACTGCTCTATTTGTGGGGAATGGTGGCTGTTGACTCCTTTTCCTACTTGCTATTAAGTTGTTCACTTTGTTACTGAGTTTGGGCAATTGCTTCTGCATTCTGGATATTCTGCCTTGTTTTTGCAAAATATCAGCATTTTCTCCAAATCTTTTGTATTACATTTGTAGAGGCAGTCAATGGGTCTGTGGTGATATTTTTCTACTATGTGGGTCCTAAGGATTGAATTCAGGTTGTCAGCCTCAGCAGCAAGGGTCATTCCATTTGGACCATCTTGAAGGCTTTGGTTAATTCTACTAACAGTGTCTTTTGTGAAGCAGGTTTTTTTTTTTTTTTTTTTTTTTTTTTTTTTTTTTTGATGGTCTCTAACCTGTGGATGTATTTTTAATGAATTTTGCTTTGATGTTGTATCTAAGGAATCTTGCATAACCCAAATATGCTAGTTGACTTTCAATTATTTTTTCCTAGATCAGGTTTACCTTTGGTTATAAACCTCACATTATTTTTGCATAAAAAAATGAATGGAGCACTGTGTATGTCTTGTTTTGTTTTATACACAGTTATCTAGTTGTTCCAGAGCCATTTTCTGAGACTTTAAATTTTTCCTTCTATAATACACATTTGTGTATATGTCTGCACATACCTGTCCATAGTAGCTTTAATATTAACAGTTTTTGTATTAAATAAAAGCATAAAGGCTTATAGGCATGTGGATTATTTAAACATCACCCCAAGCCTCTGCTACTGTCATTCCCTCCCACCCCCCACCACAGGGAATCCTTCTTATTTGTGGACCAGCTTTCCAAAGTTCCAGTCCCTGTGCTCAAGAAAGTTCAAACAATATCAAACAGACAATTAAAAAAATAAATAATTGATAGATTTTTAAAATTACTGTTTGTTTATTTGCATGTGTGTATAGTACCCATGTAGGCCAAAAGAGGGTATTTGATCTCTTGAAACTGTAGTTAAAAGTTGTGGATGCTTGCTGATCTATTATTATGATCTATTTCATTATTACCTATGGTTGCTAACCTTCTGATGGCCCAGTCTGTAAGTTAGCCTTTTTCATGAGTCTGTATACAGAAAAAAAAAAATTTGAGCAAGCTCTATGCTTTGCCTTTCCTGTCCTTCCTACCATATTGCAGATTTTATCCAATAAAATTTTATTGTAAATATCATGATATCCTGACTACGTTGGGCCTGCTGAGATAATTCAGTGGTAAAGAGTGCTTGCTTCTCTTCCAGAGAACCTGGATTCAGTTCCCAGCACCCATATTAGGCAGCTCACAATCACTTTTGATTTCAGTTCTAGTGGTTCTGACACCCTCTTCTTGCCTCATAGCACATGTATATACGTAGTGTGCATATGTAAAGCCATACACATAAATAAATAAAATATTTATCTTAAATATTTTTATTCAATCTTGTTTAAATATTTATTTAATTTCAAAGAATATTGTCTGTGTAATGGTAATTTTATATTGAATTTTGAGATGTTAAACTTTATTTTGCTTTTTTCTCTTCTGCTTGGCACATTTTCAGTTTTTTCATGACCTCATAAACACAATGTTGATTTAAAGTCATCAAGTATTATGTTATATTGACACTCTGTTTGTTATACTGACACTCTGTTATGTTGACACACTGTTCAACACCCCAGACAGTATTGTTGTTATTATGAAAATGTTTGTTTCTTTGATTATTGTAGCCAATTCTTCTTCTTTTTCTTTTCTTCTTCTTCTTCTTCTTCTTCTTCTTCTTCTTCTTCTTCTTCTTCTTCTTCTTCTTCTCCTTCTCCTTCTCCTTCTTCTCCTTCTTCTCCTTCTTCTTCTTGTACAACATTGAATTGGAGCTCGCTTACAGTTTCAGAGCTTTAGTACATTATAGTCATAGTGGGAAGCATGGTAGCATCCAAGAAGACATGGTGCTGGAGGAGCTAAGAATTCTACATCTTGATAAAAGGCAGCCACACTGGGCAGAGCATGAGCATAAGAAACCTCAAAGCACACTCTCAGAGTGACACACTTCCTCCAACAAGGTCACACCTACTCCAACAAAGCCATCCCACCTAATAGTGGCAATCCCTATAGGGATTAGCCCCCATAGACTCAAACACATGTGTCTATGGGGGTCACACCTATTCAAAACAATACATTCCAGTCCCTGGCTGCCAGAGGCTTGTAGCCACAACATAATGAAAAGTGCATTTAGTCCAACTTCAAAAGTTCCCATAGTCCCTATGTGATAAGCTCCTGTTTTGTTCCCTGTTTTCTCCCTCTTCTGATGTCTGTCTAATTTGCCTTTCTGAATGAAGATTGAGCATCTTACCCAGGGTCCTCCTTCTTGATTAGCTTCTTAGGTGTATAGATTTTAGTATGATTATCCTTATTATATGTCTAATACCCACTTACAAGTGAGTATATACCATGTGTCTTTCTGCCTCTCCAAGGCAATTTCAATATCATAGCTTCTTGTTCCAATGTCTGGAATCCACACATGATCTTCTGGGCTCCTCTCAAAGGCTTGATCACTTCCCCAGCTCTTTCCTCTGTAGCACTCTAGGCTCTAGATGAGTCCAATCCACTATTGCTACTGTTCCTGTAGGTCATTACATGGTACTGGCATATCAAACACACTGAAGTTTTATGCTGGAACTAGGCTGTACTTTTACCAATAGCTTCTCATAGGCTATCTTTCATGGGGCCAAGGCTCTCTTTCTTTCCATGACCCTTTCAGTCCTGGGCCTTCCACTGCCACTGAGGGTTCACCTTCAACAATGGTCCTTCCTGGCCTCTCACCACACCAAGACTCAGCTTCTCTCCATGACCCCTTCATGCCTTCAAAACCAATATTACCTGGGTGATTCTTTCACATTACTAAGTCAGCAAACAAAAGATTCTTTGAACACAGATTCTTTCAAACACAGATTCTTTGTGCTCTCAGAAAACACTTCCCCAAATATTTCATCTCAGTGATGCTGATAGCTTCTTAATTATTGCTAATTTCATAGCTACAGCTAACCAGCATTAATTGCCCCAGTAACCCCTTCTATTCTTGACACTATAGGCAGAGCCATTTAGTGGAAGCTGCCAAGTTCTGCTGCTTGTTGGGGCTGGAACATGGCCCCTTGTTTTATTATATCTTCACCAGTTTCCTGTTTTCAGTGATTTTTATTCTGCCGAAGCTTGGCTGCTCTGGAACTTGGTTTGTAGTTGCATGTTTTCTGTAACCTTGGACTTTTTCCATCTGTACCCCTATTCTCAGAAACTCTGACTCTGAGACTTATTATTATTTTTTACAAACACCTAGGCCATATAGCTAGGCATGTTCCCTGACTAGCTCATAACTTAATTAACCCATTCATTCTATTCTATAAGGTGCCACATGGCTAGTTACCTTTCCTAAGTTTTATGCATCCGATTTCTGTAAAGTCTGGGGCCCATCTCTTTCTGCCTTACTCTATCCCCTTATCTACCCATCTTCTCTTTCCTGACTAAGCTAGCCAGTCATCAGGATTTTATTGACAGATGAATCTTCCACATGGTGTACAAGACAACCCCTGTATATTGCTCTATATACTGACTTTGAACTCAGAGATCTCAAGCCTCTGTCTTCTGAGTGCAGGGGTTAAAGGCATGTACACCTGGATCTAGGCCTTTCTCTACCTGGACCTTGCTCTATGCCAGGCTGACCTTGGACTCAGAGAACTGCTTGCCTCTGTCTCTTGGGAGTAAAAGCATGCATCACCATGCCTGAAACTAAGGCTTTCTTTAATTCCTTTTCACAAGATCTTTATAAGTTGTGGTATGTAGCTCATTCCAGACATAGTCAGGTTGACAACTGAGAATAGACATTACAATCCATTCTTTGTCAATTTGACCCACAATCACATCTCCTTATGTCCCAATAAAAACAGTAACAACACCTAGCATGATATAACTATCCCTTGTACAACTGCAAATGAATAAACAATAAGCTTATCTGGGTAGGATTTTGCCAGAGGTCACCACTCCCTTACTTTCATTTAATGTCCTTTAACACAGTATTTAGTTCTATTCCACTTTCTGGTGCCCCTTTAATTAATGAACCACATATTTTGTATTTTTCCTTCCGAAGCTTGTAACACTTAATCAAAAAGCTTTTCATAAGAGTAAACGACAGAACAAAGACTATGCTAGGCTTTTTTGAGATTTCATTTTTCAATGCAATTAATCTAAATCTCTTCACCTTAGCCTCAGGAAAACTCTTCAGACAAGGGCGAATGGAGCCACATTTGTCATGAAAATATCACAAGAATGATCCCTAGGCAACACACTGAAATTCTTCTCCTCTTAAATGTCTTGAGCCAGGCCCCCAAAGTTCAAATCACCCTCAGTACCATTGTCTTCCTTACTAGACTGGCTCATGAAGCCCCATTTAAAGTATTCCACTGCTTCCCAATCCAAAGTTCCAAAATCCAGATTAAAAAAAAAATCATGGTCAGTATTATCACAGCAATAAACCATTCCTGTTACCAACTTCTGTCTTAGTCAGGGTCTTATTGCTATGAAGAGAAATCATGATCTTTATTCCTGTGAAATCAAGGGCAATATAAACCCTGGACAGAAGGAGGGTTTTGAGGGTGAATGTGTTTGATTTGCTGGGAAGGGGGTCGGGGATCATGTGCCTCATTTATCATTCAGTAGCATGGTCCTATCACAAGAAAGAAAATACAATACTTAATGTATCCTACAGATGTGGGGAAATTTTCCAAGTACAGTTGAAGGTCACTGTTTAAGACTAAGATCTCCTTGGCAGTGTGAGGCATTTCTAGGAATCCCTAGATGCTTGATAGAGCAGTTTTCATAACAGGGAATGTTCTGGACTATAATCTGCCCCAAGGGCTATGTGATACTTCTTAGAAGACCTGGGGTCAACCAGATCAGGAGAGACTTTTAGAACCTTGCTGAGAAAAGGGAGTTTATCATTACAGACAAAGAGCAAATAAATGGCTATCCAGAGATGACCAACTTCAACTTATCCAACAGAGCCCCACAATATGTATATATGTATATATGAATTTGACAAATCATGAGTACCTGATGACATATCCTGCAAAGTAATGATTGGAGTTTGTATCCTGGGGCCTGGTGTGCCAGGACAGGTACAGATCAACAGTACTGCTTACAGTTCTGAAGATATTCAGCCAGCTTGGGTGCCCATCAGGTGAGTGGACAATGTGGAGAGCCTCTGCTATGAAATATTGCTCAGCCACAAAGAAGAGAGAAGTCCTTTTGTCTGCAGCATGATGGGTAGTACTGGAGGAAACTGTATTAAGGTGAGTCAAGAAATAAGCTTGACATGGAAAGACAAACACCACATGCTGCATATGTGAAAACCATAAACACTTAACCAGAGAGTACAAATAGTGATTACAGAAATTGGGAAAGGTGGTAGTGGGGTCTAGGAGGCTGGATTGGATTAGGGTTTGCTGTATATATGCTTGATAGTCACATGCTGGAAAATTTACAATTAACACATATTCATTCGAAGATATACTTGTTTTTAATTGCTGAGTAGCATTGCAGTGTGTAAATGTACCACAATTTCTGTATCCATTCCTCCATTGATGGACATTTGGGTTGTTTCCAGGTTCTGGCTAATACAAAAAAAGCTGCTATGAACATGGTTGAGCAAATACCCATGTTATGTACTTGAGCATCTTTTGGATATATGGCTAGGAGTGTTATAGCTGGATCTTGAGGAAGCACTATTCCTAATTGTCTGAGAAAGCACTATATTGATTTCCAAAGTGGTTGCACAAGTTTATATTTCCCCCAGGAATGGAGGAGGCTTCCCTTTTCTCTAGATCCTCTCCAGCATGTGTTGTCGCTTGAGTTTTTTTATCTTAGTCATTCTGATGGGTGTAAGGTGAAATCTCAGGGTTGTTTTGATTTGCATTTCCCTGAAGAGTATGGATGTTGAGCATTTCTATTTATTAGTTAGTTAGTTATATTATAGTTTATTCACTTTGTACCCAGATGTAGACCCCTCCCTCATTTCTTCCAAATCTCACCATCTCTCCCTCATCTTCTCCCATGTCCCTATCCAAGTCCACTAAGAGGAGAAGTCCTCTTCCCCTGTCATCTGACCCTAGTCTATCAGGTCTCATCAAGACTGGTTATATTGCCTTCCTCCGTGGTCTTTCTTCTCTGACCAAGCTGTCATTGATTAGAGAGTTGTTTACTTTCCATGTGTACATGTGTATGTAGGCTTTTTGTTATTTCTGTTGTTGAGGTCTAGTTTTAGGCCATGATGGTCTATTTCAAGGGATTATTTCAATCTTCTTGTATCTATTGAGGCTTGCTTTGTGCCCAGCTAATGTTCAATTTTTGAGAAGGTTCTGTGAAGTACTGAAAAGAAGGTATACTCTTTTGAATTAGGGTGAAAAGTACTGTAGACATCTATTAGGTCCATTTGATTTAGGACCTCTGTAAGTGTCATTATTTCTCTATTTAGCTTCTGTCAAGATGATCTATCTCTTGGTGAGAGTGGAGTGTTGAAGTCTCCCACTGGTACTGTGTTGGGATTGGTGTGTAATTTAAGCTTTAGTAATTTTTCATTAGCAAATGCAGGTGCTCTTGTTTTGGGGGCATGGATGGTCAGGACTGTGATGTCCTCCTGGTGGATTGTCCCTTTCATGAGAATGTGGTGTCCCTCCTCATCTTTTTTTTTTTTTGATTAATTTTGGTCTAAAGCCTATTTTATTAGATATTAGGATAGCTACCCCAGATTGTTTTCTGGGTCCATTTGCTTGAAAACTTTTTTCCAGCCTTTTACTCTGAAGCAGTGTTTTTCTTTTTTGCAGAGGTATGTTTCTTAGATACAGAAAAATTTTGGATCTTGTTTCCACAACCATTATGGAGAGTTGGGTCTATTGATGTTGCTAGGTCATAGTGACCAATGAATGTTGGTTCCTTTTATTGTGGAGTTGGTGGTGTTACTGTGTTTCTCTGTTTGTTACCTTTTAATTATTTGTTGTGAACTTATCTAAATCTTGTGTTTTCTTGGGTGTAATTGATATTGTTGGATTGGAGTTTTTCTTTTAGTATCTTCTGTAGGGCTTGGTTGCTGTGTAGATACTGTTTAAGTTTAGTGTTGTCATGAATTTTGTTTTCTCCATCTATGTTGATTGTAAGTTTTGCTGGAAATAGTAGTCTGGGATTGAAAGTATTGCTGGATATAGTAGTCTGGGATAGCATCTGTTGTCTCTTAGAGTCTGCATGACATCCTCGCCCTTCTGGCTTTCATATTTTCTGTTGAAAAGTCTGGTGTGATTGAGACAGGTATACCTTTATATGTTATTTGGCCTTTTTCCCTTGCTGCTTTTAATATATTTTCTTTGTTCTGTATATTTAGTGTTTTGACTATTATGTAACTTGAGTAGTTTCTTTTCTGGTCTAGTCTATTTGATGTTGTGAAGATCTCTTGCAAGTTTATGGACATCTCTTTCTTTATGTTGAAAAAATTTTGTTCTATGATTTTCTTGAAAGTATTTTCTGGACCTTGGAACCTGGAATCTTTTTTTTTGTCTATTCCTATTATTCTTAGAATTTGTCTTTTCATAGTGTCCTTGATTTCTTGGATGTTTTGCTTTTAGGAGTTTTCCAGTTTTACTTTTTCTTTGAGAGATGTATCAATTTCTTTAATTGTATCTTCGGTGACTGAGATTCTCTCTTCCATCTCTTGTATTCTGATGATGATGCTTATCTTTGTGGTTCCTGACCTTTTCTCTAAGTTCTCCAGCACCAGGGTTTTCTCTGTGTTTGTGTTTTCTTTATTGATTCTAATTCTGTTTTCATGTCTTGCACCATTTCCTTCATCTGTGTGTATGTGGATTCCTGTCTTTCCATGATGGCCTGTATCTTTTTGTTGTTGTTGTTCATTTCCTCTCCATATGCCTCTACTTGTGCCTTTACATGTGCTTCTATTTGTTTGGCTATATTTGCTTATATTGAGAGCTTTGTTTGTTTCTTTTTATGTGCCTCTAATAATTGGATAAGTATAGATTTGAGATCATTTTTCCTGTGTTTAAGATGACTTAAAATATCCATTGATTTGTAGGGTTGCAGGTGAAGCCATAATGTTCTGATTTTTGTTGGATGTGTTCTTACACTGACCTCTAGCCATCTGCTTGTGCTAACCATTGTTGTTTGTTCCTGGTCTCTGTAATTCAGACTGGGTCCGCCTGTCTCTGGTGTCTGTAGTGTTCTTCAGGAAGATCACAGTGGTCCACTGTTTAGATTGTGGGTGTTGATGTTTCAGCTAGGTGCATGTGTGCAAACACAGGCATGTGCGTGGATGTATAACTTGAAGGTCATGGTGCTAGAGCATATAGATGCCTGGAAGTGTGGAGCTTAAGCACAGGAGGGGGTGCTGGTTCTGTTTCCAGGAATCTTGTGCATTTGCAGGTTCCCTTAATACCTCAGTGGCCTATAGACCTGTTGCACTGTCCTCCTGATAGTCATATCTGCCTTTTTTCCAGGAATTGTTTGCCTGGACTCCACTGGTAGACCTACAGAACAGAGGGCCTTCAATGTTGAGAACACTGTCCCAAGGATCCCTATGTTGCCCACAGTGGGGGTGTGGGTGGGAGGCATCTGTGTCTGGTTCCTAGTGTAGATGGACCCTGGATCTGGGGTTCTGCATGCATTCACTTGAAGGGAGACTCACTTGCTTGCAGACCTAATTGGAAAGTACAGGGTTCCTCCAATTCTCTTCTCTCAGATTTAGCCATCAGGACAAATGAAGGTGTAGGAGATCCCTAAACTCAGTGCTGTCCACTGTTTGGCTGCCAGGCAGGGAGACCCATACTTAGGGGCAGCTGCCCCTGCTTCCTCAGTCACTGAGCCTGTAGGCTCCTGCTTAGGCTAGCAGCAGCTGTGGACATCCTGCAGGCTGGGAGGCCCATACAGCCACCAGCTGCAGCTATCTCAGTCATTGAGTGCAGAGGCTTGTACTTGGAGCAACCAATGCCACCTGTGCTAAGCCTGAAGGCCCATGCTTGGGGCAAGGAGAAGTGCAGAGGGGTTGAATATTCGCCACTCTCAGTCCCAGATAGCTTCCATGGGTGACCTGGATCCAAACTGTTCCAGTTCACTGGTTGTCCCCTCTCTCCCAAGAAGCCTCAATGTCAATGTTCTGGCTTCAGCTACCCCTCAACTCACCCATTTTGGATTTTCAGATCCTGTGCTCCTCAGATACGGTGTGCACTAGTCACTGCCATCTTAGGCCATCCCTTGTCTTGTTTTCTAAAAATGGTAATATTATTAATCTATTGTATAGCCTTAGACTTTTATAAGCATTGAACTTTAAATATTAAATCATACAGAAAACTGTTATGCCCTATTTAATAGACTATATTTATGACTTTTAAGGCTCCAACTTAACAGGGAGAAAAGCTAAAGTCCTAATATTTAATGGTTAGCAAATGCAAGTTAATAGTCAGTCACCTCATAGATGATCAAGTCCTTTAACATATTCAAAAATATATTTATAGTCCTATAGATGCAGACATGGTCTCACTGCTTAGTTAGCTAAACATCCGAGTATGGTCCCTGAGTAACCATACAGGAGTTGGTAAAAATAATATGAGAGGAGTCTTCCCGAAGGGCTTACATACAGCAAATCTATTCTCCAGACCTTGGCTGCTGCTCTGAGGCTGTTGGCATTCCCACACAAAAAACAAGAGGTCTGCAATGTCCCATTCCGGTGGGGTATAACCCAAAATCAACTCCACAATGTAACTGTTTCAAATGCATCCAGGAAGGATGTTGGTCCCTTGGCTGCCTCAACAAGCCACACACTGCCTGCTAGAAGACTGGCCTCAGGAAGTCAAAATGCTCCCATGCAAGCTTGTCCTCTATGCCCAGCCATGGAGGCTCAACCAGCATGAGAGCCACAGATACTTTCAGCCCCTTATGCTCCTTAGCCTGGTGGAGGACAAATGGCTCCTTGATTCAGCAATTTCCACCAGCCTTGCCTAGCCCAGGGTAACTTTGCAGGTCTGTTTTGGCCTCACACTGGGGTCCCACAGACATATTGCCAACTTCTGTCTTGGGAGAAGCCAGATGCCTTTTCAGTTCTCTTCATATGCAGGAGAACAGGCCTTAAGCCTGAGTCCTAGAGTTGCTATTGTCAGGCCTAGATACAATATGCCTTGTCGCCAGACTCAGGAAACAGGCCTCAGATGTAACCTTTTACCATCCCCTTAACTAAAGGACAATAAATGTTCATAGCAGTCTCACCTATGTCTCATGGTAAATAACTAGATACAAAGACCTAAGAAAAATGTTCGAGGGTCTAAGAAAGTATTTTAAGGTTGGTAAATGCAAGTTATAAAGGTTGCAAGGTCTGAGGTGATTTAAAGTATCCTAAATAGATAAAAATGCTTCATATTTCCTCCTGTTGCTATGCTACTGTTATATTTACTGTACAGAGCTTGACCTTTATCAACAGAACTCTGATTTATTAATCTAAATCTAATACAAAAACATTACAGTATACCACTCACTATCATGGTTGTAAGCTCAAGATTTTAAAATCTTCTTTAAATCTCCTTAATGTATAATCATACTACAGGTTAAGATCATGTGAGCTTTTGACCCTTCCACTTTAAGGCGTCTGCTTTTTCAGAGCTCACCTTAAAGAATTCTTATACTGTTAACACAAATGTGTAATTCTACTGCCTTTTTCCATAATGTATATTTCACTGCAAATTACAATTATGATGTTAACATGTTAACATGTTTAAAGTTTTATCTCCTTTGTGAAACTTAAAAGTAATTCTTATAAGCTTCAGGGAATCCACCTGAATCCACTTCTCAGGTCAGTTCAGCTCCAGATAAGTATTACACCTATTGCCTATCTCAGAGGGTTGGATTCCTCCCCTGGTTTTGGGACTTCCCTTTCCTGGCTACTTGATTGCTATATTCCTACATCCAACACCAGCTGATTGGTGAGTCTTCCCTTCCATCAGGCACAAATGCTTCCCACCACTCTCATCAACCTACCTCCAAACTCTTCATCTAAGACCATCTTCTCCCTTGGATAAGATTTCCCTCTACCAGCACGGTTTCTTTTCCTCCCCTCTCACTCGTCTACAAAAATCCTAGTGCTAGGTAAACTGTGCTAGGCAATTGTGCCCTTGGTCTCTGTACAATGCTGATGAGCTGTTGGAACAGATTGTACCAATCTACTGAGTCAAACCTTGCTCTTGGAATGCCTTGACAGGTCACTGACTCCTACCTGCCCAAAGGGAAAAGTCCATTTGTCTGTTCCTCCCAATTCTCCTCTGGAATGTCTTCTGGAGAATTTCAGATTTCTACACTTAGTGTCTGCTTTAAGGGCCCCTTATCTTTCATACTTCTGTAACCAAACTTGGCCTCAATATCATTAGATGACAGATCCAAAGCAAAATGTTTTCAATTACTGCCAGTAACTGGGTAAATGGAGGTGCCCTCAGGTAAATGGAGGTTCTCATGTTCAAGTCTCTTTGATTCAAACCTTTCACCTCTGTTAGCTCTCCCCAAATTTTAAATGTACACCTAAAGAAATTTTCTCCATAACCTACTTAACTTTGTCTTCTGCATATGTATATGTGTGTGTGTGTGTGTGTGTCTGTGTCTGTGTATTTCAGTACCTGCCAAACCCAGCTGTTTCCTACATTCACAACAGTGCCAAATCAGCTTCCACAGGTATTGCAGTTTGACCTCACAGACTTCTGTCAAGCTGTATCTGCACTTTCCGTCCCAGCCATGATATTCTCATACACCCTGGACAGCATCAAAACAGCCAGAAGAGAATCTATGCCAGTTATTCACTCATTATTAACAAAAGGCTAATGTTGTGTTTCAGGCCCAGGACAAATAGCTCCAGGTTCTCCCAGCACTCCTCAGTTCCAATCTGCTGCTGGGCATAAACAGCAACTCCACCCTCTACCCTGAACTTTCCAGGGCAGGTGCTTCCCCTCCTTCTCTTGACCATGTAATCTGGACATTTTGTTGCTATTCTCTCTCTCTCTCTCTCTCTCCCTTGCATGGGAGAGATCTGCTTCCAAGGAATCTACATTTATATTCTTTAACTTGCGTTACATGAGAAGCAGTCCAAGCTCCTCATTTTTTGATTATAGAAAAAGGAAGGAATGTTAGTATTTAGGGCAGCTTGTTTCTGGGTTGCTGAGCAACCTATGATGTCATCATGTGTTGCTGGCAAGTAGCCACACCTGGCAGGTGTGGTTCAGTTGCTTCATAAATGGATGAATCCATCACTTTGTCTCTCTCTTGCTCTCTTGCCCTCTTATCTCTCACTCTCCTGCTCTCTCTATCTCCTTTCTCTGTCGGGGCACCCTCCTCTTCCCCCATCATGTCTCACTCTCTCCTCTCTATCTCTCTTCATCTCCTTATAATAAATCTCTTTCATATAAATATACTGTGTGTATAATCATTTAATTGGTCCTAACACTCCCTCTGTCTTCTAGTTAGTTTGGCTAAGAGTTTGTGTATCTTCTTGATTTTCTCAAAGAAGCAGCTCTTGGTTTTGTTGATTTTTTATACTGTTCTCTTTGTTTCTGTTCTCTTTGATTTCATCCCTGAGTTTGACTATTTACTGCAGTTGCTTCCTCTTGGGTGTGTTTGCTTCCTTTTTTTCTAGAGCTTTCAGATGAGCTGTTAAGTTGCTAGTATGAGCTCTCTCCACTTTCTTTATGAAGGCACTTAGTACTATGAATTTTCCTCTTATCACTGCTTTTATGGTGTCCCATAAGTTTGGGTATGTTGTGCCTGCATTTTCATTGAATTCTAGAAAGTCTTTTATTTCTTTCTTTTTTCCTCCCTGACTCAGTGGTCAGTAAGTAGAGAGTTGTTCAGTTTCCATTAGTTTGTAGTCATTTTTTGTTCCTGTTGTTGTTGAAGTAGAGCTGTAATCCATGGTGGTCTGATATAACACAAGGTGTTATTTCAATTTTGTATTTGTTAAGGCTTGCTTCATATGAAGTATGTGGTCAATTTTGGAGAAGTTTCCAAAATGTGCTTAGAAGAAAGTATATTCTTTTGTGTTTGGATGGAATGTTCTGTAGACACCTGTTAGGTCTAATTGACACATAACGTTGGTTAGTTTCATAATTTCTCTGTTTAATTTGCATCTCAGTGATTGGTGAGAGGTATTGAAGTCTCTTACTATTTTTGTTTTCACTGTTCAAGGTTTATTTGGTGTTTTCATTGACATGACACTTGGGTAATTGTTTGCATCATCCATATGCAGATCTTATTTTACATAATATTGCAATGTACACTAAGATGCATATAATACAGAATAATATCCTTGAGAAGAGTTATGTACAAGATATGCATAATGGACTTGCACACTGGAGCTGGGTTATGACTAATCTTGCTGGCCTAGGCATTTCTGGTGAGAGTGCACAGCACAGTGACACAGCAGGCTCACAGGATCATATTGGCAGTGTGTCTCAGAGACAGTGGACTGTCACACTAACCAGGTTACCACTATACAAGCACGAATCAGCATCAGGGTAGAGCTGTGGGAACTGAGGTTTTTCCAAGAACACATGAACACAGTAGCACTAACCACAGCTCAGATGAGGAGACAGTGTGTAGTTTCCATAGAAACCCTGCTGCAGCCTGGACAATGAAGTGCTAGGACATCGGGAGACTTTAGAACTACAGCTCTTTCTAGATCCCCCAGAGCATGTCTATACTTTTCTTCAGGCAGGCCTCTTCTTCAGGAGTCTGAGTCACCTCCACAACATCCGAGATTCCATTTTGTCTCAGGATACATGGGACATTGAGGAAGACATCATCCTTGTTCCCATAGAGACCCTTAATCATGGTGGAAATTGGGTTCACTCACCTAATATTCTTCATTATGCTCTCAGCCAACTGCTACAGAAAGATGAATGTCCCAAGATGTATAACCCTTCAGTCTGATCACTTCATAGGCCCTGTCAACCACCTTCTTGTGAATCTCCTTCAACTGTTCCTTGTCTGTGTCCGTGCACAGGTCTGGGTTCAGTTTCTTCAGGAAGACATGGGCAACATTCATGCCACTCCACACAGGCACACTGGAGTCTCCATACTCCCCTAGTACCCATCCATGAAAGATTAGTAGGTGAAATCTCAGCTTTCTCCCATTAGGTAACTAGAGGAATCCAGATTGCAAACACTTCCAATGACTCAGTTTTTAGGAAAACCACTTATTTTCCAAGCCACGTAGGTCAAGATATCCACTGGGTTGGAAACAACGAGCAGCTTGCAGTTTGGACTGTACATGGGGAATGATGAACTTGAAGATGTTTGTGTTTCACCGGACCAAAATGAGTCAGCTCTTTCTTGCTGACAGGCCCCCGCTGTGATAATGACCAGCTTGGAATTTGCAGTCACACTGTAGTCTTTGCCAGAGAAAAGTTTTGGTGTTCTAAGGAAAAGGCTGCCATGCTGGAGATCCATCATCTTTTTCTTCCGTTTGTCTTCCATGCCATCAACAAGGGCAAGCTCTTCTTTTAAGTCCTTCATTAA
The DNA here is from genome assembly GCF_030254825.1 of Meriones unguiculatus. NCBI lineage: Eukaryota > Metazoa > Chordata > Mammalia > Rodentia > Muridae > Meriones > Meriones unguiculatus. The sequence continues at coordinate 46,753,727 of NC_083361.1, read as the reverse complement.
GATACTGATGACACAAGCCATGCCAACAGCACCAACCCCAAAGATTGTAAACTTGTTCTGGGGGGGGCCTGATTTTCCTTAAGAAGATTCACAATCAACTGGTCCTTAGTGTTGCCATCTTGGAGTTTGAAACTGCCAGTGCACAATGTGGAGTACCAGGCTCGGAGAAGCCTCCTACAGCACCAAAGTCTCCTATTATTAATGTGTGGGCTTTGTTGTGTGAGTTACACTTTAGTAATGTTTCTTTTTTTACAAATGTGGGTGCCCTTGCATTTGGGGAAGAGATGTTCAGAATTGAGATGTCATCTTCATGTATTTTTACTTTGATGAGTATGAAATGCCCTTCTCCATCTCTTTTGATTAATTTTGGTTGAAACAAAAAACAAAACAAAACAAAACCACCAACAACAAAACACCTACCCACCCCTTAAGGGAAATTGGATGTTGTTTTCATGGATTTCTCATAGCTGATTTTTGGGCATGAAGAAATCCTGTTTGGATTTTTGAATCCAAAAGAAATTGAGAAAAATGTTTAATGAGTCTAGCATTAACATTTGTGAACTAGTCTTTGAATGTTGAGAAATTTCAGGCTTAGTCGAAGTTCTGTTTAGTCTGAAATGCTGGCCCAACTGAGATTAGTAGCTTTCTTCAAAGCTCTCTTGGGAGCAGGCTTTGATGAGGAACAGCAAATGATGCAGGTGAGGCTGGAACAAGCAGAATGCTGGAACATGCAGGATGCTGGAACAGATGTGTCAACATCTCAGCATGCTGAGGAATGAATCCTGTCAAGTTTGATACAGCATCTCTGGGGTCCAGTTCTTTCGTTCTGAAAATATATAATTTCTCATTGGTATTACACAGTAAATGTATGTATGTATTACAGTAAAACTGTAAATGTATGAGATGTTCAGGATACACAAATCAATTAAGGATAACTCTCTGCTCTTTGTATGAACAGAAGGAAGACTTCCACAAACCTTTATTCAAGTGATATGAAAAGATGTCATGTACAGGAACTAGAGGGATAGCTCAGAAGTTAAGAGCACTGGCTGTTCTTCCAAAAGTCTTGAGTTCAATTTCCAGTAACCACATGGTGGCTCACAACCATCTATAATGAGATCGGATGCCCTCTTCTCCATGCAGGCAGAACACTGTCTACACAATAAATAAATCTTAAAAAAAAAATGTCATGTACACGTCATGGGGATTTTGTAGCCAACAAGAATTATTTGCTTTTTTGAAATGCTGCTTTCTTGTCTACTTTCTACTTTCCATGTCTACTTTCTTGTTTATCTTCTTTAGGTGTATAGACTTCATTATGTTTATCATATCTTGTAGGTCTATATAAGCAAGTATATACCATGCTTGTCTTTCTCCTTCTGGGATACTTCACTCAGAATGATCTTTTCTGGATCCCACCATTTGTCTGAAAATTTCATGATTTCCTCATTTTTGATTGCTGAGTAGTATTCCATTGTGTAAAAATACCACAATTTCTGTATCCATTCCTCTGTTGATGGACATCTGGGTTGTTGCCAGGTTCTGAATATTACAAATAAAGCTGCTACAAGCATGGTTGAGCAAATGTCCTTGTTGTGTACTTGAGCAAATTTTGGGTATATACCTAGCAGTGGTATAGCTGGGTCTTGAGGAAGCATTATTCCTAATTTCTGAGTAAGTGCTAGATTGACTTCCAAAGTAGTTGTACCAGTTTACATTCCCACCAGCAATGGAGGAGGGTTCCCCTTTCTCCACAACCTCTCCAGCACGTGTTGTCACTTGAGTTTTTCATCTTGGCCATTCTGATGCATGTAAGGTGAAATCTCAGGGTCGTTTTGATTTGCATTTCTCTAATGGCTAATGACTTTGAGCATTTCTTTAAGTGTTTCTCTGCCATTTGATATTTCTCTTTCGAGAATTCTCTGTTTAGCTCTGTTCCCCATTTTTTAATTGGATTACTTGGTTTGTTGCTTTTCAGCTTCTTTAGTTCTGTCTATATACTGGATATTAGCCCTCTGTCAGATAAAGGGTTGGTGAAGATTCTTTCCCAGTCTGTAGGCATTCGTTTTGTTTTGATGACAGTGTCCTCTGCCTTACAGAAGCTTTTCATTTTCATGAGGTCCCATTTATTGATTGTTGCTCTTAGAGCCTGTACTGTTGGTGTTCTGTTCAGGAAGTTGTCTCCTGTGCCAATGAGTTCTAGGCTGTGCCCCACTTTTTTTTTTTTTCTAACTGATTTAGAGTATCTGGTTTTATGTTGAGGTCTTTGATCCACTTGGACTTTCGTTTTGTGCAGGGTGATAAATATAGATCTATTTTCATTTTTCTGCATGTAGACATCCAGTTGGACCAGCACCATTTGTTGAAGATGCTATCTTTTTTCCATTGAATGGTTTTGGCTTCTTTGTCAAAAATCAAGTATTCATAAGTGTGTGGGTGTATTTCTGGGTCTTCTATGAGGTTCCATTGATCCTCCTTTCTGTTTCTATGCCAATACCATGCAGTTTTTATTACTATTACTTTGTAGTACAGCTTGAGATCGGGGATGGAGATACCTCCAGATGATCTGTTGTTGTACATGATCTTTTTGGATATTCTGGGTTTTTTGTTGCTCTATATGAAGCTGAGAATCTTTTTTTTCAAGGTCTGTAAAGAATTGAGTTGGTATTTTGATGGGAATTGCATTGAATCTGTAGATTGCTTTTGACAGGATGGCCATTTTCACAATGTTAATCCTACCAATCCATGAGCACGGGAGATCTTTCCATCTTCTGATATCTTCTTCAATTTCTTTCTTCAGAGACTTGAAGTTTTTCTCAAACAGGTCTTTCACTTGCTTGGTTAGTGTCACCCCAAGGTACTTTATGTGAATAGTGGCTATTGTGAAGTGTGATGTTTCCCTTATTTCTTTCTCGGCCCTTTTGTCTTTGGTATACAGGAGGGCTTCTGATTTTTTTGAGTTGATTTTGTATCCTGCCACTTTGCTGAAGGTGTTTATCAGCTGGAGGAGTTCTCTGGTTGAATTTTTGGGGTCGCTCATGTATACTATCATATCATCTGCAAATAGTGACACTTTGACCTCTTCCTTTCCTAATTTGTGTCCCCTTGATCTCCTTTAGTTGTCTTACTGCTCTGGCTAGGACTTCAAGTACTATGTTGAAGAGGTATGGAGAGAGTGGGCAGCCTTGTTTTGTCCCTGATTTCAGTGGGATTGATTTATGTTTCTCTCCATTGAGTTTGATGTTGGCTATAGGCTTGCTGTATATTGCCTTTTCTATGTTTAGGTATGTGCCTTGTATCCCTGATCTCTCCAAGACTTTAAACATGAATGGGTGTTGGACTTGGTCAAATGTTTTTTCGGCTTCTAAGGAGATGATCATGTGGTTTTTCTCCTTCAGTTTGTTTATGTGGTGGAATACATTGATGGATTTCCGTATGTTGAACCACCCTTGCATGCCTGGGATGAAGCCTACTTGGTCATGGTGGATGATATATCTTTGATGTGTTCTTGGATTCGGTTTGCAAGTATTTTATTGAGTATTTTTGCATCAATGTTCGTTAGAGAGATAAGTCTGAAGTTTTCTTTTTTTGTTGGGTCTTTTTGTGGTTTAGGTACCAAGGTGACTGTGGTTTCATAGAATGAATTTGGTAATGTTCCTTCTGTTTCTACATGTAATTTTCCTCTTAGGGTTTGAATTTTCTCCCTAGAAGTTTCTGTCAGGCTGGATTTGTGGATACATATTGTTTAAATTTATTTTTGTCATGGAATATCTTGTTTTCTTTATGTATGGTGATTAAAAGTTTTGCTGGGTATAGTCATCAGGGCACAAATCAGTGCTCTCGTAAGGTCTGGAAGATATCTTCCCAGGCCTTTCTTGTTTTAGAGTTTCTGGTGAGAAGTCAGCTGTAATTCTGATAGGTCTGCCTTTATATGTGGCAAACTTTTTCCCTTGCAGCTTTCAATATTCTTTTGTTTTTGTTGTTGTTCGTAAATTTAATAATAATTCTTGAGTTATCTGATTTGCACAACATGCTGAATTTTACTCCAAAACATCAATGTGTTTTCCCATCAATGAACTTTTAGGAGTTCAGTATTTAAAAACTTATGCTTTAGATGGTGAGACTCACAGCCAAACTTTTTGCAGAGAGCAAGGTGTTTTATAAAAAAGTAAGAGGATATAAGTACCCAGAGGGGACAGGAACCCCTCAAGGAGACAAAAAACCGGGACCCAGGGGCCCCTACAAAAATGTTTGCACCAACCAAGTACCATGCATGGAGAGGACCTAGATCCTTTGCTCAGACATCTCCAATAGGCAGCTCAGTCTCCATGTGGGTCCCCTAGTTAAAGGAGGAGGGACTGTCTCTGAAGTGGACTCTGTTGTCTGATCTTTGATCACTTTAAGCTGGTGGGGTGGCCTTGTCAGGACACAGAAGAAGATGCAGGCAATCCTGCTGAGACTTGATAGGTTGAGGTCAGATGGTAGGGGAGGAGTCCCACTTTCTGAGGACTAGGGGAGTGGAATTGGGAAGGGGAGGGACTGGAAGGAAATGAGAAGGGGATACAATCAGGATACAAAGTAAATAAATTATAAAAATAAATTTAAATAAAAATCTTATGCTTTATTATGCCTTTTCCACTTAGGATATCCATTCTTTGGAGATTGAAAGAACTATCACCTACAGTTTTTAGTCGTCTGGTCTTACAGTGTTTCTTTTTGTTGAAATTTTAATGTGTTCATCCATGACTGCCATGTCCTGTTCACTGCAGTTGTAACTAGATGACTTTTTAGAGTCAGTATTAACCCTTCAGGGAAGACTGCTATATAGATGATGGGCACTCTCATTGCATCTTACTTGAAAGCATGTAACATCTGCCTGTTCCAGGAGGAAGCTAGCCAATCATAAATATGTGATGTCCTTTTGCTGTCAGCAAGTCATCAGTGCAAGGACCTTATCATATGCTATTTCCTAACATAACTCCTTGTATGATTTTAACTTTTTAAATCCTCATCAGATTACATTAGAGAAACATTTATTTTTAAATTTCTCTTTAGATAGATGAAAGAGATTTATTTAAAAGAGCTATATAGAAATAACCATTAATTCACAGAAACTTTGACTATTGCAGTTCCCACAGTGGGGCATTTGTTCTGGTCTTAAGTCTTATGGGTATCTGTCATGGTTCAAGGTGGAAGAAGGCAGAAAGAAGAGAAGTTGAACACTTAAACAGGTTCAGTGAAAGGCTTAAAACATTTGGTAATACTGCACTTTCTTTATACTGTTATCATTATAATATGAGTGCGGTTAGACTCAATGTTAATAGTAGAAAGGAATATCAATTGAGAGAATGGCTTTGATACTCATGATATTCAGAGTCAGTGTGGAGGTCAGGGAGCTGGAGGAAGAGGTAGCATGCGGGGTCAAATGCTCTGTTTCACATTATGGACTACATGATAATATTTGTCACAATAACTAATGCCTTGGTATTTTTAAATGTACTTTGGGGGTTACAGGCGTGGCTTAGTTTTAGAGGGCTTGCCCAGCATGTGAAAGCCTGGTGGCTTGAGCCCCAGCCTTTTAAAAAGTGATGCTGGACATTTTACACTGTCTCAAAGGTAATCCTTTCCTCCTTAAAAAAAAAATCTTCTTAGAGAAATTAAATATCTAGGTATAGAGAGAGCTAGTCTGGGAGGCTGTCACTTCTGGGCCAAGATGGAACAGACACAATTTTCTATATTTACTATAAGAGCAGATGACCCTCCCACCATCAGACATATGTATAACAAATGCAAGACCCTGAAAATAAGAGAAAGAAAAGCAGAGCTGCTCATAACTTCAGGAACTGAGGACTGTCAGTCAGATGCTCACTTCCTCCAATGACTTTTACACACCTAGTCCTCCTTTGTAAAAGGGGGTGAACACAAACATGGTCTTAACTTCCAATGCCAGGAAAGCGAGCTCCTGGCAAAATAGAGCTTCTGACCATCAAGTTTTAGATAACAATTTCTGCTAAGCACCAAGAAAAATTGCAGCTCCACCCTGCAGTAAGAGCAGGTGTTCTTTGCTTAGGCTGAGTCTCCGTTCCTGCCCAGCAGGAGCACTTCATTCTATTGTTATGTAAAATGTAATCACTGGGGCGAATGGAGTGAGCGGTATACAGGATCTAGCTGCTATTTTTGTAATTTTATATTTTGCAATGAAAAATTAAAACAGCCAGTGTTTGATATTTTCCCTTTCATCTGAGTGCTGAGACCCTTTGATGTATGTTGACTTGGCTTACTGTCTTGTGGCAAAATACTTTGAATAAATAGCTGCTTGACTATTTAATTTCAGTATAAGGTTTGTATTTTAGATTTGGGAGATCAGCTTAGCACCAGAAAAAGCTATTATCTCTATGGGAGTTGTTAGGGAAACTGGTGGTTCCAGAGTAGGTGTAAATCAAAGTGTGATGAGAAGACATTGAGATTTCCAGGTTTTTGTGATTGGAAACAAGAACTGGGCCAGGGTCTTTTAATCAGTGGTAGAAATATAAAGAGCATTTTAGTAAGAAAGAAAAAGGTACTCTGAGAATGGAAGCTGGTTAGTGAGCAGGGACAGACAAATCTGATGCTGAAAAATCTCAGGCCTACAGCATGCCCACTCTTCCTAGGTTATTTATGTAGCACCACCTTCTCCTACCTTTAGAGACCATCAGCTTTTCCTGAACATGTGCTTATGTGCTAATGTGGCCTATGTTCAAAGTACTACCAGTCTTCCTCATGTTATGCCTAGATTGTGAGACATCCCCCCCACGAGACCACCATGAGTTGAGTCCATTGCAAAACACATGAGGATCTTTTGGTTATAAGCTAGAGCTCAGGCTCACACCCTCCCCAACACAGCGGTTGAGAGCAGAGCACCTGTGCTCAGGGTTGGTGGGTGATTTAAAGGTCCCAGTCCCTCCCAACATACCCAAAGCAGGGGAATTCCTGCCTGGCAAGCTTCTATTGGTTGAAACACAAAAGGAGATGTTGCATTTTGATCTGATTGGATGTGGGAAGGCCTGCAAACCATTAATGGTTTCCCTTGCTTGGCTCTCCTAGGGGAGAGGGGAAATCTGAGCTGGTGTCCTAGCAACTGTATCTCTAATGGAAAGGAAAAAAACGCAGTAAGGCTGGTTCCTCCCAGCAGCTGGCTGAATATGTTTCTACCTGTCTGGCCTTGGCTTGTGCTTTAAACTTTAAATCAATAACTCAAAAAACTAATTCTTTTTTTTAATTTTATTTTTTTCTTATCAGTTACATTTTATTAACTCTGTATCCCAGCCGTGTCCCCATCCCTCATTCCCTCCGAGTCCCTCCCTCCCTCCCTCATCTCCACCGTGCCCCTTTCCAAGTCCACTGATGGGGGGAACCTCCTCCCCATTCATCTGATCCTGTTTTATCAGGTATCTTCAGGACTGGCTGCAAAGCCCTCCTCTGTGGCCTAACAGGACTAATTCTTAATTCTTAGGTCTCTTACTAAGACACCTGATCTTTTACATACATCACTCTGCACACTTGTTTCTCTATTGCATAGTCTTCTGCTACAGTTCCGTGTCTAACGGCAAATGCCCCCACATGGAAAGGTACCTAGACAAAGACAGGATGCTCAAGACTCTTATAACAAAATACTGCTAGTCTTACTAGCAGTAAAATATTGCTAATCTTAGTTTTACTTAAGGACAATGACTGAGAGGGTTATTAGCAAATAGGGGACATTACTTCAGTTACAAAACACGTTTTCTTGCCATCAGTGAAATGGCTCAGTGGATAAAGTTACTTTTGCTGATTAGTATCATGACCTGAACTCAATTCCAATAAACTCCTGTTGGAAATAAAGAACTGATTCCCTCAAATTGTCCTCTGACCTCCACATACACATGGTAGCATATGTTTTGTGTCTACAAACATACATGCATGTACATGCAAAACAAATAAATAAATATATTCACTTGGATTTCAGTGGCCAATGTAGACTCCACCCTTATTCCACTCATCTTAGAAATGCTGCAACTAAGATGCTGCTTGGAACTTCCCAGAAGTAAAGAAATCGAAAAATGCTGGAATGTTAATTTGTTTTCTGTTGCTATGACAAAAACACTGACCAAAACCAATTTGGAGAAGAAAGGGTTTATTTGGCTTATGTGCCTTATTTCATACTTCACTGAAGGAAATCAAGGCAGAAAGTCAAAGCAGGAAGTTGGAGATAGGAACTGAATCAGAGGCCATGGAAAGGAGCTGCTTACTGGCTTGCTCTCCAGCTTTGCTCCCCCCGCCCACAGTTTACTATCTTATAGAACCAAGGTCCACTCATCCAGGGATGATAAACCTTGCTGTTTTCTGGGCCCTTCCACATCAGTCATTCATTAAGAAATACCCTTCACACTTGCCTATAAGAAATCTGATGGAGCTAACGATGCAGCCGGTTCTGATGAGACCTGATAAGTTAGGGTTAGATGCAAGGGGAGGAGGACCTCCCCTATCCATGGACTTGGAGAGGGGCATAGGAGGAGATGAGGGAGCCAGGATGGGATTGGGAGGGGAGGAAGGGGTCTACAGCTGTGTTACAAAGTAAATAAACTGTAATTAATATAAAAAATAAAAATTTAATTAAAAAAAGAAATCTCATGGAGATATTTTCTCAACTGAGGTTCCTCTTCCGAGATAACACTGGACTGTGTCATACTGACATAAACCAGCACATAGGGAATTTTAGATTTTAAGTCTGAAAGAGAACTTGAACATCTACTGGGCAACAGAAATAGGTAAGAGTTTTCCAAATACCAGAATTGTTCACAAAAAAGAAAAAAAAATAGGATGCTTTAAGAATAACTCAGGTTCTGTTCTATACTTATTGTTACATTACCTATATACAAGCTCACAACCTCCTATTCACGATGAACTAGAAAGATCTTTAGCATACATAGGCCAGATCCTAGATGGTTGGTGTTGTGGTTCAGATCTTAGATATCCTTGAAAGGTCCGGGTACTGAATGCCAGGTCCCCAGCCAGTGGTAGTTAGAATGTGAAAGTTCCCCATACTCCTCATAGGCTTAGATATTTGAATGCTCTGTTGGTGGTGCTGTTTGGGGAGGTTATGGGACCTTAAGAAGGTACAAGTGGACTTTGAGGATTTATATCCTCATCATACTTACTGTTTATTTTTTTATTGCCTGTGTGCAGATGAAATGTGATCAGCCAACACTCTGTTGCTATGTCTTCCTTTCCATAGGAAAGTGAAGGTGGTAAATGGGAAATGGGACCTCGTGGAAGATCTTCATGTCACTGGGATGCTCATGCAGAGGACTTGGGGCAGTCTTTTCTTCTTTTATCATTTGTGGATTCTCTGGACCCATAAGCCAAAATAAACTCTTCCTTACAGTTGGTCATAGTATTTTATCACAGAAACAGAAAAGGAACTAGTATGTCTTTTCTAGTGAACTGGTGGCACACCCAGTAACTCATGGCAAGAAGTTATATCACTGCAGGTATGCCTTTGAAGGTGTTATGGACATATTGGCCCCTCTCCACTCCATTTAGATACTGGCCACCAAAATCTAAACTTGCCTTTGCTGTATTCATTAACCATTTTGTTCTGTCTATTCCCAGGTCTATAACAATTAGGTCACATGACCATTCACCGAAGTCTCTGAAACTGTGAGCTGAAATGAACTTTCTTACTTTCAGCTTAAACAGATTGTTTTACATTGCCACAGTGATAGAAAGCTGAATTAGACACTTGCATTGAGCCCACACAGTACCAGTACAGAGGGCTCAGCACCCTCCTGTGCTATGTCATTCCTATCAGTCCTAGTTCAGAAGTCTGCAAATCCAAATATCAGATGCACATCCAGAACCTTTAAGATGAGTTTATTACCACGTTCTTTCCCTGTGGGTGTGCTTGTTAAGAGTGTCAATACTAGCTTCAGTACATCTTTCTTCTTGCAACTGCTGAGAAAAAGGCTAGAGAGCTCCTTGAAGATTTGTGACATCTTGATTAGAGAGTCTTGGAGAATTCATCTCCCTAGGAATCCTTGGTATGCAAACTTTCTGTCACTGTGATAGTACCTGAGAAGATCAGAGAAGGAAAGTACTATGTTGAGTAATAGTTCCAGAATTTTCAGTTCCTGTATAACCCCACTGTTCTGGTCCCATGGAGATACATGACTGGATAGGAATATGTGGGGAACAAAGTTGTTTCCTGTAGCTAGGGACCATGGCTCCAACATCTGGCTTCAAGAGTATCTAAGATCAAATCTCAATATGTGGCCAAGAATTCATTGGTGCAGGACATACTCACTGATCTTGCCTCACACAAAGACAAGTCCTGGGCCTTGTCTAAATTTGCTTTGTTCCTTCGCTGCCATAATGGGAGTATTGAGTGTCCTACAAAACTGGTGTGTTAATGTTTTTGCCACAAGGTAACACTGTTAGGAGGTGGTAGATTGGAGGTGGGGCCTAGCGGAAGAGCTTCATGTTATTGGAGATGTGCTTGCACGGGACTGGGGTTTATTCTTTTACCCTTGTTCTTTGTAGTCACAAAAAGCATATATTGGTCTTCATGCTCCAGCAAGGGTATTCAGCTCTCGTGCAGACATGGAAGCAATTGACCCACCCTTATATGAACTGCAACCTCAAACCAGTGAGCCACAATATATATCTTTTATTTTTATTGTCTTCAGGATTATAATGACAGACAGCAGAAGTAATACATTTATTTTTCCTGCTCTGTTTCCTCTTCCTTACAGAGCCCTTGAGAGCACACTTCCTTAATAACACCCTCAGTAATGTATGCTTAGGGGTATAACTCATAAGAGTAAATATATGTTATAGTCACCACATCAAGTTGAAGAGCAAAACTCCAGTCATTGGTTGATGGCTGAGTGGTCGGAGAGGCTGTACTTGATTAGCAGCTCCAGGAGATCAGACACTCTCTTATGGCCTTCACAGGCACATGCACTCATGTGTCCCCCACCTCCAGATATACAAACACATGACAATAAAATTAATACACATATTTTAAAGGGAAAAGCCTGGAAAGAATATTAATCATGCAACTACCAAGAGCTGAGTCTTCCCCTCAGTTTTTTATGCTTCCACCCATAGCCACCAGCCCACAGCACCCTTAGCCTGACCAGGGCATTCGGTCCCTCTGCTGGCTTTCAGATTTAGCACATCTCATCATTTGAAGCAGCAACCAAAACCTTCAGGATGATGAGCATGGACAACCCCCATATAATTATCTTTGTAAAATTATCTCTTTGGGGCACATTTATAATGCATTTGGCTGTTTGTTTTCTCCTCTCTAATTACCAATTGAGCTTAGAAACTTGAGCTACATTTGTTCCTCACCCCACTTTCTATCTCCCCACACTCATGCAGACATAGAGAAGCAGAGGTTCTCTTAATAAATGATAAACAGAGGATGAAATTTTAAGTAGAAAGGTCTCACCAGACACAGAGAAAGGCATTTGTTACTCAGCAAAATGTTTCAGAACACTATGGGAGGAATTCTCATGGCAGTGACATCATTTCCATAAATGGGCAGGACAGAGGTGAAGGGGAAGTGATGATCAAATGGATCTGAGTCTGGGGACCTACAGGTGCATCTGAGCTTCCTGTATTCCCTTTCAAACTCACAGCTCCTTTCTGATTTTCTGCTATCATTTAATTTAAGACTTCTGCAGATTGAATGGAGGCAGAGGCGACCCATCCTTCACTCTCTTTGATAATATATTCTGGCTCCACACAAAGGAAGAGGTGAGCTTGTCTTGTTTGATTCATGTGTTTGTTTCTTAATCAGACAGTATTGAATAAGAACCGGAACAGAATGTCCTATCTTACAGAATTCTACATTTATAGCATATGGTCTGAGCTGAAGCTCATTGGTGAGTTCCCTGGTAATAGTCAACAGTCTACTGAGACATGAATATGCAGATTACCAATAATTTATTGCTCACATGTTCACAGACACTTTTTGATTTACCTTTTTGATTTTTGTTTTCCATTCTCATCAAAGACTGCATCAAGATGACTGACCTACTTTGGTGCCAGTGTTAGATTTGCTTTTAATTATAGCACCCTGATCACTGGCATCATCCCAAGGATATATTTTTTTCTTCTAAGGTATGGTAAAGAACAGAATGAGAAGCACATTATCTCCTTTCTCTTATAAGAACCTCAAACTCATTGGTAAAGGATCAATTTACATAAACTAATCATCAATCAAAGGCTTGCATGAATTACAATTTTCATGTATGAATTCTGCAGTGTACACATTTTTAAATTTAGTTATGTATTATTTTATTACCCATACACATGCATGTAGAGGTCAGAGGAAAAAAGGAAAACTTGTGGGGATCAGTTCTTTCCTTTTACTTTGGGTCCTGAGGAATGGATTTGAATCCTTAGGAATGACTCTAAGTGCTTTTACCTACTGAGCTATTTCAATAGCCCCAGGACAAAAACATTTGCTCCCCAGCAGCCATGTACATCAAACCTTGTATTGGATGTAACCTGTATGGCATTTTCAATATTAATTAATGGTGACAGGAAACATTTATGGAGACTGCTCCATATATAAGCTTTGTCTTCCTGGAAGTATCAAGAAGTAGGGATTCTTATTAACCCTGTTTTCAAACTCAGTGATCCACAGCCTCCCAGAACTGGTGTAGAGTAGCTTCCACCCCCTCAGTAAAGGCTGGAAGACACAACAGGAAGCTTTCTACTCACCAGGAAAACAGCTGCAAATTAATCAAACTGATAGTATAGAAAAAAAGGTGGTAATTAATGTTTCATTTGCTTCAGGTTGGATGAAATACAAATAGTCAAATCTAATTAGTTCTTACCTCCACAGCAGGGCCTGAGATGACTCAGAAGGTGAAGCACAAGTAACCTTAGATGCTCCTTACATGAAGGCTGAACCTGGAGTCAGACCTAGCAGAACTTTGTTTTAAGGCCATTTAGCAGGAACAAGCACAAATTTACTTAGAGATCACTGATATGCTAATAACAAATCATCCTCACCCACTCATTACAGTAACTCCCCAAAGGAATTTTCTTCTTTTGCACCCTGTGCTAATTACAAGTCTAGCCATAAACTTTGGCAGACTACTACAAAACAGGGGACCTGGGTTGGAATCCATACTCTTCTGCTTACTGACTGGTATTTTGGACAAGTTATGTAGCTTAACTGAGTCTATAAAATAAAGAACCATATTTTCATATCCTGCTGTAGGATGCAGTCTTAAAGAAAGAATGATAAGTGTTCACTCTGACTGGACCTCAGTGAAGTTTTAGAGGTATTTTCTTAATTGAGGTTCCCTCCTCTCATATGTCTTTAGCTTGTGTCAAGTTGATATAATGCTATCTAACACAATGCATTAATGAATTAATGAGGGTTATCAAGAATAGCTGCTTTATAAAGGTCATGCTGGGTTTGCTTTGTCATATGCTGTTGTCGACATGAGATGCTCTGTGTTACCTCTGAACTAGATGTAGGCCTTAGACCCTAGGCCCAGCCTCTAGAACTATGAGTGGAATAAGTCATGTTCCTTGTACATTACCCAGTGTGGGTGTGCAGTCACAAGCATGAGTACAGTACTGTGCTATGCCATGGGGGTCACTTTATCTATAAAATGGTAAGCTCAGTTTCAGCAGTGAGTCTGGAGAACTGTCTGCTTACTTGTTGGAGGAAAGCATCTTTTCTCACAGCCTGCATAAATGAGAAGAGGTTTTTTTTATATTTAATTTAATTTTTTTCTTATCAGTTACATTTTATTAACTCTGTATCCCAGCCATGTCCTGATCTCTCATTCCCTCCCAGTCCCTCCCTCCCTCCCTCATCTTCACCATGCCCCTTTCCAAGTCCACTGATAGGGGGGGACCTCCTCCTCATTCATCTGATCCTGTTTTATCAGGTATCTTCAGGACTGGCTGCAAAGCCCTCCTCTGTGGCCTAACAGGACTGCTCCTCCCTTGCAGGTGGGGAGGCCAAAGAGCCAGTCATTGAGTTCCTGTTAGAAATAGTCCTTGTTCCCCTCATTTTGGGAAACCAATTGGTTACTGAGCTACCACAGGCTACATCTGAGCGGAGGTTCTAGGTTATATCCATACATGGTCCTTGGTTGAATGTCAGTCTCAGAAAAGACCCTGTGCCCAGATATATTTGGTCCTTGTGGAGCTCCTATCCTTTCCCCATCAGACTAACTCCCCTTCTTTCTTACGATTCCCTGTACTCTGCCAAAGGTTTGGTTATGAGTCTTTGCTTTGAAAACACTGCTAGTTAGAGTCTTTCAGATGCGCTCAGTGGACTTCTGTCATACGTTCAATGCACATCCCATCTGTCTTTCTAAATGAGGATTGATCATCTTACCCCATGTCTGCTCTCTTGATTATCTTTTTTAGGTGTATAGATTTCATTATGTTTATCATATCTTATAGGTCTATATAAGTGAGTATATACCGTGTTTGTCTTTCTCCTTCTGGGATATTTCACTCAGAATGATCTTTTCTAGATCCCACCATTTGCCTGCAAATTTCATGATTTCCTCCTTTTTGATTGCTGAGTAGTATTCCATTGTGTAAAAATACCACAATTTCTGTACCCATTCTTCCGTTGATGGACATCTGGGTTGTTTCCAGGTTCTGGCTATTACAAATAAAGCTGTTATAAACATGGTTGAGCAAGTATCCCTTTTGTGTACTTGAGCAAACTTTGGGTATATACCTAGCAGTGGTATAGCTGGGTCTTGAGGAAGCAATATTCCTAATTGTCTTAGAAAGTGCCAGATAGCACTTTGTGATTGTACCAGTTTACATTCCCACCAGCAGTGGAGGAGGGTTCCCCTTTCTCCACAACCTCTCCAGCATGTGTTGTCACTTGAGTTTTTCATCTTGGCCATTCTCATGGGTGTAAGGTGATATCTCAGGGTCGTTTTGATTTGCATTTCCCTGATGGCTAATGAGGATGAGCATTTCTTTAAGTGTTTCTCTGACATTCCATATTCCTCTGTTGTGAATTCTCTGTTTAGGTCTGTTCCCCATTTTTTAATTGGGTTACTTGGTTTGCTGTTTTTCAGCTTCTTTAGATCTTTGGATATACTGGATATTAGTCCTCTGTCAGATAAAGGGTTAGTGAAGATTCTTTCCCAATCTGTAGGCAGTCATTTTGTTTTGATGATGGTGTCCTTTGCTTTACAGAAGCTTTTCATTTTCATGAGGTCCCATTTATTGATTGTTGCTCTTAGAGCATGTGCTGTTGGTGTTCTGTTCAGGAAGTTGTCTCCTGTGCCAATGAGTTCTAGGCTGTGCCCCACTTTTTCTTCTAAAAGATTTAGAGTATCTGGTTTTATGCTGAGGTCTTTAACTCAGCATAATGCTGAGGTCTAAAACTCCACTTGGACTTTAGTTTTGTGCAGGGTGATAAATATAGATCTATTTTCATTTTTCTGCATGTAGACATCCAGTTGGACCAGCACCATTTGTTGAAGATGCTGTCTTTTTTCCATTGAATGGATTTGGCTTCTTTGTCAAAAATCGAGTATTCATAGGTGTGTGGGTTTATTTCTGGGTCTTCTATGTGGTTCCATTGATCCTCCTTTCTGTTTCTATGCCAATACCATGCAGTTTTTATTACTTTTGCTCTGTAGTACAGCTTGAGATCGGGGATGGAGATACCTCCAGATGATCTGTTGTTGTACAGGATTGTTTTGGAGATTCTGGGTTTTTTTGTTTCTCCATATGAAGCTGAGAATCTTTTTTTTGAGGTCTGTGAAGAATTGAGTTGGTATTTTGATGGGAATTGCATTGAATCTGTAGATTGCTTTTGGCAGAATGGCAATTTTCACAATGTTAATCCTACCAATCCATGAGCACGGGAGATCTTTTCATCTTCTGATATCTTCTTCAATTTCTTTCTTCAGAGACTTGAAGTTTTTCTCAAACCGGTCATTCACTTGCTTGGTTAGTGTCACCCCAAGGTACTTTATGTGAATAGTGGCTATTGTGAAGGGTGTTGTTTCCCTAATTTCTTTTTCAGCCCTTTTGTCTTTGATATACAGGAGGGCTTCTGATTTTTTTGAGTTGATTTTGTATCCTGACACTTTGCTGAAGGTGTTTATCAGCTGGAGGAGTTCTCTGGTTGAATTTTTGGGGTCGCTCATATATACTATCATATCATCCACGAATAGTGACACTTTGACCTCTTCCTTTCCGATTTGTATCCCCTTTATCTCCTTTAGTTGTCTTATTGCTCTGGCTAGAACTTCAAGTACTATGTTGAAGAGGTATGGAGAGAGTGGGCAGCCTTGTCTTGTCCCTGATTTCAGTGGGATTGATTTAAGTTTCTCTCCATTGAGTTTGATGTTAGCTATAGGTTTGCTGTATATTGCCTTTACTATGTTTAGATATGTGCCTTAAATCCCTGATCTCTCCAAGACTTTAAACATGAATGGGTGTTGGACATGGTCAAATGCTTTTTCGGCTTCTAAGGAGATGATCATGTCGTTTTTCTCCTTCAGTTTGTTTATGTGGTGGATTACATTGATGGATTTCCATATGTTGAACTACCCTTGCATGCCTGGGATGAAGCCTACTTGCTCATGGTGAATGATATCTTTGATGTGTTCTTGGATTCGGTTTGCAAGTATTTTATTGAGTATTTTTGCATCAATATTCATAAGAGAGATAGCTCTGAAGTTCTCTTTTTGTTGGGTCTTTGTGTGGTTTAGGTATCAGGGTGACTGTCGCTTCATAGAATGAGTTTGGTAATGTACCTTCTGTTTCTATTTTGTGGAATAGTTTGAGGAGAATTGGTGTTAGCACTTCTTTGAAGGTCTGGTAGAATTACGCGCTGAAACCATCTGGCCCAGGGCTTTTTTTGGAGGGGAGACTGTGAATGACTGCTTCAATTTTTTTAGGGGATATAGGGCTATTCAGTCTTTCTACATGATCTTGACTTAATGTTGGAAGATGGAATCTATCATGAAAATTGTCCATTTCATTTAGGTTTTCAAATTTTGTGGCATATAGGCTTTTGTAGTATGACCTAATGATTGTTTGAATTTCCTCAGTGTCTGTAGTTATGTCACCCTTTACATCTCTGATTTTCTTGATTTGGATAGATTCTCTCTGCTTTTTAGTTAGTTTGGCTAAGGGTTTGTCTATCTTGTTGATTTTCTCAAAGAACCAGCTTTTTGTTTCATTGATCCTTTAAATAGTTTTATTTGTTTCTAATTGATTGATTTCATCCCTGAGTTTGATTATTTCCAGCCGTCTGCTCCTTTTGGGTGTATCTGCTTCTTTTTTTTTCTAGGGTTTTCAGTTGGGCCATTAAGTTGTTTGTATGTGATGTTACGAATTTCTTCTTGCAGGCACTTAGTGCTATAAATTTTCCCCTGAGCACTGCTTTCAATGTGTTCCATAAATTTGGGTATGTTGTGCCTTCATTTTCATTGAATTCTAGGAAGTCTTTAATTTCTTTCTTTATTTCTTCCTTAACCCAGCTGTCATTGAGTATTAAGTTGTTCAGTTTCCATGTGCGTGTAGGCTGTTTGTTATTTCTGTTGTTGTTGAGGTCCAGCTTTAGTCCATGGTGGTCAGATAGAATACAAGGGATTATTTCAATCTTTTTGTATCTGTTTAGGCTTGTTTTATGACCAACTATATGGTCTATTTTGGAGAAGGTTCCATGAGGTGCTGAAAAGAAGGTATACTCTTTTGAGTTTGGATGAAAAGATCTGTAGACATCTATTAGGTCCATTTAATTTAGGGTCTCTGTAAGTGTTTTATTTCCCTATTTGTTTTCTGTCTAGTTGATCTGTCCCTTGGTGAGAGTGGAGTGTTGAAGTCTCCCACTGTTAGGGTATTAGAATCTATGTGTGATTTAAGCTTTAATATTGTTTCATTTACGAATGTAGGTGCTCTTGTATTTGGGGCATAGATATTCAAAATTGTGATGTCCTCTTGGTGGATTTTTCCTTTGATGAGAATATAGTGGCCCTCCTTATCTTTTTTGATTAACTTGGGTTGAAAGTCTATTTTATTAGATATTAGGATGACTACTCCTGCTTGTTTTCTGGAACCATTTGCTTGAAAAACATTTTTCCAGCCCTTTACTCTGAGGTAGTGTTTATCTTTGCTGCATAGGTGTATTTCTTGGATGCGACAGAATGTTGGATCCTGTTTCTGCAACCATTCTGTTTGTCTGTGTCTTTTTATTGGGGAGTTGAGTCCATTGATGTTGATAGATACTAGTGATCAACAATTGTTACTTACTTTAGATGTGGGGTTGGTGGTGTCACTGAGTTTCATTGCTTATATTCTTTTTGTTGTTGTTGTTGTGTAGTTATCTATTTCCTCTGTTTCCTAAGATGTAGTTGTTTTTTTTTTTTTTTTTTTTGGTTTTTTTTTGGTTTGGTTTTTCCCTTCTAGTAACTTCTGTAGAGCTGGGTTACTCTGTAGATATTGTTTAAATTTGGTTTTGTCTTGGAATATTTTGAATTCTCCGTCTATGTTGATTGAAAGTTTTCCTGGGTAAAGTAGTCTGGGTTGGAATCTGTGGTCCCTTAAGGACTGTATGATTTCTGTCCAGGCCCTTCTGGCTTTCATAGTTTCTGTTGAGAAATCTGGTGTGATTCTGATAGGTTTACCTTCATATGTTACTTGGCCTTTTTCCCTTGCTGCTTTTAGAATTTTTTCTTTGTTCTGTAGGTTCAGTGTTTTGACTATGATGTGACGTGAAGAATTTCTTTTCTGGTCTAGTCTACTTGGTGTTCTGTAGGCCTCTTGTATGTTTATGGCCATCTCCTTCTTTAAGTTGGGAAAGATATCTTCTATAATTTTCTTGAAAATATTTTCCGGACCTTTGAGCCTGATGTCTTCTTTTTCTTCTACTCCTATTATTCTTAGGTTTTGTCTTTTCATGGTGTCTTTGATTTCTTGGATATTTTGTGTTTTGAACTTTTCTGATTTTATTTTTTCTTTGAGGGACGTGTCAATTTCCGCAAGTGTATTTTCGGCTCCTGAGATTCTTTCTTCCATCTCTTGTATTCTGTTGGTGATGCTTACCTTTGTAGTTCCTGATCTTTTCTCTATGTTCTCCAGCTTCTGGTTTGTCTCTATTTGTGTTTTCTTTATTGATTCTAATTCTGTTTTCATGTCCTTCATCTGTTTGAATGTGGAGTCCTGCTTTTCAATGAGAGCTTCTATTTTTTTGTCCGTTTCCTCTCTATGTATCACTAATTGTGCCTCTACTTCTTTGGGTATAATTGCCTGTATTTCTATGAGATCTTTGTTTATTTCTTCTTTATTTGCCTTGATTTGTGTGGACATTTCTTTGAGAGCTTTGTGCATTTCTTCTTTGTTTGCCTCAATTTTTGTGGTCATTTCTCTGAGAGCTCTATTTGTTTCCTCTTGGTTTGTCTTGATTTCTTTGGTTATTTCTCTGAGGGCCTTGTTTATTTCATCTTATTGGCCTCTAATAGCTGGAGAAACATAATTTTGAGGAGAAGAGTTTTTAAAAAGCCACATGGAACGTTCTTCTTTCCTGATAGATATTTTCTCCTTGAATGTTCACCTAAGGAGTTTCTTCCTACAATATTTTGAGAGATTGATAATTAGTTTTCACTGTGGTTCACTTTGACCTTTAACCTCCTCCAATCTATGATTTGTTGATTTGTTAGGGAGCACACCTGCCTCTTCTTGCCTTTCTGTGCAGAAGGCATAAAAGACACTGTGGTAAAGAGGAAGGAGTTTCCCAGGGAAGGAGCCAGAAACCCCAGTGAGAGGAGGAAGAGGTTGGAGCAAGACTGGAAAACTAGAGTTTCCAGCAGCTTGAAAATAATCAGGGGAAGAATCTATGTCACAATTGCCCATGTGGCTGTAGGCCACACTCAGTCAGCAGGATAAGCATAAGTTCTGTTCTTCACAGCTGCAGAGCTCAGAGGGAGGCAGGGCAGACCTCTTGGTGTTTTTCACTTACCCACACAGTGTAGTTATGGGCAGGCCTCAGGTCCTGGTTTTCAAAACCAAAGCCTTGAGATATACCTAGGTTCAAGTCCTGGAGTCCAGTGCTTCCTCAACACAAACCCTGGCTTTATTGGTGCTATCAGGCTTAATTCTGGAATACATGGCAATGAACAAGTAAGTGGTAGTGTGATGGAAGAGAAAGAGAAGCGGAAGGATATGGGCACAATGAAGAGAGGCAAAGAAGGACTGGAAATGCCAAATTAATTGACAATTAAAATCTTACTAAAGGCATCTGAGCCAAATATGCTCATCTGTAAGTGGAAAAAATAGCATCTACCTACCTAGCATAGGCAGGGTATTGGGCTCCTGAGACCACTCCTGAAATGACCACAGACACCCAGAAGCCCCAAATGCCACTATGCTGAGCAAGTAGATGGTGGAGATGTGGTAGCAAAAGGGAAGGGGAAGATTGTGTGTACAATGAAGAGAGGCAGAACTGGAGATTTGATGGTAATAAGGAACAGCCTTATGTAAGTAGCCAGTGATGTCACCTAAGGCCATGGTGAGGTCCTGGCCAATGCAACTGCTGAGGTCCATGTCTGGGTTCATGACCCTTGCAACAGCAGGGTCCTGTTACCACCAAAGGCCAGGTGATGTTCCTAGTCTGGGCTGCCACCTGGGGCCATGCTGATTTCTGAGGGCTGTCCACAGCTGACCCCAACCCCTGCCTTGGGCATCTTGGAAGAGTTGACCCCAAAGGTGTGAGAGCAGGAGAGCTGGCCTGACATCTCACCCAGGAAGTACAGTAGAGCTGGCCCTCATCATGGAAGTTGCAGGTGAGCTGACCCTGCCACACTTATCTACTATGTCTTAGCATGGTCAAGAAAGAGGTGTCTTCCACTCTCTCACCCCTCACCACCTGCAGCAAGATGGAGAGATGGGTCCGAGCCCATGAGAGCATGAAAGCAGGCCCTGCCTCTCACCTGCTGAGGCACTAAGGAGAGTGCTCCCTGCAGCTCACGTGGGAAGCACAGTAGAGCCTGACCCTGGTAGGGGTACAGTGAACCAACCAGAGGGTTTGAGTGTGGGAAAGCTGACCCTGCAACTTGTCTACCTTGGGGGCAGGACATGGAAGAGGGAGAGATGCCCTCCTCCTCCATCTTGTGGTAGGTAGGAGAGATGTCCACAGGCTATTAAGAGCAAGAGAGCAGACCCTGCCCTTCAGTGGCTACAGCACTTGGGAGAGTAGGTCATGAACAGTGCCTGGGTAGCAAAGTTGAGCTGTCCCTTGTGGCAGGGGTATCAGTAAAACAGCCCCATGGGCATAAATGAGGAAGAGCTGGCTAGAATCCCATTTGGTGGCATGGGCAAGACAGAGATGCCTTCCCTTCTCCTTGCCCCTTGCCACCTGTGGCAGGCAGGAGAATTGGCCCCAGTGGCATGAGAATGGGAAAGCTGGCTCTGCCCCTCACTGGCTGCAGAACTTAAGAGAGTGGACTCTGCACCTCATCTGGACCCAGTGAGGAGCCAGTAATGATAGTATAGCAGAAGCTAGAGATCTTGAACCAAACCACTGACTCATTGCAATGAATACTTGCAAGTAAAGAATTGGAGAAAAGGGTATACTGTGGAACACACTGTGACACACTACAGCTTCCATAATGAGATGTTTCTTTTTTTGTTTGTTTTTATTTTTATTCTGTATTTTTTTTGTGGGAGGAGATTGTAAGATCAGAAGGAAGTTATAAAGTGATGGGGAGATGAATGTGATTAGGGTACAAGATGTGAAATTCACACAGAACCAATAAGAGAGAGAGAGAGAGAGAGAGGAGAGGGAGAGAGAAAAAGAGAACTAGAACCTATAATGTTTCCCTCATTTGTTTTCTTCATTTAAAATAAAAAACAGGATTATGCAGTGTTCATGTAACGTTTGTATCATTGGTGATGTAGTTGAGATGCTAAATAACACAAGAATCATTAGCATTATATAGTTAGAAATACAGTGATCATAGCAGGGGTGGAAAGTCTGGCAAGGTATTTCTTTTTCCTAATTTCAAAACTGAGATTTTTGTCATCAACTCTTTTAGCTATAAAGTAGAGCCATACCAAGTTGTGTTTGCAGTAGCCATGGAATGCTGTGCTCAGAGCTAAGAACAATGTGTTCATTACAGAATGAATAAGCACATTCATAAACAATGTGTTTATTCCATATCTTGGATGTGGAGAATAATGACGCAATGAGCATGGGAGTGGGAGTGTCTCTTTCAATTACTGTTACTGTAGATACATGTCTAAGAAGTACAGAGTATGTCTAGCAGATAAAAAAGCAGTCTAGTCTTACTGTTTTGAAGAACTTTTCTACTATCATAAAATGACTAAAATAGTTTGTATATCCATCAATAAAGCATGAGTGTTCCCTTTTCTCTGTATTTTGATCATTATCCATTATTTTTCATCTTGGAGGCTAACCCCTCTAATTTGGCTGAGGTGATTTCTCACTATACACAATAGCCAAGATACATTTCTCAACCTATATTTCAATCCATGGAAGAATTCATAAGAAAACATGACCTATACTCCCAAGGAAAATTACTCTTCCATGAAAGCTCAAGTCTTGTCATTTGTCCCAACATGGATAGGCCTGGAGGACATTAGGTTAAATGCAGTAAGTCAAACACAGAAAGACAAACAGTTTGATCTCAACCATATGTGAAAGATAAAATTTGATGTCGTAGAAGGCTAAGGAAGGTAAGGGAAAGACATGAAAAAATTTGGTGAATGGATACTAAGTTATAATTAGAAAGGAGAACGATGTCCTGGTGCTCTATTACACAATTGAGTAACTATAGATAGCAATGATGTATTTCTAACAGCAGTGTATTTCTAAATAGTCAGAAGAGGGAATTGGGAGTGTGCTGACTACAAGAAAAGAATGACATATGTTCATGATGAAGAAAATTTTTTCAGTTCCACTGATTTGATAATTACATGATGTATAAACATATAAAAAGTCACATTTGAGTCAAAAACATAATGTGTTAATGCAGAGTCAAAAGAAGATAGCATGCTGCCCTCTCCTTATGCATTGTATCTGTCAAGTGCAGAGGCACCTGCAGACCGTTTTTGCTTCCTTTGTGCTTACTGGGGGAATCATGTGCCCTACTGACCTGCAGCAGGTCCTCAGTGGGTGACTTGTGAGCATTCCACTCAGCACTGTTGAGAGACTTTTCCTCCCCATCAGTGTCTTCTCTCACATCCTCCTCTCCTCCTGTTTTATTCTTCTTATGTTCCCCTCCAAGAGCTTATTTTGGATTCCTTTTACACCTTTCTGCTATTGGCTATGCTGGAATTTATTTTTGATACTTTTTTTTTGCTTCGTTTAAAGTTTCCCTCAGACTCTATCACTTCCAGACAGACATATCTAATCAGCATGCGTCAATGATAGGATTAAGTTTGGTTTTATTTTATGCCTATTTATTGAAAATTTAAAGGGAAGAAATATTCTAAACTTGTAGTTTCTTCATTCAAGAAAATTAAATAAACAATTATTACTTTGGGAAGTTGAAGCCTCTAGGGGGAAAAACTTAAATAACATCTTATTGGAAGACATGATCTTCAGTTTGTGCATCTCACCAGGAGCTAAAACATGAACTCGATATGGCATTAACCTATGTTAATAAAATCAATAGCACTTCACATAAAACTCACTCAGCCCAATGCTATTTTATCCCCTTTACTTTTATTACTTCATTTTAATCTTTCTGTGCCTCTCTGCCATTAAAGCACATTTGTTACCATGGCAACAATGGCATAAGAGAGGCAGCAGGAACAGGGCACTACTTGTGCTTATAAAAAAAAAAAAAAGCAAAATAGAAGAAATAATTAAAGCAGCAATCTCCAGTGACCCCTTCTGTAAATGATGTTCCCGTTTCACTCAATTGTCTGAAAAATAAGTTTCAATTAGGCCACTATTGTTTGGTACTCTTCCTCCTGGAAGAGATCTCCAAGAGTTTTGCTTTTTATTCTTCAAGTTAGCTTCACTGTAATAAGTTTTTCCTGTTGATGTTCTGAAGGAGCACCCCTTAGGCTAAGATCTATGGTTTATATCTTTTACCTAAGTAAATGCTAAATGACTGTTAGTAAAAGATAGTCATGTGGATGTTTTTGTGAAAGGAATGTCACACCACATTTTTTAGATGTGGCAATCATCGTTCAGGGCCCTATTTCTCCTGGTATAACTTCAGCAGAGGCCCATGCTTTCAGAGCCTGCCTGCTCTCTTTGTACACCATAACTATTGCCCTACCCTTCTCAACTTCAGAGGATATGAATGGAGTCAGGGTGACAGTACGTAGAACATATGTGCCTGTTTATTCTTACTTTGTACAAGCATCAAATATTATTCTAGTCACTTCATTTCTTCCTACTGTCTGACCTTCTCTCTTCTGTATTATTCTTTGTTCTACAACTCTACCTCTCAAAACCTTGTCTTCGTCTGGAAGAATGTATGGACACACACACACACACATACACACACGCACGCACATCACTTTTTTTTTTCTAATGGTTGCCCTGGTGAATAGACACCATTTTATTTTTGGCTCATGGCCTTCTATGAGGAACACCATGTTACAATAAGTGAGAAATGGACCCCTACTGAAGGCTCTTTGAGGATGTGTTGTGTGTCTCTAAAAGGCAAACAAACACATTGGGTAGCATTCTGCCCAATTGTCCTAATTGTCAGTCAGCCTTGGCTCCTGGGATAACATGATGGTATGCTGTTTGGTTCTGCAAAGGGAAATATTCACTAAACAGTTAAAGTAATCATTGTGATTTAAATTGTTTTGATGGCAATTGTGTTTTATGTCAAAAGTATGTTTTGACATAAAATGTAAGTGAAAAACAGAATGTAAATGAAAAACAGATGCTCTAAAATTCTCTTCTACACAACACTAATGTGTTTGCATTGTCAAGGTCCTCTTTGGCCTTTGGAATGATTTAGGGAAGAGGAAGCATATGGACAGAAGGCTCCTGGCTAAGTCCTGTAGACATCTTCCCATGTCTTGGAGGGTGTGGCTTATCTTCTTCTAGGGACTGATACAGTCTGCTCATTCTCCTTGTTTCTGACTATTCTCATATAATTTTAGTCCAAGAGGGGTTTGGAAAATCACAATCTATTAAATTTTCTCCCTAAGATGCCACCCAATGATTTGGAATGTACTATACATTATATAGACTATGCCCTCATGTTTCTAGCCATTGACACCACAAATGATCCATGCTGCTTCTTTGAAGCAGAAAGGACCACTAAGTTAGTCTCCATGGTTACAATGTATACAGAGTCTCCTAGGAGACAATTGCATGTGTGACAGAATTAGAATTTCCTTACTACTAAGAAGGAAAAATATTTTTTCCTTTTACACTAAGCCATGATCAGAATGCTTGAGTTCAGATTTATGTATTTCTAATGTTGTTTATTGCTGTGATATAAAGAGATGAAATGTTCTAACAAAGAGAACTGTAATGTCTCATGAGAAAAAAACGAATAAATGTTGGTTTATATTAAAATTATGTGAAGAAAAATGCTATGTCAAAGATGAGGCTTTGTACCTCATTTATTAAGTGTTCTGGGGCAGTTTGGTTCAGTGAATTGGTTTCTGGTCAGTACTGGATATTGATTTCATTTATTTTTACTAATGACTGTGGGTTTATGACTGGACCTTGGTAATGTAATAAACTCATTCACTCATCTGAAGAAGGGACTGCATTTAATTTTTTCATGGGATTTGAATTACTCCCCATTTGCATTGGACATCATAACAAATGTATTCCTGCTATAGGCTAAAAATGGGCTTACATTCTACAAGATACCAGAACTACTAACCATATGTGTCTTTTCTCAAACTATTCTCTAGATTTTTCTGATCAATACAATAATGCAATCAATAGTACTGAATATAATTTGGATCCCTGTTCTTGCTGTTGGATTTAAGAAGACAGAATGCAAGTACAACCTTGCAGCTCAAACACCCCATTTACCTCAAAACCTAGTAACCAGTCAACCTCATGCTGACGCAGGAGGCTTGAAGAGTTCTGGAGATAGGTAGTGAGCAATAATGATCAAAGAATATTCCTTGATTTTCTCCAAAAGAGAAATTAGTTCCATGGCTCTCCTACAAGAAGTCTATTTGTTGTTCCTCTGTAAGCACTATTCTTAACCTCAATTTTATTTGGGGTTCCAAATGCCTCTACCTCTATTCCAAACCCCCAACCCTAGGTATGAGAGAAAGGTTAGAAAGGAAAGGAACCATAGACCTCTTTTTTAGGCTGGGTAGGGTCATTGGGTTCTTTTTGAGGCAATGACAGTCTTAACTGTCAGGACATCCAGCAGTCAGGCAACCAGCAAATGAGCAAATGCAGCAAGCAGTCTTTTTTCTTTGAAGCATTATCAGAGCGTTTTCTCCATCCATCTCTTCCAAACTGCCATGCATTTTCCCTCTGGACTGTCATATTTATATCTCTCAGAGTCCTCATAATTCAGCTAACTCCAGCTGGCAAAGACCATGCTCCTGCATGAAGCAATCATCAGCTGTGGACAAGCTAAAGGATAAACTAAAATCCCACACTTGGGATTAAAATGAAAACATGTTTACATAACATAACTGAGTTTTTAAAGAAACCAAAACCTCTACTACACTCCTCCTTAATGCAAAGTCATTCTGTCATAATAGAAAGATGGAAAGATAGCTGGACATGTGGTTAGACACAAAAGATTCAGAGTAGCCTGTGAAAGATAGTTCAGTTGTTCAGCATAGTCTTAAAGGTGTCTAAGAATATCCTTTGAGGGCCAGTGCTTCTTCAAAGATAGAGTATTTGAACTTTGCTTTCCAAGAGGTCAAATCCCAATGAGAGAAGTGGTACCTACTGCAGAATGGTGGCTATACAGAGATATGCTCTGAGCATTTGTAAGGTTCAGAGAAAGACTGATGAATTTTGTTCAGAGGAAGTTTGAGAGTGATGCATGGTTCATGAAGGAAAAGGATGAAGGGAGCTCTCAAATAACTGAGTCACATTTGAATTTATGTCAAAGAAGAATTATACATAAGTTCAAAAAGTGGTTACAGAAATGAGTTAAGCCATGGTCTCATGATCATGGATATCTTTAGCAGCCATGCTGCTGAAACCTATGTTATACACTATAATTCTTTGATTTCAATCACTTGGCTCAGAACATGCATCCTCTGAGAAGAAGCTTCTGTGCCAATCATCTTTGGATGCAAGCTAAAATGTATTTTTATGTATTAAAAGATATATTCCCTTCTGTGGTGGGAAAGGGCAAAGAAATGTTGGCTAAGGGGTACATAATTTCAATTATATAACATATAATGTTATGCATATGTCACTGCTCTAGAGGAAGTGGAATCATAGGATCATAAAGTGGAATCTAGGATCATAAAGCAGAATCTAGGATCATAAAGCAGAATAATGATGTGGACTAAAGTTTTATGCAATTGTCAACTTTATTCAGAGAATCAGAAAATTTATTCTTTGAGAGTTATGACGAGTCACATGAATAAAGTGTACAATCGCATGGGCAAGCCATACACGTAGGCAAGCCACATGAGTCAAGAACATGTTTTTCATTTAGGCATATAAACAAATGACAATATACAGCTGTAATGAGTAATATGAAGATATTTTCTTCCTATCGGCTATATCTGGAATAGACACTGAAGCATAATCTAAGAGCTATTCTTTTTGTTTTTTGTTTGCTTGTTTGTTTGTTTTTAAAGAACCTGAGGTCACAAGACTTTTATTATGTTTTCTTTGCATTTTCTCACAAACACTCAGAGATCTCACAGGACTCCAGTTTTGGACTGTGTTCCAACATCTCTTTCCTTTTATTTTTTAAATGCAATATATCCAGAATGGTTTTGATTTAAGATATTGTAAATAAATGTAATTGTCATTTGATATATTGTGTGTAATACTCTGTCATCAAGAAGAGGGAATCAATTTATGTCCAGTACTATTGATTACATTATTATATTAGTGAGAATAATCTAGAGAATAACTTGAAAAAGATACATTATGACTAATTCTGGTATCTTGTAGAATGTAAGCCCAATTTTTGTCCTTTAACAGGAAAACAAATGTTATGATGTCCAATGCAAATGGGAAGTAATTCAAATCCCAAGAGAGGATTAAATACAGTCATTTATTCAGATAAGTGAATGAGTTTATTACTATGCCAAGTGAAATGGAAGTTTCTAGTTTTTTTCAAGACTCAGTTGAGTCATGTGATGATTTGCAAGAAGCTGGCTTATGAGAGGGCATATGATGTTTTGCTGTGAGTTCTCTCATGTGAGGGGCATGACTTTGGCCAGCTGATATCATCCATGGGTGGACTCTGAGGAGAGGAAATCTATAGAAGTCTATAGACACTGAAACATCACTTTTTGGATCAACATCACTGTGCTGATCTTCATGCTTTGACACTTGATTTTGCCCAGAGAAATGTTCCAGAAAACTTTTTGAAGCAATCGAATCAAGTCTTGCCATTTTTGCTGACTTGTCCCGATCTTCTGAATTGGATTGATTCTTGTTGCCATTTGGTTGCCACTGATTCTTGTTGGCCTTTGGACTTGACTGCTGGTATCCAGTCAACAAAGAGAGGACTAATTGCAAAAAACTACTTCCAAAAAAGGTCTACAACCCACTTTACCTAATAACCTTCTTATCTCCCCTACCTCTGGTCAGAGGATGGAAGGGAGAGAGAAGCATTGAAGAACCCTAAATAAAGTAGACTTGGTGAAAAATCTAAGCCTACAGCCAAGGTCCAGTCATAAACCCAGTCTTTAGTAAAAACAGTAGGAACTGAATCCATCCAGTCTATAATTTGAAGCAAAGGAAGATGAGGAACATAAGGCTAATACATTTTCTCAGAGGTACTCACCACAGATGCACAGATCAAAGCAGAAAACATTGCCAGAAAGAGATTCTCAGCTAATTTAGGGCAATAGGATATTATCTCCCTAGGTGCATAGGACCTTAACATGGTCCGAGGTAGACTGACTTAATTTCTAATGATAAGCATGATATCTCCTTTTTCAGTTTTGTCTGTATGAGTATTTGGACCATGAATCCCTCATATACCATTGGATGAGCCATCAATAAAATAAATATCTGCTGTTGAATAGGCTCCCACTAGAACATCAATTTGGAGCCTACTGGCCTTATTTCTGAGCTGGTTGTTCCCAGCTCTGTGAACTTGGATGAATTATGCTGAAACAAAGCAGCTGCTGAAATGTATTTGGTAAATAGATATTATGGCTCCTTTCAGAGCTTGTATGGAGTATAGAAATAAATTGTAACATAACAAGGTACTGAGCTGTGGGTAAGGTAAGGAATTCCCTCTTAGTTGGACCTTTTTCCTGGGTCAGACTAGTCCTGACTAGGTGGACTGAGAATAAGGGTGGGGAAAGGGCAACCCTGACTGATGATGTATCTATCTTTTATCCTTCAACTTCCTATGAAGTTGGCACTTGGCTGCTTTCTCAAACACTGGAATATATATATATATATATATATATATATATATATATATAATATATTCTCTCTCTCTCTCTCTATATATATATATATATATATAGAGAGAGAGAGAGAGAGAAAGGAAACCCTCACATACAGAACCAGATTTTCTTTATTCAGGAAGTATAGCTCTACTGTATCGTTGGGTGACAAAAAACAAACAAACAAACGAACAAACAAACAAAATGGATACTTCAAGGGATCCTTACTTACATTATTCTTTAATTGGATAAATTCCATAAAATAGAAAAAAAAGTGTAGGTGTAATCTTTTACCTACTTTATGGATGTTTTACCTGTCAATAAACAACTGATTGGCTTATAGCTGAGGCAGAAAATAGGAGGGAGGATTTCTGTTAGAGAGAGGTTGAATGATAGAGTGAAGTGAGAAGGAGATTAGGGACACTGAAGAGGACAGATACATGAAACTTGAGCACAGGTAACCAGTGACATGCCAAAACTTAGAATAGAACAAATAGAAAATTAGTTATGAGCCAATCAGGAAACATGTCTACCTTTATTGGCCTAGGTTTTGTAAATAGATAGAAGGACTCAGAGTCATTCTTTCTGGGAATAAGGGCATGGATGACAAAAACATGGGTTATAGAAAATCCCTTCAGGTTGGAGAGATGGCTCAGAGGTTAAGAACATTGGCTGTTTGTATGGGAGATAACTACACTGGACTTTTCTCCTGGGAGCCTTATCAAACCCAAGTTGACTTGTGATTCCTAACAATAAAAAGTGTGTGTGTGTGATGTGGATTATACCCCACCCTATGTTAGTAATAAAATATTTTAGTATGTGTATCTCTCTGAACAAGATAAGAGGATAACTATATGAATTATTCTGACACTGGATCCTAAGTGCACTGAATTTTAAATCAATTGGCTTTTACTAATGGCAAAGTACCATTTGAGTAATGATTTGGCTTTACAGAATGATCTGTCTGTAAAAAGCTGGCTGACTGCTCGCTGGTTGGAGTTGTTGGTATTTTTTGTGCGTTTTTCTTGCTTTTATTTTTGTATTAAAATCATATTTTGGTTTTACCTTTAAAAAAAGAAAATACCTTCAACAGAAAAGTTTTGAGATTTCTTAAGTTCAATTTCTTTTACATTCAGTACCATCTATGCTTGTCACAGCACTGTCCTGCTACAGTAGCCCTATAACCATGCCCACTATATCTTGGCTCAAGATACACATACGTTCATAGAGCCTTTTCATCAGAAGAATTGAAAGATAGCAAAAACAGAATTAGGTCATTTTACTGAGAATCCTGACCAATATGTAATGTTTTTAAACCTCTAAACAGTCTTTAAAACATTAGACCCACTCTTGACTTTGGTGAAAACTTGGGTAACTGGAAAGGCAGTAGCGGCTAATAAGGACTGCCACATATTTCAGAACTGAGGCTCACATGCCCAAGTTCCCACAGGAACCTAGACTGTCCTTCTGAGTGATCCATGCTGCAATTTCAGTGACCCCTGACCCCTAGGACAAAAAGTACTTTACCTATTATATTTCTGAGGGCTTATGGAAAGCCAGAATCATGCCTCTTAATTATTCACAGATGATCACCATTTGCCAAGAAGAAGAATGAACTCCCTATTACCTTTCTCCAGAGACTAAAGAAGGCTCTCAGAAAAATGTGTTGATCTAACACTAGAACTCTTGGAGAAGGAAGTCCTCCTGAAAGACAAAATCCTGACCCAGTCACTCCAAGGTTATGTAGAAACTGCAAAGGCTGCTACCTGAACTAAGCAAGAGAACAAATTGGTGCTGATTGCAATGTCAGTATATCCAAACTGGAACCTGGAAAGGAAAAGGAAAGAGAATAAAAAATGCTACATTGACTTATTGGCCATTATGAAAGCTACCCAGGGAGGTGCTATCCAGAAGGTAGCCTTCAGTACATGCTTCCTTCCTGAACAGACACAGTACTTCCAAAGGGAATGCCCAAGAAGAAGAGAGCTAGTCATATGTCTTGGCATTCACCTGGAACTTGTCCCAGCTGTCTAGGCAATCACTGAAGAGTAAGGTGTCTCGTGTACCCTAAGGGCTTGAGGCCACTTCATCAATTTGAAAATTGATGGGTCCTGTAGCCAATTCTCCAGGCCACAGTAATACTAGGCCAACAGTAGGAGCTCTAGATATCCTTACATCACACTCTAAGTTTACTAGTGTACTTGGGAATCTGATATTCTCTTTTCTGCAGATCTCCAGTCTCTCAAAACAACCACCTTTAGGGCATATCAGGACATGCACTGAATCAGCTTTAACAGAGACTTTTGCCTGGAAATGAGCATACCTCCTCTTCCAATGCTCCTTCCTCATTGCCCAGACTCCTGTTTTTGTGCAGTGACAGTCTCTCCCAGCACCAGATTAGACTCATTCCCCCTCTGGGAGAAAACTTATACTTGCCCCTAGTAGAAGCAAATATAGAACTTTCAGTATGGGCAGATGGGGAGACTATAGAATGATCTATAACCAGTTCACTCATTCATATACGTCTAAAAGGTCGCACCTATTTTTCCTACCAGAAATAATACCCACTAAAGCCTGAAGTGTCAAAGCAACTTAACACTATCATCTTGGTTCTTGAAAAACAAACTCCTGATAGAATGTTATAGTCTATATAATCTACCTATTCCTGGGAGTTCAAAATGGACCAATCAAACGAAGTTGATAGAAGAAATGTTACTGGTTAATGAGCTCTCCTCCCCCTTTACACAGTCCATACACCCTCATAACCCAGACTATTAAAATTTTGTTTACCACCCCTCTGCCCCTGAACAGTAATTTTTTTCCCCTGGATGCAGAGGCAAGGAAAGTATCCAGGAGAAGATTGACAGACTTTACTCACCTGCTGGGGTGATGGTGGAGAGCAAATATTTATCTTTTACTTGTATAGGTGGACACTTCCATTGGCTATGTTGAAACCCTTCCTTGTCAAATAAAAAACAGCCAAATAAGCGATAAAAAATTTTCTAAATGAAATATTTCTTAGGTTTGGAATACCTGAGCATATACAAAATGCTAATGGATCAGCCTTCAAGGCTGATGTTATTTCTGAAGTCTCCTAGGCCTTGGGTATAATTTTATATCTGCTGTGCCTGGGATCCCCAATCTTCTGAAAAGGTAGAGAATATACAGGTTACTAAATAAGCAGGCACCTCACTAAACTCATGCATGGAACTCAAACTTCTTGGGCAAATTTTACCACATATAACTCTGGTACACTTGAGGAACACCCCATGAAAATTAGGACTCGCTCCCTTCAAAATCTTATAAAACAGGATCAGATGAATGGGGAGGAGGTCCCCCCTATCAGTGGACTTGGAAAGGGGCACGGTGGAGATGAGGGAGGGAGGGAGGGACTGGGAGGGAATGAGGGATCGGGACACGGCTGGGATACAGAGTTAATAAAATGTAACTGATAAAAAACAAACAAACAAACAAAAAAAAAAAACACAAAATCTTGTGTGGCAGGCCTTTCATTTCACGGGTTTTGCCACATGACCATGAAATTAATCATCTGGTGACATACATCACTCAACTTGGTTAACCAAGCTCCAAGTTCTTTTAGAATTTAAATAAGATGGTCTAGAGATAAGAGATATGGAGGCTTTCACATTATGTCCTGGGTGCCTAATTCTCATCAATATAATCAAAGATATGTTCTTTGCCTAAATCTCATTTGGGAAGGTGTCTATCCTTTCATTTTATCCATACCTATGAAGTTAAGGTAGCTGGCCTAGATTACTGGATCATCACACTAAGGCCAGAAAGTGACACTTTAAATAGTCTCCATCCGAAGAGAACCCAGCAAGGGCCTCTGCAAAAGAATATGCATTTTTTTTTGCAACTGTAGACCTTCAGACTATCCTTTAAAAAATGGATAAGCTAGGGTCAGCTAGAAAGGGAGGAGATCCTCCCCTATCAGGGGACTAGGGAAAGGGCATAGGGGGAGAAGAGGAAGGGTGGGTGAGACTGAGAAAAGACAAGAGGTGGAGCTGCAGTGGGGATACAAAGTGAACAAATTGTAATAAATGAATAAATGAATGAATGAATAAAGAAATAAAATTTAAAAAATTTAAGACACACACACACACACACACACACACACACACAAAACGAAATAGCCATCTAAGTTTTAAATGAATACTCTGTTCACAATCCTCTCTGAATGGATTGTTACAACGTGAGGGATTTTCACTCTACACTGGGCTATATTAGTCCTTATTGGAATGGCTTCTAACACTCCTCTCTTCACCATTTCAGTTTCCATGTTCTTATGGTTCCTGCAGACAGAATCTGAGACCAGAATTTTGCTGCAAGCCCTCACAATCAATCCAAAAGCTTGCCTCATAGGTAGGAATTCATTTCCTCTCTGCCATTTCACTGGCAGCCCCCTAAATGCCACCCTCTCTCAGCATAAGGTATCTGGGGCAATCATCACTTCATATGCTAACAGTTAGTATGAACCCCTGAGAGGGGGACACTGGAAGGAGGTTGTAGTAATATAGGTAGGCAGAAAAACTGAAGGGATCTCCCCACATAGTAGAGTTTTGATCCTGGATGATATTTTAATGGAAAACAGCTAGGAGAGATGGAAGACAATAGTTAAAAAGGATTAATAAATGAAAGAGGAGGACCCAGAGACTCTATAAAATACAGAAGTTAGGGGAGCAGACTTCTAGCTTTGGATTTCCCCAACACAAATTGTATAATTCTGTTGCTTTTCCTTGCTCTATGACCTTGTCTTGTCTTTCTTGGTTATTAAATTCTTTGTTCATACCAAGGAATGTGCTTGTTGATGCCCTAGACAACTCCTGTTACCCTCATTACAGAAGGAGAAAGAGAAGTAAGGGGAGAGAGGGGAAAAGGAAGAGAAGGCAAAATTAGAATAGTGATATTTCAAGATGTAAGAATGAAGAAAACAGTCACATTTAAAACTTTAATCTGCCACCATACAAATTTTGATGACACCATGGATATGTTACAAAGAAGACAATGGTCAGTGAAGAGGGGATAAAGACAATAAGAACAGCACAGGAAGGGTATCATAACATTGAAGACAACAAGTAATTTTCTAAAAGTTAATAAGACCAAATTGAGATATGTGATTAATTTTCTAGTTTATGTTATCCATTTCAAAAATGGCTAAAAGTTAAGGTTAAAGCATCTATGAAGAAAATAAGACTTTCGTTCAAGCATCTCAGAATGGCTCATGGAGCATCTGTATTCAATGATGTGAGGGTTTCACAAAATGTAGACCCTTTGGTACTACTGACGCCCAATGAATCACAACTCTCCAGTTGATATAGCAAAATATTAAAGCTTTGTCTTTGATCTGATAAAGTAGGAGTCATCCAGGGTACTGCATACTGGAGATGAGAAATGAATCATGGGCACAATAGTAAAGGCAATATTTTGGGTCTTCCTTACTCACTGGTAGATAGAAACCTGGCATTCTTGGGCTGGCTCCATCTGCTGAAGCCAACAGAAAGCTTTCTTGAATTTGATTGCACAGAGGCAGTTGTTTGTAGATCATGTCTCTTATAACAAAGCACACGCTCTTATTCTGCCCAAGGATTTCGTGCACTTGAGGGTATTTCCAGACTCAGTATCTACATTTGATGCCAGAAACCTCGAATTACCAGGATTCAAGAATATTTTTTGTTGTCATTTGAGTAAAATCTTCTTCCATGCCATAGAAATAGTTATTATACCTAATTATGAAAACTAATCTTGATAATTTCATTCCAAGTTTACTCATTTGCACTTATGCATATTTTTCAATTAAATTTAATCTAAATATAGTTACAAGTTATAAAAGACTACATGCAAGCATTGCAAAAGTATTTTAGAAAATAAATGTGCAAATCTTGCAATAAAAGGCTTTCACATTTAAATAAAAATTCACAAACCATTTTGAAGATGTTGAGTGTTACCTGATCTTGTATGTGGACATACGTGCTGGGAGGAGGCTGTTTTTAACATGCCTATGTATTTTATATCATAAAATTTCAAAAATTTCCTTTTTATTTCCTCCTTGAAGCATTAATATCAATATTAATGTCAATTTCCAGTGCACTTTGTGGCAGACAGAGAATTAGAGACCTAGAAAAACTGTGGCGTATTGCAGAAAAGTAGATTTGCTATATTATAATGACAGTGTACTAGACACTTACATCCAAAAATCATGCTTCACACAGCAGCACAGCGACAGCCATGGCTTTTCAGGCCACCTCCAGGCCGCTGTTTCTCATCTTAATTCCTGAATCTATACCATAAGTGTTCAAACTATACCATGTGAGCAGACTGAAAACACTTTCAACATCAGGGCAAGTCTTCCTTGCCCAGTGTACATCACAGAGGTAACCATCTAGCACCACCATCACAAAACTGTTTAAATTAAATCAATTAAACAAACTTCACTTGCTCTCTGAGTAAACTGGCTAAAGTGTTAGAGCACCTATCATTCCTTTCTACCATCTCAGAACACTGTGCTGCTGTGTTCTGTGTGAACTCTGAGGCCTCAGAGTTGGATACCTGGGACCTTCTAGACACAGATCAGACACACCCACCAGAGAGCTTTACTGCTGTCCTTCTGGGAGCTCATCCCCATGAGAGAGGAACCTCTACAAAAGAAGAAGGTAGACCCTAGGAATACCAAGCAATAAAGGATCAATTGAAAAAGAGGATCCAAAAACTGGAAAAAAAAGCCACCCAAGACAGCGACCTTGGGAGGAGCATTCTTCTGAGGAAAGTGAGCAGAGAGCTCTTCCACTGGAGAGGTCGGCACTATATAAGCAGCAGGAGCAGGAGAAAGCCTTGCTGGAAGCCCAGCAGGAAGTGTTGGAGGGAGCTGAAGCTTGAGTCTGCAGAGCTCTATGCTGAGGCCATAAAGTGCGACCCCAGCCTGTTCCTCTTTGAGAAAGAAGAGCCACATTACACATCACCTGTCTCCTGAAGGCAGGTACAATGAAATCAACAAGGTGTACACACAAGTAGAATTCAAAAGATAGACTGATCACTGCTGTCCTCAGAACATGCTGGCTCTGGGGATCAGGATGAGCAAGCTGAAGTTTACTTTCCCGAGAGGAGACATCCTGGTAACAAATAAAGTATAATCAAATGAAAGAAGCAGCAGCAGCAGCAGCAGCAGCAGCAGCAGCAGCAGCAGCAGAAGAAGAAGAAGAAGAAGAAGAAGAAGAAGAAGAAGAAGAAGAAGAAGAAGAAAAGAAGAAGAAGAAGAAGAAAAGAAGAAGAAGAAGAAGAAGAAGAAGAAGAAGAAGAAGAAGAAGAAGAAGAAGAAGAAGAAGAAGAAGAAGAAGAATTAAAACACCATGGGAAAGGCACTCGTGTTATAATGGTGCATTATCACCATGTTTGGCTCACATGGCACCCCCTGACTGGTTATTGGATTTTAACTAAACATCTAGACATCCCACCACCACTGTACTCCATGGTGCAAAGTGAAGACTTAACTGAGATGGAAGAAATGCAAAATTGAAATTAAAAAAAAAAAATGGCCTTTTGGGTAAGGACTCTGTCCTCTCTTGGTGGCTGTGAAAAATACAGATTGACTTTTTCTTAGGAAACAAATATATAGGCACTTCATCATTCTCGAAGTTTCTTTTGAGAAGTTAGCTGTCATAATAATTGGCTTCCTATTAGTAATACAATATTTCTGTCACTGTTTTCAAGATTTGATTTCTTTATATTTCAGAATCTTTACCATAATTTTCTTTTCAAAATACACATTTTAATGAATTCGTTTAGAATCTGATTTATTATTTCTTGAACTTAATCCCCTCCCTGACTTTTCCCACATTCACCCCATTCCATACCCACCCAAATTTGTGTTTATATTAAAACAAAATCCAGTCCAATTAGTGATTCTTATATACTCTTGGGTGTGAAGCCATCCAGCTACCATCCAACTGCCAGGGGTACTCAACTGAGGAAAAAAAAAAAAGAACAACCCAACCAGCCAAACAAACAAACAAATAAGCCATACAAATGATTAGTTATTAATAGTTCCTCAGTTATGGATCCGATTTTGTGACTATTTTCCCCAACAATTTTGGGACTTTTGTCTGCCTTGAGCTTGTACAAGTCTTATAGATGTTGTCACAAAGTGCTGTGAATTCATAAGTGCAACTCCTTTGTTGTATTTATCTTTAGTTGTCTTATTGCTCTAGCAAGGACTTCAAGAACTATGTTGAAGAGATAAGTAGAGAGTGGGCAGCCTTGTCTTGTCCTTGATTTTAGTGGGATTTACTTAAGTTTCTCTCCATTTAGTTTGATGTTGGCTATAGGCTTGCTGTATATTGCTTTTACTATGTTTAGGTATGTGCCTTGTATCCCTGATCT
Source organism: Meriones unguiculatus (assembly GCF_030254825.1). Classification (NCBI taxonomy): domain Eukaryota; kingdom Metazoa; phylum Chordata; class Mammalia; order Rodentia; family Muridae; genus Meriones; species Meriones unguiculatus. The sequence continues at coordinate 46,715,771 of NC_083361.1, read as the reverse complement.
CTCCAAAACTTTAAATATGAAAGGATGTTGAATCTTGTCAAATGATTTTTCGGCAATTAAGGAAATGGTCATTTTTTTTTTTCTTTCAGTTTGTTTATATGGTGGATTACCTTGATGGCTTTTCATATATTGAACCACCCCTGCATGCCTGGGATGAAGCCTAATTGGTCACGGAGGATGATAATTTTATTGTGTTCTTGGATTCAGTTTTTGAGTATTTTATTGAATATTTTTGTGTCAATGTTCACAAGCGACATTGGTCTGAAGTTCTCTTTCTTTGATGGGCCTTTGTGTGGTTTAGGTATCAACGTGACTGTGGTCTCATAGAATGAGTTTGGTAATGTTAGTTCTGTTTCTAGTTTGTGGAATAGTTTGACGAGTATTGGTGTTAGCTCTTCTTTGAAGGTCTGGTAGAATTCTGTGCTGAAACCACCTGGCTCTGTAAGGGAGACTGTTGATGACAGCTTCTATTTAATTTGGGGTTAAAGGACTATTTAATTATTTAGCTCATCTTGATTCAGGTTTGGTAAATGGAATTTATCAAGAAAATTGTCCATTTCATTTACATTTTCAAATTTTGTTGCATATAGGATTTGAAGTAGGACCTAATGATTCTTTGGATTTCCTCAGTGTCTGTTGTTATGCCCCACCCCTTTTCATTTCTGATTTTATTGATTTGGATGGTGTCCCTCTCCCCGTTAGTTAGTTTGGCTAAGGGTTTGTCTATCATGTTGATTTTCTCAAAGAACCAGCTCCTGTCCTCTCCAGTTCTTACTATCTCCCACTTCTTTCATAAGATTCCCTGTACTCTGCCCAAAGTTTGGCTATGAGTCTCAACATCTGCCTCGATACCTTGCAGGGTAGAGACTTTCAGAGGCCCTCTGTGGTAGGCTCCTATCCTGCTCACTATTTTCTCCCTCCTCTGATGTCCATCCTTTCTGCCTTTCTGAATGGGGATTGAGCATCTTTGCCAGAGTCCTCCTTACTGATTAGCTTCCTTAAGTGTACAGATTTTAGTATGTTTATCCTATTTAAATGTCTAGTATTCACTTATGAGTGAGTATACAACCTGTGTGTCTTTCTGCTTCTGGGATACCTCACTCAGGATGATCTTTTCCAATTCCCACCATTTACCCATTTACCTGCAAATTTTATGATTTCCCTTTTTCTTTTATCGCTGGGCACAGGGGTCTTTTCTGAGACTGATACTCCAGCCAAAGACCACTCATGGAGATGGCCTGGAAACCCTGCACGGAGGTAGCCTATGGCAGTTCAGTATCCAAGTGGCCTCCATAGTAATGGGGATAGGGACTATCTCTGACATGAACTGATTGGCCTGCTCTTTGATCCCTTCCCATGAGGGGGGCACAGCCTTACCAGGCCACAGAAGAAGACAATGCAGCCACTCCTAATGAGACCTGATAAACTAGGGTCAGACGGAAGGGGAGAAGGACCTCCCTTTTCAGTGGACTGGGAGAGGGACAGGGGTGGGGAAGAGGGAGGGTAGGATTGGGAGCGGAAGAGGAAGGGAGGTACAGGGGGGATACAAAGTGAATAAACTGTTATTAATAAAAATAAAAATAATTTTATAAAAGAACCAACTCTTGGTTTCATTGATTCTTTGGATTTTTTCTTTGTTTCTAATTTATTGATTTCAGCCCTGAGTTTGATTATTTACAGCTGTCTGCTCCTCTTGGGTGTGTCTTCTTCTTTTTCTTTTTCTTTTTCTTTTTCTTCTTCTTCTTCTTCTTCTTCTTCTTCTTCTTCTTCTTCTTCTTCTTCTTCTTCTTCTTCTTCTTCTTCTTACTTTTACTCTTCTTCTTCTTCTTCTAGTGCTTTCAGGTGAGCCATTAAGTTGCTTGTAGTGATGTTTCAAATTTCTTTATGAAGGCATGTAAGTTAAGGTAAATTCTACCTTTTTAAAATACTGTTTTCTTGTACTCATCTACCACCACCTTTGCCTTTTACATGCTTTCTGCTGCTGCAGTGATCACTGAACTTTGGGGAAATGGCTATATTTTAGATATTTAGTTAGGGTTTAACAGTGTTTTATTCACTTCTCCTTGAAAGGTTGTAGATATCTGTGTCAATCACAAGCTAGTACAAAAAGAAGATTCTACAAAGATGGCTGAAAGATGTACTAATTTCTGTTTAAAGCAGTAAGAAATTAGGAGTTAGTTTAATAGTATATCCCTTTAGCAGAGTAGTAGTAGTAGGATGACTGCTAGAGCCTATGACCTCTCAAGCCAGAGATTCTTGGCTCTGATAATGATGATGAATAAGGGGTACATATTGTGGAGTGGGCCTTAAATTTAATAATAAAGTTGTTAGTTACTCCCATGATGCTTCTTTCACTATTGAACTAGTAGGGGATATCTTGACAAGCTGGTCATTACAGTAGCTCCCATGGTTCACAGCTGTGTAAAACTAATGATTACTTTTCTCTGGTAACATGCATGGCAACTTCTACCTCCAAAAAAGCTGGTCAGTAGGGAGGAAGCTTCCATTTCTGTATCAGATTGATTTGTTCATGTTATGTCACTCAAATTTATTTTGCTTTTGACATTAGGGTCCTATATCAAGTTTTAGAGGGTAACCAAGAGCAATGGCAATAGCCTATAATATTTGGGTACATATAGGACCTTACTAGCCAACAACTCCAATAAAGGCAACACGTTCTTCGCATTGGGTTTTTATTTTCTAGCTTGTGGAGTCTAATAGGGACATCGCCACCTGTTATAGGGTAAATACATTTAAACTCTTTTTTTAAATGTGTATTTATGTGTTTATCTTCTATGAACTGTTTATCCTAGTAGTTTCTCATACGACTTGTCCATTGTTGATATTAGCACAAACTTGTTCAGGTGCTACAGAAATCAGTGTGAAGCTTCCTCAAAAAGCTAGAAATAGATGTACCACATGATTCAACTGTACCACTCTTGGGAGCATACCACCAAAGAGTCTATGTCCTACCATCAAGATACTTGCTCATGTTCTTGGCTGCTCTAGTCACAACAACATCTAGGAAATTGAAACAACCTAGTTGTAAGCTATTCATGAATAGATTGTAAAAATGTGGTACAGTTACACAATTGAACATCATCCAGCAATTAAGAGAAATGAAATTAAGAAATTTGAAGGTAAATGGATGGAACTTGAAACAATCATTCTGAGTAAATTAACCCAGTCCTGGAAAGACCAACATCACAGGATTTCCTTATTTGTGTATATAAGCTTGGAATCCTTAAATACATGTGTTCCACTTGGAATTCCTGAAGATCAAAAGATTAGTACATGACCATTGAGTAGAGGGTACATTCAAGAAAGGGAAGAAAGAAACATAGTGGTATAAACTGGACAGGAAAATAATGACCACAATAAATCTTTGTGAGGCTTCATTGGGATTTAGTCTTCTTATAGTCTACATGTCCTCCTATGTCTCAAAGATTTAAGCACTCGCTAAATCTTGATAACTTGATGTTACTAGCCACTTAAGCATTTTTACAGCACCATCCTTCTACGTTAGCATTCATTGGCACTGAGGGAAAGAAGGTATCCTCAGATCCATGGTAGTTATATTGCCTTGCAAGGATGCATACTGCTACACATTTAGGCCCTATAGGCTTATTAGGAATGGAAGCATGGAATAGTCATTATTACTCGGCAGTGTTAGATGTCAAGGATAATTGATTTTAGGGATCTAATTTAGATCACTACATCAATCAGTCTTGAACACTATCCCAACGGGAGGAAGAAAAGTGTCTCATATTACTGCAGAGGCTAAGATGCCTACGTTTTTGTTTGTTTGTTTCTTTGTTTGCTTTTTATGTGTAGTCTCCACTGACACTGATATGTAGGGGTCGTCACTATCCAGTAGTGTGACTCTCACTGTCCTCCATCTGCTGATGCCACAGTGGGGTAGATATCTTGTTAAAGCCTGCTGAGAGAGAGACTTTAGTGTTTGTGCTTGACCTTTCTAGAAAGGGTAGTTATTGAGCCACATTTCCTCCTCCCCATTGTGTGGATGGTTTAGAACTGTTTAAAAGATTCCCATCTTGCTAGGCAAGGCTACTCCATTTTGGTACATCTGGTTAGAGACAATTTTTTTCTTGATGTTTAGCTTTGAGACGGTCTACTTTAAGACTGACATCCTTTCTCAGCCTCCCAAGTACTAGCATTATGAATATATGACCCTATGCATGCTTTTGAAAAATGTTTCCCCCCTTTACTTTCTTTTCTCCAACTCTTTTCAGGTACCTTGTCTTTAACCCCTTCAATGGTTCCCGTTCGCAAGTTGGTAGCTTCATTTTCTTTGTATTTGTGTGCGTCTTTGCACAAATATATAAATGCAACCCACTGAATTTGTTGTTGTTGTCTGTGTGTATATGTTTCAGAGATGACCACCATGCATTAGACAACCAATAAGGAACATGATTCCTGGAAGAGGTTAATTTTCCTTGTCCCATAGTCATTTAGTTGCCTAAGGTTGGTTATTTAGTCCTAGGACCCTGTGAAAATTTACAGGGTTAATATATTGCCATTGTTCCATTCTTGTTTATGGTCACTTCTAGAAAGGCCATAAGAAAGACTGTTTCAAAGGAGACTTATTGGTATTCTGGATCGTATTCTTTGTGACCCCTCTTCCTTGATGTTACCTGAGCCATTGATGCAGGAGCTGTGGTATAGATATATTCATAGGTGCTGAGATGCTTAAGATCTTTTGATCTCTGCACTGTGTCCTGTTGTAGCTTTATGTAATGACCTCTATTTACTTTAAATAACCTCCTCCTCTTCCTTCTCCTTCTCTTTCTTCTCCTTTTTACCCTATCCTCCTCTCCCTTTACCCTCAATTTCCTCACCCTTCCTCACTCCTTTTCTTCCTCCACCTTCTCCTCATCTTCTCCTACAATACATCCCAAACACAAAGTCCCCCTCTAAGTCCCCTTATATCTAGATTCACTCCTCTTTGTTTCCCTTCAGAAAAGACCATACCTCCCACAGATATTAAATGAACACTGCATAACAAGGTACAGTAAGACTAGGTAAAAAACCCCATATCAAGTCTGGGCAAAGCAACCCATTAGGAAGAAAAGAATACTAAAAGCAGGCAAACGAATTAGAGACAACACCTGCTTCCAGTGTTAGGATTTCCACAATAACACGAAGAAAACAACCATAACATATATGCAGAACACTTAGCACAGACCAGTAAGGCTCCATGGTTGTCATTCCTTCCTCTGTGAGCCCCTATGATGCTTGGCTAGTAGATTTTCTGGTCCATGTTCTTCTGGTGTCTTAACCCTCTGACTCCTATCACCTTTCTTCTCCCTCTTTCAAGGGGGTTTCCTGAGATCCAAGGGGAGGGGCCAATGAAGATCTCCAATTTGGGTTCTCTCTTTAATTAATATTTAGCTGTAGGTATCTGTATCTACCCCCATCAGTTGCTGGAGAAAGCCTCTCTGATGACTATTGAACTATCTATGTCACTGATCTATGACTATAGCATAATATCATTAGGAGTCATTTAATTGATTTTTCTTCTATTCTAAGTATCTGGACTATCCAGCCTTCTATTCCTGGTCATCCAAGTGATGTCAGACATGGGCTCCCTCTTCTGGCCTGGCCCTTAAATTAGACCAGATATTGGTTAGCCACTTCCATAGGTAAGAGGTGCTTCTGGCAGCTACACTTACTTGTGGGTATAAGGATAGGACTTAAAATGTAATAAGGAATTATGCTGGGCTACTAAGTAGTGGTAGTACTTGTTAGATTGTTTTCTAATATCTATGACCTCTCTAAGTTCTGGGAGCCTGGGACGTGCTTCAGTACCAGCCATTATTTTGCTCCTGCAGAGTGGGACTTAAGTCCAATTAGACAGCTGTTGGTTACCACCAACATATGAGTATCACTTATTTCACCTTTATCTTGCAGTGATGATGATTATTGTGATTCATAGGTGTTACAGCTGATTATAACAATTTAATTGCTTCCTTCCCTTGGCAGCTTGCATAGTATTTTCTAATATTGTGGAAGCTAGATTGTACGAAAGAGGAGAGAATCTTTACAAGCTACACATCTGACTAAGATTAATATTCAGAATATGCAAAGAAATAAAAACAATACAAAGAATCAAGGAAACAAATGATCCAATTAAAATGGTATACAGATCTAAAAAGAGAATTTTCAATAGAAGAAATAAAAACAGCTAAGAAATGCCTTAAAAAAGTAGTAATCACCCTTAGCAATCATGGAAATGAAAATGAAAGCAACGTTGAGATTTCATTTTACCCCAGTCAGAATAGCTACGATCAAAACAACTGATAGCAAATGCTAGTGAGAATTTAGAGAAACAGGAGGAACCATCATGCACTGTTAGTAGGAATGCAAACTAATGCATCCACTCCAGAAGTTGACATGGAGAACCTTCAAAAAACTAATAATAAATCTATCATATAACTTAGTTATGGCACTTCTTAGTGTATACTCACTAACTCAAACCCAAAGAACTCACATTTCACTCTGTATAAACTTGCTCAGCAATGTTCCTAGCTATCCTACACACAATAGCCAGGAAATTAAAACTGTGTAAACGTCCTTCAACAGATGAATGGATAACAAAAATGTTTCACACACACATTCACATACTATTCATCTGTAAAGAAAAATAAAATTATGAAGTTTCTTGGTAAATAGATAGACCTAGAAAATATTATATTGAGAGAGGTAACATAGACCAAGAAAGGTAAGAGCTGTGTGTTATCTCTCATCTACACTTTCTAGCTCCAAATCCTCAGATGTGAATCTACAACATGGAGTAACTGTAGAAAACAGAAAAATAGAAATGGCACCACCTTTCTCATGTTATCAAAAATGTGAGGAGACAAGGGAGGGGCCACAGACAAGAGACAAACTGAATAACTTGTAATGATAATAATAAATAAAAATTAAATATATATATTTATTTATTTATATATATGTCTCAATGCAAAAAAGAAAAAGCAATAGCATAAGTTTGTGGCAGGTGGCCTTGATAGGGGAATAGCAAGATATAATAGGAGGTGATATGAAATGGAAAACAGAAAAACAGGGGTGGGCTTCCAACCAGGGAACAGGGAAGGAGGCATGAGAAACAAATAACACCAAAGTTGTTTGCTAAAGCTCAAGAAATTAAATTTTTATCTAAATCATATTATTTTATCTAAAATTATACATAATGCAATTAAGTGTACTTTATACCCCCACCCCACATCGTTCCCCCATCTTTAAAGAAGTTAAGCCACTCGGTGCACACAATGTTCTGTCTAAGAACCATAAACTAACAAGCCTCTAGTATCAGGCATGAGAAACCTTATTTCAAATAATTGGACAAGGTGTTCCAAGTCACTCTTTTTTTGTGGACCTATCTGCATTGCCCACGAGGCACGCAGGGATTGGCTACTCAGAGGCTATTTAAGCTGTGGGCTGGCTTTCCCCAGGGTCAGAAGATTGTTCAAGGTTCCTGAATAAACTGCATTGAGAAGAAAAAAAAAAAAAAAGATCAGAAAGAAGGAGAGGAAGACCTCCCCTATCAGTGGACTTGGAGAGAGGCATGCATGCAGAAAGGGGGGAAGGGTGGGACCGGAAGGGGAGGAGGGAGTGGCTTATGGGGGGATACAAAAGGAATAAAGTGTAATTAATAAAAGTTAAATGAAAAATTAAAAAATATTTTATTATTAGTTACATTTTATTAACTCTATATCCCAGCTGTATCCCACTCTCTCTTTCCCTCCCAACCCCACCCTCCCTCCCTCATCTCCTCCCTGCCCCTTTCTAAGTCCACTGACTGGGGAGGATCTCCTCCCCTTTCATCTGATCTTGTTTTATCAGGTATCTTCAGGACTGGCTGCAAAGTATGGATATAACCTAGAACCTCTGCTCAGATATAGCCTGTGGTAGCTGAGGAACCAATTGGTTTTCCCTAGTACAGGGAACAGGGACTATTTCTGACAGAGGAGGACTTTGCAACCAAGTCACTCTTAAAACAACATAGATTATTGATGTAGACCTTGATCACTACTCAGGTCTTCAAGATAGCTCCTTATGCTGAAGACTCCACAGACTTAGCACACACGACTGAGAAGATTTGATCTGGATCTGACCATGTATTTGTTTTAAATGTCAGCTCCATTTGGCATTTCTGGCTTGCCAACTTATTCATCTTCATGTCTGTGATGAATAAAGCAAAAAGAAAGCCCAGAAAGCTCACCAACTTCCTCATGTTTTTTAAATGACATTTGAGCAGTAATAACATGACATCTTTAGTATGAAATACACATTGTTCTGAACTCATTACAGATGTTTTGTCTTCAGTGTAAGTGGGCTTTTAAAAAAAACAGTGAAAAGGAAACCAAGTTTCAAGGAGTGGAATGAATGTGCAGAAAAGGGATAATTTGCCATTTTGGGTGCTCAAATTTCATGCATTTAGAGAAGGGATTAGCTTTGAATGGCCCCAGGGCTTCATAGATTATTGGCACCATGCTGTATAAGTTTTTATAATGAAAGATGGAGACTGAGTAGCAGGTATCAACCATAATTTCCGCATTCCCCTCTAAGGATGATTTTTATGTTTGGGGTATCTCATGCAATATAATTATTTTTAGGTCCACCCATTTACCTGCAAACTTCATGTTTTTATTTTCTTTATAGATAATATTCTACAGTGTATGTATATGTACCACTAGAACCTCCCTTTCTGGAATTTGTTGTGCAAATGTTTCCTCTAAACTGAAACACTCCCTCCTGAGAAAGGAAGGGGGATCATAAACCCAGGGGTCTAAAAAAACTCACAAGATTCAGGAAACTCAGTTAGCTTCAAGATGCATAGGCCAGAAGTTCATAGCAGCAGCAAGCAAATTTCCAGAAGAGAGAAGGCTGCCTCTGTAGCACTGCTTGGGATTTGGTTAGTGAGCTGTAGCAGAGGAACTTCTGCAAGTGTGGGGTTCTGGTATTGTGAGGCATGAATAATATATAATAGCATTCTTGTGTTATAAGGCATTGATAAAGTGGGGTGCATGGTGGTATTGTGAAATACCAACCATGCAGGGATGGGGTCCATGTAATTTGTAGCATAATTATGTGGGTGGGGTTCTGGTACTGTGATGCTGGGGTTCTGGTTCTGGTGATGTAGCTGCCTTTGAGTCACCATGCTTATGCAATACCAATAAACTCATTGGTTCACCAAGCTAGATTAGAGTGAGATCAGGTCTTTTGTCTGTTTCAGAGCCCTACGAAGGGTTTTGATGGCTTGGAAGCCACTGAGGAAGTATCAACCATAAACAAGAAGAGAGTAAAGCACATTTTGTAGAACACCTCTACAAGATAAGGTAGAGTCATGTTGGAGAAGTATGTTATTTGAGGTGGACTTTGGAGAGCTGATAGCTTGGCCTCACTTCTTGTTCATTCTTTGCTTGAGGTTTGTTGAGGTTTAGTGTAGAAGAAAGGAAAAACCATGACTCAGTACAGACAGGGTCCTTAACCATGGCCTGATACAAAACAAACAAACAAACAAACAAACAAAAAACCAAAACAAACAAGCAAACAAACCCACAGTGACAACCAGGGACTATTCTGTATCTGAAATCCTTAAATCATTGAGGGCTTTTAAACAAGAAATGGAAGAGATCCTCATAGCCTGGTTCATGAGACTGGAACTTAGGATGCCTGTAGGATAAGCTTAGTGTAATGGAGGCAGAGAAGCTAATTGAAAACCACTCATCCTTCCTTGAGACAATTGTTGCATCACCTGAAGCAGCACAATAGAGGTGAGTCCCTGATTGGCTGGCTCATTTGAGCTGTTAGGGATTTTTGGTTGTCCTTAGTTGAGATTTTGATAAATACAAAGGGTTCAAAGGGCAGGCATGAGGCAGTATTTGATGACTATTGTTTCCAACCAGATAAGACATTGCACATAGGGAAGTTAAATAAGACATTGATTCATTAGTGCTTTTAGAATTGGCTTTAGGGTTTTGCTCACCTCCAGGATGCGACAAGATCTTTGTGAAGTATGTAGTACTTTGAAAGATAAATCACCCTCATAGGCTCACATATTTGAATAATTAGTTACTGGGCTGGTCTTACTGTTTGGGAAGGTCATGGGACATTTTGGAAGTGGAGTCATGCTGGAGAAATGTCATTTGGGGTGGGCTTTGATAGCTTGGATCCTGGCCTCACTTCTTGTTCATTCTTTGCTTCCTATTTGAGATTGAAGATATGATATTCTGCCACCATCCCTGCTGCATGCTGTGATGCCTTGTGCCATAATGGACTCCTATCTCCCTAGAACTATAAGCCAAAAAAGAACTCTTTCTTTGGCAAGTTGATCACGATCAAGGTATTTAATCATAGTTTTGTCACATCAACAGAAAAATAAGTAATGAAAAGTAGAAGAGGCTCTGAATGATCTGAATGACTGAGACTGCCATGTAAATCATACTCATAAAATATAAAGCATCCAAAAGTGGATGAGAGAAAGACAAATCAAAGAAAGGGGTTTGTAAAGGTCACTTTGTGTCAAGATTGTGTTAAATGAAATTTAGGGAAAATATTAACAGAAAACCAAATACTATGCTAGGAAGCTTTTCGAAGCTTTGATAAGTCTGAGCAACATTTCACAGAATATACAACTGAAAAAACAATGCAAGTGAAAAAGACAAAGCTTGTTTTAGAGGTGAGCATTTGTCCTCCCAGACTATAGCATGAATTTTTATATTTTTCATGACAGTATTGAGGAGGTATACTGTTTGCTTCTAAAAGTTTTCGGAGCTGGGGTTGGAAAGAATAGGGGTAGTGTAGGGAGGTAGGGAAACGAACTCAATAAAGTAGCCAAAAGTCAGGCTACAGAACTTCTTCTTCAAGCATAGACTGACTAGAGTTCAATCCTTAGAACTCTCATAGAAATCTATGTAGCATGGTGCTTGCCTGTATTCCCAGTGCAGGGAAGCTAGAGAGAAGAGAATCCTTGGGGTTTGCTACTGATGTTGTCTAGCCAACTCAGTGAGTTCTAAGCTCAGTGAGAGACCATGACTCAAAAACATATGATGGGTCACAATATAGAAAGACACCTGATATATAAATCTCCGGCATCTACATGCAGAGATGCTCATGTGTGTTTATGACACACACACACACACACACACACACACACACACACACGACCACTTGTATAATGAAACCCTGATATTTATAAGCTGAAAATAAAAAAATACTGTTTGGTCTCTGGAAGTGTTTTCAAGCCATCAGACCACATATGGGAGCAGCAGCTGTTGTTTATCTACCCATTCCACATCATCCCCAGGAGTCCACATGTATCTGTCATATATGTGTCTTCTGTGTTTTCCAAGCACTTTCCCCAAATAAGCTCAGACCGGAGCTTGTGTCGCTCTGGGCCTGAAAACTTGTCTGACTGCTATGCTGGCTTCTCTAGGGACAGTACTCTTCTCAGATACCAATTCCAGAAGGATTTCTGGGCTATTAAAATTAATTAATATAATTTTATAATTAACTTTCATAATATTAAGCTCTTAATTATCCTGTAAGCAGCAATTACAGAGCTCAAGTTCCTCTGCCATCACCCCATTACTTCTGGTTAGAAATTAGCATTCTGACATGGAGTCTTGCTGCTCTGTGGAGAAACCAGTGCCCATGGGGTGAAGAAGAACTGCTCCCATTACAGAAGTGGATGACTGTAACATTTCCTGAGCACTCCGCTCTATGGCTGCTGCTTTGCTGCCAGCGTCAGTGGATTGTTCAGTACTGTTTAAGCCAGAATTCCATTCTTGGACCTCTCTGTAGTTTTGACTCACTCTCATGATGGTGTCTAGTCTGAATAATTTGAAGTTGTGGTTAAAGATCTTAGACTGCTTTCATGTTGCTGAGGTGTGGTTTGTTTGGATAAGGTATTCAGGGGCAAGCACAAGCAGTGGGGTTAAGGAAGTCCTCCCTTTCCAATACTCTACCGGGTATAAGCAAATGTGGCTTATTTTAATTTTATTCTAATGCTAAGTTCTCCAACTGGGGGCATCATGGTTGCCATTTTTAAACAGAAATTTAATAAATTGTTATTGGTGAAGATTAAAAAAAAATTTTGTCCTTGAAAGACTTTACTGAAAAATGAGGTGACACTGTACATGGGAAGGACCAAGTACAAGAAAGATTTTTCAAATCACATATCTAGAATATTAAAGTCAATGAAACAATCAACAATAACAAAAAGGTAATTTTTAGTCTTCTCACTAAAAGAATAAAGATATATAAAATACAAGTATAAGTTCACTAAGACACCATTATTTAGAAGAATAAGGAAGATAGAAAGATGAGAAATTCTGTGAAGGATGTGAGGGAAGCTGGACTCTTACACACTGTCAGTGATGATGTACAGTGATAGTAGCCTCAGACAGTCTATCAACATCCTTGAAACTGCACATATGGCTTGTCTTCTCTGTTCCTGGGTATTTTAAAAAAGAACAGTGAGCATATCCCCAGAATCAGGAATGTAAGATTGATTTTGATCATCAACAGGATTGGGTTGCAAACTAGGCAGCTGGTTGGTTAGTTAGCTAGTATAGCATACTGCTAGAATGAGATAAGTTGTTGCAAGAGAGGGTTAGCTAAGAGAGGAAGTTATACCCTCAGTGTAGATGGTCATTCCATAAGGTTGGATGAAATAGAAGGATGGAAAAGGCTGAAGTCCATAGCATATTCTCCCTCTCTCTATCTGGCCCCTACTCTGCCCTTTCACAGTCCCTCTTCCTTATTCCTCCCTTTGTCTCTCTTCCCTGTCTCTCTCCCTGCCCCTTCTCCTGTCCCTCTCTTTGTCTCGCTCCCCTGTTTCTTTCTCTTTCCCTTTTCTGTTTTCTCTCCATGTCTCCTGTCGATCTCTTCTTCCTTCTTCCTCTCCCTATCTACTGCCTTCCATCCATCCCTTCATTTCCTTCTTCCCTCCCTCTTTAATAATAGCCACTGTGTGAGTTACTCTGTTCTATTATAGCTATGGACATATACTAGAACCTCTGAAAACCACCAACAAAATAAACCTGTCTTCCTTTTCCTATCATGCATTTTGTCAAAGCAATACAGAATTAACTAGTGATATTCTCACTGGGGTTCTTTGTAGTAACCTAGGAAGATTCTAAATACTCTTTACCAGGCAAATGAACAGATAACCTGTGATATATCTGAACAATAGACTACTACACTATAATAAAAGGCATAGGCTACTGATAAGCCCAGGAATATGGAGGGTCTTCAGATAAATTACATTCAAGGAAAGAAGCCAAACCCATATATGCTATAAATTTCATTCACAGAAAAACTTTATCAAGGGCAAAAGGAAATGTCTCACTTCAGGGTAGATTCATAGGTGTGCACAGTTTGACCGAACATCACCACACATACTCTAGTTTTATTGGCATTTATTTCATATTAATTTGTCTTTATCAATTACACTTCTAAGATACGCTTTTAAAAGTAGACATGTGACAATCTATCTCTATAAATATCCATATAAATGCCAAAAGAAGTGATATATGGAGGAAGCCTTTAACTGTACAGCTTCAGGAATGAGCTGGTCCCTATAATTAGTGGCTTCTTTCTTAGAGGACTGTGTGAAGTTTCCCAGTAAAGGCCCCTTGCTTCCTTTGTTAGGAAAGGTAATGCTTTGATAATTATTCTCAGTATTTCCTTACTTGATATATCTAATCCAGTATGTTACTGTTGTTATTGTTGTTTATCCTTTTATCTCTCATTTGTGCTTATTTGTGCTTCATTCACCAAAGGATGAAACAATGCAGAGGGTATAGGATCAGCATCTTTATCCTCCACCTGCATCTACACAAATTTATGGAATCCTGCTCCACTTCACATCCTCACTTCTGTGCCAGACAGCTTACCCCACCTTTTTCTTATACAAAAGAATTTGGGGTGCTCAGTTCCAAAACCATTGCCATCTTTCCTTTTATATTGGGCTGGCTAAAGAAAGCACTTGTCTTGTCTACTGAAAGGAGGCCTGGAGCATGTGTATCCTCTATTTTGGGTGTCATCCTTATTGGCACTGATTCAAGGCACATTCGTTAATATACTTGCCATAGGATTATACCCTGATCAATCCATAGATTTAAATGATTCTTTAGTTAAAACTACTTAACACATTTAAAATACCAACCTCCCCAAGCCTGCCTTAAAACACACTTAGAACATGCACACATTCACATTCGCCCACAGAAGGGCATGGTGACACAATGTTGCATAATTTTAGTTTAAGAAAAGATCCAGAGGGGAACAGGGACTATTTCTAACAGGAACTCAATGACTGGCTCTTTGGTCTCCCCACCCCCGAAGAGAGGAGCAGTCCTGTTAGGCCACAGAGGAGGGCTTTGCAGCCAGTCCTGAAGATACCTGATAAAACAGGATCAGATGAATGGGGAGGAGGTCCCCCCTATCAGTGGACTTGGAAAGGGGCACGGTGGAGATGAGGGAGGGAGGGACTGAGAGGGAATGAGGGCTCGGGACATGGCTGGGATACAGAGTTAATAAAATGTAACTGATAAAAAAAAATAAAAAATTAAAAATTAAAAAAAAAGAAAGAAAAGATCCAAATTCAAAGCATGGCTGTAATGATTACACATCTAAAGTTGAAAACTCACATATTGAACAATCACAAATCAGAAGCCATTTTACCAACATGATATTTTTATTTTGTCTTAGTTACTTTTCCTGCTGTGACAAATTTCCCAATGAAAGCACTTAGGGAAGGAGAAGCTTATTTTGGCTCATTGTTTGATGCTATACTCCAGCATCAGGGGAAAGTCAAAACAGCAATGGTGTGAAGCAGCTGCTCATATTTCAGTCACAGTTCAGAAATGGAAAGAGGTGAACACTGGTACGCAGCTTACTTTTTTCTTTAATTCTGTCCTGGACCCAAGCCAATGGTATGGTGCCTTCTGTCTTCCTTCCTTGGGTAAACCTTTCTGGAAATACTCTTTAGACATAGCCAGATGTATGTGTGCATGGAGATAACAGATATAGTCAAGCTGTCAATGAAGATTAAACTTTACAGTTCTCTGTCTGACATCTTTGCCTTGACACTTTTTTACTCTATTTGTGGGGATGCTCAGACCACCAAAAAATTTTATGTCACCCAATGTGTGTGTTCCTAGATAATGATAAACAAAGTGGCACTATCTTGCCATTCCAGCTTTCACAACTGTAAGGCAGCATCCTTTGGGAAACCTAGTTAATAATTTTTTTTTTTTTTTTTTTGTGGGAAGTACCTAAAAAATGTAGTGGTTTCTTGTGGAGGGCTTCTTTTTTTAATTTTTTATTTAACTTTTATTAATTACACTTTATTCCTTTTGTATCCCCCCATAAGCCCCTCCCTCCTCCCCTCCTGGTCCCACCCTCCCCCCCTTTCTGCATGCATGCCTCTCCCCAAGTCCACTGATAGGGGAGGTCCTCCTCTCCTTCTTTCTGATCTTTTTTTTTTTTTTTTTTTTTGTTCTTCTCAATGCAGTTTATTCAGGAACCTTGAACAATCTTCTGACCCTGGGGAAAGCCAGCCCACAGCTTAAAATAGCCTCTGGGTAGCCAACCCCAGCGTGCCTCGTGGGCAATGCAGATAGGTCCATATACACGGAAGCAAGCCAGATCCTCAGCCTTAGCCAAATATGGAGTTGTTTGTGACAGAGAGCACTCACCATCAGGAAGGTGGAAGGCAGAAACCAGCCTGGAGGGCTTCTTAAACTTACAATGCTTACCCCTTTTGCCTGAGAAATACTCATGCGACTCTAAGTCCAATTGCTATATAAAAATCAAACATTCAATGACAATAAATCATAAAGAAAAATTAAAACAGTTATTTGATAAATATAATTTTAGCATTTACTAGAGATGAGGGCAGACTTGCTGACTAATAAAATGAATGTGCTTATTTATTTTTACTTAAACAATTAAATGTTGGCTGGATACTGAATGATGCAACAAATACAGAAAGTTTAACTGTTTTCAGATTTAACTGATATTTTTATTTATATTTGTCAATGCTAAGAATGTTTCTTCTTATAAATACAAAAGATAAAATGGCAAAAATGTATTTCAAGCTATCTCAGAATTTATTGGTAATACTATCCTAATCCCAAACCAAAGTTCATTGAACTCTTTTTAAGGAAACTCAGGTCAAAAACTCAAATTGTTGGTTGTAAAGATAAAACATTTCAATGCAACACAATTTAAAAATGGATTTGATACCTATACAAGCTGTGGAATGATAGTATGCAATAACAAAAACTTTGTTTCTACAATAAAATAATTATGTTTCTATAAAAGCAGAAAGTATGCACAATACAATAGTGTAATTAATTACATTCTCAAGTCTGAACTGAAGTGCTTCAGGTGGCATGCATTGGTGTTTGGGGTGTGTCATCATGTGTGGTGCAAAATGAACACCTGTGTTCAAAATGCAGGTTTCAGTGAAGGTACCTGATATGGTACCTTAGACAAATTTATGGACTAGTACTGCCAGAAACACTCCAAGTTCATTATGAATTTGATGTTGTATTAATTTTTGGTCCTTGTGCTTTCAGAAGCCTATGACAGCCAAAGTCTTCACAAGTCCCACATTCATTTCTTGGATCCCATGGGAGTTAATAACCATATTTCAGAAGCTCTGGTCTAGAGCAAGGCTATAGCTCAGTTATATTGTATATGTCTGGCATTTGCTAGTCCTTGACTTCAACCAAAACAGTATTCTAGTGCTCATGAATGCAAAAAGGCTTTGATGTGTTTCACAGAGAAAATCCATAGTTTAGAAAGTCTTTTTTGACTTTGCATGTATTATGGACTGTTGCCCAGAAGCTCACTGTTAAGAAATCAGCCAAATGTACTAAAAAGGCTTTTTTCATTTATCATAGCAACATTTCTTTAATGATAGCTTTTATGAAGAAAAGTGTCGTTAAGACTGCTGTGTCCCAGTCTGTAGGCTGTCATTTTGTTCTGTGGACAATGTCCTTTGCTTTATAGAAGCTTTTCAGTTTCAAGAGGTCCCATTTATTAATTGTAGAGCTTAGAGCCTGAGCTCTTGGTGTTCTGTTCAGGAAATTGTCTCCTATGCCAATGAGTTGGAGGCTCTTCCCCATATTTTCTTCCAATATATGTAACCAGGTCAGAGAAGTAGAGGATCCAGGCAGTCCAGAAGAGATTTAACAAGGGACAGATAACAGAGGAAGAAAATTCCCCCTTTCAGTGGACTACGGGAAGGGGATAGTAAGGAATAGGGAGTGTGGGACTGGGAGGAGTTGAGGGAGGAGGCTTCAATCGAGATATATAATGAACTAATCATAAAAAAATAAAATTAAAATTAAAAAAGAGAGAGCTATGTCAAATGCAGAATTTATGCTGACTCTGAAGTCAGCACCCCAAACCAGAACTTTTTGTATTTCTTTGGTACTTCATTTTTTATGACTGTAAGATGTGTAGAGTGTATTGTGAACAAGTTCACTGTGACCCTGTCTTATCCTTAAACTACCTTTCCTTCCTGTCTATTCTCTCCCATTCCCATGGCTTTTGTATGCATGAACCTTCTTTTGTGTGTTTGTGAACGAGATGGCCATACAATGGTCAAATGTCTGTTTCTTAG
Organism: Meriones unguiculatus; assembly: GCF_030254825.1. Classification (NCBI taxonomy): domain Eukaryota; kingdom Metazoa; phylum Chordata; class Mammalia; order Rodentia; family Muridae; genus Meriones; species Meriones unguiculatus. Next base: position 46,698,106 of record NC_083361.1, on the reverse strand, counting down.
TGCTTTTCTCTAGCTTCCACCTTTTACAGTCTTTCTACACCTTCTTCCACAATGTTTCCTAGACACTGATAAATGTCATATATTTAAATAAATGCTCACACTGATATTCCACCAAGGACTATGTATGGATATAACCTAGAACCTCTGCTCAGATGTAGCCTGTGAAAGCTTAGTAACCAATTGGTTTCCCATAGTAAGGGGAACAAGGACTATTTCTGACAGGAACTCAATGGCAGCCTCTTTGACCTCCCCACCCACCAAGGGAAGAGCAGTCCTTCTAGGCCACAGAGGAGGACTTTGCAGCCAGTCCTGAAGATACCTGATAAAACAGGGTCTGAAGATACCTGATAAAACAGGGTCAGATGAAAGGGGAGAAGGTCCTCCCCAATCATAGACTTGGATAGGGGCAGGGAGGAGATGAGGGAGTGAGGGTGGGATTGGGAGGAAATGGGAAGGAGTGGGATATAGCTGGGAGACAGAGTTAATAAAATGTAACTAATAATAAAAATTAAAAAAATAAATAAAAATAAATGCTCACTGAAAATAGTGACGTATTCATAAGTTGACCCAAAAAAAGTAATCAGAAGTTTGCATAAATCTTCTGCTTATCCTAAAAGCAATGGTCAGTGCAATGCTGAAAACTAGCAATAGTGAAAAATGGAAATTGATTGCATTATGGTTTTCTTTTTACTTTGTTTTCAATATTTGATTAAAGAAACATTTATGGTTACTCTACAGAGAAGAAAAATTCTTAGAAGAGCAAAGTGAACTCTTACGTTTGAAAAAGGACAACAGAAGGTGATGAGGTGCAGTATGATGGGCACCATGAAAGCAGAGATTCACATCATAGCAGGAAGCAGATCAAGGATCTAGTAGTGGCTATCCACTTCAGATATTCTCTAAAAAGTGCAATAGAAATAAAGAGCTACTGCCCCAGAAATTACAAAAACAATAGTAGATAATACTTTGTACTATAACACAGACATAGAGGCAGGTGAACATGAAAGTTGAGAATATTCTCATTTTCTCACATTTAATACTGATCTACACTAATTAAGCCAGTTCTCAGTTGTTTGTTTCATATATTCTCCCTCTCTCTTCCTTCTCTTCTCTCTTCCTCTGTCACCTTCTTCCTCTCTTTACCTCCCCATTTCTCTTTCTTTCTTTCTCTGTTTTAAAAGTCTGAACTTATTATTGCAGCAGTGTATGATAAATAATATATTGATAAATACCACCAATCAACTATCTTTGAGACAGAGTTAGAATCTTTAAGTCAAAAATTATATCAACTATGTGATTTTCTTCCAGGGTAATAAAAACTTTTAGATAAAAAGATATTTCATACTCAAAATAATGTCCTCATTTCTATAATCTAAGTTTAATTCTAAATCCTCTTAGATTTTCTTTTGATCTTTGCCAGATATGAAGGATGAATATATTTATGAAGATATAAATATGGACTTCTCTTATCTAATGCTTAAGATTTTGAGCTGTCACCTTTACAATAGTATAATTTTCAACAAAAACATTCAGCATTGCCAAAGAGGTTGTATAAGTTTACATTTCCACCAGCAGTGGAGGAGGGTTCCCCTTTCTCCACATCCTCTCCAGCATGTGTTGTTACTTGAGTTATTCATCTTAGTCATTCTGATGGGTGTAAGGTGAAATCTCAGGGTCGTTTTGATTTGCATTTCTCTGATGACTAAGGACATTGAACATTTAAGTGTTTCTCTGCCATTTGGTATTCCTCTATTGAGAATTCTCTGATTAGCTCTGTATCCCATATTTTAATTGGATTACTTGATTTGTTGCTATTTAACTTCTTTAGTTCTTTATATATATTGGATATTAGTCCTCTGTCAGATATAGGGTTCAAATTAATCTGGCGCTTTCTCAGACAGTTAGGAATAATGCTTCCTCAAGATCCAGCTATTCCACTCCTAGTCATATATACAAAAGTCACTCAAGTATAAAACAAGGACATCTGCTCAACCATGTTTGTAACAGCTTTATTTGTAATAGCCAGAAGTTGAAAACAGCCCAGATGCCCCTCAGTTGAGAAATGGATACAGAAATTGTGGTACATCTACATAATGGAATATTACTCAGCAATAAAAAACAAAGAAATCATGAAATTTGCACGTGAACGGTAGGAACTGGAAGAGATCATCCTGAGTGAGGTATCCCAGAAGCAGAAAGACACACAAGGTATATACTCACTCATAAGTGGATATTAGACATATAATATTGGATAAATATACTAATATCTGTACACCTAAGGAAACTAATCAAGAAGGAGGACTCTGGCAAAGATGCTCAATCCCCATTCAGAAAGACAAAGGAGATAGACATTGGAGGAGGGAGAAAACAGGGAACAAGATAGGAACCTACCACAGAGGGCCTCTGAAAGGCTCTATCCTGCAGGGTATGGAGGCAGATGCTGAGACTCATAGCTAAACTTTAGGCAGAGTGCAGGGAATTTTCTGAAAGAAGTGGGACATAGTAAAACCTGGAGAGGACAGGAGCTCCACAAGGAGAACAACAGATCCAAAAAGTCTGGGTACAGGGGTCTTTTCTGAGACTGATATTCCAGTAGAGGACCACTCTTGGAGATGGCCTGGAACACCTGCAAGGAGGTAGCTTATGACAGTTCAGTGTCCAAGTGGCCTCCATAGTAATGGGGACAGGGACATGGGGTCTCTGACATGAACTGATTGGCCTGCTCTTTGATCACCTCCCCCTGAGGGGGGAGCAGACTTACCAGGCCATAGAAGAAGACAATGCGGCCACTGTTGATGAGACCTGATAGACTAGGATCAGAGGGAAAGAGCGTAGGACCTCCTTTATCAGTGGACTGGGAGAGGGACACGGGTGGGGAAGAAGAAAGGTGGGATTGGAAGGGGAGGAGGGAGAGAGGTACAGGGGGGATACAAAGTGAATAAACTGTAATTAATAAAAATAAAAATAATTAAAAATAAATAAAATAAATAAATAAATGGGAAAATAATTAAATAATAATAAAAACCCAAACATTCAGCATTGCTATCATGCTAAACTCAGCTTCAGTTTTTTTTAATGGATCTATATAACATGTTCCTGAAAGTTAAAGAGTTCCTCTTATGTGCCAAAGAGTATGAAGGGCCTGAGATTTTCCCATACTTTCAAACCCACATGCTAGCTTTGTTTGACTTGACATAAACTAGCAGAATGCCAAAGATTCCCCAGTCAGGAACATTTCATCTAGCACTCACAGGGAAAGCAACAACTTGAGTACTGACATGTCCGTGACTCCCACAAAGTAGCACAAAGCAAGCCAAGTGACACCAGTGTGTGTGTGTGTGTGTGAGAGAGAGAGAGAGAGAGAGAGAGAGAGAGAGAGAGAGAGAGAGAGATGGAGAAAGAGGGAGATGGAGAGAGAGAGATGGAGAGAGAAAGCCTCACAGACCTGATCTTATAAATGCAGGCTTTTTTTTTTTCATGCTCCACAGACTGATGATTGCTCTCTTCCATGACAGTTCTATGTGAATAGCCTTGGAATGAGGACAATGAAGGACAGCAATGTCTGGTCCACAATATGAGGAAATACTTGACAATTCATGGATGAGGTCACCTAGCAAAATCTCTATCTCATCAGGACTTTTAGCCAACTACCACATGAGTGTGTCATGTTGAGCCACTCTGATTAATGTAACAGAGTTTGGAAGCAAATATGTTCAATGTTTAATTACATTTGCTGCAAACAAGAACCCAACAGACAGGATAAAGCCAATCTGTGCATTGACTTAAGTCATATTTGGATTGCAAAGCTAAAGGGAGAATGAACATGGTGGCTTCTTTCTTAAATTCTTATGAGAGTCAAGGTTTTAAATACATTATTGGCAGGTAGGCAGACAGAGAAAGGGGGCTATAGGAATATTAATGTACTTTTTACTTATGTTTTTTTTTGTTATTTCATTATTTTTAAATTTCATTTTATTTAAGTTGATTTACTTTACATTCCATGCGTAGCCTCTCCTAGCACTCCTACCAGTTCCTCATGACCCTCCTTCCCTCTTCCCCTCTCCTTTTCACCCCCCAAAAGGGGAGCCCCCTCTGTCCATATCAGTTCTTACCAGCACATAAAATTACATCAGGACTGAGCATATAGTCATTACTGAGGCCAGGCAAGACACCCCTGCCAGGGGAAACTGATTCAAAAGCAGGCAATAGAGTTCAAGTTAGAAACAGCCCCTCTTCCTCTTGCCAAGCAACCCACATGAAGACGAAGCCACCCAAACACCACATATGTGTAGGAGGCCTATGTCCAGACCATGCATGCTCATTAGTTGATGTCTCAGTCTCTGTAAGTCCCCATGGATCTGGGTTAGTTGTCTCTTGATCTTCTTTTGGGTTCCTGTCCACTCCAGTTCTTTCCATCTTTCACTCCACACTTTCATAAGACCCCTTGAGTTCTGCTGATGTGTGGCTGCAAGTGCCAGCATATCTCTCAGTCCACTACTGGCTGGACCCTTCCAGAAGACAGTCAAGTTAGGCTCCTGTATGCAAGCCTAGCAGAGCATCATTAATAGTGTCAAGGGCTTTCTCTCTACTAGGGGGTGGATGGGGTGGATCTCAGGTTGGGCCAAACATTGGTTGGACATTTCCTCAATCTGTGTTTCCTCTTTATCCCTGCATATCTTGTAGGCAGGGTAATTTTTGGATCAAAGGTTTTGTAGGTGGGTTCTTGTTCCCTTCCCTCCACTAGTCCTGCCTGGCTAGGAAGTGGTCACTTCAGTGTCCATGTCTCTTCCTGTTAGGAGTCTCAACAAGAGGCACAGCAGTATCCTCCCAGGAGCCTATCCTGTTGCAAGCCTCCAGCTTGACAAAGAGATGATCCTTTTACCCCCAAGTTAGCCTTCTTATTCCCAGCCCTCTCACCTTCCACCCTGGTTCTCCCCACATCTGATCCTCACACTTGTTTCCCTCCCTAGTCCTTCTCCTGCTCAGTTTCCTCTCTTCATCCACTTCTGCTGTCTATTCTATTTCCCCTTATGTGTGACGTTCCAGCACTCTCCCTCGGGCTCTCCTTGTCACTTAGCTTTTTCGGATCTGTGGATTGCAATATAGTTATCCCGTACTATAAGTCTAATAGCCACTTATAAGTGAGTATATTGCATGTGTGTCTTTCTGGGCCAAGGATACCTTACTTAGGATGATGTTTTCTAGTTCTTTTCATTTGGCTGCAGATTTCATGATTTCCTTGTTTTTAACAGCCGAGTAGCATTCCATTGTGTAAATGTACTACAATTTATTTATCCATTCTTCTGTGAAGGAACAAGTAGGTTGTTTCCAGTATCTGGCTATTACGAATAAAGCTGCTATGAACATAGTTAAGCAAATGTCCTTGTTGTAAGGTGGAGCATCTTTTGGGTAAATGCCCAGGAGTGGTACAGCTGGGTCTTGAGGTAGAACTATTCCCAGTTTTATGAGAAAGCACCAGGCTGATTTCCAGAGAGGTTGTACAAGTTTGCCCTTCCATCAGAAATGGAGGAGTATCCCCAATACTGGCTTCACATGCTTGCCAGCATGTGTTGTGGCTTGAGTTTTAGATATTTGCCACTCTGACTGGTGTAAGATGGAATCTTAGAGTGGTTTTGGTTTGCATTTCTCTGATGACTAAAAGACATTGAACATTTTTTAAAATTTTATTTATTTATTATTTATTACAATTTATTTACTGTGTATCCCGGCTGTATTCCCCTCTGTCATCTCCTCCTAATACCACTTTCCCTCTCTCCCCTTATACCCCTCCCCTAGTCTACTGATAGAGGAGGCCCTTCTCCTCTACTAACAGACTGGCTGCATCATTTTCCTCTGTGGCCCATCAAGGCTGCACATCCCAGGGCATGTGATCAAAAAGCCAGTGGCCACTGAGTCCATGTCAGAGACATTCCCTGCTGCCCTAACTAAAGAATCCACTTGATGACTGAGCTGTATATGGGGTACATCTGAGCAGGTGTCTAGGTCCTCTTCATGCTTGGTCTTTTGTTGTAGCATCAGTCTTTGCAGGATCCCCTTGGCCCAGATTTTTTGACTCAGTTGGTCTCCTTGTGGAACTCCTATCTTCTCCAGGGCTTTCTATTACCCCTTTCTTTTATTAGACTGCCTGCACCTTTCCCAAAGTTTGGATGTACATCAGAACTGGGAAAGATAGGGAATAGGACTGGAACCTACTACAGAGGGCTTCTGAAAAACTGTACCCAACAGGGTATTGAAGTAGATGCCGAGATTCATATCCAAACACTGAACATTTGAGATTCTTCTGTTGTGAATTTTCATTTTAGATCTGTACCACATATTTAATTAGATTATTTGATTTGTTGGTGTTCAAACTTTTTAAAGTTCTTAATATATTTTGGATATTAGCCATCTGTCGAATGTAGGATTGGTGAAGTCTTTTCCCAATCTGTAGGCTGCCATTTTGTTGTATTGACAATGTCCTTTGACTTCCAGAAGTTTTTTAGTTTATGAGATGCCATTTTTTAATTGTTGCTTTCAGAACCTGTGCTGTTCATTCTGTTCAAGAAGTTGTCTCTTGTATCAGTGAATTCCAGACTTTACCCCAGTTTGCTTTCTAATAGATATAGTCCCTGATTTTATGTCAAAGTCTTTGATCAAAATGGACTTAAGTTTTATGCAGAGTGATAAAGAGGAGGGATTTTTTTTGCATTTTTCTATTATTATTATCTACAATTTATTCACTTTGTATCCCAGTTGTAGCCCCCTCCCTTATCTTCTCCAGGTCCCACCCTCTTCCTCCCCTATCCCTCTTCCCTTGTCCACTGATAGGGGAAGTCCACATCCCCTACTGTCTGACCCTAGCCTATCAGGTCCCATCAGGCTGCAAAGATCCTCTTTCTCTGTGGACTACCTAGGTCTCCCCACTATGGAGAAGTGATCAAGGAACAAGCAACTAAGTTCAAGTGAGGAGACTGTCTCTTCTCATCTTACTAGGGAACCCACTAAGAGACTGAGCTGTCTATGGGCTACATCTGAGCAGGGGGTCTAGATTCTCTCTATACATGGTCTTTGGTTGATGAATCAGTCTTGCAGGACCTCCTGGGCCCTGCTTTTATTTATTTATTTTTTATTTTTTTATTTGTTGGCTTTGTTAAGTTCCTTATGTGGTTCCTGCCTCCTGCAGGTTCTTTTATATTCCACTTTTCCCATAAGACTCCCTATATGTGTTCAAAATTTGGCTATGACTCTCTGCATCTGCTTCGATTGCCTGCTGGGTGGAGTTTTTTAGAGGACACCTGTGGTAGGTTCTAGTCCTATTCCTCTCTTCTACCACTTTAGGTGTCTATCCTGTTTTCCCTTCTGAATGAGAATTAAGCATCTTCCCTATGGTTCTCCTTGTTGTCTAGCTTCTTTAGATCTGTAGACTTTACTATTTTATCCTATATGATATGGCTAATATCTATTTATAAGTGAGTATACACCGTGCATGTCTATCTGCTTCTGGTTACCTCACTCAGGATGATGTTTTCTAGTTCCTGCAAATTTGCCTGCAAATTTCATGATTTCCTTGTTTTTAATAGGAGAGTAGTATTCAATTGTGAAAATGTACCTCATTTTCTGTGTCCGTTCTTCAAATGAGAGACATGTAGGTTGTTTCTAGTTTCTGGCTATTACAAACAAATGTCCCTGTTGTATGGTTGACCATATTTCGGATATATGGCCAGCACTGGGATAGCTGGGTCTTGAGGTAGGACTATTTTGAGTTTTCTGAGAAAGCACCAGATTCCTTTCCAAAGTACAGTTTACATTCCCACCAGCAATAGAGGAGGGTTCCCCTTTTCTCAACAACCCCTCCAGCATGTGTTGTCACTTGAGTTTTTGATCTTAACCATTCTATTGGATATGAGGTAGAATCTCAGAGTTGTTTTGATTTGCATTTTCCTGATGACTAAGGACATTGAGCATTTCTTTAAGTGTTTCTCTGCCAATCACTATTCCTCTGTTGAGAATTCTCTGTTTAGCTCTGTATCCTATTTTTTAATTGGATTATTTGGTTTGTTGGTGTTTAATTTCTTGAGTTCTTTATATATTCTAGATATTAGCCCTCTGTCAGATGTAGGGTTGGTGAAGATCTTTTCACAGTATGTAGGCTGTCATTTTCTTCTGGTGACCATGTCCTTTGTTTTACAGAAGATTTTCAGTTTCATGAGATCCCATTTATTGATTTTTCATCTTAGTCTGAGCTCTTTGGTGTTCTGTCAAGGAAGCTGTCTCTTGTGCCAATGCTTTCAAGGCTTTTCCACACTTTTTCTTCTAACAGATTTAGTGTTTCTGGTTTTATGTTGAGGTCTTTGATACACTTGGACTTTACTTTTGTGCAGGGTGATAAGTATGGATATATTTGCATTTTTCTACATGTAAACAGACCAAATAGGCCAGCACCACTTGCTGAAGATGCTGTCTTTTTTACATTGTATATTTTGATTTTTTTTTTTGTCAAAAGTCAAGTGTCTGTAGGAATGTGGGTTTATTTCTGGGTCTTCAGTTCAGTTCCATTGAACAACCTGTCTGTTTCTATTCCAGTACCATGCAGTTTTTATTACTATTGTTTTGTAGTATAGCTTGAGATAAGAGATATTGATACCCCCAGAAGTTCTTTTATTGTACCGAATTGTTTTTGCTATCCTGTGTCTTTTATTTTTCTCATATGAAGTTAATGGCTGTTCTTTACAGGTCTGTAAAGAACTGTGTTAGAATTTTGATTGGAATTGCCATGATTCTGTATTTGGGTTTTGGTAGGATGACCATTTTTACTTTGTTAATCCAACTGATTCATGAGCATGGGAGACCTTACATCTTCTAAACTTTTCTTCAATTCCTTTCTTCAGTGACTTGAAGTCCTTATAATAAAGGTCTTTCAATGGCTTGTTTAGAATTACACCTACATATTTCATATTATTTGTGGCTATTGTGAAGTGTGTTGTTTCCCTAATGTCTTTCTCACCACTTTTGTCACTTCTATAACTGAGGGTTAATGACCTATTGAGTTAATTATATCCAGACACTCCGCTGGAGGTGTTTATCAGCTGTAGGAGTTTTCTGGTATAATCTTGGTGTCACTTATGTATACTATCGTATCATCTGTGGATAATAATACTTTGACTTCTTTCCTTCTAATCTGTATCCCCTTCATATTTTTTACTTGTCTTACTGCTCTAGCTAGAACTTCAAGTACTATATTGAAGAGGTACGATGAAAGTTGGCAGCCTCGTCTCAACCCTGCTGTTAGTAGGAAAGCTTTAAGTTTCTCTCCACTATAACTTAATTCTATCTATTGGGGTGCTATATGTTGCCTTTATTGTGTTTAGGTATGTGTTTTGTATCCTCTGATCTCTCCAAGACTTTGAACACAAATGAATTTTCTCAAAGGCCTTTTCAGCATCTAATGAGATGAACATATGTTTTTTTTTCTTTCACTTTGTTTATATGGTGGATTACATTAATGGATTTTTATATGTTGAACTATCCCTTCATTCCTAGAATGAAACCTCCTGGATCATGGTGGATAATATTTTTATGTGTTCCTGGATTTGGTTTGCAAGTATTTTATTGATTATTTTTGCATAAATGTTCATAAGGGAGATTGGTCTGAAATTCTCTTCCTTTGTGAGTCTTTGCGTGGTTTAGGTATCAGGGTGACTGTGAAGTCATAGAGTGATTTTGGCAAAGTTCTTTCTGTTTTTATTTTGTGGTATAGTTTGAGGAGTATTGGTATTAGTTCTTTGAAAGGCTGGTAGAAATCTGTGTTGAAACCATCTGGCCCAGGGCTCTTTTTTGTTTGGGAGGTTTTTGATGACTGCTTTTATTTCCTTAGGGATATAGGTATATTTAAATTGTTAACCTGATAATGATTTAATTTTGGTAAGTGGTATCTATCAAGAAAATCGTCCATTTCATTTAGATTTTCTAGTTCTGTGGTATAAAGGTTTTTGAAGTAAGATGTTATTATTCTTTCGATTTCCTTGGTGTCTGTTGTTATGTCTCCTTTTCAATTCTGATTTTATTAATTTGGATACACTCTTTCAGTTATTTTGGCTAAGGGTTTGTGTATCTTGTTGATTTTTCTCTAAGAATCAGCTCTTGTTTTCACTGCTTCTTTGTATTATTTTCTTTGTTTATAGGTTATTGATTTTAGCCTGAGTTTGATTATTTCCTGCCATTGACTCCTAGATATGTTTGATGTGTTTGCTTTTTTTTTTCTCTAGAGCTCTCAGGTGAGTTGCTAAGTTGTTAGTATGTGCTCTTATACTTTATGAAGTCATCAGTGCTATGAATATTCCTTTTAGCACTGCTTTCATTGTGTCCCATAAGTTTGGTTATATTGTGCCTTTATTTGTATTGAATTTTAGAAAGTCTTTAATTTTTTTCTTCATTTCCTCCGTGACCCAGTGATCAGTAAGTAGAGAGTTGTTCAGTTTCCAGGAGTTCGTAGTCATTTTTTTGTTCCTGTTCTTGTTGAGGTACAGCTTTAATCCATGGTAGTCTGATAGAATACAAGGTATTTTCAATTTTCTTGTGTTTGTTGAGGCTTGCTTTTATATCCAAGTATGTGGGCAATTTTGGAGAAAGTTCCATAATGTGCTGAGAAGAAGGTATGTTCTTTTTTATTTGAATGTCATGTTCTGTAAGTATCTGTTAGGTTCAATTGACTCATAATGTCAGTTAGTTTCATTATTTCTCAGTTTAGTTTCTGTCTTGATGATATGTCCGTTGTTGATAGAGGTGTATTGAACTCTCCTACTATTAACACATGGGGTTCAATGTGTGATTCAAGCTTTAGTAATGTTTCTTTCACAAAGTGGGTGCCCTTGCATTTGTAGCAAATATATTCAGAATGGAGACGTCATCTTGGTTGATTTTTCCTTTGATGAGTATGAAGTGTTCTTCCCCATCTCTTTTGATTAATTTTGGTTGAAAGTCTATTTTATTAGATAATAGAATAGGTAGTTACTCTGCTTGCTTCTTGTGTTCTTTTGCTTGGAAAACCTTGTTATAGCCCTTTATTCTGAGGTAATATCTATCATTATTGCTGAGATGTGTTTCTTATATGCAACAAAATGATGGACTCTGTTTACAGAACCATTCTGTTAGCCTGTGTCTTTTTATTGGGGAGTTGAGGTCATTGATTTTGAGAGGTATTAATGACCAGTGATTGTTATGTTATTTTGATGTTGGTGGTGGAAGAGAGAGAGAGAGAGAGAGAGAGAATGCTTGTGTGTATGGTGAGTGTGCCTCTTTTGGCTTTGTTGTTGTGGGGTTATTTATTTTCTGGGTGTGAGCAGCCTCCTGGGATTTTTCCCTCCAGTATCTTCTGTAGAGCTTGTTTTGTGGATAGGTATTGTTTAAACTTGTTTTTGTTGTGGAATATCTTGTTTTCTCTATCTATGGAAATTAAAAGATTTGCTGAGTACAGTTGTCGAGCTGACATCTGTAGTCTCTTAGTGTCTGTAAGATATCTGACCAAACCCTTCTTGCTTTTACAGTTTCTGGTGAGAAACTGAATTTGAATGGGTCTGCTTTTATATGTGACTTAGCTTTTTTCCCTTGCAGCTTTTAATGTTCTTTTTTTGTTCTATACATTTATTGTTTTGATTATTGTGTGACAGGAGGATTTTCTTTTTCAGTCCCACCTATTTCTTGTTCTGTAGGCTACTTGTATGTTTAAAGGCATCTATTTATTTAGGTTGGGGAAATTTCTTCTATGATTTTGTTGAAAATATTTTCTGGGGGAGGGGCATGCGTGAAGAAGGGGGAGGGAGGGTGGGAACGGGAGGGGAGGAGTGAGGGCTTATGGGGGATACAAAGTGAATAAAGTATAATTTATAATAAAAAAAGAAAATATTTTCTGGACCTTAGAGCTGGGAGTCTTCTCCTTCTTCTATTCCTAATATTCGTATGTTTGGTCTTTTCATAGTGTCCCAGATTTCTTGGATGTTCTGTGTCAGGAGGTTTTTTATATTTAACATTTTCTTTGACTGATGTGTTGATTTCTTCAGTCATATCTTCTACCCTTGAGATTCTCATTTCTGTGTCTTGTATTCTGTTGGTGATACTTTTATCTGTAGTTCCTGTTCTCTTCCCTAAGATTTTTTTTTTTTATCTCTAGGATGCCTCAGATTATGTTTTCATTATTGCTTCTATTTCCATTTTTAGTTCTTGGAAAGTTTTATTCAGTTCCTCTACCTGTTTGATTGCATTTTTCTGTATTTCTTTAAGGGATTTGTTAAATTCCTTTACCTGTTTTAGTGTATTTTCCTCTATTTTTGAGGGATTTATTTTCTTCTTTTACAGTCTCTATCATTTTCATAAGCTCAGATTTAAGATCTTTGTGTGTGTGTGTGTGTGTGTGTGTGTGTGTGCTCTTCTGGTGCTGTAGTATTCTAAGGGCTTACTGTGGTAGGAAAGCTGGGTTTGGGTGATGTCATAAGGTCCTGGATTTTGCTGTTTGTGTTCTTGAGCTTACCTCTAACTATCTGGTTGACTCTGGTATTAGGAGGCCGGTGTTCTCTGATGGTAGTAGGTATCTCGTGTTGCAGGTAGAGCTCATGGTTCCAGATGGCTTCATCCCTCAGTTTTTTTCTGCTGTTCCCTGATCTGTTCTGGTCTCTGAGGCCACAGATCAGGTTGGGTGCTGGGAAATGGCACAGGTCCAGGAAGTGAGATGTGGGGTACACAAGGGAAGTAGAATGCAGAGGACACTGTTCAGACCTTGGCACTGTTCCTGGTGGGCTGTGGCACACCAGTAAATGGGGAGGTGTTTCACTTGCTGCTTCCTGACTCATGTTGGATTCAGGGGTGGCAGACCAGGGTGGGTCCTGGAAATAGCAGAGTCCTGAGAATTGGAGTGTCTTCACTTAAACATTTAAGATAGCTGACATCCTGCTTCTTTTCCATCTGCAAGACAGAGATTTGGCATGACACTCTCCCCAAACCTTCAAAGGGAAGGAGACTCCTGAGTGAAGAGCCAGATTCCTTTTGTTTGTCTGTATTATCCACTCCACTGTGATAGTCCCAACCAGTTAATTCTGAGGAAGAAAGGAAACTCAGCCCACCTCAAACATTTCAAAACATTTATTGTCCCAATAGACTCAGATGCCTGATCTGGTACCTTTTCTCATTTTTGACATGTATTTTGGGCCTTTGTGCTTCTGCTCTCAGTACAATCTGATTGCCGAGGCTTGGCTTTTCTTGGTTTTGTTTTCTTTAAATAAATAAGAAAAAAGAATCTATCCCAGCACCCTCAACCCAGTGGCACCCTACAGATCTGCCTACACAGAACAAGCATTAGCTTTGAGTCAGGAATATTGACAATAAGCACCATGGCTTTTGAGAGAAATCTAGGAGCACTCCTCTCATCTATGACAACGCTGGCATATGACAACAACAAACTCTCTGATTTCTCATGAAATCAGAGAGATTTCATGAGCTGAGATCATGAGCCAGTGAGTTTCAGGCTTGCAGTACAGTCTGACAACTAGAGTCCTGGAAGATTGTCCTCTCTTGTTCAGAAACCTAAGAGTTGGGCAGAGGTTTTCCATGTTAGAATGATACATTGCACTGATATCATTGAATAGCAATATACATGCACTATTTTCCAAGAACTTGCACAACACCTACCAGACAATGGTGACACTGGTGAAGTATGGTGAGAAGCATTGTACACAGCAATGTGTTTCCATGGAAAATTTAAATTCCTTCTCCTAAAGGATGTTTCATTTAAGGAGGAGGGTTAAAAATAAGTCAACAACCAAATTTATTAAGAAACTGCCAATGCACTTTCTCAGAAAACTGGGTAAGACCCAATTATTATAACAAGACTCAACTATACTACTCCTGGAAATATATCTGAAATATGCTCAACCATAAAAAAAGGACGTTTGCTCAACTATGTTCATAACAGCTTTATTCATAATAGGCAGAAACTAGAAACAACCTCAATATCCCTCAACCAAAGGATGGATACAGAAATTGTGGTACATTTACACACTACTCAGCTATTAAAAACAAGGAAATCATGAAAATTGCAGGCAAATGGATAGAACTAGAAAAGATCATCCTGAGTGAGGTAACCTAGAAGCAGAGAGATATGCATGGTACATACTCACTTATAGGTATTATATTAGCCATATTATATAGGATAAACATACTAAAATATACAGCCCTAAAGAAGCTAGACAACAAGGAGGACCATAGGGAAGATGCTTAATTCTCATTCAGAAGGGAAAATAGGATAGACATCAGAAGTGGTAGAAGAGAGGGAAAAGGACTGGAGCCTACCACAGATGTCCTCTAAAAGACTCCACCCAACAAGGCAGATTCAGAGCCTCACAGCCAACCTTTGGACAGAGCTATGAGCTTTATGGAAGAAGGGTGATATAAAAGGACCCAGAGGGGACAGGAGCCAAACAAGAAGACTAACAAAGCCAAAAAAAAAAAAAAAAGCAGGGCCTAGAGGGAACTACACAGACTGATGAACTGATGAATTAACCAAAGATCATACATAGAGAGGACCTAGACTCCTGGCTCAGAAGTAGCCCATAGAAAGCTCAGTCTCCGTGTGGGTTTTCTAGTAAGAGGAGAAGAAAAGACATTCTCTGGCAGGAACTAAGTTGCCTGCTCCTTGATCACTTCTTCCTGGTGGGGTGACCTAGCCATTCCTCAGAAAAAGAGGATCAAGGCAGTTTTGATGGGACCTGATAGGCTAGGGTCAGACAGTAGGGGAGGTGGACTTCCCCTGTCAGTGGACTAGGGAAGAGGGATAGGGGAGGAAGAGGGTGGGACCTGGAGAAGATAAGGGAGGGGGCTATAATTGGGATACAAAGTAAATAAATTATAAATAATGATGATGATGATAAAAAAGAAACTGCCAATGAAGACAACAGAAATCCAGTGATAATCTGTAAATCAAAGCAAAATAAAATAAGTAAAGGAAAATCAAGCCTTATCCCTGGCCAGTTTTAAACAAATAGAGAATGTGTCGGGGGCACTACCATTCATCTTTTCCTTACAGCCTAGAAGGTTTTCAACTTCACAAATGCTCAGAAATACAAATATCACACATCCTAGATCTGGAGCAATGTGGAGTGTAGGATTTTGGAAGCCTGGGACTAAGGAAAGCAAGACCATCTAACACGTTAAGAGAAAAGTGAAATTAGAAGCAACTCCACACAAGGCGCCTCCTCACTGTTTCTCTTTCTAACTTTCAATGAAAATGTCTTTCTGTTCCAAAATAACACAATGACATTCTAAATTCTCACATTTCAAAGAGCTTTAAAAAGATTCTAACATCATGTGAAGTGTATGGTAGCTGAAGATTTTTCTAGATCACTGTGAGCATTCAGTATTATTCACGGCATTCTTCACTTCCTCGTCCAGGATTTTGCCAGAGCATGAAATCTGTTGCTACTGTGAGGACTGTGCTCTCCTAACACACTGAAGAATGACAGTGCCTTTCACATCCACAGCCAGGAATAGATGAAAATGGCTCAATTTCAAAAGTAAAACAGATAAAATTTAGAGTTACTAGAGAAGTGTTTATACTATTGCTCAAAAACACTTAGATAGCTCGTATGCTTTCTGAGTATGAGTTACACACAGAAGATAAAAGGGGGTCTTTGTATTAAAAAGTTTTCTGTCATGTGAGAACATGCATATCGTGTAACCAGAAACTCAAATATCCTTTTCTCCACAAAATAAATTAATTTAATTATTACTATAAGACATTGATCACGTGGTTTTTCTCCTCCAGTTTGTTTATATGGTGGGTTACACTGGTGGATTTCCGTATATTGAACCACCCTTGCATGCCTGGGATGAAGCCTACTTGGTCATGATGGATGATATCTTTTATGTGTTCTTGGACTCCGTTTGCAGGTATTTTATTGAGTACTTTTGCACCAATGATGATAAGAGAGATAAGTCTGAAGTTCTCTCTCTCTTTTTTTTTGGGGGGGGGTCTTTGTGTAGTTTAGGTATCCAGGTGACTGTGGCGTCATAGAATATCAAAGCAGATGCTCAGAATCATAGCCAAATTTTGGACAGAGTGCAGGGAATATTATGAAAGAAGGGGAAGATAGAAAGACCTGGAGGAGATGGGAGCTCCACAAGGAGAGCAACAAAACCAAAAAATCCACAGGGGAAATTTCTGAGATTGATACTCTAACCAAGGACCTTGCATGGAGATAATCTAGAACCCTTACATAGATGTAGCCCAAGGCAGCTCAGTCTCCAACTGGGTTCCCTAGTAAGGGGAACAGGGACTGTCTCTGACATGAACTCAGTGGCTGGCTTTTTGATCACTTCCCCGTGAGGTAAGGGCAGCCTTACCAGGCCATAGAGGAAAACAGTGCAGCCAGTCCTGATGGCACTTGTTAGGCTAGGGTCAGAGGGAAGAGAAGGAGGACCTCCCCTATCAGTGGACTTGGGGAGGAGAATGAGAGAAGATGAGGGAGGGAGGGTAGGATTGGGAACAGATGAGGAAGGGGGCTAAAGCTGGGATACAAAGTGAATAAACTGTAATTAATAAAAAATAAATAAATTTGAAAAAAAGAATTTGAACTATAGTTAGCATTTTAAAAGCCAATAGTCTCTCTCAGTAGAAGTAGTTGTAATTAATCTTTGCCATTCAGTCTCATAAAAGCCAATGTGTTAGAGGGGAAATTTTATTTGGAGAAGAAAAAATATACAACTTTGCTTAAAAATACTAAAAGTTTGATTCCTAATTTCTTGTCCTCTTTAAAATTACACTAATTTCATTATTTGTCTTTCAGTTTTCTGAGTCAAAAATTAGGCTCTCATTATGTTGGTTGTATTGACCCACCTTCATAGTCTTTATGTGTCTATTTTTGAGTAGTAAGACAGGTGTATACTCCATCTCTGAGACTAAGTGTTGTCTTTTGAAAGCAGGGACAAACTCCATACTATGTAGAATAAAATAATACCTACCTAAATGATATCCATATCATAGTCCTTGGAATTTGAGAGTATTGTTTGATATGCTCCTCTCCTGAAAACACTGTAAAACAAAAGCAAACAAACACCAAAAACCACAGGAGACTGTGAGAAGTAGTTCATTCTGGTCGTCTGGAATGGTTCCAAATGTGACCATGTGCCCTGAGAAAAGAAAGCAGTGGGATTTTTGAGCTTCACATACTGAGAAGGAGGAGAGGAGATGGAATGGAGAAAAAATGCAATATATTGACTTTGGTGATTAGATGTAGGCTGACAAAGGCCAAGTAATGGCAGTAGTCACCTTGAACCAATGGTGGCAAGAAATCATTCTCCCCCGAGCTTTTGGAGAGAGTGCAGCCTTCCTGCCTCTTGGATTTTAGCCCTTTGCTACTGATGTTGAATTCCTGTACCTAGGGACATAAAAGAATATACTTCTATTGTGTTTAAATTTTACAGAGCCTCAGGTGATATTGTACACATATCAAGAGCACATGTTACAGAAAGGATGAAAGTCCGCAATCATACTCTACTTAGTGATGGAAAAAGCACTAGAAGGATGCCTTGTTGTCCCTTTATCCCTTTATCTGCAGAGTAGAGGGTGAATAGATTCAAATCCAAAGTGGTCTCAGACATATAAAAACTGAGTTCTGCATCTCTAAATTCTGGCAGCAATGGCCTTAGCTCTTCAGTATGTGTGGAGCACATCACTTCTGGATTGCAGACCTCCTTCCTTCTGCTGCAGATGTCAAAGTTGTTTCAGCCAAAAATATCTTTGGGAAATTAACAGTCTTGCCCGCCTTAGTGCACTGGACACTCACATTATCTATTAGCTGTGCAAAATCATCTAACATAAAGCCTATTTTGTAACAAAGTGTTAAATATCTCCTGGAACATACTGAATATTATGCTGTAAATGAAACAACTTTATGTGTGTTCACAGCATTGTAAAGTCAAAATGAAAAAAAAAAGACATGCAGAGAAGCATTATCAAACTCAGCACTGCTCTAAAGACCATTTCAACAGCAACATGAGTGACAAATGGCACAGATACTTGCTAGAGTAGAATACCTGGGGAATTGGCTATTTTGGGGCAAGAGATCCAGGTGTAAGGTGAAGGGGTAGGACCTGAGCATCTACATGGCAAATGTAAAAACAGTCACAACTATCCCTATTTCCTTCCATTCTGATGGCTTGTACCCTACCACCTTTTCCAACTGTGGTTGGGACATACATGAAAACAGAAATTCTCTAAGCTGAAGTAAGGAAACATGAAAACATGAGGTTGTTGTGAGGAATGAGTATAGGGAAGATTTGCCACATTCTTGCTCACAACTCAGATGACTCCCAAGGTGGTCTTCACAGAAAATTCAAAGGTGTACTACACCAGTCATCGAGTATTTTCCAAAAAGAAAGTTTTGCATGGGTCCTGATCATGTCACATCATCATATAATCATTCATCAAGGACAGAAAACTTGTTATAACTCATGGATGTTGGGCTCAAAATTATGAAGGCAGCATTGTGTACTGTCTTTGATGCTGCATTGAGACATTGGGTGTCTTGTAGAAAGAAGCTGAGTGTTGACAATCTGTGCAGAACACAGCACAATAACAGACACACTAATAGACACTAATAGATGCTTTATTCTTCTCTTTTCCAGGGCACATTTCCATTCTCAGATATTAGGATGGCAGTGTGCGGGTAGCCTGAAGCTAAGAAGGGGTCGATGCATGGCTAAAATCTGGGATTTTCTCATCCTGATAGTGGCAGGAGTTTGGCTGCTCCCCCACATTGCTCTGATGTCAACAGACCCCAGCAGATAAGCATCCCTGAGATCTGACCTGCCTCTCTACATATAGCAACTGATACAGTAATGCATCTCCAAGGCTAGGGTTATAGCTGCTGTCTATCTGACCCCTGAAACAACCCATGTCCTGTACTTCCTTCATTTTCTTTGCTTGTCTTTTCTTCTGTTTTTCTTTTTTTAATCCTATTCCTTTGGCTCTTACAATCTTTTTTTTAATTCATTAATTTAATCACTTTACAGCCTGATCCCAGTCCCCTCCCTTCTCTTGTTCTAGTCCCACCCTCACACACCCCTGTTCCCATTCCCTCCTCTCTTCCTTCTCACAGAAGGAGAGAATCCCATCCAGTATCAACCCATCCTGGCACCTCAAGTCCCAGCAGGACAAAGCACATTCTCTCCCACTGGGAAGCCCAGCTAGGTAAAAGAAATCCAGTGGCAGTAAACAGAGTCACAGACAGCCCTTATATGACCTTATAAGGGTTCTTCCTCACCTTTGTTACTCTTGAATATGCAAATAAAGTCTTGCTTCTACAACAACAACATACCACCACAGGGATCCAACTGACCATTTCCCTTGGGGTATAGATATCCTCTGCCTTCTACTCATAAATAAGCTATCCACTGACATAGTCTCCTGACTATTCTTTAAATTTTTTCATTATTATTATTATTATTTATAATTATTTGTTACAATTTATTCACTTTGTCTTCTAGTTGTAGCCCCCCCCTTCATCTCCTCCCAGTCCCACCTTTCTTCCCTTTGCCCTCCCTATGTCCCTCTCCTAGTCCATTGATAGGAGAGGTCCTCCTTCCCTACTATCTGACCTTACTCTATCAGGTCTCATCAGGACTGTCTGGATCCTCTTTCTCTGTGGCCTAGTAAGGACTTCTCACCAGGGGCAAGTGAGCAAAGAGCAGGCAACTAAATTCATGCCAGTGGCTACCTCTGCTCCCTTTACTATGGAACCCCCATGGAGACTGAGCTGCTCATGGGCTACTTCTGATGAGGGAGTCTAGGCATGGTTCTTAGTTGACTCATCATTTTCTGCAGGCACCCCCTGGGCCCATATTTTTGGCTCTGTTGGTCTCCTTGTAGAGTTTCTGTCCCCTCTAGCTCTTTCTAGCTCTCTCTTCTTCCATAAGATTCCATGCACTCTATTCAAAGTTTGGTTATGAATCTCAGCATCAGCTTTGATACCCTGCTGGGTAGAGTCTTTCAGATGCCCTCTGTGGAAGGCTCCTGTCCTGTTCTTGGTCTTCTCCTGCTTCTGATGTCTATTCTGTTTGTCCTTCTGAATGAGGATAAAACATCTTCCCTAGGGTCCTCCTTGTTGTTTAGCCTCTTTAGGAATATAGATTTTAGTATGTTTATCTTATATTACATGGCTAATATCAACTTAAAAGTGAGTATATACCATGTGTGTCTTTTTCTGCTTCTGGGTTACCTCACTCACAATGTTCTTATCATCATATTTGTCAGTGCTCAGGATCCTTCTTCAACCTCAGGCCATGCTTGGCCCTACTTTCTCCTTCCCCAGATACTCTGACCATCCCAGAAGGAAGCAGGACTCCAGTCAGACAGCAGTGTGGCCTACTTAGGATGCAAAAATTTATAGCTGAGGAAGTATGTCAGGTACAATGCTCTATAGTTAAAAATGACTGACCAATATAGAACATACTGTCTCCCTAACACAGCATACTATGAAGCTTGCATTAAGGTTATATTTCTGCTAGCCTGATTGACATCTGAGAAGGCTGATTGGTGACGAATATTTCCTGCTGTAACCCATTTGGATGTTGAGTTGTTTATTTCTTCCTTGTCTGATTAACACACCATGAATACAATGTGCTGTCATAACATGTCAAAATGTATATTGAGATCCTTGGAATCTATCTTGAAATGAGACATGGCAGAATTACTAACTTCTGCATGGTTATATGGTCTATTCTGTAGCATCCCTTTGATGGTGAACACACATGAATTGAACTTTCTGTTGAATTGCTCACTGTACATTTCATCCTGTCAATTGCTTTCTAAGTTTCTTGTTGAAGTTTTTGCAGCATACACAATTACAACTTTCATACACAGATATAAGTGTCATCCTCATAAGACAACAGAAATGAGGGGAATTCAATTTTCAAGAAAATCATAAATACTTTCCTACAGAGGCTATTTCAGCAGAAGACAAAAACAAAACAAATACTTGAAAGAGGAGTGAACATAGCCCGGATGGGGATTTTCTTCCCTGTAAATCATAGGGCTTTCTGCATGAAGAGGTTTCTGGGCCCATGGATCATGCTTTCAGTATCTGCAAGTGAAACAGAGTACTTATTCTTCTGTTCATCCCTGTTTCCTTACGTATAGCCACTGTTCCCCACCTCCTGCCATTCTCTTTCCTTTCCTTCTTCATCCTGCCTTGTTGAGAAAAGATCTCATTATATAACCTAGGTTGTTCTAAAACTTATGATGCTTTTGCTTCAGGCTCTTGAGTGCCTGTTTTACAGATGTGCCACCACACCAAGTTCCTGGCATCTTTGTACATCACAGACTCTCAGAACTACAGCAGAACCTCATATTATTATATTTGTTCCTTATCAGAAACCTGTGATATAATAAGTGACACTCCACTCCACCCCCTGCTGTCACCAATGTGGAATATGAGGCCTCAGAGCTGGACAAACCTGTTCAGTTTCCAATACAATAAAGCAATAAAGTCAAGGCTCTCACTCAAAAATGTCTCACTTTGAGGCTCCCACCATGCACTTTATTATTTTTCTGAACTGCCTGGGGTAGATACAAAATATATTTTTGTATATTAGGAAAGTATGAGGTAGTTCCTATACTGTAAAGACTGAAGACATTCTTCACTGAGCTTCAAGACTATGAATATAGTCACAAGTTGCCTCCCACCTTAGCTTCTTTGTCAGTGGGTCTTTTATGGCAGAAACAGTTCATGTTACACACAGATGTGTGTCTCTTCTCATAGCATCACCAGATTCAAAATTGCTGGTCCTCTTCAGACATTCTTCCCCGGAAAGTTTTCTGAGGCTAACAGACTGCTTCCTATTAAGTCACTTGGACATGCAAATGTGTAAATGAGGGCATATAGGTCACTTAGGAAAAGAGGACACCTATTTCTGGTAACATTTTAAAACTACTGTGAAGAGTTGAGGTGACTGAATGGTGAGTCCCTTCCTTTCCCCATCATCTTTGAAGCCACTCATTAGCTCATCAATATACTGGAAATGCACCTCTTGTTAGCAGAAAACTTGGTAAATTGTTCTCATATAATGACAAAGAAGACATATTGTTGTGGATATAAACATGTTTTTGTTTTGGTCCCAGATGTGGGATGTGGGACTGATTCAGATGGTCCTTCAGCAGCAGACCATTTGCTTTGTGTGGGCTCTGAGAGGAGCTCTTTGCCAGGTGCAGATAGTTTAAATCTGAGGTCTGTGGAGAGAGAATAAAAAATGCCAGGGCCCACGGAGTGTGGAGGATCCAAGCAAGAACAAAGCTTCTCCTGTTCATCTCCTGCTGCCCCTGGTTGCTGTTATGAGACAAGAAGTTGGAGATCTCCTGAAATGAGGATTGGACTGGCTCCAAGGAACCAGACAACCCTAACCCACAGGAAGCAGCTAAGAGAACTGTGCCTCTTCTCCCACTAACATTTTCTCTCTTCTACCTGGTGTTGTGATGTTGGAAAGGATTGGGGTAAATTAGGGAGAAAGAGATATAAAAAATGTAAATAAAAGAGTTTTAAAAATGTATGCCTACAACAAATGGTGGTATCTAAGAAAAGATCATCCTGAGTGGGCTATCCCAGAATCAGAGAGACACACATGGTATATATTCACTTATAAGTAGATATTAGACATATAATATAGGATAATCATACTAAAATCTGTACACCTAAGGAAGCTAATAAAAAAGGAGGACCCTGGGTAAGATGTGCAATCCACATTCAGAAAGGCAAATGAGACTGACATCAGAAGAGGGAAAAAGGAACGGGGACCTGAGCCTATCACAGAGGGCCTTTGAAAGACTCCACCCAGCAGGATATCAAAATGTAGGCTGAGATACACAGCCAAACTTTGGACAGAGTGCAAGGAATCTTATGAAAGAAGGGAGAGATAAAAAGACCTGGAAGGAACAGGAGCTCCACAAGCAGAGCAACAGAACCAAAAAAATCTGGCCATAGGGGTCTTTTCTAAGACTGATAACTCCAAACAAGGACCATGCATGGAGATAACTTAGAATCCCTCCACAGAAGTAGCTCAAGGCAGCCCAGTATCCAACAGGGTTCCCGAATAATAGGACCAGGTACCATCTCTGACATGAACTCCTGGGCCGGCTCTTTGATCACCTCCCCCTAAGAGGGGAGCAGCCTTACCGAGCCACAGAGGAAGACAAAGCAGCCAGTCCTGATGAGACCTGGTAGACTATGGTCAGATGGAAGGGGAGGAGGACCTCCCCTATCATTGGACTTGGGGAGGAGCAGAGGAGAAGAAGAGGGAGGGAGGGAGGGTAGGATTGGGAAGAGATGGGGGAGGGGCTATAGCTGGGAGACAAAGTGAATAAACTAACAACAAAAAAAGAAAAAATGTATGCTTATGACATATAATTTCAGTTCATACTTATTCTACCTGATCACACCATGAATGGGTTGTATCTTATTGATAAAGAATAGTGTGTTCAACAAAATAGTAAAGAATAACCCCAATAATAAGTTAATTTTCATTTCATCATCTAGATGATTGATTGGTATAGATTAAGTGAAGCATGCTGGCTTCCCACAGGATGATTTACTATATTTTTTAAGCCCTGAGAAGCAAACACATTTACTTGAGATATTCCTTTTATTTTTTGTCTTATACTTCATACTCAAACAAGGCTGTACATTATGGGATTGCTGAATTATAGGGCAGTTGGGTGGAAAGGTCTCTCCTGAGTTTCTGTGCCTCTCTGGAAATAAGCCTTTAGTGAAGGTAGTAGTGCTGCCACATAAGCACCTAGATCCTGGAAACCTGACTGGGGCAATGCATAGGACAGACAGACAGAGAAGCTGAGATTCGGTGGGTCATGCACTCTGATGGATTTGCATCGGTAGCAGGGCAGAAACTCTACATGTTTATTTTATTTTTCTGACCCAAGGAGGTGGTGTTATTGTCTATTGCTGAATAAACATGTTGGTTAATATGCACAGCTGAATAAGGAGGCAGGTTTCATTAATCTCAGTAGGAGAAAAAGTCTGAAATTGTAAACATCAGGAAAAGGGAAGCTACAGTCAAGATTTTCTGCAGACTGCCAACATCCACACACAGACCAGGGGGAGGCTTTGCCATTCTCGTGGGTCTGAGGCTTTGGAGTCTTTTTTAATAATGTATGTTTACTTAATCTGCTACCTACAGGGTTGGGTGAGTGAGTTACTGCTTCCTTGCATTTTCCCCTTCATCTTGGTTTTAACTTACCCACATACCTGTCTCTTCCTACGTACACAGAGCTACCCATGGAGAGAGCACTGTGGATTCCTTGTGTACCTGTGGTTAGCAGAGTGATGATGGCACCCATAGGATTCTAAAGTTGCATGTGTACAGAGCAAATGGATATTTTTCATCTTTAAGCCTACTATAAAGCAAGCCAGCTTCTTGCTGAGAGCAGAAAGTCTTTTAAGTACAGTGATGATCATAGTGATGGTATAATACTACAAAGAGATAGTCTTCTCTTAAGACATTTTTGTCTGTTAAGAAATTACAGAAAATTGTTTTTTTTTCATGTAATCATCAATTAAAATAACAATTTCCATGATATTTATCCATTCTGCATTCTTAAGTTTCTTTACATTATTCATAAAGAAATTATCTTAGCCCTGCAGCTATCAGGTAGAGAGGGCTAGGTAAGCTATGAGGTAAAATAGTAAAAAAGTATGCTGAAACTGAGATCTATGTTTGCACATGGGCTTGGCCTCAGAGAGGCAATGACATGATAAAGTTACACTGTTTTGGAATGTGGAACTGGTTGTGCTATCTGATTTGGAGGCTGCTGTTATTTTTCATCCTTTACTGTTTCATCTCTAGCCATTATATCTGATACCCAGAAGCTTATAACATACTAATCTATGTAGTCTTTGGATTATTTATTTTTATTTACATATTCACAAGTCAAGTGGAAATGTACACAGTGGGTGCACTCCATAGCATATTACATTGTGCTTGATTTCATAAACTATAAGTGCCTGGTGGGACAGTGTAAGAATCTCAAGCTGAAAAACTCAATTTTGCCTTGTCTGAGAAACTTCTGCTATGCCATTTCTGGAACATGCTATGAATCTTTTCACTCTACAGGTTGTGCCTACTCTTTATCTGTCCATAATCCCTTTTGTTTTTATGGTAATATTTTCTAACAACCCTATCAAGAATTCTCCAACTCCTCCTCTGGAATTATTTCTTCCATTCTCAGTCGGTTCACTGTAGATGTCCATATTTTGAGTGTGATGCTTAAACAACATTTTTCTCAGTTTTATGAGTGTTTAGTTCTTAACTGAGATACACATTAGAATGGCCAAAAAACTTGGAAATGTATGAGATAGCACACAAATTGAATCAGGCACTCTAGGGCCATGGCAATGATTTTTATGAAAAGCAGCAATGCCAATAAAGAACGAAAATCTCTCTGAGTAACTCTAATATATGTCCATCAAGTTGGCTTAGTTGCATGTGAGCAGACCAAATGTCACAGCCATTTATCTTATTTATCTTTGAACAGACACAGTCTGACCCATTGCATCTAAAAATTAAATAATAAAACCCTTTACAATATATACACTGTAATGACAACCACTTGTCACAAGGCAGAATAAACATAAACAGAATCTGTCACTCTTTCTGGGATAAGTGCAGCATATATCAAGGCCCTCCTAGGCATGGTGAGAATTATTTCAGAAGTAAAATTCAGCTAGGCTACCAATATGTGGATTAGACACTAGAAATATGGATTAGGTTGTACACAGCTAGTGCTAATAATCTGCTTAATTGGGACAGTGAAAAAGAGGATATCCAATTGCTAGACCAAGGAAGGGTGGAGTGAGCTGTTAATGGTCATAGTATTTGAAACTGCACAGAACAAGGTAGGAAGAAGAGCTATGAAGACCAGTGTTAGATCCAAATTAACCAAAGAGCCAGGAAAAACCTTGGCAGGCAAGAAGTAAGACCTAAGCAGCAGAATGGAAACCTTACAGTTAGGTGGCTGTGTCAGTCACAGGGTCCATACAAAATCCCTGGTTCCTCCTTGTCCCTGTGGAAAGACTTTGAGTTTTGTATTGCCAGATCATATTTAAGATGCATTTTAATTTCAGCAAACCCCCATTTTTAAGTTTATGTTCCAAATATTGTATGAAGTCTGCTGCCAGGACTGGGAACTTTGTGGACTTAAAGGAGCTATTTGGTTAATTCTCTCCTGAGAGACAATCCTTTCTGTAGAGCATTGCTTTCCTCTTCTCATGGTTCCCACGTCCATCTGGCTGTACTGTTGCCAAGTTGACTCCCATTAAATCAATTCAAATATTCTAAGCACGTTGGTGGAACAGATGGACTTGAGCACTCAGTTGTGGGAGTCTGTATCCAGTTTTCCAGTAAGAGGAAGTAAAAATCCGAGCTTAAACCAGCTCTGGTTCACATTTAGAATGTGCTTAAATATATTTTTTTTTAATTTTTAGGAAAAAAAAACACCCTTTTTTTCCTTGAATTTTTCAAGTAGACATAAAGAAATTGCTTTGAATAATTGACTTTACTTTTTAGCAAAGATTTACTCTTCTGTATCTCAGGCCTTTTAGTACATAGAAATAGACAAAGATGGCTTTTTTTTAACTTTTTAAAGATTTTAACTTTTTACAGATTTACAGTTCTAAAATCACCATTTAAGCAAAGATCTTGGTAGTCTAATTTAACCTCCTTCAGTTATTTATGAGTAAATATCTCTAGTCCCTCAAAAAATGCTGGCATAAGAAACATTGGAAGTACAAGGTACCATTTACAAAAAAGCATAAAAACCATTCACAAATTAAGGAACATATATGGAAAGACCCAGGTGCTACTGTGTGAGAAGAAAAAATATTCAACCACTAACTCAGAAAAGAGAGTGCTAGAATAAAGTAATTAAAACTCATAACTCTGCTTTCAAAACTGGTCTGCTCATCTTTCTCTTTTCAGTAGGAACTATGCAAGGAACTATCCATAGTTAATGAGCAAAATCTTAATTTATATAAGACAGCAAAAAATTGAGTGAAACAAATTTCTTAAACCATCTTCATTGTAAAGAGAGTGGTTTATTCACTGTAAAGATTATTAACTTGTGTTAAAGCCATTCTTGTGGAGAACTTGGTGCTTTTATGGCTCTAAAATAATCCCTCAGACATTATTTCAAAGATTGTAAGGTTGGAATCTGTGAATGGCATTTGGTGGGATCTTTTGTTCCTACTCTAATTTCATTGTTGGTTTCCATCATTATTCAGCTATGGATCACCAAGATGTCATGTCGTCGTAGATTATGAAGGGACAAACTGCTGACTAGTAACTTCTGTGTGGATCTTCTGGTCAAACCTAGCTGCCAATATCAAGAAAGTATAAGAGCCAGGAGATTGAACTAATGATGACTACAGGGATGCCACTATTTATGTTCAGAAGGCTGACTATTTATTTACTTCAGACAGACTCTGAATTCTTCCTCAATAGGTTTTAAATAATGTCAGTTAGCTATTAATAAAGAAAGAGATAGGGTCAGAAGGTACACTGTTACAAATGGGTAGAAATGGGCTGGGTCATAAATTTAACACATGCATGTGAGTTTAGATTCCAAGGTAATCAAAGCAATTATGAAGGATAATTTTTAGACCATGGAAATATTAGATATTTTATAGATATAACTTTAAATTTTCAAATGTATATTGTTAGTTTTAATATGTCCTGGTTGGTTTTTGTCAACAGCCTAGAAATATTTGGAAAGAAGAACCTCAGGTTAAAAAAAAAAATGTCTCTATCAGATTAGCCTGTAGGCAAGTTTATAGGGCATTTTCATGATTAATGTTTGATATGAGAGGACCTAGCCCACTGTGGACAGTGTTATCCTGTGGGCTGGTGTTTCTGGTGGATATGAAGGCAGGCTGAGTAAGCCATGAGGAACAAGTCAGTAGCAGCATTCATCCATGGTCTGTGCATCAGTCTCTGCTTTTAGTTCTTGCCTTGAGTTCTCCTTGTAATATAATGTAGACCACAAGCCAAACAAATCTTTTTTTCCCTCTGAGCTGTTTTCAGTTAGGATATTTTATTACATCAATAAAAAGCCTAACTAAGAGAGATTCATTTCAGCAAAGCTGTATCGGTGTTTACAAATACATGTTTGCAGTTGTAAAGGCAAGGATATTATTGAGAATGTTGTGTCCAAGTGGTAGAATGCATCACCATTTTACTTTTGCTAGTCTCCAGTTTTTTGATTCATATAGGTACCATATGGTTTTTGAAATGATGAAAACTTATATTCAATGAAAAAGAAACTAGCACAGAAGCATATCTATGTTTCTAATTGGCTATTTGATTTGGCTTGGAGGCCGTTGGCTTGGGTTTTGAGCTGAATGAATTTTCCTTCATGTTTCTGGATGTCTCAGAAAGCACACTCCATTTCCTGATGATTTCAAAGCATTTTCCAACCTAGGCTGGAAAGAAAAACATTTCTAAATCTCTTGGTAAAACTCTATTTTTACTGAACTCTTGATCCTACCAGAAATAATGTTTGTGAGAGAAAACCATTGCTTCTCACTAGTGCAGTCACTGTCAGATCAAAGCACTTCTGATAAACCCTGCATGGTACATTTCCACTTCAAGGTAAATTTCTAATTTAAACTTTGAAAGAAGTTTGTGCAGCTTTAGTACAAGTATAACAAAAGCTTCAGAAAATAGAATGATTGACACTTTTAATGACATCCACAATGATGACTGCAAAAGTACAAAAACCTTCATGAGTCTTATTAACATGTTTAATGGCCACTGAGAACTGAGGTGAGGAAATTGAAAGAATTCAAAATTATGCGAGTCACAGTTTTCATTTTATTTAAACATTTGAGATCAGCAATGATTTTTTTTCTTAATGCTTGTGTACGCAATAGTTGTATTTTTTCAACAGTGCCTGAACAAGGCATTTTTAGGAAGATATGTCCAATGCAATCCAATAAGTCACTTCCTCCATTAGAGAAAGACAGTTTTCCTTACTACAGTTTAATGCGACTTCTACTTAACAGTCTGAGAAGGAGAAAAGGTGACCAACCAGCATTGGCATCTGAAAATTGCTCACAACTGCTTTTACATTTTTATAGGACAATGTACAATATTGCACGCTTATGATCAGGTGTAGATGGCAGGTAAATATAACCTTACAGGTAACTAAATCTTGTAGTAAAAATTACTGTGATCTCTAAATGTATGTTATTCACACAAGACTTAATATTACATGCGTATTATCTAGCAATGTGTTAAAAAAAACATTGATATTTCTACAGCAGTGCAATTTGCCCTTATCCAACCTGACAATAATAAAGTCTACAGAAAATTTCATCAGGTTAGGTAAGGTTTCAGCTAGCTCATGTGTTTTGATGCCGAATTTAAAGCAATATTGAGATTATTATTTTCAGAACTATACATAGGTTCTATTATAATGGACTAGCATATGTCATTAACATACCAAAGATAAAGTCCAATTCCTACTTTTTGAGTTGAAACATATAGAATCATCCATTTTAGTGCAGACAATTTTTTTTAGAATGTACTTTAAAAAAATAAAATTTATATTAATTCTTTGAGTTTTTCTTGCAAAGTATTTGGATTATATTCTCCCCTCCCCCAACTCCTTTCATATTCATCAACTTTGTGACTCTCTTGCCCCTGCCTTTGTAAAACCCATGCAGTCCAGTTTGTATACCCCAAACATTTAATGATTTGCCCTGGGGTATAGTTGATATGCCTGGTGTCATACCACTAAAGAAAACCTTACTTCCCCTCTCATGGCTGCTATTAATTATCAATAGCTCTTCAGCTATGATGAAAGCTTTGTGTCCACATTCCTCCCTTTATCCTAAGATTGTTTTTTTGGGTTTGATTTTATGCAGGTCTTGTGAATGCTATCAAAAATGACTGTGAATTATATATACAAATGCTCTTTTGTGCTCAGAAAGCACTATTTTCTTGAAGCCATCAACCATGTCTGGCTCTTATAATCTTACTACTTACTCTTTTGTGAAGATCCCTAAAACTTGAAAGAAACAATGTGATTTATTTGACACATTTAGAACAAATCACTTTTTAAAAATATTTATTTATTATTATTAATTATTTTTGTCATAATACATTTTTATTATTATCATTTACTACAGTTTATTCAATTTGTATCCTGGCTGTGTCCCCCTCCCTCATCTCCTCCAAATCCTACATTCCCTCCCTCTTCTCTCCTTATGTCCACTGATAGGTGAGGTCTTCCTTCCCATCTATTTGAACCTAGCCAATCAGGTCTCATCAGGACTGGCTGCTTTGTCTTCCTCTGTGGCCTAGAAAGGCTGCTTCCACCCCTGGGAGGAGGTGATCAGAAAGTCTGCCACTGAGTTCATGTCAGAGACAGCCCCTGATTCTCTTATTAGGGAACCCACTTGAAGCCCACCACAGTTGGCCTTTGAAAGATTCTACTGATAGAGGTTTCAAATCAGAGGCTGAGACTCATAGCCAAACTTTGGGCAGAGTGCACGTAATCTTATGAAAGAAGAGGGAGAAAGAATGACCTGGAGGGGACAGGAGCTCCAAAAGGCGACCAACATAGCCAAAAAGCCTGAGCCCTGGGAGCCCTGCAGAAACTGATACCCCAGCCAAGGACAATGCATAGAGAGGACCTAAAACCCTGGCTCAGACATAGCCCATAGACTCAGTCTCCAAACAGATCCCTCTTCACTTGTTGGTATGTGTGTTTATTGTCATATATTATAGGGGAAACAAAACAAAACAAAACAAAACCTTCTCTAATGAGAGTTGAGAGATGCATTGATCTCTTAATATGGACATAGATTAAGACATTGCAAATCAGTTAAGTACTAGGCTCACTTAGCAGTGTAATAGTAATAGGTTCTTCCTTAGAAACTAAGATCTATTTCTCCACTTGTTCTTGACATTGTTACTAGTGCCAGGTCTAGGTTACATATCATGGAGCAGGCTTTTTAAAAAAAGTTTTTAATTGACACATACATTGTCGATTGCGAGGACTTTACTTGTTCACATCCCTAGCTATGTATACATCATGTAACGTCTTAATCCAGACAAGTGTATCATTATGATGAAAACATCCTAAACCCTTTCTTCTTTACTCTCACTTTAAATCTTCATTACTAGCATTATATGTCATCACTATTTTGTACAGCAAATCACAGAACATGATTATCTCTTCTAACTGTAGCACTGTAACTGCTTACTGACAACTCTCCTTCTCCTGTAGCCTCTGGTAACCACCATTTTACTCTCAATTTCTTTTAAAATTGTATAGATCAGAGGCGTCATGCAGTATTTAGCTTTCTGAGATCAGCATATTTCACAGAACATGAAACTATGTTATTTTTTGTCTAAATTCCAAATTTATGTTTGTTAATAAATGATTTTTTGATATTATTCTGATTGTGTTATTTTCCAAACATATCTTCTACCAAATTATCTATAAATAAATGTATTTCCTCTGTTGATTAACATAAACCCTTGGTGGTAAGGAGACATTTGATTTGGCTCATTCAACACTGCTCAACATCCTTCTCATTTTTCTCTGAGGGTAGTTGTAAACTTAGCACTCACTGCTTAGCCTTCTACAGTTAGGGATACTCTTGGGTTGGATGAAACTCAAGTCACCAAGATGTGAGTAGGCCTTTGTGTGTTGGATTTCTTTCTCTTTGGGTCAGCCATACTCAGGGAAGGAGCATCAATAAATAAACACGGAAGCAAAAGTACAAGGAAAAAAAGTGAAGTGCTGGTCTCTGGGCAAAACTGACTCACCAAATACCAGGATGCTCTTTTCATGAAAGAAAGGTCTCTTTTCTTCCTAGGATGCACAATCATAGACACCACATACATGAGTTATTCATAGAGCAGGACCCAATGGCTGGTTTCTAGTCAAAGGGGAGTCCATGGCATGAGAGCTGAGAGAATGAACTTTAGGCTCATATTATCGGGGATCCAGTGACCAGGGAAGGATGTTTTCAGCCTGTGATTCTAAGGAGCCAGGAAGGGACTTGGATCTTTTATGATTAAGGAGAATACATCTGTCCTTCTCTGGAGTGGAGAGAAGATGAGGAAGGAGCAACAGACACCTTCATCCTCACAAAGCACAAACAGAAGATGGGACAGTGTCTCTGTAACTTATATCTCTTTGTACACATCAACCCCAGATAAACTGTGCAGTAACAACTTCTCATAAGTTAGCTGTTTGAAAAGTGGCTATTTTCTTAAGCAACATTAAGTGGGGATCATGTTTCCAGGTGGGGGATTTCTCTCTTTTGTTGAGTGATATTATCCCCTGTGGTGTGGTCCAAGTACTGCCAAGCACTGTATTGCCTCATGGTTATTTCTCCAAGAGGTTTTTTTGTTTTGTTTTGTTTTGATTTTGTTTTTGTTTTTTTGTTTTTTTTTTTTTCTCTCTTGCCAGAAGGGTACTTGCTATTATTTCTTCAAGGGCTGGGTGTATAAAATTCCCTTGGTGAGATATGTTACTTTACTTAATAAACTAACTCTAGCTGGTGCCAGTGCAGGTATTGTGTATTAGGCACATACATGCCTATCTCACATGTGTTACTTCTGCTTAATTTCTTACAGTTCTATGTGCCTTATTCCTCATTGTTCTAGATGCTGGATGTCTGCCATCACCTTGCAGCATGACTGGGTTCTGCTCTGGAATTGTTTCTGAGTTGTGAAAGTCCACCCTCTCTTTGAATCCTTGCTAAAGGAGAGCAGAATTGGAAGCAAGTTTCCCATGTGCAGGGAGTCATTTGGGCTTGTTTCCCACTCTGCAAAACTCAGAATCATAGGAACTACTGTTGGCATCTGGTAAAAAGATGTTCACAAATACGATGAGAGAAAAATGAAAGATGCACAGAACTAAGCACGTCTTCCCACATTATTCTAAATGCCATGATACAGAAGTTAGAAATACCTGGAAAGCAATTCTGCCAAGTAGCTGGAAGTCATGAGGTCATTTTTGATGACTCGGTGTGAACTATATAAAATCACATGTAACTGGTTGGTCTAGGGTTCTAGTTTCATTTCTGCTGCTTTGATAAAACACAATGACTAAAGACTGCTTAGGAAGAAGGAGTTTATTCTGCTTGTAATTCTAGGTAGCAGTCGCTATGGCAAGGCAATCATGATTGTGGAGCTTGTAACAGACAGTCATAGTGCATTCTCAGTCAAGAGCAGAGAGAATTGAGTGCTGCCTGTTTGCTTGTTTATGCTTATCTCAATTTCACTACTCATGTAGTTCAGGACCCCTTCTTAGAGAAGGTTCCACCCACAGTAAGATAGTTCTTTCCACATCAATTAACTTAATAAGGAAAACCCCCACAGACATGCTCACAAGCAAACCCAATACAGACAGTACCTCATTAAGACTCTCTTCTTAAGTGATTCTCTGTTGTGTCAAATTGACAATTAAAGCTACCATCACACCAGGCATCTCAATTAGATTAAAATTTCTTTCTTCCTTGGTGTAGAGAGCATGAGTTCATGAACAGATGAAGGTAGAGGGGGATCGAGCAGAGAAAAAGGATGCCCACAAGCCTAGAAAGCTCCTAAGCCTTTGTTATGTATCTGAGTTTCAGAACTCACTTCGGATTCTATTTCTACTTACATGCAGTAAAGGACATCACACACATACTATCACTGCTACTCCTGCAAGAGGAAGCTGGTAACACGAAGTGATTTAACATATTCTGGGCTTGTTCCTCTCCTGCTGGCAAATGGAATCCAGTGACGGCTGCATTGCAACTTGGGAAAGATCAAACTGCTAGGAGCCCCCAAAATGTCAGGGTCAGATTCATCGCTAGGGACATAGTGAAGGTTAGACTCAGAGAGGGCTATTCTTGCTGTACATGAGAACAATCTGTGACACAAATATTAGTTTGGTGGCCCATATGGATTCTGACATAGGCACCTGCAGCACCACAAGTAAAAAATATGCTCCCCCTTTTTGTTTTAGATGCATCAGGCAAGAGTAGAGGTCTGATCTCTGATATTAGAAATAAATTGGGACTTTGTACTGATGTTCATTTAGGTGTCATCCACCCAAAGAGCATCAGACCCGTTCGATACCTTTTTCTCAGAGGCGGGACCTGGGGCATCAACCCGCATGCAATCAGACATGCTCTTCTCTGGGTCCAAAGTGGCTGACCCTGAGTGCAGTGCTTAGCCTCGAATCCTCGCATAAAAAGCAACATTTTAGCTTTTTATGGTAGCCAACCATGCTTGAGGAGACTGTCCTGCTTCAATGGCTGTAAAGGCCTGAATGGTCAAGGCTGCATTACTCTGTTGTGAGACTCTAATCTTGCATATATACCACAGGCAAACCAAGGAGACCAACACCAGAAGGCCTGCTAACGCTCCCATGCTGCCCATTCCTTCAGATGATTCATGGCTGCAGCAATCCATGATGATAATCCTGTGGCTAGTCCTGTGTCCACTCTGGTAGAATTTACCGTGACAATGGCCACTCACAGCTGCTCCATCGTAGTATCGAATTTTCCAGTCCAATTACCTAAAATATAGCTCGACAATTGTTTAGACAGATTTGCAGCACAGGAAAAATTCTCATGTTGTATGCTAGTGACTCAAAGTCCAGCATATTTTCATTGACAGCCAAGTTGAACGATTTGCCATAGGGTATCAATTTGCTCCTGCATGAGGTCAATCCTCTGATTGAATACCATCAAGCTTCCTTTTAGTTGAGCATTAATTCCTTTTTATACAACTAAGGCATGAGCTACATTGGCTAAAAGATTATTCAGGGTCTGAGCAGTCTGCCCAGTATGACTCCTGGCTAATGCTGCGGTGGTAGCTCCAACAGCCGCCAATGAGATGGCAGTAACAATGGTGGCTGTAGTTCCGAACTGTAGAGAGCTGCGGAATGCTGTGCCTTAAAGATGGAGCTGGTTTCCGCCTTCCACCTTCCCAATGGTGAGTGCTCTCTGTCATGAACAATTCCACATTTGGCTAAGGCCGAAGATCTGGCTTGCTTCCATGTATGTGGACCTATCTGCATTGCCCACATGGCATGCTGGGGTTGGCTACCCAGAGGCTATTTAAGCTGTGGGCTGGCTTTCCCCAGGGTCAGATGATTGTTCAAGGTTCCTGAATAAACTGCATTGAAAAAAAATGCTCATAGGCACAACCCCTGTTTGCTGAAGGAATGCTGGAGGCATGGATGAATTCTGAAGAATAAGCTAGTTAAGATGGGAGTGGAATCCACCCCTTGGAGATGTTTTCAGAAGCAGACGTTTAGGGACAGTACAGGTGACCTCATCCTGCAGTAGAGATGTTTATGCCACCAGTTTCATCTGCATTACATTGATTTAGCTTGAAGAGCCTGAAGGAAGGAGCATTGAGCCCCAAACTCCCTGTCTCTTTGGCAACAGGAATGTGAGCCACTGGGGACAGCTCATATGCTCCCAAACAGTGAACCCTGACTCCATCTAAATCTTTTTTTGGAAGTTTCCTATGCCATTCTTGTCATTGAAACTCAGAAGCTCCAAAGGAGAAAAATCCCAAGCTCCTCTCACTGTCTCCCAGACTAGCACTTGCCACAGTCAGATTATGTGGGTTAAGGGAGACCAACCTCCTTCTTTCTGCTGCATTTACTGTTTATCATGTGTCTCCCTTGTGACTGTCTGGGCTCAGGGGCAGTCCAGCCGAGCTCGCATATAAGAGTGACTCAGACATGCAGCTGCTTCTCTCAGCAGCCATCACGTCCCACACAGGCGGCTTCCACCTGGTACTGTGAGACAGGATGCCATCATGGCGAGCCTGCCACTGCGCTTTGTCCTAGATGAGATGTCTGCCACTCCCACGCCTTTTATTGCACACAGTTGATCCCTTAGACCTGTGTGCTGTTTGGCAGAAAATGTGTCTAGTTGTTGCAGCAGCATGTCTCGTTCCTAGTATCCAATAGCTATCTCTCTGCCTTGGCATTAAAGACCAAGTGTTTCCTGTGGCTTCTTTCTTGTCTCATATTAGCCTCTGCACCAGGTTGGTTCTGCCTATAATGCCATCCTAGCATTCTTCTTAACAGCACCAATGAGTTCATTTTTACATTAGCTGCTGTCAAACCTCTCACATGGTTGTTTGTGTATTTGTATATTGATTTTGTTTTCATCTCGCTCTCTTTTTTTTTTTTTTTTCGTATGCTGTACCAGCAAGCTACACTTTCTGACCTCATCTTTATTTTTGGCAGAAGTCAAAGCAGTTTTCAAAATCAAGTCTTTTTTTTAATTAATTACACTTTATTCATTTTGTATCCCCCCATAAGCCCCTCCCTCCTCCCCTCCCGATCCCACCCTTCCTCCCCTTTCTGCATGCATGCCACTCCCCAAGTCCACTGATAGGGGAGGTTCTCCTCTCCTTCCTTCTGATCTTAGTCTATCAGATCACATCAGGAATGGCTGCATTGTCTTCTTCTGTGGCCTGGTAAGGCTGTTCCCCCCTCAGGGAGAGGTGATCAAAGAGCAGGCCAATCAGATTGTGTCAGAGGCAGTCCTTCTTCCCATCACTATGTAACCCACTTGGACACTGAACTGCCATGGGCTACATCTGTGCAGGGGTTCTAGGTTATCTCCATGAATAGTCCTTGGTTGGAGTATGAGTCTCTGGGAAGTTCCCTGTGTTCAAATTTTCTTGTTCTGTTGCTTTCCTTGTGGAGTTCCTGTCCTCTCCAGCTCTTGTTATTTCCCACTTCTTACATAAAATTCCATTCACTCTGCCCAACAGTTGGCCATCAGGCTCAGCATCTGCTTTGATAGTCTGCAGGGCAGAGGCTTTCAGAGACCCTCTGTGGTAGGTTCCTAGTTTGTTTCCTGTTTACTTCTTCTGGCTTTCAGAGGCACTCTATAGCAGGTTCCTAGGTTCTTTCCTGTTTTCTTCTTCTTCTCATGTGCATCCTCTTTGCCTTTCAGGATGGGGATTGACCATTTTAGTTAGGGTCCTCTCTCTTGCTTAGTTTCTTTAGATGCACAGATTTTAGTGGGTTTGTCCTATGTTGTATGTCTATATGAGTGAGTATATATACCACGTGTGTCTTTTTGCTTCTGGGACAACTCAAACACGATGATCCTTTCCAGGTCCCACCATTTACCTGCAAATTTCATGATTTCCTTATTTTTCATTGCTGAGTAATACTCCATTGTATAGATGTCCCACAATTTCTGCATCCATTCTTCAGTTGAGGGGCATCTGGGCTGTTTCCAGCTTCTGGCTATTACAAATAAAGCTGCTACAAACATGGTTGAGCAAATGTCCTTTTTGTGTACTTGAGCCTCTTTTGGATATATGCCTAGGAGTGGTGTGGCTGGATCTTGAGGAAGCACTATTCCTAGTTGTCTGAGAAAGTGCCAGATTGATTTCCAGAGTGGTTGTACAAGTTTACATTCCCACCAGCAGTGGAGAAGGGTTCCCCTTCCTCCACAACTTCTCCAGCATGTGTTGTCACTTGAGTTTTTGATCTTGGCCATTCTCATGGGTGTAAGGTGAAATCTCAGGGTTGTTTTGATTTGCAATTCCCTAATGGCTAATGATGTTGAGCATTTCTTTAAGTGCTTCTCTGCCATTCGATATTCCTCTACAGAGAGTTCTCTGTTTAGCTCTGTTCCCCATTTCTTAAGTGGATTACTTGGTTTGTTGCTTTTCAGCTTCTTTAGTTCTTTATATATACTGGATATGAGTCTTCTGTCAGATAAAGGGTTGGTGAAGACTCTTTCCCAATCTGTAGGCAGTCTCTTTGTTTTGATGACAGTATCCTTTGCTTTACAGAAGCTTTTCAGTTACAGGAGGTCCTATTTGTTGATTGTTGCTCTTAGAGCCTGTGCTGTTGGTGTTCTGTTCAGGAAGTTCTCTCCTTGTACCAATGAGTTCTAGGGTATTCCCCACTTTTTTTTTTCTAGCCGATTTAGTGTGTCTGGTTTTATGTTGATCCACTTGGACTTCAGTTTTGTGCAGGGTGAAAAGTATGGATCTATTTTCATTTTTCTACATGTAGACATCCAGTTGGACCAGCACCATTTGTTGAAGATGCTATCTTTTTTCCATTGTATGGTTTTGGCACCTTTGTCAAAAATCAGGTGTCCATATGTGTGTGGGTTTATTTCTGGGTCTTCTGTTTGGTTCCATTGATCCACCATTCTGTTTCTATGCCAGTACCATGCAGTTTTTATAACTGTTGCTCTATAGTACAGCTTGAGATCAGGGATGGAGATACTGCCAGAAGATCTTTTATTGTAGAGGATTGTTTTAGCAATTCTGGGTTTCTTGTTATTCCATATGAAGTTGAGAATTTTTCTTTCCAGGTCTGTAAAGAATTGTGCTGGCAATTTGATGGGAATTGCATCAAATCTGTAGATTGCTTTTGGTAAGATGGCCATTTTTACTATGTTAATCCTGCCAAGTCATGAGCATGGGAGATCTTTCCATCTTCTCAGATCTTCTTCTAATTCTTTCTTCAGAGACTTGAAATTTTTTTCATACAAGTCTTTGACTTCCTTGGTTAGGGTTACTCCAAGGTACCTTATGTCATTTGTGGCTATTAAAGGGTGTTGTTTCCCTAATTTCCTTCTCAGCCCTTTTGTCTTTTGTATACAGGAGGGCTACTGATTTTTTTGAGTTAATTTTGTATCTGGCCACTTTGTTGAAGGTGTTTATCAGCTGTACGAGTTCCCTGGTAGAGTTTTTGGGGTCACTCATGTATACTATCATATTATCTGCAAATAGTGATAATTTGACTTCTTCCTTTCCAATCTGTATCCCCTTGATCTCCTTGAACTGTCTTATTGCTCTAGCAAGGACTTCCAGCACTATGTTGAAGAG
Organism: Meriones unguiculatus; assembly: GCF_030254825.1. Classification (NCBI taxonomy): domain Eukaryota; kingdom Metazoa; phylum Chordata; class Mammalia; order Rodentia; family Muridae; genus Meriones; species Meriones unguiculatus. The sequence goes on along the minus strand of NC_083361.1, from coordinate 46,659,163 downwards.
ATATGGAGAGAGTGGGCAGCCTTGTCTTGTCCCTGATTTTAGTGGGATTTCTTTAAGTTTCTCTCTGTTTAGTTTGATGTTGGCTATAGGCTTGCTGTATATCGCCTTTACTATGTTGAGATAGGTGCCTTGTATCCCTGATCTCTCCAATAGTTTAAACATGAATGGATGTTGGATTTTGTCAAATGCTTTTTCAGCATGTAGGGAGATTATCATGTGGGTTTTTTTTTTCTTTCAGTTTGTTAATATGGTGGATCACATTGATGGATTTCCATATACTGAACCACCCCCGCATACCTGGGATGAAGCCTACTTGGTCATAGTGGATAATATCTTTGATGTGTTCTTGGATTCGGTTTGCAAGTATTTTAGTAAGTATTTTTGCATCTATGTTCATAAGGGAGATTGGCCTGAAATTTGCTTTCTTTGTTGAGTCTTTGTGAGGTTTAGGTACCAAGGTGACTGTGGCTTCATAGAATGAGTTTGGTAATGTTCCTTCTGTTTCTATTTTGTGGAATAGTTTGAAGAGAATTGGTGTTAGGTCTTCTTTGAAGGTCTGGTAGAATTCTGCGCTGAAGCCATCTGGTCCTGGGCTTTTTATGGATGGGAGACGTTTGATGACCGCTTCTATTTCTTTGGGGGATATAGGACTATTTAGTTGATTTACCTGGTCCTGATTCAGCTTTGGTAAGTCAAATCGATCAAGAAAATTGTTCATTTCATTTAGATTTTCAAATTTTGTGGCATATAGACTTTTGAAGTAAGTCCTAATGATTGTTTGCATTTCCTCAGTGTCTGTAGTTATATCCCCCTTTTCATTTCTGATTTTGTTGATTTGGGTGGTGTCTCTCTGCCTTTTAGTTAGCTTGGCTAAGGGTTTGTCAATCTTGTTGATTTTCTCAAAGAACCAGCTCTTGGTTTCATTGATTCTTTGAATTGTTTTATTTGTTTCCAATTGATTAATTTCAGCCGTGAGTTTGATTATTTTCAGCCATCTACTCCTTCTTGGTGTGTCTGCTTCTTCTTTTTCTAGGGTTTTTAAGTGAGCCATTAAGTTGCTTGAATGAGCTGTCTCGAATTTCTTCTTGTACGCACTTAGTGGTATGAACTTTCCTCTTAGCACTGCTTTCATTGTGTCCCACAAGTTTGGGTATGTTGTGTCTTCATTTTCATTGATTTCTAGAAAGACTTTAATTTCTTTCTTTATTTCTTCCCTGACCCAGCTGTCATTTAGTAACAAGTTGTTCAGTTTCCATGTGTGTGTAGGCTTTTTGATATTTCTGTTATTGTTAAGGTCCAGCTTTATTCCATGGTGATCAGACAAGATACAAGGGATTATTTCAATCTTCTTCTATCTGTTGAGGCTTGCTTTGTGACCCACTATATGGTCTATTTTGGAGAAGGTTCCATGAGGTGCTGAGAAGAAGGTAAATTCTTTTGTGTTTTGGTGTAAAGTTATGTAAATGTCTGTTAGGTCCATTTGATTCATGACCTCTGTCAGAGACATTGTTTCTTTGTTTAATTTCTGTTTTGTTGACCTGTCTTTGGTTGAGATTGGGGTGTTGAAGTCTCCCACTATTAGTGTGTGGGGATCTATGTGTGGTTTAAGTTTTATCAATGTTTCTTTCACAAATGTGGGTGCCCTTGTATTTGGGGCATAGATGTTCAGGATTGTGATGTCTTCCTGGTGGAATTTTCCTTTGATGAGTATGAAGTGTCCTTCCCCTTCTCTTTTTATTAATTTTGGTTGAAAGTCTATTTTATCAGCTATTAGAATGGCTACTCCTGCTTGCTTCTTGGGTCCATTTGCTTGGAAAGTCGTCTTGCAACATTTTACCCTCAGGTAATGTCTATCTTTGTGCCTTAGGTGTGTTTCTTGTATGCAACAGATTGCTGGGTTTTGTTTACATATCTATTCTGTTAATCTGTGTCTTTTTACTGGAGAGTTGAGTCCATTGATTTTGAGAGAGATTAATGACCAGTGGCTGTTAGATCCCTTGATTTTGATGTTAGCTGTGGTCATCAGGTTGTGTGCTTGGTTACTTTTTGTTTTACTGTAGTAAGGTTAATTATTTCCTGTGTTTTCTTGAATGTAGCTAGTTTTCCTGGGTTGTATTTTCCCTTCTAGTATCTTCTGTAATGCTGGATTTGTTTGTAGGTATTGTTGAAATTTGTTTTTGTCATTGAATATCTTATTTTCTCCGTCTATGAGGACTGATAGCTTTGCAGGGTATAGTAGCCTGGGCTGACATCTGTGTTCTCTTAGGGTCTGCATGATATCCGTCCAGGCCCTTCTGGCTTTCATAGTCTCTGTTGAAAAGTCAGGTCTGATTCTAATGGGTTTGCCATTATATGTTACTTGGCCTTTTTCCCTTGCAGCTTTTAGTATTTTTTCTTTGTTCTGAATACTTACTGTTTTGATTATTATGTGGTGGGAGGATTTTCTTTTCTGGTCAAATTTGTTGGGTGTTCTGTAGACCTCATGTATTCTTATTGGCCTCTCCTTTTACTTGGGGAAATTTTCCTCAATGTTTTTGTTGAAAACATTTTCTGGGCCTTGGAGAAGGGAGTCTTCTTTTTCCTCTATACCTATTATTCTTAGGTTTTGTCTGTTCATATTGTCTTGGATTTCTTGGACGGTCTGTGTCAGGAGTTTTTTGGATTTAACATTTTCTTTGACAGATACATCGATTTCTTCCATTGTATCTTCAACACCTGAGATTCTTTCTTCCATCTCTTGTAGTCTGTTGGTTATGCTTACCTCTGTAGTTCCTGTTTTCTTCCCTAGGTTCTTCCTCTCCATTATTTCCTCCATTTGTGTTTTCTTTAATTTTTCCAATTCTATCTTCCGGTCTTGAGTAGTTTTGTTTACTTCCTTCACCTCTCTGATTGTACTTTCCTGTTTTTCTTTTAGTTCCTTCAACTCTGTTTCTTTTATTTCATTCAGTGCTTTAAGCATTTCCTTTCTAAAGGCCAGCTGGCTGGCCGCAGAAACTGCCTGGGTCTGGAACACAGCTGAGTGATGGCGGCTCAGTCTCTGCCAGCTGCCAGGCACGCAGAAACTGCCTGTGTCTGTCTTTCCGGCCTTTGGGACCCTGGGAGTCTGCCTAAACTGGGTAATTTTTCCCGAGACCTCTTCGGGGTGGGGGTGTTGGCTGAGTGCTCTGAGATCAGACCAGCTGTTTCCCTCCCTGTGTGTTTGCACTGGACAGTGAAACTCATTCGCTGGTGCCCTGGTGCCCCCAGTTCTCTCTCAGGTGGCAAATCAGGCACGCAGGCAGAGCTCTGTGCTGGAGCTTGGGTCCCCGGCTCTGGCTCTGGGCTGGCTCCTGGGGCGCCCGTGGAACCCGAGTGTTTTCTACGGGATGTCTGGGTGACCTAAGGTCGGTCCCAATCATTTCCTGCACTGTGGGGTTATCTCTCGACTGAAAATTCCAGTCTCTGATAGTGTGGTGTGCATGGTTCAGTCTGGGACCGTGACCAGAGACACTGGCTTGTGGCTCTGGGCTGGGGCTGGGGCTGGCGGCTGGCAGCCAAGTGTCTGGTGGAACCGGGATCTCTTCCACGGTTTAGCCTGGTGAGTTAAAAGCTGATTGAATCGCCCACCATGGGGTATCCTCTCACCTGGGAAACACAATCACTGTGTTCTTATTGCTGGTCACTGTGCTGATACTTCTATGCTGATGGTCAGAATGAGAGTCCTCCCGGCGCCGCCATCTTGCCCCACTTCCTCATCTCTCTTTTTTAACTTAAATGTTTATCTTTTTGAGAATTTTATACAAGACTACTACATCATTTCCACTCCTACCTTTCCCCCTCCAACATCTGCCTTCTAAAAAGTATGACTACTTCTATAATTTTATTGTTACCCACATCTATACAATATATACATATGTACAATTATAATATATATAAATATAAATAAATATATTATATATATATATAACTTACTGTGCCAATTCAATATTGTTCTTATGTACATGTTTAAGGCTGATCACATAGAATTGCATAACCTATCACAAGATTCATCACTGGAGAAGAATGATTCTTCATCTCTCAGGAGCCATTTGTTGCCTGTAGGCCTTCATCAAGAGGTGAGCCTTGTGAAATTTTCACTATGTTGACATGTCAATTGGTGTTGTCATTAAAAAGGTATTGTTTAGATAAATGTACTGTTGAGATTTTTATGTGTTCAGCATTTCATCCATTGCTAGAAGTAGGCATCCTGTTACTCTGACTCATACAATTTTTCTGACCCTTCTGTTCCCTCAGTCTTAGGTGTATGGGTAGATATACCAATTGGAGCTGGGTGTAACTTATTTTCCACATTTTTCCTAGTTGTGGATCCCTGTGGTAGTCTCTATCTGCTGCAAAAATGAATTTGTTTTATCAGAGGTGAGAACTATACTTATTTGTGGGTAGAATGATAACTAGTTAGACTACAGTTGTAAATCATATTAATTTAAGAAAATGGCAATTATAGGTTCTCCTTTAAGGTTTACCTCCTTTTCAGGCATCATTTCTTGGCTAGGTTTCTGGTACCAGGAATGAATTCCTTCTGATAAAGCAGATCTTAAATCCAACTAGACAGCTGTGAGTTACTCTCAAGATAAAAGAGACACAATTACATGCTGAAGCTATCTTCCTGGGCTGGTCATTGTGTTTCGCAGACTTTACTGATGGCTAGGACTATTGACCATTTTTCTCCCTTGTCAGCTTGCATAGCACCTTCTGATCCAGCCATCAGGGAAGAGGCTTCTATGTCAGTTGAGATGTATTCCTCTAAGACCTGTGTCTGAAGTTTGTTGCGTCACTAGTAAAAGGATCAAGTTCTGGGGGGCAACCAAGAGCAATGGCAATGGTCTATATTATTTTAAGAGTCTCTTTGACTCCACTGACTAACAGTTTGAAGGGAGGTTGCTCATACTTAGCACTGGGTGTTTTGTCTGTCTATGGCTTCTAGGGGGAGCATTAGTAACCCGTGTGAATTTGTATATACACACACGCACACATGCACACAGAACAGATACACACACACTATATGTACTTTTAAGCAAGCATATGAAATAATTTTTCCTATGACCTTTTCAAACATCTGTATTATTTACACTTCTTTCTCCTGTATTTCCTTCCCTGCTTTCCAGCAAGAGTTCACCCATCTTCTCACTCAGTTTTTTTACTCTGGTTTTTTCAAAGCACCCATGCCCTACTACCATTTTGCCTAGAGTTCCTTTTTCCTCTCCTCCAAGGTCTTTTTCTACTTACCTGGCTTCTGTTGTTACTTCAGGTTCTAGTTTCAAATCTAAAGATTTGGAGTCAAGATAAAGAAATAAGAGAGAACATATGACATTTATCTTTCTGTAATGGGCTTTGATGTTTTGAGGTGAAATTTTGTTATGTAGCCTAGTCTAGCTCCTAGATTGGTCTTAAATTTGTGATCTCTTCCTTTAGCCTCCTAAATGCTGGCATGACTAGTGCACATTACCACATCTGGCTCTGTTTGCTTTTTAAATTAAAATTTTTATTGAGACAATTGTAGATTCACAAACAGTTTTGAGAAATAATTTTGAGGAAATCCATTTATCTAGTTTCCTCCTATTTTTCAAAACAAATGTGTGAATTCACAACAGGATGTTGATACTGGAGTCTATAAACCCACCAGCTTTGATTTTCCCAGTTTTACTTATTTCCCCACCCTATCTGGTGTGTGTATATTTAATTATTTGATTTGTCATACATGCTGGTTGATGTGTCTAAATTACTACAATTAAGACAGAAAATGTATAAAAACTAAACTTGTCTTAAATGCTACATAAAATATAACAGTTGAATGCTTAATCCTGGGATGATGTGATTTTTCACCCATGCATATTGTGTAATATGCTAAGAACTACAATGGTCTTTCCTGTAGTTTTTAATGCCAACCAACACCTCCCTACAGTCTCTGCCCCCAAATCCCGGCCTTACTCCTTGCAATCAGTAATCTGCTTTCTGTTCCTAAATGCATGTCACCTCAACAGTTTTGTATAAAAGGAAACAAATAGTGTGTCATCACCTTAAAACTGGGCATGGAGCTTATGTCTAAGTTTGTAGAGGCTAAATAGCACCTTTTGGGATTGCTATCATAAAAGAGGAATAATTTAACCACCATGGCAACTTAGCCACTTAGCCTGAGGTCAGATGACATCTTTCCCCTGACTGACATCCACTGTAAATGCTTGCGTTGTATCTGGCTTGTGTCTGGATAACTGGACCCTCCCACCCTGTCCTCCTCATGGCCTTCCTCTCATCTCTGGAGACCCACTCTCCTTCCAATGAATCCTTTTATTGTGTTGAGGTGGGAAGTCACTGCTAGAATTAGAAAGGAAAGCACCAGCTGCTTTGTCCTCCAGGAAGAGCTTGTGCAGACTAATTATAAGCCTGCTGCCTCCTGCCCCCATGCGACTCAGACCACAGCACCTGCTCTACTGAGCTGAAGTATTTTTAGAATCTGGAATCTCCCCCTGGCTCTCATCTTGCATTAAATGCCTTCATTATATACTTCTTTTTGTGATAGCTTCCTCCCTGATCCCTGATTTCCATCTAACCTCTCTTGCACAAAACAGCCAAATTTATCTCCTAGAAACACAATTCTAATAATATAATTTCCTCACTTCAAACTTGTCAGCAGAACACTTTTCCTATATGTAAATTTTAGTCCACATCCTTCTACCCAACCCCAAGGTTCCTAAAGGTATTCCTTAAGGAGACACAGGCCTAGATGTTTCAGCTTAAGTGACCCTGCTTTTTAGAGCCATCTAATCTGGAGAGAAGCCACACTTCTGGTCCCTTAATCAATCTCCCAACCATCAAACACAAAGATAATGCCTAAACTGTCTGATGAAGTTTTGGGGTCCCCAAAATTTCTTTGTGGCAATTCTTACTCCTAAGATAAGAATAGTAAAGATTAAGGCCTTTGAAATATGACTTGGTTTTATATCTGGAGTGTTCATGTATAAAGCTGTGACCTTTTAGAGAAGTGAGAGTTGCCTTATGCCTTCATGGCCAGAGAGTGGGAAGACAAAGCGAAGATTGCTGTATAAGACCAGAAACCAGGACGCCTCCAGACACCAACTCTGCCTAGGCCTTGTTTGCAGGTGCTACATCCAGGAAATGTAAGGAAATAGTTTCTGTGGATTATAATTTGCCCAATCGCTGCTATTTTATTACATGTATTAAAACATTGACCAATGAAATTAGAACCACTAGATGTGGGTAAAGGATAGTGGGTAAACTTACAAACTCTCTGGGTGATTCCTCTGCTCAGTCACATGAAAGAAGAATCCCCAAAGGCAGCTCTAGTGTTAGATATGAAGCTCTCCATGGTCAAAGAGCCAGGTATGAGAAGGTTCATGGTAAGTGCATGCCTCTCTGCAACACCATCATCACAGCCTGGCTTACTCCTTCTTGTGGCTTGTGTTGTCACCTACTAATAGTTGATAGTTCAGAGGGAGTAAGACTTTGCTTTTAGCCAAGTTGAGAGGCCCTATGGCGCAGGTACATGGATTAATCATACCTCAAATATAGTCTAGCATGACAACGGTTTGAGAAGGTCACTAACAAAAGAGAGTCATCATTCAAGATATTTTCAAGTGTTTTTGTGAGAACATTGGGTAAGTAAAGTACAGGCCTCTGATGCTGTCTAGGGACACTCTTAGTTTGGGGGTTAGAAGAAGCTGTGTTCTATTAATCTGTTCAAACAGGTTTTACAGACAGTCACAAAGATGTTAGGTTAGTGGGAGAGATGGACCAAAAAAAAAAAAAAAAGACTGCTAAAGCACTGAAGATAATTTGGTCCTGGACCTGCAAAAACAACTTTCCATAAGCGTGATGCTCAAATCAGACAGTCATCCTTGAAGATTTGCCAATGAAGGCCTTTCCATTGTGGCACTCCAGTGACTGTTGTGTGGGGTATTCCAGTGATTGGTTGGGTAGGTCACTTGTACTAAAAAGGCACTGTGGCACTATGGGAAGGTGGTAGATGCTTTAAGCTGGTGGAGTGGAATATGTTCTTGAATAGGCTATTGGGATCCCAAACTAATGCTCTCTGCACCCCATAAGCCACAAAAGGAACAATTTTCACTGCATGTGTCCCACCCTGATATATTGCCTCATACCCAAGACCCAAAGGCAATAGGCCAACCAAATGCACCTAAACCTTTGAAACTGGCAGTGAAAATATGCATTTCCTCCTTTAAAGGTGGTTTACCACAGACATTAATTTGGTTACAGCTATCAGAAGCTAATGCAACTCCCTCTCATTATCTCCTAGAAAACAATTGTGTAATTCATATGAATGGTAGAATACACTATTTTGAATGGAATATTTCACTTCACACATTGTCTTAAAGGTTATAGCACATCTGAGACTTGCCTTCTACTTTTTATGATTGTGTTAGCTTTTTACTGTACAAAAGCACACATTTGCTTATCCATTCATCTGATACTTGAATTACTTTCATGTATTGGATGCAACTAATGATGCAAATAAAAATGTGGACATAAAATGTCAATTTGCTACCCTGTTGTCAATTTTCTAAATATATACACAGAAATTGATCTGTGGAAACAAAATTTAATGTTTAAGATGTTTGGGAACCACCCCACACTTCCATAGTGGATGGGCCACCTTATGTTCTTCAGAATAGTGCACAAGCTTGTAATTCACACAGTTCCTGTTCCTATATATTATAAGTTTCTGTTGAAATGAGCATAAAGATCATGTGGTTTAGATTTGTGTATTCGTAATGATTAGAGATGTTGAGAATCTTTTTTGTATAACTTCCCCATGCTCCCAGTACTAGGGATGGAGCAAGATTCTATCATATAATAGCTTGTCATTGCTCTACCAACCTCTGATCAACAACCATTGATTATTTATACAGAAACAAAAATGTCTATTCAAAAATATTTGAATTGCACTGTTTTTGGTTTTGGGCAGTGAAATTTAGTTTTGTATGTATTTTCACTGATCTCTCTAAATACATACTTTGTATATATTTTACTTTTTATATTGTAATTGTACTATTTTGACATAATCTACCAATGCAAGCAGTTTGAAATACATTCATCTGAGCAGGCGATCTAGGCCCTCTCCATGCATGATCCTTGGTTGGTGCATCAGTCTCTACAGAAACTCCTGGGCCCAGATTTGTTGGCTCTTTTGGTCTTAGGGACCTCTTGTCTGTCTCCTCCTGGCCCATCTATCCCTGTAGTCTGCCCAATGTTTGGCTGTGAGTTTCAGCATCGCTTTGATCCCCTGTTCGGTGGAGCCTTTCGAAAGACATCTGTGTTAGGTTCCTGTAGCCCTCTCCCCTCTCTTCAACTGCTTCTGATAGCTATTCTATTTGCCCTTCTGAATGAGAATTAAGTATCCTCCCTAGGATTCTCCTTGTTATTTAGCTTCTTTATGTCTATGGATTTTAGTATAGTTATCCTGTGTTATATGGCTAATATCTGCTTATAAGTGAGTGTATACCATGCATGTCTCTCTGGTTCTGGGTAATCTTACTCAGGCAGTTCAGTCTCCATGTGTGTTCCCTAGTAAGGAAAACAGGGGTTATCTCTAATATGGACTCTCTTGCCTACTCTTTGATCACTTTACCCTGACAGGGTGGACTTGCCAGGCCACAGATAAAGAGGATCCAGATAGTCCTGATTAGGCTTGATAAGTTAAGGTCAGATGGTACAGGAGGAGGGCTCCCCCTTTCTTTGTTCTATGGGAGGAGAATGGTGGTAAGAGGGAGGTCAGTGGGAGAAGGAGGGGTTGAGAAAGGGGACAACAATCAGAATATAAAGTGAATTAATTGTAAAAAATTAATTTAAAAAAGAGAAAAAGAACCCCTGAAGAATGGATGCAGAAATTGTACATCTATACAATGGAGTATTACTCTGCAATGAAATATAAGGAAATCATGAAATTTGCAGGTAAATGGTGGGATCTGGAAAGGATCATCCTGAGTGAGTTGTCCCAGAAGCAAAAAGACACACATGGTATATATACTGACTCATATAGACATACAACATAGGACAAACCCACTAAAATCTGTGCATCTAAAGAAACTAAGCAAGAGAGAGGACCCTAACTAAAACGGTCAGTCCCCATCCTGAAAGGCAAAGAGGATGTACATGAGAAGAAGAAGAAAACAGGAAAGAACCTAGGAACCTGCTACAGAGTGCCTCTGAAAGCCTCTGCCCTGCAGACTATCAAAGCAGATGCTGAGCCTGATGGCCAACTGACGGGCAGAGTGAATGGAATTTTATGTAAGAAGTGGGAAATAGCAAGAGCTGGAGAGGACAGGGTCTCCACAAGGAGAGCAACAGAACAAGAAAATTTGAACACATGGAACTTCCCAGAGACTCATACTCCAACCAAGGACTATTCATGGAGATAACCTAGAACCCCTGCACAGATGTAGCCCACGGAAGTTCAGTGTCCAAGTGGGTTACATAGTAATGGAAAGAGGGACTGCCTCTGACACAATCTGATTGGCCTGTTCTTTGATCACCTCTCCCTGAGGGGGGAGCTGCCTTACCAGGCCACAGTAGAGGACAATGCAGCTGCTTTTGATGAGAAAGATCAGAAAGAAGGAGAGGAGGACCTCCCCTATCAGTGGACTTGGGGAGTGGCATGCATGCAGAAAGGGGAGGAAGGGTGGGACCGGGAGGGGAAGAGGGAGGGGCTTATTGGGGGATACAAAATAATAAAGTGTGATTAATAAAAAATTAAAAAAAAAGAGAAAAAAAGAAACACTTTCATGAAGTTCAATGTATTTGTTTTCCCTTTGGGTTGGTTGTGTTATTAATAGCATATTTAAGAAACTATTGCCAAAAGCAATGTTGTTTTCTTTGTTTCATTTATTATAAAAGATTTGTAGTTCCTGGTTTTATATTTAGTGTATTGATCCAGTCTCTTAGTTACAGTTTCTATTGTTGTGATAAAACACCATAACTTAAAGAAATTTGAGGAAGAAAGTCCTTCTTTTATTTATATTTCCATTTCACAGTTCATCATTGAAAGTAGTTGGGGGCAGGAACTCAAACAGGGCACAAACCTTGGGGCAGGAGCTGCAAAGGCCATGAAGGAGTGCTGCTTACTTGCTTTCTCTCCATGAGTTTCTTAGCCTACTTCCTTAGAGCAGCCAGTACCATCAGACCACTCACTCTGAGCTGGGCCATCCCATATCAATAACTTATAAAGAAAATGTACTAAAGTTGCTTTTAGGCAATCTTATGGAAGTGTTTTTTTAATCGAGAGTCTTTTCTCAATGAGCCTAGCTTATGTCACATTGAAATAAAACTAGTCAGCACATTCATTTTTATATCATTTTTATATTATGCTGAGCTCAATGCAGTCATTTTAATTTGAATATTTAGTTTATCAGTACTATTTGTAGTAAATTCTGTCCTTTTCTTAACTGACTGTTTTGGACACCCAACCATCACTTGATCAGACATGAGAAACTTTAAGATGTTAAATTAAAAGAGCTATAGTGTGACAGTATGAATGGCAAAATTCAGATTAATGGAGAATTTTCCCTGCTTTGAAGACAAACAGCTTAGTAGAGTAGCAGAAATCATAAATTAGGTGACAGGGCAGATGGACTATGTGGAGAAAGGGAAGGACAATAAAGCAAAAGTAAAGAAGTGGAATGCGATCTGGGGGATCCAAGATGGTGGTGCCAGGAGGACAATCTCTCTGACCAGTAGCACAGCAGAATCTGCACAGTGACCAGCAGACAGAACTCTGGACCCTAAAACACCAGAGACTATGTTTCCCATGTGAGAGGAAACCCCATGGAGTGAAATTCAATCAGCTTCAGGTCACCCAGCTAAACCACAGAACAGTGCCTGGTCCCACCAGGTGCTCAGTTGCCAGCCCAGAGCCACAAGCCGCTGGCATGCTCTGATCACTGTCCCATACTGAAGTGTGGTTCCCCACAACACCAGAGATTGGGATTTCCAGTCGAGAGAAAACCCCACAGTGCAGGAAGCAATCAGGACTACCTACAGATTAGAAAATGATCTTCACCAACCCTATATCTGACAGAGGGCTAATATCCACTATATATAAAGAACTCAAGAAGTTAAACAGCAACAAAACAAGTAATCCAATTAAAATAAATGGGGTAGAAGGCTAAACAGAGAATTCTCATTCAAAGTATATCAAAAGGCAGAGAAACACTAAAAGAAATGTTCAACTGTTCAACGTCCTTAGTCATCAGGGAAATGCAAATCAAAATGACCCTGAGATTTCACCTTATACCCATCAGAATGGCCAAGATCAAAAACTCAAGTTACAACACATGCTGGAGAGGATGTGGAGAAAGGGAAACCCTCCTCCACTGCTGAAGGGCATGTAAACTTATACAACCACATTGGAAATCAATCTGGTGCTTTCTCAGACAATCAGGAATAGTGTTTCCTCAAGATCCAGTTATACCACTCCTAGGCATATATCCAAAAGACACACATGTGTACAACAAGGACATCTGCTCAACCATGTTTATAGCAGCTTTATTTGTAATAGCCAGAAGTTGGAAATAGCCTAGATGCCCCTCAGCTGAGGAATGGATTCAGAAATTGTGGTACATCTATACAATGGAATATTACTCAGCAATAAAAAACAAGGAAATCATGAAATTTGCAGGTAAATGGTAGGAACTGGAAGACATCATCCTGAGTGAGGTATCCCAGAAGTAGAAAGACACACAAGGTATATACTCACTCATAAGTGGATATTAGATAATATTGGATAAACATGTTGGATAAATATTGGATATTAGCATGTTTATCCAATATAATATTGGATAAACATGCTAATATCTGTACACCTAAGGAAGCTAATCAAGAAGGAGGACTCTGGCGAAGATGCTCAATCCCCATTCAGAAAGACAAAGGAGATAGACATCGGAGGAGGGAGAAAACAGGGAACAATATAGGAACCTACCACAGAGGGCCTCTGAAAGGCTCTACTCTGCAGGGTATGGAGGCAGACCCTGAGACTCATAGCTAAACTTTGGGCAGAGTGCAGGGAATTTTATGAAAGAAGTGGGAGATAGTAAGACCTGGAGAAGACAGGAGCTCAACTAAAAGAACAACAGATCCAAAAATTCTGGGCACAGGGGTCTTTTCTGAGACTGATACTCCAGCCAAGGGCCACTCATGGAGATGGCCTGGAACCCCTGCACAGAGGTAGCCCATGGCAGTTCAGTGTCCAAGTGGGTGCCATAGTAATGGGGACAGAGACTGTCTCTGACATGAACTGATTGGCCTGCTCTTTGATCACCTTCCCCTGAGGGGGGAGCAGCCTTACCAGGCCACAGAAGAAGACAATGCAGCCACTCTTGATGAGACATCATAGACTAGGATTACAGGGAAAGGAATTGGACCTCCTTTATCAGTGGACTGGGGTAGGGGCATAGGTGGGGAAGCGGGAGGAACAGTGAGATTTGGAGGGGAGGAGGGAGGGAGCTACAGGGGGATATAAAGTGAATAAACTGTAATAAAAAGTAGAAGTGGAATGCATCCATTTCCTGCTACAGTGGCTCTATGAAGCACAGAGAAAGCTGAAGCCTCATTCAAAAAATAAGCCAGGTGGCACTGGAGAATAGAAGCTGTACCCTCAGGTCAAGCCTGGAGTTAAAATATGTCTCAAGTTCAGTTGGGGTTCTAACAGGACAGTGACTCCTCCAAAGGAGATCTACATCGTAACTTCTGATGACACAAGAGTTATTTAGGCAGTTACTGTGTTAAGAGGGAACATGTTTCTGAAAACTGAGCGGGATGTTTAACAACATGGAACAAATGTGTCACAAAGACCTAGGACAACATGTTATAACTCTGGAGTGGGAGACAACAGTCAGAAGTCAGGGGAGCATAAGAGGACCAGATGCCAACGCACTGAAATGTTCAGGGAGGAGGAGGCTTAGCACAGGCAGTGAAAACTATAGTGACAACTCAACCTTTGTTGGATAGAAGCTGAATCCTGCCATGTGAGGGTAACTGCTGAGTTTGGTGGTCTTAGGTCTGAAATAAGTATATAGCCCACCTGCTTTGAGGTTTACTGCCAATAAAAATGAGAACTCTGAACCTTTAAAGAATGCTTGATTTCCACAGCTCTTTTCTTCCAGCAGAGTCTTTAATGGGGAACAGAGCTTGAATACGGAGACTGGTCTAGATGTATGTTTTAGATGTTTGAGGCCCCAATGTCCCTGATGTGCTGGGGAGACTCTAGCTGCATAGACCATTAGTCACACAAAGGTGTACTAACTAACAAGCCCTGGAAGCATGAAAAACTCTTACATTCCACAAACTGCAAAGAGATATCTAACCATTTTAATATCTAACAAAATAGGCTTCAAACCAAAATTAATCAAAAGCGATGGAGGATACCATATACTCATCAAAAGAAAAGATCCAGCAAGATAACATTTCATTCTGTGCCTCAAACACAATGACACCCAAGTTTGTAAAAGGAACACTCCTACAGTTTAAATAACATACTGACCTTCACACACTGATAGTAGTAGACTTCAGTACCCCACTCCCACAGGACAGATCATCCAGACAAAAACTAAACAAAATAATGAAGCGAACAGGTTTTATAAGCTCAATGGAATTAACAGATATTTAAAGAACATTCCATCCAAACACAAATGAATATGCCTTCTTCTCAGCACTCTATAGAACTTTCTACAAAATTGACCAAATATTTGAACACAAAACAAGTTTCAATAAATACATTAAAATTAAAATAACTTCAACACCCTATTAAACCATCATGGATTAAAGCTAGATATCAACAACAATGGGAACAACAGAAATTTGTATAATTCTATACAAATTATAGAAACTACACACTTCTCTTTTGAATGATTCCTGAGTCAAAGCAGAAATAAAGAAAGAAATTAAATACTTCCTATAATTCAATATAAATGAATGTGCAACACACCCAGTCTTATGGGACACAATGAAAATGGTGCTAAGAGGGAAGTTCAAAGCACTAAGTGCCTACATAAAGAAATCGGTGTGATCTCATACTAGCACCTTAACAGTACACACAATATCTCTAGAACAAAAAGAATTAATATACCCAAGAGGAGTAGATAGCAAGAAATAAACAAGCTGAGGGCTGAAATAAATAAAATAGAAACAAAGAAAACAGTACAAAGAATCAATGAAACAAAGTGTTGGTTCCTTTAGAAGATCAACTGGATAGACAAACCATTATCCAAACTAACTAAAGATGGAGAGAAAATACCCAAATTAATAAAATCAGAAATAAAAGGGGACATTACAACAAACTGCAAGGAAATCCAGAGACCCATTCTTTAAAGGTTCTTCATAGGTTAAGAACCTATAACACACCAAATTGAAAAATCTAAAAAAGAAAGGAAACAGGATAATTTTCTCAAGAGGTACCACTTACCAAAGTTAAATCAAGATTAGATGAACAATTTAAATAAACTTCCAATCCCAAGTGAAGTAGAAGCAGTCACTAAAATTCTCCCAATATTAACAAAAACAATAAACAAAAAATTAAGCCACGGGCCAGACAGATATAGCACAGAATTCTACTAGTTTTTCCAAGGAAGAAAGTTCTGCGGAGTGTTGAGAAGAAGGTATATTATTTTGTGTTTGGATGGAATGTTCTATAGATATCTTTTAGGACCAATTGCCTTATAACAGCTTTTTACTCCATTATTTCCCCATATAGTTTTTGTATTACCTGTCTATTGGTGAGAGTGGGTTATTGAAGTCTCCCACTATCAGTGTATGAGGGTCAGTAGTCCAATACTCCTCAAATTATTCCACAAGACAGAAACAGAAGGAACATTGCCCAGTTCATTTTCTGAGGTCACATGGTTGTCTCATTAAATGCTGAAAAATGCCTTTGGCATAATCCAATAAACCTTCGTCATAAAAGTACTGGAGAGACTAGGGATACAAGAGGCACACTTAAACATAACATTGGCAGTGTATATCAAGCCTATAACTAACATCAAATTAAATGGAGATAAATTCACTGCAATTCCATTAAAATCTGGAACAAGACAAGGTTCTCTACTCTCTCCATATTTATTCAACATTGTACTTGAACTTTTAGCTAGAGCAATAAGACAACTGAAGAAGGTCAAGGGAAAACAAATTGAAAAAGAAGAAGTTAAAGTTTATTATTTGTAGATGATATGATAGTATACATAAGTGGCCTTAAAAATTCTACTAGGGAACTCCTACAGTTAATACATACTTTCAGAAAAGTTGCTGGACACAAGATACACTAAAAAAAAAAAAATCAGTAGCCTTCCTATGTACAAATAACAACAACAAAAAAATCAGAAAGTAATCAGGGAAGCAACACTTCACAATAGCTACAAAAGCTACAAATAGTATCAAGTATTTTGGGATAACTCTAACCATATAAGACAGAGTTCTGGAATACAGGTGATATATGATTAGTTTGAGTTGAATAATACCCAAAATAGTAGAAAAGACAAAATCTCAAACTTCAAGTAATCCTCTAACTATCTGGCAAGTTCAAGGTTTAGAAGATGCAAACAAAAGACTTGTATAATAAAATCTCATGGATTTTGAAATTGAAATTGAAGAAGATATCAGAAGAGGAAAAGATTTCGCATTCTCAAGGGTCAGTAGGATTAACATAGTAAAAATGGCCATCCTAGTAAAAGCAATCTACAGATTCAATGAAAACCCATCAAAATTGCAACAGAATTTCTTCACAGACCTTGAAAGGACATTTCTCAAATTCATATGGAAAGAGCAAAAATCCAGGGTAGAGAAAACAATTGTTAACAATAAAAGAACTTCTGGCGGTATTGCCTCTCCTGATTTCAAGTTGTACTATAGAACTATAGTAATAAAATCCATACCATATTGGCATAAATACAGACATGTTGATCAATAGAATCAGATTGAAGTCCCAGGCATAAATTCACATATATATGGACACCTGATTTTTGATGGAAAAAAAATCCAAAAAATACACATTGGAAAAAAAAAAAAGGACAGAATCTTCAACAAACGGTGCTGGTCAAACTGGATGTCTAGATGTAGAACAATGCAAATATATCCATATTTATCACCCTGCACAAAACTCAAATCCAAGTGAATAAAACACCTCAATGTAAAACCAGACACACTTTAGATGATAGAAAAGTTGAAATACCATTGAACATACCTTCACATGACACAACTTCCTAAATAAAACAATAATAGTGCAGGCACTAAGAATAACAATTAATAAATGGGACTTCATGAAACTAAAGAGCTTCTGTAAGGCAAAGGACACTGTTTGTTGGATAAAATGGCAGCCTATAGAATAGGAAGAGATTTTTCACCAACTCCACATCATAAGAAGAGCTAATATTAAAATTATATAAAGAACTGAAGAAACTAGATATCAAAAAACAAATAATCCAGTTTAAAGTGGGGTACAGATCTAAACAAAGAATTATCAACAGAGGAATCTCAAATTGGCTGAGAAACACTTAAAGTAATGCTAAACATTCTAAGCCATCAGGGAAATGCAATACAAAACCACGTTGAGATTCCATCTTACCTTTAAGATCAAGAACAGAAGTGACAGCTCATACTGGTGGGGAGGTAGATTTAGGAGAACACTCATCCATTGTTGGTTGCAGTGTAAACTTTCACAGCCTCTTTGAAAATCAATATGGCAGTTTTTTTAGAAAATTAGGAATTGTTCTACCTCATGACCCAGATATACCACTCTTAGGTATACACCAAAGTTCTCTTTGAAGGCCACTTGCTCCATTATGTTCACTGTGGCTTTATTCATGATAGGAAGAAACTAAACAGTCTTGATGTCTGTCAATTGAAGAATGAATTTTAGAATGTGGTACACAATGGAGTGTCACTCAGCTGTTTAAAAATGAAGTCCCCACAAAACATGAGAGACACAGGGCTACACCGTTCCACAAAATGGTAAAGACAAAATGAAAATGTTCCCTGAATGGCTGAGAAGCTGGGGTACAGGCAGGGTCAGAATACAGACAGAGACAAATTAAAAAAAAAAACCAAAACTGAAGTCCTGAAATCTGCAGGCAAATGGAACTAAAAAACAAACAAAGAAACAAAACCCACATCATCTTGAGTGAGGTAGCCCAGACACAGAAAGACAAATATGGTATGTATCGACTTATATGTTTATATTAGCTGTTTAGTAAATAATAACCAAGATACAATCCACAGACCTAGAGAGGTTAGGTATAAGCACTCATGCTTACTTAACAGGCCAAGGTCACCTGATATGGCCATAAGGAATAAAACTAGGCTTGGTTGTAGAAACCCTAGCAAGACTATGGCTGTGACAATTGTATTGAGAGCAATCAGACTTTTTTATACCTTTATCAAAACAAAAAATAATGACAATTGCTAGCATCAATACAGTTGTAGTTGCTAAGCTACAGTAAAGTGTAAAAGCTATACAGAGCACACAAGTTTAATGCCTATGACAAATTTTCCTGTCACGCTTCCTTGACTACTAAGGGAACTTACAGAGAAACACAAAGCTGACTGAACGTCAGCTGAGGAAATGGGAGGCAAAGTCTCTGAGGAAATGGGAGGCACATTGTGCCCCAGGACCCATGACGCTATCCTGAAAAACCTATGATGCACACCTCTCAAGGCCATCTCCATTGTTCCCTGTAGTTAGATGCATGGATCTCCTTGGAAATGGGAAATATAATAGATTTTGCAGGTGAATTGGGGAAGGGAATGGACAAAAGCAGGAGGAATTAGGTCTAGTGTTTGCAGGGAGCAAGGTACGGGGAGAGACAGTTGAGTTGTTGTCAGGGGATTCTGAGGAGATCCCTAAACAACTCAGGCTGATGCTATGATAGGGAATAGCTGTCTGGAAACTGACAGTAGACCCCATTGCTGAGTTCAACACCCACCCAGTTCTTTGGATGTAGAAAGGTCAACCTGTTGCCTGCACAGAACCTTTACCCCTTTGTCCTGGTCTCGTTGGCACAAGTAAGTGCTCTGCAGGCTTTAGAAAGAGTAACCCAAGTAACAAACCAGCCACAAACTCCATGATCTGTCCTGCCTGCAAGATGTGCTATGGCAATGGTGGCTCAGAACTTGTGGTAGTAGACAGTCAATGTCTGGTTTAACTATAGGCCCATGCCACAAGAGGGAGCCCAAGACAGACTTTGCTTGGATGGTCAAAAACTGGAGATTGAACAGTCCAGAGACATAGGGTAGAACCAAAAATGACTGGCCAAAAAGAAAGAAGGAAGGAAAGGAAGGAAGGAAAGGAAGAAAGGGAGGAAAGGAAGGAAGAAAAGAAAGAAATGGAAAAACAATGAAATGATTCCTAATGACATCCTGCTGTAGTCATAGATCAATGACTTTTCTAGTTGTCATCAGAGAGACTTCCTGAGACAACGGATGCAGGCAGGTACAGAGACCCACAGCTAGACATTATGTAGAGAAGTCCCCATTAGGTCCCTCCCCTCAGAGCTCAGGGAAACCCACAGAAGAAAGGGAAAATTTTTAGAAGTCAGTGGGATGGAGGACACCATGAGGACATGGTCCACAGAATCAACTAAGCAGGGCTCATATGGGCTCACAGAGACTGAAGTGGCAAGCATGGGTCCTGCATGTGTCTGCACCAGGTCCTCTGATTATATGTTATGATCATTAGCTTGGTATTTTTATCAGACTCCTACCAGTGGGTGTATGTGTGTCTCTTCTTCCTACTGGGTTGCCTTGTCCAGCCTCAGTAAGGGGTTTTTGTTTTGTCTTATTGTACCCTGTTTGCTCATGTTTGTTTGTTGTTGCTTTTCTGAAGGAAAAACATTTTCTAAAAGGATCATGTAACAGGCCATACAGCAAGCACTAGCAAATATCAAAACAATTTAAATAACTGACTTATCAGATTATGGTGGAAGAAAGCCAGAAACTAATAGTTAGAGAAGCTGCAGAAACAATATAAACAGAAAAAAAGTAAGCAATGTTCTCATAAATAACCAAGTGGCCATTAAGTGAATCAAAGAAGAAATTAAAACATTTTCTAGAATCTAGTGAAAATGAATCCTTAACTTATCAGGACCTTTGCACATAGCAAAGACAATGCTGAGAATAGTTCATAGGTTTAAACATTTACAATAAAGCATCAGAAACCATAAATAAATAATGTAATGACATACCCCAAGGTCTTAGAAAATCAAGAATAAGACAAAGTAAAAGTTCAGTTCAAAGGTGGGAAGAAATAATAGGGTTCCTGGCAGAAATTAGTGGAGACTGAAATAACAACAGAGTAATAAAAACCAAAATTGATACTTGAAAAGATAAAAAAAGTCAACAAATCTGCCTGAGCAAATAATAGAGAAACCAAATTAATAAAATTGGGGATTAAAATGAAGAGATTACAACAGATCCAGTGGACCATTAAGTAGTACTTTATAAATTTATATTCAAAAGGATGGAGAATCTATTAAAATGTATGAATTCCTAATAATGTATGACCTATAAAAATTGAAATAAGATAATATCTACAAGATAACCTTGCCTATATGCAACAGTGAGATTAAAGTACTAATGATATGCCAAGGTCAGGTTAATTTCATTTCAGTGATCAAAGAATGGCTCAGAGTGTATGAAACATTAATATAATGCAGCACATAAATGGAGCCAAGGATAGAAATCACCTTCTAACCCCAATAGATGCAACAGAGAAATTTGACAAAGTTTAACACCGCTTTATCATAAAAATGGTTAAATAGCTCAGAATAGAAAGAGCATACATAGCCGACATTCTTATCCAGTATGGAAATGCAAATTAAATCTTCACTGAGATTACATGACACCTCAATTAGAATGGATATCATCAAATAATACAACAGATGCTGGCCACGATATGGGGAAAATAACCTCTCTATACTGCTGGTGGACTCATAAACGAGTACAACCACTGTGGAATTCAGTGTGGAGGTTCTTCAGAAACTGAAGATGGAGGTAGCATAAGCTCCAGTTCTGCTATTCCTAGATATGTGACCACAGGAATCTATGCCAGTATGCCACAGAAATATTTGTATGCTCATGTTTATTGTAGGGCAGAATCTTTATTTAATCATATATCTATACCAGTGTGGATTCATGCATATTCATGCCCTAGGTTATAATTCAGTAGAGTAGCCTTTACTTTCTTTCTGCTTTGATCACCCAGAGTCTTTTATGTCATGACAGATATGTCTTCTTATCTGGGACATTCTTTTTACTTTCTGATACCCTGCAATGCTCTAGGTTTACCACGCACATTCCCTGTCCTGATCCTAGAATCAATGGTTTCTCCTAGGACCCCTGATAATTTCCTTTGGAGCCTGATGACAGAAGCCAAGGTCATGGTACTGAGTGTGTTTGTTCTTATGGGGATCATTTGCAAGTGTTTTATTTCATTTAAAATAATCTTCCTACAGATCTCAGTAGAGATGTCTTAGGTGTTCAAATCACTTGCATTCAGTCACGAAGACTAGAGGGGCGTCCCAGCACCATTTCAGTATCTACAAAAATCTTGCACCCTCTTCTGGTCTCTGTGACCACACACATACATATTTGCAAATGCTCTCACACAGGCACATACACACAGACATATATGCATGCACACACAAACAACAATAAATCCTTAAAACCATTCTTCTAAATATTACTTGCTCACAAAGAACTCAAACAGAAAAAAAAATATCTTTGAGAAATTGTTTAGTTTTTCAGCTGTCATTTATTGAATTGTTGGGATTTTATTGCTTTGAAAGTCAGTACTATGATTCAATTCTTTTGAATCCAAAAATTCTAAGGAATGTCTTGAGTTTCAGTTTTGGTTTTACAAGTGTCAAATTTCTCTCTTAAGATTTATCATCTAATTTAAAAAGAGATTTGGTTTCTGTCTTGCAATTAGTATGTTCATCACAGCAAGAACATTGGTTTGTCCCAGAACTTGCTTGTCATTCAATGATGAGAACTGAAGGAATGGCACTACTGAGTCATAAGTCATATTATGGCTTTGCACAAAGGCAAGGGATTACATTCTGGATTGCTCCCCCTCCTTCTAGTTGAAGCAGAACTTTGGGCTAACTTTTCTGAAGGCAGCAACAAATTTAAACAGTCTCTGAGGAACATCTCACAATGAACTATAAGTCCGTTTCTTGAACCATAGATGAAATTTCAACAAGTTTGGAGTCTTACAAAGAGTGTCCTCTTCCATTTCTTGTTCTGGACATGCTGTTTTGCTTTTCCTCACAGGCATTTCCACCTCCCATTTCCTGCAGCTTTCTACATAAATTTTCTAAAATTTTATTCAATTATCAGGTGTAGCTGCAATGACTCTGTGTGCATAGTAACAAAAATGACTTGCCAGAAAGGAAGCTGCTCTTTACAAATAAGAGAATGACTTTGTGCTTGTACACCTGGACTACTGAGAGTTGGGGGACACCGTTAGAGCACAGGTGGACCATAATTTGCAAGAGCTGTGCAGAAATAGGGCAAGTACCAATGATTGTTCAGGACTAAATTAGTCCATGCCAATTTTGGTAATATATTACTACTTTACCAGCATGAATGATGTCAATGGG
Organism: Meriones unguiculatus; assembly: GCF_030254825.1. Taxonomy (NCBI): domain Eukaryota; kingdom Metazoa; phylum Chordata; class Mammalia; order Rodentia; family Muridae; genus Meriones; species Meriones unguiculatus. The sequence goes on along the minus strand of NC_083361.1, from coordinate 46,636,511 downwards.
CAGGAGAAGGTTGAAGAAAGAAGGGATACCACTTAAATAGTATTTTTTGTGGGGGGTTAAATTAACAGAGGACATTTACCTAGAGTATATTATCCTCTCTCTAATTTGAAGTCAAGATATACATACATTCAGCATAAACTCATCTCTGTGCCATAGGCCTACCAGAGCTTAGATAGAGCCTGGCAGCACAGAGCCACATCCCTGAACTGCCCTCATTCTACGAACCCCATAATCAACAGCCAACCTAGCTTCTTGACCTTGTTTGGGGCAGCTGTTCTGATAATACAGAGGGAGCTAGATTTATTCTGGTGCCTATATTGTGGTGAGAAAATCTTAAATGTTTTAATCTATAGCCTTCAAAACCACTTCCACATACAATGCTTTTTAATGTTTATTCTTGCTTCCCTGTTTTTTATTTTCTTTTAGTGCAGCCACTCCTGACCTATCTTTTTAACTGAAGTAAACCCATCAAGCAACCATTATCTGTACATTAGATATGTTGTGCCTCTTGGAAGTGAGCCTGATGCTCTGGCATTTAAAAGTAACAAATTTCATGCCAGACATGACAACCTCAAAGGGAAGCAGAGATTACCAGGGCATTCAGTGATAGAACTCTGAATGCCATCAGTAGAATGACGTCACTTGCAGTCATAGCTGAAGGCTTTTGGGTAGAACTCACTTTTCAAATTCAGAATTGAGAACTAAAATAGGGGTGATATTTTAATTTAAAAATTAAACCTAATACATTTCAGACATTTAAAAGAAACATCTCTGTTTGTTACTCAGGACAAGTTGAAATGAATGCATTGTGTCTGAAATCACCACGAGGATACTCCTTGAGCCTCCCTTCCTCCCCTCCCCCCCTCGCTTTGGGATCGGTGATGTGCCATGACATTAGCAAATTGAATTAGGTGTTGCAGCTTGAAATCAGAAAATATGGACAGAAATCATGTTGACAAGAAAGCCTCATAGCATCAATTTGGGTCCAGAAACGTCCTAACAAAGAATTGGCTGTGGCAAGCAGCTGCAGTTAATGCTGGCTCTCAGCCCAAAGCAAGAAACTAGGGTTCTCAGAATGATGAGCAGAAGGGACCAGTTTCCTCTATACCTGGAGGTTATACCGTCCATGCATTATGTGATGGATTGCTTCTTATCATAAATTCAAAATCAGTCAATAACCCTGTAATGTTATAGCTGGTACCTCCATGCAAGCTCACCTACAGCTAGAAGGAAGATCTTGACAGTAGAATTGCAAAAAAGAAAAACCATAGGTGATTTCAAGCCCGCAAAAGGGGCAGTAGTCATGAGTCAGGATGGGGCGAGCAGAAACTGTTTACAGAGTACAGACTCTTGGACTGTAGCGCCTGGACACGGAGACACCCATGTTCCATCTGCCCCAAAGGTGCATCTTTCAGTAAGGAGGTACAGCTTCCTAACCAAAAGAATATCCCTTGAAGTCGGTTTACGTTTTGGGAAAATAGACTTGGGCTCCCCCTAGAGGCTAAGCTGGTTAACAGGCTTTGCCACTGGGCCAGCCACCCCTGCACCCCCTTTCAGAAAAAAGATAGTTGGATCTATCCTCTTCCCTTAATACTAGATACAAAGGAGACACTCAGAAAGAACAAGGATGGCATTAGTTATTTATGACTGTCTATGATGATTTGCCATCGCTTTGCTCAGACATTGACAAGTGTGAGCAGGAATTAATAATATTCTTCCTAGTTAAGTGCTGGTGCTTTAAGGAGGGCAGTAGGCCCTAACTTACGCATTATCGCGCTCGGTTGTGGTCATTGTTACCATGACCACATTTATATACTCAGAGGTTTCTGAAGTTCAGAATGCTCTTACCATCTCCAGATTCCAGACCATAATACATACATTCAACTTTCCATGTCTATAAATTTCATACTTACAAAGCCACAAACTGTATTAAACTATTTGAAATATAAAATTGCACATCTTTTTTCAATATCTGTGAACAATTGCATTGGAATTTTGATGGGGAGTGAACTGAATTTGCAGATTGGTTTTGGTAGGATGGCCATTTTCAAATCTAATACCACCAGTTCCCGAGCAGAGGAGGGCCATATTCTGGTATCTTCTTAAATTCCTGTTTGCAATATCTTAAGAATTTATTATACAAGCCTTTCACTTGCTTGGTTAGAGTTATCCAAAGATTGTTTCTTTTCTTTCTATCCTTAGCTTTTCTTTCTTTCTTTTCTTTCTTTCTTTCTTTCTTTCTTTCTTTCTTTCTTTCTTTCTTTCTTTCTTTCTTTCTGAGGTTATTCTGAAAGACATTGTTTTCCTGATTTTTTTTCTCAGTCTGTTTATTATTTGTGTATAGGAAGATTGCTGATTTTATGTGCTAATTTTGTATCCTGCTATTTTGCAGAAAGTGTTTATCAGCTGTAAGAGTTTCCTGGTAAAGACTTTAAGGTCTTTTATTTATAAAATCATATCATCTACAAATAAGAAAACTGTAACTTCTTCCTTTCCTATTTGTATTTCTTGGTCTCTTTTAGTTGTCTTATTGCTTAACTAGGACTTCAGGTACTATATTGAATAGATATGGTGAGATTAGACAACATTGTCTTATCCACCAATTTTAGTGAATTGCTTTGAGTTCCCCTTTATTGAGAATAATGTTGTCGCTGGGCTTGTAAATCATCTTTATTATGTTAGCTATGTCCACTGTATTAGACATACAGTGTTAGATTTTGTCAAAAGCGTTTTCTGCATCTAATGAAATGATCACATGGCCTTACCTTACCATCTATTTATGTGGTGTGTTACATTTATTGACTTATGTATGTTAAACCATCCCTGCATTTGTGGGATGAATTTTATCATGGTGGATAATATTCTTGATGTGTTCTTGAATTTTGTTCACAGGTATTTTTTGAGAATTTTTTCACTTATGTTCATAAGGAAGATTGTTCTACAGTTCTATCTCTTTTTTGAGTCTTTGTGTGGTTTGGGTATCTGAATAATAGTTGCTGCATAAAAAGAACATGTTTTTAAAATTTCTATTCTGTAGAATAATTTGAGTATTATTGACATTAATTCTTCTTTAAAGATCTGGTAGAATTATATCCGGAATCTATCTGCCATTGGGCTTTTTTTCAGTTTGGAGATTTTTAAATTACTAATTCTATTTCACTAGGGCTTGTAGGTCTGCTTAAATACTTTGTTCCATCTTAATTCTTTAGTAGGTTATACCAAAGAAATAAGAAATTAATCTGTTATTTTTAGGGTTTCCAGATTGGTGGGAATACATACTTGTAAGTATGGCCTCACAAGGCTGAATTTCCTCAGAGCTTGTTGTAATTTCCCCCTTCTCATCTCCATTTTTATTAGTGTGGATCTTATCTCTCTTTCTTTGGTTACATTAGCTAAAGGTTTGTCAACCTTATTGCTTTTTCTTCAAACAACTAACTTTTTGTTTCATTCATTCTTTTTTGTTGTTTTGTTTTCAAATATCTCTTTTTATTTCAATGATTTCAGCCCTGTGTTTGTTTCTTTTAGCTATTCTTTTGATGTCTTAGTTCTTCTTGTTTTTCTAAATAATTCAGGCATATCATTAATAATCAATATGAGATCTCTTTAGGTTTTTTGATCTAGACACTTAGTGCTATGAACTTAGAACTGCTTTCATTGTGTTCCAAAACAATTCTGAATAGTAAAAGAACTGATGTAGGTATCATCATTGCAGATTTCAAGATGTATTAAAGAGTTATACTAATAAAAATAAGGTGGCTTTGCTCTTAAAATAGACACGTTAAAGGACAAATTTTAAGATCCAGACATAACTCTGAATACACAGAGAACACTGATTTTTCATAAGAAAGCTGAAAATACACACTGGAGAAAAGACAACATCTTCAGCAAATATTTTTGTCAAGCTGGGTGGTTGCATATAAAAGAATGCAGATTGATATGTATTTATTACCTGCACAAACTCAATTATAAATGAACCAAAGACCTCAACATGCAAGTAATATGATAGAAAAAAAGTAGGGAATAGGTCTGAACTTATTGGCACAGGAAAGAACTTACTGAACAGGACCCTCAAAACACTGCCATTAAGAACAACAATGAATAAATGAGAACTCATGAAGTTACAAAGCTTCTGTACAGAAAGGGACTTCATCATTCAGGTGGAGTCAAGTCATACAGAATGGAAATATCTTTACCAATTATACATCTGACAAAGGGTTAGTATCTAGAAAATGCAAAGAATTAAAAACTGAACATCAAATAAACAATCCAATTAAAATTGGGTATAAGACTAAACATAGTTCTCAAAAGATGAAACACACATAGATAAGAAACACTTTAAAATATTCAATAACCTTAGCTATCAAGGAAATACAAATTAATACTGCTTTGAGATTTCATTTCCAATCAAAATGACAATGATCAAGTTTGAATTGATGCTGGAGAGGATGCGGGGTGGGGGGAATGGATTAATTATTCACTACCAATCAGGGTAAAAACTGGTATAGCCACTGTGAAAAGAACGAGGAAGATGTACTCACAAAAGCTGTAAGTAGATCTGAAGAAGAGCCAGCTGTATCACTCTTGGTCATATAACCAAAGAACTGTATCTTAGTACAACAATACTTGTTTATCTATGATCATTGTCTTATACATACTAAGCAGAAATTAGAAATAACCTAGATGCCCATTAACTAAAAGATGGATAATAAAAAAAATGTGGTACATTTAAACAATAGAATTTTATTTAGCCACTCAGACAAATGAAATCAGGAAAATTGCAGGTAAATTGATGGAACTAAAAACAATCTTTCTGAGTATGGTAACAGAAACCCATGAATAAAAACATGGCTTGTTTGCTGTTATATATGAATATTAGCTTCTAAGCTTTAGATATGTGAGTTTAATTTATAATATCTGCAGAGATTAGGGACCAAGTAAGGGACCAGAGTTGAGTAGTGGATTTTTTTATGGAAAGGGAAATAGTATATAATGTTATGAATTTCTAAAAAGAAAAGTAAGTGAATTAAATTGAAGGATTGAAGGACAGGATAAAGGAGAAAATACGGATAGGTATGGCCAACATGAAAACACTTTTAAAGGCCATATAGAAACTAATTACTCTACAAGCTTTCTAAAGTATATAAAAGAGAATTTAAATGAAGTTACCATTTAAAGAAGACAATGCCCCAAGTAGACATCAAATGAAGCCAAGTAAAACCCATAATACCACAAATGGGTTACATTTTGTTGATTTGTTGGTCAAAGGGGTTCCGTAGATATCCCAGTATAACAAGTATTTTCCAATTCTATTGGTTACTGGCACAACTTGCTAGTAAAGCCTTATTGCTGAAGACATCACTTATGTCATTAAACATGGACGATTTAGCTGGTGCCCAACTAGAAGCTTAACCACTACTGACTAGCTTTCATAGTAATGGAAGGTAATTTACATTATACTTTCAGAGAAAATAATCACCAATCTTACCCAGTATGAACTCTTCAACCCACAAACACTGTCCTGCCTGCAAGATATAGTGTTGCCACAGTGCCACAATTGTTATGGAAGTTACAAACTACTTTTTGATTGGATTTAAGTCAACCTTCATAAGATGGAATCCACACTTAACATTGTTAATGAGGCCAACAACATGAGAATAGAAAGGACATATACTCTAAAAGAAAGTTCTATTATTCTGCTAAAGGAAATTAACAATAAAATTATGCCTGATGATCTATTGCTATACCCATAAATCTGAGAATCCTTCAATCCTTGTCAAAAAAGCTTCTTATTGAAGAAAATCATAATTAAAAAAGAGACGCACAACATGAAGTTTGAAGATAGTGAAAGATCATAAGATACCTTTGTCAAACCTCTTTCTTATGACTCTGGGATCTATGCAGATGAAGCAGTGAAAATATTTTAAGAATCAGTGGATGACTGCAAGAAACAGTATTTTTCAGACATAACATGTTGATATACATATGAATTCACAGAGACAGTGAAATAATGCATAAGATGAGAACAAGGTCAAATCATAAAAAAATTCTCTGACCAGAAAATTATTTGCAATTGATACATTCTTTTTATTTAAATTTATTTTTTATAATTTATTCATTTTATACCCTGATTGTAGCCCCCTCCCTCATCTCCTCCTGGTCCCACCCTCCCTTCTTCTTTCCTCCTATCCCCCTCCCCTATTTCTCAGAAAGAGGAACCCTCCTCCCTTACCATATGACCCTAGGATATCATTTATATATTATTAGGACTGCCTGCATCCTCTTACTCTATAACCTGGCAAGCCCTCAAAGCCCCACCAGGGGGAAGTGATCAAAGAGCAGGCAACAGAGTCCATGTCAAAGATAGTCCTTGTGCTCCTTAGTAGGGAAACATGGAGCCTGAGCTGTCTATTGGCTACATCTGAGCAAGGGGTCTAGGTCTTCTCCATGCATTGTCCTTGGTTGGTGCATTAAACTCTGCTGGCCACCATGGGCCCAAATTTGTTGACTCTGTAGGTCTTCTTATGGAGCTGCTGGCCCCTCTGGGTCTTTCTATTCCCCAGCTCTTTCCCACAACTCCTTGCAATCTGCCCAAAATCTGTGAGTCTCAGCATCTGCTTCCATTCCTTGCTGAATAGAGACTTTCAGAAGACATCCATGGTAGGCTACCATCCTGTTCTCTCTCTTCAATCACTTATAGTGTCTATTATATTTGCCTTTCTGAATGAGAATAAAACATCCTCCTAAGGGTCCTCCTTGTTATTTAGCTTCTTTAGGTCTGTGGATGTTGTGTACTTATCCTGTATTATATGGCTAATATCCAATTATAACTGAGTATATTCTATGTCTCTTTTTATGGTTCTGGGTTACCTCATTCAGGATGATCTTTTCTAGTTCCATCCATTTGCCTGTAAATTTCATGATTTCCTTGTTTTTAATAGCCGAGTAGTATTCAATTGAGTAAAAGTGCCACAATATCTGTATCCTTTCTTTGTTTGAGGGACATCTCGGTTGTTTCCAGATTCCGGCTATTACAAATAAAGCTGCTATGAACATCGTTCAGCAAATGTCCTTGTTGTTTGGTGTAGCATCTTTTGGGTATATGTCCAAGAATGGTACAGCTGAGTCTTGAGTGAACACTACTTTCAGTTGTCCAAGAAAGTGCCAAATTGTTTTCCATATTGGTTGTATAAATTTACTCTCCCACTAGCAGAGGAGGATTATTCCTCTTTCTCCACATCATCTCCAGCATGTGCTGTCACTTGAAATTTTTAATTTAATTTTTATTTTTTATATTAGTTACAGTTGATTTACTTTGTATCCCAGCTGTAGCCCTTTCCCTCATTCCCTCTCAACCCTACCCTCCCTCACTCATCTCTTCCCTGCCCCTCTCTAAGTCCACTGGTAGGGAAGGTTCTCCTCCCTTTCCATCTTACCCTAGCTTATCAGGTCTCTTCAGGACTGGCTGAAATGGATACTAGACTTATAAGACAGGATAAATATACTAAAATCTGTACACCTAAAGAAGATAAACAAGAAAGAGGACCCAAGGAAGATGATTCATCTTCACTTAGAAAGACAAATGGGATAGACATTGAAAGCAGGAGAAAACAAGTAACAGGACAGGAGCCTACCACAGAGGGCTTCTGAAAATCTCTACCTAGCAGTGTATCAAAGCAGATGCTGAGACTCATAACCAAACCTTGGGCAGAGTGCAGGAACTCATATAAAAAGAAGAGGGAGTTAGTATGACCTGGAGAGGACAGGAGTTCCACAAGGACCAGGGGTCTTTTCTGAGACGGTTTCTCCAACCAAGGACCATGCATGGATATAACCTAGAACCTCTGCTCAGATGTAGTCCATGGCAGCTCAGCATCCAAGTGGGTTACCCTAGTAAGGGGAACAGGAACTGTCTGTGACATGAACTCAATGGCTGGCTCTTTGACACACACACACACACACACAGCCTGCTGAGGGAGGAGCAGCCTTGCTACACTACTTGAATTTTTGGTCTTAATTATTCTGAATCTCAGAGCCATTTTGATTTACATTTCCCTGATGACATTTCTTTAAATGTTTCTCTGCCATTCAATATTCCTCTCCTGAGAATTCTGTTTAGCTCTGTATCCCATTTTCTATTTGGATTATTTGGTTTTTTGGAGTTTAATTTCTTGAGTTCATTATATATTTTGGATATTAGCCCTCTGTACGATGTAGGGTTGATGAATAACTTTTCCTAGTCTGTAGGCTGTCTGTTTGCTCTGTTGAGAGTGTTCTTCACTTTACAGATAATTTTCAGTTTATGAGGTCCCACTTATTGATTGTTGATCTTAGAGCCTGTGCTGCTGGTGTTCTGTGAAGACACTGTCTCTTGTGCCAATGAGTTCAAGGTTATTCCATTTTTTTTTCTTTTGGTAGGTTTAGTGTGCCTGGTTTTATGTTGAGGTCTTTGATTCACTTTGACTTTAATTTATTGCAGTGTGATAGATATGGATCTATTTGCATTTTTCTATATGTAGATACCAAGTTAGATCTGTGTTATTTGTTGAAGAGACTATCTTTTTTCCATTGTATGATACTGGCTCCTTTTTCAAAAATTAAGTGTCCATTGGTGTGTAGGTTTATTTCTGGGTCTTCAATTAGATTCCACTGATGGACCAGCCTGTTTCTATGCCAGTACCATGCCGTTTTTATTACTGTTACTGTTTAGGAGGTATCTCCATCTCAGATCTCAAGCATTACTATATAACACTATAGTAACTATTTAACTATTTAATTATTCTAGGTTTATGTTTTTCCACATGAAGTTGAGAATTGTTCTTTCAAGGTCTATAAAAAATGTATTGATATTTTGATGATGATTGCATTGATCTGTAGATTGCTTTTGGTAACATGGCTCTTTTTATTATGTTGATCCTACCAATACCAATACATCTCTCCATGGGAGATCTTTTAATCTTCTGATATCTTCTTCTATTTCTTTTTTCTGAGACTTAATTTTTTTTCTCAAACAAGTCTTTCACTTGCTTTGTTATTGGGTTACAACAAGATGCTTCATGTTCTTGTAGCTATTGTGAAGGTTATTATTTTCCTCGTTTAGTTCTCATCTCATTTGTCTTTTGTATACAGGAAGGCTACTGATCATTTTAAGTTAACTTTGTATCCAGCCACTTTGATAAAGCTGTGAAAGTTCCCTGGTAGAATTGTTCTGGTCATTTATGTATACTATCATATCATCTGTGAATAGTGATACTTTGGCTTCTTCCTTTCCAATTTGTATTCCCTTGATCTCCTTTAGTTATCTCATTGCTCTGGCTAGGACTTCCAGTCCTATATGGAAGATACACTGAAAGAGTTGGCAGCCTAGGCTTGTCTTTGATTTCAGTGGAATTGATTTAAGTTACTTTCCATTTATTTTGATGTTGGCTATAGGTTTTCTGTAGGTATGTGCCTTGTATCCCTAATTTCTCCAAGGCTTTAAAGATGAACTGTTGTCGGATTTTGTCAAATATTTTTTTTTCTTTTTTCTTTTCTTTTTTGAATCTAAGATGATCATGTGGCTTTTTTCTTTAAGTTTGTTTGGATGAGACTCTCTTCTATCTTTTAGTTAGTTTACTTAAAGGTTTTTTTTTTTTTTTTTTAATCTGGTTGATTTTATCAAAGAAGCAGCTCTTGGTTTCATTGATTCTTTGAATTGTTTTGTTTCTAATTTATTGATTTCGGCCCTGATTTTGTTGATATACAGCTGCCTATTCCTCTTGGGTGTGTCTGCTTCTGTTTTTCTTTTTTTCCCCTAAGGCTTTCAGGTGTGCCATTAATTTGCTTGTATGGCATGTCTACAATCTCTTTCTGAGGCTTTCTTTCTGATCGACTATACGGTCAATTTTGGAGAAGGTTCCATGAGGTCCTGAGAAGAAGGTATATTATTTTTTGTTGGAGGGGCAGTTCTGTAGATGTCTGTTAGGTATATTTGATACATGACATCGGTTAGTGACATTATTTCACGGTTTGGCTTCTGTTTCATTGATATATCCTTTGGTGGGAGTTGGGTCTTGAAGTATTTCACTATTAATATGTGGGGATCAATGTATGCTTTAAGCTTTATTAGTGTTTCTTTGAAAAATGTGAGTGCCCTTTTATTTGGGGCATATATGCTCGAATTGAGATGTCCTTTTGGTGGATTTTCCTTTGATGAATATGAAGTTTCCTTCTTCATCTCTTTATTTTTATTTTTTTAACTTTTATTAATTACACTTTATTCACTTTGTATCCCCCCATAAACCCCTTCCTTCTCCCCTCCTAATCCCACCTTCCCTCCCCCTTCTTCATGAATGCCCCTCCCCAAGTCCACTAATAGGGGAGGTCTTCCTCTCCTTCCTTCTGAACTTAGTCTATCAGATCTCATCAGGAGTGGCTGCACTGTCATCTTCTGTGGCCTGGTAAGGCTGCTCCCCGCTCAGGGGGAGGTGATCAAAGAGCAGGCCAATCAAATTATGTCAGAGGCAGTCCCTCTTCTTATTACTATGTAACCCATTTGGACACTGAGCTGCCATGGGCTACATCTGTGCAGGGGTTCTAGGTTATGTCCATGCATAGTACTTGGTTGGAGTATGAGTCTCTGGAAAGACTCCTGTGTTCAAATTTTCTGGTTCTGTTGCTGTCCTTGTAGAGTTCCTGTCCTCTCCAGATCTTACTGATTCCCACTTCTTTCATAAGATTCCCTGCACTCTGCCCAACAGTTGGCCATAAGTATCAGCATCTGAATTGATAGTCTGCAGGGCAGAGCTTTTTAGAGCTCCTCTGTGTCAGGCTCCTGACTTGTTCCCTCTTTTCTCCTTCTTCTGATGTCCAGCCTATTTGCCTTTCTGGATAGGAGCTGAGCATTTTAGCAAGAGTCCTCTCTCTTGATTAGTTTCTTTAGGTGTACAAATTTTAGTAGGTTTATCCTCTATTATATGTCTATATGAGTGAGTATATACCGTGTGCATCTTTCAGCTTCTGGGATAGCTCACTCAGGATGATCTTTTCCAGATCCCACCATTTACCTGCAAATTTCATGATTTCCTTATTTTTTTTTTATTGCTGAGTAATATTCCATTGTGTAGATATACCACAATTTGTGCATCCATTCCTCCACTGAGGGGCATCTGGGCTGTTTTCAGCTTCTGGCTATTACAAATAAAGCTGTTACAAACATGGTTGAGCAAATGTCCTTATTGTGTTCTTGAGAACCTTTTGGATATATGCCTAGGAGTGGTATAGCTGGATCTTGAGGAAGCACTATTCCTAGTTGTCTGAGAAAGTGCCAGATTGCTTTCCAGAGTGGTTGTACAAGATTACATTCCCACCAGCAGTGGGGGAGGGTTCCCCTTTCTCCACAACCTCTCCAGCATGTGTTGTCTCTTGAGTTTTTTATCTTAGTCATTCTGAGGGGTGTAAGGTGAACTCTCAGGGTCATTTTGATTTGCATTTCCCTGATGGCTAATGAGGTTGAGCATTTCTTTAAGTGTTTCTCTGCCATTTGATATTCCTCTGCAGAGAATTCTCTGTTTAGCTCTGTACCTCATTTTTTAATTGGATTACTTGACTTTTTTCTGTTTAATTTCTTGAGTTCTTTATATATACTGGATATTAGCTCTCTGTCAGATATAGGGTTGGTGAAGATCCTTTCCCAATCTGTAGGCTGTCGTTTTGTTCTGAGGACAGTGTCCTTTGCTTTACAGAAGCTTTTCAGTTTCATGAAGTCCCATTTATTGATTGTTGCTCTTAGAGCCTGTTTAAGTGATACCTTTTTAAAACAATTTGACTAGTGCCAATCCATGACCAGATCTGAAGAAAGGGAAAAAAAAGGAGCCTTGGATGCATCATTTCCATAGCCACCTCTTTACTCTCCACTGCCCTGGGAACTGGTGGGGCTGTCTTGTTTACAAAAGTACATTTTTTCCAAAAAATGGTTCTAAAGAAGATTAAAAATGTCACGTGATCAAATTGTAGCTCTGCTTAGGTTAATTCTAGTTTTTTTTTATCAACTTATACAAACAATATTAGAACTATACATCGAAGTTGTCATATAGAAAGAATAAAATGAACCATATATATCATAAATATCATTATTATTTATCATATATATCATTATTTACCTAAAACTTCTATCAATTAAACTTCAAAATTCTGATTTTATTTATACACAGAGTCCCCAAATTTTCTCTTCAGAAGCTATGCTTCCCTGTTGCATTATTCTAATATATAATATATTACAACATCATTATCATAGTGACCAGGGTATCAATGTGTGTTTAATTTTAAGTTTATTGTCTATTTTAATGGATTCCCAATTTGTAAATTTTTTTGTGCAGTTGCTGTTTTAATATATTGCAAACTACTAACAATGCATATTATTTATATATTAAAAATATCTTAGGATTAAGTCTAGAAAGGCCATGAACTCTACGGCATAGAGAAGTGAAAAAGTCATCTTTTCAGAGAATGGCTAAACACAGTCTTAAAATCTCAATACAGAACCATGGCTCTAATGATCCATGCCCAGACATGACTTTTCACTAAAAAGAAGATTTAATTTAAGCTTGTCTACTAGTTTTGAAGATGTGTATGTCCCTCCTCTAAAAAGATAAGTTTTAGAAGGAAAATAAACTTTTCTCCTGTGACTTCACTGTGGATGTCCTGTGTCACATGCCTCTTTCTTGCTTGCCTGCTTTCTCTTTCTATACTGGGTTCTCAGCTGAGAGTTGCTATTGCTATGCCTGTGTCTAATGACATTTCACATTCTTTCTCCAATCTGCTCTGAGATCGAAAAGAAGAGCTCAGTCTGTAAAGAGTTTTTGCTAACAGCTATCAATATGATTCTGGCTGGAAAGCATCTGTTTATGTCACTTACATCTTCTACCAGAGAATTTCAATTAAGAAACTTCAGGACCCAGGACTCACACAAGTAAGAGATGCATTCCTGACTACGTCTAGACTACTTCAAAAAGTCAAATAATATGTATCGAAATAGAATGTCAAGTTGACCAGCCAAAGAATTTTTCCTTGAAACGTATTCCAATTTTGACACTTGTTTATTTTTTTAATTTTAATTTTTATTTATTTATTTTTCTTATTAGTTACATTTTATTAACTCTGTATCCCAGCTGTATCCCACTCCCTCATTCCCTCACAATCCCACCCTGCCTCCCTCTTCTCCACCCTGCCCCTTTCCGAGTCCACTGATAGGGAGGACCTCCTCCCCATTCATCTGATCCTGTTTTATCAGGTATCCTCAGGACTGGCTGCAAAGTCCTCCTCTGTGGCCTAACAGGACTGCTCCTCCCTTGGGGCGTGGGGAGGTCAAAGAGCCAGCCATTGAGTTCCTGTTAGAAATAGTCCTTGTTCCCCTTACTATGGGAAACAAATTGTTTACTGAGCTACCACGGGCTACATCCAAGCAGAGGTTCTAGGTTATGTCCATACATGGTCCTTGGTTGAATGTCAGTCTCATAAAAGACCCTGTGCCCGGATATATTTGGTCCTTGTGGAGCTCCTATCCTTTCCCCATCAGACTAACTCCCCTTCTTTCTTATGATTCCCTGTACTCTGCCAAAGGTTTGGTTATGAGTCTTAGTGTCTGCTTTGAAACACTGCTAGGTAGAATCTTTCAGATGCCTTCTGCGGTATACTCCTGTCATACATTCAATGCACATCCCATCTGTTTTTCTAAATGAGGATTGATCATCTTACCACATGTCTGCTCTCTTGATTATCATTTTTAGGTTGACACTTGTTTATATCTTAAGCTTCTGAAATGTAATCTCACATTAACCTATATTTTCAAAGCCCAAATAACTTCCACACATACTGGCTGCTGTCTGTTTTACCTTTATAACCTGCGTACACTTAGCTCATTTTTTTCTGTTCTCGTGTTGTTGATTTCATTTATTATTTATTTATTCACTTTAAAGCCTGATCTCATCTGTCTCCCTCCTCTCATCCCAGTACCACCCTCATGCCTTCATCCTCAGTCCTCCTCCTTCTTCTCAGAGAAGGGGAGGCTCCCAAGGGATACCAACCCAACCTGGTACCTCAAGTCACAGCAGCACTAAGTGCACCCTCTCCCACTGAGGCAAGACAAGGCTACCCAGCAAGAGAAAAGGAATCCAAAAGCACACAACAGAGTCAGAGACAACTCCTACACTCATTGTTAGAGGACCCACATGATGACCAAACTACACATCGGCTACATGTTAGCTCTTTTAGGTAACAAGGAATGTAAGTTTATTCCTGCTAGTACAAGTTAGTATATATGATTTTAAGAAATCCAGGGACATCATCACCTTTACAACAAATTCCCTAAACATGTAATGTTACTGAAGATGGGAAGATTGTTCACACCATTTGTGGTAAACAATTTTTTTTCATTGTATCTCAACATGTTACAGCCTTTTCTATGGCTTCAACATCAATTCACTGAATTTTAAAGTATCAAAATAATGAAAAAATATTCAGTACTGGATACTTTATCTCATACATTAAATAACTCAAAAAAAGGTACCTGATACCCATCTGTCCATTTGCTCATGCATATACATGAGCACATTCATATGCACACATGGTGATTCACCAATAAAAGTAGCAAGAATCTGAGTGTGAAACATTTCAAATAATCCACAGCATTATTTTACCAAGCTACAACAGGACTAGTACTGGTACAGGTACTCAAGCCAAAGTATGAATGAATGAATGAACATGGGAGGTTATCCATTCAGCTCAGTCCAGAGAAAGCAATCATATGGTTGCTCATCTTGGAAAGTGTATTTCATTAGATATTAGGATGGTTATTCCACCTTGCTTCTTGGGTCAATTTTCTCGGAAAATCTTTTTACAGCCCTTTACTCTGAATTAGTGTCTATCTTTGTTGCTGAGGTGTATTTCTTTAATGAAGTAGAATGTTGGATACTGTTTCCACAACAATTCTGTTAGCCTGTGTCTTTTTATTCTTTCAGATAATTTTAATTTAACTTTATATGTATATGTATATATATACATATATATATATATATACATATATATATATATATATAACAATTAATTCACTTTGTATCCCTGCTGCAGCCTCTTTCCTCCTCTTCTCTCAGTCCCACCCACCCTCCCTCTTCTTCCCCTACGCCATTCCCTAGTCCCCTGATAGGGGAGGACATTCTCCCCTTCTATCTGACACTAGTTTATCATCAATCCTGGCAGCAGCATCTTCTTCTATGGCCTGGCAAGGCTCCACCGAACCCCCAGGAGGAGGTGATCAAAGAACCGGCTACTGAGTTCATATCAGAGACAGTCTCTGTAGCATTTACTAGGGAACCCACTTGGAAACTGAGCAGCCTCTGGGCTTTCTTTGAACAGAGAGCCTAAGTCCTCTACATGCATGGTTCTTGGTTGGAGTATCGGTCTCTGGAAGACCCCCTGGGCCCAGTTTTATTTATTTATTTTTTTGTCTCTATTGTCCATTATTTGTCTCTATTGAACCACTATTCTCTCTGTATTATTGTTGGATATTTGCATTTGCAGTTGGGTGGCTTTGTGTGGTCATGGTATGGGTCTTATCTTTTAATGTAACAAAATAAAATGTTCTTATCTGGTGTGATAGTAATCCCTATACAGTTATACCAAGCCTAGAGGAATTCCATTTGGAAACTGAATAAATATTTGTTTTCTTTGGAAAAAAAAGAACTATTGATTTTAGTGTGTTTATTCTATATTATATGGCTAATATTTACTTAAAAGTGAATATATACCATATGTCTTTCTGCTTCTGGGTTACCTCATTCATGATGATCTTTTCAAGTTCCCACCACTTGCCTGCAAATTTAATGATTTCCTTGTTTTTAATTGCTTAGTAGTATTCCATTGTGTAAATGTACAACAATTTCTGTATCCATTCTTCAGTAGAGGACACCTAGGTTGTTTCCAGATTCTGGCTATTACAAATGAAGGTGTGACATTGAGCAAATGTCCTGATTGAATGGTGGGCCATCTTTTGGGTATATGCCTAGGAATGGTATAGCTGGATCTTGAGGTAGCACTATGCCTGATTCTCTGAGGATGAGCCAGATTGATTTCCAAAGTGGTTTTACAACATTACATTCCCACCAGTAATGGAGGAGGGTTTTCCTTTTTCCACATCCTTTCTAGCAATCATCATTCCTTGAGGTTTTGATCTTAACCATTTTGATGGTTGTGAGGTGAAATCTCAGGGTCATTTTGATTTGCATTTCCCTGATGACTAAGGACATTGAGCATTTCATTAAATGTTTCTCTGCCATTCAGTATTCTTGTATTGAGAATTCTCTGTTTAGCTCTGCACCCCATTATTTTAATTGGATTACTTGGTTTGTTGGTGTTTAAAATGTTCAGTTCTTTATATATTCTGGATATTAGCTCTCTGTCAGATGTAGAGTTGGTGAAGATCTTTTCCCAGGCTGTCACTTTTTTCTGATGACAGTATCCTTTGCTTTACAGAAGCTTTTCAGTTTCATGAGGTCCCACTTACTGATTGTTGATCTTAGGGCCTGTGCTATTGGTGTTCTGTTCAGGAAGTAATCTCCTGTGCTAATGAAGTCAAGGTTCTTCCCCAATTTTTCTTCTAACAGATTTAGTATGTCTGGTTTTATGTTGAGGTCTTTGATTCACTTGGATTTTAACTTTGTGCAGGGTGATAAATATGGGCCTATTTGCATTTTTATACATGTAGATGTCCAGTTAGACCAGCACCATTTGTTGAAGATGCTGTCTTTTTTTCCATTGTATGGCTTTATCTTCCTTGTCAAAAATTATGTTTCCATAAGTGTGTGAGTTTATTTCTGGGTCTTTATTTTAATTCCATTGATCCACCAGTCTGTTTCTATGCCAGTACCTTGCCATTTTTATTACCATTGGTCTATAGTACAGCTTGAGATCAGGGATGGAGATAACGCCAAAAGATCTTTTACTACACAGGATTGTTTTCGTTATTCTGTGTTTTTGTTTGTTTGTTTGTTTGTTTTTCTTATTAAAATGAGAATTGTTCTTTCAACATCTGTAAAAACTTGTGTTGGTATTTTGATGGGAATTGCATTGAATCTATAGAATGGTTTTGGTAGGATAGCCACTTTCACTATGTTAATCCTCCCAATCCATGAGCATGGGACATCTTTCCATCTTCTGATATCTTCTTCAATTTCTTTCTTCAGAGACTTGAAGTTATTTTTATATAGGTTGTTCACTTGTTCGGTTAGAGTCACACTAAGGTACTTAATATTATTTGTGGCTATTGTGAAGGGTGTTGGTTTCCCTAATTTATTTCTCAGCCTATTTGTCTTTTGTATACAAGATAGATTCATTTTTTTTTAGTTAATTTTTTTTATCCAGCCACATTGCTGAAGGTATTTATCAGCAGAAGGAGTTCTCTGGTAGAATTTTTTGGGTCACTCATGTATACTATCATATCATCTGCAAATAGTGATAATTTGACTTCTCCCTTTATGATTTGCATCCCTTTGATCTCCTTTAGTTGTCTTATTGCTCTAGCTTGGACTTCAAGAACTATATTGAAGAGATAAGGAGAGAGTGGGCAGCCATGCCTTGTCCCTGATTTCAGTGGGATTTATTTAAGTTTCTCTCCATTTAGTATGATGTCGGCTATAGGCTTGTTGTAAATTGTCTTTGTTATGCTTAGCTATATGCCTTCTATTCCTGATCTCTCTAAAACTTTAAACATGAATGGGTGTTGAATTTTGTCAAATGCTTTTTCAGCATCTAAAGAGATGATTATGTGTTTTTTCCCCTTTGTTTATGTGGTGGATTACACTGATGAATTTTCTTATGTTGTACCACCCCTGCATGCCTGGGACGAAGCCTACTTGGTCATGCTTTCAGCTGTGCCGTTAAGTTTCTTGTATGAGATGCCTTGAATTTCTTTCTTTATGAAGGCACTAGTGCTATGAATTTTCCCTTTAGCACTGCTTTCATTGTGT
The DNA here is from genome assembly GCF_030254825.1 of Meriones unguiculatus. Lineage (NCBI taxonomy): Eukaryota > Metazoa > Chordata > Mammalia > Rodentia > Muridae > Meriones > Meriones unguiculatus. The sequence goes on along the minus strand of NC_083361.1, from coordinate 46,618,515 downwards.
TCCATAACTTAGGATAAGTTACCTTCATTTTCATAAAGTTCTAAGAAATTTTTAAGTTCTTTCATTTCCTCCCTGACCCAGTTATCATTGAGTAGAGAGTTTTTCCATTTGCATGGGTGTTTAAGCTTTTTGTTATTTCTGTTATTGTTGAGGTCTACTTTTAGACCACAGTGGTCTGATTCAAGAGATTATTCAGTCTTCTTGTATCTTTTGAGACTTGCATTGTGCCTGACTATATGGTTAAATTTAGAGAAGGTTCCATGAGGTGTTGAGAAGAGGGTATACTCTTACGTGTTTGGATGAAAGGTTCTGTAGACATCTATTAGGTCCATTCGGTCTAAAAACTCTGTAAGTGGCATTATTTCTCTGTTTAGCTTCGGTCTCAATGATATGTCCCTTGGTGAGAGTAGGATGTTGAAGTAAGGTGTTGGGATCGATGTGTGATTTAAGCTTTAATAATGTTTCTTTGACAAATGCAAGAGTGCTTGTGTTTGTTGCATAGATGTTCAGGATTGTGATGTCCTTCTGGTGTATTTTTCCTTTGATGAGAGTGAAGTGTTCCTTTCCATCTCTTTTGATTAACTTTGGTTGAAAGTCTATTTTATTAGATATTAGGATGGCTACTCCACCTTGCTTCTTGTGTCCGTTTGCTTGGAAAAACTTTTTCCAACCCTTTACTCTGAGGTAATGTCTGTCTTTGTTGCAGAGGTGTGTATATTGAATGCAGCAGAAAGTTGGATCCTGTTTCCTCAACCAATCTGTTAGTCTGTGTCTTTTTATTGGAGAGTTGAGACCATTTATATAAATAGATATTAGTGCACAATGATTCCTAGTTCCTTATTATGGAGTTGGTGGTGATTGTATATTTGTGTGTTCATTTTCTTTTTTTTTTATTTTTATTTTTTGGTATGAAGGTGTTTTTATTTTGTGTTTTCCTAAGTGTACTTGATCCCATTGGGTTGAAGTTTTCTTTCTAGTATCTTTTGTAGGGCTGGATTGCTGTGTGTATATTGTTAAAATTGTTAAATTTAGTCCTAGAATATTTTGTTTTCTCCATCTATGTTGATTGAAAGTTTTGCTGGATATTGTAGTCTGGGTTGGCATTTGTGATCTCTAAGCTTCTGCAAGATATCTACCCAGGCCCTTCTGGCTTTCACAGTTTCTGTTGAGAAGTCTGGTGTTATTCTGATAGGTTTGGCTTTGTGTTACTTGGCTTTTTTCCCTTGCTGCTTTTAATATTTTGTTGTTGTTCTGTATATTTAGTGTTTTGATTATTATGTGGCAGGAGGAGTTTCTTTTCTGGTTTAGTCTATTTGGTGTTCTGTAGGCCTCTTTTATGTTAATGGGCATCTCCTTTTTAAGTTTGCAGAAACTTCCTTCTATGATTTTCTCAGATTTTTTTTTCTGGGCCATGGAGCCTGGAATCTTCTTTTTCATCTACTCCTATTAGTCTTATGTTTTGTCTTTTCATGTGTCCTTGATTTCTTGGATGTTTTATATTTGTAACTTTTCTGATTTTACTTTTTCTTTAAGAGATGTATCAACTTCTGCAATTGTATCTGCAGTGCCTGAGATTCTCTCTTCCATCTCTTTTAGTCTGCTTACCTTTTTGGTTCCTGATCTCTTCTCTAAATTCTCAGACTCCAGGGCTTTCTATGTTTATGTTTTCTTTATTGATTTTAATTCTGTTTTCATATCTTGCACCATTTCCTTCATCTGTTTGAACGTGCATTCCTGTCTGTCCATGATGCCCCCCCTTTTTTTATTTCCTCCTTTTTTTGCTCATTTCCTCATTATGTGCCTCGAATAACTGCATAATTATAGATTTAAGAGCATTTCTCTGTTTTTTTGTTTGTTTGTTTGTTTTGTTTTTTTTTTTGAGATTCTGGTGAAGCCATGATATCATGGTTTCTGTTGCCTATATTCTTACACCAGCCTCTAGCCATGTGATTATTCTTGGAGCCTGTACTGCAGACTGCATCCACCTATCTCTGGAGTCTCAAGTAGTCTCTCCTGGATTCACTGTTTCTGCTTGTTCACTGTTTGTGACCTAGGTAGCTGGGGCACAGGCAGAATGAGCTCTGAGTCTAGAGCTGCTCCATTTTCCCTCAAGCTTCCTCAAGAAGGTGAACAATGGGATTTGAGACCCAAGCGTGGCTCAGCTCTGCTGGGTTCACTGGCTGTACTGGCCACCTTTTTTCTAACCCAGGTGGGCTAGTCTGCTGGGGAGCAGGCAGAAAGATCTCTGAGCCTAGAGCTGCTCCAGTGCCCCAAAGACCTCCTGAGAAACACAGACATTGGGGTTTGGGGGTCCCATGTACAGCCTCCAGGTAACCCTGCTGTCCTGCTGTTCAGATTATTTGCATGGTCGATGCCACTGTCTTGGATCTCCTCAGCCTGTATCTTTTTAATGGAGAACTGAGTCCACTGAGATTGAGAGATATTAGTGACCGATGATTGTTAGTTCCTTTTATTGTGTAGTTGGTTGTAATAGTGTGTTTGTGTATCTTTTTTATTTTGGTTTTGCTATTGTGAAGTTATTTATATTCTGTCATTTTTTGGGTGTAGTTCACTTACTTGGGTTGGAGTTTTCCTTCTAGTATTTTCTGTAGGGCTGGGTTGGTACATAGATATTGCTTAACTTCAGTTTTGTCATGGAATGTCTTGTTTTCTCCATCTATGTTGAATGAAAATTTTGCTGGGTTTAGTAGTGTGGGTTGCCATCTGTGGTCTCTTAGTGTCTGCATAACATCTGCCGAGGCCCTTCTGACTTTCATAGCCTCTGTTGAGAAGTCAGGTGTGATTCTGGTAGGTCTACCTTTGTATATTTCTTGCCACTTTTACTGTTTTCTTTGTAGATTTAGTGTTTTGATTTTATGTGGCTGGAGGAATTTCTCTTTTGGTCTAGTCTATTTGGTGTTCTGTAAACCTTTTATGTTTAAGGGTGTCTCTTCCCATAGGATGGGGAAATTTTCTTTTATAATTATCTTGAAAATATTTTTCTGGATCTTGGAACTGGGAATCTTCTTTTTCCTCTATTCCTATTATTCTTATGTTTCTTCTTTTCATCGTTTTCTTGATGTCTTAGATGTTTTCTGTCAGGAACTTTTCTGTTTTAACGTTTTCTTTGAGAGATGTATTACTTTCTTCAATTGTATCTTCAATGCTTGAAAGTCTCTCCTCCTTTTCTTATATTCTGTTGGTGATGCTTGCCTCTGAGTTTTCCTATTTCTTCTCTAAGTTTTCCATCTCCAGAGTTTTCTTGGTTTTTATATTCTTTATTGATTCTAATTTTGTTTTCAGGTCTTGAACAGTTTTATTCATTTTATTCACCTGTTTGAGTATGGTTTCCTGTCTGCCCTTGATGGCCTCTATTTGTATGGTTGTATTTTCCTGTATTTCTTTGAGAGATTTTTTGTTTCCTCTTTATCTGCCTCTAATAACTGCATAAGCATTGATTTAATGTAATCTTCTTGTGTTTCAGCTACATTATATTATCTATTGTTTTTTGGGGATTTCTGGTGGAGCCATGTTATCCTGGTTTTTGTTGGCTGTGTTCTTATGCTGGCCTTCAGCCATCTGATTGTTCATGGCTGTTTGTTCCTTGATCCTGCACCAAAGACTGGATCCACCCATCTCTGGAGTCAGGAGTAGTCTTCAAGATGACCAGAGAGGTACAGGGAAGCAGGAACAGATGCTGGTGTTTCAGATGCAGGCGTACTGAGGTTGGTGTTTAGGAAGGTAGGGCAAAGGGCATGGGCATGGATGCCTTAACAGGCAGAAATACTGGTCCAGATTCCTTGAAGTGCGGGAGCATGGTTGCGAGGAACTTGAAGAACCAGGGACACAGGTGTCTTGAAGAGTGGAGTGTGGGCATCTTAGGTGGAAGCTCAGATTCCTCGGGTCAAAGCAGCACATGGTAATGGAGGTGTGTCTTCCTCAGGTGGCTATGATAGGGGATCTGGGGCCTCAGAAGGCAGCTGAGCGGCAGCCTACATTTCTACCTGACACTGCACTCTTGGGACTCAGAGTCGTCTGGGCTCTGCCATCTTGGAACTGGGATGCCTATGACTTTAGTGTCTACCTGGTCTCTACAGAGGGGCCAGTAAAACTGTGGTTTGGAGGTTGAGATGCTGTCCCAGAAATCCAGACACTGCCTTCAGGAGAGCAGGAGGCCTCTGAGTCTGGCTGTTGGAGCAGATTATCCCTGAACCTGAGGGCCTGCACTCTCTCGAGTATGTGGAAAGGGTAGGAGGCACACTATTTGTGACTCCTGGACCTGGGAGATGGCCACACAGCACCTGGATCTGGTCATCCCCAACTCCCCAAATGTTTCCTCCAGTCTGGGAAGCACCAAAGTTGGTGGTTTGGATCTAACTTCCTGTTTACTCACAGGTTTTACAGTCTCCGATCTCCCTTTAGATAAGGTTCACACTGGCCTCCACCATCAACTGCCTAACTCAAGCAATAAATGTATTTTCTAAAAGCCATATTTACTCTTCTCTTAGTCCTTCTGTTTGTTTTATTATAATAATCTTCTTATTTGAGGTCAACCTGTAGAAGGAAAACCACTGAATCCAAGAACATGCTATACTATTTAGTTGCTTTTATCTAGAGGATTTTAAAATCTATCTCATCATATATGTAGGAAATAAAATTTCCTTTTGGTACGCCAGAGGACTTAGTTCTAGAATGTCTCCCTCAACAATACCAAAATCCAAAACCAGTCTAATTCCTTGTTTAAATGACAAAAATATTCACATTTAATTTAATCATGTCTTCCTGTATTCCTTACATCATCTCTAGACAACCCAATCTCACCCAATTTTAGGGAGTAATGACAGAAAAGAAAAAAAATCTGTACATGTGCAGCAATCATAAATTTTTACTTGCCTTCTGTCTGTGATTGCTTGAATCTACAGATTTAAACCTCTAAAATATGAAGGGCTGACTGTATATATGTAAGAGGAGAAAATAAAATAACAAAAAAGCACACATATGTGCACATTTTTTCATTCCATGATTTTATAAATATTAACTTGTTTGAGACAGATTGTTTAATTGATTACCTTATTGCAATAGTTTCCATATAGATGAAGCTGCAAATAAACCATTGTTTTTGTTTGGGTTGGTTAGCATCTTTCTGCTGCACTGATTTGAAGTGGTATCTAATCATTTGCATAAAATACACAAAGTGAACCATTTAAACTTTGAAGCAATTTTTTTTTTAGCATTATGACTCCCTGAACAATGAACATGTAGTAATAATGCTAACCCCTGTTAGAATAGTTAAGAGGGATTCTTCCAAAGTGGTGTGTAGAGAGAATTAATGATTTCTGCAGTTAGTGTTTCTTGAGACACCAATTAGAACAATGATATGTAATGCACATGGGAGCAATGAAGCAAACTGTTGAGTGGTGTTGCTAAGCAACCCAGGGAAGGTGGAACATCCTTTCACTAGCATCAGGCTGTTGTAGATGGTGAAGGAACTCATTGCACATGCTTAGAACACAAATGATGAGCTACGGAGTGAAATTTTATTATTAAAACTGATCAGAAAGTGGTCCCCCAGGAATGTATATAACCCTTGAAAGAAGAGAAAGGAAGGGAGGGATGGAGGGAACGAGGGAAAGAAGATGGGGGGATTTTCCAATTCCTAATTGTGCTTCAGCCATAGGGAATGAAAACAAAAAAAAAATTGAAAGAATAAGAAAGACTTGCTTTAGTCTCAGTTTGAAATAAGCAGATGTTGTCACAAAATGGTTACTTCTGCAAAGATGGTATATAAAAGATTATTTTCAGGACACAAAAGCGAATGTAACAGTTGATTCTTCTTTCCTTTCTTTGTCTACTTAATGCATCTAAGGATCACTTCAAATCAACATCAGAGCGCTTTGTAAAATTTCACCTCATAGTTCAGTTATTTAAATAATAGATGCTGCCTTTCCCTTGAGCTCCAGGGTTTCTACTACACCAGTGCTTTAGTGGCAGACATGGCAGTGTGCTGTTCTGTACTTGGTGTGAATCTTGAAGCGAATCTCCAAACAAGCTGGCTGTGCAGCAAAATAAATGAATCTGCAACTGTGGGGAATGTTGCCAAGTTCTACCAGTGCACGATTCTCGATTGCCCTGCCAAAAAGAGTGCATCCTTAAGGTTTTGATCAGTGCCACTTTGATGAGTGAGCAGTAGATATTTTTATCAGTGTGGTTTTACTGTGTATTTTTATCACCAGGAATCAAAGTAATTTGTTTTGAGTGTTATTTTTTATGCTTTGTGCCATATATCTATTATTCTGTTTTGTCCACAGGTTATCCTATTGATATCGTTTTTACTTTTCTGAGCTTTTAAGATATTTTTTTATACATTAAAAATAAATTATTTTTAAAATTAAGTAAATTGCAAATATTTTTCAAAACTTGTCCTTTCATTTTATTGTTCCTATTTTTCAAGCATTATTAATATATTAAAAGGATAATTCTTCTTGATTCACAAATTATTCAGACATACTTTCACATTTTTATCTACTATTTGAATGGTTTCATATTCATGCCTGTGTTTCTATTGCATTTGGGCTTTATTTTAATGCCTGGTGTTTTACGAGGGTATATGAGTTCTGTTTTCTCCAGACTACCATCTTTAACACTTTCCTTGAAATAGAGATTTCTGCAATGTAGATTCACATGGCAGTGGACAGACTCCTTGGTGACCTTTACCCTGTATTTTCTCTTCTGGAGTGTGAGTAATGCTTTATTGTGCTTAGACTATGGCAACAATGGAGGTACTATCCATTATGTGGTGAAGGGAAAAGGAAGCCACCTCTATGATCATGCTGCATTATAAGGCTCATAGAGCCAACAGTAGCAGTTGCTCTAATTCTCCACCTTGAATTTTTAACAAACAAACTTCCAGGCATTAAATGGAATTTCAGAGGGATCTCAGAGTTCAGAATGATATTTATTGCATTAGCAAGATGACCTGATTTTCATTTCCAGAGCGTATTTCTAAGAGCTTGGCGTAGTGAATCATACTCATGAAGGCAGAGGTAGGCAGATCCCTGTTGTTCACCAGCCATCCAGCTTAACTTATCAGTGATATCCTGATTAGGAAGATCCTACTTACTCAAAAAAAAAAAAAAAAAAAAAAAAAAAAAAAAAAAAAAAAAGACAAACAAGCAAAAAAACAGGTGAACAGCTATTGGGGTAAGATACTACTAAAGTTTGTCTGAAGACCGTATGCACATACAGCTTTAACCAAATACATATGTACATACACAGACACACATAACATACAAATTATACTGGGAGTTGTACAAATTTCACAGCAGAGGTTGGTGTCTTACAAAGATTAATAAAAGAATATATTTATCCTTGACAACTTAATTGTCAATTACTTTAGCAATAAACTGACTATATTAACAGAAATTAGGAAAAAAATAAGATGCCAAATGAAAATTCTACATTGATAGCTGTAAACTTCCTACGAATTTTTGAATTGAGCTCCCTCAGTTTCATTTATCTGCTGCCTACTAATTTTCAGGTTTCCTGTGCTTTAATGCATATCCCACTTTAGCTGTGCTCTAGTTTGGGTATTTCATTTTCCCCCTCTTTGCCTTGATGGAGAATATTAATAATATTTCAGATTTTTCTTTTAAAATTATTTCAAAATACTAGGTTTCTGCAATGTAACTCATTATTTTCTTCTATACTTCTAACAGTGTGCTTCTTCCTTTTTTTCCAACCTTTCAATTGGCAATTTAATCAACTTAGTGTCATTTATCTTTTCTAATAAGCATTTGATGTTATATTTTCATTTAACTGTCACTAAATTTATCACATAGATTTCTATGCTTATTTCTATTAGCAGCCTTTTGACATGGAATTATTTAATTTTGAAATTATCCAGCTAGTTCCCAGAAGGAAGGATCATTTCCTCTGAGGCTCCCTAGAGCTGGGATGAATGAAGACAAGGCTTCTGCAGGCCTTGAATGACCACCTCAGCCCCAGGCAGCACTTTTGATATTGGCTCCTGTCTCTTGGACTCTAAGAAAAAGTTTTCTATACTTTATTGAGCCCACTGAAGCTCCCTTCATGTCCATTAGTTAATATTCAAGGATACCATGTAATTTGAAGTTTATGTTTTCCCTTATTGTGAGTGAAAAATTTTATAAACTTATTTTCTATAATAAAACTTCATAGCTTCGTAGTCTACTGAAACTTCCTTAAAGTTTATATATGTTATATTTTTAATCAGTCTTAGAGCATAATAGTGTGAAAATACCTCTTTATATGATTCCTTTTTCTCCCTTCAAATTTCTTATGGTTTCTTTTGGCACAATTACTATTTTATTTTGTATACAGGTACTTTTGTATATTTGCTGTATAAAAGGTCTGTTTTAGTCAAGCTTGGCCATTTATCGTCCAAATTTTATTTTGAAACTGTTGCTTTCTACCTGCTATACTCTACAATTTTAGAAATTATACTTTCTTTGTGTTAGGCATATATTAAGCACACAGAATAAAAGGTTGTTTATTTCAGATTGTGAGTATTTTTATTTAATTGGTAGATGAGGTAGGATCTGAGTGCTGAGGTCTGTTCCCTCTAGTACTACTGTCACTAGGACTTTCACCATGAAGATATGTTGAATATTGCCAAAGGCTTCTTCTGCATGTATTGAGATGATAATGGGATTTTTGCCTTTATATAAATTTAATGTATGTTGAAACACTCTGAAATCTCCAGGATAAAGCCATCTCGGTCATGGTGGATATTATTTTTTTCACTTTATTTATTTATTTATTTCAATTTATTCACTTTGTATCCCAGCTGTATCCCCCTCCCTCATCCCCTCCCAAACCCATCCTTCCTCCCTCATCTCTTTCCATACCCCTCCCCTTGTCCACTTAAAGCAGAAATCCTTTTCCCCTTCCATCTGACCCTAGCCTATCAGGTCTCATTAGGACTGGCTGCATTGTCTATAGATACCTCCTGCATTTGATGCATTCTAATGCTTTTCTGTTTAGTCTTTGTCCAGATGACCTTTTTTATTTGAGAAAGTGGGGTATTGAAATTACCTATTATAGATGTGTCTTTAATTCTAATTTTATACTTTTTTATGAAATTGAGTACACCCTTGGGGGTGGTCTTACCTGTGCCTTCACCATCAAGGCCAGATCCATTATATTGCCCAGGTGAGGTGCACAGCATGCTTTCCTCAGTGCTGTAGCCAGTGGGGGGCAGAGCTAGCTCTCCCACTCTCACTACTCTAGAGTCAGTTCTTTTGGCTACCACAGGTGACAAAGGTGGGTGGGAGAGGACACCATGCTGTCCCCACACCACCTCACAACAGACAAGTGGTGGGGCCAACTCTCCTGTGTTCTTACCCTCGGGGTTGGCTCACCTGTGCTTCCCTTCACCAGGGTCAGCTCTACTGTGTTGTCAGGTGAGGTGCAGGGCTCACTTTCCCGAGTGCTGCATGTATCAAGGGTCAGGGCTATTTCATCTGCTCTCATGACCCCAGGGCTAGCTTTCCTAACAGCAGCAGGTAGCGAGAGGGTAGGGGCAAGGCATCATCCCCGCACCCACGCCACCTCATTTCAGACAAGTGACATTGTTGGCGCTCCTGTGCTCTTGGGGCTGGTTCACCTGAACTGCCCACCACTAAGGTCAGCTCTGTTGTGCAGTCCAGGTGAGGCGCAAGGCCTACTCTCAGAGTGCTGCAGCTGGTGGGGGTCAGGGCTAACTCTTTCAAGCTCATGATTCTGTGGACAGCTTTCTAGACTGCCAGAGGTTGCAAGGGGTGGAGAAAGAGCCAACACCTCTGTGCCCATGCTACCCGATGGCAGATGAGTGGCAGGGTCAGATCTTCTACACTCAGTCCCTTGGGGATGGTTCACCTTCACCTTGCTGCAAGGACCAGATCTGCTATGCTGCCTGAGCGAGATGCAGGATCTGCTCTCCCACTTTCCCGAGTGCTGCTACCAGTGAGAGATGGGAACAGCTCTCCAGAGCACTGCATCCAGTGAGGGGGGGGCAGCTATGCACAGCTCCTGGACATTTATGTAGTCCCTGTTTGGGGCAACCTCATGTTGTCTATAAACCTCTGCTGCTGCATAGCCACAGACTCAAAGGTGACACTCAGTGGCAGCTTGGGCTGGAACTTCACCATAGCCCAAGTTCACAGGGCTGGAGCTTCATAATAGGCTCCTCCTCTCAAGTCTCCAGTTCCATCTCTCTTCATAATTCTCAAGCAGCTCTACTTCTCTTTCTTTCCCATCTGACTATTCACAAATTGTAGTGGCTCCTGCTGGAGGCTAGCCATGTGGCTGGTGGGCCCCTGGGTGACATCCTTGATTTATTCTGCATGGAGTGGCAGCAAAGGCCATTTGTCTATGGATGGCTCGCTTGTGTCATGCTCTGGAGGGCAGGTCTGTGGGTAACATGGTTGGTGGTCCACAGGTCTTTGTCTGACTTCCCCCTCCTGTACTGTGCTGCTTGGATTTGATTTTTATGAGTCATCAGCATAAGGCAGCTTTGGCCTCCAAGCCAGAGATCAAGCGAGGGTGAACAAAGAACTACCATCTGCTTTGCCCCTGACTGACGTAAGAACAACACTGCCAATAAGGTGTCTCTTCACCCATCACTGGAGAGGATAGTTGCAGATATATAGTTATATATAGTTATATATACATAACTGCAACTATATATTAGTTAAATAATGTAAATTATAGATAGTTTTATATAATAATTTTATATAAGAGAAAAAATAAATGAATTTTTATATTACTCCCTCTAATCACCTGTATCCACATTGCTCTCTTCATGTCAATTGAAATTGGTTTCTCTTGTCACTATTTTTCATCTTAAAGAACTTTGTCTAATGTATGTTTAGAGTAAATGTAGTAGTATGAGTTATCAGAAATGACTTCATCTTTATTTTTGAAAAATAGCTGTGGTCATTTGCATAAGAATTATCCCCCATAGTCTTGAGCATTTGAACAACTGATCCTTAGCTGAAGGCACTGTTTTGGAAGATTCGTAAGATTGAGCCTTGCTGGAAGAAGTTCATCATTTGGAGTGGGCTTTGAATGTTTATTGTAATTCCTTACATTTGGTTTCTCTCTCTATTTTGTAATTGCATTTGAATATATAGATTTTTGCTTCTATTCCTGCTGCTATGCCTGCTATGATGGATTCATTCTTCTGGAAGAGTAGCCCAAATAAATTCTGGCTTCTATAAGTTGACTTGTTCATGTGTTTTAGCACAACAACAGAAAGTAACTGATATAGAAATTGATAACCACGAATGGGCAGTTATGGTGAAGAACTTGACTGTTAAGGTGGATTTGTATCAACATGGCACAGACACAGACATACCTAAGAGCAAATAATCAAAGCTGAAGAATTATCTCCATCAGATTGGCCTGTAGGCAAGTTTATGGGGCATTCTCTTGATTGATGACTGCTGTGGGAGGGTTCAGATCACTGTGTATGGGCCACACACACAGTGTATAAGGAAGGGGTTGTATAAGGAAGCAGGGTGACCAAGCCCTGGGGGAACTTCCAGTGAGCAACATTCTGCCATTACCTCTGCTGTAATTCCTGTCTGCAGATTCCTGTCTTGGCTTCTCTCAGTGATAGGCTGTGATTAAGACATGTAAACTAATACATACATTTCTTTCCAAGTTATATTTGGTTGTTGTGTTTTATCACAGTGATAGAAACAAAATTAACTTGGTATCAGAAACTGTACTACTGTAACACACCTGACTGTGTTATTATGAGAAGATTAGAAATTACTTTGTAACTTTATGTTGGAAAAGCCTTTGATTAATCAAATATTAACTAGCTGTTCTAGGAACTTGGAATATTATGCCAAAGGTGGTGCAAATGATGGAGGCCTTGATATGTTTTAGAGAGAAGTAAAGACTTCTCGAGACCATTTAAATGGTAGTTTGAATAAAGGATCTATGGTTCTGGTCAGCTGGAGATGAATCAGCTATGATTAAAAAGAGACCAGTCCCAGCAAAGTAAAACCTTTACTTCACTGGGATAACTGAGGCTGGTTAGCTGGAAGTGAGAAATTATTTCGCAGTAATTAAGAAGAGATCAGAGCCACTGAGATAAAATTTTCTGGAAGTATTTTTTCAGTGTCAACACACAAAATTCGTGGCCCAGAAGTGGCCAAGAATGTATCTCATTGTGGAAACCAAACTTTCTTTTGTAAGAGTCTCCAACATAGCATTGGTTTTGAAGGCAGAAAAGGGGCCATGGAGAGTGACTATGGCTTGGTACTATTAGAAACCAGGAAAGGCTATTGGTGGAAGTGCCTTCTACTTAAAAGCTCAGGGTTGGAGGAACCATGGAGAGATGTTGAGGCTTTCCACCATGAGGCAGGGTCCCTGAAGAAAGTCTAGTAGTAGTTCTTGTTAACTGGCAGCCTAGTGTCACTATATTGGAGATGTAGGGCGATTGCCAAAGACAGAAGTAGCCATGTAATGGAGCCTGCTTGAATGTATAAGATAAGCTGTATGTACTGTGAATAGCAGGGCTGTTTAAGTAGAGCTTCCAAATCCCTATGGAGTCCAGGGCATCATGGGTGGGTCCCAGGTGTGAGGCATTGGACTTTTTACATTATTGAATTTTCTTTTTCCTTTCATTGTAAATGTGCCCTGATTTTTTCATCATGGATTAATAAAGGATCTGACTTATTTTAGAATTTATAGAAGCCCCAATTAAGAGACTTTAAATTTAGAAAGGGACGTTGACTATTTCAAATTACACCTACTGAAAATACACAACTTTATTAGCTAAAAACAAAAGCAATTAAAAAATGTAATGGAGAGCTTTCTAGATGAATCAGGAGTAAAATTACTTACTACCAAGCCTGTATTAGGATCCTAGGACCCACAAGATTGAAGAGGAGACTGAACTTTTAATGTGCTTAAATATTTTAAAGGTGGGAGGGGAGATCCAAGATGGTGGTGACAGGAGGACACTGTGTCTCATGAGCAGGACAGCAGTGACTGCACAGCAACCAACAGACTGAATTCTGGGCCTGACAACACCAGTGGTTTTGTTTCCCAGGTGGGAAGAAACTCCACAGTGTAGGAAGCAATCCAGTTACCCAGCTAAAGCCCGGAAGAGTTCCTGGTTCCAGCAGGTGCTCAGTCACCAGCCCAAAGCCACACACCTGTGCAATCTGATTACTGTCCCAGACTGAACTGTGGGTCCCACAACATGAGAGACTGGGTTTTACAGTCAAGAAAAAACCCTGTGATGAAGGAAGAAATCAGGACCAATGTCTGGTCACGCAGACAATTCCTGGAAAAGCTGCCAGGCTGCGGCAGGCAGTCCGGAGAACAGCCTACTCACCCGACTCACCATCTCCATCTCGGACAAAACTGCGGGCCCCAAAGCACCAGAGACTGGGTTTTCCTGTTGGGAGGAAAACCCACTGTGGAGGAAACATCAAGTCTGACCTCAGAGCACCCAGTTGAACTCTCCCTTCCATAAAAGTTATCAGGAAAAGTTTCTGGGTTCCTGCAAGGACTCAGTCGCCAGCGTGGAGCTACTTGCCTACACCAGCATGCTCTGCTTACCACTGCAAAATGAACTACGGACTTCCAAACACCACAGACTGGGTCTCCCTGTTGGGAAGAAACCCCACTGTGGGTGAAATATCAGGTCCAACCTCAGGACACCCAGCTAATTCCCTGGGTTTGCACGGGCTCTGGATTCTAGCCTCCTGCCACACAAATAAGTGCTGTGCTCACCTGCCATGCACTACTGCTTGGGTACTGGGGCACAGAGCTCCAAACTCAGACCTACAAAAGCCTGGATCCAAGGGATCAGCCGCCAGACACTGCTCCAAGGCGCATCCTGTCTCCCTAGGAACAGGGACTTTCTCTGACATGGCCTGCTCTTTAATTACCTCCCCCTGAGGGGGAAGTAGGATTACCAGGCCACAGAAGAAGACAATGCAGCCACTCCTGATGAGACCTAATTGACTAGGATCAGAAGGAAGGAAAAGAAGACTTCCCTTATCAGTGGACTTGGGGAGGGGCATGCATGCAGAGCGGGGAGGAAGGGAGGGATTGGGACAGGAGGACAGAGGGAACCGTAGGGGGGATACAAAGTGAATAAAGTGTAATTAATAAAGAATTAAAAAATGGAAAAAAAAAGAAAAAATATAGACACACCTAAAAGGAGTAGACAAGTGGAAATAATCAAACCAAAGGCTGAAATCCATAAATTAGAAACAAATAAAACAATTCAAAGAATCAATGAAACCAAGAGTGGGTTCTCGGGGAAAATCAACAAGATAGACAAATCCTTTGCCAAACTAACTAAAAGGCAGAGAGACACTATCCAAATCAAAAAAAGCAGATATGAAAAGGAGACATAACAACAGACACTGATGAAATCCAAACAATCATTAGATTTTACTTTGAAAGCCTAAATGTCAAAAATATTGAAAATCTAAATGAAATGGATAATTTTCTTGATAAATTCCATTTACCAATGCTGAATCAAGACCAGGTAAATACGTTAAATAGTCCTATATCCCCTAAGGAAATAGAAGCTGTCATCAGAAGTATCCCTTCCAAAAAAAGGCCCAGTTTTGATGCGAAATTCTACCAGACCTTCAAAGAAGAGCTAACACTAATACTCTTCAAATTATTAAACAAAATAGAAACAGAAGGAACACTACCAAACTAGTTCTATGAAGCCACAGTTACCTGGATACCTAAACCTCACAAAGACCCAACAAAGAAAGAGAACTTCAGACCTATCTCTCTTATGAACATTGATGTAAAAATACTCAACAAAATACTCGCAAATGAATCCAAGAACACATCAAAGATATCATCCACTATGGCCAACTAAGCTTCATCCCAGGTAGGCAGGGGTAACTAAATATACAGAAATCCATCAATGTAATCCACCATATAAAAAAACTTAAAAAAAAAAGATAATCTCCTTAGATGCTGTGAAAGCATTTGATAAAAATCCAACATTTGTTTATGTTTAAAGTACTAATTGAGATCAGGGATACAAGGAACTTACCTAAACATAGTAAAGGCAATACACAGCAAACCTATAGCCAACATCAAACTAAATAGAGAGAAACTTAAATCAATCCCACTCTCTCCATATCTCTTCAATATAGTTCTTGAAGTCCTTGCAATAAGATGATTAAAGGATATCAAGGGGATTCAAATCAATAAGTAAGAATTCAAAGTATCACTATTTGCAGATGATGTGATAGTATGCATGAGTGACCCCAAAAATTCTACCAGTGAACTCCTACAGCTGATAAAAAAAAACCTTCAGCAAAGTGGCTGGTTACAAAATTAACTCAAAAAAATCAGTAGCCCTCCTGTATACAAAAGACAAATGAGAAATAAATTAGGGAAACAACACCCTTCACAATAGCCACAAATAACATAAAGTAACTTGGTGTAACTCAAACCAAGCGAGTGAAAAACTTGTTTGGAAAAAACTTCAAGTCTCTGAAGAAAGAAATAGAAGAAGATATCAGAAAACAGAAACATAGCCCATGCTCATGGCTTGGCAGTATTAACATGGTAAAAATGGCCATCTTACCAAAAGCAATCTACAGATTCTATGCAATTCCCATCAAATTGCCAACACAATTCTTTATAGACCTTGAATGAAAAATTCTCAACTTCATATGGAATAACAAGACACTCAGAACACATAAAACAATCTGCTACAATAAAAGATTTTTTGGAGGTACCTACCATCCCTGATCTCCCCCTGTGTGTGGGGCAGCTTTACTAGGCCTCAGAGGAAGACAATACAGACAATCCTGCTGAGACCTGGTAGGCTAGGGTCAGATGGAAGAGGAGGAGGACCTCCCTTATCAGTGGAGGGGCATGGGAGGAGAAGAGGTAGGGAAGGTGGGATTGTGAGTGGACTTGGGAGGGGGCTACAGCTGGGATACAAAGTGAATAAATTGTAGCAAATAAAAAAAGAAAAAAATTTAAAGGCTTTGCTCTTTTTAAGGCTATTTATGTTTTACATTGTTATATTAACATGAACATGAGATCTGGGGGGCAATCAATAAAGGAAAGCTTGTGACTTAATAGTAGCATATTTGTGTCATGTTGACAAGGTATTAATTTGTAATGCTTAGTTTTTGTCCATATGATATGAACATGGGCATCTGTGAAGAAAGAATTGTGGTTGAGGTACTGCCTCCATTAGACTGACCTGTAGACAAGTGTGTTGGAGGCATTTTCTTAATTAAGAATGAAGGCCCAGATCACTATGGGTGGTGGCATCCCTGGGCACCTGAGTTATATAAGAAGGCTTCGCAAGACATGGGGAACAAGGCAGCATCTTCATGTCAGTTAACTGCTTTCAGTTCCTGCATTGAGTACCTGCCTTGGCTTCCCTCAGTGATGGACTGTAATTGGAATGTGTAAGACAAATGCCTTTTTTTTTTCAAGTTGTTTTTGGTTATGATGTTTATCACAGCAAGATAAACAAAATCAAAATGCTGATCATAATGTTTATTGAAATAATGCAGAAGACTTTTGAACTGTGGACCTGAAAAGCAGTTCCATATTAGAAGCAGAGCTTGATATATCATACTAGTAGGATTCCAGAATAAAGTGCTGGAAGAAATGCTGACCTTGGAAGCCTAGCTGGAGATGTTTCAGAAGGAAACAGTATTACCAGTTGGGCAAGAGTCCATTCCTATAATACCCTGGTAAAGAACTTGACTGTCTTCTGCCCTCTCTCTTAGATCTTTCCTGAAGCTAAATTAGAAATTAACCAATTTCTTTGGCAGAGGCAATTTTAAGTCATCATGATATTGAATCTGTGACATAGTTATTATTAATCGCTACTATGCTGGTCTAAAATTAAAACAAGAAAGTGGATAACAAAAAATACAAAGTGTGCAGTTTACAGAGAAAGGACACAAGGAAATTTATGTTGCAGCCAAGATTTGCGCAAAAGGAGATAAGGAGGCATGTGTCTTTAAGAAGTCTCCTGCTCTTTTATCACTTCCCCCTGAGGGGGGAGCAGCCTTACCAAGCCACAGAAGATGACAATGCAGCCACTCCTGATGAGATCTGATAGACTAAGATCAGAAGGAAGGAGAGGAGGACCTCTCCTATCAATGGATTTGGGGAGGAGTATTCGTGAAGAAGGGAGAAGGAAGGTGGGATTAGGAGGGGAGGAGCATGGGGTTTATGAGGAGATACAAAGTGAATAAAGTGTAATTAATAAAAGTTAAAAAAACAATAATAAAATAAAATAAGAAGTCTCCTGTTCATCACTGAGTGCTTTCAGTGCAAGACTGAAAGCCTGTAAGCTTCCAGTATGTGAAAGCAAGCTGAAGCCATTTTATGTTTCCAAGAAGCAACTGAGCATAAAAGGTGCTGCTAATGTGGCTCAAGGGGACTAGCAGCCACCCCAAGCTAGCAGCAGAACCTGGCATCATTCTCAACATGATGCTGGCTTTAGAGGCATGAAGGATGCAAGAGTAAATGGTCATAGGGTCTGCCTCTAGGATTCCAGATAGCCAGTGAGGTCAGACAGCATGTGAGAGGAGATTTTCTGCATGAATTACTGGTAAGGCAAGAGATTGTGGGAAATCTTTCTGCAAAGCTATGTAACTGAAGCCTGAGTTTCAGTAGAGAGAGCCCAAGATGCTTAGATGAGATGTCTGGCAAGGAGAGCTGCAGAGAGAGAATGGAACTATCCTCAGAGAGAAATGTATAATGCAGGCAACAAGCTGGAGGAGTGAGGCCACCTAGGCTCTTTGAAATTAAAAGTATTAGAAATTTAAAAATTAAAAATTAAATTAAAGATGTAGAAGATAGAGCTATAAGATGTGGTATTTGACCTTGGTTTCTGGTCTTGCTTTGGTCTAGTATATTCTCATTATGCTCCCATTCCTCCTTTTAGGAATAGTAATATATATTTTATGTCATTATATATTGGAAGTATGTAATTTGTTTTTGATATTATAAAGTTTTGCCATGAAGAGATTGTCTGAAGTCTCAGAAGAGACTTTGAACTTAATAAATAGTGTTGAGATAAAAAGACTATTAGAACTTTTAGACTAAATGCATTTGGCATTATGATATAGCCACAATATTATGGGTGCCAGAGAATGGAATGTAGTAGTTTCAACGAGGAATGTCCTCCACAGTCTCACTTTGTCAACAGTTGGTAGTACTCGTACTCGTTGGAGAGACATAGGACATGCAGCCTACCTAGACAAAGTGCACCAGTAGGAATGAGCTTTTGAATTCTTATTATCCTGCCTAATTTCAATTTTCTCTCTATGGTTCATGATGACATTTGAAGAAATAATCTCTTGGCTCTATTCCTAATACCATGCTAATTACTTGCTGCTATAATGGATTCTTGTTCATCTGGAAACATAAACACAAATAAACCTTTCCGTTTTTAAGTTGCTTTGGTCATAGTGTTTTATAGCAGCAACAGAAAAGTAACTAATACAATAGGGTTTGCTCCTTTCACCATTTTGAGTACCTTTTCTTTTCAGTCTTCCATGATGCCTACAAAGATTCAAGTACTGTTGTTACTGTAGTTTCTGAGTGCCTGGGGAATCATGTGATGAATCTTTCAGCAAAGACTCTACCACACAGTCTCAGCACCTCAGTGTTAATGCTTCAGACACTTACTTTTCATCTTTGACTTTCAACATTTTTGCTTTGATGGATCTAAGTTAGGATTGCTTGATGTTTAAAATAAACATTCCTGCTTGGAGATATTTTAGCTTTTCTATGGGTTGATTCATCTTTATATCAAATTTCAAAACATTTCAGTTATTATTCATTGCCCCCCTCAACCTTTTTCTCCACGTAAGCTTCAGCTGCTGCCCTCTGGTTCTCCGCACATTGGAGGCCATGTTCTTGCACTTTGTTTTTATTCACTGTTAAATAAGCAGTTGTTTATCTTCCTTCACAGAGTGTTCTGTCAACCAATTTCTCCTTTGTTCTAGTTTTGACATTTTCACTTAAGTTTTGATACTGCTTTGCCACACTCTCTTTTAAAATGATTTCTGTCTTCAAATAATAATATCTAGTTGCTGAGAACTAGAAAGAAAGAAAGAAAGAAAGAAAGAAAGAAAGAAAGAAAGAAAGGAATGTAAAAATAAGGAAGGAGGAAAGAAAAAACTAGCTAACCCAATACTTATCTTTCCATGGCAGCCAACATTTTCTATTTAGCTACATGTCTCATTTTTTTATTGTTGTTGTTGTTCAAAGTAAGCACTATAGATTTTGTACTGATCTTTATTTCCTAGGGTTTTTATGCTTAAGTTTTGTTTTGTCCTTTTTTTTCTGTTTTTGGTTTACTTATATGACTGGATTAATTCTGACCTTCTTCCCCTATATCATGTAGCTTCTACTATTCATGTTTAGATTTTTCATGTTTTAATTTATTAGTTGTCTTTTGAAGAATTTCTTATGGACCTTCATATTATCTGTGACAGTTGAATATGACTAATTTGGCTTCATAATATTCACCTTTTGCCACAACCTATATGAAGATTGGGATTTCCTTCTTTGTTTTATGAATTCACTATGTTACTAACATTTTTCCCTTAGAAGTAGAAGTCCAGAGTGTGAATCTCTGCTCATGCCATGGGTGACTATACAGTCTTCAGTATCTATAAATAATTAGTGTTTTGTTTGTTTGTTTGTTTGTTTCATTGTTGCTTGAGCTTCCCTATGTGTTGCCTTGGCACACTGTAGCTTATTATCTTGTTCTGTGTGACCAAAGTTTCAAGCTGCTTTGTTGTCAGGCTTCTCTGTGGCAAAATGGATGGTTGAGCCCTAAGTGTATCTAGCCTGTAACATGGGTACAGCCTTCCAAACTTTCAAGAACCAGTATGCCTTCAAAAGAGCTCTCTGGGCTGTGGTTCTGGCTTTTGTTAAACTCCTGTACCACCTTTGACTTGACTGATAGCTGTGAGTAACATGAGGCTACCAAATTTCTGAGCTGTTTGTGATGGGTCTGTACCATTCCATAGTGTGCTGATTCAGGGATGGATTTGTCCATCTTTGTTGCAGATAAATTTTA
The DNA here is from genome assembly GCF_030254825.1 of Meriones unguiculatus. Lineage (NCBI taxonomy): Eukaryota > Metazoa > Chordata > Mammalia > Rodentia > Muridae > Meriones > Meriones unguiculatus. Next base: position 46,598,423 of record NC_083361.1, on the reverse strand, counting down.
TCTCTTCAAATGATAGGTTGAAGGGCTACTTCAACTGATCGGTTGATAACTTACTTTTAGTCCCTGGCGAAGCCTCTACCCTGGGTCTGAGGGTAGGCATCCAAACTTATGTTTCTTAATCAAAACATTTTGGTATAATGGCCTGTCCCTTGCTTCTTGACTTGCCTTGTCTGAACAGAACCTGTACAAGCAACTGGAGAGGGAAACATTGCCTGAGATCCAATGTACTGTCAGCCTGACATAAGTACAGCAGCACCCTTAGTCCATGAGTATAGATAAGGAAGAGCCTGGAAAGATGAGACACTGGAATTTTACTCCACATTGCATTTTCTACTAGAATTAGAAGCATAGAGAAGCTTTGGTCTTGTTGGTCATATCTGCCCAGGTTATAGACCTTAGGGTAAAACATTCAGGACATGATGTAAGGGGGAAACCCAGGGCAGTCTGGATGGCAAAAATATATTACTGGTCTTACTCTGTTTACTTAAAAAAATTTCCAAGATAATTTAGATAGGTCTATTTTTAAAACTAATTTTTACCAGCTAAATTTTAAAAATTGATTCGCTAGGAAGAGGTCAGCAAAAGTGCTGACACCTCAATTTTTCAGGTCTTCCCTGCTCACTAGCTCATTTGTGCCCTATAATGAGCCTACGATAGCATTGATGATGCTGACTCTGTTAAATCTGATAAAGGCTAAAAGAGGCTGAGGAACCTGCCCTTGGTCATCTGTCTCATGAAGAACACAGCAGGAGGACGCCCTAGATCAGTGGTTTTCAACTTGTGGGTCATGACCCCTCTGGTGGTCAAATATCAGATACCCTGCATTTCAGAAATTTATATTACTATTCAAAACAGTGGCAAAATTATAGTTATGTGGTAGCAATGAAAATAATTTTGTGGTTAGGGTCACAACAACATAAGGAAAGCTGAGAACCACTGCCCTATCTTGTCTGATTCCAGCAACCCTTATCTGTATGCTGTGTTACATTGCCCAGGTGTGCAGACCTAGGGCTCATAGGTGAAAACTGAAGAGGACCTGCAGCTTAATGAATGAAGCTACATTTTCAATTCTACAGCTATAGTCATTAATTACAGGATCACTGAGTAGCTAGGTGTTATGCAACATATTGTCCTAATCCTATCTGTAATATGCTGAAAATGAAGTTTTGTTATTGTTGGCCATTTTGTTTTTTAGAGCAGTCATTTGGCAGGCAAAGAATACCTCACAAAATGCTACAATCCATGGACCCCAAAAATTTAAGTAACAAGGAGAGTCCAAGGAAGGATGCTTGAATCTCACTTGGAAGGGGAAACAAAATAGACATCTGAAGTAGATGGAGCGGGGGAACTGGGTAGAAGATAGGATGCAGAGAGGAATAGAAGTGGGGATTAGGTGTGGGGAGAATAGGGTGGGGAGAGGGCTGGGAGAGAGCAGAAACCAGTTGGGAGGTATCTCTGGGACAGGGGACATTCCCAGGAGTCTATGGGGTGACCCTAGCTGAGACTCTTAGCAGCTGGATATATGGAGCCTGAAGCCACCATCTCCTGTAGCTAGGTGGAACATCCGCTGAGGAGAGGAGGACAACCCACCCATAAAACCTTCAACACAAAATTTGTCCTACCTACAGGAACTGTAGGAATAAAGATAGAGGGAGATTGAAGGAATGGCCAACCAATGATAGGTCCAACTTGAGACCCACCCCATTCGAGAGAGCCAACCCCTGACACTATTAATGATACTCTGCTGTTCTGACAGACAGGAGCTTAGCATAACTGTCTTCTGAGAGGCTTCATACAGCAGCAGTTGGAAACAGATGCAGAGACCCAAAGCCAAACAATAGGCAGGCTCAGGGAATCTTGTGGAAGAGTGGGAGGAAGGATTGAGGGAGCCGGAGAGGTTCAAGGACACCACAAGAATTCCCCCAGAGCAAACTAACCTGGTCCCATGGGGGCTCAGAGAGACTAAACCACCAACCAGAGCATGTGTGGGCTGGACTTAGGCCTCCTACACATTTTTGCATATGTGTAGCTTGTTCATTCTAACAAGCTGTGGGAGCTGTCTTTTACTCTGTTCTCTGCCTGCCTTAGATACCTTTCCCAAAGCTGGGCTGCCTTCTTTGGCCTCAGTGGGAGACAATGCACTTAGTCCTGTGACATATGTCAGTATGTCATAAGTATTTAAGTGTTTTAATATGAAAAATACTGTCTTAGTAAGAGTGGAAGCTGGAAAGAAGGCTTGGGAGCAATGCACAGCAGACTGTAATGTGTTGCTTTGACACCTAGAGCAATTTCTTTTTCAATAGTTGGTACATCAGCACTCAGAGTACAGTTTTTGTTTCTTACATTGTTTTGGTTCTGCTTGGCCATCATTGTCTCTGCCTGATCTTCCATGCCCTTTCCTGACCTTCCCTCCTGATCTCCTCTGCCTCTTCCTGACCTTTCCTGTCTCTACTTGGCCTTCCCTGTCACTGTCTGTCCACCTCTGTCCCTCCTGACCTCCCCTGACTGTGGCTGGTCTTCCCTGTCCCTGCTTGGCCTTCACTGTCTCTACCCACAATCAGCTGTTACTTATCTCCCTCACACTGACCACCAATCACAGATTCCTTGTTTGGACTTTGGTAATTGTGTTATTCTTTTTTATTTAACACAATTTCTTCCCATATTATCTCCTTTGGTGAGGCATACTTTTCCTCTCATAATGCCTGTCTATCTCAAGGCATCCCTGTTTTTCTGTGTACATTTGAATTATCATCTTCAATACTTTATTTCTATGTTCTATCCCTTGTCTTCCTCAAGTACCAGAGCTCCTAAAGGGTAAAAACTGTGCCACATTTACTTTTGTGTCCCTGCCAACATTGTAAGAGATGTAGCCTTTATTTGAGGTACTGAAATGAATTTCAGATTAAGCCAGGAGTGCTCAGAGGGACACTGGGGCAAAGGAAGCAAACATCATCCTACAATCACACGGAGTGGTGCCAATCTGAGGGAAAACTGAGAGGATGCTTCTAAGCCTCTGAGACAAGGCATATCCTGACTCTGCAATTCTTCAGTGATTTCAAGGACAGAGGTCTGGACCATACCAGAATCCCAATTTGAGTCTAAAAAGGCTCCTGGCCTTCTTACAATCAATGATATAACCAGATACTAGGAAGAAAATAAAGGTTGGTCTGGTGTGAATAGTTGGAACATGTGGGGCATGTTGTATGTTGTACAGGGTGAGGTCTGGAGTTCTGTAAAGTTCACTCATGGCAGCCACATGGTGAATTCACTTATGAATGTTGGTGACAGTTGCAGGAGTTAGAATCCCAAGTAAATCTAGGAATTAGATTTCTGTGGAGAACAAAAAGTCACTATAATCCTGATCACTGGAGCCGAGGGCAAGTTTAAGTGTAAGTAGGTGTAGAGAAAAAACCCAAAGTTACAAAACTATAAATGCTCAATGAGACCTATGTTCTTCTCCCTTGTCCTTTAGCAACTACAGGTACCCAGGCTTGGAGACAGTGTTGCCTCCCTGATAGAAGACAAAACTTGATTGCACCCTGGAAAAATCAGAAAAACCTGATAGCAAAGAAAGCAGCAGGCTTTCCCAGTGCTTCAGAAGATGTGAAGTTGGCGCTAGAGGCTTGGCAGTGATGTGAGGCAGTAGGGTTTCCAAGTCATTCATGCACAAGAAACCAGTTTAAAACTCTAAGAGCTCCTTGTAGTCTAAAGTCTTCTGATACTAAGTCTTTCTCACTACACAGTTTTGTGGCATCAAGTGACTATGACCAGGACAAAGAAAATGCAGAATCTAGAATGTTTTCATGTTTTGGGGACCAGAAATGTCTACATTCACAACAAATTCTCAAAAACAGCCAGTTTAAAAGCAGTTCTCTGTGTTCTTGTTTCTGATTTTGAAACAATCCACAGACAAATGCAGCATTTCATTTTGACATGCTTCTCCTTCTGAGTGCTGCACTTTTCCAGTGCCCCTGCAACCCTTCCAGGAAATGCATCAGAAGATAGGTTTGGATGGTCTGCTGGTCTTCTTTGTTGTTCCACGTGTTTTGGATAGTCCCTTTATTTTCATTATGCAGTAAATAAGTTCTTTACACTCATTATTAAACTATTGCCTTCTTCTAAGACAGATGGGGACCAAAATGGATTAAGGGCCACCTTAATCATGAATGGGAGTGGGGATGAGTTTAAGAAAGAAAAATTCAGGAAGTTCAGGACAAGAAGTTGTCTCCTGTTCAAAGCAGATGCTGAGACACATAGCCAAACTTTAGGCAAAGTGCAGGGAATCTTATGAAAGAAGGGGGAGATAGAAAGACATGGAAGAGACAAAAGCTCCACAGGGAGAGAAACAGAACTAAAAAAAAATCTGGGCCTAGGGGTCTTTTCTGAGACTGATACTTGAAGCAAGGACCATGCATAGAGATAACCCAAATCCCTTATTCAGAAGTACCCCATGGCAGCTCAGTCTCCAAGTGGGTTCCCTAGTAAGGGGAACAGGGGACAATTCTGACATGAACTCAGTGGCTGGCTCTTTGATCACCTCCCCCTGTAGGGGTGCAGCCTTACCAGGCCACAGAGGAAGACAATGTAGGCAATCCTCTTGAGATTTGATAGACTAGGGTCAGATGTAAGGGGAGTAGGGATTCCCCTATCAGTGGACTGGTGAATGGGCATGGGAGGAAAAGAGGGAGGAAGGGTAGGATTGGGAGGGGACAAGGAAGGGGACTTGAGCTAGGATACAAGGTGAATAAATTGTAACAATCAAAAAATTGAAAAAGAGAAAGAAAGAAAAACTTTCCCACATGCCAGGTAACAGGAATATAAAAGCTAAATATAATGCTCATGAGTTGGTTTTTTATTGTAAAACATAAGGAAAGTTGCCCAGAAGTGTCATCATCAGCATCTTTCATATCTTTTCTTTGTTCTGTAGATTTAGTGTTTTGACTGTGATGTGACATGATGTGTTTCTTTTCTGGTCTAGTCTATTTGGAGTTCTGTAGGCCTCTTGTATATTTATGGACATCTCTTTCTTTAAGTTGGGAAAATTTTCTTCTATGATTTTCTTGAAAATATTTTCTGGACCTTGGAGCCTGGAGTCTTCTTTTTCATCAATTCCTATTATTCTTAGATTTTGTCTTTTCATAGCATCCTTGATTTCTTGGATATTTTGTGATTGGAACTTTTCTGATTTTACTTTTTCTTTGAGAGAAGTATCCATTTCTGCAAGTGTGTCTTCAGCTCCAGAGATTCTCTCTTCCATCTCTTGCATTCTGTTGGTGATGCTTACTTTTGTGGTTCCTGATCTTTTCTCCAAGTTCTCCAGCTCAAGGGTTTTCTCATTTTGTGTTTTCTTTATTGATTCTAATTCTGTTTTCATGCCTTGCACCATTTCTTTCATGTGTTTGACTTTGGATTCCTGTCTCTCTACCATGGCCTCTATTTCTTTTTTCATTTCCTTTTTATATGCCACTAATTTTTCCTCTACTTGTGTATCTATTTGTTTGGCTATGTTTGCCTGTGTTTCTTTAAGGATATTGTCTATTTCTTCTTTCTTTGCCTCCAATTGACTGGCCATCTCTTTGAAAGACTTGTTCATTTCCTCCTTATGAGCCTCAAATAATTGGGCAAGCATGGTTTTAAAATCATTTTCCTGTGCTTCTGCTGAATTGGAGTATCCATCGATTTTGGGGTTTGCTAGTTAAGTCATGATGTCCTGATTTATGTTGGAAGTATTCTTTCGCCTACCCCTGGCCATTGGCTTATCTGAAACCTTCCCTGTTTGTTTTTGGATTCTGCAGATCAGACTGGTGCTGTCTCTCTCTGGCTTCTGGAGAGTTCTTCAGGAAGCTGAGAACTCTCAGCGTGTGCTGAGGACTAGCTGTACCTGTGGGAGGAAAGTACGCAGGCGCAAACGGGGCAAAATGCAAGCGTGTGTGCGCGCGCGTGTGTGTGTCTGTGTGTGTAAGTGTGCGTGGATGTGTGTCTTGAGGGACAGAGTGATGGCTAATATTGAACCCTTGAGTGTGTGGAGGGGCTCTGCACTGTATATGTCGCAGGCGCTAATGATGATCGCAGCGCAATTTCTGGCATTAACTGCCTTAACTCCTCAATTAGGCCCACAGGGCAGGAACTTCAATGTCCCTAGTGCCCCTCTGTTTCCCAAAGTGGGTATGTGGGTGGGAGGGGGGTTCAATGCCTGGCTTCTGATTTAGAAGGACCCAGGATCTGGGGAACTGCAGATTCTCAAGGGTGCACTCACTTACAGGCAGGTCACTTGGCAGAGATCTTGGTATCCGGGGCTCTCTGCTCTCTGGTTTGGCCCTGCTTCTTTGATGTGCTCTGCCAGTTCTGTGCTGCTGTCACTGCCAGGTTCTGAGGTCTTGCATCAGCATCTTTCTATACAACAAGGAGTATGCCCAGCAAATCAAATGGAGAACATACTGCCAGTTGATACTAGTTAACCGGTATTTAAATTCTTGCTTCTAGGTGGTATAGTTCACACCTAACTCTGGTAGTAGGGAAGGAGAAATCCTTTAACTACATTATTACTTAATCAGCCCCTCCCCTTTAATTACAAATTTAGTGCTGATCAGTGGGGCCTGCTGATTTGGTAGCTACTGTTAAAAGCAGGAAAACAGCTTTGCCCAGCTCAGTAATGCAGCTAATGTGCATGGATATTACTGTGTTCTTGCAGAACTGATTTAAAATGAAAGGTAGAAGAACATATACATAAATTACTTCACTGCCTTGGCTATCTCTGAGCTGATTAGGTCTGTTTTATATGCCAAGCCACTCTTGCAAGCTGCTGTGCTGTATATGTGCAGGAGTAAATGTTTCTGCAGCATGCCCACCGTCTGATATCCTCAATGCAGTGGAAAAGCTTCATCTCTGAAAACCCAGTATTGGTATCCTGCAAGGTAAAACTGCCAGAATGGTAGATTGAAAGGATTTCATTTTCCTAGGCTCAAGATATGCATTCCACACACCCAGGACAGACATGGTCCTGAAGGAGAACTTCCTGTCTGGCTTCATGACAAGTTTGATCCATGAGACCATTAATGTGCAAGGACAGAATTGACAGTTGCAAATTTTCCTCTGCTTTTCTTCACAAGCCCACACCAAATAAATGTTAAATAAACAGATAAATATTTTTTTTCGAAAATTTAAAGGCAACCTCCCCTAGCAAGGCCTCAGTATCCCTCTGGCATCCTCTTGGGATGGACATTTAAAAAGGCATAGTCTCATACCGGCAGGCTTCATAACAAGTCCCATGAGCTTGTGTACTAGATAAACTTATGTTAACTTTGCACAGGCTAGAGTTATCTGAGAGGAACCTTGGCTGAAAAAAAAATGTTTCCATTGGATTGGGCTATGGCAAGTCTTAGAGCATTTTCTTATTTAGTGATTGATTATTTAGGGATGAGTTGTGCTACCCCTGAGCTGGTGGTCCTGGATTCTGTAAGAAAGTAGGCTGAGCAAGCTATGACAAGCAAGCCAGCAAGCAGCACACCTTCATTGCATCTGTCTCAGCTCCTGTCTCTAGGTTATTGCACTGCTTGAGTTCCTGCTGTAACTGATAAACTGTAATATGGAACTATGAGTGAAAAAAAAAACAAACCCTTTCCTCCTCAAGTCACTCTCACTCATGTTGTTTCACCACAGCAATAAAAATCCTCACTAGGGCAGATTGCTATTCTCTAAAGACAGGGCAATTGGCTCAAGGTGTGCTGCAAAGGTGAAGGAGCCTGCCATACTCCATTGAAGCAATTTCATCTGTTTCTCTTTAAAACTGCTAATATGGCTTTTCCTTAGCTGCCACCAAACAGTTCCATTCTTCCTTCCAGTGCTTCTCCAATATCCTCCAAGAAAGCTATGCTTCATTGTGGGTGTGATATGAGGTTTCTGGAACCAGACACCTCTTTGGTGTAAAAGTTAGGCAAAGTTTAATAGTGCTGGAAATTAAGACTGAAATATGGATTTTTTTTTCTATACATGGCAACTAAGTCACAGCAAGAGTTGTTCTGAAGAAAGAAAGGGATTGGGAGATAAGCAATCTTAAACTAATTTTGTGAAAAACAACTTGAAATGTTTCAAATAGATAATGGTTGGATTGGCAGGAAATGGTTTGAATGGCAGGAAACAGCAGCAAGAGAGAATGTTTTGGCTGATGGAGTTGGCCAACATCCTGGTTATAGAGCTGGATGCTTGTGACTATACATGGGTTAAAACCCATAGGAACATATATTTCAAACAGTCAGCTATACAGTATGTGAATTCTAAAACATAATTAGAAAAAGTTAGTATTTAATCCACATGCTCACTAGTCTGTAGTTTTGTGTGCTCTAAGTTTTCATCCCCAACCAGGATGAGAGATGCCAGCCTGAAAATTCCAAGTTGGGCATCTTCCTTCTCTGCTTCTAAGCAGTGTTGAGTTCACAGAAACCAAGAACAGCTTTTTCATCTCACCAAACACATCTCCTAAGATCTACAAAGCTTTGCTAATCTTTAATCTACACAAGCAAGTTTTTCCACATTCTAGGAAACACTGCTCCTGCCCAGAGTGAGGACTGGATGTGAGGGGAATAGTTGAGAGAATTCAGTGATTCAGACACAGTAAGCAGCACAGTGAGATTTTGCTTAAGGACCTTCCTGGGAAGAAGAATCTGCACATAAAATGAGTCATTGTAAAGGTTCCCATTGCTAACATGAAAGCAAGAGCCAGGGATGGCTCTCATTTCTTTCTTGTTATGTATAAAAAGGTCCAGAAGGGTGTTTTAATTACCTTCTCAAACATTCATGCTTACTAGCTCCCATGATGTCAATTTAGTCCTAAATAGATTTAGTGCATTTATGAGCAAGGTGGGTTACCATTTTCCAGACCAGACTGCATTTTTTTTTCTTGGAACTCTGAAAATTCTATTTGCTGAAATAAAAATTTTATCCTCACTCTCAGCTCCATAAAGATAGGAAAAAAAGAGGAAAATCAACTTCAGGGTTTGATATATCCCCTTTCCAGAGGCAAGACTTAGACTGTGGTTCTGTGCTTCTTCTCATGCAGTAGACACATTGATGAGGGTAGAAGTGGCAGGTGTTGTGCTCTAAAGGACGTTTCTAAACACTTCTGAGCAGGAGGAAAAGTGAAGTGGCCCACCCTTGCAGCCTGTCCTGCCCTTCCCATACCTTAGTTCTTTTGCTTCTCTATTCTCTTGCCTTTTCTATTTCATCATTTTACCCTTTTATCTCGAAACTGCTACTGCTATTTGCAGAAAAATCCAACCCATTTTGTCCATCAATATTTAGGAGACAACTCTATGGAAGAATGTCTTTGTTATCCAGCATAGACTCTGCATATGTGGACTCTACATCTGTGGGTCCCAGCAATTGCAGACTGAGATATTTAAGATGTTACCTGTACTAAACACAAGCAGCGTCTCCCCTTGTCAGGCATCTGAAGAACATGCACTGTTTTTTCTTGTCATTAAGCATTTCTACAGTATTGGCATTGGAAACAGCATTGCAAGCCATTTCCAGGTGGTTCGTGTTGTCTTAGTTTTTTAATTACTGTGGTAAAAACACCATGACCAAGGCAACATATAAAAGAAAGCATTTAATTGAGGTTATGGTTTCAGAGGATTAGAGTCCACAATGGCAGTGAAAAGACATGGCAGCAGGAATATCTGAGAGCTTTCATCTTATTCCATAAGCAGGAGGCAGGGAGAACACTTTGCGAACTGCACAGATCTTTTGAGACCTTAAAGCCCACCCCCAATGTCACACCTCCGTCAACAATGCCAGGCCTCCCAATCCTTCCCAAGCAGTTAACATAAACTGGGAATAAGGTATTTAAACATATATACCTATTGGGGCCATTCTCATTCAAACCACCAGCTGGCTCCACAGTCTTATGGCCATACCATAATCCAAAATGCATTTAGTCCAACTTCAAAAGTCTTCATATGCTTTCAGCTTCAACTCTGTTTAAAAGTCAAAAGTTCAAAGTATCTTCTGAGACTCCAAGAATTTCCTTAGTTGCAAACCGATGCTAAATCAAAGCACAAGTAATATATTTCAAAAGTATGATGGCAGAGAATACAAATTAACACTCTAAAAGGAAGGAAAAAGGTATAGTGTTGAACTACTGGATGGAATATGCCACCTCTAACATCCCGGGTTTTCAAACAAAACCAAGGCTTCACTTTCACAACTTCACAAAATGGCTTCTCTGGCACCTCTTTGCAGGAAATCCCCTGCTATGTGTCTAGCTTCAATGGCTCTTTCTTTATAAGCATGGAGGAAGATTTCATGACCCTTTTACTCATATATCCTTCTTGAACTTTCTGTCATGAGATAGCCATTGTTGAAATAATTATAGAGGACAATGCAGCCACTTTTGATGTGAACTGATAGACTAAGATCAGAAAGGAGAGGAGAACCTCCCCTATCAGTGGACTTGGGGAGGGGCATGCATGCAGAAAGGGGAGGGAGGGTGGGATCGGGAGGGGAGGAGGGAGGGGCTTATGGGGGATACAAAATGAATAAAGTGTAATTAATAAAATAAAATAAAAAAGAAATAATTAGATCACAGCCTGTAAGCTATTTTAATAAATCCCACATATATTCATATGCAAATGTATATATGAATATATTAATTCTATAAGTTTTATTTCTCTAGAGAACCTTGATTAATACGCCATTCCCATTTTTTCTTACAATTACTCACTGAAGACTACATGTTATTTGTCTCATAGAGTGTCTTACAGTCTATGTTTTGCTGTTTAGGGTCATTTAACACATTCCTCTGTTCTCCATGCTTTATGTAAATAGTAGATAGGTATATAGGTTGGATAAGACTCACAGCTGAATTCATTCATGCCAAAGTTTTGTGATGTCAGTCACCATTTATGACCTTACACTGACAATATGTGATCTTCTAAATATTAATTTATTATTTATTGTTTTCTTGTCACTGTGGAAAAAAACTCAAGAAGACGTTTATTCTGGCTTAGAGACCTAGGGGACACAGTTCATCATGGCAGGAGGGTACATTGGCAGAAGCAGTAGGCAACTGGTCATACTGCATCTACAGCCAGGAAGTAAGCACAGAGCAATACATTTCTTTGCCCAGCTCTCTTTCTAATTTCTATTTATTCCAAGACTTAACTTCAAGATCCTAGTTTCTGTATTTACTATAGGTCTTTCTACCTCAATTAATCTAATACTTTTAAAAAAAATCCCAAGAGATGTGTTGTGGTGGTTTTATTTAGTTTTTTATGAATTACAATTTATTTACTTTGTATCCCAGTTGTAGCCCCCTCCCTCATCCCCTCCCAATCCCACCATTCCTCCCTTTTCTGTACCCATGACCCTACCGAGTCGACTACTACTGGAGTTCCTCCTTCCTTTCCATCTGACCCTAGCTTATCAGGTTTCATCAGGACTGCTGCATTCTGTGGCTTGGTAAGGCTGCTCCCCCTTCAGGGGAAGGTGATCAAAGAGCCAGTCATTGAGTTCATGTCATAGACAGTCCCTGTTCCTATTATAGGGAACCCACTTGGAGACTGAACTGCCATGGGCTACATCTGTGCAGGGGGTCTAGGTTATCTCCATTCATGGTCTTTGGTTAGAGTATCAGTCTCAGGAAAGACCCCTGGGCCCAGATATTTTGGTTCTGTTGCTCTCTTTGTGGAGCTCCTGTCCCCTCTAGATCTTTCCTCTCCCCCTTCTTTCATAAGATTCCCTGCACTCTGCCCAAAGTTTGGCTATGAGTCTCAGCATCTGCTTTGATATCCTGCTGGGTAGAGTCTTTCAGAGGCCCTCTGCGGTAGGCTCTTGTCCTGTTTCTTGTGTTCTCCCTTTTCCGATGTCTAACCTGGTCACCTTCCTGAATGAGGATTGAGCATCTTACCCAGGATCCTCCTTCTTGATTAGCTTCTTTAGGTATACAAATTTTAGTATGTTTATCCTATATAATACGGCTAATATCCACTTATAAGTGAGTATATACCATGTGTGTCTTTCTGCCTCGGAGGTACCTCACTCAGGATGATCTTTTCTAGTTACCACCATTTGCTTGCAAATTTCATGATTTCCTTGTTTTTAATTGTTGAGTAGTATTCCATTGTGTAAATGTACCACAATTTCTGTATCCATTCAATTGAGGGACATCTGGGTTGTTTCCAGATTTTAACTATTACAAATAAAGCTGCTATGAACATGGTTGAGCAAATGTCCTTGTTGTATGGTGGAACATCTTTTGGGTATATGCCCAGGAGTGGTAGAGCTGGGTCTTGAGATATAACTATTCATAATTGTCTGAGAAAGTGCCAAATTGATTTCCAAAGTCAATGCATATGTTTACATTCCCCCCAGCAATGGAGGAGAGTTCCCCTTTCACCACATCCTCTCCAGCATGTGCTGTCACTTGAGTTTTTGATCTTAGCCATTCTGATGGGTGTAAGGTGAAATCTTATGGTCATTTTGATTTGCATTTTCCTGATGAAAAGGGACGTCGAGTATTTCTTTAAATATTTCTCTGCTATTTGATATTCCTCTATTGAGAGTTCTCTGTTTAGCTCTGTACTCCATGTTTTAATTGGATTACTTGATTTGTTGCTTTTTTAATTTCTTGAGTTCTTTATATATACTGGATATTAGCCTTCTGTCAGATATAGGGTTGGTGAAGATATTTTCCCAGTCTGTAGGCTGTCATTTTGTTCTGATGACAGTGTCCTTTGCTTTACAGGAGCTTTTCAGTTTCATGAGGTTCCATTTATTGATTGTTGATCTTAGAGCCTGTGCTTTGGTGTTCTGTTCAGGAAGTCATCTCCTGTGCCAATAAAGTCAAGTCTCTTCCCAACTTTCTCTTTTAACAGGTTTTAGGTTAAGGTCTTTGATCCACTTAGACTTTTGTTTTGTGAACTCATTGGCACAGGAGACAGCACAGGATCCTTTGCAGCTTTTAATATTATTCTTTCTTTGTTCTGTACATTTATTGTTTTGATTATTATGTGGTGGGAGGATTTTTTCTGTATGAATTTATTTGGTGTTCTGTAAGCTCCTGGGGTATAGTCATCTCTTTCTTTAGATCAGGGGAATTTTCTTCTCTCACTTTGTTAAAAATATTTTATTGACCTTTGAATAGGAAATCTCCTTCTTCTACTATTATTCTTTTTTTTTTCATCAATTACACTTTATTCATTCTGCATCCCCCCATAAGTCCCTCCCTCCTCCCCTCCCAGTCCCACCCTCCCTCCTCCCTCTGCTGGCATGCCACTCCTCAAGTCCACTAATAGGGGAGGTTCTCCTCTCCTTTCTGATCTTAGTCTGTCAGTTCACATCAAAAGTGGCTGCATTGTCCTCTACTATGGCCTGGTAAGGCTGCTCCCCCCCAGAGGGAGGTGATCAAAGAGCAGGCCAATCAGATTATGTCAGAGGCAGTCCCTCTTCCCTTTACTATGTAACCCAATTGGACTCTGAACTGCCCTGGGCTACATCTGTGCAGGGGTTCTGGGTTATTTCCATGAATAGTCCTTGGTTGGAGTATGAGTCTCTGGGAAGTTCCCTGTGTTCAAATTTTCTTGTTCTGTTGCTCTCCTTGTGGAGACCCTGTCCTCTCCAGCTCTTACTATTTCCCAGTTCTTACCTAAAATTCCGTTCACCTGCCCAACAGTTGCCCATCCGGCTCAGCATCTGCTTTGATAGTCTGAAGGGCAGAGGCTTTCAGAGGCCCTCTGTGGCAGGTTCCTAGGTTGTTTCCTGTTTTCTTCTTCTTCTGATGTCCATCCTCTTTGCCTTTCCGGATGGGGATTGGACATTTTATTTAGGGTCCTCTCTCTTGCTTAGTTTCTTTAGATGCACAGGTTTTAGTGGGTTTGTCCTATGTTGTATGTCTATATGAGTGAGTATATACCATGTGTGTCTTTTTGCTTCTGGGACAACTCACTCAGGATGATCCTTTCCAGATCCCACCATTTACCTGCAAATTTCATGATTTCCTTATTTTTCATTGCTGAGTAATATTCCATTGTGTAGATGTACCACAATTTCTGCATCCATTCTTCAGTTGAGGGGCATCTGGGTTGTTTCTAGCTTCTGGCTATTACAAATAAAGCTGCTACAAACATGGTTGAGCAAATGTCTTTTTTGTGTACTTAAGCCTCTTTTGGATATATGCCCAGGAGTGGTATGGCTGGATCTTGAGGAAGCGCTATTCCTAGTTGTCTGAGAAAGCACCAGATTGATTTCCAGAGTGGTTGTACAAGTTTACATTCCCACCAGCAGTGGAGAAGGGTTCCCCTTTCTCCACAACCTCTCCAGCATGTGTTGTCACTTGAGTTTTTGATCTTGGCCATTCTCATGGGTTTAAGGTGAAATCTCAGGGTTGTTTTGATTTGCATTTCCCTAATGGCTAGTGAGGTTGAGCATTTCTTTAAGTGCTTCTCTGCCATTCGGTATTCCTCTACAGAGAATTCTCTCTTTAGCTCTGTTCCCCATTTTTTAAGTGGATTATTTGGTTTGCTGCTTTTCAGCTTCTTTAGCTCTTTATATATACTGGATATGAGTCCTCTGTCAGATAAAGGGTTGGTGAAGATTCTTTCCCAATCTGTAGGTGGTCGCTTTGTTTGATGACGGTGTCCTTTGCTTTACAGAAGCTTTTCAGTTTCATGAGGTCCCATTTATTGGTTGTTGCTCTTAGAGCCTGTGCTGTTGGTGTTCTGTTCAGGAAGTTTTCCCCTGTACCAATGAGTTCTAGGGTATTTCCCACTTTTTTTTCAAGCCGATTTAATGTATCTGGTTTTATGTTGAGGTCTTTGATCCACTTGGACTTCAGTTTTGTGCAGGGTGACAAGTATGGATCTATTTTCATTTTTCTACATGTAGACATCCAGTTAGACCAGCACCATTTGTTGAAGATGCTATCTTTTTTCCATTGTATGGTTTTGGCGTCTTTGTCAAAGATCAGGTATCCATAAGTGTGTGGGTTTATTTCTGGGTCCTCTGTTCGGTTCCATTGATCCACCATTCTGTTTCTATGCCAGTACCATGCAGTTTTTAAAACTGTTGCTCTATAGTACAACTTAAGATGAGGGATGGAGATACCTCCGGAAGATCTTTTATTGTAGAGGATTGTTTTAGCAATTCTGGGTTTCTTGTTATTCCATATGAAGTTGAGAATTTTTTTTTCCAGGTCTGTAAAGAATTGTGTTGGTAATTTGATGGGCATTGCATTGAATCTGTAGATTGCTTTTGGTAAGATGGCCATTTTTACTATGTTAATTCTACCAAGCCATGAGCATGGGAGATCTTTCCATCTTCTCATATCTTCTTCTAATTCTTTCTTCAGAGATTTGAAGTTTTTTCCATACAAGTCTTTGACTTCCTTGGTTAGGGTTACTCCGAGGTACCTTATGTCATTTGTGGCTATTGTGAAGGGTGTTGTTTCCTTAATTTCTTTCTCAGCCCTTTTGTCTTTTGTATACAGGAGGGCTACTGATTTTTTTGAGTTAATTTTGTATCCTGCCACTTTGCTGAAGGTGTTTATCAGCTGTAGGAGTTCCCTGGTAGAGTTTTTGGGGTCACTCAGGTATACTATCATATCATCTGCGAATAGTGATAATTTGACTTCTTCCTTTCCAATTTGTATCCCCTTGATCTCCTTCAACTGTCTTATTGCTCTAGCAAGGACTTCCAGCACTATGTTGAAGAGATATGGAGAGAGTGGGCAGCCTTGTCTTGTCCCTGATTTCAGTGGGATTGCTTTAAGTTTCTCTCCGTTCAGTTTGATGTTGGCTATAGGCTTGCTGTATATCGCCTTTACTATGTTTAGATATGTGCCTTGTATCCCTGATCTCTCCAATACTTTGAACATGAATGGATGTTGGATTTTGTCAAAGGCTTTTTCAGCATCTAGGGAGATTATCATGTGGTTTTTTTCTTTCAGTTTGTTAATATGGTGGATCACATTGATGGATTTCCGTATATTGAACCACCCCTGCATACCTGGGATGAAGCCTACTTGGTCATAGTGGATAATATCTTTGATGTGTTCTTGGATTCGGTTTGCAAGTATTTTATTAAGTATTTTTGCATCAATGTTCATAAGGGAGATTGGCCTGAAATTCTATTTCTTTGTTGAGTCTTTGTGAGGTTTAGGTACCAAGGTGACTGTGGCTTCATAGAATGAATTTGGTAATATTCCTTCTGTTTCTATTTTGTGGAATAGTTTGAAGAGAATTGGTGTTAGCTCTTCTTTGAAGGTCTGGTAGAATTCTGCGCTGAAGCCATCTGGTCCTGGGCTTTTTTTGGATGGGAGACTTTTGATGACCGCTTCTATTTCTTTGGGGGATATAGGTCTATTTAGTTGATTTACCTGGTCCTGGTTCAGCTTTGGTAAGTCAAATCGATCAAGAAAATTGTCCATTTCATTTAGATTTTCAAATTTTGTGGCATATAGACTTTTGAAGTAAGTCCTAATGATTGTTTGGATTTCCTCAGTGTCTGTAGTTATATCCCCCTTTTCATTTCTGATTTTGTTGATTTGGGTGGTGTCTCTCTGCCTTTTAGTTAGCCTGGCTAAGGGTTTGTCGATCTTGTTGATTTTCTCAAAGAACCAGCTCTTGGTTTCATTGATTCTTTGAATTGTTTTATTTGTTTCCAATTGATTGACTTCAGCCCTGAGTTTGATTATTTCCAGCTGTCTACTCCTTCTTGGTGTGTCTGCTTCTTCTTTTTCTAGGGTTTTTAAGTGAGCCATTAGGGTGTTTGAATGAGCTGTCTCGAATTTCTTCTTGAAGGCACTTAGTGCTATGAACTTTCCTCTTAGTACTGCTTTCATTGTGTCCCACAAGTTCAGGTATGTTGTGTCTTAATTTTCATTGATTTCTAGAAAGACTTTAATTTCTTTCTTTATTTCTTCCCTGACCCAGCTGTCATTTAGTAACAAGTTGTTCAGTTTCCATGTGTGTGTAGGCTTTTTGTTATTTCTGTTATTGTTGAGGTCCATCTTTATTCCATGGTGATCAGACAAGATACAAGGGATTATTTCAATCTTCTTGTATCTGTTGAGGCTTGCTTTGTGACCAACTATGTGGTCTATTTTGGAGAAGGTTCCATGAGGTGCTGAGAAGAAGGTAAATTCTTTTGTGTTTGGGTGTAAAGTTCTGTAAATGTCTGTTAGGTCCATTTGATTCATGACCTCTGTCAGAGACATTGTTTCTTTGTTTAATTTCTGTTTGGTTGACCTGTCCTTTGTTGAGAGTGGGGTGCTGAAGTCTCCCACTATTAATGTGTGTGGATCTATATGTGCTTTAAATTTTATCAATGTTTCTTTCACAAATGTGGGTGCCCTTGTATTTGGGGCATAGATGTTCAGGATTGTGATGTCTTCCTGGTGGAATTTTCCCTTAATGAGATGGGGAGTCCTTCCCCATCTCTTTTGATTAATTTTGGTTGAAAGTCTATTTTATCAGATATTAGAATGGCTACTCCTGCTTGCTTCTTGGGTCCATTTGCTTGGAAAGTCGTCTTCCAACCCTTTACCCTCAGGTAATGTCTATCTTTGTGTCTTAGGTGTGTTTCTTGTATGCAACAGATTGCTGGGTTTTGTTTATGTATCCATTCTGTTAATCTGTGTCTTTTTATTGGAGAGTTGAGTCCATTGATGTTGAGAGAGATTAATGACCAGTGGCTTTAAGATCTCTTGATTTTGATGTTGGCTGTGGTCATCAGGTTGTGTGCTTGGTTGCTTTTTTTTTTAGTGAAGTGAGGTTATTTATTTCCTGTGTTTTCTTGAATGTAGCTAGTTTTCTTGGGTTGTATTTTCCCTTCCAGTGTCTTCTGTAATGTTGGATTTGTTTGTAGGTATTGTTGAAATTTGTTTTTGTCATTGAATATCTTGTTTTCTCCATCTATGAGGACTGAGAGTTTTGCTGGGTATAGTAGCCTGGGCTGACATCTATGTTCTCTTAGGGTCTGCATGATATCCGTCCAGGCCCTTCTGGCTTTCATAGTCTCTGTTGAAAAGTCAGGTGTGATTCTAATGGGTTTGCCATTATATGTTACTTGGCCTTTTTCCCTTGCAGCTTTTAGTATTTTTTCTTTGTTCTGTATACTTACTGTTTTGATTATTATGTGGGGGAGGATTTTCTTTTCTGGTCAAATTTGTTGGGTGTTCTGTAGGCTTCATGTATTCTAATTGGCCTCTCCTTTAGCTTGGGGAAATTTTCTTCAATGATTTTGTTGAAAATATTTTCTGGGCCTTGAAGAAGGGAGTCTTCTTTTTCCTCTATACCTATTATTCTTAGGTTTTGTCTTTTCATATTGTCTTGCATTTCTTGGACGGTCTGTGTCAGGAATTTTTCGGATTTAACATTTTCTTTGACAGATACATCGATTTCTTCCATTGTATCTTCTACACCTGAGATTCTTTCTTCCATCTCTTGTAGTCTGTTGGTTATGCTTACCTCTGTAGTTCCTGTTTTCTTCCCTAGATTCTTCCTTTCCATTATTTCTTCCATTTGTGTTTTCTTTAATTTTTCCAATTCTATCTTCAGGTCTTGAGTTGTTTTGTTTACTTCCTTCACCTGTCTGATTGTACTTTCCTGTTTTTCTTTTAGTTCCTTCAACTCTGTTTCTATCATTTCATTCAGTGTTTTAAGCATTTCCTTTCTAAAGGCCATAAACTGTTTGGCTGCAGCTCCCTCTATTTCTTTACGGATGGCAATATTCTGTTTGAGTTTATCTTCCTCTATGTCTTTATGAATCTTATTTGTTTCCTCTGTTATCATCTTCATGAGCATACTTGTTAGGTCATCTTCTTGGATTTCAGTTATGGTGGGGTGTCCAGGGCTACTTGCCCCTGGGTAACTGGGTTCTGGAGATGCCATATTGCTCTGTCTTTTGTTGCTTGAGCTTTTACACTGGCCTCTACCCATTGTGTTATCTTAGGTGTTTAGGGTTATTTTCTGGTGGTTCCTTGGGATCCTGTGGTGGAGAGAATCCCCTTTGCAGAAAGCTGGTTTTTCCTGAAGGATGTCTTCTCAGCTTTTTGGGTATAGTCCCTGGATGGCTGGTGTTTTTTTCAGGAGTTGCTCACCTCAGGGATATAGACCTGAGTGGCAACTGTGGTCTTTGTTAGTCGAGAGGGTTCTCCTCTCACCCAGGGAAGTCCTGAGGGCAGCTGCCCTGTTTCTGGGTTTCTTGTTGCAAATTTAATGATCAGCTGCTGTGACCCAGTTGGACATCAGGCGCGCCTAAACTGTTTGTGCTTGTGTCTGGAGCACAGCTGAGTGCTGGCGCCTCGGCCCCACTAGACTGCTAGACTTTTTCTAGGGAAGGATTGGGTGATTTAGATCAGTACAGTTTCCTTCCTTCCCCGTGGATTCTCTGGAGACACGGACTCCTAGTGTCTTTTTTTGAGCTGGTGCACACTGCTCAGTGTCCGCCAGCTGGCTGGCCGCAGAAATTGCCTGTGCCTGGAGCACAGCTGTGTGATGGCGGCTCAGTCTCTGCCAGCTGTCTGGTGCGCAGAAACTGCCTGTGTCTGCCTTTGCGGCTTTTGGGAACCTGAGTGGCTCCCTAAGCTGGGTAATTTTCCGGGGACCTTTTCAGGTTGGGGGTGAGCTGAGTCCTCTGAGATCAGACCCGCCGTTTCTATCTCCAGCGGCGAATCAGGCGCGCAGGCAGGCAGGGCTCTGTGCAGGAACCTGGGTTCCCGGCTCTGGCTCCGGGCTGGCTCCTGGGGTGCCTGTGGAACCCGCCCGAGTCTTTTCCAGGGGATGTCTGGGTGACCTAAGGCCGGTCCCAATCGTTTCCTGTACCCTGGGGTTATCTCTCGACTGAAAATTCCAGTCTCTGATAGTGTGGTGCCCAGGGTTCAGTCTGGGACCATGACCAGAGACACTGGCTTGTGGCTCTGGGTTGGGGCTGGGGCTGGCAGCCGGCAGCCAAGCGTCTGGAGGAACCGGGATCTCTTCCGCGGTTTAGCCCGGGTGAGTTAAAAGCTGATTGAATCCACCACCGTGGGGTATCTTCTCACCTGGGAAACACAATGACTGTGTTTTATGGCTGAGAGTTCTGATTGCTAGTCACTGTGCTGATCCTGCTGTGCTGCTGCTCAGAATGAGAGTCCTCCCGGCTCCGCCATCTTGCCCCTCCTCCCCTACTATTATTCTTAGGTTTGATCTTTTCATAGTTTCCCAGATTTCCTGGATATCAGATACATTTTAGATTTAATATTTTCTTTGACTATGTTTCAAGTACTTCTATTTTATTTTCTAAGCTGATTCTCTTTTCATCTTTTGTTTTCTGTTGTTGATGCTTATGACTCTAGTTCCTGTTCTCTCACCTAGGTTTTCCATCTCCAGGATTCCCTCTGTGATTTCTTTTCTGTATTTCCTTCCTTCCTTCCTTCCTTCCTTCCTTCCTTCCTTCCTTCCTTCCTTCCTTCCTCACTTTCTTTCTGTCTTTCTGTCTTTCTTCTGTTTGGTGGTGGGGGGCAATGTTTCTCTGTATTGCCTTGGATGTCCTGGACTTTCTAAGTAGACTAGGCTGGCCTCAAACTCACAGAGATCTACCTGTCCCTGCCTCCCCGAGGGTTGTGTTTTCTTTTCTTTTTTTTTTTAATTTTATTTTTCTCATTAGTTACATTTTGTTAATTCTGTATCCCAGCTGTATCCCTCATTTTCTACCCAATCCCACCCTCCCGCCCTCATCTACTCCTTGCCCCTTTCCAAGTCCACTGATAGGGGAGGACCTCCTCCCCTTTCATATGACTCCGTTTTGTCAGGTATTTTCAGGACTGGCTGCAAAGTCCTCCTTTGTGGCCTAACAGGACTGCTCCTCCCTTGGGAGATGGGGAGGTCAAAGAGCCAGTCATTGAGTTCCTGTTAGAAATAGTCCTTGTTCCCCTTACTGTGGGGAAACCAATTGATTACTGAGCTATCACCAGTCAATCTGTAGGCAGTCGCTTTGTTTTGATGACAGTGTCCTTTGCTTTACAAAAGCTTTTCAGTTTCATGAGGTCCCATTTATTGATTGTTGCTCTTAAAGCCTCTGCTGTTGGTGTTCTGTTCAGGAAGTTGTCTTCTGTGCCAATGAGTTCTAGGCTGTTCCCCACTTTTTCTTCTAACAGATTTAGCGTATCTGGTTTTATGTTGAGGTCTTTGATCCACTTAGACTTTAGTTTTGTGCAGGGTGATAAATGTGGATCTATTTTCATTTTTCTGCATGTAGACATCCAATTAGACCAGCACCATCTGTTGAAGATGCTATCTTTTTTCCATTGAATGGTTTTGGCTGCTTTGTCGAAAACTGAGTATTCATAGGTACATGGGTATATTTCTGGGTCTTCTATTTGGTTCCATTGATCCTCCTTTCTATTTCTATGCCAATACCATGCCGTTTTTATTACTATTGGTCTGTAGTACAGCTTGACATCAGGGATGGAGATACCTCCAGATGATCTGTTGTTGTACGGGGTTGTTTTGGAGATTCTGGGTTTTTTTGTTTCTCCATATAAAGCTGAGAACCATTTTTTCAAGGTCTGAAAAGAATTGAGTTGGTATTTTGATGGGAATTGCATTGAATCTGTAGATTGCTTTTGACAGGATGACCATTTTCACAATGTTTATCCTACCAATCCATGAGCACGGGAGATCTTTCCATCTTCTGATATCTTCTTCTAATTTTTTCTTCAGAGACTTGAAGTTTTTCTCAAACAGGTCTTTCACTTGTTTGGTTAATGTCACCCCAAGGTACTTTATGTTATTAGTGGCTATTGTGAAGGGTGTTGTTTCCCTAATTTCTTTATCAGCCCTTTTGTCTTTTGTGTACAGGAGGGCTTCTGATTTTTTTTGAGTTGATTTTGTATCCTGCCACTTTGCTGAAGGTATTTATCACCTGAAGGAGTTCTCTGGTTGAATTTTTGGGGTCACTCATGTATACTATCATATCATCTGCCAATAGTGACACTTTGACCTCTTCCTTTCCAATCTTTATCCCCTTGATCTCCTTTAGTTGTCTTATTGTTCTGGCTAGGACTTCAAGTACTATGTTGAAGAGATATGGAGAGAGTGGGCAGCCTTGTGTTGTCCCTGATTTCAGTGGGATTGATTTAAGTTTCTCTCCATTGAGTTTGATGTTGGCTGTTGGCTTGCTGTATATTGCCTTTACTATGTTTAAGTATGTGCCTTGTATCCCTGATCTCTCCGAGACTTTAAACATGAATGGGTGTTGGACTTTGTCAAATGCTTTTTCGGCATCCAAGGAGATGATCATGTGGTTTTTCTCCTTCAGTTTGTTTATGTGTTGGATTACATTGCTGGATTTCCGTATGTTGAACCACCCTTGCATGCCTGGGATGAAGCTTACTTTTTTTTTTTCTTTTTGTTCTTCTCAATGCAGTTTATTCAGGAACCTTGAACAATCTTCTGACCCTGGGGAAAGCCAGCCCACAGCTTAAAATAGCCTCTGGGTAGCCAACCCCAGCGTGTCTCGTGGGCAGTGCAGATAGGTCCACATACACGAAAGCAAGCCAGATCCTCAGCCTTAGCCAAATATGGAGTTGTTTGTGACAGAGAGCACTCACCATTGGGAAGGTGGAAGGCGGAAACCAGCTCCTTCTTTAAGGCGCGGCATTACGCAGCTCTCTACAGTTCCCCCTTTTTGTTTAGACACATCAGGCAAGAGTAGAGGTCTGATCTCTGATATTAGAAATAAATTGGGACTTTGTACCTATGTTCATTTAGGTGTGATCCACCCAAAGAGCATCAGACCCGTCCAATATTTTTTTCTCAGAGGCGGAACCTGGGGCATCAACCCGCATGCAATCAGACATGCTCTTCTCTGGGTCCAAAGCAGCTGACCCTGAGTGCAGTGCTTAGCCTCGCATCCTGAGCTTAACATTTTAGCTTTTTATGGTAGCCAACCATGCTTGGGGAGACTGTCCTGCTTCAATGGCTGTAAAGGCCTAAATGATCATGGCTGCATTACACTGTTGTGAGACTCTAATCTTGCATATACACCACAGGCAAACCAAGGAGACCAACACCAGAAGGCGTGCTAACGCTCCCATGCCCGCCCATTCCTTCAGATGATTCATGGCTGCAGCAATCCATGATGATAATCCTGTGGCTAGTCCTGCATCCACTCTGGTAGAATTTGCCGTAACAATGGCCACTCTCAGCTGCTCCATCATAGTATCGAATTCTTCAGTCCAATTACCTAAAATATAGCTAGACTATTGTTTAGACAGATTTGCAGCACGGGAAAAATTCTCATATTGTATGCTAGTGACACAAAGTCCAGCATACTTCCATTGACAGCCAAGTTGAGCAATTTGCCATAGGGTATCAATTTGCTCCTGCACGAGGTCAGTCCTCTGATTGAACACCATCAAGTCTCCTTTTAGTTGAGCATTAATTCCTTTTTGTACATCTAAAGCAGGACATCTCTTTCTTTAGGTTGGGAAAATTTTCTTCTATGATTTTCTTGAAAATATTTTCTGGACCTTGGAGCCTGGACTCTTCTTCTTCAATTCCTATTATTCTTAGATTTTGCCTTTTCATAGCGTCCTTGAGTTCTTGGATGGTTTGTGTTTGGGATTTTTCTGATTTTATTTTTGCTTTGAGAGAAGTATCAATTTCTGTGAGTGTATCTTCAGCACCCGAGATTCTCTCTTCCATCTCTTGTATTCTATTAGTGATGCTTACCTTTGTGATTCCTTCTCTTTTCTCTAAGTTCTTCAGTTCCAGGGTTTTCTCGGTTTGTGTTTTCTTTATTGATTCTAATTCTGTTTTTATGTCTTGCAACATTTCCTTCATCTGTTTGAGTGTGGATTCCTGTGTCTCCAAGATGGTCTCTATTTTTTTGTTTGTTTCCTCTCTTAGTGCCTCTGCTTTTGTCTCCAATTGTTTGGCTATATTTGCATGTGTTTCTTTAAGAGCTTCTTCATTCACTTCGTTTTTCTTTGTTTCTATTTGGGAGGCCAAATCTTTAAGTGATTTTTTTTTTTGTATCCTCTTTAACTGTTTGAATCTCTATGACTATTTCTCTGAAAGATTTGTTGGTTTCCTCTTTATGTGCCTCAAATAACTGGATAATCATAGCTTTAAAATCATTTTCTTGTGTTTCTGCTGAGTTAGAGTTCCAATAATTTTGGAGGTTTCCGGTGAAGCCATGATATCTTGATTTGCGTTGGTTGTTTTCTTTCGCCAACCTCTGGCCATTTGGTTATCGTAGTGTTCACTGTCTGTTCCTGGATTCTGCAGGGCAGACTGGTTTTTTCTCTGGTATCCGGAGAATTCTTCAGGAAAATGAGTGAGGTCTAGTGGTTACAGTGTGTGCGTTGGTTATTCAGCTATACCTGTAGGAGGAAAGTTCACAGGCGCAGAAGGACAAATGCGGGGTAGCGTGTGTTTAAGCATGTGCTTGTGGGTGTGTCCTAAGGGACAGGGTGTTGGAGAATAAAGAGGCCTTCAGTCTGTGAGAGGGGTGCCCTGCAGGCACTGAAGTTGTTGCAGGGGCTAAGGGATCGCTAGCCCTTTTGAAGAATGTGTGTGCATATTGATTTTACAAGTCTGCTGGTCTTTGGTGTCTATTCAGCTGGTTTTCTGCCACTGAGGGGTTGGATGGCCCATACAGTCACTGGCTGGGCAGCCCTGTGTAGTCTGTGATGCCACTTGCAGACTTGGGATCTGGGAACAGTTGTATTGTGGGTCTGAGTCTCTGTGGCTGGCACTGTATTAGGTGTGCACTATGGCGGGATGGAGTTTAGGTGGTGCTCCTGCAGAGCCAGGTAGTGGTGGTAGTGTGGGGGGGGTGTTCCGTGGGTCAAGAGCTCGTCGGCGAGAGGGCCCTAGGTGGGGTGGGTTCTCCTCTGAGTGGTGGTGTTCAGCAGGTCATTACTGCTCTCTGCTGTGGCTGCAGGGTCTGGAGCCCTGCCTCCCTGCCTCCACCCCGTCTTGGGTCCCAGACACTGAGCGGCTTTGGTCTCCAGGAAGAATTGTATTGTGGATCTGAGTCTCTGTGGTTAGCACTCAGTGGTTGGAGCTCTGTGATTGGGCCTGCGCTCCTCCTGTGAGGAGGTTTCTGGGGTTATTGGGCTCTGGCTGCTTGGGGTGTGAGCTCTACTGCACTTCCTGCTGAGGTCTAGCTCGGGTTCACGTAAGCGGGATGGGGGAGGGGACACTCCGCAGGTCCAGAGGGCCCTGAGTGGGATGAGTGTCCAAGGAGGGGATGGGTGTTCAACGGATGGGTACAGCAGACCGCTGCTGTAAGGGGCCCGGAGCACTGTCTCTGCTGCCTCCCAGATGTGAGATTTGCGCTCTGCTGCTTGGTGCTGTGTGCGGGTTTCCCCGCAGGAGAACCAGACAAGGGAAGTGCCCTATTTCCTTCCCGGAGAAGTCCGCGCCTGATTTACTAGCACTCCACGCTTCTGTGGTGGCCCCTCTCCTTTAGAAAGCCCAAAAGTCCAAATTCTAGCTTCGATTGACTCTCCACTCACCAATTCTGGAGATTCATGTCTTCTGCCTCTCCAAAACGGTGCACTCTGCTCACTGCCATCTTGGAGTCCACTTTGTCTATTCACTCAATATCATGCTTGAAATCTTTACTAGAGCAATAAGGCAAAGGAAAGAAATAAAAAGTGGTACCAAGGGAAAAGAAAAAACTAAAATCATTCTTATTTGCAAATGCTAATCTTATATGTGAAATATTCTAACGGTCCCACTGGATAAAAAAAATAATCAGCACACAAAACCCGGTAGTCTACCTGTATATTAATATCAAAAAACTTTAGAAAAAAAATCTAGAAAATAACCCACCCACAACAGTCACTCAAAATACTCTGGAATAACTCTAATGAAGAAATTGTAAGATCTTTGTAATGAAAATTTTAAACTCTGAAAGCAGAAATTTATGAAGGCACTAGAAGACAAAAAAAAAAAGATTCCCATAATCATAGATTAGTAGAATTAATGTGAAAATGGTTATACTACAGTAGAGAATCACTATCAGTACTCCAATTTCCTTACAGAAATTGAGAATTCTCTCCTAAAATACACATGGAAACACAAAGGACTTCAGATAACCAATCCCGAATGAAAAAAACACTGTTGGAAGTACCACCATACCTAAATTCAATCTATACTACCAAACCATAGTAACCAAATTAGCATGGTACTGTCATAAAAACAGACACTGAAGACCAATAAGGTAAAATAAAAATTCATGTAATTAGAAAACATCTGTATGCCAAAGGAAATAATTGTGTGAATAAAGCCTATGTAATGGAAGAAAACTTGTGCTAGCCATACATTTGATAAAGATGATTAATATGTAGAATACATAAAGAACTCATAAAACTAAATACAAAGAAATGAAATAAAGCAATCAATAAATGGACTAGTGAAAGCAAGAAAGTTCTCCAAATATGAAGTACAAATGGCCAGTAAATAAAAACTGTTCAACATCACTAGCCACGGGGGAAAGGAAACGCAAACTAAATTGAGATTTCACATTACCCCAGTCAGAATGGTATCATTAAGAGAAACCAAACTCAATTCATCTCTAGTTAGAAATCTGAAGAAATCAATATGTACACCTTGTGGGGGTTTAAATTACTCTACTACCTTGGAAAACATTATAGAAGTTCTTCCAAATGCTGAAACTAGTTCTATCATAGGATATCTCTGCAACACTCCTTAGTGTTTGCTTGATGAACTTCCTGTCAATATATTGCAGAGGCACTTGCACATAAGTACTAATTGCAGCATTATTTCTTTTCCAAGCAGATAAAGCAATTTATAGAAATTCATATCATAGGTTTCCTATGACATTCAGAAGAATACATTTATGATTTTTCTTATTTTTGCCATTTTTTCTGATACATAGTTATGGGCTACAACAGGGTATTTTGCTTTCATTTTTATTTATGAAATGTCAGTTCAAAGTAATTAGCATATTCATCACCCTTTACTTCTGTCAATTATTTAGCCTACACACACACACACACACACACACAAATCCATTGCTGTGATAGTTTTAATAAGAATGTCCCCCATAGGCTCATGTATTTGAACTCTTGAACCCCACTTGGTGGTGCTATTTGGCAAGGTTTAAGAAGTATGGCATTGTTGGAGGAAGTATGTCACTGGAGAAAGGCTTTGAGAGTTTAAAGAGTCCTACCATTTGTACTTGCTCACTCTGCTTTCTGGTTGAGGTTCAAGATGTGAGTTTTCAATATCCATATCCTATCACTATGACTTGAACTTGCTGCCATGCTTCCTGGTGATGATGAACTCTTATTCCTCTGCAACCATAAAGCCAAGCAGGCAATTTCTTTTGTAAGTTACCTTTGAGTTATAATTTTAATAACAATTACTAAGTTATGAAATCAGCCTAGTTATCCATAAGAAGAGAAATGGGAAAAGACATTGTGTTATGCATACACAATAAAATTTTATTCATCTGTAAAGAAAGAAATTATCTCATATGCAGAAAGTTGGATACAATAAGATTAAGATACTAAGAACATTAATTCAGACTCAGGAAAGACAAATATGATATATTTTTTTCTCTTTTTGGATCCTAGATTTTATATAGATTCACAAAAATGACAGACGTTATAGAGAATAGAATTGAACCTTACTAGGGGAACAAAGAGAACTTACAAGGGAGGAAAACAGAGGCGAGAAAAAAGAGGGGTGGGTATGGGAACACTGCGTTAATGTTATATTATATGAAAATGTCGTATACCCAGTGTCATGTATAATGAACATGTTCTAATACAGTAATGTTTGCAAGGGAGAAACACCATGCTCAGTAAAAGAAGCCAGCCATAAGTGACCATGTGTACACAATTATGTTCATATAAATAAAGAAGTGTATAGGAACAAAAGTAAATTACTGGTTGCTTAAGGCTGGAGCAAAGGGATATGAAAAATGATACCAAAGGTACCACTGTGGCATTCTGTTTGACTCCATTTACATAAAATTCTGAAAATGAAAAATAATTGATATGACAGCAGGGAGAGATTGGCTGGAGAATGAGGATTGAAAGATTCATGTAGTGAGAGACATCCCAAAGAAACTTAAAATAGTCTTTGGCTATGAAGAATATATTCATGGCTTCACCTTCATGTGATTATGCAAGAAAGTGTGTTACTGTGTGTGTTGTTTGAAAATACAAAATTACATGGTATACATATATGCCTTGTCACATCATTTATACTTCAATAAAATTAATTAAAAATTAATATAAATTCGTTTCCCTGTGCACATTCTCCTCCAGGAGGCAATAAACCCAATATTCTGCTGTGGAACAGGCCTCCGGGCTCTTTCTTAGCATGCTATAATATGCTGTCACTAACACAATGGGTAAATTCACTTGAAACAAAATCTTGTCAGAATGAAATGATTTGTCTTGTTCTCTGTGATACTTTTGGATACAAAGGAGATACCAACCTAATTTCCTTGTAAAAAGCTGACTGACTGATCCTGCAGTGTGGCTGGCTGTATGCAGCAAGCCTGTTTGTAGGTGCTGTCAAGTGACACTGTGATCTCACAGACAAAGAAGATTGTGATGAGCACCACTTGCTCTGAGACTGGATGAGACATTTGAATTGATTTACCCTGTTTCTTTTCTGGTAAAAAGAGGTTGAAGAACTCTTTTCTGCTCATCATTTCCAATCAAATTGCATAATATCTCAACATGTTCTATAACAACAGCTTTAATGTTTTATTTTATTTTGTTTTTGTTTTTTGATGCTTCCTGAAGTTTCTTTTTTATTATGTATACAATGTTCTGCCTGCATGTACACCTGAACGCCAGAAGAGGGCACCAGATCAAACAAATGTGGATGCCCTTACATTTGTGGCATAGAAGCGGTGCAGGAGAGGAAACCAGATGAAGCCTGTGGTAGAGGGTCCTCTGAAATGATTCACACAACAGGCGATCTAAGCAGATGCTGAGACTAATGGCCAATCTTTGGACAGAGCACTGGGAGTCTTATGGAGGAAGAAAGGGGTGGGAAAAGAAGGACATAGAAAGGACAGGATCCCCATAACCAACAACAAAACTAAAAGATCTGAGCCCAGGGGGTCTTACAGAGACTGATAGACCAACCCAGGGCCATGCATGGAGAGACCTAGACCCCGTGCTCAGATATGGCCAATTGGCAGTTCAGTCTCCATGTGGATTTCTGAGTGAAGGGGGCAGGAATTGCCTCTGTCATGAACTCAGTTGACTGCTTTTTGATCACTCCTTTCTGATGATGCAGCCTTGCCAGGCCACCGAGGAAAACGATCCAGGCAGTCTTGATGAGACTTGACAAGCTGTGGCCAGATGGCAATAGTAGAGAATGCCCCCTTTCAGTGGACTAGGGGAAAGGGATGAGAGAAGAGGGAAAGAGGATGGAACTGGGGGAAGTTGAAGAAGGAACATCATTTGATATATATAATGAATAAATTGTGAAGAAAAAATTAAAGTTAAAATTAAAAAAAGATGACCAATCAAATATAGACATACTTCCCAAGAGGCTGCTACTGGTACATCAACACAGTTAAAGAATAACAATGCATTTTTTTTCTTATTTTACTCTGAAGTTATTTTTCTTCTTGGTGTTGTAAGTATGCCTGTATGCCTCACATATAAGGATAATCAGTTCGATAAGAATAATTACTGTAAAAAAAGAATGATAGCTTTATCCTTCTTATATAATATGCCATAAATTTTCGTCACCATGTAGTCACTACCTGAAAGCAGACACACACAGAAATGTACCTGATGGGAACATGGCTCTGGTCACCCTCTCTTCTACTACACTAGATATGATTTCTTTGTAACTAATGATGTACACTTCATTTTCCTCTTCAAGAACATTTATCAGCAATGCACTGCTCCTTTACATGGTTCTCATAGCCATCAGCTAAAGATCTTAAAATAAAACCTTGCTTCGGCACTCTCATCATCCCCTTGAAGCTTCACGCAAAGAATTCACAGTGTAATTGTTTCAGCACTTGGCACCATGTCACCAGCAGTTATGAATATGCAGCTAAATTTCTGCCGAGCTGCAATTAAAAACAAACCTCTCAAAGTCTTACAGAGTACACTCAGTACTGCTGTATATTACAAAGAGAACAATAAAATGTAAGATAAAACACTACCATTATGTAACAGAGTTAAAACATGCCAGCATTTGCACAGAAGCCCCATTTGAAAATGCACAACACATTGCACCTGAAGCTGCAACTCAGTGACATCTTTATCTGACGTTAACCTGGTCTTTTATTATTAATATATTGTTTGCTTTACTGTTTTTGTTTTTTTAAAGGCAGGGTCTGGCTATATATCCTGACTAGCCTTGAACTCAAGATCTTCCTATCTTACCTGCCAAGAGTTGTGATTATAGGCATGAGTTTCTACTACACTCAGCCAAGCTGACCTCAAACTCATCATCTGCTTTGCCTCATCCTCTTCAACACACTGTTTTATCACCATGTGTTATCACAAGGAGTTCAGGTCTATGAACATTAACAGAGTTTTGAAATTACTCTTTCATAATTAAGGAAATTAAAAACATTTACTGTTCATTTTGAATAATCAAAATTTAAGAAAAATACGCCAGAAAGGAAGAGTTTTTAATCAAGGAGGAGCCAACACAAGTTTGAATGTAAAACCCAGGTCCTCCAGCAGTAAGCACATTTTTGCAGAGTGTGTAGGAAGGCAGTGGCTATTTATGGCAGGAAGTCCCCCAAAGTCATGAAAATGATCCTCTACACACAACGCTCCTTCCCATGAGTAAGGGAACAAGGACACTGCTCTGAGTACTGTGTCTATTATTGTCACAAATAACATTGCCTATGGATGCAATAGTTTAAAACTTTATTGTAAAAGAGATCTATGAATTCAGAGTGTGTGTAACAGGCCAGCTCCATGAGTGAGGACAGATCACTTTGCCAGAATCCTGACAATATTTTCAAAGTAAACATCTTCTTGGTTAATATTTCTTTTGATTCAAACTCATCTATTTTTTTTCTTTTTTACTTTTGTACAAGAAACTCAGCTTACCTTCAAGGATAGGAGTGAAAAATGAAAAAAAAAATTAAGCAAATAGGACCAGGACACAAGCAAGCTTTGACATTCCTGTATCTGACGAAATAAAGCACATTTAAAAACTATGTAACACCTTTTGGTTATAAGATCTTGTATTATATTTTATATCTGTGAATGTATATGATTCTGTGTGCAATGCTCTAATACAAAAATTCAAAGGTGAGTGCTCCACTGTCACTACCCTAGCCCTCTCTTATGATGTTCAAAGTCACTGTGACAAATACACAGACACAAACCTGTTCCTTTCTCAGATGAGAAAGCAACAACTAGTAAGCAGGTGTGGGTAACATTATCGGGGCTCGATAGCTTTAGAAAGGTACAGACTGGGCATACGACCCAAGTCTGTGGCGTGGGGCCCTAGGCTCATCACTGCCCTGTTAGCTTTACTTCTCACTGAAAAGTAAAGACAGCACCACTGAAGAAAGAAAATGGATGGTGGCAGGACAAGGAGATCTGGAGAATAAAAATGAAGCATTGGGTGAATGAGACATTATTCAACATCCCCATTTAGTTAAAACATGAAGAAGGATGCATTATCAGCTACTTTGTAATGTCTAACCCTGCCTAAGTACTTGATGGACCGTTTTTATTCTATATTTTTACAAACAAAATCAAAACAGAACAAGCGATCTTATGGAGACCAGAAAGATATTTCAGCAGTTAAGACTACACAGGTTTGGGTCACAGCTATCTGTGACTCTAGTTCCAAAGGATACAATACATTTCTTCTGGCGTCTGTGGGCACTAACACCAGGCACATATATGGTATATATATATATATATATATATATATATATATATATATATATGTGTGTGTGTGTGTGTACATATATTTATATGTATATTTATATGGACATATACATATGGATATATATGCATGAATACCCAAATGCCAAATCACTCAAATATAAATTTTAATAAGTAAATAAAAAATCTTGCAAAATTACTTGCAAATTCACATAAAAATTAACAAACATCCCAGATTTTTCATTAAATTACCAAATCTTTCTGCTATTACAAAATAACTAGAGCTGGTAAATAGTAGTGATAACACAAGGTAAAGGCATGCCACTGTAATCCAAACATTAAAGAGATGGCTTCAGGGTCAAAGGCAGCCTAAATGATATAGAATGAGGGACGACAGTGTTGGTTCTAATTTTTTTTAATTTTTTAAAAAATTATATTAAGGTGTCATCCACCCAAAGAGCATCAGACCCTACCGATACCTTTTTCTCAGAGATCAGACCTCTACTCTTGCCTGATGTATCTAAAACAAAAAGGGGGAACTGTAGAGAGCTGCGGAATGCTATGCCTCAAAGATGGAGCTGGTTTCCGCCTTCCACCTTCCCGATGGTGAGTGCTCTCTGTCACGAACAATTCCACATTTGGCTAAGGCTGAGGATCTGGCTTGCTTCCATGTATGTGGACCTATCTGCATTGCCCACGTGGCACGCTGGTGTTGACTACCCAGAGGCTATTTAAGGTGTGGGCTGGCTTTCCCCAGGGTCAGAAGATTGTTCAAGGTTCCTGAATAAACTGCATTAAAAAAAATTATATTAAGTACAGCTTATTCATTTTGTACCCCAACTGTAGCCCCCTCCTTCATTCCCTCCCAATCCTACCCTCCCTCCCTCATCTCCTCCCATGCCCCTCTTCAAGGGGAGTTCCTCCTCTCCTACCCTCTGACCGTAGCCTATCAGGTCTCATCAGGACTGGCTGCCTTGTGTTGCTTCTTTTAATCTCAGAATAAAATGAAGAATTAGAAGCCAAGCTAGTAAATATCAATTAAAGACTCATAGTATATTTAAGGTCTGGTTTGTAATTTTGATCCTTTCCCCAGAAGAGTTTTTCTTCAACATAAACAAAGCTGATTCAGTCACTTAATCTTTATATAAATTTGCTATATCTGAGAAAAATATCAGCACATTTAGTCTTCGGTAGTGACAGACTGTCAGCAAGTCTGGTAGAGACAACTCCACAGCAGGCATCGTGTTCCTTCCTCTGAAACCATCTGCAAACACCTGCAGGACAGCAACTTAAGAGAAGTCTAAGCACTCCAGAGAAACATAGCTATGGCTTTCAAAGTGAAGGCCACAGCCAAGGGGAGATCTCAAGTTTAAATCTCAGTCAATGCCTGCATTATCCCAGCCCTGCTCCAGTGCTCCTCTAAGAAGGCTGTCATTTTACCCTAAGTCAGAAGAAAACCTGGGGTGTCTGGATGACACAATAGCTCTGTTTTATGTTTGCTTGCTTTCCTGATTTAAAGTTGAATACAGCCTCTCACTGTAAATTGTTTTGCTTTTACAAAGAGATATGAAGTTATAACTAAGTCCGAGATTTTGCATTTTTAAAATGACGTACCATGAAATAGTTTCTTTATAAGCGGCCTCATCAGGACCGGTAAGTGATCTGTGATTAAAGGAGAATTCTGGAGAAGTTGCACTCCATAAAGCTACCCATCCTCCTCATCCTTCCCTTCACTGTGATTCTCCTGGGACATATACACAAAAGCCCATATAGCTTCAGACACCTTGCAAGGTGCCTTGGATTCTCACTCCCATAGGTATTTCCTTCAGACCTAAGTACAAGTTCTATCATTCAGAGGACTGTAATTAATGAGAAGTCTCAGCCCTACCCCTTCTCCAGCTTTACATTCCACTCCTTACTATGACTAGGATGTTGACAACTCCAGGTTCAATGAATGATATCAACTCATCCCAAAGAGAAACTCCTCCAGGATTCTTGCTGGGAATCTGTGGACACTTCACACATATCACTTTCAAAACTTGATTCTCTGACACAATTCTAGACTTCTAGGTGACTTTTAATAACTGATAACTTTCCCTTTTTAAAAATAAAAAATTGATTAACAATAAGGTGTAGCATAAAAAAAGAAAACATACTGCTCTTCCTGATGACTTGAGTTCAATTCTCCCTCCCCCCAAAAAAAATAAAAACAAAAACAATAAGGTATAGCAAATTTCTGTTTTTTATTATCCTGAGAACTAGCTGAGTCAGGAAAACAAAAGTTTTCTTTATATAAAATCAGCACAAGTTATTTTTCATTTTTGAAAATATATCCAGCATTGCAAACACCATTGTACCTATAATGTCTGTTCATATTTCATAAGTTGAAAACGAAAATTTCCCATCTCCCAAAAGTACATACAATTTTTTTGATGAAAATATATTTCCATTTTATAAGCACTTTTAGGGAATACATCTAAATTTAAGGAAGGTTGACGTTTTAAAACTACTGGATAAAGGGAACCCACTTATGATTTAAAAGATAAATCAGGTTGATTCTATTCCTACACTGGGTATATTTTAGAAGAAATGAAGACATGTATGTACTGAAACAAAAAGTAAAGAGCTAGTGTGCACAAGTGGTAACCTTCAGGCTCAGTCACTTCAAAACTATGAAGATTACCTTTACAGCCATTGAAGCAGGACATTCTCCCCAAGCATGGTTGGATATCATAAAAAGCTAAAATGTTACGCTCAGGATGCGAGGCTAAGCACTGCACTCAGGGTCAGCCGCTTTGGACCCAGAGAAGAGCATGTCTGATTGCATGCGGGTTGATGCCCCAGGTCCCGCCTCTGCGAAAAAGGTATCGGACGGGTCTGATGCTCTTTGGGTGGATGACACCTAAATGAACATCGGTACAAAGTCCCAATTTATTTCTACTATCAGAGATCAGACCTCTACTCTTGCCTGATGCGTCTAAAACAAAAAGGGGGAACTGTAGAGAGCTGCGGAATGCTATGCCTCAAAGATGGAACTGGTTTCTGCCTTCCACCTTCCTGATGGTGAGTGCTCTCTGTCACGAACAATTCCACATTTGGCTAAGGCTGAGGATCTGGCTTGCTTCCATGTATGTGGACCTACCTGCATTGCCCACGTGGCATGCCTGGGTTGGCTACCCAGAGGCTATTTAAGCTGTGGGCTGGCTTTCCCCAGGGTCCGAGGATTGTTCAAGGTTCCTG
Organism: Meriones unguiculatus; assembly: GCF_030254825.1. Lineage (NCBI taxonomy): Eukaryota > Metazoa > Chordata > Mammalia > Rodentia > Muridae > Meriones > Meriones unguiculatus. The sequence goes on along the minus strand of NC_083361.1, from coordinate 46,563,328 downwards.
AATAAACTGAATTGAAAAAAAAAAAAAAACTATGAAGATTAATTTCTGGAAAATGCTACCTGCCAAAATTGTTTGAAAGGGACTCTAAAGCTTGGTTAGTAAGGCTATCTGATATTAGCCACCATCTTTTTGAAATGTCACAAAATATTTCACTGAGTTCTGAGGGCCCAACACAAATGTTAAGTCTCCCTCAGCAGTCTCTAGGGAGTTAAGGAAAAACAGCTACACAAGAAAGTAGAGGTGTCAGAATGGATGGGTTTGATGGCCCTGGACATAGTAAGCAGAATGGAAGGAACAACCAGTAAGTAGCGATGACAGTTAACATGGCCTGCCCGACCATAAGAAAGATGTGAAGCTTAGGAAAAATAGTGCCAAAAGCAAGTGACATCAACCTCTGGCCTCCACATACACATGTACTGTGTACAAGCACAGCCACAGCCACACACATGGACACACACACACACACACACACACACACACACACTGAATGTAGCAGCAATCTGAGTTCTGGTAGTCAACAGAAGCTTGCTTTCTCTAAGGTATCAGCTAATATCAAATTTGTTAGAGAACTTTGTAGGCTGCTCATGGTGTCTCCTTTGGGCCTCAGAATACATTTTCCCACCTTAAAATCTGTCCTTAGGTTGGCATATTCTATACATTTCACTGATTCCAGAATCTTTCACATGCAGTCATCTCTCAGAGCAGATTGTGTGAGATAAAATAAAATTGTAGGATCAAAATTAGAATAGTGCATGTAAAGCAGAACTTTATAGAATTTAAATATCATAAAGGGAATCCCCAGATCTATAATCAGAAAATGTTGGGAAGCACTAATGCATTCACCTGGGCTGAAGAAATAATAACCACAGTCTGCCTGACTCTGCTACCTACAAGATGCTCTGTGTACCACAGAACCACAGTAAGGAGCAAGATATGCCATGATGAAGTTTCTTGACCCTGGTAGCTATGTTTGTCAGAACTGATTGATGCAGTATAGAAGGTTAACTGTTTTGCTGATATTAATTTCTTTTTAAAAGAGAAAGCAGGAAAAGTGCCTCTCTTGATTCCCTGAGAGCATCATTTGAACGATGCTGTATAATTTTGCAATGTCTGTCCAATAATTGGTGAGCACAAGTGTTATGTTTTAATTACCTGGAGAAGCCACTTATGCGCAGCCAAAGAAGCACATGGCTCTTTGCTTGCCAGAAAGGAAACTGGACACAAGCTGGTACGGAAAATAAGGTTCAGGGAAGAGGCTCCATTGCTGCCAGGGTCTCAAGGGAGGAAAGAATGGATCTACACAATAAAAAACTCACACGGGCACATGGTTGAGTTATAGTCCCTGTATTAGCCATGGGAACACAAACATGAAGACAAAACAAGGCTGATGATCTCAAAAGACTTAAACTAAATACACACAGTAACAACAGTGTATGTGGAGAGTGTATAACGTAATCTCCTAGGCATTCAGATGTTATACAATGAAAGGAGGAGAAAGAGAGTGAACAAAGAAAATGTCACCACATCAGGTGCCACAACGCTGAGGCTAGGCCTTTGAGGACACTGCACTGTCGCTATGAGAACCACTGCCATGAGGCTTGCTCAGAAAGAGTTGAAATATCCCGAGGATATCCCAGATGGTGCAGTTAGATTGTAGGTAATCCCATGTTATCCACAGCTAAGATCAGCACTTGGAAGTGCCACACAGAGGGCTGGGAAAGCATACAATAACCATCAAGCAACAGGAAGGACAAAGAAAAACAGTATGTACATGTAATGAAAATGAAGAGGAGGCTAGATGGATCTCAAATAGCCATACATGCTTGAGCAGTAGTTCACATTTCTCCTTAAGCACAATTGGTGTCACTTCTGGCTTTACCCTGAGTGAAATTAATAGTCAGTCACAGTGGTTTCCTAGTAGCAGTAGCAGAAACAGCTACTCGTGTGTGTGTGTGTGTGTGTGTGTGTGTGTGTGTGTGTGTGTACTCAAACTATGCTTAACCCTAGCCTGATTGACTTTTATGATATTCTTATCATTTAATGAAGATAAACTTTTAGCCTCATTCTATGAAGGATAGAACTAAGAGAGAATCAGTGACTGATGTGCTCAGCATCACACAGCTAGAGGAGATAGGCACTCAAGAACCCATGCCTAACTTGTAACGGTATATGTGGGCTAAAAAAATAAAAAAGACCTAAGCTATGAGCACAAAAGAATGGTTAAAGCTTTATGTTCTAGAGCTTTATCTAAGGGTTTTGAGGTCACCAGGCCTTATATGTAAGTAGAATATATACACTTGTGTGTTGAGAGAGGGGGTGGAAAGGGAAAGGAAAGTAGAGAGGGAGGGAGGAAAAAAGGGAGTGAGAAAAAGAAGAAGAGAGAGAGAGAGGAAGAGAGAGAGGAAGGAAAAGAGAGAGAGAGAGAGGCAGTTGAAAATCAAGTCTACTAAAAGTTGCTACTCTTCAAGAGTAAATCAAGTCGGCCTGGAAATAATCTTCTAAAACTATACAAAATAATTACTGAATTATCTATTTATGGAATTGTTTTCTGAATAAATAAATTTTAAAATCACAAAATGGTACTTGAAACCTTGCAAGAAAAATATTGTCTTAAGCGAATTTCAATCTAATTTTGCAGTGAGATGTAGTGCAGTTGGAAATTTTTGATTAAATTTGATAAAGGGACAAGCTGGACTTAATAGACCTTTGCAGTTGGCCTCCTTATAATTAAAAACATAATTCTTGAGCAGTCACAGTAACATGCTTTTCTGTTAACTCAACACATACTAGAGTCTAGGCGAGACAATTACTTGAAGGTCCGTGTTTATTAGATGGCATGAGGACAGTACACTAGAGTCCCTAAGTGGTGACAAAATGAATTTGGAAATTTTAACTTAATTCTGCTTGTAGTCACTGACAAGCATTATTCCGATTAAACTAAGTAGGTTGTATTATTTAAGTAACCAAGTGTATGCTTTAAAAATAATATTTTGGCATAAAATGACTAAAATAAATGTCCTTTACCAAATAAATGTATCTTCTAAGTAAAGCAGGATAGAATGACAAGGGAGATTAAGGGAACATGGGAGGAGAAGTTATCTTATCCCAATATCGAGTTGAAGCTTCTTGCTACAGAAAAGCAAGAATTATAGCACAATTAATAGTTGTTCAAGGTCCTTCACATTTCTCAGCCATAATCAGATAAGTGTAGGAATCTCACAATAGCATATGGTTCACAGGGAAGAAGCATGTGTTAAATGTCTTGTGCAATCTGATTGACTTCTAGTTTTACATTATCATATTGGAATTCCATTTACATTTCACATCTCAGCATACCTCTTTCATCAAAAGAGGGAGAAAATTAATATAATTATTATTTTTCTTTTTTTATTAATTACAGTTTATTCACTTTTTATCCCACCTGTAGTTCCCTCCCACCTCCCCTCCGAACCCCACCCTCCTTTCCCCTTCTCTACCCATGCCCTTCCCCAACGCCCACTGATAGGGGAGGTCTTTCTCTCCTTCCTTCTGATCCTAGTCTATCAGGTCTCATCAGGAGTGGCTGTACTGCCTTCCTCTGTGGCCTAGAAGGCTGTTCCCCCCTCAGGGGGAGGTGATCAGAGATCAGGCCAATCAGTTCATGTCAGAGACAGTCCTTGTTCCCATTACTATGGAACCCACTTAGACACTGAACTGCCATGGGCTACATCTGTGCAGGGGTTCTAGGTTATCTCCATGCATGGTCCTTGGTTGGAGTATCAGTCTCAGAAAAGACCCTTGTGCCCAGATTGTTTGGCTCTGTTGTTCTCCTTGTGGAGCTCCTGTCCTCTCCAGTTCTTACTCTCTCTTCCTTCTTTCATAAGATTCCCTGCACTCTGCCCAAAGTTTGGCTATAAGCCTCAACATCTGCTTTGGTACCCTGCAGGGTAGAGTCTTTCAGAGGCCCTCAATCATGTTTTTAGTAGATTTATTTGTAATAGCCAGAAGCTGGAAACAGCCCAGATGCCCCTCAGTTGAGGAATGGATACAGAAATTGTAGTACATCTACACAATGGAATATTACTCAGCAAATAGAAAACAAGGAAATCATGAAATTTGCAAGCAAATGGTGGGAACTGGAAAATATCATCTTGAGTGAGGTATCCCAGAAGCAGAAAGACACATAGAGTATATACTCACTCATTAGTAGATATTATGTATATAATGCAGGATAAAGATACTAAAATCTGCACACCTAAAGAAACTAATCAAGAAGGACGACTTTGGCTAAGATGCTTAATCCCCATTCAGAAAAGCAAAGAGGATGGACATCAGAAGAGGGAGAAAACAGGGAACAGGACAGGAGCCTACCACAGAGGGCCCCTGAAAATAAAATAATTTTTATCTACCTTTTGAGAGGGCCCCTGAAAATAAAATAATTCTTACCTACCTTTTGAGATGTGACTTGAGAGTTGCCAAAAGTGTAAACATGGGTAATGCTGAGGTAATTGATGACTTACTTTAGGCTAGATCTTACTTTTCCTTACTCTCCTTTGGGAAGCACATAACCCTCACCTTTCTTCTGAGTGCTTCTCTTTTTCTTAGCTTGTGTGCTTATACTTCTAGGAAAATACTTCAATGAAATGTCCAGCTTTGTTTCATCAGAAACCAGATAATCCTAGAATTGTTTTCAATGTTGATACCATCAATTCCAGTTTAGCCTGGGTACATATCTCTAATAGACCAGGGGAAGTCCTCAGGCTGCTGAAGCTGGCAGTAGGGAGCTATGTCTCTCTCTTCTCATTACTGAGATTAGTAACCATGAAGAAACATTGCACTTAATGGCTCATATATAGTACCACTTCAACTTAAACCTCATGTTCTGTCTCTATTTGAAGACATGGAGAACTAGAAAAGGTAAAAATCCACCCATGCCATGGAAAAAGAAGGTAAAACGTCAAGTGTGACAGGTGAGTAACTGCTGGATGTGATACGTTAAGAGTCACCTTGGAGAGGGGCATGAGAGGAGAAGATGGAAGGAGAGTGGGATTGGGAGGAAATGAGGGAGGGGGCTAAAGCTGGGATACAAAGTGAATAAACTGTAATTAATATAAAAAATAAAAAATAATAATTTGAAAAAGTTTCACCTTTGAAAGGCAGCTCATGATCCAGCACTTTTTTTTTGCCTTTCCAGCTTACTACCATATTCATATTAATAATGAAACTTTCTCTGTTTCCATTTCTAAGCATGTGTCTCTGTTCTAATACTTTAGCTTGGGATAGAAGAGTCTGGAAACTTCAGGTGCCCTGAGACTCAGAGCAGTGCCCTAAACAAATGAGAGACTTTTTGGAAGTAATCAGCTTATGGAAGTCACAGAAGAGGATCGGAGGGTTTGTTTAAGTCTGTTTGAGCAGAAACTAATAATCACTGCAGAATGTTCAAGAACACTAAGGCATGTGTTTAACAAACTGCTAAGCAACACGTGGCAGCCACTGATAGTATCTGAATCATCTATATTCTATAAATCAGGGAAATATTTTTTCCTTGGAGAGTTGAAAAACAGAAACCATGAATCCTGAGAAAAATTACAACTAATATGAATGGGGGTTGAAAAACTACTGTACTTTCCCCTCAGCACTGATGGAATTTCATTGCAGAAGGGAATAGGTCAGAGACCATTGAGACAAATTTCCCTTAAAATTAAAAAAAAAAAAACACATAATGTATATCAAAACTTCAGTCTATGGCTATACATCAATACTCACTGAGATTTCAAGAGACCACAGAAGAAGAAAGGAGCTACCCCAGGGAGAAGGGCAGAGATATGTCCAAGACAGGGCTCCACTAGAAGGAGAGTAATAAACACTTGGGAAGAACACACTTCCATGGTGAAGTCATAGTACATGCTAGGGACTAGAGAAGTCCCAGGATGTCAGAGAACCCCCCCCCCATTCTCTGGAACTCTCTGCATCTTTCTGTCACTCACCATCAGGATTATAAGCAGTGACAGAAATAGAACAGTAAATCAAAACAAAGTAACAGAAACAAAAAACTCTGAGAAATCTACAGGAGATAGATTCTATCTCTGAGATGTGAAGGGACAAACCAAAGCCAAACAAAGAAGTAAACATAGCTCATGGTAGAAAAACTTGAAAATTAACTTTTATGCTGGTGGTAAGCTTAGCAAAAGCAAACTTAGAATTACGTCCATTCATTCCTCAAGAAAACTGCACAAAGACCTACAGAAAGAAAAAAAAAAGCTTATTTCTCAATTTCTCAGTATAGATTATACATGCATCTCTCACACAGAAAACAAAAATGACAAAGCATCTGAAAGGTAAAAGACCACAGACAATGGAGGCAAAACAGTTATTAGTACTTGACTAACAGGGAACATGGACAACCATTATAAAACAGTGACTTTAAAAATCACTGACTGCTAGGCTAATGATTATGATGGAGAAGGAAAACAAGTGGATAATCAGATGGACAGTGTAAACTATGAGAAGAAATCCAGTAGAAAGCCTGGGGTTAAAAATAAAGGCGGTGGCATTCTGAAGAATGCCTTAATGGACTGATAACTATACCCAATGCAACACAGACGAGGAAACTTAATAAACCGAAGAATAACTCACACTAAAATTAAAAAAAAAACATAGTAATAAGAAAAACTAGAAAAGTTACCTAAAATTTGGAGGAAAATATGAAATTGTCACCAACTGTTATATAACATTATTTCTCAAGAGATGTGAGCAGATGACAATTCAGTGAACCAACTACTGATCTAAGAGTGTCACATGTTCTAGTTTCCTTTCTATTGCTATGAAAACACATTGCCCAAACCAAGTTGGGGAAGAAAATGGTTTATTTGGTTTGCTCATCCATATCACAGACCATTATTGTAAGAAGCCAGGCCAGGAGCTCAAACAGAAATATGGAGACAGGAACTAGAGCAAGATCCATAATGGAACACTGATAATTGGCTTTCTCCCAATGGATTGCTTAGTTCACTTTTTCATACAACTCCAGACCAGCTTCCCAAAGGTGGCACTTCACACAATGGGCTTGGCTCTCCCATATCAGTCATTAATTCAGAAAATGCCCCACAGGCATGCCCATGGGCCAATCTGATTGCAGTTGTTGCTCAATTCATGTTCTCTCTTCCAAGGTGACTCTTAGTGTGGGAGACGTTAATAAACAATAACCAGCATACCACCAAACTCCTGTTGGTGAGTTTTCAGGGGTCTATAACGGTATGTGTGTGTGGAGGACTACTTAAAGGAGTTGAAATGACTTAATGACAGCTGCTTCACTAATAGTCCATTCCAGTAGGAATGATTGCACGTGACAGCTAGAAACCAGGAGCTTACTGCCCAACTTATAAGCAGCTCAATAAGTTGAAGAATGTCTTTGTTGGATAGCTCAGGTGGTCTGAGCCTCTTCCAAGGAGCAAAGTTGGTCTCTACCTTTTTCAAACAACTCAGTATATCTGAAAGTACTTCCTAGAAGTCCTTGTTGCTTAAATATGCTTAAGGAGGGAGGAACTTAGAAAATCTGCTCAGTTTCAGGAACTTCATCAAGGCTTCAAGGTCTTTCTTTACTTTCTGAGTCTTAAGGAGCTACCTACAGAGTGGAATGTTTCACCTATTTTAAGAAACACTCTGTGCCTTAATAAGACAGCAAGTTTTAATCTCAGAAAAAACTGTTGCACCTCAGCCAAGGCATTATGTTGAAATTCCAGAAAAGAAGTGAAAGAAATAGAGAAGAAGGTGAAAAAGAGGAAGAAAATGAGTCACAAAATATTTGCGGTAAAATAAATGAGACAAAAAGCAACAGAACTGAAGAGAAAGACAATTCAGCCAAAATTAGAAAAAAAAAATTCAATTGCTCTTTTTAGTACTAGATGGTATTGGTAGAATCACTTGGGAATGTAGCTTGACCATCATTGTGAAAGAACTGGACATACTGAGAAGCTGAAGGCTTCACAGAGTAACATGTTCTTCCCAAGACACAGGAAGCATTCCTTCCCATGAACCACATCTGAAGCCAGAGCAAAGAACTCAGTAAGTATTAAATTGTTCCAATCATGCTTTGGATAGATAGATAGATAGATAGATAGATAGATAGATAGATAGATAGATAGATAGATACATACATACATACATACATACATACATACATAGACACATAGATAGATACATAGATACACAGATTAGCAGCACAGCTTTGGCATGTTCAAGACATTGGTTTTCATCCCCAGCACCAAAGATATTTGAAATAACCTAGAATAACATATATTTCAAAGTATCAGGCAATAAGTTACTACAGAAGTTAAAGAGGAATGATTAATATAAGTGGTTTGGTGTCACAAAAACAGAGCAATCCCAGGGTGATATCACTGAAGAACATATGAGACAGAGCCACAGTCACAGCTGGAGGTTGCAACATGCTGCTTTAGAAACTTTTAGGGAAAAAGAAAAGCTATATAAGCTCCAGGAATGATGCAAAACCTCTCTATTAACATGAGAACAATAGTATTGTGGTTTGGGTCTGTTGTCTTTGAAATTCTGACATTCGCAAGAGAAGAAAAGTTAGAGACAGGACCTTTGAAAGCCAGTTTGTCCGTGGTGCCTACTTTCTCAGAGTGAAATTAGGATTAGGGACATAAAGGGGGCGCACACAATATTTGGCACTTAAACTTTCTCAATTTTTCCCCAAGGATATGGCCAGGCATCCCTGGAGCCCAAACACAAGTTCTGTAACATGAGATTTCCACCTTTCAAAAATGCGAGACTAAAGTCTTTTTCTTTTCCAATGCATTTTGTTGAGTGTTCTGTTCTAACAGCACAGCATGAACTGAGACAAATATTATTGCTCTCCGTATCTGCTCTATGTATCTCTGCCTACCTCTCCTATCAATACACATATTATCACTCATCTGTTATTTATCTGTTATGTATCAAACATTTATTTCTGTACTTCTACCTATCATTTCTTATTTACCTATTCTCTTTTCTCTATGTACATATCATTTATTATGTCACTTACTGTGTATCTGTCATCTATCTTTATATGTATTTTATCTTCCTACCTATTATTTTCCACCTATTTATCTGTATATATTTATGTATATATCATCTATTATCTATTATTTAGTATCTATATGCCATCTAACCATCTCTTGTTATAACTCTCTACCTATCTAACACACCCTATTTACCTATTATTTATCATGTGTTATCTATTTATCCATAGATCATTTATCTAACAATCTATCATCTTTATATCTGTTATTTACAATATGTATCAACCATCTAACCATCTTTATATGTATCTTTTTCTTCATATCTATTATTTCCTACCTACTTCCTGTTGTCTACTTATCTATCACTATATTTATAATTACATTATATATTTTTATAAGTTCATATAACATGTTTGTTAAAACAGTCTATATTACCATAAAAATTCAAAATTTAGAACAGATTTATCAAAGTGTATTCCGAAATTTAAATCTAACTAAATTAAGAATAAATCATTATATCATGACTATAAAAATTCCGTATTTCAAAAAAAATCAAAATATAACAAACTAAACATGATGAAAGTAAAAGTATACTTCCTCTCCAGGCATTAGAAATGGAAGACTCAATTAACCAAAATAAATACTGGAAGAAAAAGAGACACTGAAAAAAGTAAAGACAAAAAAGCTTAAAAAAATGGTGAATAATCAATGAAGTTAAATAACTCTAAATAATTTTTAGTGGATTCTTTTATCAAAAACAAGCCCAAGCAGGTTAATTAAAATATCTAACATAAAAGTTAAATTATAGGAAAATTGAAATTATTCTGCAATAAATACAAACTTTAAACAATCAGAACATTTATTGCAAAAGCTTACAACATCACCTTCAAAACAATGTCCCAGTTCCTTTATGTTTTTGTGACAAAAACTGCCTGAGCAAAAACTATTTATAGTAGAATTGGGCTTATTTGGCTTTCACTTACAGATTGCAGTTCTGTACTGAGGGAAGTCAGGGCAAAAACCATAACAGGAATCTTGAAGGCCTGGATAAAAGAGGAACATTGATTACTCGCTCACTCACTGTACCAATCCCTGGCTTATATTCAGCTAACAAGCTAATATGCTCTAGGCCAAATGTTCCCAACCTGTGGGTCCCGACTTCTTTGGGAGTTGTCAGACACTGCTTTCACAAGGGTCACTTAAGACCACTGGAAAACACAAGTATTTACACTACAATTAATAACAGTAGCAAAATTATAGTTATGAGGTAGCAACAAAAGTGATTTTGTGGTTGGGGGTCACCATGACATGAGCAACTGTATTAGAAGGTCGAAGCATTAGGAAGGTTGAGACCTACTGATCTACTCAACTCCTCATTTAAGGCTTTCCTCTTAGATAGCTCTAAACTATTTCAAGTAGATAATTAAAGATAACTAAGGCAAAGAAATAAAAGTCAAACAAAAATAAAAGAATATAATGGAAAAAATAGGGCTATCGTTGTAAACGCTTGAGTTAAGGTTTATTATTATAAATAATTTTCTCCATGTTTAATATATATGGTCACTTAAATGTGATGACCAAATTTGAGAAGCAGAGTTTGTTTAAACTGGCAGCAAAAAAAAAAAAAAAAAAAACATAAACATGTCAGTCATTTTATATCTATTAAAAAAAGTTTATAATTAAATGTTTCCTCCATGAATTAATTTGTCAAAAATAAATATTTGAAAAACTCTAACTACTATGGTTACCACCATATGTACTCTATTTATTGCTTCCTGGGACTGGGATTGACTCTGAAGCTTTGTGGCTATTAAGCACAGGTTCTGCTGATGAGCAGTACTGACTCTTATTTAATTCTGAAGATACTCAAACCTTCTGCTAAATTCCTAAATGAATTTCCAACTAAATCATAGAATGGCTTCTTCATTATTCTTCCTCCCTTCCATCTCCTGGAATATGTAATCTATTGGCAGAGGAAAGTAATTACATCTACACCAGATGATCCAGTAGACATGAAGCAATGTCAGTCCAGAGTCAGCTGAGCTGGCATGAGGTGCAGAGGAAGCATTACTATAGCTACCAGGCCAAGATCAACTGCTGCTGTGTGTGGCCTGGATGCAGCTGCCTCCGTGTCAGGGATGTATATGAAGATGTATATGTAGAAACTGTTCTCTGCTTGTTAGTGCATTGCTCTTGATGCCAGGACTTGCCTTTATACCCAGGAGAAGAATTCTGCTGAATACCCACAGAATGCATATTGGCCAGCACAGGGGACAGGAAGATGAGAGGTCCACTGACTTTGCCATTAGAATTTAATACATTCCTTAAAATTTCTAGAGCTTTCTTATCTCCAACAAAATATGAATATAATATTTGCTACTTTGTAAACTTGCTTACCAAGCAATATACAACTTATGTAAAATATCTGGCACAAATAATATTATTTCTACCAAAGATTATTTGTATGTATGAATTATCTACTCCTTAGGAAACCTGAATATGAGAACCTGTTTCAAGTTTTATCTGCTGTAGTCAATGAAAGCCATTGTATAGGGCCTTTACCTTAAAAGTCAGGGCAGCAGAGAAAATTCCCAATGCTACCTGTTACCTGTTGAAAGAGGTATCTATGGAAACACTGCTCTCTTAGGAATCATCCCTGTTACGATGAGACCAAGAACACTTTCAGCATCCTGGGCAAAGAATATCTACTGCAGATACCTTCTCTGAAATGACTTCCAGTGTAGGTAATGGACAACTATATTAGAGACACTTAGGCCAGCTCATAATATCTGCACCTGCAGTGCTCTAATATCAATATTTCCATCCATAAAGATATGGGTAGAGAAAAGAACTCCTAAAATGTTTCATAAAAAAACATACTTTAAAATTATTTCTTTTTTTATACAATTATACAGCAAGCCTATAGCCAATATCAAACTCAATGGAGAGAAACTTAAATCAATCCCACTGAAATCAGGGACAAGACAAGGCTGCCCACTCTCTCCATACCTCTTCAACATAGTACTTGAAGTCCTACCCAGAGCAATAAGACAACTAAAGGAGATCAAGGGGATACAAATCAGAAAGGAAGAGGTTAAAGTGTCACTATTCGCAGATGATAAGATAGTATATATGAGCGACCCCAGAAATTCAGCCAGAGAGCTCCTCCAGCTGATAAACACCTTCAGCAAAGTGGCAGGATACAAAATCAACTCAAAAAAAAAAAAAATCAGAAGCCCTCCTGTATACCAAAGACAAAAGGGCCGAGAAAGAAATAAAGGAAACAATACCCTTCACAATAGCCACTAACCACATAAAGTACCTTGGGGTGACACTAACCAATCAAGTGAAAGACCTGTTTGAGAAAAACTTCAAGTCTCTGAAGAAAAAATTAGAAGAAGATATCAGAAGATGGAAAGATCTCCCTGGCTCATGGATTGGTAGGATTAACATTGTGAAAATTGCCATTCTGCCAAAAGCAATCTACAGATTCAATGCAATTCCCATCAAAATACCAACTCAATTCTTTACAGACCTTGAAAAAAAATTATCAGCTTCATATGGAGAAACAAAAAACCCAGAATCTCCAATCCTGTACAACAACAGATCATCTGGAGGTATCTCCATCCCTGATGTCAAGCTGTACTACAGAGCAATAGTAATAAAAACTGCATGGTATTGGGATAGGAACGGAAAGGAGGATCAATGGAACTGAATAGAAGACCCATAAATAAACCCACACACCTATGAATACTCAATTTTTGACAAAGCAGCCAAAACCATTCAATGGAAAAAAGACAGCATCTTCAACAAATGGTGCTGGTCCAACTGGATGTCTACATGCAGAAAAATGAAAATAGATCCATATTTATCATCCTGCACAAAACTAAAGTCCAAGTGGCTCAAAGACCTCAACATAAAATCAGATACTCTAAATCAGTTAGAAAAAAAAGTGGGGAACAGCCTAGAACTCATTGGCATAGGAGACAACTTCCTGAACAGAACACCAACAGCACAGGCTTTAAGAGCAACAATCAATAAATGGGACCTCATGAAGCTGAAAAGCTTCTGTAAAGCAAAGAACACTATCATCAAAACAAAACGACTGCCTACAGATTGGGAAAGGATCTTCACCAACCCTTTATCTGACAGAGGACTCATATCCAGTATATATAAAGAACTAAAGAAGCTGAAAAGCAACAAACCAAGGAATCCAATTAAAAAATGGGGAACAGTGCTAAGCAGAGAATTCTCAATAGAGGAATATTGAATGGCAGAGAAACACTTAAAGAAATGTTCAACCTCATTAGCCATTAGGGAAATGCAAATCAAAACGACCCTAAGATTCACCTTACACCCATCAGAATGGCCAAGATGAAAAACTCAAGTGACAACCCATGCTGGAGAGGTTGTGGAGAAAGGGGAACCCTCCTCCACTGCTGGTGGGAATGTAAACTTGTACAACCACTTTGGAAGTCAATATGGCACTTACTCAGACAATTAGGAATAATGCTTCCTCAAGACCCAGCTATACCACTCCTAGGTATATACCCAAAACTTGCTCAAGTACACAACAAGAACATTTGCTCAACCATGTTTATAGCAGCTTTATTCGTAATAGCCAGAACCTGGAAACAACCCAGATGTCCATCAAAGGAGGAATGGATACAGAAATTGTGGTATTTTTACACAATGGAATACTACTCAGCAATGAAAAATAAGGAAATCATGAAATTTGCAGGCAAATGGTGGGATGTAGAAAAGATCATTCTGAGTGAAGTATCCCAGAAGGAGAAAGACAAACATGGTATATACTCACTTATATAGACCTACAAGGTATGATAAACATAATGAAGTTTATACACCTAAAGGAGATAAATAAGAAAGCAGACATGAGGTAAGTTGTTTAATCCTCATTTAGAAAGACAAATGAGATGTGCATAGGACATATGACAGGAGTCTCCTGCAGAAGGCATCTGAAAGTCTCTACCAAGCAGCGTTTCAAAACAGATACTAAGACTCATAACCAAACCTTCAGCAGAAGGGGAGTTAGTATGAAAGGGAAAGGATAGGAACCCCACAAGGACCAAATATATCTGGGCACAGGAGTTTTTTTTCTGAAACTGTTTCTCCAACCAAGGACATGTATGGATATAACCTAGAACCTTTACTCGGAGGAAGCTCGTGATAGCTCAATAACCAATTGATTTCCCATAGTAAGGGGAACAGGGACTATCTCTGACAGGAACTCAATGGTGGGCTCTTTGACTCCCCACCCCCCAAGGGAGGAGCAGTTCTGCTAGGCCACAGAGGAGGACTTCACAGCCAGCTCTGAAGATACCTGATAAAACAGGGTCAGACAAAAGGGGAGGAGCTCCTCCCCAATCTGTGGACTTGGAAAGGGGCAGGGAGAAGCTGAGGGAGAGAGGATGGGATTGGGAGGGAATAAGAGAGTGGGATACAGCTGGGATACAGAGTTAATAAAATGTAACTAATAATAATAAACAATAAAAAAGAAAGAAAAAATTATTTTTCTTTTTCTCTTCCTTCCTTCCTCCTTCCTTCCTTCCTTCCTTCCTTCCTTCCTTCCTTCCTTCCTTCCTTCCTTTCTTTCTTTCTTTCTTACTTTCGTTCTTTCCAAACAGGATTCTATGTGCTCCAGCCTGGCTATGATTGCTAGGTAGGAAAGGATGGCCCTGAATGCTAGAGTCAGATGTGTACCCTTTGTCCAATTTTGAAAATTCTGCTTAAATAAATAAACAAGTGGAAACAATTTAAATTAAATGCCAGGAGTAAAATAACTCAAATCAAAACTAAAGTGAAGAAAAAGGAAGAGTTTATATTACCATAGATTTTATTGCTTTTATGTCTTTACATTTTGAATTTACATATACATAAAAATGGTTGTATTTTGGTTGATACCCTGAATGAAATAAACATTATATTTTTGTAAAATAATGGTTTCTTAGTCTTCAATTTGAATAAACACAAAATAATCCCATTCTGTGGCAACATGATCCTCACAGGCAGAGCTAATGATTCATTACTGGAGAGACAGACAGATGAGTGATAGAAAGATGATAGACTGATAGTGAGATCATTACTATAGAAATATGGGAGGTTAGCTACAAGCAGTGCTGTACTATAAACTCAATTTTTATTTGAATCTTAACAGTTGGTTTACACTGGTTCCAATTTAGAAGTTAAGCTCTGACTTTCACACCACATATAATTTACACTCACATTGAAGCTACAGATTTAGAAAAAAAAAAAACATTTTAAGTGATAATAGGGCTAATGAAAGGGTGGAACTTCCTTTGAACTGTGAGACAGCTGATGTTAGAAGTTACAAGATACAGACATCCCATACATATTTTCAATTAATTATTGTCTTACTTTTGTCCCACTTGGCAGCAAAAACAATAAGGCTGAGGCAGGAATTTTGTTTTAGGTAAATGCCTTATACGTTTAATATTTCCTATGGTGTGTGTATAGAGCATTGATAGTCATAGGACTCAAAAGTCTTAATTTAGCATTCAGTACTGTGTGGATCCTTAGAGACTTCTGTGTTTTGTTAAATTTTTTGTACAGATCATCCATATGTGTTTCCACTCTTTAAGTGGAGGGATCTTAGTTAGGGTTTCCATTGCTGCGAAGAGATATCATGGCCATGGAAACTCTTATAAACTGTAACATTTAACTGGGGCTGGCTTACAGTTTCAGAGATATAGTCCATTATCATCAAGGCAGGAAGCATAGCACTATGCAGAGAGACATGGTATTGGAGAAGGAGCTGAGAGTTCTACATCTTAATCCAAATGAAGCCAGAAGGAGATTAGTTTCCCCATTGGGCAGGGCTTGAGCATAGAAGACTTCAAAGCCTGTCTCCAAAGTAACACACTTCCTCCTAAAAGGACACACCTACTCCAACATGGCCACACTTCCTAGTAGTGCCATTTCCCATGGGTCATGCACTCAAACACATGAGTCTATAGGGGACAAACTATTCAAGCTACCACAAGGGGGGGGTCCATTAGGTTTATCAGATATGTTTAATTAGAGAACTTTTTAAAAAAAAATTCTTTATTAATTACAATTCATTCACTTTGTATCCCACCTGTGGTTCCCTCACTCCTCCCCTCCCAATCCCTCCCTTCCTCCACCCTCTGCATGCTTGTCCCCCTCCAAGTCCACTGATAGGGAAGGTCTTCTTTTCCTTCCTTTTGATCCTAGTCAATTAGGTCTCATCAGAAGTGGCTGCAATGTCTTTTTCTGTGGCCTGGTAATGCTGCTTCCCCCGCAGAGGGAGGTAATTAAAGAGCAGGCCAACCAGTTAATATCAGAGACAGCCCCTGTTCCTATTACAATGGGACCCACTTGGATACTGAACTGCCATGGACTACATCTGTGCAGAGGTCTTAGGTTATCTCCACTCATAGTCCTTGGTTGGAGTATCAGTCTCAGGAAAGACCTCTGTGCTCAAAATTTTTGGTTCTGTTGCTCTCCTTGTGGAGTTCCTGTCCTCTCCAGATCTTACTGTTTCCTGCTTCTTTCATAAGATTCCCAAAGGTTGCCTATAAGTCTCAACATCTGCTTTTATAGTCTGCAGGACAGAGCCTTTCAGAGGTCCTCTGTGTCAGGCTCCTGACTTGTTCCCTCTTTTCTCCTTCTTCTGATGTACAGCCTCTTTGCCTTTGTGAATAGGAACTGAGCATTTTAGCAAGAGTTCTCCCTCTTGATTAGTTTCTTTAGGTGTACAGATTTTAGTAGGTTTATCCTATATTATATGTCTATATGAATGAGTATATACCGTGTGCATCTTTCTGCTTCTGGGATAGCTGACTCAGGATGATCTTTTCCAGATGCCACCATTTACCTGCAAATTTCATGATTTCCTTGTTTTTTATTGCTGAGTAATATTTCATTGTGTAGATGTACCACAATTTCTGTATCCATTCCTCCACTGAGGGGCATCTGGGAGGTTTTCAGCTTCTGGCTATTACAAATAAGGCTGCTACAAACATTGTTGAGCAAATGTCCTCATTGTGTACTTGAGACTTTCGGGTATATGCCTAGGAGTGGTATAGCTGGATCTTGAGGAAGCGCTATTCCTAGTTGTCTGAGAAAGCGCCAGATTGCTTTTCAGAGTGGTTGTACAAGTTTACATTCCCACCAGCAGTGGAGGAGGGTTCCCCCTTTTCCACAACCTCTGCAGCATGTGTTGTCTCTTGAGATTTTGATCTTAGCCATTTTGATGCATGTAAGTTGAAATCTCAGGGTCGTTTTGATTTGCATTTCCCTGATGGCTAATGAGGTTGAGCATTTCTTTAAGTGTTTCTCTGCCATTCAATATTCCTTTATTGAGAATTCTCTGTTTAACTCTGTTCCCCATATTTTAATTGGATTACTTGATTTGTTGCTGTTTAACTTCTTGAGTTCTTTATATATACTGGATATGAGTCCTCTGTCAGATAAAGGGTTGGTGAAGATCCTTTCTCAATCTGTAGGCTGTTGTTTTGTTCTGACGACAGTGTCCTTTGCTTTACAAAAGCTTTTCATTTTCATGAGGTCCCATTTATTGATTGTTGCTCTTAGAGCCTGTGCTGCTGGTGTTCTGTTCAGGAAGTTGTCTCCTGTGCCAATGAGTTCCAGGTTCTTCCTCACTTTTTCTTCTAAGTGGTTTAGTGTGTCTGATTTTATGTTGAGATCTTTGATCCACTCGGATTTCAGTTTTGTGCAGGGTGTTAAGTATAGATCTATTTGCATTAAATACTCTTGTATGTATGGCTTTCTGACTGAGCATGGTACACTTATCAGAAGTTACAGTTTTAGAGAAAGTTGACCTGTCTTTCTCAGCTGCTAAGGATTACTAATAACCAGTCAACCAGCATTTGTAATGCTCATGTCCTAACTGCTGTAAGTTCAGGTATCTAACTGGCCTGCTGTATTCAGAACATTATTTTCCTTGCAGTTATCCACTTACCTGCCTTACACTCTTTCAGCTATTCCTGAGCCTTGGGAGGAGATACAACATGTCATTGGTGCTACTATTGCACCAGTGGAAAATATTGCCAGGCTACTCATTATTATAGCTCACAACGTTGGTAACATGCATAAGCTCCTATCTGCAGTATGAAATCTAGCTAGCATAACTGAAGTTTCCAGGTCAATACCAGCTTGATACCTTTATTTTCCTATGAAATCACGTATGTAGCACCTTCAGCAATAGGGTCTTGCTGTCCAATTCTAGATAATAACAGTGATAGCACAATAGTTATTGCAAAGTCATCATCGTATATAGCCTGGCAGTAAATATATTTTTCTCTTTGGTTCCTATCTATTTCTTCAATATCCTTAAATTGAAATGCTCCCAATGGTTTAATTCTTGTACCTTTTTATTGTTGTTGTTGTTGCTACTCTCCCTTAGTTCATTGGAAAACATGATCCCTCTTCCTCTGTGTCCTAAGTACTGGTATTTGGGGCATTTACTGTCATTTTGGCACATACTCTCTTAGTTTTCTAGTTTTGAGGTTTTAAGAATCACTGATAGCCTCTGGCTTCCCTCTATGCTCCAGCAAGCACATTCTTCCGGGATTCACCTTAGTCTCAGTCCTGTGTGTATGCCATCCACTTGCCAACACTCAGGAAAATGCAAATTTCACACACTTGAAACAGGAGACATTTTCCATTTCCATTTCCAACGGTTGAAGCTGCTGAGGTCAAAAGCTTTAAATGCATTTCTAATTGCTTAATTTGATTTAGTCAGGCTTTGGCCACACCCACTTCTTCCTCTAAAACACCCCTGCTTCTCACCCTCCCAGTACTGTTGCAATTTCACTAGTCTTGCCTTCCTTTGTACCCTCTTTCCCTTTAAATGTCACCCTGTTGTAGATATTTGGCACAGGAACCATCCTGATCCTGTTAATAAGACAAATTACACTAGTTCCTTCCCATTCTGGCACCTTCCCATCTGCTTGAGGATCATCATCCTTAAAGGCATTCAGAGACCCCCAGAATCCTGCCTTCCTGCCCTCACCTGACTTCCTTGCTCCCATCTTGGTTCCAGTGTTTTCTGAACACTATCTTTCTAGCCACTTTCACATGGAGGCCCTCCAATGACTTTCTTTGCACATGCTGCCCCTGCATCTAGAACTAACTTCCTCCTGGTACAAAGAAAAGTGAAGATGAATTAAATTTAACATAATTTCTTGGTGAAAAGCACAATTCCTTCCCTTCTTCTCAAGATAAAAAGCCATAAATGGAGTTTTATCTCTGGAATGCTTCACATCAATTCTTGATTTCATCTGCTTTTGTCTTCTGAGTAAGAAGAATCTGTTGGTAAATTTTGGTTGCATTTATTAAAAAAAAAACATGGAAGCAACATCCTAACTAAAGAAAGAATCACATGTGATATGATGTAAAAAGGAGTTGATAATTAAAAGAATTCCCACAGGTATCTGTCATACAACTTATTTCTGCTAACTTCAGTAGGACTTTTACCACCAAAACAGGAAAATGCACACTACTGAAAATTTATTATACTCCATTGTTTTCCTTTAATTTTAGCCTTGTATCTTTATTTTTAATAAAAATCAGAGCTATGAGTTAAATTGGTGAGTTCAAAAGTGGTTTTATGGGTCAGGGGTGTAAACCATATCCTACCTGTAACCAGAAAGCATACTGGTTCAACTTAAAGCTCTATAAAATGTAAAAATTTTGGGTTTTATTTATTTTATTTAAAGTTGTATTTTGTGTATTTGATTATTTAGGTTTTTGTTCTGTATGAATAGTGTGTCTATGTGTGTGTGTGTGTATTGTTTTGATTTCTTTTCTATCTTGGTCAAAAGTTTTAACCAGTGATTCCCTAATCACTGCAGAAAGTCAGAACAAGTTTTTTTCTCTTACTTTTTGTTTTAAATAGATTAGCACTTGACTTCTGACAGGTCAGCATTAGTTTATCTCCCCATTTTGCCTTAAAGAGCAGATGTATAAATAGTGCTTCATTAAACAAAGTCAGCACCTGCTCTGCCTGGCACAGCATTCACAGTTCACAGTGGGGAGAATCTGCTCTCAACTGAGCTCCCCATGAGTATTGTTTGGGAATCTTCTTTGTCCACTCAGGGTTCTACATGTTGATTGAATATTTAAAAACAATAATGATTTTCAAAAGAACCTCTTGTATATAGTTCCTGCTTATCCTGGACAAATGCCTTACAAGACCCCCAGCAGATGCTCCAAACTGTCTACGATGCCCAAACCTACATAGACTGTTTGTCTTAGTTTTTTTGTTGCTGCTGTGATAAAAGTCCAGAAAAGAGCAATTGAAGGGAAGGAAGGCTTTATTTGCCTTTAAATCCCAGGTAACAGTCATCCTTGTGGGTACATCGAGGCAGGAACTTGGATCAGCACATGATATCCACAGTCAAGAGCAGAGAGAGAGAAAAAATGAGTAAGTGCTATCATACTGGACCTTCTCCACATGTAAATAGTTAAAGACTCAAGCCCAGGGTATGGTGCCACTCACAATGGGTGGGTCTTCCTATCTCAACTGAAGCAAATTAAGATAATGCCTTGCCGCTGTATGCCCACAGGCCAACATGATCTAGACAACTTCTCCTTGAGACTCCCTTTCCAGGTCATTCTATGTTGTATCAATGTAACAAACTAATAACTGCTACTTAGAGATCACTCTGTTCTTTTCCTTACCCATATAACTTTATGATCAATTCTGTCTCCACAGGCCTATTCTACCTTCTTCTGCATGATTAATAGATTAACAATAATAAATCAATTGGAAAATTATTAAAATATATTCTACTAAGTTATATGAGTACACAAGACTTTGTGGTATAATTGTTAGTACAATGGACTCTGAAAGATTATGTGAGTATGAATTCTCCCAAAGCTATTACTTAAAGAAAGTGCTTTGTGGCCTGTCATTACCATGTCTGAATTTCCAGAATTTCTAATAGTTGCCTTCAGGGTACTTCTATACACATTGAAATAAATATATATCATTGAAGTAAATGTTAGTTGAAGACAATAGACTGATATTAAGGTTGGTATGATAAATCTGATAGCTACACAATTACTAATTGGAGGGTAGTATATACAATGTTGATATACTAAACAAAACGATGATTCATAAGGAAGAACACATGATTTCATTATATCAATAGAGAAGAGTGCACAATTTGAAATTTGTTAATTATATTTCTGTAATTTTACATGTAATATTTTTTATTTGTATTCGGTCCTTGATAACTGAGATTATGAACAACAACATGGTAGTTTAAGAAAGAGGAGTACTATTATATTTATGGTAGTAGAAAATGTTTCAGTTTTCAGTCCGAGAGCTTTTTATGTAGGCCCCATTCTTCTTCCTGGTCTTTTAACAAAATGTACTACTGAAAATAAAACAGAATTTGAAACAACCCCATTCTTATTAGTGTACTAATTTGTGATAACTGACAGAGTCTTAGCAGGCCACAGAAGATGACAATGCAGCCACTCCTGATGTGATCTGATAGACTAAGATCAGAAGGAAGGAGAAGAGGATCTCCCCTATCAGTGGACTTGGGGAAGGGCATGTGTGAAGAAGGGGGAGGGAGGGTGGGATCGGGACGGGAAGAGGGAAGGGCTTATGGGGTGATACGAAGTGAATAAAGTGTAATTAATATAAAAAATTAAAAAATTATATACATATACATTTTTGCAATAACAAATTTTGTAGTTTAAATATCAAAGATATTATGTTTTTAGCAAAGAATTATATATTGACATTGTAAAGTTCTTACTCTCTTCCCCAACCTCTTAGCATCCTGAGGTTATTGCTCAGAGCCAAGATCTCAACACCCCTTCCTTCTGATCTTCCATTGCCACTCTGATTGGATGCTATGAAGGTATATGCTAACAAACGTAGGTGTTTATTTTGTAAAAATATAGTGGGGTAGAGAATTAAAAGTACAGATGAAAGAAGTGTGGGGCTCCAGATAGTATGAGAAAAGACTAAATGGATCAACTAAAAAAAAAAAATGTTTGAAGGTTATAAGATGGATCACTCAGACCCCAACAAATAGGAGAAGTGGGAAGCCAGTGATGGGCATGAAGTTAAAATAGGGCTTAGGGACGCAGAATAAAGTTATAACCTGAGGAGGAAAATGGGATTACCCCTAAAAGGTATCACTCTTAAATAAGATCCAGATAGAAGCATGCTTTATGAAAGTAAGAAATTAGCAAACCTATCCCTTTTTCATCTCAACAGTTTCAAGAAGCCAGATATGATGTTTCACAGAACTGAGAGCTGTTACCAGGACACACTCTACCCTTAGAAATTCAAATCCTTAGATTCTCAAGTCCTTTGTATAAAATGAGACAACATTTAAGTAAAATCTATGCACATCTGTCCATATGTATGGTTTAAATCACCTCTAGATTTCCTAAAATGCTGCTGATATGCTGTAAATGCTACTTAATTATTTTGGAACATGAGGAAGATGAAGCCTAAAGTGACCACCTCCTAGCCAGGCAGGACTAGTGGAAGGAGGGGATCAACAATCCGCCAACAAAACCTGTGGATGGAAAATTACCCTGCCTACAAGAAGTGCAGAGATAACAAGTGAACAAAGATAGAGGGAAAGTCCAAACAATAATTGGCCCAACCTGAGACCCACCTCATGGTAGAGGCCCCTGACAGTATTGATGTTGCTCTGGTATACTTATAGACAGGAGCCTAATTTGACTGCCTTCTTGGAGGCTCCAGCCAGCAGTGGATCAGGACAGATGCTGGGACTTGCATTCAAGCAAGGGGCAGAGCTCCTGAGGTACTGTGGAAGTGTTGGGGAAAAGGTGCAAGGATTTGAAGGGGAGCGGAACCTCACAAGAAGACCAACAGGGATAACTAACATAGTCCTATGGGGGGTTACAGAGACTGAGATCAACTAAAGAGCATGCATGGTCTGGACCTAGGACCCCTGCGCTTATGTGGCAGATAGACAACTTGGTCTGCCTTGCCTATCCTCAGGGGATGAGGATTTGCTCTGTCCTGATATGACTTAATGTGCTAGGGAGATTGAAATGCGGGAGGGGAGCTCCCATTTTCTGGGGTAAAAGAGAGGCAAAGGAGAAAGGAGGAGAAGGGGGACTTGTAGGATAGGCGGGAGGAGGCACCCTATGGAGGTAAAGTAAACTAAAATAATAATAAAATATTAATTTATTCTTAGTATGATGTATTCTCATCCTTTAATTTTTTTCTAATTTATTCACTTTACATCCCGATTTTAGCTCCCTCCTTCATATCCTCCCAATCCTACCTTCCTTTCTTCCCTCCCTCTTCTTTCCTACCTCCTCCTCTATTTTTTAGAGAACGGGAGCCCTCTCCTCTACCATTTGACCCCAAACTATAAACTCTCACCAGGACTTTCTTCATCTTCTTTCTCTGTGGTCTGGCAAGGCACCCCACCAGGGGTAAGTGATCAAAGAACAGGCACCAGAGTCTATCTCAGAGACATCCCCTTCCCCCTTTACTGGGAACCCACCTGGAGACTAAGCTGCCTATGGGTTACATCTGAGCAGGGGGTCTAGGGCCTCTCCATACATGGTCCTTGGTTGGTGCATCAGTCTCTGCAGGCCCCCCTGGGCTGAGATTTGTTGGCTGTGTTGGTGTTCTTATGGAGCCCATGTCCACTTCCTATTCTTCTATACCTCCACGCTTTCCTATGACTCTCTACACTCTGCCTAAGATTTGGCTGTGAGTCTTGGCATCTGCTTTGATCCCCTATGGGTGGAGTCTTTCAGAGGATATTTATATTAGGTTCCCATCTTTGTTCCCTCTCTTCAAGCACTACTGGTGCCTATTGTATTTAACCTTCTAAATTAAGATTAAGGATCCTCCTTTGGGTTCTCCTTGTTTTTTAGTTTCTTTAGGTCTGTGGATTGTAGTTTGGTCATCTTGTATTATATGGCTAATATCTGCTTATAAGTGAGTATACATCATGTGTGTCTTTCTGGTTATGAGTTAAGTCACTTAGAATGATCTTCTCTAGTTCCATCTATTTGCCTGCAAACTTCATGATTTTGTTTTTAATAGCTGAATAGTATTCCATTATTTAAATGTACCACAATTTCCATATCCATTCTTCAGTTGAGGAACATCTACATTGTTTCCAGATTCTGGCTATTTTAAGTAAAACTGCTATGAACATAGTTGAGCAAACGTTGTTGTATGGTTGTGCATTTTTGGATATATGCCCAGGAGTGGTACACCTAGGTCTTGAGGTAGCACTATTCCCAATTTTCTGAGAAAACACCATACTTATTTCAAAAGGGGCTGTACAAATTCGCACTCCCACCAGCAATGTAAGAGTGTTTCCCTTTCTCCACATTCTCTCCAGCATGTGCTGTCACTTGTGTTTTTAATCTTAGCCATTCTGGTGGAAGTGAGATGGAATCTGAGGGTTGATCTACATTTCCCTGATGATTAAGGACATTGAACATTTCTTTCAATGTTTCTCTATCATTCAATATTCCTTTGTTAAGAATTCTCTGTTTCATTACGTACCCCATTTTTTTTAATTGGATTATTTGGTTTATTGGAGTTTAATTTACTGAGTTCTTTATATATTTTGGATATTAGCCTTCTGTAGGATGTAGGGTTGGTGAAGATTCTTTTTCCCAGTCTGTAGGCTGCTTTTTTGTTTTGTTGACAGTGTCCTTTGCTTTACAGAATCTTTTCAGTTTCATGATGTCCCAGTTATTTATTGTTGACCTTAGAGCCTGTGTTGTCAGTATTTTTTTCAGGAAGTTGTCTTCTGTGCCAATGAGTTCTAGGCTCTTTCCCACTTTTTCTTGTAGTATATTTTGTGTGTCTGGTTTTATGATGAGTTCTTGATCCAACTGTACGGTAGTTCAGTGCAGGATGATAAATATGGACTGATTTGTACTTTTCTACATGTAAATATCCAGTTAAACCAGCACCATTTGTTTTTTGATTGTATGGTTTTAGCTCCTTTGTCAAAAATCAAGTGGCCTTAGGTGTGTGAATTTATGTCTGGGTCTTCAGTTTGATTACATTGATCCACTAGTCTGTTTCTCTGCCAGGACCATACACTTTTTATTACTGTTGCTGTATAGTATAGCTTGAGATCAGGGATTGAGATATCGCCAGAAGATTCTTATATTATACAGGATTGTTTTAGCTATTATAAGTTTTTGTTTTGTTTTTCCATATGAAGTTGAGAATTGCTCTTTCAAGTTCTGTAAATAATTGTGTTGGTATTTGATGTGGATTGCACTGAATCTGTGTGAGCCTCCTTCTTCTGCCTTCTGAGTCCTGAGGTTACAAGAATGTACCACCATGCTCAAAGATTAAGAGCATTTACCAGGTTCCTTTTCACACTCAGCTTCTACTATATACCACTTTCTAGCTAAAGGGGAAAAATGAGCTGAGAAACAAATAAAATACAAATACATTTAATTTGCATTTGAGAATACTTTCTGTTTAAGTGACATCAATTTTTAAAAATGTGTGTTTATTTTGCATGTATTTGTGTATGTTGGGGGCACTGGTGGAGGTCAATGACAGTTTAGGAAAGACAGTTATCTTATTCCTGGACCTCTATATGCAACTCAGTTCATGAGGTTTGGCAGCAGGCTCCTTGACTAACTGAGCCATCTTGAAGGCCCACAGTTACACATCCACACAAGAAAGGAGGGTGCTTCGTGTTGTTCTCATCTTCAGAAGCATGTGAATCTGTACTGCCATCCAGAGCTGTCTTCTCAGTGGTTTTACCACACCACGACCTATTCCAGTCTTTCTGTGCTATGTAAAATTCCATTGCTACACCAAAGAGAGAGAGAGAGAGCGATGAGGATCACAATACTTTATGGTGCTAACTTTGCTGGAATGGATGGCAATCTGGGGCAAACATGTGAGATGAATATGACTATCTCTGGATGGGAGCAAAAACTGAAGGCTTTCATGTTAGCTTCCATTAACCAATAAAGAATTGCAAATGCATGTAAAACCAGCTTGTAAATGACATATTAGTATCTTGGAAACTGAATTATAAACTATACTTATTCATTCATGGTACACAATGCTTTAATGTGTTTTTCTATTAACATGTCTAGTTAAATTTACTCATCAGCCACAGTCCTGACAGATCCTTATGTCTTAAGAAATGTGAGATATACTTAACTCATATGGCAGAGTTTTTTCTTCGGCTGGAAAAAATTACTTGCTAAAATGTGTGAATAACTTTTTAGTGACCATCAACTGAATTGTAAATAAGAATGTATCTTATTGCAGCTCAGGAAAATAAAAGTTTTTGTAGGTACACTGATGAAGTAAATCAAGCTCTGTTTAGAATCTGTCATCACTGAGTTTCTATGAAGTTTATTTTGTATAGAAACTTTGGACAAAATCTGAAAGGGCAATATGCAGAAAACAGAAGATTAAGGGAGGAAGGGAGGTTTGGGAGTTTCGGTAGCTCTTTTCCAGACTCTGGTTCTTCCAAAATTGAGACTAGATCCAAGCTGAATGAAGTGTTCTGGGCCCTGAAGGGTCTTCTAACTATTCTTTTCAGGCACAAAGGGGGAGGTGATGGAATACAACCATGTTTGGGTTGTCAGAATTATGCAACTGGATTGCCTCCACATGGGAGGTACTTCATGCTGCTGATACTACTCTTTCACTGCTAAGCAGCAGCTCCATCCCTCTTTCTTCCTTATGAACACACAGTTATTTGCCTCCCTAGACATTTGTGTTAGCAGCACAGACATGTATGAAAATGTGTGGAATTAGGATGACGTGTAGAAAAACTTCATACATGTGCTGCCTCTTCAGGAACCTAATATATTAAGCCTTGGAATGTTTGCTTATGGTTAATGTTTCACATTGATGTTTTCTATACTCAGAGACATCATAAGCTGAGCAAGACATCTTTGGTTTATTCTCTTTCAGAAAAACAAATCCTTGGTTAGTTTCTTATCTCAAATCCACACATAATGAATGCTTTCTTAGCCCCCTTTCTCCTTCTTTCCCACTCTCTACTTCTCCTACTCTTCCTCCGTCTATTCCATTTTGTCTTGTTTTTTAATGATGCTATGAATTAAACACAGGTGAAAAAAATTTATTATAGAATTATTATTTGTTTGCATAAAAGAAATGTGTTGATTTGTTTAATATTCAATTATTCATCATGATCACTAAGAGAGCAGGAATGGGGTAATCTCTTGGTATTTGTATGCTAAGTACCCTAGTGTAGTTCCTGTTGCCATGGATACAGCTTGCTGAGTGCAGAAAGACCTTGACTCAAATGTTTACAGGAAACTGACAAGCTGAAACTAAATGTTAGACAACAGCACATTGTATTTTCTGTAAGCCTCACAAGGCAGACACTCCTTGCCCCCTTCTGGGTATGCTCTCTGATAAGCCATCATCATTTCATTTACCTTCAACTGGTCCTTGAGTAAAGAGGTAAGAAGACGGGGGCAGTTAAGAAGAATGGACAGTTGAAATAGGCCCATGAACCTGAGTAGGAAGAGCTAACTGAAATCAGAAAAGTCCGCCAAAGCAAGTAGTGTTTGTGACAGCCTTGGCTCTATCAGCTTAACTGTGAGTGTGATGGAGATCATCACTCTCTCAATATCAGAAGCCAAGTTTACATCATTACTAACCCCACATTATGTCATAGCACACAGCACCCAGTGAGTGAGAAGCACTTACTTGTTCAATTAAATGTGTATTTTCCTGCCAGTTTCCTTACCTTTCCTTCATAGAAATATAAGTAACCACTGTGCCCAGTGTCTGCAAGCAAGAGTGATTTCTGAAACAGTCAGTCAGCAGGGAGCTGACATCACCCGTGCAGTAGGCTTTGCTGATAGCCATGGGTCTGAGGCATGACCTAGAGGTCTGTGCTGTATCAGAGCCTGCTTTTCTCCGAAAGCTGAAGAGTGAACCTAGAGAGGAGTCCAGATCTGCGAGAGCAAGGGAATATCAGTTTGGCCCGTGGAATAGTGTAACAGGATATTTTAGTAGCTCCTGTGGATGCATTGCATCACTAGCATATCTCTCTGCTTTAAAGAGTCAAGATCCTGTCACAGGGTTGGGGGCTCATCTCAGGAACAAGAAACACTAGCCTAGTTCTATGGTATGAACTGGTCTCTGAAAATGTCAGCAATTGGGTTTACTTCTTAAGTTTTCTAGGACGTTGGAAAGAAAAAAGGTGGTCCAGGGCCCAGTGTTCAAGGAGGGCAGAGCTCCGCCTCTATGTGATGAGAAACTGCAGAACTCACTGAAGCTGACTATTACTGGTAAATGCTAAAATATCTCAATCTTTGACCTATTTGCTTCAGCTTTCACTATCCTCCACAGCAGGAGCAAGCATACATTTGTCTCCAGAACAGCTACTTAATGTTATATACATAAGCCAATGTCTGGAAAATTCTACTAAGTTTGGGTAATTTTATGAGCTAGATAGAGACGTCTAACCCATTTGGGTGTCTAGTTTACTTTAATGCCAATGAATTTGGCCTAAATATCCAAACAGAAGGATATTAGATATTAGAACCATATCCTACCATCCTTATCCCAGAAAAAGCATAATGGAAGATTTTTCCTGATATTGCATAAAGAAAATATGCTACAGAAAGAATTGTGCATTTACATATTTACTTTTCTTTTCTGCAAAGCCTGCTATGACCACTCCATGATTAGGTGTTCTTTTCAAATTGATATTATCTATTCTTCATTCCTTCATCAACACAAGGGGAGCATGTAGTCTGTCTCACCATAAAAGAAAAAAAATGGAGGTTAGGCTAGTATTGCTCATTTTAGAGAGATCCCCATTCCTGAAGGGATTGGTGTCTATCTGTCTACCACATAGGAAACAGGAAGGAAGCAATGTAGCAAGGACTAGTGGAAGAAGAAGACCATCAGAAACATTGATCATACTAAAGCTATTCAAAGGGCACATTGAAGTTGGGAGCATCATCTCTTAATGAAACAAATATTGATTGTTTAGATTACAACATGGTCAGATCACTGACAGCTACCTCTGATTATCTTTAAAAGATGGTAAAGTTCAGTTGTGCTTTGCATGGTTTAGCAGCTTAAAAAATAGAATATTGTTTCCTGTTTTCTTTTTCTTCTGATGTCCATCCCTTTTGCCTTTCAGGATGGGGATTTAGCATTTTAGCCAGGGTACTCTCTCTAGATTAGTTTCTTTAGGTATACAGATTTTAGTAGGTTTATCCTTTATTATATGAGTGAGTATATACCATGTGTGTCTTTCTGCTTCTGGGATAGCTCACTGGAAATTTCCCTTACTGGTCATTTCTCTTATTGCCTTTGAAATTATTTTTATTATATTAACTCACTGGAGAAAAATAATACATATTCCAAAAGTCTTCACAAAAATTAAAAACTACTAAAATTAAATATGTTTTGTTGTGTTAATTATTTATTGCAAAATTGCCAAGGAAGCTTTGAATTTGTCTCTCCACCAAGCACAGGGATTCCTACGAAGGATATAAATGTGATAAAAATAAAATTGACCATCACAAACATAGCTTATCTAAATGAACAAGTCCTGCAGATAATCAGTTCCTCTGAAGCGTACATTAATTTATTATTGATATAAATTGTCATGACTATTTAAGACTATCACAAAATATTTGCTAACATCTACTAAGTTCATGAAATTATCCTGCTTTAGTAGTTTTGAATTCCCTTTTTTATCTGAAACTTTAAAGCTCCTTATATTAACACAAAATTTATAAGTACATAAGTTATACAAAATGGGTATAACTGAGTCTTCATGTTTGGTCCTCTATGTCACGTGGACCCTCTGACAGGTCAAGTCAAGCCAAGTACCTAGTACGGGAAAGTAGGTTATCCAGTCTTTTGAAGGTACCACTCATTTGCCATTTATCACTACCCATAAATATTTAAAATTCATCACATATGAAGCTTGTTTGCAATAGTAAGATGAAAGATATATGGTAAAAATCATAATATGTATTGAGAATGTAGTTGATGATGCTATAAGCAGTAATTTTCAACAGCAAAGCCTTGGCAAAGAAGATTGACAAAAGTCTTCCAGGAAGTGGTGATTCTAAAGCTGAATGTTCAGTGAGAGTGTGAGTTCACTAGGAGTGTGAGGGAAAATAAGGAAATAAGAATGGAAGGAAGATGTCTTCCACTCATGTTCCCTCCTGTATCCACTTTTCTTTTTTATTAAATAACTGAAATATTTAATTGATGTTGTTTTGTTTTTGTTTTCATGGATTTTTGATAGGGAATTAATGTTTTAAATTTTTTATTTATTACAATTTATTCATTTTGTATCCCAGCTGTAGTACCCTCCCTCATCTCCTCCCAGTCCCATTCTCCCTCTCTTCTCCTCCTATGCCCCTCTCCTAGTCCACTGATAGGGGAAGTCCTCCTCCCATTCTTTCCAACCCTAGTCTATCAAGTCTAATCAGGACTGGCTGCACTGTTTTCCTCTGTGCCTTGGTAAGGCTGTCCCCTCCCTGCCTCAGGGGGAGGTGATCCATGAGCCAACCATTAAATTCATGTCAGAGACAACCCCTGCTCCCCTAACTAGGGAAACCCACTTGGAGACTGAGCTGCCATGGGCTACATCTGAGCAGGGCTTCTAGGTTATCACCATGCATGGTCCTTGGTTGGAGTATCAGTCTCAGAAAAGATCCCTGGGCCCAGAATTTTTGGTTCTCTTGGTCTTCTTGTAATGCTCCTGTCCCCTCCAGGTATTTCTATCTCCCCCTTTTTCAGAAGATTCCCTGTACTCTGCCCAAAGTTTGGTTATGAATCTCAGCATCTGCTTTGATACCCTGCTTGGTAGAGTCTTTCAGAAGCCCTCTGTGGTAGGCTCCTGTCCTATTCCCTGTTTTCTACCTCTTCTGATGTCTATCCCATTTGACTTTCTCTTGTGAGGATTGAGTGACTTCCCAAAGGTCTACCTTCTTGCTTAGCTTCTTTAGGTATATAGATTTTAGTATGTTCGTCCTATATTATACATCTAATATCCACTTTTAAGTGAATATATACCATGTGTGTCTTTCTGCTTCTGGGTTACCACACTCAGGATGATCTTTTCTAGATCCATCCATTTGCTTGCAAATTTCATGATTTCCTTGCTTTTAATTGCTGTGCAGTATTCCATTGTGTAAATGTACCACAATTTCTGCATCCATTCCTCAGGTGAGGGACATCATTACATCTTACTACAAAAGCCTATATGCCACAAAGTTTGAAAATCTAAATGAAATGGAAATAGGGATTTTCTATGCAGCTGAGGCTGACCGAAAACTCCTGGTCATTTTGTATGCTAGGATCACAGGTGCCACCACACCAGTTAATGACACCTGTATCTACTGAGGTTGTTGAAAGGTCATGGATACATTCCTTTAGGAAAATATGTAGACCCATGTGTGTATGTAAATATATATACCTAGTTAACATTTTTGTTCATTTGGTTTTTGATTGGCATGTCATATTTGTGAATGACTATGAGTTATATTAGATAATGATTAACTTCTACTATTTAGCATATTCATCATCTCAATTTCTCCCATTTTTTAGTTATTACATTCAAAAGCCCAAGTTTCTAAATAACTTTCTAGTATGCTCACACACACACACACACACAGAGAGAGAGAGAGAGAGAGAGAGAGAGAGAAATTAGAGATATCTCAGAAAATGGTGAACCTCAATTTTCTACAAGAAACCAAACTCAGGCTCAGAATATTGCAAGAAACAATAAAAATATGCAGACATAAAGTAGAAAATAAAAGTATAATATGTACAATCAAAGAAATATTTAGTTCCTTAGAAAGTTTAGGGGAATGAACACACATATAGCCAAACTAAAAAAGAGACCCAATTTAATAAAATTAGAGAAACAAAGATATGAAGATCACTAGGGAATTCTTTGTAAACTTAGGTTTATTTAAATAGACTGGAAAACTCAAAGGCAACAATTTCTAGACACATATAGCTTATGTGAAGATGTAAACCATTTAAGCGAACATATTACAATGAGGTTGAAACAGTATTAATAATCTTCCCATAAAGAAATAACTTAGCACCAGACAGATTCACTGTGAATTCTACCAAGCTTTTAATAAAAATTTAACCCAATAGTCCTGAGAATGTTAACCAAAACTGGAAGTGAAGAAACATTACTAACCTGTTTCTGTGAAGACAGTATTATCCTAAGGCCAAAACCAGAAAAAGACAGAAGAAAAAAAAAAAAAGGTATATCAAACTCAACATTGAACATAAATAAAAAATAAATTAACAAAACATTTTCAAACAACATTTAAAAAATATATTAAGAACATATAATGCAGTGAAGTTAGTTTCAACCAAGGTATTCAAGACTGGTTCAACATAAGTAAATCAAGAAGTGTGTTATACCATATACAGCAATTCAAGAGTAGAAATCACATAAAAGTCATAATAAATGCCAAAAGACATTTGACAACGTTAGAATTTCTTCATCATAAAAATCCTAAGAAATTAGAATCAGAAGAGACATCTCAAAATGCTAAAGTATGAGTATGATAAATGTGATACTAAATGAGGAAAACTGGGACCATATCCTTTAAAATCTGGAACAAGGAAAGGATGCCCACTCTCTCTACTATTAATACAGTCCCTAAAGTTTTAACTAGAACAATAAAACAAAATACAAAATAGATGAAGAGAGATTGAGAAAGAAGACAACTTATTTACATTTATAGATGACAAAATTGTAAGCTTAGGGAATCAAACATAATAAGACAAAACTTTTAGACCTAATAATGATCTTTAGTAGAGATTCAGGATATAAAATTAACAAAAATATTTAGGACCTTTTATACACACACACACACACACACACACACACACACACACATACACAGTAAACATATGGAAGGTAAATTAGAAAAAAATTCAGTCAGAGTAGCTATAACAAAATTTTGTTCTCTGTTAGTGTATGTCTCTTTGTGTGTGAATGTGTGCACATATGTGTGTGTGAGCATAGGTATTAAGGTCAGAGTTTGATGTCAAATATGATATGTCATTCATTGCACTCTATGTCGGAAATGAGGTTTCTTACTGATGCTGAATAGATTGATGTAGAAAGAGTGGCCAGTCAGAACCACTGGTGACTTCCCTACCTCTGCCTCCTCAACAATGGGATTATAGGTTCATGCTACTGTGCAGCTATTTTTTAATATGGATATTGGGGATCCAAACACAGGTCCTCAGGCTATATAACAAGCATTTTGTTTATTTAACCATCTTCCCAATTCCCTAGGAATGTAAATGTGACATTGGATTTTGTCCAGAATATACAAAATGCTCAACCTGATAGCAAGAAAAAAGACCATGAACCTTAATTTTTAAAAATGAGATAGATTTCAAGTAGACATTTCTCAAAAGAAGACACACAAATGGTCAACAGGTATGTTTTACAAAAGTTAATGTCATTAACCAAAATGCATATCCAAAGCAAAACCATTAGAGATCACTTCACCCCAGGTAAGATAAAATGTAGAAAATATGGAGATCTTATTGATTGTTGGTGAAAGTGCATGTTAGTACAGCTCCTGTGTGAAACAGTAGAGGGTGCTCAAAAAACTAAAGATTAATCTATCATACGATCCAACATATGGGCTCTTGCAGCCTATGCGTATTTTGTGTCATACTAATTGAACTGCTGTGATTTTTTTAAAGAATGTGTTCTAAGTGCCCCATTGAAAGTAGCCTTTTGAAACTCTCACCCTAGGTTTTAATTATTTGCTAAACAGAAAATATTTTACCCTATTGTAATTTCTGCTCAGACTCACCTTATCAGAAACTATAAATGAAGAAAATCTTTGTCTAATAGTTTTTTCATTTTTATTTATTTATTACAGTTTATTCACTTTGTATCCCCACTGCAGCCCCCTCCCTTGTGTCCTTCCGGTCCTACCCACCCTCCCTATTATCCACCTATCCCCTTTCCCTAGTCCCCTGATAGGGGAGGACCTCCTCTGCTTCTATCTGAGCCTAGCTTATCAGATCTCATCAAGGCTGGCTGAATCGTCTTCCTCTTTGGCCTGGCAAGGCTGCACCCCATCCCCCAGGGAGAGGTGATCAGAGAGCCTGCCATTGAGTTTTTGTCAAAGAAAAGCCCTGTACCCCTTACTAGGAAGCTCAAATGGAAACTGAGCAGCCAATGGGCTTCTTTTGCACAGAGGGTCTAGGTCCTGTCCATGCATGGTCCTTAGTTGGAGTATCAGTCTCTACAGCTCCCCTGCCCTGCATCCAGGTGTTTTGGCTCTGTTATTCTCCTTGTGGGGTTCCGTCTCCCCTAGGTCTTTCTATCTCCCTCCTCTTCCATAAGGATTCCTGTACTCTGCCCAAAGGTTGGTTATGAGTCCCAGTATCTCCATTGATACCATGGTGGGTAGAGTCTTTCAGAGGTCCTCTGTGGAAGGCGCCTGCCCTGTTCCTTGTCTTCTCCTATTTCTGACGTCTACCCTCTTTGCCTTTCTGAGGATTAAGTGTTTTCACTAGGATCCTCCTTAATGTTTAGCTTCTTTAGAGCTATAGATTTTAATATGTTTATCCTATATTATATGGCTAATATCCACGTATTAATGAGTATATGTCATTTGTGTCTTTCTACTTCTATGGTTACCTCACTCAGGATGATCTTTTCTAGTTCCCAACATCTGCCTGAAAATTTCATGATTTCCTTGTTTTTAATTGCTGAGTATATGCCATTGTGTAAATGTACCACACTTTTTGTATACATTCCTCTGTTGAGGGACATCTAGGTTGTTTCCAGATTCTGGCTATTATGAATAGAGCTGCTATGAACATGGCAGAACAATGTCCTTATTGAATGGTGGGGCATCTTTTGGGTATATGCCTAGGAACGGTATAGCTGAGGTAGCACTATTCCCGATTTTCTGAGGACACACCAGATTGATTTCCAAAGTGGTTGTAAAACGTTACATTCCCACCAGCAATGGAGAAAGGTTTCTCTTTCTCCACATTCTCTCCAGCATGCATCATCCCTTGAGTTTTTGTCTTAGCTATTCTGGTGGGTGTGAGGTGAAATCTCAGGGTCATTTTGATTTGCATTTCCTGAATGACTAAGGACATTGAGCATTTCTTTAAGTTTTTCTCTGCCACCTGATATTCCTCTGTTGAGAATTCTTTGTTTAGCTCTGTACCCCATTTTTAATTGGATTACTTGATTTGTTGCTGTTTAACTTTTTGAGTTCTTTATATATTCTGGATATTAGCCCTCTGTTAAATGTAGGGTTGGTGAAGATCTTTTCCCCATCTGTAGGATGTCATTTTGTTCTGATGACAGTGTCCTTTACTTTACAGAAGCTTTTCAGTTTCATGAGGTCCCATTTACTGATTGTTGCTCTTAGAGCCTATGCTGTTGGTGTTCTGTTCAGGAAGCTGTCTCCTGTGCCAATGAGTTCAAGGCTCTTCCCCACTTTTTTCTTCTAGCATAATTAGTGTGTCTGGTTTTATGTTGAAATCTTTCATCCACTTGGACTTTAGTTTTTTGCAGGGTTATAAATATGGATCTAGTTGCATTTTTCTACATGTAGACATCCAGTTAGACCAGCAACAATTGTTAAAGATGTTGTCTTTTCTTCCATTGTATGTGTTTGACTTCTTTGCAAATAATCAAGTGGGTGGGCTTATTTCTGGCTCTTCATTTCCATTGATCAGTCGGTTTCTATGCCAGTATCATGCTATTTTTATTACGGTTACTCTATAGTAGACTTTGAAAGCTAGGATGGATATTCCTCCAGAAGATCTTTTATTGTACCAGATTGTTTTAGCTATTCTAGGTTTTTTGTTTTGCTGTATGAAGTTGAGAATTGTTCTTTCAAGGTCTATAAAGAATTGTGTTAGTATTTTGATGGGAATTGCATTGAATCTGTAGATAACTTTTGGTAGGATAGTTATTTTCACTATGTTAATCCTACCAATCCATACACATGGGATATCTTTACATCTTCTGATATCTTCTTCAATTTCTTTCTTCGGAGACTTGAATTTTTTTTCATATAGGTCTTTCACTTGCTTAGTTAGAGTTACAGCAAGGTACTTTATGCTGTTTGTGGCTATTGTGAAGGGTATAGTTACCCTAATTTCTTTCTCTGTGCATTTGTCTTTTGTATACAGGAGGGCTTCAGATTATTTTGAGTTAATTTTGTATCCAGCCAATTTGCTGAAAGTGTTTATCAGCTGAAGTATTCTGGTTGAATTTTTGTAGTCACTCATGTATACTATCATATCATCTGCTAATACTGATACTTTGACTTCTTCCTTTCCTATTTCTATCCCTTTGATCTCCTTTAGTTGTCTTGCAGCTCTAGCTAGGACTTCAAGAACTATGTTGAAGAGATAAGGAGAAATTGAACAGCCTTGCTTAACCCTGATTTCAGTGGCATTGATTTAAGTTTCTTTCCATTTAGTTTGATGTTGGCTATAGGCTTGCTGTTTTGAGATACAAATGGAACACCATAATATTCCTTGATTTAAACTGTTAAAATGTTAATTTCTAGAATTATACAGTCACAGCCAAGCAGCCATCACTATAACCTAACTTTGGTGAATTTTTCTTAGCCCACAAATACATCTAATGAATGTTAGCCCCTCTACTCCTACATCTAGTAACCTGAACCAGCAGGTTGTTTTCAGTGACATGGACCTGAGAAAGGAGATTTGAGGATCAGAAGATAAAAAGGATTGAAGGTAGAGAAGATTAAGGTTTAGTGTTGAGATGCTTTGCATAAGCTATGTTTCATGTCAATCAAGCTTACTAAGAAGTATAGGATATTATATACTATTTCCATAGGAGAGATGGAACAGAGTCAAGAGAAGATAACATATAACAAGAATAAGTCACAGAAAGCTAGTCAAGCAATGTTTCACAAGGGAACTATAGGGTATCTAAAGAATATTATCAACTGAACACACAGTGGCCTTGGGACTGCTATCCATAGCCCTTTAGAGTGGAAAGAGTTGGTCTCTCAGGATCTTATGCCATAGCTCCCCTAAGGCTCTAGCTCCAGGACATTTCTGTCACCCGTGCCCCTGCTTTTAGAGAAGGAGCTGTATTCATTCTCCACACATCAGGACCTCTGAGAAAACCTGTTGTTCAGTCCAGCCCTCAACAGTCCAGATAGTTGATAATGTACTTTGTCTAGTTCTGAGACATTTTCCACGTATTTGAGAAGTCTTCCTTTCACCTGTTAATTACCTCTAACAAGTTAAGGGCTTGTATTGTGGCTTGCAGCTAATGGTGTTCTCATTTATTTCTTAGTATAGGTGTTTAGTAAGTGGAAAATTCATTCCCCAGAGCTGGCTGACAGTTTGCCTACCAAAGTCCCCTGCCAGCTTTACATCCATTTCCTGTATACTGTGGCAGTTGTGTGTTCCTTTGTGTTTCTTTCTTTTTTTTTTTTTTTTGGCCATTGGCCTCAGGTGTGTGCTTCCAATTAGTTCTTGTCTGGTTCTTGAAACATGTAAGTATTTTCAATGGAAGTCTTTTCTAAGTTTGGCTTCAGCTGGATTCAAAGATATAAATTAACTACTAGAATTAAATATTTCTACAGGGCTGCATTTGAGAACTAGTTCATCCTCCACACTGAGGTTTGGGATATCCATAGACTGGGAGTTTTTTTTTTTTAATTTTATTTTTTCTTTATCAGTTACATTTTATTGACTCTGAATCCCAGCCGTATCCCCATTCCTCATTCCCTCCCAGTCCCTCCCTCCCTCATCTCCACCGTGCCCCTTTCCAAGTCCACTGAAAGGGGGGGACCTCCTCCCCATTCATCTGATCCTGTTTTATCAGGTATCTTCAGGACTGGCTGCAAAGTCCTCCTCTGTGGCCTAACAGGACTGCTCCTCCCTTGGGGGGTGGGGAGGCCAAAGAGCCAGTCATTGAGTTATTGTTAGAAATAGTCCTTGTTCCCCTCACTTTGGGAAACCAATTGGTTACTGAGCTACCACAAGCTACATCTGAGCGGAGGTTCTAGGTTATATCCATACATGGTCCTTGGTTGAATGTCAGTCTCAGAAAAGTCTTTCACTGTTATTACCATTGTCAGTGTGTTTACAGTGATAGTACCAATTTCTTATTTTTAGCCATCCATTTGTGGACTTTCCTATCACCTTATATTCTTGCAAATACATTTCATTCATCTATCACTTATATGCCTTTCTAATATACTTAAATATCTGGTATAAATTCGTATTTTGCTTAGGTCAATATAGTTTCAGATAACTTTAGAGCTGAAATATGTAGTATAAGGTAATCTTTGTTTTATTAGTCTTCCTTAGATGTTTTAATGATAATCATGTTTTTGTTGCTGCTTGCTTAGCTTTCAATTATTATAAATATATACTATTTTTCTCTGTCTAAATATCTTTCAGTGTAAAACTTTGTACCCACTTTCTGGATTTAGAGATATTTCCCTATCAGTCTTCATGAACTCTTCAAACTCCAGCTCCTTTCTAAAGGGGCACAGATACCACATGTACTCACCCTCACCATGAACCTTGAAATTTTTTGTTCCTTGGTGATTTTTTATTTGAAAAAGTTTCTTTCCATAGATTTTTCAAAGAAGAGTCTTCCAAGGCTAACTTCTTTGCTTTAATTCAAATATCAGAAAATTATCAAGTTGGTTTTCATTTGTGCTTTGTACTTTGTTGAACTAAGGTTTTAGAGAGTTTTGTCTGACATCAGCATCCTGGGGTTGTTAGTACAGATGGTGGCTACAGCAACTAATTACCTTCATTAGTGAAGAACCTGCGTTTTGCCCCACTTCCTGAAGATGATTTCAGAATCTCCTTTCGATTTTTGGTGTTCTTAAATTTCAGTGAATTTAGTTTATTCAGTCTATTTTCCAGGTGGTAATGGAGTCTTGCATTTAGTGAGTTTATGTTAAATCCAAGAAGTATTTCAATATATCTGAGACTGTAGCACCCTTGTCATCCTCCTGATTCTTAGTGATGGAATTCTAATCATTTTAGTTTTCATCCTTCTGCAACAATTATTTAATATTTTATCTGCTTTCTTTTAGTTTTTTGGACTCTGATTTATTTGAGGTAGACTCTTATCATTTATTAGTGGCTAATGTCAAAGTTGTCATTCTCCTGCCTTAGTCTTTAAAGTGCTATGATTTTAGACATCCACCACTACACCTGACCTTTGGTACTCCAGTTCCCTGGATATGTTATATGCCTTATCTGTCATTCTACCTATTAAGTCTTTAGCATTTGCAACACTTTTTAAAAAAATTTCTAAGACCACTGTTTTTGTCTTCTAAATGTTCTTCTTTAATATAAAAGCCTTTATTCTTGATTTTAAAGGCATGCTCTTAGGTATGGTAGCACACACTTATAATTCTAGCACATGATGTGCCAAAGCAGGAGAATTGTTGTGAGTTTAAGGCCTGCCTTGGCTATTTGATGAGTCCCTGGTTAGCTGTAGCTGTGTACATAAACTGTCTCAAAACAAATGAACTAAGTTATTTAAAAAATTTCAGCTTTGGAGGGCATTGCTGTTCACTCACTGATAGACTTCTGTTCTCCACTCTGTGCATCATAGGCTCTTCTTTCTTTAGTAACTTGCATTCTTTTGCTTTTATCTCTTTCACTGTACACACTCGCTTCTGGTCTGTTGAAGTTCTTGGCTATCTGCCTGTGTTTAAGGCTGGCCACTGAGAAACAGATGGGATGTTCTTTGCACACAGTAAAAACATGGACATTACTGTACACGGATTCCAGTGACAACCCAGATGTGTCACCACAGGCAGCCCTGTCTTGACGGTGGCCTTGTCTTGGTCTTCATTTCCCATGCTTTGCTTCTCCAAAGCCAGCACTTGTGTTTAACATGTTCTGAAAGATAAGGAAGTCTGAATGTTTATATACTTTTATGATAGCTCATGATTTACATCTGTCATGCAGTAAATCAATTATCACATTTTTTCTGCTTATAACCTCTTACTGCTAACTACTTGCTTACCCCTTTGGATTCATAAGTTTATGCCTGTAAAGTCCATAATTTCTTTTCAGGAGAGTTTTAAGAGAGGGCTTGTAAATAAACCCTCTATTGCAGATGTTTCCTCAGTCACAACTGTGTTGTACAGCTTGCAGATCTTAACTCACATAATAAATCACAAATCAACTCTGTGGATTCTAAATAAGGGCCTATGTCAAACATACCAAAAACTTAGAGTTCAGCCTGAAAACAATCAAGAAAATTTAGAATTTTTAAACTAGGGGTAAAATGTAAGTTCAAGTGAACCATTTCTTATAGAATGTGAGAAATCTGAGCACTGCAAATTTAAGTTGAGAAGGCACATTCTGGGTTCTTCCATGAAGCTCCTTTGAAATCCCCAACAATTCTATTAACATTACAGGTAAGAAGGCTAAGGCCGAGGATCTGGCTTGCTTCCATGTATGTGGACCTATCTGCATTGCCCACGTGGCACGCCTGGGTTGGCTACCCAGAGGCTATTTAAGCTGTGGGCTGGCTTTCCCTAGGGTCCGAGGATTGTTCAAGGTTCCTGAATAAACTGCATTGAAAAAAAAAAAAAAAAAGAAAATTGGGACCAGAAATATTTGTTTTAAAATATTAGTTTCCTAGTGAAAAAATTACAGAACTTGAATTGAAATATAGGTTCATTTTTCTTGAAAGCTCTGTTCGTTTGCAAAAATACACAGTGTGAAATAAGGGTCTTTATCAAAGACTAAAGAAATTATGTTTGTGTTTATCTTCTTCAGTCATTACCAATATACTATCTAGTATATATAATGGATAAGGTCCATTTTCAGCTTGCACCACACTGACAAATATTCCAACTTGTTGCTTTTTACTATTTTCCTATACATGCACCTACTATGTACACAGAATTAAAGAGAAAATTTTTCTTTAAATCTCCTTCCCCGATTTCTCTCCAGGCAAGAATTGGAGGACAGAAGTTCAAGATGGTGGCAACCAGTGCACACCTTATCTGAGGGATGCACAATCTGAAACTCCAAAATTGGTGAGTGGGGGTGGGAAGAACATTGACATTGAAGCTTCCTGGGCAAGAGGGAACAACCTGTAAGCTGGGCCAGTTTGGATCCAGGTCACCCATGGATGTCAGGGCCTGAGAGTGGCAAGTATTTGACAGCCCTGCACATGCCCTTACCCCAAGCACAGGGCTTTCTGCTTGACAAAGGTGGCAGTGGTTGTCCCAAGCACGGGCTTCTCTGTTCTGTGACTGAGACAGCAGAGGTAGCTACCCCAAGAAGGAGCCTCTGTGCTCCGTGACTGAGACAGGAGAGGCATCTGCTGTAAGGGTCTCCAAAGTCTGCTGCTGTGCTGGCTGTGGCTGCCCCAAGCAAGAGCCTCCATGTGTGGTGACTGAGAAGGCAGATGCAGATGCTCCAAGTATGGGTTTCCCCGCCTGGTGGACAAACAGTGTACACCACTGAGCTGACTGATCTCGAACAGTTTCAATTGCCCCTGTAGTCTCAAATCTGAGAGTAGAGAACAGGGGAGACCCCTGTGCTTTCTGATTACACCTGGAAATGAGTGAGTGTACTTTCAAGTGAGTGCATGCAGAGCCCCAGATCCAGGGTTCCTCTATGCTAGCATCCTGACATCAAATCCCTCTCACTCACATCCCCAATGTAGGCAACATGGGGATCCTTGGGACAGCATTCTCAACACTGAAGCATCTGTTCTGTAGGTCTCCCAGTAGAGTCCAGACAAACAATTCCTAGAGCCAAGATGATGCAACCCAGACAGATCTGAATACCTGGAGGACAGTAAGACAGGCCTGGGGGCCACTGAGGCATTCAGGGCACCTGTGCGTGCTCATTGCACTTGTAAACGATGCCAACACCCCACCTGTGCTTACACTCCACCCTTCCAGGCATGTGCACACTCTAGCACCCTGTCCTCCAAGGCACACTTCAATGCATACACCCATGCTTGTACACATGTGCCTACAACCTTCCTCCTTTAGTTACAGCTGAAACACAAACATTCATTCTCAAACCAGTGGATCTCTCTCATCGTCCTGAAGAATATTCCAGAGA
Organism: Meriones unguiculatus; assembly: GCF_030254825.1. NCBI lineage: Eukaryota > Metazoa > Chordata > Mammalia > Rodentia > Muridae > Meriones > Meriones unguiculatus. Next base: position 46,521,190 of record NC_083361.1, on the reverse strand, counting down.
TCAGAGAAGGATGGATGCAGATGAAGTACAGACTCCAGAAACAAATAGCAAAGGTTACTGATAAGCAGATGGCTAGAGGTCAGTGTAAGAACACATCCAACAAAAATCAGGACATGATGGCTTCACCAGCAACCCCCCAAAATCAATGGATACTTTAATTAATTGAAAACACAGGAAAATGATCTCAAATCTATACTTAGTTATTAGAGACACATAAAGAGGAAACAAATAAAGCTCTCAAAGAAATACAAATAAACACAGCCACACATATAGAGGCACAAGAAGAGACATATAAAGAGAAAACAAACAATGCTTTTAAAGAAATATAGGCAAATACAGCCAAAAAAACAGAGACACATATAGAGGCAAAAGTAGAGGTATATAGAGAGGAAACAAACAAACAAACAAAAAAATAGAGGCCATCATGGAAAGACAGGAATCCCCATTCAAAGAGATGAAAGAAATAGTAGAAGACATGAAAACAGAAATAGAATCAACAAAGAAAACACAAACAGACAAAACCCTGGAGCTGAAGAACTTAGGCAAAAGATCAGGTACCACAAAGGTAAGCATCACCAACAGAATATTAGAGGTGGAAGAGAGAATCTCAGGTGCTGAAGATACAATTACAGAAATGGATATGTCTCTTAAAGAAAAAGTAAAATCAGAAAAGTACCAAACACAAAACATCCAAGAAATCAAGGATGCCATGAAAAGATGCAATGTAAGAGTAATAGGAATAGACGAAAAAGAAGATTCCAGGCTCCAAGGTCCAGAAAATATTTTCAAGAAAATCATACAAGAAAATTTTCCCAATTTAAAGAAATAGATGTCCATAAACATTCAAGAGGACTACAAAACAACAAATAGATTAGATCAGAAAAGAAACTCCTCATGTCATAGAATAGTCAAAACACTAAATGTACAGAACAAAGAAAACATACTAACAGTAGCAAAGAAAAAGGACCAAGTAACATATAAAGGTAGACCTATCATAATCACACCAGACTTCTCATCAGAAACTATGAAAGCTAGAAAGGCCTGGGCAGATGTTATCAGACTCTAAGAGACCACAGATGCCAACCCAGGCTACTATATCCAGCAATACTTTCAATCAAGATAGATGGAGAAAACAAAATATTCCATGACAAAAATAAACTTACACAATATCTACACAGCAACCCAGCCATACAAATGGTACTAGAAGGAAAAGTTCAAAATAATGAAATCAACTATACCCAAGAAAACACAAGATGTAGATAACTTCACAACAAAATATTAAAAGAAAACAAGCAAAGAAATACAATACCACCACCAACTCCACAAAAAAAAAGGATTTAACATACATTGGTCATTATTATCTATCAACATCAACAGACTCAACTCTCCAGTAAAAGGACACAGAATAACAGAATGGTTGTGGAAACAAGATCCAACATTCTGCTTCATCCAAGAAACACATCTCTGCAACAAAGATAGATACTTCCTCAGAGTAAAGGGACTGTAAAAGGTTTTCCAAGCCACTAGGACCAAAAAACAAGCAGAAGTAGTTATCCTAATATCTAATTTAATAAACTTTCAACAAAAATAGCAATCTACAGATTTAATGCAATTCCCATCAAATTGCCAACACAATTCTTTACAGACCTGGAAAGAAAAATTCTCAACTTCGTATGGAATAACAAGAAACCCAGAATTGCTAAAACAATCCTCTACAATAAAAGATCTTCTGGAGGTATCTCCATCCCTGATCTCAAGCTGTACTATAGAGCAACAGTTATAAAAACTGCATGGTACTGGCGGTGGATCAGTGGAACCAAACAGAAGACCCAGAAATAAACCCACACACTTATGGACACCTAATTTTTGACAAAGATGCCAAAACCATACAATGGAAAAAAGGATAGCATCTTCAACAAATGGTGCTGGTCCAACTGAATGTCTACATGTAGAAAAATGAAAATAGATCCATACTTATCACCTTGCACAAAACTGAAGTCCAAGTGGATCAAAGACCTCAACATAAAACCAGACACATTAAATCGGCTAGAAAAAAAAGTGGGAAATACCCTAGAACTCATTGGTACATGAGAAAACTTCCTGAACAGAACACCAACAGCACAGTCTCTAAGAGCAACAATCAATAAATGGGACCTCATGAAACTGAAAAGCTTCTGTAAAGCAAAGGACACTGTCATCAAAACAAAGCCACTGCCTACATATTGGGAAAGAATCTTCACCAACCCTTTATCTGACAGAGGACTCATATCCAGTATATATAAAGAACTAAAGAAGCTGAAAAGCAGCAAACCAAGTAATCCACTTAAAAAGTGGGGAACAGAGCTAAACAGAGAACTCTCTGTAGAGGAATATCGAATGGCAGAGAAGCACTTAAAGAAATGCTCAACCTCATTAGCCATTAGGGAAATGCAAATCAAAACAACCCTGAGATTTCACCTTACACCCATGAAAATGGCCAAGATCAAAAACTCAAGTGACAACACATGCTGGAGAGGTTGTGGAGAAAGGAGAACCCTTCTGCACTGCTGGTGAGAATGTAAACTTGTACAACCACTCTGGAAATCAATCTGGCGCTTTCTCAGACAACTAGGAATAGCGCTTCCTCAAGATCCAGCCATACCACTCCTAGGCATATATCCAAAAGAAGCTGAAGTATACAAAAAGGACATTTACTCAACCATGTTTGTAGAAGCTTTATTTGTAATAGCCAGAAGCTGGAAACTGCCCAGATGCCCCTCAACTGAAGAATGGATGCAGAAATTGTGGTACATCTATACAATGGAGTATTACTCAGCAATGAAAAATAAGGAAATCATGAAATTTGCAGGTAAATGGTGGGACCTGGAAAGGGTCTTCCTGAGTGAGTTGTCCCAAGAAGCAAAAAGACACACACAGTATATACTCACTCATATAAACATACAACACAGGATAAACCCACTAAAATCAGTACATCTAAACAAACTAAGGAAAAGAGAGGACCCTAACTAAAATGCTCAATCCCCATCCTGAAAGGCAAAGAGGATGGACATCAGAAGAAGAAGAAAACAGGAAACAACCTAGGAACCTGCCACAGAAGGCCTCTGAAAGCCTCTGCCCTGCAGACTATCAAAGCACATGCTGAGCCTGATGGCCAACTGTTGGGCAGAGTGAATGGAATTTTATGTAAGAAGTGGGAAATAGCAAGAGCTGGAGAGGACAGGAACTCCACAAGGAGAGCAACAGAACAAGAAAATTTGAACACAGGGAACTTCCCAGAGACTCATACTCCAACCAAGAACTATTCATGGAGATAGCCTAGAACCCCTGCACAGATGTAGCCCATGGCAGTTCAGTGTCCAAGTGGGTTACATAGTAATGGGAAGAGGGACCGCCTCTGACATAATCTGACTGGCCTGGTCTTTGATCACCTCCCCCTGAGTGGGGAGCAGCCTTACCAGGCCACAGAAGATGACAATGCAGCCACTTCTGATGAGAATTGATAGTCTAAGATCAGAAAGAAGGAGAGGAAGACCTCCCGTATCAGTGGACTTGAGGAGGGGCATGCATGCAGAAAGGGGAGGAAGGGTGGGACCAAAAGGGGAGGAGGGAGGGGCTTATGGGGGGATACAAAATTAATAAAGTGTAATTAATAATAATAAAAAAACAAAAAAGATGAGGAGGGGAACTTCATTCTCATCAAAGGAAAAATCCACCGGGAGGACATGACAGTTCTGAACATTAGTGCCCCAAACACAAGAGCACCTGCATTTGTAAATGAAACATTACTAAAGCTTAAATCACACATAATGAAAGATTTCAATACTCCATTCACACCAAGAGAGAGATCACCTCAACAAAAGCTAATTAGGGAAATAATGACACTTGCAGAGGTCCTAAATTAAATGGACCTAATAGATGTCTACAGAACTTTTCACCCAAAATCAAGAGTATACCTTTCTTTCAGCACCTCATGGAACCTTCTCAAAAATTGACCATATAGTCAGGCAGAAAACAAGCCTAAACAGATATAAGAAGACTGAAATAATCCCTTGTATCCTATCAGACCACAATGGCCTAAAACTAGACATCAACAACAACAGAAATAACAAAAAGCCTACATACACATGTAACTAAACAACTCTCCACTCAATGACAGCTTGGACGGGAAAGAAATGAAAAAAGAAATTAAAGACTTCCTAAAATTCAACAGAAAGGAAGGCACACCTTACCCAAACTTATGGGACTCAATGAAAGCAATGCTTAGAGGAAAGTTCATAGAACTAAGTGCCTCCAAAAAGAAGTTTGAGACATCTCATACAAACAACTTAATGGTACACCTAAAAGCCCTATCAAAAAAGAAGCAGACATACCCAGGAGGAGTAGACAATTAAAAATTATTAACTTAGACCTGAAATCAATGAATTAGAAACAAATAAAACAATTCAAAGAATCAATGAGACTAAGAGCTGGTTCTTTGAGAAAATCAACAAGATAGACAAATCCTTAGCCAAACTAATGAAAACGCAGAGAGAAAACATCCAAATCAATAAAATCAGAAATGAAAAGAGGGACATAACAACAGACACTGAGGAAATGCAAACAATCATTAGATCTTATTACAAAAGTCTATATACCACAAAATTTTAAAATCTAAATGGAATGGACAACTTTCTTAATAGATTCCATTAATCAAAATTATATCAAGATCAAGTAAATTGATTAAATAGTCCTATATTCACCAAGAAAATAGAAGCAGTCATCAAAATTCTCCCTTCCACAGAAGAAGACATTGTAGCCAGCCCTGAAGAGACCTGGTAAGCTAGGATCAGATGGAAAGAGCGGAGGATCTCCCCATCAGTGGACATACAGAGTGGCATGAAGGAGATGATGGAAGGAGGGTACTGTGTGTATATATATATATATATATATATATATATATATATATATATATATCTGTAGCTCTCCTGTATAAGAAAGACCAAGGACTGAGAAAGAAATTAGTGAAACAACATGCTTCACAAAAGACACTAATAATATAAAGTGCCTTGGTATAACTCTAACCAACCAAGTGAAAGACCTGTTTGAAAAGATCTTCAAGTCTCTCAAGAAAGAAATTTAAGAAGATATCAGAAGATGGAAAGCTCTCCCATGCTCATGGACGGGTAGGATTAACATAGTGAAAATGGCCATCCTGCCAAAAGCAATCTACAGATTCAATGCAATTCCCATTAAAGTACCAATATAATTCTTAACATACTTTGAAAGAAAAATTTTCAATTTCATATGGAAAAATCAAAAAAATCCAGAATTGCTAAAACTATCCTCCACAACAACAGATCATGTGGTGTTATCCCCATCCCTGATCTCAAGCTGTACTACAGAGCAATAGAAATAAAAACTGCATGGTATTGTCATAGAAGAATAGTGATCAATGGAACCAAATAGAAGACCCAGAAATAAACCTACATACCTATGGATAATTGATTTTTAACAAAGATGCCAAAACCATACAATGGACAAAAGACAGCATTTTCAACAAATGGTGCTGTCTAACTGGATGTTTAGAGGTAGGAAATTGAAATAGAGTCATATTTATCACCCTGCAAAAAACTAAAGTCCAACTTGATCAAAGACCTCAACATAAAACTAAACACACTAAATATGTTAGACAAAAAAGTGGGGAAGACACTTAAACTCACTGGCACAGGAGACAACTTCCTAAACAGAATAGCAACAGCACAGGCTCTAAGATCATCGATCAATTAATGGTACCTCATGAAACTGAAAATCTTCTGTAAAGCAAAGCGCACTATCATCAGAACAAAACAATAGCCTACAGACTGGAAAAAGAACTTCACCAACCCTACATCTGACAGAAGGCTAATGTCCAGAATATATAGCACACTGAATAAGTAAAACACCAACAAAGCAAGTAATCCAATTAAAAAATGGGGTACAGAGCTAAACAGAGAATTCTCAACAGAGGAATAGTGATTCGCAGAGAAACACTTAAAGAAATGCTCAACGTCCTTAGTCATCATGGAAATGCAAATCAAAATGACCCTGAGGTTTATCCTTACACCCATTAGAATGGATAAGATCAAAAACTTAAGTGACAATACATGCTGGAGAGGATGTGGAAAAAGCCAAACCCTTCTCCATTGCTGGTGGGAATGTAAAGTTGTACAACTACTTTGGAAATCAATCTTGTGCTTTCTCAGAAAATTAGGAATAGTGCCATCTCAAGATCCAGCTATACCACTCCGAGGCATATATCCAAAAGATGCTCAAGTATATAACAAGGATATTTGCTCATCCATTTTCATAGCAGCTTCATACGTAAAAACCAGAATCTGGAAACAAACCAGATGTCCCTCAACAGAGGAATGTATGCAGAAATTGTGGAATACTACTCAGCAATTAAAAACAAGGAAATCAAGAAAAGATCATCCTGAGTGAGGTATCCCAAAAGCAGAAAGACACACATGGTATATACTCACTCACAAGTGAATATAAGAAATATAATATAGAATAAACATACTAAAATCTATACACCTAAAGATGCTAAGCAAGAAGGAGGACCCTGGATAAGATGCTCTATCCTCATTCAGAAAGGCAAACAAAATGGACATCAGAAGAAGGAAATAACAGGGAACAGGCTAGGAGCCCATCACAGAGAGCCTCCGTAAGACTCTACCCAAATTGGTGTTATATCAGATATCAGATGATAAGACTCATAGCCAAACTTTGGGCAGAGTGCATTGACTCTTATGAAAGAAGGGGTTAGATGAATGACCTGGAAGGGACAGGATGTCAAAAAGGAGAGCAACTGAATCAAAAAACCTGGGCCTAGGGGTCTTTTCTGATACTGATACGCCAACCAAGGATCATGCGTGGAGATAATCTAGAACCCCTGCACAGATGTGGTCCATGGCAGCTCACTCTCCAACTGGATTTCCTAGTATTAGGAACAGGGCCTGTCCCTGACATGAACTAAGTGTTTGGCTCTTTAGTTACCACCTCCTGAAGGGGATGCAGCCTGATCAAACCATGCAGGAAGACAATGCAACCAGTCCTGATGAGACCTGATAAGCTAGGGTCAGATGGAAGGGGAGGAGAACTACCCCTGTCAGTGGCCTTGGGGAGGAGCATGTTAGGGGGAGAGAAAAGGGGGGAAGTAGGTGGGGTTATAGCTGGGATACAAAATGAATAAATAGTAATTAATAAAAATTAATTAATTAAAAAAGAAAAAATTGAAAGACAATGAAACAGCCATTGAACACACTGAGTGGTTCGTGGAGTTATTTCACATTCTTCCTGTTGGATGTTTCCATGGCCTGAGAATTAATTCTTTTCAGCATGTTAACAAAAGCTGAAATATTTACAAGCTTCTCCCTCCTCTTATGTCTCTTACTTGCTGAGGTTTTCCTTTTTGTTTCAATAAACATAGCACAGGAGATTTCTACCCAAATTTCTTTTCCTTGGGCAGACATTGCTTTAGACCTCAAAGAGGTAAGCTCTGATTTCCTTAGATCATTATTGCCTCACTTGACCTCTTGCAGGGTACTGGCTGACTACCAACACTGTGGAAGAAACTCTTGGATTAATGTTAGGAGAATATAAATAGCAAATCCAAGAAATTTGCTGAGTGCTTATTTTGTGCCTGATTCCTTTTAAATGCATTATATATTTTCTCTCATTTCTTATACTGCAAACTTCTGTGAGCTTCCATTTATTACTGTGACCAGTTCCCAGTGTTTACAAACAAAAGGCAAAAGGTATTTTGGTATGGAAAGATTTAAATAACATGTCACCCAAATTATGGAGCAGGGTATGATTGGATTTAATCTCAGACATGTCTAGTCTGTGGCCCATGGCTCACATGAATGCCAGGATAGTTATGAAATCAATCAGTGATGTTTGTAGATGAAAATGTCATACAATGTCCATAAGATGAAACCCCTGTTCCCACATGTGTTCCTCCGCATTGCTCCTGGGCCTTCCTTTCCAACATTTGGTGTTCGATGTGCCTTACTCAGAAAACATAGGATGTTAGGAAAAAGAGCTTCTGAAGTCAGATTTTCCTGTTTGAAAAAATGTATTTCCAGTCACGTTTGAGCAAGAAAGTGAAAATTCCCATTTTTATCAGGACTCTTCTCCTTATAAAGACAGGAGCCACTTTCACCTAACCTACAGTGAGAACTTTGCTGCGTCACAGGAGTAAGTCCCAAATCCAAACAGATTTTCAGAACATTTGGGCTTAATCTAAGTAAATTGAATCTAAATTTTGCAGAAATAATGAAGCAGAAAATAAGAAGTAGCTGATGTCAGATGCTTCCCATTTCACTAGGTTGGAGACATAAAGTGACCTGAGCAGTCACGGACCTGGACCCTGGGGTTGCTACAATGGAGGGCACTCACATGATAGGGAATGGAGAAGGAAAATGGTGTATGCTTCCTATAGATAATTCACAGCATCTATGCTTACTCTCAGACTGTGTGGAGGCCTTTACTGAATGTTGGAGCTTCACACCATCATTTCACAGCCTCCTTAGTGCCCTTGAGCCACTAAGAAGAACCTGGCCCCAGAAGACAGCCTAGTTGGGTGAGGACCAGCAGCCCTATTTTACAAAGAATATATATACTGATAGGCTAGAATCAGAGGGAAGGAGAGGAGGACCCCCCTATCAGTGGACTTGGGGAAGGACATGGGAGGAGAATAGGGAAGTATAAAGGGTTAGGAGGGGTTGAGGGAGGGGGCTATTGATAGGCTACAAAGTGAAAAAATTGTAGTTAAGAAGAAAAAAAAACCTCCTTCAAACCAAGAAAACTATTGACCAAATGATAATTTTAGCCCACTCCTTACACTTAGCCAAACTACCCTATCAGTGGACTGGGTGAGGGGTACAGGAGGATAAGAGGAAAGGGGGGCGGGACTGGGATGGGATGACAGAGGGGGCTACAGCTGGGATACAAAGTGAATAAATTGTAATGAATAAATTTTTTAAATCCTGCAAAACAATCTTGTGTGGTAACAGGAGCCCACGCCCTACCCCACCCCCATCTGAAACTTCCTCTTCATAGTTTCAGTTATCTCTGTTCAAATTTGGTCTGAAAGCATTAAATTAAAATTCGATAAGTGAATAATCCTTGTGTTTCTGAGTAGCCGCGTTACACCTTCTATCACTCCGTACTGACATGCAATGTGTCCTTTCTGCAGCTAGCATGTCCACTTTGTGTGCGGTACCCCACTGGCCCCACAATGGCCTGGGTTCTCAGATGTATGTCTTGGAAAAGCAGTGGTTGTGGGATAGGCCTTAAGCCATTGCTAATGCTACATCACAGTACCTAAATAATTTCTCACTGAATCTGGACAGTAGGATTTGTGTCAACTCACGACATCACAGAAAGCAAGATGAGCACAAAAATTATATTTTAGGAAAGAAATCACATTCACATACTTTTTATATTTTATATTCATGATTCATTATTATTAATTATTGTTGTGATGTGTATGAGTAAACTGTGATTAGACATTCTCATAGGTGTGTGTGTAGGGAAATCATATCTACATAGAGCTTGCTACTATTCCCATTAGAATGGTATCAGGTATCTGTTGAAACCTGCTCTCAGTTTCCTGCTGAATGAATGAATTTCTTACTTTATTAACCACTCTCTCTATTGACAATTTTTTCTGGAAATAATTTCATTTTTTACATGTTTTAAATGTTTATGATAATACTCTCCAAGCTGCCTTCAGCCAGCTACACACAGAAACATGAAGAAAATAGACCAAGAAAGATTGGCTACCAGAATCTCTTCCTTGACTCAAATATGCATCTACTTCAATGACAACAGAAATGGTAAAGATCAAAGGCACTTTCCTAAAGCTTTTCTGAAGTATGTTTAGCATAAAAGATGGTATAGATTTAATACATACAGTCTGATATATATACATACATCTTTGATATACACAGAATCAAGAAAATAAATGTATCTACCACCTCCAAAACTTTCCTTATGCTCTTGCAAATGCCTTAAATTAAGAATGGCCTGAGTTTTGTGTGTGCATGACATGGCTGAGTTGAAAATACTCAACACTAAGATTTTTCTAACATTACACATTGAAATTCACATTGCTATTTTTGGAGGGAGGATGCAGTGAGAATTTTGGTATCTTAAAAAACCCAGGTATGTTATGTGATTATGTTTTTGTTTTAATCCCAGGCGTGGGATATGGGCTGCTTTTGATATTCCACAGAAGCTAATTATAATGTGTCTTGTGTTCTGGCAGGTTTTTTTTTTCCCGATGCAGATATTTTAATTCTAAGAACTCTTGAGAGGGTATAATGGGAACCCCCTGAGAAGGCCTGTAGTGGCTGTTACTCCTGGTGCTGCCCCCACTGCTGGTTGTCACTGCTATTGCTGGTACCTGCTGCTGTTTTTGCTATTGCTGGATTGCTGGATAGTCCGATGAAGAAGATTGGATGCACCCTTGGCAACACAATGATCTTGACAGCAAGATCCTACTGTGTAGGCGGCACCTATACAACTCATTGTACATAGAGATGTTGAACTGTTGCCTACAGAGAGTCTCTGCCACTAGGTTCTAGCATCTTTGGTATATGCAGGTGCTCTCTATACTATCCAAAGAGAATTGTAAGCATCAACCCAGTTACAAATTCTTTATCTACAATAGTATAATATCTGCAAGATATGCTACGGCAATGGTGGCATAGTACAATTTGTTAACTGAAGCCACTCTGCTGGAGGGGGGTAGAACTTGTTGAGCTTATATTCTGTAGTTGTATATTTTATGTGTTGATAAGAGCAATCCTTTATTTTATGCTTTTACAATAAAGCCATGCATAGCGGTGTGTGGTTGCAATTCCAGCATTGTCCAGGTGGAGGCAGGAAGATTACGTATTCACAGGCCATCTTTGGAGACAGAGAGAGTTCAAGACCAATTTGAGATATGTGAGACCCAGTCCAAAAGCAAACCAAAACAAAACAAAAATAAACCTATTTATGATATAAGTGTAAAATTATTAGATGTAATATATTATATATGTTATATTTATGAATGTGTATATAAATATGTATTCTTACAGAATTCTCCTCCTCCTAAACTGACAGACTGACTTAGACAGCATGTTGAAGGCAAAGAATCATGGAATACAGAATACTTCCTCCAGTTTCCTTAAAGCCCTGTGAGGTTAGGATGGTAAGCACTCTTTATATTCCTATGAAGAGTCACAAGGCCACTCAGATACCCCACAGTAATTTAAAGTCTATAATAACTTTTTCCATTATGTCTTAACATACTAGAGAACTTTGCACTTTTTCTGATTGTTCATTTTTATTTTGCATTCTAATGTCATTTTCACATGTAGTTAGTAAAATGGATGAGAGAAATTGAAATTAGCTCATGTTGTTAACAGAAGGGATATCTTAAATCCACAAACAACTTGTCAGCACAGGTTTTAAACCTTTAAATATTCATTTAGGATGAATCATGTCTCAAATGACTTTCTTCCATGTTGTTGCTCAGTGTACAAGAATAGATTCAACTGGTTACTAGAGGCAGTATTATAAACTTAGCCCATGGTGCTTCCCTCTCTTGTTTGTTAGTGTCTTCAGGCTGCATAGCAAGAATATTCTTTTCCCTTTCTTGTCTCAAAACAAAGCAAATGCAGAACCAAGGCTTCATTCCCAAAGAATTTGGAAGCCTCACCCTGACATAATGGCTGTTTCTCATATTTGAGAGAACACCAGAGAACTACAGATGGTTCAGGAACATGTGTGTGGGCCAAGTTTTAACATTTTCTGTTGTCACATTGGGTTTCATTTCCTGGTAACAATGTGCCAAGTATCTCAAGACTCATGCCCTTAACAAAATGCTGATTCTCACTTAGGAAAACTAGCCTTTTTTCTTCATTAGATGGAGGCTAAGTCACTGCAGCTGCCTGTACCATTTACCCCAAACACAGCACACCTAATTTTTAAGTTGAATATCTGGTTGAGCTTGGAGATACAGATAATTAAGAGACATTTTCCATACTTTGAGCATCTCATACCATCTGTATGGGATGGGGTGATGCTATGGAGGTGTTGTGGCATCAGTGCCAGGTGGTGCAATGTTTCCTTGTACTGTGGCTAGGAAGGCAAGAAGAGAGAAAAGAAAGTCTGGGATACATCACAAATCTTTCTTTTTAAACAGATTGCAATCATTTACCAAGATCTAGAAAATATTTTAAATTAAGAATGGCTTGTGTTTGTGTATGTAGAGTGACAGGCATAGAAGAGACCACCTTTTTGAATAGAAATCTGGAAATGTATGAGACCAAGTTCAAAAGCACAGACTGTATTCATATTGTGAGAGACAAAGAAATCCTATAACTTGGTAAGGCTCAAACTACTACTCTCTTTTTAAAATCATGTATGTGTATCTTTTTAAAATCATGAATTGCAGAGGAAGAACTGTGAAAAGTCGCAGCTCATTTCAGAAGATGAGAAGGAGCAGCTACACAGAACTGATAGTTGGGAACTTCCTGTCATGTCTCTTTCTTTCTGCTGTGTCTCCTCACACCCCCTTGGAAGCTATTATTCCATACTAAAGACATATCTAAAAGTGAAAAGGGAAAATTTGATATTTATTAAGACTACCCTGCCAGTCATAGTGGTCTCAGTGTTTGTTCTAGCACATCCCCATCTGCTTATTCCTGACATCTGCAGTCATCAGCCATATAACCTCCTCAGAATAGACATAATATAGCTTCACATTTGTCTGGGATTCTCTTGCATTCTCAGCTATGTCATGTGCTTGGGCTTTGCCTGGAATTATTTGGCTAACGATAGAACAACTGAATAACATTCAAAAGACACTACAAGAAATGTTAAGTGCTCATTCCAACAAGAATTTCATAAGCACATTCTTTGAGGGCCCAGTGTGGTTCATTCCCAGAAGAAAAAAAAGAAAGAAAGAAGAAAAAGCTTTAGTTGGAGCATCTGGAATTATTCACCAACTGGCTGGATTTAAAATCATGTAAGAGGCTGAGATATAGCTCTGAGTATGTCTGTGAGGGAAGTTTAGAAAGATGGTCTGAGAGGAAAGAGCTGCTCTGAATGTGGATGTAACCATCCCATGGGCTGGGACTTGGATAATATAGAGGAGAGACAGAGAAGGTAAGCTGAGCACCCGCACCAGACTCTCTGCTTCCAGTTCTGTGGAGATATGAGAAGATGAGGAGTTGCAGCCACATGTATCCACCACCAAAGAATGACCTGCACCCCATACCTCCCCTGCTACAATGGATTATATCCTCAAATGGGAAATTAAAATAGATTCTGTCTCTCTTGGAATTTTTGTTAAGTGTTTGAGTTGTATGGCTTTATTGGAACCCTATTTTCTACTCTCATTTTTCCTAGTGGCCCCTGTTACCATTTCAATTTTTTGTAGAAAGTTGGAAATTAATTATTTCTGTAGTATGAACCATACATGTCAAAGGCTGTATTTCTGTGCTTTTTATTCCAACTTGGTTAAAAGAGATGCTTTACTTGAGAACTCTGTGTCAGAAGGGACTTAGAAGAATATGGCTGAAACTGATTGAAGCCTAGAAGCACTCCTCTGCTGTAGCTGAAAGGCAGAAACAGAATTTCAGATCCTGCTGCTCCCACTTCCATACAACAGATATGATTGCTGTGCATTGGGGTCAATGCCTAAGTCACACAAAGTTAGCCCCATACTTTCAAACAAGGTGTCAACAAGAATGTGTGATACAGAGGAAATCGTTCACATAATCAATTAACTGTGTGATTAAGAGATGAAAGAAGCAATTAACACGGACTATTATTACAATAAACACTATTCCTAATATTCAGGGTTACATGCTGCCTCCACTACTGGTCTCTTCGATGCAAAAGGATTTCAGGGCCACGTTTCCATCTCAGGATAATTAATCATATTTATAAAGCTCCCTGTAGCTCTATAAAATGCTATATTTACAGACTCTGGGGACTGTAACATGAACATATTTAGGGGACATTATTTTTTAATATTATGTATTCCTTTGCTTTTATCTTTGATGCTGAGGATTTGGCTTTGGTCTTTTATGCTATGATATGCCCTTGCTCTACTGCAAAGGTAGAAAACCCAGCCCCCTGAGGCAGTTACTCTGCTTACCAGAAAGCTCAGACAGGAATTATGAAAGAGAAATCTAGAGGAGGAGAAGATTCCTCCTTGGCCTGCAGGTTATATTTGATCTGAAACTTCAAAGAACAGTTCTTCTTAGAAGTGGGCAAATGGTGAAGTCCTTCTTGTAGTGGCTTACTCGTCCTTGAGCCATCTGGACAATTAGGCAAAACTTCCCAGAGACCATCAAAGGATAAAGGAGTATGTATGTGTAAAAGGTTTCTCTAGCAGAAAAAGCCACAAATGTGTTAAGAGGAGGGCCGAGCAGGGGGAACTGTGAAGGATGAGGTGTGAAGATGGCTGACTGACACGGCTCAGAATGTGCCTGATGAAGGTTTAGGCTGGAGCACAAGGAAGGACACTTGTCTAGAGAACATGAACTATCTTGAATGGAATGGTAGGGATGTTCCTGCTGCTGATCTCTGGACCATCTATGCTTTATTCCCTGTTCAGTGCATCTAACTAGCTTCATTCACTTACCTTTTAAACTTAATGTTTTATGGGTGTTGCCTGATTGGCTTTCTTTTTTATTCTGTAATTAATTTTATTTTTTAAATTTATTTATTTTACATTCCAATTGTAGCCCTATCCTCATCTTCTCACAGTCCCACCCTTCTTCCATCTTCCTCTTTATCCCTCTATCCTAGTGTCATGAGCACATTCCAGCCAATCCCTGAGCGGGATGCCCGGCAAAGATAAATTACACTAGAGGCTTTGTTTTCAGTTCAACAAAAGCACTTTAATAATATCAGTCCAACTAACACACATCCAATCACTATGAGCCAGTACATAATATGTTCATAGCGGGATACCTCTCCTAGACTCAAGGAGTCTCTGTCGTGGCTGATGACGGTCCACAGGTACAGACTCATGACACTTCCTGTCCTCTGGGATTCCATAGCTCAGGCAGCTCTGGTGTTTCCCAGGTATGGTGAAAATTCAACAGGGCAGATAAGGAAGCTTATTGAGAGGTTCTAAACTGCAGGGTGACAGGAAGCTCTCCTCAGAGCGTCAGCATATTCTGCTGCCTTACACAAGAGTTCTCGAGAAAGAGGGCTTCTTCATTCGGTCTGAGCTTTGGGTTTTTATACCTTTAATTTTTAAGCATGTCATTATTCTACTGTATGACTCCTCCTTATCTGTCTAAACCGGCTGGTTTCTGTCCTTCTCTGCTAATCTCCTACAACATGTGCCTATCCGCACACATTGTTTACACTCTCATTACACCTAGTCCTCAGAAAGAGGGGAAACCTCCTTCCTTACCATCTGACCCCAGTCTATCAGGTGTCATCAGGACCACCTGAATCCTCTTTCTCTGTGGCCTCACAAGGCTGCCCTACCAGAGGGAAGTGATCAAAAGCAGGCCAGAGTCCTTTTCAGAGATAGCTGCTGCTTCCCTTACTAGGGCACTCACTTCAAGACTGAGCTGCCTATAGGCTACATATGAGTAGGTGGTCTAGGTTTGGTGCATCAAATTCTGCAGTCCCCCTCAAACACGAGCCTAGATTTGTTGCCTCTCTTGGTCTCCTTGCGGAACCCCTGTCCCCTTTGGGTAAGTCAATACTCCACTATTCCATAAGACTCCCTGTGCTCTGTCCAAAGTTTGGCTGAGTCTCAGCATCTGCTTCGATCCCATTCTGAGCAGAGTCTTTCCAAAGGCATCTATGGTAGGTTCTAGTCCTGTTCCCTCTCTTCAGCTACTTCCTGTGCATATCCTCTTTGCACTTCTGAAAGAGAATTAATTATCCTCCCTAGGGTCTTCCTTGTTATTTAACTTCTTTAGGTCTATGGATTGTAGTATGGTTATCCTGTATTATATGGCTAATATCCACTTATAAGTGTGTACATACCATGCATGTCTTTCTGCTTCTGAGTTACCTCACTCAGAATGATCCTTTCTAGTTCTGTCCATTTGCTGGCAAATTTCATGATTTCTTGTTTTTAATAGCCGAGTAGTATTTCATTCTGTAAATGTACCACAATTTCTTTGTCCATTCTTTGGTTGAGTGACATCTAAGTTGTTCCCAGATTCTGGCTATTATGAATAAAGCTGCCATGAATATAGTTGCAACTGTTCTTGGGGTATGGTGGAGCATCTTTTGAGTATATGCACAGAAGTGGTATAGCTGGTTCTTTAGGTAGTTCTATTTCCAATTTTCTGAAAAAGTGCTAGATTGATTTCCAAAGTAGTTGTGCAAGTTTGCACTACAACCAGCAATGGAGGAATGTTTCTCTTTCTCCACATCTTTGCCCACATGTGCTGTCACTTGAGTTTTTTATTTTAGCCATTCTAACAGGTGTAAGATGGAATCTTAAGAGTCCTTTTGATTAGCATTTCCATGACTAAGGAGGTTGAGCATTTATTTTAAGCATTCTCTGCCATTTGATATTCCTTCATTGAGAATTCTCTGTTAAGCTCTATACTCCATTTTTCAATGGATTATTTGATTTGTTGGTGTTTAATTTCCTGAGTTCTTTATATATTTTGAATAGTAGCCCTCTATTGGATGTAGGGTTGGTGAAAATCTTAGTCTCTAGGCTGTCATTGTATTTCTGTAAACAGTATCCTTTGACTTAGAGAAGCTTTTCACTTTCACTAGGTTTCATTTGTTAATTGTTAATCTTAGAGCTTTTGATGTTCTGTCAGAAAGTTATCTCTTGTTACAATGAAATGAAGACTCTTTCCCACTTTTTCTAACAGATTTACTGTATCAAGTGTTACGTTGAGGTCTTTAATCCACTTGGACTTTAGTTTTGTGCAGGGTGGTAAGTATGGATCTATTTACATTTTTCTACATGTAGACATCCCAGATAGACCATCAACATTTGTTGAAGATGCTATTGCTTTTCCATTTTATGGTTTGGCTTCTTCATAAACATCAAGTGTCCGCAAGTGTGTGGGTTTATTTCTGGGTCTGCAATTTGATTCCTTTGATTCCTTTTTTACGTACACTTGTGTAAGTGGTGAGGTATCTATCAGTTCATTCTTTTACATGTGAATGCCCAATTGTTTGGACAACATTTATTGACAAGAGTCTCCTTCCTTTGCTGAATTATATTAGCAACCTCACCAAAAACCAGTTGGTATTTGTGTGGTTTCATTTCTACACTCTGTTTTCTATGTAAACTGAATCATTTTTGCTCAGATTTTTTTGGCGGATGATTTTTTTAAATTTCCCTATACATTTTAGATTTAGTCTCAAAATATTTACTGAAAATTTAGACTGATGATTCTATATATCAAAACATTGATGTCAAAATTAAGAGTTTTCAGTTAAGAGATGACATGTTTGCAGACCAGAAGATGTGCTGTTTGTTTTTTTCAAATTTTTTTATTACAATTTATTCACTTTGTATCCCATCTGTAGCTTCCTTCCTCATCCTTTCCCAATCACATCCTCCTTCCCTCTTCTCCTCCCATGCCCTTTTCCCATTACACTGACAGGGGAGGTCCTCCTCCCACTCCATCTGACCCAAGCATATCAGGTCTCATCATGACTGTCTGCATTGTCTTTCTCTGTGGCCTGGTAAGGCTGCCCTCAACTCAGAGGGACATGATCAAGGAGCCAGCCACTGAGTTAATGTCAGAGACAGCCCCTATTCCCCTTACTAGGGAAATTCACTTGGATACTGAGCTGCCATGGGCTACAACTGTGCAGGGGTTCTAGATTATCTCCATGAATGGTCCTTGGTTACAGTATCAAATGATCTTCCTCACATATTGAGGTTGTTTTTTGAGAGACTTTTCCTGAGATGACATACCACACACATTTACGCCTTCACCCAAGTAAAGGAACCCACAACAAACCAAAGTAGACATCATAATGAAGTCCAAAATGGTGAAGCTATAATTTTTTTTCCTGGGAATACTAACAGGAGGAGAAAGCCATTGGAATTTCACAAGTTTTGTTTTCCTCCTGAGTCTCATAAGTACCCACCACAACCTCCCTTAACTTCTACAGAGACTCTTTCAAATTCACTGGAGCTTAGATTATTGTTCAACACTGGTCCTGTCCATATATGTCTGCTTGGTTAATTGGTATTTAAGATGCTATTGGAAGCATTTGTTTTTACGATTTTAAATCGGAAATATTTGTCTAAGTACAAGTACAAATGACTCATATAGCAACCCTCTCTTCTATAAACTTGCTAAATTATAAATTTTGTTCTGATATACTTTTTGGAAATTGTTATTTACCATATTCAATCATATGTATATATATATATATATATATATATGTTTATATTTTGAACACACATATGTTATACATATATGCATATAAAATAGTTTCCCAAAGACTTTTTAAATATCCTCAGTGTTATTTATTGCTTCTTCCTCTTTTTCCTCATGAATCTTTTTTTCCATGTTCAACTAATGAGTTTTCCAAGTTTTTCCATTGACCTCTTCATTGCACCTGTTTCCTACTAGAATCCTCACAAGAGCTCCTTTGCCTTAGTCCCTCTTGGTTCCTTTATACTTTCTTGGCTTTCTTTGTTACTTCAGGTTATATACTCAACTGTAAACATTCAGAGCTGGAATTCATAAAGAGAAAATACAATGTTTATATTTCTGTGTCCAGATTGCCTCACTAGGTACATTTTCCAGTTCCATCAATTTACGTGCAGTTCTCCTGCTTTGGGTTTGTTTTTTGTTTTTTTTTGTTTGTTTGTTTTGTTTTGTTTTGTTTTGTTTTTTGTTTTCTTAAAGCTGAACATAATTTTGCTCTATATAAGTACTACATTTTCATTATTGATTCATCAACTTTAAGGCATTTAGGCTATTTCTGTTTTGTAGTTATTGTGAATAGAGCAGCAGTAAACATGTCTGAGCAATGCATCTGTGGAATAAGAGATGCTGTTCTTTGGAAATATGACAAGGAGTGGTACAGCTGGATCATATGACAGCTCTAATTTTAATGTCTGTGATTTTTCCATACTAAATCCCAGAGGCTGTACCGATTTTCAGTCTCACTAACAGTGAATATGAGTTCCCCTTCCTCCTACATCTTTGCCAACATTGTTGTATATTTTCTTGTTCTTGGCATAATTGCATGCTGTATACCAATTTCCTCCAAGACAAAACTTGTCTAATTTGAGGGGACACTTATTAAGACATAGGGTGCTAAAGGGAGGTGGCTCAAAACAACAGGATGTTTTAAGGGAGGAACTTGTTAAGACACAGACATGTACAAGCAGTTAAAACTACGTTTTTCTAAGGAAGATCCTTCACCTGAGGAAGTAAACATCACAATGGATTTAGGAAGCCACTGAAAAGGAACAGATTTGCCAGGATCCTCTCTCTCCAAGCACATACGAGCAATACGGACTGCTAAGAGAAACTGTGGGAAGCTGTGCTGCTTAGAAGAAGGAAGGACTAGTTAGGTAGTCTGCAGGAGGATCTGACCAAGTGAGCTACATGGAAATATAGTGTCCAGTCTATTGAACTGGCTATATGTTGTGCAGTGCAGTCCAGGTTTCAAGTTTATGTGTGCTAACACCCATGCTGATATGGGCTTTGATGATGAAACTGTCTTTGAGTCATTTCCTCTCATATTAGTTACCTCCTTTTATCCATATTCTTTTAAGTAACCCTTCCTAACAAAACTCATATTGGACTTTGATGGTATCTATTCTTTGATCTGTCATCAGTTCCCTATGTAAGGTTAGTAGAAGATTGTTAAAGTCTGTGCACGAATAATGTCACACAATAATTGAGTAAAAGAATCCTGGTGGGAATGTAAGCTTATACAACCACTTTGGAAATCACTCTGGCGCTTTCTCAGACAATTAGGAATAGTGCTTCCTCAAGATCCAGCTATACCACTGCTAGGTATATATCCAAAAGATGCTCAAGTATACAACAAGGACATTTGCTTAACCATGTTTGTAGCAGCTTTATTTGTAATAGCCAGAAGATGAAAACAGCCCAGATGTCCCTCACCTTGAGGAATGGATACAGAAATTGTGGTACATCTACACAATGGAATATTACTCAGCAATAAAAAACAAGGAAATCATGAAATTTGTAGGTAAATGGTGGGAACTGGAAAAGATCATCCTGAGTGAGGTATCCCAGAAGTAGAAAGACACACAAGTTGTATACTCACTCATAAGTGGATACTAGACATATAATATAGGATAAACATACTAAAATCTGTATACCTAACCTAAGGAAGATAATCTGGAAGGAGGACTCCGGCTAAGATGCTCAATCTCCACTCAGAAAGGCAAAGAGGATGGACATCACAGGAGGGAGTAAACAGGGAATAGGAGAGCCTACCACAGAGAACCTCTGAAAGACTCTACCCTGCAGGGTATCGAGGCAGCCAAACTTTGGGCAGAGTGCAGGGAATCTTATAAAGAAATGGGAGATAGTAAGACCTGGAGAGGACAGTAGATCCACAAGGACAGTGACAGATCCTAAAAGTCTGGGAACAGGGGTCTTTTCTGAAACTGATACTCCAGCCAAGGACCACTCATGGAGATGCCCTGGAACCCCTGCATAGAGGTAGCCTATAGCAGTTCATTATTAGAGTGGCCTTCATAGTAATGGGGACAGGGACTGTTTCTGACATGAACTGATTGGCCTGCTCTTTGATCACCTACCCCTGAGGAGGGAGCAGCCTTACCAGGCCGCAGAAGAAGACAATGAAGCCACTCCTGATGAGACCTAATAGACTAGGGTCAGAGGGAAGGGGAGGAAGACCACCTTTTTCAGTGGACTGGGAGTAAGACCTGGGTAGGAGGAAGAGGGAGGGTAGGATTGGGAGGGGGGAGGGAGGGGGTACAGGGGGAATACAAAGTGAATAACCTGTAATTAATAAAAATAAAAATAATTAAATTTAAAAAAGAGTAAGAGCATTAATTAGTGAGGGTGGTGGGAGGAGGAGGAGTTGGGAGCGGGAGGGATAATAGTGGTACAGATGCAGTACTGTTGTGTGAAATTATAAAACATTTTTTTTGAAGTTTCATTCTTTGAATCCCTGGCATGTGAAAACAACAACAACCACAACAACAAAAAGAAAAACATAAAAAATCCAAACAACTATAAAATCTGCTTAAGATAAACAGCAAACAAAATACTTATAATTTAATAATGTGAAATTAGATTTCATTTATTAGATCACGTAATAACTATATTTGAATTCAACTCAGTTTTTTATTCAGTTTTTTTATTGGTGTATATTCACTGTACATACTGATAGGGTTTCATAAAGATATATTCAAATGAGTGAATAATATGCTTTGATTAAATTTATTCTACACATTCCTCTTAACCTATATTCCCATTCATTACCCAAGGTTTGCTTCTATTATTTCCTATCTACATATGTGATTTTTAAGTGTCTATTTTAAGAATAGGATCCACCCAGAGAGAAAATACACATTTTCAATCTTTCTCAGTCTAACTTATTTCAATTAATATGTTGATCTCAGGTGGACCTATTTTCCTACAAAGAATATAATTTCATCCTTCTTTATGGCTGATTAAGACACTAATATGTACATACATATTTTTATACCTGCTAATTGTGAATGGACAACCAGTCTGAATGACTCAACTTTTGTGAAAAGCACGGCAATAAACATTAATGTTTATTAATGTCTCTGTGGCATGTTAATTTAGAGTGCTTTAGATATATAAACAGAGGAGTGGTTTAGCTGGGCTATGTGATAGTTCTATTTTTATTTTTTCAAAAAAAGTTTTATATTGATTTCTCTAGTGGCAATAATAATTTATATTCCTTCAGCAGCATGTAGGTGTTCCCTCTTTCCTATACCTTCACCAGCATTTGCTGTTCCTTGCTTGCTTAGTGATAGTCATTCTGGCCAGGGTGAGGAGAGATTTTTTTTTCCTATCCAATATTTTTTAATTTATTTTTTAAAAAATTCTTTATTAATTATACTTTATTCACTTTGTATCCCCCCCTCGTTCCCTCCCTTCTGCAGTCCCAATCCCTCCCTTCCTCCACCCTCTGCATGCATTCCCCTCCCCAAGTCCACTGATAGGGTGATAGGGGAGGACTTCTTTTCCTTCCTTCTGATCCTAGTCAATTAGGTCTCATCAGAAGTGGCTGCATTGTCTTCTTCTGTGGCCTGGTAATGCTGCTTCCCCCTCAGGAGGAGGTACTTAAAGAGCAGGCCAATGAGTTCATGTCAGAGACAGTGCCTGTTCCTATTACAAAGGAACCCACTTGGATACTGAACTGCCATGGGCTACTTCTGTGCAGGGGTCTTAGGTTATCTCCATGCATAGTCCTTGGTTGGAGTATCAGTCTCAGGAAAGACCCCTGTGCTCAGAATTTTTAGTTCTGTTGCTCTCCTTGTGGAGTTCCTGTCCTCTCCAGATCTTGCTGTTTCCCACTTCTTTCATAACATTCCCTGCACTCTACCCAAAGGTTGCATCGAGTAATTTTTTTAAATTATTATTTCCATGATAAATATGAATTGTAACCATTTCAAATATTTAATCACATTGTAAATCATCATTTAAGAATTCTATTTCTTTCATTAGCATATTTTTATTTGATTATTTGATCTCTTAATATTTAGTCATTAAAGATCTTTATGATTCCAGAATTTTTATCACATGTAGGTCTGTCGATAATATAGAAGTCTCTTCACCCAATTATTTGTTTTCTTATTGTGAGGAAGCTTTCTAACCTTTCACAATCCTACTTACCAGTTCTTGATTTTATCTACTGAGCTTTTTTGAAAACTTATTACTATATATAAATCTGCAGTTACTTCCCTGTGTTTTACTCTACTAGTTTTAGAGTTTCTGGTGTTGCCTTGAGGAATTTGATCCATTTTAATTAAGTTTTGAATTTGAATAACGGATAAGGATCTAGTTTTGTTCTTCTACATGTAAATGACCAGTTTTTCAAGGACCAGTTATTAAGAAGGCCATCTTTTCTCTAATATATTTTGGCACCTGAGCCAAAATGAAGTGGTATAGCTGAATGGGCTTATAATATGTGAGTCCTCCATTCTGCTGAAATACATGGCAATTCTTTCAACAGTATCATGCTGTTTTATTACCATGGCTGCAGTATACTTAAACTCTAATATTGTACTTTTTATTCATTATTGCTTTGTTTCTTCAGTGTCTTCTGTTTTTCCATGTAAATTTTATGATTTAAAAAAATTGCAGTTATTCCATGAATCTATTGTCTCCCCATTAATCCATGATTATGAAAGGGTTTTCTGTCTTCTATTGTCATGTTAATTTTTGTCTTTAATACTTTATAATTTCCATTGTTGAAGTATTTTACCTTCTTTCTTAAGCTTATTCCTGGGTAGTTTAAATGGTGTTATTAATGGGATCTTGTTCTAAATTCTTTCTTTTTAAGTTTTTTTTAAATTTTTTATTATTTATTCACTTTATATTCTTGTAGCCACATCCCTTGGCGCCTCCCAGTCCCACCTTCCTCCCTCCTCTCTGCCTTCCCCTTTTCAGAGGAAAAGGGGAGTTCCATTTCCCATCCACTGCAGCTCATGAAGTTTCATTAGGACTGAGCAGCTTTCTTTTCCTGTGGCCAGGCAAGGCAGTCCCGCCAAGGAGAGGTGAGCAAAAAGCTGGCAAATGAGTCCTCATCTGATGCAGTTTCCATTTCCTTTATTAAAGGAATCCCCACGAAGCGTAAGCTACCCATCTGCTACACTTTTGTAGCAAATTTTTGTAAGAAGCCTAAGTCCAGTTCAGGCATGGATTTTGGTTGATGCTTCAGTCTCATCAAGAACCACTGGATTAATTGATTTATTGTTTTTTAACTTCTCTAGTTCTTTATATATTCTGGATATCAGCCCTCTGTCAAATATAGGGTTGGTGAATATCCTTTCCCAGTCTGTAGGCTGTCCTTTTGTTCTGACAACAGTGTCTTTTGATTTACAGAAGCTTTTCAGTTTCATGAGGTCCCATTTATTGATTGTTGCTCTTAGAGCCTGGGCTGTTGGTGTTCTGTTCAAGAAGTTGTATCCTGTGCCAATGAGTTCTAGGGTCTTCCCCACTTTTTCTTCTAACCGATTTAGAGTATCTGGTTTTATGTTGAGGTCCTTGATCCACTTGAACTTCAGTTTTATGCAGGGTGATAAATATGGATCTATTTTCATTTTTCTGCATGTAGACATCCAGTTGGACCAGCACCATTTGTTGAAGATGCTGTCTTTTTTCCATTGAATGGTTTTGGTTTCTTTGTCAAAAATCGAGTATTCATAGGTGTGTGGGTTTATTTCTGGGTCTTCTATTCAGTTCCATTGATCCTCCTTTCTATTTCTATGTTAATACCATGCAGTTTTTATTACTATTGCTCTGTAATACAGCTTGACATCAGGGATGGAGATATATCCAGATGATCTGTTGTTGTACAGGATGTTTTTGGAGATTCTGGGTTTTTTGGTTCTCCGTATGAAGCTGAGACTCTTTCTTTCAAGGTCTGTAAAGAATTGTGTTGGTATTTTGATAGGAATTGCGTTGCATCTGTAGGTTGCTTTGGTGGGATCTAAAAAAGATCATTCTGAGTGAGATATCCCAAAAGGAGAAAGACACACATGGTATATATCACTTATATAGACCTATAAGATATGATAAACATAATGAAATCTATACACCTAAAGAAGATAAACAAGAAAGAAGAGCCAGGGTAAGATGATCAATCCTCACTTAGAAAGACAAATGGGATGGGCACTGGACATAGGAGAAAACAAGTAACAGGACAGCAGCCTACTACAGAGGGCCTCTGAAAGACTCTACCTAGCAGTGTACCAAAGCAGAAACTAAGAATCATAACCAAACCTTTGGCAGAGTGCAGGGAATCATATGAAAGAAGGGGGAGTTTGTATGACATGGAGAGGATAGGAGCACCACAGGATCAAATATATCTTGGCACAGGAGTCTTATATGAGACTGTTTATCCAACCAAGGACTATGTATGGATATAACCTAGAACCTCTGCTCTGATGTAACCCATGGTAGCTCAGTAACCAAGTGGGTTACCCTAGTAAGGGGAACAGGGACTATTTCTGACATGAACTCAATGGTAGGATCTTTGACCTCCCCACCCCCCAAGCAAGGAGCAGTCCTGCTAGGCCACAGAGGGGGACTTTGCAGCCAGTCCTGAAGATACCTGATAAAGCAGGGTCAGATGAAAGGGGAGGAGGTCCTCCCCATCAGTAGGCTTGGAAAGGGAGGAGGTGAGGGAGGTAGGGTGTGGTTAGGAGGGAATGAGGGAGCAGGATACAGCTGCAATACAGAGTTAATAAAAGTAAACAAACAAACAAACAAACAAACAACCTCTGGGCCCTGGTTTGTTTTGTTGGCTATGTAGTTCTTCTTGTGCAGTGCCTGTCACTTCCAGGTCCTTTACTCTTTCCTCCCACTTTTCCACAAGAAATGCTCAGCTTTGCCCAAGGTTTGGCTATTAGTCTCAGCATCTGTTTTGAGGCACTGCTTGGTAGAGTCTCTCAGAGGACAACTCTGTCAGGGTATCCTTCATAGTATCAGAGTTTGGCACTCTTTCACAGGGTAGGTCTTGGGTTGGGCATTCCCTCCATCTCTGCTCTATCTGTTCTGTCTTTATCCCTCCACATCTAGTAGGCAGGGTAAATTTTGGGACGAAATTTTTGCAGGTGATTTGTTGTCTTCCTCTCTCTGCTAGGAGACTAGTCTAGTTTGAGGGTATCCTCTTCAGTCTCCATGACCTCTGCTACTAGGACTCACTCCTTGAATCCCCCTCATATACTCCTGAGGGCCTACCTACCCTGCTTTAGGTCTCCAGCTTGTCACAGAGATATCCCCATCCTCTGTACTTCTTTTCTCTATTATAGGCCTTCAGTCCTCTTGCCCTCTCTCTTTCCAGGTCTGATTTCAACCTTCTTAACTCTCTGCACCCCCTCATTTACCTTGTTATCTCTCTTAAGCCACTACCTCTGTCTATCCTATCTCCCCTTCCAAGTGAGATTTATGCATTCTCCCTTGGATCCTCCTTGTTACTTATATTCTTTGGGTTTTTGCCTTGTGGTATGCCTATCCTGTAACTGTATGGGTAGAATCCCCTTATAAGTGAGTACATACCATGTGTGCCTTTCTGGGTCTGGGTTACCTCACTCAGGATGATCACTTATAGTTACATCCATTTGCCTGCAAATTTTATGATTTCTTTGTTTTTAATAGCTGAGTCGTATTCCATTGAGGAAATGTGCCACAATTTCTTTATTCATTCTTCTGTTGAGGTACTTCTGGTTTGTTTTCAGATTATGGGTATTATGAATAAAGCTGCTATAAGCATAGTTGAGCAAGTTTCCTTGTTGTATAGTGGAGAGTCATTTGGATACATAAACCCACACAACTAAGGACTCCTTTTTGAAAAAGGAGTCAAAACCATGCAATGGAAAAAAGACAGCCTCTTCAACAATTGGTGCTGGTCTAACTAGATGTCTACATGGAGATAAATGCAAATAGATCTATATTTAGCTCCCTGAACAAAACTCAAATCCCAAGTGGATCAAAGACCTCAATATAACACCAGATAGACTAAATCTATTAGAAGAGAAAGTGGGAAAGAACCTTGAACTCATTGTCACAGAAGATAACTTCATGAACAGAATACCAACAGCTCAGGTTTTAAGATTGACAATTAATAAATGGGACGTCTTGAAATTGAAAAGCTTTACATTGAAAGCTTTAAATTGAAACAGTTTAGAGACTGAGAAAAGATTTTCACTGGTCCTACATCTGACAAAAGGCTAATATAAAATCATATAATGAACTCAAGAAATCAAATACCAATAAACAAAACAACCCAATTAAAAAATAGGATACAGAACTAAACAGAATTTTCAACAGCGGAATTTGGAATGGGAGGAAGCACTTGAAGAAATGCTCAACTTCCTAGTCATCAGGGAAATATAAAGGGCTCTGAGATTCCATCTCACAGTAGACAGAATGGCTGAGATCAACTTCTCAAGGGACAGCACATGCTGGCAAGGGTATGGAGAAAGGCAAACCCTCCTCTTTTGCTGGTGGAAGGGCAAACTTGTACAGCAACTTTGGAAATTAATCTGGCTCTTTTTCAGAAAATAGGGAATAGCTTTACCTCAAGGCCCAGCTATACCACTCCTGGGTTTCTTTGTTTTTAATAGCTGAGTAGTATTCCATTGAGTAAATGTGCCAGTTTCTTTATTCATTCTTAGGTTAGGGGACATCTAGGTTGTTTCCAGATTCTGGCTATTGTGAATAAAGCTGCTATGAACATAGTTGAGCAATTATCCTTGTTGTATTGTGGAGTGTCTTCTGGGTGTATACCTAGAAGAGGTATAGCTAGGTCTTGAGGTAAAGCTATTCCAAATTTTCTGAGAAAGTGCCAGATTTATTTCCAAGTTGGTGGTACAAGTTTACACTCCCACAGCAATAAAGGAGTCTTTCCCTTTCCTCACATCTTCACCAGCATGTGCTGGCACTTGAAATCTTGACCATAGCCATTCTTAACAGTTGTGAGATGGATTCTCAGAGTTGTTTTGATTTGCAGTTCTCTAATGACTAAGGAAGTTGAGCATTTTTAAGTGATTCTCAGATATTTGAGATTCCTCGGTTGATAAATCTCTGGTTAGTTATGTGTCCCATTTTTTAAATTGCTTTATTTTGTTTATTGGTGTTTGATTTGTTGATTTCATTATATATTTTGAATATTAGCCCTCTGTCAGATGTAGGATTGATGAACATCTTTTCCCAATGTGTAGACTGTTATTTCTTTCTATTGAGAGTGGTCTTTGCCTTACAGAAGCTTTTCAGTTTCAAGAGGTCCCATTTATTAACTGTTGATCTTAAAACCTGAGCTCTTGGTGTTTATTCAAGAAGTTGTCTTCTGTGCCAATGAGTTCAAGGCTCTTCCCCACTCTCTCTTTTAATAGAGTTAGTCTAACTTCTTTTATATTGAGGTCTTTGATCCACTTGGGATTTGAGTTTTGTGCAGAGAGCTAAATATGAATCATTTTACATTTTTCTTCATGTAGATATCTAGGTAGACCATTAGTTTAAGATGCTTTTTTGGTCATTGTATAGTTTTTGCTTCTTTGTAAAAAGAATCAAATGACAGTAAATATGTGGATTTATTTCTGGGTCTTTGACTAGATTCCATTAATCAACCCATGTATTTCTTTGCCAGAACCACGCTGTTTTTGTTACTATTGCTCTGTAGTATAGCTTGAAGTCGGAGATGTTGATACCTCTAGAAGATCTTTTATTGTGTAGGATTGTTATAGCTATTTTGGGTTATTTTGTTTTTACATATGAAGTTGAGAGTTATTCTTTGGAGGTCTGTAAAGAACTGTGTTGATATTTTGATGGGGATTGCACTGAATCTGTAGGTTGCTTTTGATAAGATGGATATTTTTACTATGTTAATCCTACTATTCCACAGGCATGGGACATCTTTCCATCTTCTGATATCTTCTTAAATTCCTTTCCTTAGATACTTCAAGTTCTTGTCATACATGTCTTTCACTTGCTTGGTGAAAGTTACACCAAGATACTTTATATTATTTGTGGCTATTGTGAAGGGTGTAGTTTTCCTAATTTGTTTCTCAGGACTTTTGTTGTTTGTGTACAGGAGGGATACTGATTTTTTTTTAAATTATTCTGTGTCCAGAAACATTGCATTGCCAAAGCTGTTTATCAGCTATAGGAGTTCTCTAGTGGAAATTTTGTGGTCGCTTACTTACATTAGCATATCATCTGCAAATAGCAATACTTTGACTTCTTCCTTTCTGATTTGTATCCATTTGATCTCCTTTAGTTGTCTTATTGTTCTAGCTAGAACATCAAATACCTTATTAAAAAGGTGTGGAGAGAATGGGGGTAGCATTGTCTTGTCTCTGGATTTAGTGTAATTGTTTTGAGTGTCTCTTCATTTAATTTGATGTTGGTTATAGGCTTGCTGTATATTGCCTTTGCTGTGTTTAGGTATGATCATTGTACCCCAGATCTTTCTAAGGCTTTCATCTTGAAGGGGTATTGAATTTTGTCAAAGGTTTTTCCTGCATCTAATGAGATTATCATGAATTATTTTTTTCAGTTTATTTATGTGGAGATTGAGTAGATGAATTTTTGTCTGGCAATTTATCCCTGCATTACTGGTGGATCATGTTTTTGATATGTTCTTGGATTCAATTTGCAAATATTTTATTGAGTATTTTTGCATCAATATTCATCAGTGAAATTGTTCTGAAATTTTCTTTGTTGAGTCTTTGTGTGGTTTAGGTATCAGAGTGACTGTGGTTTCATAGAATGAGTTTGGCAATGTTCCTTCAGTTACTAGTTTGTGGAATAGTTTGCAGAGTATTGGTATTCGCTCTTCTTTAAATATATGGTAGAATTCTGTGCTAAAACCATGTGGACATTAGCTTTTTTTGTGTGTGAAACTTTTGATGACTGCTTCTATTTCTTTAGGGATTATAAGACTGTTTAAACTGTTTACCTAATCTTGATTTAGCTTTTGTAGGTGAAATCTATCAACAAAATTGTTCATTTCCTTTAGATTTTCCAATTTTGTGGAATACAGACTTTTTCAGTAAGATCTAATGATGCTTTGGATTTCCTAGTTTCTGTTGCTATGTCTCCCTTTCCTTTCTGATTTTGTTGATTTCGATACTCTCCCTCTGCCTTTTAGTTAGTTAAGGGTTTGTCTATCTTGTTGATTTTTTCAAAGAACCAGCTATTGGTTTCTTTGATTTTTTGTATTGTCCTCTGTGTTTCCAATTTATTGATTACAAGCCCAAATTTGATTATTTCCAGTTACGTAGTCATCTTTGATATGTTTGCTTCTTTCTGTTCTAGAGCTTACAGGTATACTGCTAAGTTACTAGTATGGAAACTCTCCAATTTCTTTATGTAGGTGCTTAGTGCTATGAACTTTGTTTTTAACACTACTTTCATTGTGTCCCATAAGATTGGGAATGTTGTGCCTTCATTTTCATAGAATACTAGGAAGTCTTTAATTTCTTATTTCTTCCCTGACCCAGTGGTCATTGAGTAGAGAGTTGTTCAGTTTCCATGAGTTTGAAGGCTTTCTGTTGTTTCTGTTGTGTTTGAATTCCAGATTTAATTCATGGCAATCTGATAAGATGCAGGGAATTATTTCCATCTTCTTATATCTGTTGAAAGGAAGAATGTCAAAGCATGGAAAAATCTGTCTGATCACTAAGTATGAGACCATTTGTAATATTTAAATTCAGATCTAACAAAGGCTTACAACAGGTATGGTGGTGCATGCCTTTGCTTGCAGTACATAGGAGGCAAAGGTATGCAGATATCTTTGAGTTCAATGCTAGTCTTATCTACATAGCAAGTTTCAAGCCAGCTAAAGTTACACAGTGAGTCTTTGTCTTAAAATTAAAAAAAAAAACATAACAAAGATAAAAATGACAAATGTTTGAATCTACTGTTCTGTAGACTCTGCTGGAAACTTCCACATAAATCACCTCATTTAACTCATAAAACAAACTGACAAGCATATGTTAAGGCTATTAATGTTTAACAAAGGATCACGGGGGTTTAACACCAAACCTGAACACCTGCTTTCATTCCCTGGAATCTATACAGTGGAATGGGAGAAACAATTCCCAGAAGTCATTATCTTCACGCACAAGCTGTGGTTGAAAACTCCCACCAATTTGTGGCAGGCACATATGCACACACAATCAGCACCTGAAAAATAAAAAGGAGAAGAATTGCAATGTGTGTCTGTAGCCCAATACAAGGAAGATGGAGATAGGTAGATTATAGGAGCACACACACGCACACACACACACACAGGTGGGGAGAAGAAATACACACAAACACACACACACACACACACACACACTTAAAACTTTTTTACAACAAAAGTAGAATTGAATAAATCCTCGAAAACATGCAGAAATATTTACTTTTATTTTGAGTTCCTCTTTTAGCCCTACAGACCTGAAAGCTCCTAAAGAAAGGAGTGTCTAAGAATTAGATATCTACAGAGAGACTTGTCTTTCTTCCATCTTTCTTCCTATTGTCTAGCTCATGTCATCTCAAAAAAGAATCATAACAAACTGTGCAAATGAAACCCTGTACAGCCTACTTTTTAAATATGCTTGCCATGCAGGCCCGACGTCTAAGTTCAATTCCTGGAAGCCACATAGAGACAGATGAAAAGGGTCAACTCCTGGAAGATGTCTTCTGACCTTCATTTACACAGGCACCCACTAATCATTTGTTTTGTTTTGTTTTTCAAGACAAGGTTTCACTCTGTAGCCCTGGCTGCCCTGAAATGCAATCTGCAGACCAAGCTAGCCTCAAATACACAGAGTTCTACTTGCCTTTGCTTCCCAAGTGCTGGAATTAAAGGCCTGTGCCACCACCATCTGGCAATAAAATTTTAATGAATTTTTATGACTAATTCTGATATCTATAACTTTCCTTTTAAAATTTTAAAAGTATAATCCTAAGAGTTATCCTAATTATTACTGTCTTAACCAGGATGTACACATATGAACATGTGGCATGTTTCCCAAGCAGAATTCTATGAGAAGAATACCCAAGAATTGTGAAATGAAGAAACCTCGTGTTATCCAAAATATTCCCCAAACTGTGGCTTTCTTCTTTGTCCACTCCCATATCTACTATCAACTCTATGTATGAGCCCAAAATTGGAAGAAACATAATTGATACCTAAAAGCTATTCTCTCACCTCTGCCTGTACACCATGGCATACATACACACAGGCACACATGCTCACACAAAATAAATAAATATGTAAATGTTAAAATTAAAAAAAACTATTAATGTTGGCCACCTACATGGTCTTAAACACCCAGGAGAAAAGTATATCCAGGAATAGAATGATCAATATGTATGTTACTTTAATAGTCCTTTGACATTATACTTAACCATGTGAGATGTCTTTTGACAGTTTTTTTTTTCAATAAAAATTATCTCCCTGATAATACTATTTCTAGAAAAGTGCTTCTTATGGCTATACTGTGATACCTTGTGTTCTAATCAGTCATGTTTCCTGATTAAAAGAGGCTGCCAAATACCCTGTTGTCACACTTACAGATGCTGGTGTTCATTTTATGATTTAAAAAAATGGGACCTGAATTTCATTCAGGTTTTGGCCCATATTGTCTACCTCAACCGAACATTCTTGCTGGTAGAGGGGCAGAGGCATTTCTTGAGCTTCAGACTTTTTCAATAGGTCTTCTAGAGGACTCTTGTAAAAACATCTGATACACTCCAGCCATCTATAAAATTATGTCTCCCTTTATTAAACAAAACTTATGTTAGCTACAACATAAGTAATTTTCTCCATTAATCTTGTCTCTTAATGTTAGAAGAAACTCAATGGCTGACTTCTATACTTTCATTGGCTGTAAAAAAGTCTCCTTGAACTCTTAAGCCAGACAAATCTGGGCACAGGAGTCTTTTCTTAGACTGATTCTCCAACCAAGGATCATTCCTTGATATAAGGTATAACCCCTGCTCAGATTTAGCCCATGGCAGCTCAGTCTCCATGTGGGTGCCCTAGTAATGGGAAGAGGGACTGTCTCTGACATGAACTCAGTGGCTGGTTCTTTGATCACCATCCCCTGATGGGGGAGCAACCTTGCCAGGCCACAGAGTAGGACAGTGTGGCCAGTCCTGATGAGACCTGGTAGCCGGGGTCAGGTGGAAGGGGAGGGGGACCTCCTCTACCAATGGATTTGGAAAGGGACATGGGAGGAGATGAGGGAGAAAGGATGGGCTTGGCAGGGAATGAGGGAGGGGGCTACAGCTGGAATACAAAGTGAATAAACTGTAATCAATATGAAAAATAAAAAAATTTAAAAATAGCCTCCTCTAAAGTGTACATCTTAAGGTATACAGTGGTAGAGAGAAATCATCAATCTCATTGATTCATATAACAAAGCCTTCTGAAAAGTCTTTGGGTGGTTTGGTTGACTACATCTTTACCTAATAAAGGTAAAACTGCCACAATTATTTTTCTAACTGTGCTCTCAGGAGGAATTATAGTACTACCAACAATTTCATTTTTTATATGTTACAGATGCGACCTAACTCATACAATAAGCTCCAAAGATACACACTATCTCCAAATAATTCTCATATGCTCGGAACATTCTCCTTGGTTAAGTTTCAATGTGGCCCTTTTACAGACCCTCCCCTGAGACACTTAGACTGTTGCGCCTTAATCCTGGGCCCCCTTTCAGTTAGAAGCAGTTAAAAGTGGTTATCATCCCCAAGCCCCTAACTTTTTCCTAACTCTTAGGGAATGATACACTAAGAGTTAGACAGACCTCCTTTTAGGAGAACAAATAGAGGGGCTAAGGCTAGGTAAGAAATATGATGAATTTTCAAGACAGCCAACTTCTTCCTCACCCTCCAAACTTGAGACAAAAGCCTAGCAGCTTGAAGTGTAGGATTTTGCCTCCCATCCACAGGCCCCATGCTCAACAAGTCTGAAGTCTGATCAGGCATGTCATATAACAGTTCTAGGCCAATCAACCATTCTTCCTTTCTTCAAACTGACTAACCCTATATTAGGAGATGAAAACCTATCAAAGAATTTTTTAAAGCATATCTGTGGAGAAGAAACTGGATTTTTCAGCTTCCTGATTCCTCTTTTTCTCTGTATGTCTTGTGTGTGTATGTTTCATCACGCCCAAGAAATACCTTTCTTCGATTGCTGATTCTGTCCATGTTGCTTGACATTTCTCTGCTGCTACCTGTTCTGCTCCAAAATTTTCTTGACTGTTAATGCTTTAATTGGCAGAGAAAATAAACTATATCAAGACACCTAAACTGTGTCAATTCAAGACCCCTACATTGTTTCAGTGTGATATACATATTGCTGTTGTATCTTTCAGAGTCAACACACACCTCTCACTTCAAGCACTGAGGAGACATCATTTGTCGCACCATGGATTGAACAGGAGACTCATCCATGAACAGTATGAAAGAGCCCGCCATCTCACATGTGGGCTCTAGAGCCAGTGTTCTCAGAAGCGTAAAGTAGAACATTACTACCAAAGGCAGGAAGAGCAGGGAAGTTGGTGTAGGAAGGACTTGCCAACAGAACAGTGACCTTTTGATGGTAGGTTATATTGTTCTGCTACATAAAAGAAAGAAAAGGAAACTGACAGAACTGCCATATTTGGTGTAGGCTCTCTCTTCATCTGCTGAGACAAAAATGGCAGTTGGGGTGGGGGAAATAGCAGATGGCTTTTCTTATTACATGTAACTCATGCCAATAAGTTTTTATTTAAAGCAAATCTTCAGTCAGGGGCTAAATTTGTTTCTCAGAGTGTTGGTTTGTCTGGTCATGGTTTACTAATCCTGATGAGAAGCCAGAAAACTCAAAATTATTTGGTTCTAAGAATGTGTGTGGATGACCTGGATCATAAGTCCAAATTGCTCCTGGATACTAGTGGGTTTATGGGCAACTGCCCTGCTAGATAGGAGTTGTATTTTGATTCTGGAAACTTTGATTTAAAAAAAAAAAGTAAGAATACACACATTTCTATTCTCCATGAACTCTGGTTGAACCTGG
The DNA here is from genome assembly GCF_030254825.1 of Meriones unguiculatus. Taxonomy (NCBI): domain Eukaryota; kingdom Metazoa; phylum Chordata; class Mammalia; order Rodentia; family Muridae; genus Meriones; species Meriones unguiculatus. Next base: position 46,486,426 of record NC_083361.1, on the reverse strand, counting down.
CAGATGTTCAAACTTTTCATTTTCTCCTCCATCGAGGCTTAATGGAGATTTCGTTACTAGGGTAATCATCTCTCTGTTTGCTCTATTAATCTAGGCTCTCTGGATGTTGACTCTAGATATATAAAGGCAGCTGAAATATCTATTTTTCCCCATGGATTTATCAGCATGGAGTTTTCATTTTGTAATTTTACTCTCTAATATCAGCTTTTAATTTAAACGAAAATGAAGAAAAGACAAATGTTTAACTTGCCTGTGGTCTAATCTCAACTATGGAAAATGAATTTTAGTTGTTCTTTAAATTGCTTAATATTAGCTTTTGCTCTAGCCAGAAGAGGCTTGCAATAGTGTCTTTGTGGTCACACAGATCGTGGTCAGTCTGAGTTGCTGATCCATTTATACTTCCTACAAGGGAAAATAATGTCATTTTCATAGGAAGGGGTGGAACTCAGTGGGAGAATGCTTGCCTAGTATGTTTTATACTCTGGTTCAAACTAGCTGTAAAAGAAGTAAGCAAGCAAGCATACTTTTATGAGCCTCTGTTTCCTTACTAGTGTCAGGATAGAAACTACCATAGAAGGTAATTAGGAGGAGTAAGTAAAATAATGTGTGTGTGTGTGTGTGTAAAGTATTAACTGTACTTCCTTGCACTCATGACTTGTCCCCAGAAAGTGAGTTTCTTCTTTTCTCAAGTGACAGCAACTGTCTATGGGAAGACAGAGAATGTCCTATGGGCATAGACTAAATGACTCTTTCTGAACTATATGGAAAGACATGTGGAACACCCTCCTAGAGTGAGAACAGTAATAGCTACTTGAGTAATGTCACATTCACTTTGTTCCACACACTGATGATCTGAGTCACTGTGGACCACAGAGCATCTACTGACCGAATGAGTGGAAAGTGTCTGAAGATGGAAAGTAATGTTGCACATGCTCCTGCCTCTGACAAAAAGAAGTCTCTCCTATTCTCCAATAAAGACTCAGTCTCCAGGTGGGTTCCCTAGTAAAGGGAGCAGGGGCTGTTTCTGGCATGAACTCAGTGCCAGTCTCTGTAGTCCATTCCCTCTGGAGGGGGAGAGTAGGCAGCCTTTGCAGGCCACAGAGGAAGGCAATACAACCTGTCCTGATGAGACCTGATAGGCTAGGGTCGGAGAGAAGGGGAGGAGGATCTCCCCTATTACTGGACTAGAAGAGGTGCATAAGGAGAGAAGAGGGAGGAGGGTGAGATTGGGAGGAGATGAGGGAGCAGGCCATAGCCAGGATACAAAGTGAATAAATTGTAATAAGTGATAATAGTAATAAAAAAGAAAAAATAGAAAACTATGTGATAACAGACATTTTGTCTTGAGTGCTCTCAATTTTCTCACCTAAAAAATTAAAGGAGTAAATTAAATTACCTTTATGAGTGCTTCTGGGTCATATATGGCAAATTTTATTCTATTTTGAATCTGTTGACAATATAAGTATCACAACCAACATGCAGGTGCACTGGAACTGATAGTCACTTGCCAGAGGCATCTCTGGGCTTCCTAATATGGCTCAATTTTAAGACTTCACTTTTTGGAAACCAGGTTGTTCAACGCTTGCCAAGACCCTCATATAGACACTTCCTTCTCCATATTTAAAATGAAATGGTAATTTACCCCTCAGCTCAAGTCTTTTTAGTTAGAAGTAATCTTGAGATGCCTTGACCTGTAATAGTATATTCATTATACTTTACAGTTAAAATATCAATGTTTGCCTAACTCTGAATAGACTACTGTATTTTCACCATCCTTGTATCTATGATTAAGCGAAAAGGAGCAGCAGAATTTGTTATGCATCAACAAAGAATGTGATATAATGGAAACCTCATAACTATATTTATATTAGAATTGCTAATGCAAAATAAACTAAACAAATAAGACATAAAATTCTATATTTTCTACACATAAACTGAGTCACATTATATAAGTCAAATTGTATAATTCAAATTACTAAACCTTGGGTTTCTCAACAAAATAAACACTTTGTGAACAGCTTGCATGTATGAAATAGTTTTTGTAGACCAGACCATAACACACTTATAACTGACCATTGGTATTAGTGTTGAGGGATATCTGAGACACATGTAATGATGCTTATTTTCATCTTAATTTTTCTACATTTCATGTGACCTACAGCAGAAGCCTTAATCTCCCAAAACCCATTGATTATTAAAATAGCTTACTGTAGTGTATACTTCCCAGGGTAGATGTGAACTGTACATGACAGAATCCTGACAAATAGTATTCAAATAATAATTAGGTAGCTGGGCAGGCATTACCAAGCTTGGATCCACAGAGGGTGGATTCTTGTGGTGGTTTGAAAGAAAAATGGCCCCTCTAAGATGGTGAGTGGCATTATTCGTAAGTGCAGGCTTGTTTGAGAAAATGGGTCACTGTGGGTAAGCTTTGACGTCTCAGAAGCTTGTGTCTAGCCAGTATGTCTAAATCTTCCTTCTGCTGCCTGTGGATCAAGATGTAGAACTCTCTGCTCCCTTTCTAGCACCATGACTGCCTGCACCCTGTCATGCTTCCTGCCATGGGGATAATGGACTAAATCTCTGAACTGCAAACAAACCCCTATTAAATATTTTGCCTTATAGAGCTGCCATGGTCAGGATATCTCATTGCAACAATAAAAACCTTAACTAAGGCACAAGTTGGTGCCAAGGACTGGGGTATTGCTGCAATAGGCCTGACCATGCTTTTGTTTGGAGGACTTTAAGACTTTGGATTAGAAAAGTGGTTGTATGCTTTAAATGGACCATACTATTAGAAGCATGGGCTAAGGGTAATTTGAACTATGAGGGCCTAGTGCACATTTTTTCAGAGGAGAACCTAGGTGGCCTAGAGACTGTTCTTGTGACATTTTGGCAAAGGACTGTGGCTGCTTTTTGCTCTTGTTCAAAGAAATATGCTTGAGGCTAATTTGAAGAGGTTTGGATTAATTGTATTTGCAGAGCATATCTCAAAACAGCTATTGACTATTTTGTGTGGTTAATAGTGGTCACTTTTATAAAGCTCTATAAAGAAAAGTTATAAAATGTATAATTTGAGGAGAGAAGCATCACTGGGAAGTAGAAGAGAGCTAAATCCTGTGTTCAAGGAGATAAACAGATTAAAGAAAAGCCTGAAGTTAAATGGAATAAAGGAAGTGATGAACTCAGGGCTAGACCCCACTCAGCTAAGCTTCCAATTTCTGCAGAAAAATTAAAGAATAGTTTAAGTCCAGGCATCATGATACATGCCTTTAATCTCAACACTCAGGAGACAGAGGCAAATAGATCTCTGAATTTAAGGCCAGCAAACAAGTTTCAGGACAGCCAAGCTTAGGCAATGGAAACAAAACAAAACAAAACATCAAAAACCAATAGCTGCTGAAGATGTATTTGAATGATGGAGCCATGTTCTAGAAACAGCACCTGGCAGCCACATGATTCTCTCTTTAGAGTCAAGGATAGAGAAAAGAGGTAGTGTAATCTCCTTCTATAACTAAGGAAAGCCTCTGAGGACAAGTGTGTCAGGGATGTTCCTACATGGAGTCCCAGGGAAGCCTTTGCATGAAGCTGTGAAGGTGAAGACTGGATTGCCTTGGAGACCCCAAGATATTGGAGATGCTAGAGTAATGACATACCTGCAAAGGAAAGCTTTAAACAAGGAGTAGAAACAGCCCAAGAAAAAGAAGTGTATTGCTGTCAACAAAGCTAAAAAGAGTTGGAGATCTAAAGATTGCTTTAACATCAGAAATAGAGCTGTAGAGTTTGGAGTTTGCCAGCTGGTTTTTGGTCTTGCTTTGGTCCAGCATTTCTTCATTAAGCTCCCTTTCCTACCTTTTCAAAAGGTAGGAAATATTCTGTGCCATTATATTTTGGAAGTATTTGATCTGCCTTTTGATTTTACAAAGTATTACAGTTAGAGATTGTATGAATCTCAGAAGAGACTTTGAGCTTTAGGCTTTTAAACAGTGTTAAAACCGTGATATACTCTGGGGCCTTCTGAAGCTGGATTGATGATATGGCTACAAGAGTCAATGATATGGATACCAGGGAGTGGAATGTGATAGTGCAGACTAGGGGAAGGGAATGGGGGGGGGAAGTGAGGCTGGGTGGAGATAAAGAAGGGGCTACAATAGGGATATAAAATGAATACATTGTAAAAAGTTAAAATTAAAAAAAAAGAAACAGAAAAAAATATAGAAAATGGCCACTTTAGGCTCATAGTGAGTGGTGGTATTAGGAAGTGTGGCCTTGTTGGAGTAGATGTGGCCTTGTTTGAGAAAATGTGTCACTGGGAATGGTTTGTCATTAGCTCAAGTCTGGCCAGTGTGTCTTTGTATGCCTTCTGCTTCCTGTGAATCAAGATGTAGAACTCTCTGCTCCTTCTCCATCACCATGTCTGCCTGTGTGTAACTGTGCTTCCTGCCTTGATGATAATGGACTAAGACTCTGAACTGTAAGGCAGCCCCAATTAAATGTTTTTCTTTATAAGAATTGCCATTGTCGTGATATTTCTTCACAGCAATAGAAACCTTAACTAAGACAGCCCCCTTTCTCAATACTTAACTTTTTTGTCTCTTCTGAAGACTTTCAAATACCATATGAAATGGAGGAGGCAGAGGCAGCAGCACTTTGATGTGGGGAAACCTACTTCCTTCTGGGTGAATGAACAGGATCTGAGTTCTACCTCTGATGTGACATTCTAAGCTGCCTTCTAAAATGTATGCTATTGTACAACCTTTAGAACTAATCCAACTGGAATGTCAATCCCCTGGCAAAGAGAAGATTTCGGTGTTCTGTGTCCTAGTCTTGCCACCTCCCTCAGTAACCTTTTCTCTCTCCTCTTTTCTATCTCCCTCCATTTATTGACACCTAGTGTGGCCCACAGCAGTTGAGAGTTGACAACAACTGCTATGAGGTCTATGAGACCTTTGTCTACAAGCCAGTACAAACCCTGTTCTGGTATTTTATTGTGTACCACATGAAATCAGTTTTTTACCTTCTCCTAATCTGCCTTCCTCTCTATTTCTCATTATCGATTGAACACCATTATAGAGGCCCTTCATCTTTTGTGTCGCAGACCAAACCACACCAACCACAGCTTTTACAGCTTGGCCAACACCAATAGACAACTCAGTCCTAGGCCTTCTCTGACTTCAAGATTTCCTTGCCTTTTGACACCTGATTTCTGTAAACAGGGGCCTTCTTCTGCAAATGAGGCATATTCCTTCAACTGCTACATAAGCTCAGGTAATGACATGGTGATGACTACTGCAGTCTTGACTTCTGAGTGAGCTCTAAATTGTCTCTCCTCAAAAATGTCCAGTTAGCATGCCTAAACTCAAACCTCAAAATGTTAGGTCTTGCTGAACCTTAGACCTACTACTATTATGTGTCTCTCCTCTTAAATCTGGCTCCAATATCTAGACAACAGCCATACCTGGGTTGGTAGTTTCTATTTCCAAATTCTTACTGACTTAGCTAGCTTCATCATGGAAAATGGTCAAAGTCCTTTATGTCCAAGCATTCTTTTTTCTATAATGCATGACCCTTTGTCTGTCAAATGTGTATGGAATAACAGATTCTACTACTCCAACTGCCCCTTTTCAAACATCCCTCCAACTTCCCCCAACCTTATGGCTCATCTCTCCCTTACACTGTCTCCAATTTCTATCCTGCTGACAAATCATCCCCTTACTCTACCAATCTTTCTAAAACTCTTAAACTCCACAACCCTATTCCTCTAAACTCTGATTTTGACTTCTACAGTTCTTAATTCTACCTTGTCCCCTCACAACCAAGACTTTTCTCCTCCTGTCTCCCCACCATCTACCTCCTGCACCTCTTCATTTACTTCTTCTGGGACCATGTTTCTCACTCCCTATTTCTCTTTTGCCATAACTACTCTTGACTTAACTACTTATTCGTCTTTTTTTCCCCATTCTCCATTTACCTGACCCCATACTTTAAAGTATCCTGCATATAGCTCTCTTCATATGTTTTCCTTGAGAAAGATTGCAAGACCAGATAGATCCAGCCTAGTCCAGACAATTTTTTCACAGTCAGGTATGAATCAAAAAGAAGAAAAACTAGGCTCTCTCTTTTTTTTTTTTCAATGCAATTTATTCAGGAACCTTGAACAATCATCTGACCCTGGGTAAAGCCAGAAACTAGGCTCTCTTTAAGACAAATTTTTCAATTTAGAAAACAATTCCATTATATGACACAAATCTACCACAAATGTACTCCTTCCCTCTACACACTCTGATGCCCACTATCACTCTGAGACACTGGGAAACTAGTATATCTCTCCAACCCTAATTCTCAGGTTCTCTCCCCAAAGGGAACTATCCTCCATGAAATAGTTCTCCTCACTCTACCTGCTGCTAATGATTGTGGCTTCTCCTCATGGAGTCATCTATCTCACCTCACAAAGGTCCCAAATCCTCTTTGAAAAATATTTATCGGACATACCACCCTTTAAAAAAATGAGAATTTTCCCTATGTCTGTACAGGAATGTTTCAACATAAGCTAATGGCTCTCACTCTACAAAAGCTCCATTTATTTATGATATATCTACAAGAAGACTCATGGCTAAGTTTACTGCTCATCACCACCTTTGCGGATCTTCTGGAAGCTGTGGCAGAGGTCTGACTTCAAAACTCCTGCTTTCCTTTCGTATCAGACTAGAACTATTTCTTTTACATTAGTTTTCTATTTTGTCCTGTTTCTTTTTCTGTAATCTTCTGTTGATTTTGTTAGCTTGCTTTGGTGCAGCAATCCTGGTAGTAGAAATGGCCAGTATCATCCTGAATGAGTGGAGCAAAAAGTTTCTCCTAACAATTTTTTAAATCTCACTTGTACTAACCCTTAGTTTCATAATCTTCCATCCCTGCTTTATTTATTTTATCTGATTATTAACCCAAAACACCATTTCTATTGAATATTGAATATGTCACTGTGCTTTTTTTTTCCCATTCTGCTTCCCCTTCTGTGCTTAATACTACTTTCCCTTCATCCTATGCATTTCCTCTCCTGCTCCAGGTTACCTGTGGATGTGGCAAGCAGATTATAAATTACACCATTATTATCTGATACTCAGAAAGAAGTCTTAGTGTACTTCAAAACCTATTTGACCTCAGACACCTGTTCAGCCCCTTCTTGTGGCAACTGTCTTATTTAGGTAGTTAGGGTTTCTATTCCTGCAATGAAACAGCAGGACCAAAAAACAAGTGGGAGAAAAAGGGGTTTATTCAGTTTACAATTCCACATTGCTGTTCATCACTGAAGGAAGTCACTACAGAAACTCAAACAAGAACATGGAGGCAGAAGCTGATGCAGAGGCCATGCTGGCTTGCTTTACATGGCCTGTTCATTCTTCTTTCTTATATAAGCAGACCAGAGATGACAGTCTCCACTGAGGGGGGAAGGTGCTCATGCATTGATCATGGAGGCATTTCTTCAACTGCAGCTCCTTTATTTCTGATGACTCTAGCTTGTGTTGACATACAAAATCTGCCAGTACAACTGACCCCTTTTCAACCTGACACACAAACACATCATTGTTAAGCTACAACATTTCCTTTTTTATTCATTCCCAAGATCTCACATTTAAAATATAAATAACTTTAAAAGTCTTCTTAATCACTACTAATTTCTTAGCTCCAGCCGAACAGTGTCAAGTATCCCAGCAAAGCAATGTTTGCTTTAGTAGTTCAAAGTACTTTGTTAGTCACGGTTGGTTTTTCAGCCCCAGCTAACTAGAACCACAGATTCTTAATTCAAAATAGCAATTGCCTCAATTGACACTTTAAACTTTTTTCTGAAACTTTAGAAGCCAGGCTTCTATCTTCTGTACTTCTCTCAACATTCTTGTCATCCTAGCTCCCATATGACATCCCACAGATCTCTTAACATTCAGTGGCTTGTCTAGCCCAGTGTTCCAAAGTTCTTTCATAATCTTCCCCAAAACATGGTCAGATCTTTCACAGAAATACCTCACTTCTGGTACCAATTCTTGTTTTTTATAATTTTTATATTGCTGTGAAGAGACAATATGACCATGGAAACTATTATGAAGAAAAACATTTAGTTGAGGCTGTTTTACATTTTCAGATGTTTAGTATATGATGTTCATGGCAAGAAATGGTGCCAGATAAGGAGCTGAGAGTTCTATGTTTGGATCCACAGGCAGCAGAAGGAGACTGTGTCACTATGTCTAGCTTGAGTGTATGAGACAACAAAGCCTGTTTCCATAGTGACCCTTGCTCCAAAAAGGCCACACCTCCCCTAAAAAGACAATGCTTTCTTATAATCCCACTCTATGTGGACCAAACATTCAAACATGTGAGTTTATATCTGTTCAAATCACCGCAGCAACATGACAGAAGGAAAATATAATAGGGTTTCAGAACTTAATGGGCCCCAAGACCTTCGGCCAACTGACTCTATGGTGTAAGTGCCATTCAGGCTGAAGAAACTTAGCACATAGACAGCATAGACTGCTAAAACTAAAACAAAGGCATAGTTATCAAAATATATAGCTCCAGGAAAGTCTCTACATTTGCTAATATTGCTTTTTGACTTCTACATTTCTACTTTAGCTAACTGTTCTTGTTAACTTAAATATATGATAGTTTTTGTTGTTTAAAACTCACCATGAGGACATTCCAAGATGGCACTGGCAAGCAATGTGCTGCCTTGCTTGCCCTGCAAACCCTGTGCTCCTGGTACTCAGATTCTGCTGGGTGCCACCATCTTGGATCAGGTCCTTGTATACTCTTATTGTCTAGCCAGTTTCCACAGGAAGAAAAGTAGAACTGTGAACCAGAGGCTGGAAGAGTGTTCTTGGTATCTGGGAGCTTTCCTGGAGAGGTAGAAGGAGTCTGGGATCCAGACTCTCGACCTGTGCCATTCTAGAAATCAGGAGTAGTATTTAAGTAGGTGGTGGTATGCTCCTTATGCCAGGAGCCTAGGACAATGTGTGTCTCTTGGACATGAGAGCTGTCTTGGTGGGCCTGGAACTATATGATCCTAGTTCACAGGATGCCTCCTCTCAACTGGGAAATATAGGTGTTGATGTTTTAGAGTTAGTGGCCAGGTCAGTCACTTGGTCTGCAGACTCTGATCTTGTGCTATTCAGATACTGTATGCGCTGGGTGATGTCATCTTGAAAAGTACCCCAGAAAATATTAATCATATAATTAAAAAACCTTAACATATCAGAGGTCCTTTATTGTAGGCTCCTATCCTGTTTCTTGCTTTTTTCCTACTTCCAATGTCCATCCCATTTGTCTTTCTAAGTGAGGATTGATCATCTTACCCTGGGTTCTCTTTCTTATTTATCTTCTGTAGGTGTATAGATTTTAGTTTGTGTATCCTATCTTACAGGTCTAGTATCCACTTATAAGTGAGTATATACCATGTGTGTCTTTCTGCTTCTGGGATACCTCACTCAGGGTGATGTTTTCTAGATCCCACCATTTGCCTGCAAAATTCATGATTTCCTTGTTTTTAATTGCTGAGTAGTGTTCCATTGTGTAAATGTACCACGATTTCTGTATATATTCCTCCGTTGAGGGACATCTAGGTTGTTTCCAGGTTCTGGCTATTACGAATAAAGCTTCCTAGCAGTGTATCAAAGCACATGCCAAGACTCATAACCAAACCTTGTGCAGAGTACAGGGAATCATATAAAAGAAGGTGGAGTTAGTAAGACCTGGAGAGGACAGGAACTCCACAAGGACCAAATATATCTGGGCACAAGGGTCTTTTCTGAGACTGATTCTCCAGCCAAGGACCATGTTTGGATATAACCTAGAACACCTGCTCCGAAATAGCCCATGGTAGCTCAGTCTCCAAGTGGATTCCCTAGTAAGAGGAAGAGGGACTGTTTCTGACATGAACTCAGTGGCTGGATGTGGAGAGCCGGGGTTTGGTTGCCATGGCGCTGGCTTCCGCCCTCAAAACTGGTAAACCGTTTATGACCGTTAGGCAACTGTCCTCACGAGCCCAGCCCGGGGCGTCATATGGGGTGATGAGCAACAGCCAATCAGGGACTGACACATCCTAGGCGGAGGACAGTTTCCTATATAAGGGATGGATATCTGCCATTTGGGGTCTCCGTTTCTCCTCGCTGTAAGCTTATGCTCCCCCTCTCAAGATGCATTAAAGCTTTACTGCAGAAGGATCCTGTGTGTGCTGCGTCGTTCTTGCTGGCGAGACGATAGCGCGAGCCACATCAGGTGCCGAAACCCGGGAATATTGACTACAACATCGTCAGCACCTTCGGAGACCCCTTGATTTCAAGGAGGATTCAGAACTGCAGGGAAAGGTAAGTTCGGAAAGGTATGCATGTCTCTGAAATTTTTGGGCCGATCCTTGCTGTGATATTTAAGGACAGGTCGCCCTCGAGGAAGTTCAGGACAGCATGTCAGAAACCGAACGCAGTGAGAGGTTGGGTGCGCGCAAGAAAAAGGATACCCATAAAAACAAAAAAGCTAAGGACCCTCCAAAAAAAGGAGTGCAACCCCCTAAAGAGTCCAGCCCCCCGTTTAATCCTCTAGAGGAAGACCACATGGACTCTATCCTGTAAAGGAGCTAAAAGCACTGAACCTCGACAGTTCTGAGAGCTCCAGCCCCAGTACCTCTGACGCAGAGACTCTTGATTCAGAGGAGGAGGCTGAACTAGATGAAGAAGCGGCCAAATATGAGGAAGAATGATACCACCTGGATGAGCGGCCACTACTTAAAAATTATTAGGTGATATAAATTGGCTTAGGCCGTTTTTAAAGATTCCTTCTGCTGAATTAAAATCCCTATTTGATATTTTGGAAGGGGATGCTCATTTCTTCACCCAGAGCCTTAACACCGGCTGCAAGCCGTGCCCTGTAGAGCCTGATAGGCCTAAGGAAATGGTCAAATGGAAGGATGTCTTGACTGGTTAATGGAAAGGCCCAGATCCTATTTTAATAAGATCCAGGGGAGCTGTCTGTGTTTTCCCACAGGAAGAAAACAATCCATTCTGGGTACCGGAGCGCCTCACGCGAAAGCTCACAGCAGCTGAAGATGATCTTTCAACGAATATACCTGCAACTACTTGAAGAGCTAAGGGCGGCGGTGGTGACTATTAATTCTACTCGAGTAGATTTATCGCTCACAGATGGCTTATTATCCTGGGTTTCTTCCACCTTTTCTTATTTTAAGGAATGGGTGGGCGTTGGGATGTTTGGCGCTGCCCTGTGCTGTGGTTTAATATTTGTCCTCTGGTTGTTCTGCAAACTCAAAACCCAACAAAAACGTGACAAGGTGGTGATCGTACAGGCGCTAGCCGCTCTGGAGCAAGGCACCTCCCCCGATATTTGCTTATCCATGCTGAAAAATTAATGTTCGACAAGGTTGCCTCTGTCTTTGCAAGCACATTCCACAATCTGGATTTACAGCCCTTGCACTCCCTGGGGATCTGTTTCCCATTGTAGGTGTGGATACTGCTAGGAGGAGAAAGATGGCTATTTTTTACTATGTTAATGCTACTGATACATGAGCATGGGACATCTCTCCATCTTTTGATATCTTCTTCAGTTTTATTCTCCAAAGACTTGAAGTTTTTGTCATACAAGTATTTCGCTAGCTTGGTTAGAGTAACACCAAGATATTTCGTGTTATTTGTGGCTATTGTGAAGTATGTTGTTTTCATAATTTCTTTCTTTCCTTCTTTTTTCTTTCTTCCTTTCTTTTTTTAGAAATTACCCACTTTTGCTTTTACAATATCTCCCCTTAGGGTTTCTATTGATATGATGAACCACCATGGCCAAAAGCAATTTGGAGAGGAGGAAAGGTTTATTTGGCTTAAAATTTCATAACACTGTTTATCGTAAGAGTAAATCAGGACAGCAACTCAAACAGAGCAGGAACCTGGAGGCAGAAGCTGATGCAGAGTCCATGGAGGAGTAATATTTGCTGGATTGCTCCCATGACTTTTTTTAGCCAATTTATTATAAAACCCAGGACTACTTGCCCAGGGCTGACCCCTCCCACATAAATCACTAATTTAAAAAATGCTTGGAAGTTTTGCCTACAGCCCTATCTTATGAAAGAAGGCATTTTCTTAGCTGGGGTTCCTTCCTCTCAGATGACTTTAGTCTGTGTCAAGTTGACACAAAAATAGCCAGAATACAATATTTCTTCTTTCTCTTCCATAATGATCCTTGAGACTTTTGGGTATGGGTGTGATATAGGTGTTCTAGAAGGGTTGAGAACTCCATAGAATCTTAATCTCTACAAGATGACACCCTGAATCTCTGTATTAGTCACTATTAATTTTGAAAAGAAAGTTTTTGAGTGAGGGCTGAAGCATGTACTAATCTATGAGTATAAAGATAGGTATTCATTGGTCAGTTTATTCCTATGTCCATTTAACAGAATAATAGTAGTAGATTTTCCCCTGGGACTAATCACATATCTGTCAATGGGTTCTGGTACCAGGCATGATTCCTGTCTTGTGAAACAGGCCTTAAATCCAATTAGAAAGTGGTTGGTTACACCCACAACATTTATGCTTCAGTTGTACCAATGGGCATGTATAGTCAAGGCCAATGGTTATCTCATAGTTGTGATTATTTTTATTCCCTGGTATCATGTACAGCACCTTCTAGCACTATGAAAGTGAATAGAGCTGAATCTTCCAGGTTGGTATCAACTCTCTTTACACTTCTTAATTATGATCATCTATAACTTTAATAATTTTTAAACTATTTATATAAACAATTTCCCAACTAACCCATCCACTTTCCCCTCCTCTGTTGTTTTTATTTTGCTGTTATATTATTTCCCAATCTTACTCAGCTTATCTTTCAACCCTTTAGTGATTAATATCCCAATATCCTATTATATATTTTGCTCTTTGTTCCTTTATTTGCTTAAAGTTAATGGAGTTGAAAGAATAATTATGCTTAGCTGATAATCACTGCACTTTTAATAGTTGGTTTATATATTAAGTGGTGTTAAGATTGGGCCCGGTGCTCTGACTATTAGGTGGAAAGTTAGGGATTAAGCTATAACTTGAGTTCAGGTTGAGTTCAGAATGATTATATGAGTACAGTGAATTCAAAGAGGAGGACATAAACAAATTCTTAAATGCATACAAAGTACATCCAAATAGCTGAAAAAAATAAAGAATTCAATAAAGTATTTCAATAATTATAACTTGGAAATTAAAAAAAAACACATTTAATTAAATATAAAGATATGTGCAAAGTCTCAGCAAGAAAATTAATATGAGGATACTAGTAATTGAAGGTAAGGCAGGTGAATTGGAATACCCATACAACAATAAGAGTAAAGTTTTAAGTAAAAAAAAAAAAAAAAAAACAGAACATGAAAGATATATGAGAAACCATTGTAAGACTGAATTCATTTGTGAATCATAGGCATAAAAGAAGAAGCACAAGCCAATATATTAGAAAGTGGAGTCAATACAATCAGAGCATAAATTTTCCAAACCCAGACAAATATACAGGAAATATTTAGAGTGTAAAATATTCAAGGCCATAAAAAAATCTGAGCATGCATGCAGAAAGGGGAGGAAGGGTGGGATTGGGAGGGGAGGAGGGAGGGGCTTATGGGGGGATGCAAAATTAATAAAGTGTTAATAAAGTATTAATAAAAAATTTCTATAGTATGTTAGAATTAAAATAAGTATACAAAATAAATTCCCTAAAATGAAGTATTGAGTAAGAATAGAGTAGATTTCTTAAGAAAAATTCTAAAATCCAGAAAGGCATGGAATATTTCAAGGTCTAAAAGACTGATAATTCAGATCACTATACCACAACTGAAGGAAAAAGAAAACTTTATATGATAATCATAGAACAAAAGCATTCGTGACCACGGAGCTAGTACTACAAAAATGCATGAAGAAATGGTATACACTGTAAACAGAGGGATAAACATATCACTATTGATACAGGAAAGAGTAAGAGCCCTAGAACAACAGATTAGGAAGATTAATAAAACTGGATTTTATAAAAAGAGAAAACAATAAAAAACTGTCAATTTTAACTCTGGATGTTAATGATCTCAGTTTTTCTATCAGTAAATACAGTCTAGCAACTTGTGTTAAAACATTGAAATCTCTCTATTGTGTTTCTTCTAAGAAACCACACTGTACTGGTAACCAATGGCGCAGAATGCAGAGAGCCTTGTAGGAGAGTTGGGGGGAAGGATAGGAAAACCCAGAAGGAACAGGACAAGAAGACCAACAAAACCAACAATAGGGGCCTGCGGGGGCTTGCAAAGACTGAAGCACCATGTGCGGACTTAGCCCCCCTATTCAGAGGTATGGGAAGCTCGGTCCTTGTATAGGTACCCTAGTTAGGGAAATGTGGGCTGGCTCTGACATGGGCTCTGTTGCCTGCTTTTCGATCACTTTTCCCAGGCATGACTACCTTGCCAAGCCACGGGGAAAAAGGATGACCTCAGTCCTAATGCAACTTCATGTGCTGGGGTGTGGAGGGTGCTCACCTTCCCTAAGGATTAAGGGAGAAAGGATAGGGGGAACAGGCAGAAAGGTTAGGACCAGGAGGAGAGGAGAAAAGGGTTACAACCAGGATGTAAAATCAATGAATAAAAACTAAAATTAAAAAAGAAAAGAAAAATACAGCCTTACAATGAAAGGAAAAAAATAGTATACCAAGGAAATGGAATTAGAAATACAAAATGTGAGATTAATTATTCTAACATGTGACAAATTAGACTTTGAACCAAAATTAGGTAAAAAGAGATAAGGAAGGTTACTTCCCATGTGATAAGGGAGCAGCTCTCAGGGGTAAATAACAATTCTAATCACACAGACCATCAGTGCACCCAATTTCATAAAATAAACACTACTGAATATTAAGTCACAGATTAATACTCCTTGCAGCAATAGAGAGTCCATTCAGACAGCAAGCTTTTTTTTTTTTTTAATCAGAGTTAAAAGACATTGTAGATCAAACTTAACAGGTACCAACAGAATGTCTCATCCAAATACTACAGAATACTGATTCTTCTCAGCAATTCAGGGAACTTTATAAAAAACATATTTTATTGAAGTATATAAAACAAGTCTTAATAAATAAAAAAGTTAAATGAACATGATGCAGTCTACTGATTATCATAGGATGAAACCTACTCTACATAGAAATACCCTACATAAACTATATAAAATCTGTAAAGTACTGGAGACTAAAGGACAGTTTAATGCGTTCCTGAAGAAATAAAAAGAGGAAACTTAAATCCTCCAGAACTAAACTATAGGAAAAATGCCCTGTGAGTTCTGTGGAACACAATGAAAATAGTTCTAAGACGGAAATGTATAAATGTCTACATTAGACATTATAAACATCAACTGAATAATTAAAGTATCTTGGAGTCATAAAAAACAAGAATAAGCCAAACTTAAAAGCAGTCAGTAGAAGTGAATAATAAGGAAGAGAAAAGAAATAAATGAAATGAAAATGAACAATACAACAAATCAATGAACAACACATTAGCTCTTTGTTGTTCTTTTGGAAGAGGTCGTCTAAAAAGAAGAATATGCGGTTCTGTCTCATGAATCATGTAATGAACCCATCCTAGACTCTGTTGGACACCAAGTCCCCTCCACTCCTCTTCAGACATCAGATGAGTTTTGGTACTTCCTTAGAGAGCTCTCCGGGCATCATGACATGCCAGTACTCTGAGTGCTCATCGAAGTACTTGTCCGAGTAGTAGATCTGCTTATGGGGCATCTTGCCGGCACGGAGAAGAACATGGGAGCAGCAGGAAGGCAGGCATGTGGAGTCTGCCTATGGCCGGCGCAATGACTCTATCTTTAGAGTTTTTTTTTAACTTGGTATGGAGTCATATTATCTTAAAAAAAAAAAAAAGAAAAGAAAAGATACCTGGACTTCCTCCTCTCCCATGTTGGCATTGTGTTAGTATCCTTCTGTTGAACAGAAAGGAATAGAATCAACATCCTTGTTACTAATTTTGACAGAAATTCTTTGAGTTTCTACTTAGAATAATGTTAGTTGTGGTTCATTGCAAACTATCTTTGTTATATTAAGATATGGCCCTTGTATATCTAGTATCTCCATTACTTTCATCATTAATGTTAGTTTTCTTTTGTCAAAAGTTTTTATGCATCTCATGAGATGAAAATGTGATTTCTGTCCCTTAGTCTACTTATATAGTATGTTACTTTTTTATTTATGTATGTTGAATCATACCTGCATCTAGGAGATGAGGTGAACTTGATCATGCTGGATAAGTCTTTTTATATGTTCTTGAATTCATTTCACAAGTATTTTAATGAGAACTTTTGTGTCTATGTTCGTAATAGTTATTGGTCTATAATTTTCCTTTTGGTTGAGCCTTTGGTTTTTGTATCAGGATAATAGTGGCTTCTTTTTTTCTTTCTTTCTTTCTTTCTTTCTTTTTTTTTTATCAGTTACATTTTATTAACTCTGTATCCCAGCCGTGTCCCGCTCCCTCATTCCCTCCTTCCCTCCCTCCCTCCCTCATCTCCACCGTGCCCCTTTCCAAGTCCACTGATGGGGGGACCTCCTCCTCATTCATCTGATCCTGTTTTAAATAGTGGCTTCTTAAAAAATAATTTGAAAATGTTTTTTCAGTTTCTTTTTATTGGAATAACTTGGGGACCATAGGTGTCAGTTCATCCTTAATTCTGTAATAAATCTATCTGGATCTAGGCTTTTTTGGGAAACTTAAAATTAAATGTTCTATCACATTAGAAGTTGTAGGTGTTCACTTTGATCTACCATTGGTAAATTTACATAAGAAAAAATCAGCCATAGATTTTCTACTTTCCAGTTCAGTAAACTACACATTTTAAAATCATGACTTTATAATTCTCTGAATTTTCTTGGCGTATGTTGTATATTATACTCTTCATGCTTAATTTTGTTAATTTGGACCATCTCTATCTTCCTTTTGGTTAACTTGGAAGGAGTTTACTAATCCTACTAATTTTTCCAAGGAATCAACTCTCATTTTTATTGTTACTTTTGACTTTTCTGTAGTGTTCAAGTACATCATTAAGTCATTCATAACAAATCTTACCAAATTTTTTATTAAATAGTATAGTTTTATTCTTTTTTATTCATTTTATAGCCCATTGTAGACCTCTCCATCATCTTTTCCTGGTCCCACTCTCCCTCCCTCTTCTTCCCAATCTGGTTCCCCTAGCCCAAGGAAAGAGAAGTTTTCCTCCCCTGCCATATTCCCATAGCTTATCAGTTCTCATCAGGACTGCCTGGAACCTCTTTCTCTGTGGCCTGATAAGGCCATTTCGCTAGGGGCATGTGATCAAAGAGTGGGCAACCAAGTTCATGACATAGGCAGCTCCTGATTACCTAACTCAGAGACCCACATGGAAACTAAGCTACCTATCAGTTACATCTGAGCAGGGGGTCTAAAACCCTCTCCATGCATGGTCCTTAGTTGGTGAGTCAGTCTCTGCATCCCTACTTGGCCCAGCTTTTTTGGTTTTGTTGGTCTCCTTGTGGAGCTCCTGTCTGCACCAAGTTCTTCTATCTCCCTCCCCACCCTCTCACACATTTCTTCCATGGGACATCTTGCACTCTTCCCAAAGTTTGACTGTGAGTCTCAGCATCTGCTTTGATCCCCTGTTTGTTGAAGCCTTTCAGAAGACCTCTATGGTAGATTCCAGTCCTGTTCCCTCTCTTCTTCCAATTCTGGATGAAATTTAAGCATCTTTTCTAGGGTCCTCCATGTTTAGATTCGTTAGATCTGAGGATTTCTGTGTGATTATCCTATATAAAATGGCTAATATCCACTTATAAGTGTGTATATACCATGTGTGTCTTTCCGGTTCTGGGTTACCTTACTCAGGATGATCTTTTCTAGTTTCCACCATTTGCCTGTAAATTTCATGATTTCCTTGTTTTTAATTGCTGAGTAGTGTTCCATTGTGTAAATGTGCCACAATGTCTGTATCCATTCTTTGGTTGAGGGACATTTAGGTTGTTTCCAGTTTCTGGCTATTTCAAAAAAAAAGCTGCTATGAACATAGTTCAGCAAATGTCCTTGTTGTATGGTTGAACATCTTTCAGATATATGCTCAGGAATGGTATAGCTGAGTCTTGAGGTAGCACTATTCCCTATATTCTAAGAAAGCACCAAATTGATTTCCAAAGTGGTTGTAAAAGTTAATATTCCCAACAGCAATGGAAGAGAGTTCCTCTTTCTCCATATCCTCTTCAGCATGTTGTCAGTTGAGTTTTTGATCTTAGCCATTCTGATGAATGTGATATGGAATCTCAGAATCATTTTGATTTGCATTTTCCTGATGACTAAGGACAATGAGCATTTTTAAGTGTTTCTTCACCATTCAATATTCTTATGTTGAGAATCCCCTGTTTAGCTCTGTACTCCATTTTTTTAATTGGATTTTTTTGTTTCCTTGTGTTTAATTTATTCTAGATGTTATTCCTGATCTCAAGATGTACTATAGAGCAACAGTAATAAAAACAGCATGATAGTGACATAGAAACAGACTGTTTGATCAATGGAATTGAAGACCCAGAAATAAACACACACACTATAGACAACTGATTTTTGAAAAAGAAGCCAAAAATATACATTGAAAAAAGATATCATCTTCAACAAATGGTGATGGTCTCACTGGATGTCTATCTGTAGAGAATGCAAATAGATCCATACTTATCACCCTGAAAGGAAGTAAAGTCCAAGTGGATCAAGACCTCAACATAAAACCAGACACACTATATTTATTAAAAGAATAAGTAGAGAAGAGCCTTGAATGCATTGGCATAGGAGACAACTTCCTCAAGAGAACACCAAGAGCTCAGGCTCTAAAATCAACAATTAAGATACAGGATCTCATGAAACTAAAAAGCTTCTATAAAGCAAAAGATATGGTCAGCTGAACAAAACAACAGCCTGCAGAAAGGAAAAAGATCTTCACCAAGCCTCCCTGTTTTGGTTTTGCTGTTGTAGGGTTATTTATTTCCTGTGTTTTTCTTGGAGTAATCAGCATCCTGGGTTGTTGCTTTCCCTCTAGTAATTTCTGGATGGCTGGGTGTGTGAATAGGTAGTTTAAAATTTTTTTGTCCTGGATGTCTTGTTTTTTCCATCTATGGTGATTAAAGTTTTGTTTGGTATAGTAGTCATGCTGACATCTGTGGTCTGTTAAGTGTCTGTAAGATAGAAACCTGACCCCTTCCTGCTTTTAGAGTTTCTGGTGAGAAGTCTGGTGTAATTCTGCTAGGTCTGCCTTTATATGTGCCTTGGCCTTTTTCCCTTGAAGATTTTAATATTATTTCTTTCATTTAGTGTTTTGATTATCATTTGGCTGAAGTATTTTCTTTGCTGGTCCAATCTATTTGGCGTTCTGTAGGCTTCTTGTGTGTTTCTAGGCCTTTCTTTCTTTAGGTTGGGGAAGTTTTCTTCTATGATTTTGTTAAAAATATTTTCTGGGCTTTTGAGCTTGGAGTCTTCTCCTTCTTATATTCCTGTATTCTTCAGTTTGCTCTTTTCATATCATCCTAGATTTCTTGGATATTTTCTGCCAGGAACTTTTTTAGATTTACCATTTTCTTTGACTGATGTTTTGATTTATTCAATAATATTTTCTACACCTGAGATTCTCACTTCCATCTCTTATATTCTGTTAGTAATGCTGTGTCTATAGTTCCTGGCTTTTTCCCTTGGTTTTCAATCTCCAGGATTGCCTCAGATTGTGTTTTCTTTATTACTTCTATTTCAATTTTTAGGTCTTGGGCATATTTATTCATTTCCTTCTTCTGTTTGTTTGTATTTTCCTGTATTTCTTTAAGAGATTTATTCAACTTCTGTACTAGTTTGATTTTATTTTTCTGATTTTTTTAATTTTTTATTTAACTTTTATTAATTACACTTTATTAATTTTGTATCCTCCATAAGCCTCTCCCTCCTTCCCTCCCAATCCCACCTTCCCTCCCCTTTCTGCATGCATGCCCCTCCCCAAGTCCACTGATAGGGGAGGTCCTCCTCTCCTTCTTTCTGATCTTAGTCTATCAGTTCTCATCAGAAGTGGCTGCATTGTCATCTTCTGTGGCCTGGTAAGGCTGCTCCCCGCTCAGGGGGAGGTGATCAAAGAGCAGGCCAATCAGATTATGTCAGAGGCAGTCCCTCTTCCCATTACTATGTAACCCACTTGGACACTGAACTGCCATGGGCTACATCTGTGCAGGGGTTCTAGATTATCTCCATGATTAGTCCTTGGTTGGAGTATGAGTCTCTGGGAAGTTCCCTGTGTTCAAATTTTCTTGTTCTGTTGCTCTCCTTGTGGAGTTCCTGTCCTCTACAGATCTCACTATTTCCCACTTCTTACATAAAATTCCATTCACTCTGCCCGACAGTTGGCCATCAGGCTCATCATCTGCTTTGATAGTCTGCAGGGCAGAGGCTTTCAGAGGCCCTCTGTGGCAGGTTCCTAGTTTGTTTCCTGTTTTCTTCTTCTGGCTTTCAGAGGCCCTCTATGGCAGGTTTCTAGGTTGTTTCCTGTTTTCTTCTTCTGCTGCTGTCCATCCTCTTTGCCTTTCAGGATGGGGATTGAGCGTTTTAGTTAGGGTCCTCTCTCTTGCTTAGTTTCTTTAGATGCACAGGTTTTAGTGGGTTTATCCAATGTTTTATGTCTATATGAGTGAGTATGTACCATGTGTGTCTTTTTGCTTCTGGGACAACTCACTCAGGATGATCCTTTCCAGGTCCCACCATTTACCTGCAAATTTCATGATTTCCTTATTTTTCATTGCTGAGTAATATTCAATTGTATAGATGTACCACAATTTCTGTATCCATTCTTCAGTTGAGGGGCATCTGGGCTGTTTCCAGCTTCTGGCTATTACAAATAAAGCTGCTACAAAGATGGTTGAGCAAATGTCCTTATTGTGTACTTGAGCCTCTTTTGTATATATGCCTAGGAGTGGTATGGCTGGATCTTGAGGAAGCACTATTCCTAGTTGTCTGAGAAAGATCCAGATAACATTTATGTTCATGAAGAAGATAACAGAGGAAACAAATAAAATATTTTTCTGAATTCTTTGAGAAATTTATTTTCTTCTTTTTTAAAAATTTGTATTAATTACACTTTATTCACTTTGTGTGCCCCCTGTGGCTCCCTCCTCCTTCCCTCCCAATCCCATTCTCCCTCCCCCTTTTCCACACATTTTCTTTTAAGGCTGCTATTATTTTCCTAACCTCAGATTTAAGATAGTCTTCTTGTGCTTCCTGTGTGATATTATCCTCAGGGTTTGCTGTAAGATAGCTGGGTTTTCGTGGTGTCACATGGACCTGAATTTTGTTGCTTATATTCTTGTACTGAGCTCTACCCATTTGGTTGACTCTGGTTTTAGCAGGCCTAGTGGTCTCTGACCGTAGTAGGTCTCTGGGGTTGTAGGTAGACCTTGTTGTCCCAGATGGCCACAGTCCTCTGGTGTTCGTGCTGTTCCCTGATTCATGCTGGTCTCTGATGCCTCAGTGCTGGGTGGGTCCTGAGAAATGGCACAGGCCCAGGAACTAATGTTTCCTGATACATGCTGGTCTCCAGGGTTGCAGATCAGGGTGGGCCCCAGGACATGGCAATGGCCAGAGAACTAGGGTATGGGTGCAACGGGGAAGTGGACCACACAGTACCATAGGCAGACCTTGCCACAGCAAGGTCTCAGGGAGAGGTATCTCCTGATTCTCTCTGATCTGTGCTGGTCTCTGCGGCTACAGATTGGTGTTGGTCCTGGGAAATGGCACAGACCCAAGTGACAGTTCATTCTTAACCTTAAAAACTACTTCAGATAAAAACATGGACCCTGTATATTAAATCTCTAACAGTTATAAATGCAGGAAAAACACATTGGAGACATTTCTGTGTTGTTATGAAGATTTAAAGTAATTATTGGTTAATGATGTAAATCTTACTAAAAAAGTCACATAGAAACTGTCAGTTTTAAAAGTATTAACTTCTACAAGGCAAAAACAAGGGTAGGATCGAGGGCTAGTATCTTGGTTCTGTCTCTTTAAATGTTGGGTCAGGTGTTTACCTTTGTGGAACAGGCAGTAGTCATTATGTATTAATGACATACCTATGAGTTCAAAACTTATCCTAAAATATTTGTGTATACATACACATATCTTTAATCAGACAAACCCTAAATTCTTTTTTAATTAAATTTTTATTTTTTTATATTACTTACAGTTTATTTCCTTTGTATCCCAGCTGTAGACCCCTTCCTCATTCTCCTAAATCCCACTCTCCCTCCCTCATCTCTCCCTGCCCCTCTCTAAGTCCACTGATGGGAGAGATCCTCCTCCCCCTCCATCTGACCCCAGCTTATCAGATCTCTTCAGGACTGGCTGCAATGTCTTCCTCTGTGGCCTAGCAAGGCTGCTCCTCCCTGGGGGAAAGAGGGGGAAGTCAAAGAGCCAGCCTTTGAGTTCATGTCAGAGACAGTCCCTGTTCCCCTAACTAGGGAACCCACTTGAACGCTGAGCTGCCATGCAAACCCTGAATTCTAATTGTGTCACATAATAAGCTAAAAAATGTTAAGTTGTTACAGATTTTTCCATTCAATTATTTTC
Organism: Meriones unguiculatus; assembly: GCF_030254825.1. Taxonomy (NCBI): domain Eukaryota; kingdom Metazoa; phylum Chordata; class Mammalia; order Rodentia; family Muridae; genus Meriones; species Meriones unguiculatus. The sequence goes on along the minus strand of NC_083361.1, from coordinate 46,463,769 downwards.
AAGAATGTTGGGGCATATTGAGGATCCTGCACTGTCTTAGATTCAAAGTAATGTTTAAAAAAATCCTATGAAAGCAATTATTATAAACACAATTACACTAATGACTCACTCAAAAAGAACAAATAAATAAATAAGAATAAATGTTTTACATCTTTGTATCACTGAGATGTAAGAAAGTCACAGTGAAAGCAAAACAATTGAAAGTTGAAACTTGTCTAAACTCAGATTAGTATCGGTGAGGCTTAATCTTGATAATTTCATTAGTTCTGGAATCACAAAGTGATATGCTCTTATCAATGGTTATTTTAGTATAGCATGGGGTTCATGTCTCCCTTTACATTTCACCCTAACATCATTCATGACAACATATTTGTTTTATACAGAATTTTCTTCTTCTTGAAGATAAAAACGAGGAAGAATTAATGTCGGAAAGATGGTAAGTATAGGAATGAGGAAAGTTACATTACTCAGAATTTATCCTTATTTCAGATAAAACCTTGAGATTGTCTTAATTTTCTGTTCATTAATATATCCTTTAATTTTAATCATTTCTAAACTCATAATTCTTTATTAAAAATGTCATTATTTTCTTAGATGTTTCAAATTCAAATCAAAGTAAGCTGCTCTTTCATGATCCATAATTCTATTACCTAGAACTTTAGTATAAAATAACAACTCAGGAATGTCAAATAGTCTCCATTGAGGAAAGCTGAGTTATCTTTGGTTAGGTATATCCATTTTCCAAAATGCTTTCACATTCAATTAACCCAATTATGGAACATAAATTCAGCTGGAACATCTTTCCAAGTAGTATTCCACGAAGTATTTCTCAAATTCTACTGAATTTTCCAAACTTCTATGCATCATCTGGAGATAGACACGAGTTCTCTATTATATTTATGTGCTGATTTGGAAATAGTTCCTTGGGCTGTCACCAAGGGTTCATTCCTTCCACTGTGTATCAGGCTATGCCTTGGATGATTATGGAGGTGGGAGAGCTCAAGCCACAGTATGATCAAATTTTAATGTGCCTTCCCAGATAATACAAGAAAGTTACCTAAAATCTATGATTAGGTTGATGATTATATATCATGAAGTGTTCTCCATAACATCTCTGTCCTATTGGAATGGAGACATCTTCTTACCATTAATATTATGATCAGGTATTGATAAACACTCCAAAATTAAAATTAGGAAGGTTGCAATAAACAGAAGATATCACAGAAAGGCACAGAATTGCATTGGGAGATTATCAGGAGGAAAGAACTAAATGGCAAAAAAAGGAACTTTATTAAGACAAATGAAAATAAACCAGAAGCTCAGAAAACAATGATCAGTAGATAAAAAAGGAGGACCTAGTCATAAAGCTTTGAGTCAAGGATGACACCAATATGTGTATGGATCTGGAAAAACCTCTGTAACATTCACCCAAGAAACAGTACCAGACAGTTGGGTACAAGAAGCCTGTGCTCATGTAGAGTACCATCCATAAAGGGAAATGTGGAATTGGCTTGGCTTGGCCTAGATGCCTTGAAAGGCATGCATCATAGGTTTTTCAGGTTGGAGTTCATGGCTCATGGGACACAATGTGCCTTTCAGATCCTGAGAGACTGATGTACTCCTTTAGGCAGCTTTGTTTCTTTTTACATTCCTTTGGAAGTCAAGGAAGCACGGGAACTGGACAAGACAATTGATTTTAGACATTAATCTTGTATACCATGTATAAGTTGCAAACATTATGGTATCCTGGCAACTACACTGTATTGATCTTGGCAATTGCCATTATATTCTGTTTCTGATAAAAATATAAAAAGTCTGATTGCTCCCAATGAAATTGTCACATTCTCAGTTGTGATACCTCCAACTGTCCTTATTTCATTCTTTGAGGCCATTTCAGGTGACTTTGGTAAGTAAGTGTAGTCACTTACACATCCAGGTGATTATTCTGGTGAAAGTTGATCCCTGGGCTCCCTATCTGAGCATCAAACTGTCATTTCAAAAAGACAGTTCTCGTGGACTATTTCAGTGAACATGTGGAGAACAGAAAGAAATCAGACAGTGGGAACCCAGCTCATGAAATTTCAGAGGGAAGCAAAGATTCTTATCAAGAACTGCGATATATCTTGGATCCTGATAGACTAGGATCAAAGGAAAGGAGAGGAGGACCTCCCTTATCAGTGGACTGGTGGAGGGGCATAGGTGGGGAAGAGGGAGGGAAGGTGGGATTGGGAGGGAAGGAAGGAAAGAGCTACAGGGGCGATACAAAGTGAATAAACTTTAATTAATAAAAATAAAAATAATAAAAAAAGAGGGTAGTGGAGGAGGGCCTCCTTATCAGTGGACTTGGGGAGGGGCATGGAAGAAGATAAGGGAGGGAATGTCAGATTGGGAAGAGTGAGGGAGGAGGGCTACAGTTGGGATACAAAGTGAATAAACTGTAATTAATAAAAATAAATTAATTAAAAAATAGAAATTAAAAAAAAGAACTGCGATAAAGACTGTTCAAATTCTATTCTGACAAATAATTTGGCTTACCCTTTGTGCCCATTGTCCTGAGAACTACAGCAAGGTTGGACAGAAAGTAAGTGGGTTTTCACCTTGGTCAAGAAATTTAAGGAAAGAATAATAATCAGGCAATGGATTGGTTGTCACGCACTGGTTTTTGTTTTGTTTTGTTTCAGATATTTACTGAAGAAAGCATGGAGAGGAGCGAAAATAGGGACAAATGTATAATTTATCTAGAAAAGGAATGTGAGTGTGTTTAAAGTTGTAGATAAGGAAGGGAGGGACAGAGCATCTGTAATTGTTGACAAAATTTGGATCAGGGGAAATGGCTTAGCAGTTAAGAGCATTACTGCTTTTCTAGATGACCCATGTTCAGATCCCAACACCCATGTTGGCTGTCTCAAAGCTACCTGTAACTCCAATTGCACGTGATATGATGCCCTCTTCTGGGCCCTGTAGGCACCTGCACACATGGGACATTTATCCACATAGGCCCACACACATTCCTGTAAAGAAAAATAATTAAAAAACCATCAAGTTCTGAGTGGTATGTAAGAGCATATCCAATACCTTATATGGTTTGGGATATATAAGACACCACTGAACAATAACTCAAAAAGAAGTAACACATTTTTGGTACTGAGCTTTGAATTTGTTAGCTTATGGGATCTATTAGGTTTGTACATGATAGGATACCTATCATGTGCAAGAATTAAACTTGCATATGAGACAATAATTAGAGAAACAAGAAGAATTAATCTTGATTCAGCATGATTTAGCCAGCTGATTCATACTTCTGGAATCTGATGACAAACAACTTTTTTAGACATATTTAAATACATTAAAACTTATTTTTTTCATGACAAATAATTATAACAAAATTATAATTATAACAAAATTTTGTTATAATTATAACAAAAAAGGTAAGGCATGAATATATTAATACTCCCTTGCAAAGTATGTATTTTTTTGCAAAGCACCTGTAACCTCTCCCACAAGAATTGGTTCTGTTGACTGAGAAACAGTGCTCAAGATGAGGGTCGAGGGGGGAAGGCTTAGTGATATGCAAAATAGCCAACTCTTCTATAAAATACATGGGACCTGGCATATATATGTGTGTGTGTGTGTGTGTGTGTGTGTGTGTGTGTGTATAAAACAATGGGTTCTACTGCCTGAGAAACAGGATAAGGAGGATTCAGGTGAGGGCTGGCTCCACATAATAGCAAAAAATTTGTCAGATTATTTAAAAAAATTCATTCCAGAATTTTGGGTGAACAGCTGTCAATTTCTTCCATTAAAGAAAACACCCTGTGTGTTTAACAATGGTAGTTTTTCTAGTGCTATCTGTAACCACGTGAAACTTGTGCTCTCCTACATGGGTGTAGATACTTTAGGAAGCTTCTACATTCTAGGCTTCCATATGTATTTCTTGAAATACCTTTAGTGTTACTCATCAGTTCCTGTATTTCCTCTTGTATCCTTTTCCCCAATCCATTAAACTCTTGCTCTTCCATTCTTTCCTTTTAAACCTTTAAACAATTGCCTTTGTTGAGAGTGGAGTGTTAAAATCTCCCACTATTAATGTGTGGAAAACTATGTGTGGTTTAAGTTTTATCAATGTTCCTTTTACAAATGTGGGTGCCCTTGTATTAGGGGCATAGATGTTCAGGACTGTGATGTCTTCCTGGTGGAATTTTTCCTTGATGAGTATGAAGTGTCCTTCCTCATCTCTTTTGATTAATTTTGATTGAGAGTCTATTTTATCAGATATTAGAATGACTACTCCTGCTTGCTTCTTGGGTCCATTTGCTTAGAAAGCCATCTTCCAGCCCTTTGCCCTCAGGTAATGTCTATCTTTGTGACTTAGGTGTGTTTCTTGTATGCAACAGATTGCTGGTTCTTGTTTCTGCATCCATTCTGTTAGTCTGTGTCTTTTTATTGGAGAATTGAGTCCATTGACATTGAGAGAGATTAATGACCAGTGGCTGCTAGATCCTTTGATTTTGATGTTGGCTGTGGTCATAAGTTTGTGTGTTTGGTTGCTTTTTGTTTTACTGTATATAGGTTATTTCCTGTGTTTTCTTGAAAGCAGCTAGTTTTCTTGGGTTGTATTTTTCCTTCTAGTCTCTTCTGAAATGCTGAATAATGCATCCACCAGTTTATAGACAGTTAAGCCTTTAGTCCAATCATAATGCAGATATCAATTCCCATGCATTTGTGCTACTACTGCATGTCTCACCAGAATAATTATTGTAGCTGACAGGATTCCTAGAGAGAAGACTGATAATTGCTTTTGTTTTCTTGTAGGGTGAATAGCATCTTCCAGGACTGTGAAAGCTAGCCAGGAAAGATGAGGCTCTCAAGTGGGTGCCAGATTGAGGTCTTCATGTTCTATTATTTAAGTGTGTGGTATCTTTAGCAATAGAGTCTATCCATGATATTCTTAGGCATATACCAAGGGAATTCTGTACAGCACCATAGAGGCATCTGTTTATACATATCAACTACTTCTCTGTTCATAGTAGCTAGGAAATGGAGACAGCCTGGACATCCATAAACTGATGAATACATTATTCAGCTGTGAAGAACCCTTTGGTATCTATTAACTTAGGAGACCACTGTCTTCTGCGAATCCCCAAGCTAAGAATGTCACTAGATAGTATCTCAAGCCTGCTTTCTCTATTTCAGTGTACTTGCCTCTCTGGTGTAGTTTGAACTTGCCTTGATTTATAAGGTTCTTTGTTCTGTAAAACTATGAAAACTTCATGAAACTGATTCCACATTAGAACACAAATTTTGAGGTAACCTAAATCTGTGTTCCAGGTCATGGTCATTAAAAGTTCCTCCAGAATAAGTTACTTCTTATTCTGTAAAAGAGGTCATCTATCATATTTGTGTGTTTGTTTTTCAACTTTCCTTTCTTTCTTTCCCTCTTTCTTTCTTTTCCTTTTTCCTGTTCTCTCTCTCTCCCTCTCTCTCTCTCCTGTTTGTTATAAAATGTATAAACCTCTCATAAATTAAAAGTAAAATCTTAAAAACATGAAATAAAATAACCCCTAATCTATCACTTTATTATTAAATGCAAATACATTATAGTGACCAAGTTTCAAAAAAGTTAGTACAGAAATAATCATAGCAGCAGCCTAAATGCAGGCTAGACAGAACAGGGACGCTGTTCTTTTTTGATGCATGGTTTAGAAAGATGGTGATTCTTTTAATAGAACATCACACCAGTTCATTATGATGACATCAATGTTACATTAATGGATTTTGATAGTGTAGAGCAAAGAGGTGAGTTTTGGTTGGTTCATTGGTTTTTGTAAGTACAAAGAAATCCAGTCTGGGTGTGGGACATAAGTCCTAAAAAGAAAAAAAAAAAAAAAAAAAACACAAGGATTCTGGGGACATGTAAATAGAATAATAAAATAAACAAAAGCACTTATGAAAGGTCCTAAACAATCTTTCTTGAAACAGTACAAGTTTCCTTGAGTAAAAATTTAACAGTTTCACAGAGAAAACATTCAAGACTGTCAAGGTGAATTGGTTCTTTCTTGGTCAGTTTATGATGTAGAGTTCCATCTTAGTTAGGGTTTCTATTACTGTGATAAGACACTATGACCAATACAAGTTGAGGAGAAAATGATTGACTTGGTTTATACTTTTGTATCATGTTTCATCATCAGAGGAAACCAGGACAGGAATTCAAGCAGGGCAGGGAACTGGACTTAGGAGCTGATGCAAAGGATATGGAGAGGTGCTGCTTACTAGCTCTCGCATTATGCTTTTCTCAGCCTGCCTGCTTTCTTATAGAACCTAGGACTACCAGCCTAAGCATGGCCCCAACTATAATGGGCCAGGCCCCACATAAATCACTAATTGAGAAAAATGCCCGATAAGGTTGGCCAGAGCCTAATCTTAGGGAGACATTTGTTAAAAATGAAGTTTCCTTCTCTCAGATGACTTTAGCTTGTGACAAGTTGACATAAAACTATTCAACCCAAATGCCTTCCTAGCATATTACTGAATCTACAAAAGCAGATACCTTCAGTTACTAGAGGTCAAGTCTGAACTCTTTTGTTAATGAATAATATAAAAACATTATTTTGATATATCTCAGTGTATGCTATGAATTTGAATCTGTCTCTGAAATCATTAGCCAGCATTTTCAAGAGTAACAACTTATATACTGAATAACTATACATTTATTTATATTCAGTGATTTGTTACAGTGAATTACAGGCTGAAGTATTGCTAGCTTGACAATGGCTGCCTATGAATAAAAAGTCCCAGAACCCACTAGTTTCTCAGTCCATGATGCTGGAAGTCTCAGCTGCTCTTCAGTATACACTGTAATGTATACTGAATGAATCAGGCTCTGATGCCAGTGAAGGAATGGACTTGCTAGCAAGATAAGAATGAGCATGTAATGAGCAGACAAAAAGAATGTCTTCTTCCATGTGTTTTTATAGCTTCCAGTGGAAAGTGTGGTCCAGATTAAGGGTGCCTCTTCCTGCCAGAAGATCCAGATTAAAGGCATGTCTTCTCCCAGATCAAAATGTCTGGATTAAAGGCATTTTTTTTCTTGCCTCAAAGATCTAGATTTGCTTCAAACTAAGCAAAAAGCCCTTACAGATGTGGCCTCCATTATTGGATTTAAGTTATTTACAGATATAGTCAAGTTGACCGCCAAGAATTGCCATTACAGTGTCCTTTCATCTCAAATAGTTACTGTTAGAAATTATGGCTTTCATCTCTATTTTCTTCATCTGAGTAAGTTTAGAGTTCTAGTAACTGGAGGAAGGATGTTTCTACCACAGAGCACATCCTTGTGGCATGAAGTTGAGACTGTCCTTATGAAGCCACAAATGAAACTAAAAATGCATGAAGTTAGGGACTAAGAATCTTAAGGTTTCAATGAATGTGAATTCACTTCTTCCTATGAGGCACACAGAGGGAATACGATTTGGGATTTCCCTTTGTTGGTGTACTTTCTACATTGACACAGAAATACTGGATACTGGGAAAGTGGTTGACACATTTGTTTACTTTTGTCCTCTTGATCAACTCTCCAATGGGTGTTGCTGAAATCTGGGCAGGTTTCTATATGGAATTTTCTGAAGTCACCTGTGTTTAGAACAATGTAAGGAGTGGCTCTCACACTGGATCCATATCAGGCTCCCATGATGGCAGTGGACACTTGCCTTTTAAGGAAACACTGTTCCTGCCTCCCTGTGGAGAATGCATGCCTCTCTCCATATATACCCTTTCAGGTCTCTGTTGGTTTCACTCTTCTCAACTTGATGGCCTTGGAATGCCTCACTGTTCTTTGCTGCTTTCCACTACCTTATCTAAGTTATCACAAATAATAGTTCCATTAAAACCCTCTTTAATGTGCCAACTGTTTCCTGTGAGAAGACAGATTGAAAGCATTACAGCATCATAAATGCTAAAAGTGCAAGGGACCACAAAAACAGGAAGGAAAACCCACTTCCCACAGCTGGAGCTTTTTTTCTGAGCTCTTTTACTGGAAGCTTTTGTTAAGGTTGGCTGAAATAAGTTGAAGCTATAAATAGAGTGTAGATCTGAACAAATCCACCAAGTTGGGTGTTTACCCCTAAGGGCTCTACAGAAAAGTTAAGACATCAGGTAATCACTGAGCCAAATGAGCCTGACCATCTTTCCAGCCATACTATATACTATTTTTAGTTACCATATGACACAAAGAATCAGTTTTATGTTTTATTTAGCAGACATACATAATAGACTTGCTTGTAAGATTCCAGTTGTGCTAGGGAAAGCCTCTGCTGCCTTTATAGAGCAGGTAAGACATGGTGATCATTATCAGTTCCAAAAGAGAATTTGCTCCAGGACTATCAAGAATACAAAGGTATGCAGGTTCTCAAGTCATTTGTGTAAAATTACATTGTGTTATCATAGAAACTCTGTATATCTTCCTTTGTGCTATAATTTTCTTATAGTACATAATGCAATAGAGATTCTATATGGTCATTAAACATATTGTTTCAGAAATTGTGAGAAAATATCATCCATAATATTCTACCTGAAGTTGTTTATAAACTGTCAATTGCAATATTAACTATGCTATGTTATCCAACTAAATAAAAAGAGGATACAGAGCTGGAACTAAGTGGTCCTTCATACCTCCATGAAAAAGCAATTCAGTGGTCCTCCAGAGGACCCAACTTTAGTTCCCAAGGGCCACATCTAGTGGCTAACAACCACCTACTAGTCTAGCTCCAGGGTACCTAATGCCCTCTTTAGGTCTATGCAGGCATGCACATATGCCATACATTTACACTTTTAAATGAACTTTAAAAGACAATTCAGAAATATTTGTTAAGAATTAATAATGCCAGGCCATAAAGGAGGATAATGCAGCCAGTCCTGATGAGACCTGATAAGCTAGGGTCAGATGGAAGGGGAGGAGGACCTCCTCTATCAGTGGATTTGGAGAGGAGCTTGGGAGGAGATGAGGGAGGAAGGGAAGAAGGGAGAGTGGGATTGGGAGGGAATGAGAGAGAGAGCTACAGCTGGGATACAAAGTGAATAAAATGTAATTAATATTTTAAAATAAATTATAAAATAAAAAATAAAATATAAAAGAAAAGAAAGTAAAAAAAAAGATTAATAATGTTGGAATTGAGAGATGTCTCTGCATTAGAGCACTTGCTGCTCCTCCAGAAGACTCACGTTCCGTCCTAAATGCCTACATCCAGTGACTTACTACGACCTGCAACTCCAGCTCTGAGACCCAGCCTTCTCTTCTGCCCGTGTGTGTGAGGTGCATGGGTATGCATAAATAATGAAATGCATGTTATAAAATATTTTTAAACAAATAAATAAAAACAAATTAGGAAATGTAACTGAGAGAAAATATTATAAACAACAAAGGAAGGTTTAGAATAACAGCTAATGCTTTGTTCATGCTGAAATGTGTTAGAAGATGAAGACAATAAAGATGGCACATTGTAAGGGTGAGGGCCTGTAATGCCACTGTATTTGCACTTAACAGTTTTGTAGTCTTGAATTTTCTATATGGCAAATTTTAATTTAGAATGGTGTCTAACTACTATTAAGTTCTCAGTGAATATTTATCACATAGAAGAGTGATATGTCTATTTAAAATTAGATATTTGAGCATAATAACTCCCAGGGAATGAGTGGGGCTTATGATCTTGTGGCATGCTTTGTTCTTCCACTTATTCCTGGCATACAAACCTGAAAATCCTTGCAATTGTCAGAGTGTTATATCTTTTGTGTTTATACACTAACTGATGGTTGACATTCCCTGGAAGCCTGAGAATGTGGCTTTCTAGATCAAGATTACAGAACAGCCTGTCAGCTCTATACCTGACTTCAATGACTTAATCAAGCTCATCTGTGTAATGAAGCCTCCAAATGGCCAGAGATGGGCATCTTATGAGCTCACAGAAAGTAGCAAGACAAGAGAGAATTCCAAAGCTCCACAGACCCTGCCTGCACCTTGCCCTTTAAATTTCTTCATCTTTATCTCTCATAACACATCAATAATTCAACTTTATTTCTTGATAACACATCAATAAATCAGCTTCCTTGTGTTCTCTGAGTAGGTCTAGCAAATTAATCAAATCTGAGACAGGATATGGGAATCCCTGTTTACAGCTTGAAGGCATGAGACACGCCTGGGGTTTATGATTGGCATCTGAAGTGTTGGGGTGTTATTCTTGGCAACCAATCTCTCAACTTGAAAGAGCTAACTAATCCTGTCTCCCCAGGTATGTAGTGTCAGAATTGAATTAAATTGAAGGATTCCCAGTAGATGTTAACTGCAGAATCACTTTCTTGCTTGCTGTATTGGGAACCTGCTCCCAAATCTGGCAACAGAACAGTTGCCAAAGCATAGTGAGTTTGAATATGACTTTTAAACTTTATTTTTAGACAAGATTTAAAAAAATCTCAGAGACCTGTAAAGGAGTTGAATTCTGATTGTTGCAGTAGAGTGCTAGGAAGGACTATACCCTCTCACATATAGTCAGAGTATCTTGGGACAGTATTTCAGGGTCTATTCATCCACATACATGAATAGGAGATGCAACAAGATGAATGAAGATATGTGAGGATTGGGTAGTTATGTACCAATCCTGCCAAAATGTCAGTACCACTGAAACTTTCATGGATGATGTCTGGGCTCAGCTCATGCTGAAGAATTACTACTCAAAGCCAGAATTTCTCAGAAACCTTGTTTCCAAAGAACCCATTACTTTCAAATCTGCCTCTACAATCCCCTACCTCCAGAAAGAGCATCTAATTGTCTTTTAATACAAACAAGCCCCTGATACAGTGGTTCTCAGCCTTCCTGGTGCTGTGACCCTTTAACACAGTTCCTCATATTGTGATGACCCCACTCATAAAATTATTTTGTTGCTATTTCATAACTGGAATTTTGCTACTGCTATGAATAGTAGTGTAAATATCTGATAGTCAGGACATCTGCTGCAACCCCAAAGGGTCATGATACAGGCTGAGAACCATTGCTCTAACAGATTAAAGCCCCACATTAGTTCGCAAACTGTTCCAGTTAACTCACCAAACTCCTGAGGCAACATAACCCCTTATAACTGGCAAGACTCCTCCACCATTTTTGCTATTCTTCCTGCCCCACAGAGGTAGCCACAGCACTTTTGAATTCCCCCAAATAAATATTTCTTTTACCCACAGAGTGGTCAAGTTTGGTGGTTTTACCACAAACTTGCTTATATGGATGTGCAGAGGTTTGAATTTCCTCAGCTCTTCAAAAGACCATATTTAATTTCATTTCTCAGCCTACCATGTTTTGTGTATGGCTCTGTTATCAGATACTTCAAATTTCATTTAGTCAGACTTAGGGAAAGATTGTTGTGTTATTGACCCAATGATCCTACAAGATGGTGGAACACTATCCTTTTTATGTTTCATTTGTGTATGATTTAATCGTCCCTGAAAACTGTACACACCTGGTTTCACTGGAACTAAATAAATCCATCCCCAGCTCTTCCCCGTCTCCTATGTCCACACTGCACAATGCCCACTGTAAGGTTTTGAACAGAGCCTGCCTTCTGTTAGTGCAGTTTCTGAGAGTATAGCCAGCTTTCTCAGTTGCCTTCCTTTTGGTCAGTCTTGCAAAGGAGTTTGAGGATAGAATCATGGGCAAGCCAGGTACACCACTTCTAGGTATAAGAAAGTTTTCAGTGTAATCAGAAAGGGCCCATTTTACTTGCCAATTTCTCTGAAGTGACTCTCAACTCAAGCTATTAGTAGCTAAGAAGGTGTACTTCCCAATGAATCTCAGAAAACTGCAGGTTGATCGTGTCCTCAGGCACAAAATGAAAACATCACCCATGATTTCAGTTAAGCTTATTCAAAATAAAGCCACCTGCCACCGATAAAGCAGGTGACTGACACCCTCATGTTCAGTGTTGGTAACTATGGCAGCCTCAGTTGTTACAGGATGTTACTTCTGAGATAATTTTTAAGAGTCTTTAAATATAACACAGTGCATGATTTTGTAAGGAATTTTATAAGGAATGCTACTGCAACTACTTAAAATTTATTACTAAGTGTTCAGATTCAAGAGCAGGGTAGACATTCAGGGTGTTGATATTCAGCACAATGTTTCCTCTGTTTGCAGCCTTCAGCATTTTCATACTATCACGATATCAGGATGTCCTGGGGAGCTGTGGTTTATGAGTGGTGCTGGGTCTCCAGAGCCTTAGGTATGGTAAGCAAGTGCTATAGAAATGCTGAAGACTGGTCCCTGCTGTGTTAGAATACCTGAGTGGTACCTGGTGTGCTTCCTTTAGATGACTACATTTAGCTTCCAGGCCACAAAATGAATTTAAAGATTAAGTTTTAACATCCAAAGCCCTTAGCCCTGTCTCATGAGATGCCACGTTCACAGTCTCTTCTAGCAAGTACAGGGTGACAAACAACTGAGTGGGCTTTCTCTGACAAGTAATTACCTTCCATGGGAAGATAAGGTTGTCAATGGCTGGAAGGAGATGCAGGAAGGTAGGGCATTGTGCCATGCAGAAGCAGCCCTTGTGTCTGGCCTCATCTCAGTTAGTCTGCAGTAAGCATAGTGTCTTTCTGAAAATAGCACCATCAAATAAGCTACCTTGAGCAAAAACAGAGGCAGAACTGCCTCCTCAGCACAACTTTTCCTGAGCATTATTGGTCTCTAATATCAACTGAAATCACATTTGATTTAGAATTAGATTCTGCTTGAATCAGGATTTTTCAGTTATTCTATCAGAATTTCTTGATATTATTTTATGCTTTAAAAAATATGAAGGATCCAGAAAATCTAGTATCTCTGGGAAATACCAGAAGTTATTCTTAAATCTATTATCTATATGTTTATGTGGATACAGAAAACACATTTTTCCCAATTTGAAAATCTGTAGAGTTGCCTGAAATTTTAACCACTGAAGTATCAGTTATCTAATTTGATCAAAGTGTCAATGAATACCTGATCCCTGTAACAACAACAACAAAAAAAAGCTTTTCAAATGTTTTATGAAAGTTCAACATCTTTTATTCCAGAAACTTCTGCACACAACACTTTAAATACAGACTTGTATACTTTAAATAGCAGCCTTGCCAAGTGACAGTCTAAGACTGGTTCTGATCCACCTAGAGCACAGAGGTACCAGCCTCAAACGGAAGGAAAAACAGAGTCTGCTCAGCAGCTCCTCCTGCGCTTTGTTTATGATATTTATATAGTGGTGAATTTATCCAGAAGCTGTTGAGCTTATGGCTTTGGCTAAACAGGAACCAGTCCCCAAAAAAGGCTAGCCCCTGAGACTGAATTACCTGGACTTGAAAGGAGAAGCTAAGTTATACCCAAAACCCACTAAATACTTTAATTCTCGCCTTATTCCTCCTTTTCTTTCTTTCTCTTCTTTCCCCTCCTCCTTCATTTTTTTCCTCTTTTTCCTCACTCTCTTCTATTTGATAAGATTTCCTTACAAGGTTCAGGCTGGTCCAGGAGGCTCATTTCTGGACACTCTTATCTCAGTCTCCTGAGTGCTTGGATTACAGCTATGTGTGTGACTGTGACCAGCTATCACTTTTCTTCATCTGCGTTTTCAGAATAGAAACAGGGCTGTACATCTACATCTGGGCACAAGCTATGCTGTGCAGCAGAAAGCTGTGGGGGACTAGGTGATGCTCAGTGGGAATGTCCACAACCATGATGTTTACAGACAAAGCATATTTACTATAAAGAGTGTAGAAATTAAACACAAGAATGCCAAAAATTTATAACAACTGTTTCTACAAGAAAAGTATTTGGCAATTGTCTAGGTTATAGAACATGGGTGACAATTTTTGAATTAAAAATAAAAGGATCAAATTTTGGGTTTTTTTTAACTATTTTGTGTCGATGTGAAACATATAGCATAGTAACAGCAGCAAATTACAATCCTGAAACTCTGTGAAGATAAATTACTATGAACAGACTTTTGCTGAGGAGCCAAGTATGCCTGTTTTATATTCCCAAATTACCAGGGCTGATTGTGTTGTGAAATTAATAAACACCATGCTGATGACAATCACTGTTAGCTATTGTATGCAGGACTGATAGACTTACTGTCTAGTGTCATAGTTTGAATGATAAATGCCACCTCCCCCCACGCCCTGTGCACTAAGGTTTTTGAACACTTGGTCCCAAATTGGTTACCATGTTTAGGACATGCAGCCTTGCTTGATGAAGTATATCACTGAAGCAAGTTTTGAGAATTTGTAGCTTCTCTAGCATTATGCCTGCCTATGTGGTGCCCTGCTTCCCACTATGATGATAATGAATTAAACCTCTGAAAATGTAATCAAGCTCCAAATAAATGCTTTTTTTTATAATAGTTGCCTTAGTCATGCTGTCTTTTCACAGTACTTATAATGCTAAGACAGCCCACTTCCTCTTCAGTCTCTCTGCTTTCTGCATGTGGATAAAGATGTAACCTATCATCCTGCTGTCATGCCTCCTGTCCCTTCCACTCCCACCATTATAGACTCTTCCTTTGGAACCATAACCAAAATTAACTTATTTTTTCCAAAAGTTGGCTTTCATCTTAGTGTTTTATCATAACAACAGAAAATAACTAGTACACCTGGCCTGTGTTCAATCTTGAACATCAGAAAAAAAGTCATATATGCCCACATAGGTATGTATTTATGTATGTATGTATGTATGGTGTGTGTGTGTATGTGTGTGTGTGTGTGTGTGTGTCTGTGTGTGTGTGTGCATGCAGACTATGAATTGACAGTTGTGATAGACTCACCAAGGGGCCATACATTTTGGCATATTTTTAAAAGTCTTCACAGGGAGGATTATCTGAGAGGAGAAAACAGTTTCTGGATATGAGCTGCACCACCCTTGGGCTGGATTTCTAGACTGAATTAAAAGCAAGCAAATAGCATTTCCTTCATGTCTCTCTGCTTCTGGTCTATTGAAGAGTGAGTACACAACACACTCCAATCCACAGAATCACTCACCACCACTTCATTTCTGCTTTAATACACTAATTATATCTCTCATGTGTTACTGCAAGCTAATAGACTACCACAAACCTGTGGACTATAAAGTCATGCATTACAAATGTTCATGGACCATGTGTGTGGCAGATGCAGCTCAGCTGTGCACATACAAGATGTAAAAGGAACAACCCACCACTTTGTCTTTCTCTTACCTAGCTTGCTTACTCTCCTCTCTTGCTCTTTTCATTTAGCCTTCTTTCATGGGAGGCTTCCCACCATATCTTTCTTGTTCCTTTAACTTCCTATCTCTCCACCTCCATACAATAAACCTCTTTCATATAAAATCTGTTATGTGCATGGCATCATTTTAAAATAAGTACTAACTACAACCACACAACTCAACATGGTCGGACAAGACACACACACACAGAAAACAGACAACTTGAACATGAAGGAATCAAGCTTGAGTAAAGAGCCTTTACTCATACCTTTCAGCTTCCTAGTCACGGAAAGGGTCTTTGCACCCTCTATAAAAGAGAAATGGCAGCTCACTCTCCAAGTGAGTTCCCTAGTAAGGGGAACAGGGACTGCCTCTGACATGAAATCAGTGGCTGGCTCTTTGATCACCTCCCCTGGGGGTGCAGCCTTGGTAGGCCACAGAGGAAGATAATGCAGCCAAGTCATGGTGAGACCTGACCTGATAGGCTAGGGTCAGATAGAAGGGGAGGAGGTTCTCCCCTATCAAAGGACTAGAGGAAGGACATAAGAAGAGAACAGGGAGGATGGGACTGGAAGGAGATGAGGGAGGGGGCTGCAGCTGGGGTATAAAGTGGATAAATTAAAACAAATTTATAATAAAATTAAGTTAAAAAAAAAACAACAAATGTTCATGGACTACCACACACTCATAGACTACTATAACCTAATGACCTACCACTAGCTTGTGAACTTTTGTGTGTCTTGCTGACTTAGTTAGTTTCTGTCATATGCCATTCTTCATATGAGTGAAACTTCAATTAAAACTCAAGATTAATTTTTCCAATTTATTAAAACTCATTTTATTTGCCCCCAGTTCCTACAAGTGGAAGCCTGAACTATTGCTATGCTAGATGACAGCGCTTCTTCTTTACTTACCAATACTTTCAAGTCATCACTCCTTTAAATTTTATAGCTATACATGTGTGTGTATATGTATGTATGTGTGTTCATTGACTTGCTGATCATTGTTTTAGTTTGGGGTTTTAACAAGAGAGTTAGCTGATTATACTTACCATGGTGTCTTCTCCTTTTTTTTTTTTAAAGTTATTTTTCTTCTCTATACACAGGAAACATTTTTGCTTACAAAGTTAGGAGATTTAAAAACAAAACTGAATGAAATAATATAATACCTAAAAACAAATGCCATATCCATTTAGGATGCTCATACTTCATACCTCCTTGCCCCTCTTCTGTACAAATATGTATACACTGATAAGATAAATGCCTTAAAGTTTATATTTTTAAAATTAATATCTACAGATACTATTTTCTAAACAGACTGATTTTATAAGCCATATACCAAAATCATCCCAGTAAGTGGTTACTGTATAAAACCAAAGTTGCCATACAGTTTTAATTGGCTATTTAAATTTGCCCTAAGTTTTCTCACCGATTGTAAAGGAGAACTACAACTCCTCACAGAGTTTCTGTGTGCTCATCATCTCTTGTTTTAATTTTCTATAAAAATCATGAGCAGTCAACATTTCATCTAGAAATTGCTAACTGGCTATTAATACAACTTCCCCTCCATGTGAGCTGGGTATGATAAGAGCGCAGGTCATTAATTATGGCTGCGTGGGACAATGAGAAACAGTTCCCATCTGTTTGCTCTGTAGTCTCTTCCATTGAATTCAGCACCCATTCAGGAGAAAAATGGAAAAATAAAAGGATTCCTTTTTAGATTCCTTAAAATCCAAATTGGTAGCGGTTTTAATAGAACTCAGGTAAATTTGAGAATCTATGTCTAGTTCACTCCACGTACTGTGAGAAGCACTTCAATATGCATAAATCTGATTTAAGAAAGGATTCTGCTTTCACATTCACAAATAAATAGAATGACTGCTTGTATGTGGTAGTCTTACTATGCTGCATGCTGTCTTCATAAAGATGAACCATGTGAAAGAACTGAAATATTTCCAAAGGAGAATACTTTAGTATTAAAAAATAAAGAAACTTCACCTTACTGATGATCTTATTTTATCCAAATGCTTGCTTAATTTCAAATTATAAGCAGAATACTGTAATTCACTTTTCTATGTGCTGCCTTTTCTCTTTTATTATTATTAATTTATATCTAGGTCATAGGCCCCTCAACTCCTCCCCTCCATTCTCACTATTCCTCCTGCATCCCCTCTCCCCTATTCCTTAGAATAGGGCCCCCACCCAACCTAACACCCCAGCTCTTCTATTCACCTGAAGACTGAGTTCTTGTTCTTCCCTTGTGACCTTGTAGGGAAGTCCTATCTGGGGAAGTTATCAAAAAGCAAGCAACATAGTCTGTCTGAGATAAAACCCCACTCCCCTAACTAGTGGGTGGACATGAAGCCTAGGATGTCAGACTTATCTTCTTGGGGTCTGTGTATTGTAAGACTTCTTGAAACTGAAAAGCTTCTGTAGAGCAAAGGACACTATCAATATAACTAAAAGGCACTCTACAGATTTGGGAAAAAATCTTCACCAATCCTACAAAGGGCTAATATCCAGAATATATAAAATACTCAAGAAATTAAACACCAACAAACCAAATAATTCAGTTAGAAAATGGGAAACAGAACTAAATGGAGAATTATCAACAGAGGAAACTTGAATGGCAGAGAAGCTCTTAAAGAAATGCTAATGTCCTCAGTCATCAGTGAAATACAAATCAAAACAACTCTGCAAACCCGTCTTACAACTGTTAGAATATCTACAATTCTGGAAATAGGATATAGAATGACTAAAATACTATTGATAAGAATAAACTCAATGACTACCTAGCTTGCAGAGAGCCCTTAGGTTACCCTCTAACAGCACCAATATTAGTCAAAAAAATAAATAAAGTCAGAGTAGTCATTCTTAAGCTAGCTACATAGACTATGCTCTGAAAATGCTGTGCAGATAAACACATAGGATAACAAATAAAATTATCCACCCCAGAAATAAAATAAAGTAAGTATTATCCATTAAGTATTTCAAAGATAAAAACGCTTAGACATATGTAAGTGTTGATATCAGGCTATACATTACTCTGAGTTACCCTAAACTGTGTATAATGGTAGCTTTCAGATGGCCTTTCGTTAAGAATCTCTGTTTTATTAAGCAGCTTTTGACTCCATTTTAAGTGTAGAGGAAAGTTGTTCACCTAAGTAGATCTGCAAACAGCACCATCTGTCCAGAGCCACCCACATAGTACAAACTAATACATGAATTATTCTTTGCAATGCAGAAAAAGTGCCAAGCTATGAATTTATCAGAGGTAACTGGGTCTGTAGGAGCATGTTGGCTTATCAGAACCATAACAATAAAACCAGGCACAAAAAACTTTTAGAGCTATCAAACTGAAGAATAGGTGAAACCTCTTCATATGGACTCCATAAAGAGTATATGTATCACAAAAATAACAATAACCTTGAAGACCAGCTACTTGATCAACCAGAGTAAATCTAGCCAAACACAGAAAGAGAACTCCCTATTGTCTTAGAGGCTGCAACCCAGTTTAGCTGACACAGTCAACTGTTGACACAGTTTACTCAAATTGCTTTCTGTTCTTCAGTACACCTACCTGAAAAAAAATTAACACCAAAAAATAATATATAAGAAATATGGGACACCATGGAAAAAATAATTCTAATAGTTAAAGGAATAATTAAATAATTGAAGAAATAATAATTCTAGTAATTAAAGTAATGATGAGGAAAAAGAATTACAGGTCATTAGCTTTGACCAGATCTTCAACAATATAACGGAAGAAAACTTCTCCAAACCAAAGAAAGATATACACATTAAGATACAGGAAGCACACAGAACACCAATAGTAAAAAGCACAAAGGAAACTCCTCCTAACATATCATAGTTAAGACACTAGTTATGTAGAATAAAGAATGTAATAAGCAGCAAAAGAAAAAAAACACACACAAATGAAATATAAAAGAAAACAACATCAGAATACCTACTGATTTCTAAATGGAAACTTAGAAAGCCAGGAGAGTCTAAAACATTTGTTTTCAACTTGTAGGTCACTACCCATCAGGGGGTCAAACGACCCTTTTAGAGACATCACCTAAGACCACCAGGAAAACACAGATATTTACATTTTGATTTCTAACAATAGCAAAATTGTAGTAATAAATTAGCAATGAAAATACTGTTATGGTTGGGGGGTCACCACACCATGAAACTACATTAAAGGGTCACAGCATTAGGAAGGTTGAGAACCTCTGGTCTAGAGTAATGGATTTCATGACCTAAAGTACAATAAGTGCCAGCCAGCTTAGGCTAATGTACCCAGCAAAACTATCTGCTATGTTAAAGGAGAAAAAAATACTTTCCATAATACAAACAACCTAAAGCAAATTATATGCAACAGACCAAAATTAGGCAAAATATAGGAAGCAATATTTCTGTCTAAAAAGAGTAATAAGCATAATGAAGAGATTATATAAACAAAACAAAGAAAGCTGTAATTACTAAAACACAAAGCACCACTGAGAATATAATCAGCAACTGAAGTACAATACAATGACTGAAATCAACACATAACTTTTTATATCAATGTTTTCAAATTTCCACTCAAAACACGCAAGCTCACTGAATGGATAAAACACAAAACCATCTAAAAAAAAATCTATCAGATGTCTACAAAAAGTCAACTTAGCTTTAAAATTAGGCATAACCTTAGAGTGAAAAGATAGACAAAACTATTTCAGCCAAATGGGACCAGGAAGCAAACAAGTATCACTAGCCTGACATATGACAAAACATGTGACCAAACTAAAACTGGTCAAGAGAGTAAAGAAGGACAATTCATTGGAAAAATGATAATCAAAATTTTTTACTATCCTTAACATATATGGACCAAACTCTTGTGCACCCAATTTCGTAAAAAGAATACTACTAGAATTAAAGACACAAATTAACATCAATCCATTAATAACCAATGATTTCATACCTCACTTTGCCAATAAATAGATCATTTGGACAAAAAATTAGCAGAGAAAAATAAAAAAATAAATGATATAATATATCGAATATACTTAACAGATATTTATAGAACATTGCACTGAAACAGATAATATAAATTCTTCTCAGCAGCCCATAGAAATAACTCCAAAACATGCTACATCACAGGACACACCACACACACACACACACACACACACACACACACACACACATTAGCAAATTCAGTAAGACTGAAATAACTCTGGGTACCCTATCTGATCATAATGTTGTAAAATTTAAATTCAACAGCAAACAAGCCTATAGTAAATATGAAAACTCATGGAAATTAAATATTAAATAATTGATAATGGGCATTTTTTAATCTAAAATTACACTGAGTTTCTGTGAATCACTTCATATTACCAGAAAGTTAAACATCCCCTAAAGGCCCCAATCATTAGGTAAGGTGGAAAGGAAATTAATGACACAAACACAAACTAACTGGAGTAATTTTCTCTCACAGTTTCCATGAGAATCTACTCACTACCCGAGGCTTCGGGTGACCTAAATCCTTTAAAATTGATGTTTGAAAAGTCTGTTGTACTAATATTTCGCTGTTGTACTCCACAGCTATCTGTGCCTATGTCTTACCCCTTTCCCACATCTGGGGTTTCATAAGAAGGATAGCTAATAGGCTTCTGTCACTCCTTTTTCCTGATTTACCATCTTTCCCAATCCATCCAGGAGACTTGGCTTTAAACCCTAAAGGCTTAATCTGCTTCATTCTCTGTTTCTGGACTTTTCCTGGTACTCTTCACCACTTCCACTGCATTAAGCTACAAGTTCTTAGCTCTTGTATTCAGTTATCCAAATTAAAGGTGGCTCCTACACCCTAAAGACAATACTTCCTACCCTTACCCTATTCACACATACTTAAAACAAGTATGATACTACACAAGATCTTTACCCAGAGTAGAAATTCTCAGAAAGTCACCCATTGGGTAAATTAAATACTACTGTGAGCTCCTGGATCATTGTAAACTCTTATTTAAAAACAATTGGGTGAGACAATTGTCTTCCATAACTGTCCCTGTTTCTGGTATCTCTGTATCAACGGATGGAGACCTTCCCAGAGCCATTCTTTCTCTGGAATGGGAATGGTGAGGCTCTTCAAATACTCAAATTTATTAAATACTATATTTCATAACAGGCAGTTGGCTACAGGGGAATCTCAGAGATCTCACTTTTTTCCAAATCAAGTTCCTCACTTTTGTCCTTTTTATTCTAGTTTGCTTTGATTTATAACAGTCATTTCTTTCCATGTTCTATTCCTTCTCTTTACTTCACTTTACATCCAGTAAAGATCAGTTTGCATCCAGTAAAGATGTTCCCATTTCTAAACATCTTCAAGCATACACTGAATCTCATTGGTCACTGGCTCAGTAACTCCAGCACTGTTGAAGACAATCACTATGTCTATCCATTTCCTCATCTGCACAAACAGAAACACAAACACATCCTTGTTCATATGTTGGCTTGGATAAATCCACAGGCATCACCATAGACCAAAAAGGAAAATGAACCTACTTTTTTTCTGACTGGACAGATACCACAACTTCAATAGACCTCTAAATTATATGACACATATGTGCAAAATATTTTGAAACTTTCTGCAGTTATAGCCAACAGGATTAGTATCATCTATTCTCTCATCATTTACACTTATTTTGTGGCTCAACCCACCTCTATTCCACAAAGCAGCCTATGGCTAGAGGCATTCCAGGGGGACAACTTTTCTGTGCAGTCCCACCATTATGTAAAACTTGCTTCTAATCATCTCCCCTACTAGATAAGATAATGAACTTCAATTATTCCAAACAGGAAAGTCCTCTTAGAGGTTTATCTCTCAGTCTCTATAGCTACCTCCCTATCTACTGACTTAGATCTCACTGGTTTTTCATACTATGAAGGATGCCTGAATTCATTGCCTGAACCTTTTCCTGTGGTTGCCAGTACAAGAAGATAATAGCCAGTTGTGATAAAAGAGCTTCCTCTGTTTTAACACTGTCTCGTCTCATTGTCTGGACACACTGATTTAGTTTTGTCTCTTCTTGTTGTGATCTAGAACACTACAACAGCAATTAAGGGATAAAATATTTATTTGGCTCATAATTCAGATTACTGTCTATCATGGCAGAGAAATCAAGGCAGGAAGAAGTTGATGCACTTATTCCCATTGCGTATTCTGTCGAGATTAGAGAGCAATGAATTAATACATTCATGCTGATTCATAGCTTGTTCTTTTTTCATTCAGTCCACCCATTTTGGGGTTGCGTCTTCTTACATCAATTAACCCAATTAAAAAATCACATTATCACAGACTAACCAATCCAATCTAGACAATCCCTCACCAAACCTTCATATGCAATTTCAGATTGTGTCAAGCTGACATTTGACATTAACTATTAGAATATATCTTATTTGAAAATTTTTGAAACCCTAACAATTCTGTCACAGTTCAACACTTTCTATGGGAAGCTTTAACCAGCTTTCAGTCTGGAAAGATCAATCTACCACTGAAACATTAAATACTAATTGGTCCAATCTCTTTCCCATTTACCTGAGGTGGAGGTAGTCTTGACTACCTGAATAGGATATCTGTGCAACCTTGGCCTTCCCCCCAACTTCACTAGAACTTAAGCACTATCATATACAGCTAAAATGAGGTGTGATCTCTAAAAATCAGAGATTTCTAATTCCTATCATTGGCTATGCATGCAAAGGGAGAGTCTCTCTTCTCCTCCTTCCTTCCTTCTCCTCCTCCTTCTTCTTTTCCTTCTTCTTCTTTCTTCTTCTTCCCTCACTCATTTTCCTCCCAGATCTACCCATCTATTTCCCTTCATAAAGGAGCAGGCCTTCAAGAGTCAACAACCAAACACAACTAAATAAGATACAAGAAAAGATAAAAGCCCTTATTGAGATTGTCCTGGAAAATGGGCCCTCTGCTGTCAGTTTTCAGAGAGCAACCACTTTTGAAGCATTTTGAGAAAAGGTAGTAATTGGCAGAGGAAGGGGGTTCTTCCATGTCCATAGCATACTATAACATTCATTATTTCAAGACATACAAGAAAGACTAATAAATTTCTCAATGTTTAGCAAGAATCCAACATCTAATGCATTCCTTGGAAATGATTATACTACAAAATAGGAGAGAGCTAGATGTCCTGATAGCAGAAAAAGCAAAACTTTGCCATTCCTCTAAGGAAGAATGTTGTTCTTATGTAAATCAGCTTTGTTTGGCCAAAGACACATAAGAAATATTAGTTGATCATTCTTAAAAAAAAAAAACAATGGGAGCCAGAATCCTTGAACAAGTGGCTTCAGAACTCAATTTAGACCTTCTGCCTTGCACTTGTATTCTTATTTTTATCATTTATTACAATTTATTCAATTTGTATCCCGCCTGGAGACCCCTCCCTCATCTCCTCCCAATCCTACCCTCTCTCTCTCTTCTCCCACAATGTCCCTCCCCTAGTCCACTGATAGGAGAGGTCCTCCTCCTTCCATCTGACCCTAGCCTATCAGGTCTCATCAGGACTGGTTGCATTGTTTTCCTCTGTGGCCTGGCAAGGTTGCACCCAACAGAGAGAGGTGATCAGAGAGCCTGCCACTGAGTTCATGCCAGAGACAGTCCCTGTTCCCCTTAATAGGGAAGCCCACTTGAAGACTGAGTCTATGAGCTACATCTGAGCTGGGGTTTTAGGTCTTCTCCATGCATTGTCTTTGGTTGGGGTATCAGTCTCTTCAGGGTCCCCAGGGCTCAGGGTTTTTTTTTTAATTTTTTTATATTGATTACAGTTTATTCACTTTGTATCCCAGCTGTATCTCCCTCCATCATCCCTTCTCAATCCCACCCTTCTTCCCTCATCTCCTTCCATTCCCCTCTCCAAGTCCACTGATAGCAGAGGTCCTCCCTCCCTTCCATTTGACCCTAGCTTATCAGGTCTCCTAAGGACTGGCTGCATTGTCTTCCTCTGTGGCCTGGCAGTTTTTATGGCTCTGTTCATCTCCTTTTGGAGCTCCTAGCTTACATCCATAGACATTTCTGTAATATCTGTGCTTTTCTGATTTACCTGAGGCCACCATCTTTTGTACTACTCAGACAACATGTAGACAGTATGTATAAATATTAGAATACAAATACCAGCCTCTAACCCAAAGACTATGACTTTATTGTTATATTGTACCCCTATTTAAATTTTATATTCATTCTTGATTTAATTTTACTAATCTGTAGCTAGCAATTAACAAAGTCTATATAAGTTATCTCATTTGTTGGTGTAGCACCATACATAACGTTTTTTCCTAGTCTATTGCTTCTCTATGATATCCACAATT
Source organism: Meriones unguiculatus (assembly GCF_030254825.1). Lineage (NCBI taxonomy): Eukaryota > Metazoa > Chordata > Mammalia > Rodentia > Muridae > Meriones > Meriones unguiculatus. Next base: position 46,439,175 of record NC_083361.1, on the reverse strand, counting down.
GTAATTCTTAATTCATGGGCTAGTAAATCATGTGTTAACATACTATAAGTTGCTTTGTTAGATTTGTGGCCACTTCCAAAACAAACAAACAAACCAGCATTTTTGTTTTGTTCCATATAGGCTTTTTTGTTGTATGTGAGAGTGACTTCTACTTCCCTGCAGTGAAGCCATGGGAATTGAAATTCACAGGTCCAGTCATGCATAGGCACAATGCTCCTGCTCACCCAGACTGAGTAATTTTGGTGTACTCTTTTGAAGTTTTCACCGTCATCTCATTGAACATCTGCTGATCTGCATCTATTCTTATCACACCCAACTATTACCTTCCAGTAATTGCTGGCTAAATAATGTATTATTTTAAACAGTGCTATTGAGCATACAATGTTCTGAATTCTTATTCAGTTGAACCCAGGCCCCCTGGCAACAATAGTGAATTAAACTCTCTCTGTATTCTGGTACATAAACTGGGGTGCAGAGGAGGATGGTTTGCTTCCTGTTGGGTACCTCCTGTGGATGTTTTCTGTGTATCAGCATTGCATGTGTCAGAGGGACTGGTGCCCAGCTGCCCACATCAACAATTCTGAATCTTCCACAAGCTGGTCATAAAAAATGCAATGGGTCATGTTCACTGTTGGCAAAACTATCTGGAACAGATTGGCATTAGAAAGCTAAGAGCAATAATGAGAGCTGCCTCTTGGTAGCAAAGGCCAGTGGGAAAGCCCCTTTCCACACAGAACAATCAGGGAGAAGACACTGTTCCCTTTCCCAGTGTCCTTTTCCTGATCCTCCCACATAGCAGATGGAAAAACTGATGGGTATAGTCATAGTGCTGGGCTCTTAGAGAAGATATATAAGCCTTGCTGTGCATGGACATGTGGAAATTAGCATCTTCTAATGTCTCAGGGCTGTTCGGCTGCACAGTGGAATTTGTCCTGTTGGGGAGATGAGGGCATTAGGATCCCAGCTTAGCTACAGGGGGCATAGGAAAAATCACTCTACAAGGAAGAGTGGAAGGATCTGAGTATTTATCCGTCCCATATGGAACAGTCTTTCTCTATCCTTACAGGGTTGGCATCATTTTCAAAGGCTAGCTGGCTCTCAATTCATTATAAATTATTTCAGTTAGTTGCAACGCCTTTGCTTAAACCCAAAAGACATTGGATGGCTTCCTTAACTGTAGTAATATACATCTATCCATGACAGAGGATTCTCTGGGAGCTTTACACTATTATGGACTATATTTTTTCTTTATTAATATTTCTCTCATGTCATTTTTAACAGGAAAAGATTAATAAAGACCAGAAACATTTACAATAATATTTTTAATGTTCTTGTATAAAACCTGTGACTCCATCCATCTGGACATTGCTTCTGGCATTTATTTTCTAAATTGCTAAGATTCCTTATGATTTTTCTCTCTACACACACTCTTGATATGCGTAGGCCACTGTGCACATTCTCTGGGTATTTTGAGTCTCCTCCAGCTCCAGATGCGGTCTGTGCCATGTGGGCTGTAATTATTAGCACAAATGACCACACCCTGCCATCATCCCTTGCAGGGTGGCTATGTGAGCAAAAGAAACCTATTTTATATAATTGCTATTAGGTTTAGGTTGAGGGTCTTCGTGGAATATGCTCATCTGTAGCAGCATTGTTCTCTACTCTCACAACCACCACAAAAGAAATGACAGCAAACATTCCGTGACTGCCTGTGAGTATGTAATTTTCACTTCCTCCAAGAAAACATAACAAGCAGCCTAAACATTTAGAGGTTCACATTAACTCAAGGGCTGAATCTTTCACCCTTCATTTAGTTCAGGAAAACCAGAGACAGGGTGATGAATCATGGAGTTCCATGTACCATGTACCATGGAGTACTCTTCAACTATGGCTCTATGAAACCTTTAAAAGGATTTAGATTCACTTAGCCACATAAGTCTGACCTTTCTTTAAAATGCATGCAATGGTGCTGTCTGTAGCATGTATTTTAACTAATCTCTTATCTAAAAAGACAGTCTACCATAGTGTACCCTTTAATCCCCTAATCTCAGACCTTTGCATTTCAATTTATTTTGTAAGAAGCCAGTATTAAGACTTTAGAATTTTTCTGCTATATAATCTCAAGCATTTCTTTTGCTTTTCTTTTTCCCAATTGCTTTTCTTTCTTTTTCTTTTTGTTTTTTTTTTCTTGATGGGGTTAATAATTACTTCCATGATGGCAAACATGATTGAATAATTAACACTCTTAACTCCATTATTTTTGTCTGTGTATATCATGATACTGAAAATATAATTTTGCAGGAGTCAAAAAACTCATTCCAACCTATTTTAATACAAATGATTTTTAAATTTGTTTTAGTTGTTATCAATGTATTAGTTTAATTGGGCTGAATTAAAAGTATTACAAATTGTAAAGTTTGTCTTGTACTTACATAATTTAAAAGTCCACAGTTAAGCTGTCCTGAGGGGAAGGGTTCTTTTCTGAAGGCTGGGCCAGAGTCATTTATTTCTTGATTTTTCCATAAATTCTTGTCATCTGCTGACAAAAATTTTGTCATTACTTGGCTTATAAAAGAAATCATTCTGCCTTTATTTTTATATAGTATTGTCCATGTGTGGAGGTTTTGTTCAAATTCTTGCCCTTTGAATGAGCACTTGTAATATCACATTAGGGGCCCTGATACTCCATTATCAGTAATTGTCTCCATAATTAGGTCTGTAATGACTTTGTCCTAAAATGTTTACATTGTGATTAGTATTTTAACTTTTGAATTTGGAGTGGGATAAAGTTCAACTCAAAGCCCTCAGGTGATTTAGTTATATAGTTAGACTAAGGTACTAACTGTGAGGAAATGGAAGAATTGTAAAAGATGCACTAAGGTGATGACTATCTTTGCATGTCAACTTCACTACACCAGGAATGAACTACAGTCCAGAAATGGAGGACAGACCTATAAAAGACTTTTTTGCTTGGCTTGAAGTAGGTGCATCCACTTGCAATTTGGACCTTTGAGATAGGAAGACACATGGTCCTCTTAGGCTCATACATTTTAATGTTTGGATATTAGGGAGTGGCACTACAACTTGTGTCCTTGTTGGGGAGTAGGAGTAGGTATGGCATTGTTGGAGGAAATATGTTACTGGAAGTAGGCTTTGGGTTTCGAATGCTCAAGCCAGGCCCAGTGCCTCTCTCTCTTCCAGCTACCTGCTGATCCAGTTGTAGAACTTTCAGCTACTCTCCAGCCTCATGTCTTCTCACAGGCTACCATACTTCCTGCCATGCTAACAATGGACTAAACATCTAACTGTAAGCCAGCCTCAATTAAATTATTTTCTTCATAAGAGTTCCTGTGGTTCTAGGTTATATCCATGATTGGTCCTTGGTTGGAGTAACCTAGAACCCCTGCTAAGATGTAGCCCACGGCAGCTCAGTCTCCAAGTGGGTTCTCTAGTAAGGGGAACAGGGACTGTCTCTGACATGATCTCAGTGGTGGGCTCTTTGACCACCCCTCCCCAAAGGGAGAGCAACCTTGCCAGGTCACAAAGGAGGACAATGCCACCAGTCCTGATCAGATCTGATAAGCTAGGGTCAGATGGAAGGGGAGGAGGAGCTCCCCTATCAGTGGACTTGGAAAGCAGGAAGGAGATAAGGGAGGGAGGGTGGGATTGGGAAGGAATGAGGGAGTGGGCTACAGCTGGGATACAAAGTTAATAAACTGTAACTAATAATAAAAAATAAAAATTTAATTAAAAAATAAAATAAAAATTTAATTAAAAAATTAATTCCTGTGGTTTGATGTCTCTTTACAGCAAAAGAAACTCTAACTAAACTAACTATCCTGCTGAATTTTCCCTGTAGAAAAACTTTTCTTAACCCATTTTAAAAATCAAATATAATGTGTTCATTCATTGCAAAATAGATGCATACCTATGTGATACGCACTGATGTGCATGTATGAAGATTTGGCTTTTGAAGAATAGTCATACACTTTACCACAAAATAAGCAAGGAGAATATTCACAAATTTCAAGAATGCAAACCTAATTGAAAAGATTGACAGATCCTTACTTCTTCTTGTTTAATATGCCAAGAAAATCCATCTAGTTATAAATTATCATGAGAATTTACACTTAAAATGTATCAAATAAATATGAAGTGTCATTTTTTAGGGTTTTGTCTTTGCCTCTGAAAATATAGCATTAAAATATATGTTCCAGGCTCTGGAGATGAGAAAGATACAATTCCTTTCATTTTCTACCAACACAGAAGTAAAACTTAGAAAGAGTATGAGGGCAACTACTAAAAATCTCTGAAATATAGACAAGAGCAGAATGTGTGGAAGAAAGCAAGAATTGAAAATCATGTGGCTCAGAGTGAGCCTGACCATCATCTCTTATGTTGGTGTTCCTAGCCTAAACACCCTTAGCCCCAGAAGTGCACATGGTAGCATGAGAACAGACAGATACAAGAGAAATTCCGTTTGGGATAGAGTGAAAAGGAAGGGACATTTAAAGAGCCATGGTGTTTCGTTTCTTGTTCTCCATTCTCTCAGCAATTTAATATATACAGTGGGCAAATCAGGCCTATCAAAGTCTCTCTCAGGCAGATGATGGCAGTCTTGGAGGAGGTGTTTCTGTTTGGCTGCAAGTTCTTTTTTTTAGGATAATAGAATCGTCTGGCTCCTCTGGGTGTATGACCACTGGCTGAAATGCTTCTGTAACACTAGATATAAGATAATATCTGAGAATAGATTGTAAACATCTTATTTCCTCATTTTGGAATTATGTTTGTGATTTCAGCACATAAATTTACATTTTTAGGAATGTTATGCTTTCCTTTTTTAATTTTTGTTGGATTTTTTTATTTTAATCTTTATTAATTACAATTTATTCACTTTGTTTCCCCCCTGTAGCTCCCTTGCTCCTACCTTCCTAACCCCTCCCTCCCTTTCCCTTCTCCACCCATGCCCCTCCCCCATCCACTGATAAGGGAGGTCTTCCTCCCCTTCCTTCTGATCCTATTCTATCAGGTCTCATTAGGACTGGCTGCATTGTCTTCCTTTGTGTCCTGATAAGGCTGCTCCCCCCTCAGGGGGAGGTGACCAAACAGCAGGCCAATCAGTTCATGTCAGAGACAGTCCCTGTTCCCATTACTATGGAACCTACTTGGACACTGAACTGCCATAGGCTACATCTGTGTAGTAGTTCTAGGTTATCTTCATGAATGGTCTTTGGTTGGAGTATCAGTCTCATAAAAGAAAACTGTGCCCAGAATTTTTGGTCTTGTTGCTTTCCTTGTGGAGCTCCTGTCCTCTCCAGGTCTTACTATTTCCCACTTCTTTCATAAGGTTCCCTGCACTCTGCCCAAAGGTTGGCCATAAGTCTCAGCATCTGCATTTGCTCAGTCATATTGGTAGCAGCTTTATTTGTAATAGCCAAAAGCTGGAAACAACCCAGATGACCCTCTACTGAGGAATGGATACAGAAATTGTGGTACATCTACACAATGGACTATGACTAGCAAAAAAAAAAAAAAAACAAAAAAAAAAAACAAAAAAAAAAAAACAAAAAACAAAAAACAACAAAAAAAAAAAAACGAAAAACAAGGAAATCATGAAATGTGCAAGTAAATGGTGGGAACTAGAAAATAGTATCCTGAATGAGGTATCCAAGAAGCAGAAAAATACATAGGGTATATACTCACTCATAAGTGATATTAGATAAATAATATTGGATAAACCTACTAAAATCTGTACACCTAAAGAAACTAATCAAGAACGAGGACTCTGGCTAAAATGCTCAATCTCTATTAAGAAAGGCAAAGAAGATGGAAATCAGAAGAAGGTAAAAACAGGGAACAGTACAGGAGCCTACCACAGAGGGCCTATCCCGCAGGGTATCAAAGCAGATGAATAGGAATGATTTTAAGTAGGAGCTTGAGAAATGGCTCAGTGGTTAAGAGCACACATTTTTGCACAGGATGTAGAATTGGTTCCACATGGTAGTTGATAACCATTTGTGACTCAGTTACAGACAGGACATCTGAGACTCTCTTCTGGCTTCCATAGGCACACACGGTACACACACATACATTCAGAAAAACACTCTTATACATAAAATACAAAATAAATCTTTAAGACAGAATGTTTAAAGTTTTTTTTGTTCAATGCAGTTTATTCAGGAACCCTGAACAATCATCTGACCCTGGGGAAAGCCAGCCCACAGTTTAAATAGCCTCTGGGTAGCCAACCCCAGCGTGCCACGTGGGCAATGCAGATAGGTCCACATACACGGAAGCAAGCCAGATCCTCAGCCTTAGCCAAATATGGAGTTGTTTGTGACAGAGAGCACTCACCATCGGGAAGGTGGAAGGCGGAAACCAGCTCCATCTTTAAGGCACAGCATTACGCCTTAAACTGCAGCTCTCTACAGTTCCCCCTTTTTGTTTTAGACGCATCAGGCAAGAGTAGAGGTTTGATCTCTGATATTAGAAATAAATTGGGACTTTGTACCGATGTTCATTTAGGTGTCATCCACCCAAAGAGCATCAGATCCGTCCTATACCTTTTTCTCAGAGGCGGGACCTGGGGCATCCACCCGCATGCAATCAGACATGCTCTTCTCTGGGTCCAAAGCAGCTGACCCTGAGTGCAGTGCTTAGCCTCGCATCCTGAGCGTAACAATTTAGCTTTTTATGGTATCCAACCATGCTTGGGGCGAATGTCCTACTTCAATGGCTGTAAAGGCCTGAATGATCATGGCTGCATCACACTGTTGTGAGACTCTAATCTTGCATATATACCACAGGCAAACCAAGGAGACCAACACCAGAAGGCCTGCTAACACTCCCATGCCCGCCCATTCCTTCAGATGATTCATGGCTGCAGCAATCCATGATGATAATCCTGTGGCTAGTCCTGCGTCCACTCTGGTAGAATTTACTGTGACAATGGCCACTCTCAGCTGCTCCATCGTAGTATCGAATTCTCCAGTCCAATTACTTAAAATATAGCTCCACAATTGTTTAGACAGATTTGCAGCACAGGAAAAATTCTCATGTTATATGCTAGTGACTCAAAGTCCAGCATATTTTCATTGACAGCCAAGCTGAGCGATTTGCCATAGGGTATCAATTTGCTCCTGCATGAGGTCAATCCTCTGATTGAACACCATCAAGCTTCCTTTTAGTTGAGCATTAAATTTACAACAAGAAACCCAGAAACAGGGCAGCTGCCCTAAGGACTTCCCTGGGTGAGAGGAGAACCCTCTCCACTAACAAAGACCACAGTTACCACTCAGGTCTATATCCCTGAGGTGAGCAACTCCTGAAAAAACACCAGCCATCCAGGGACTATACCCAAAAAGCTGAGAAGACATCCTTCAGGAAAAAACAGCTTTCTTCAAAGAGGATTCTCTCCACCACAGGATCCCCAGGAACCACCAGAAAATAACCCCAAACACCTAAGATAACACAATGGGTAGAGGCCAGCGTAAAAGCTCAAACAACAAAAGACAGAGCAATATGGCATCTCCAGAACCCAGTTACCCAGGGGCAAGTAGCCCTGGACACCCCACCATAACTGAAATCCAAGAAGATGACCTAACAAGTATGCTCATGAAGATGATAACAGAGGAAACAAATAAGATTCGTAAAGACATAGAGGAAGATAAACTCAAACAGAATATTGCCATCCGTAAAGAAATAGAGGAAGCTGCATCCAAACAGTTTATGGCCCTTAGAAAGGAAATGCTTAAAACACTGAATGAAATGATAGAAACAGAGTTGAAGGAACTAAAAGAAAAACAGGAAAGTACAATCAGACAGGTGAAGGAAGTAAACAAAACAACTCAAGACCTGAAGATAGAATTGGAAAAATTAAAGAAAACACAAATGGAAGAAATAATGGAAAGAAAGAATCTAGGGAAGAAAACAGGAACTACAGAGGTAAGCATAACCAACAGACTACAAGAGATGGAAGAAAGAATCTCAGGTGTAGAAGATACAATGGAAGAAATCGATGTATCTGTCAAAGAAAATGTAAAATCCGAAAAATTCCTGACACAGACCGTCCAAGAAATGCAAGACAATATGAAAAGACAAAACCTAAGAATAATAGGTATAGAGGAAAAAGAAGACTCCCTTCTCCAAGGCCCAGAAAATATTTTCAACAAAATCATTGAAGAAAATTTCCCAAGCTAAAGGAGAGGCCAATTAGAATACATGAGGCCTATAGAACACCCAACAAATTTAACCAGAAAAGAAAATCCTCCCGCCACATAATAATCAAAACAGTAAGTATACAGAACAAAAAAAAAATACTAAAAGCTGCAAGGGAAAAAGGCCAAGTAACATATAATGGCAAACCCATTAGAATCACACCTGACTTTCAACAGAGACTATGAAAGCCAGAAGGGCCTGGACGGATATCATGCAGACCCTAAGAGAACACAGATGTCAGCCCAGGCTACTATACCCCGCAAAACTCTCAGTCCTCATAGATGGAGAAAACAAGATATTCAATGACAAAAACAAATTTCAACAATACCTACAAACAAATCCAGCATTACGGAAGACACTGGAAGGGAAAATACAACCCAAGAAAGCTAGCTACATTCAAGAAAACACAGGAAATAAATAACCTCACTTCAGTAAAACAAAAAGCAACCAAGCACACAACCTGATGACCACAGCCAACATCAAAATCAAGAGATCTAACAGCCACTGGTCATTAATCTCTCTCAACATCAATGGACTCAACTCTCCAATAAAAAGACACAGATTAACAGAATGGATACGTAAACAAACCCCAGCAATCTGTTGCATACAAGAAACACACCTAAGACACAAAGATAGACATTACCTGAGGGTAAAGGGTTGGAAGACGACTTTCCAAGCAAACGGACCCAAGAAGCAAGCAAGAGTAGCCATTCTAATATCTGATAAAATAGACTTTCAACCAAAATTAATCAAAAGAGATGGGGAAGGACACTTCATACTCATCATGTTTAAAGTTTTAAAAAAGCATTATTTTTACTCTCTCCAATCTTATTAAAAACCTTAAAAGCTGACCAATATATTACCAGTGTCCATCACTTCCAGAAGATTGTTAGTATTTATTTTTGTAACTCAAGGTATTAACTATTATCTTTGTTGTTGCATTCTGACACTGCTACTTGAGGGTACATATGCCTTTTTCTCAGGTTTTCTTCATCATGACTTTTGTGTATCTACACTATCATGCCTTAGTCATTTATCTCAGTCTTCACCAAATTCTTGAGACTTTTTATTATGAAACATTCCTTAGAGACAGACTTTTACATTATCATTTTTCTGTAAGATCTCTTTCAACTTATCATTAATCTTCACCTACTCATAGGAGAAATTCACCTTAATTTGTAAAAACATATTCATATTATAGCTTTACATCCATGATATAAGCAGGTGGTTCTATGATATAGTCAGATATTAGTGCTTCATGTTCATGATATAATTGGTGGATCTATGAACTAATTGTATATTGTTCCAGATCCAAGATATAAACAGGTGGATCTATAACATAGTCATACATTAATTTTTCAGTTCTATGTTATAAGAAAGTAGATTTGTACACCAAACTAGTCATATATCCCATAATTTTTCATGCTTCCAAATGTATTTTAAAATGTTTAGTTTAACCAGGTAAGGGAAACATCCATTTTGTAGAATTGATATCAATTAGAAATAAGCTAGATTTGCAGTTAGGTCATTATAAATTCAGTACTTAACCACTATAACCAAGCACTATTTAATCCCTTTGCCCTTTGAATATTTATATAAAGAAATATAGACAGAAATATAGACTGTGGCACATGGGACATTTTTCTCACAAACCATTTCTTGAAGTCTTAAACTTAGTAGATATTCTGATGATATTTTGCCTTGTAATTTTTTTTTTTACCAACTGGAAATAAGGAGTATTGGAGTTGTGTCAGAGTATTTTCCGAGCATATGTTCTATGCTTATCACTGTGTAAAGTTAGTTTACACCTGTAATCCTAGCTCCTGAGAAATAGAATCAAGAGAATCAGAAGTAGAAGGTTATCCTCAGCTAAATAGTGAATTTCAGGCCAGCCCAGGATAACTGAGCTCCTGTTTCAAAAAAAACAAACAAAAAACAAAAAAAAACTTCACATAAAAAATAATTTAAAGTCACTGTACAGAATTAGTTTTGTCATCTAAGCCTCATACCTGTCGTAAATTATCTTTTAAGTTAAATAACTAATTATTATTGTGAAACACAAGCCTGTTTGTATGTATGAGTACTTATATATATGCAGTGAGAGTGTTGCAGGATATTTGATCCCATTGTGAACCTCAAAACTGTGAACTGTAAAACCACATTTCTTGTTTGGTCTGGTTGAGCCCTATCACAAACCTTTAAAACAAGAACACTTTGTGTATTGCAAACAGGTGATTATGGTGTGGTTCAGCCATCACTATAGTACACCTTTAATCCAAGAGCTTTCTGTACACAGGATTTAGTAAAGTTAACCCTAGATCAAGAGTCAGAGCAAGAAACCAGCTGATAGGGATTAAAGAGTAGGAGGGACTTTGAGTTCAGGGGTATTTGAAACAGCATGAAAAGTAGAAGGAGCTTTAGCTCTCGAGCTCTTGAGCTTTAGCTCTCTGGCTTTTAGAGCTTTGAGCTAGCAAGCATTTGGCCATGGGTTTTTTGGCCTTTTCTTCCTGGGCTGTCAGCTGAGTTGGTGAGCATTTTGGGCTCTCTGCATTGACATGTGAGCTGAGAAGGTCAGCTGAGGGCTTTCACTGCTTCTCTGAACAAGCAGGTTTTCACCCCAGTATCTGGCTCCCGAGTCTTTATTGGTAAAATAGAACTGTTGGAATTTTCATTCTTTTAAAGACATGAGAGTGAGTCAGGTGGCAGCTCTCAGAAACTGGTTCTTCCCATTCACTGTGAGACCCAGTATTGAACTCAGGTCCTTAGTTTTGTTTAAAAAATAATTTACCCACTAATCCATCTTGCTGGTTCTGTACTAAAATCTACCCTTCCTTTTGTGATGCAGTAAGAACCCTATAAATTGTCAGTGTGTTCCCTATGATAGTAACATCTTAACTTCCTTTTTGTGTATATGTTGGCTTATTCACTGCTTATTCATTCATTCAAGAAAAGACTCATTGGTAGTTATTTGGTAGCTAAAGGATGGCTTTCTCCATGTTTGTGTAGTTTGGTTTGGTGTTTAGCTTTTAGTTTGAAAACCAAACTTTCTACTTTACCTAACGGTTCTGATGTAACTGTGCATTGTTTTCCTAATAGGACCTCTTTTCTTCCCTGTGCAATGAAATACTAAAATCACCACAGAAGAGAAAGGGAGCAGGGGCCGCCTCTGACAAGAACTCAGTTGCTGACTCTTTGATCACCTCCCCCTGGTGATGCAACCTTGCCAGGCCACAGAGAAAGATGAGGCAGCCAACCCTGATAGGCTAGGGTCAGATGGAAGGGGAAGAGGACCTCCCCTACCAGGAGACTAGGGAAAGGGCATAAGGAGAGAAGAGGGAGGGTGGGTAAGACTAGGAGGAGACAAGAAAGGGGGCTACAGCAGAGATACAAAGTGAATAAATTGTAATAAATAAATAAATAAATAAATAAATAAATAAATAAATAAACCATAGGCACAACCTCAGAAGTCTTAGGCTTCCTCAGAGGCTGCCTTATGTTTCAGATCCAGCAATGAACTTCAGATTTGAGTACAGGTCAAATCCTGAGTAAAATCATCTTCAGTATAATTCAGGTCTCATTGTGTGCATCTTCTCAAATTAGATAAATAAATTACTCCCTGTGCCACCAATATGACCTGTGCCTCTTTTAAGTGGCAGAGAACATTAGAATGTTCCTTCTGTACTTTACTTGTAGAAGAGTACTTTTCAGCTCTGGTTATTTCGTTCTCTGGCTTATACACTTATTGATGGTGATTGTCGGTGTTCTGTCATAGAGACAAAATGCATGAGAACATTCACTTAAATTTGAAGGATTCTGTTTGACTCTCAGTTTCAGAGACTGAAATCTATGGACACTTGTAAAAAAAACTATTTCTTGGTCTAGAGAGATGGCTCTGCTATTAACAGCTAGGCTCACAACCAAAAATATGAGAGAACATTATTTCTGGACCATGATAAAGCAGAGGCTCTAAGTGGGGAGAACACAGTTGAACAGAGCTGTTTCTCTGGATCCAACTGGAAATGAAAGAAAGGAATAGGGAAGAGGAAGAGGAGAGGCAGGTGAGAATAAAGGGCTTAAATAATGGATTGTCCATAAGGACAAAGACCCATTCCTGAAAACTAGTCCCAGCCTTCAAGTTTTTGAATTCACCCAGTAACTGCCCATAAAATTATGAACCTATCAATGAGTGAATCCACTGATGAAGTCAGAGCCCTCATCATATCCACAAAAGACCCTGCCTGTGAACACAGAATCTTGAAGTAAAATATAATTTACATATCTGAATACATTTCCAGTCAAGGATCACAAAGAAACTGATCTCGGAGATTTGTTTTTCTCTTTAAACTTGTATTCATTTATTTCAGAAGAAAGCTAGTAACTTCCTGTCCAAACATTTCTATCCATGTCATCATTGTCACAGGGCTAAGTCCCAGGTTGCCATCCCTCACAGTGCTAGTCGAAACTTGGCCTGCAATGGACATAATGTTTGTACTTACCAACCAGCCCTCTCACCCAGAAGCTTCTTGAGGTCCTCACAATCTTAACCTCAAGAGATGCTGTGCATTCTTGCCCAGAACATTTGGCTTGTGCTAAACTACAAAGTTAATCTGTGTTTTATTTGTTTGTATCCATTTCTCTTCCTGAGGTTAGGATTTTATTTTATCATTTGATTTAATTATTACTGAAAATCAATGGACATTTAAACTATAAATTAAATAAATTAGAAGTAAATAAATCTATTGATAAATTACCCAATTAGTTTCCCGACAACAAATAAATACAAAGACATGATTGGTTGCATGATTTGTGCTTGTAACACAGAGATGGAGTGACCTTCAGTTCTCACTTCTCATCCTTTCCAATAACTTGAAATGGTAAGTTATAACCCCTCATGCAGGGGTAGGGGGAGTTGATAACTACAGAACATAATGGAGAGTTTCCTGAAAGTGCACATCAGTCAGGTCTACTTCACTATTAAGGCATGCCTGATGCAGGCTATTTATGAAGAATAGGTTCACTGAGCTTATTTTCAGAAGCTAAAGGAGCAAAAGGTTTAACTCAGGTTCCTGCAAGGGAAGCATAATGCCTATCTGACCATGGTATATGTGAGGAGCAATGGTGACAATGGGTACAGGAGCAAATGAGTTCTACATCTCACTCCAGAACAACAAAGATGAGAGGACACCAGCCTATTCATTTTATAAAAACTTTCTTTTTTTTGAAGAGGCTTAATAGGAACTGCCTGCAAAGATGCATCTTCAAGCATTCTCTGTTGATCATTAAGGTTTCCAAAATCTCCCAATAGTGCCATCCCAAGGAATAGCACTTAACACATAGCCTTGGAGGACACAGTTAAATCATGTCCAAAACATATCAATATGTCTTATAAGATGACTTTATAACCTTAAACAAACAGCAAAAAAAATTTTTTTTCAGATGAAGTTTTGCAGGAGTTAGTGGTTTTGGTCTGTAGGACAGTTAGTGTTTTTGGTCTCTAGGACAGGAGAGTTGGAAGTTCAAGGTTAGCCTGGACCATTTAGTAAACTTTGTCTACAAAGTAAAAGTAGAGATGGAATAGATGTAGCTCAGTGGCACAGCACTTGTGATGGTGGGCTGAAGTTTTACTATCAGTTCTCAGTGCCACAAACATGTAAAAAATAAGGTTCACTTGTTTCTAGTATTGATGCAAGTCATGCCCTTGCAAATATATCATGTACATCTCTGGAGAACATGCCCTTCCTACACATTACTCACTGGCAACTTCTCTTCTTCTGTGTGTGCTTGTTATAAAGGGGATTTAGGGTGCTCTTGCAATACAAATTCCTTGAGCTATCCTAATGTAAGGCCTCGTAGGCTTATACTATATGCAGATAAAGTGACAGAGAATAAAGGGTCGGAAAGCATGATGCAAAAAGAAACCTACGCTTTTCCAGAAACAACCCAACTTCTTCCTTATAGTGCATCTTACAAAGAAGTAGTAAATCTATTTGGAAATCAAGTTCAGAACTAAAATGTTCACTGAAGCTCTTTGCTGCTCGAGCTTCCTAAGGAGGGATCTGCTGGCTCATGTGCAATGTTATAAAATTGAATGTCACTGGCATACACATGAGCATGGGTGTGTGTGTATGTGTGTGTGTGTGTGTATGTGTATAGACTATGTGGTATCTGATGATTGACATGTTTGGCAGCAAACACCCTTACCTAGGGAGGCACTCTCTAGCACTGCGGATATCAATTTATTACTTTTTGTTCTACATGTTATTCATGGAGCACACTGCTGCATTTATACAAATTCTTAACCATTTTTGAATGCTTTGTCTGTTTCTTGTGTTCCTACAACCATTAATCCTTTGAGGTAAGTTCTGACCACGTCTCAGAAGAATCTTGGGATCTGCCAATGGAGATTTTCATGTTTAAGTCACTAGGATGACTCTTAACAATAGGCACATCAGTTCATTCCTCTGGTGAACACTCTGAATATATTGATTTTTCTTCATATAAATATGCTATCATGAACATTTTTTATTATTACATACTTACTGAAAATCATCAATGTTTAGTCTTGCTTAAATGTATGCACTTGAGTGTTGTGCTTGGTTAATCAAATGAGAACATCATAGAATATTCCTCTTAAAACTCTCCTGATTTTATTTCTCTTGGCATACTTGGGCTGAATGTTTCCTACTGAAGTATCAACTAAATTTACCTCCCTTGTGTATACATTTTTTTCTATTCATTAAGATCATTTGTTATTTTAACACTGAAGTTTAATTGTTTGGTCACATTATTAAGACAAATAGAAATAATAATTAACATTATGTTTAAAATTATCTGCAATAAAAGTGTACTATTTCAAAGGAGCCTTATGTTAGAAGCATTTATCAACAATCTTTTTCTTTCATCAGTTCTGTTAAGATATTTTGCCATTTGCATGTCAGTCAAATCATTGAGTGTAAGAAAAAAAAAACATACTGAATAGGTTCAGTTGACTCTTAAGCACAAATATCTGAAGGCCATTGCATTTGGATTCTTTGTGTATGATTCTTTGTGCATGATTACCTATTTGCTATTTTTAATTTCTTTAAGTTTTCAAGTTGGCAAATCTACATTTTTACTTTTACATATATATCCTAATTTTAAAAACAAAGAATAAATACTATTTATGTAGTAATAGCTCAATGTGCACATCCATACTCAGTAACAAGCAGCCATGGTGATGCAGAGCTGAGGTTTTGGTGTTTCTGGAGAAAACTCTAAACCTGTAAACAGACAATGTTTGTTTGGTAGCTTGTGAAGTGAGAACACTGCAAAAATGTTACATTAAATAGCCTCACTGATGTCATCCACCAATCAACTAGATCACACAGTCGACTGGCTTAAAGTATTTTTCCCAAAGTAGTCAAGATATCATCTAGCTTAAAATAAAAATCTCAGTGATTCTTTTGGTTGACATAATAAACAACATAAGACAGATTCTTCTATGATGGACAAAATTATCCCCTGAAAGAAGTATGTGTACTTTTAAGATACAAAGTTTTGCCTAAACTGTCTTCCTGTGCAGGGGAACATGAACATGCCATGTTGATTGTGTGGCCATCTGTGTTGGAGTATGACAGATTCTGGGGACCAGAAAACAAGGCCTGGGAGAGGCCTTTTAACCTACTGATGACTTTACACTGGCACAGGGCTCAGGGATGGGATACTAGGAGGTCATCAAAAGCAACAGTGTCTTTCTGATCTCCTTTACCAGAACTTTTCTCTCACAAGCTAGAAACTAAAATTTCTTTGCTGCACAATCATTTGTAGCTGCTGTGGCTCTCCCCAAAGACAGCAATGGAATCTAGATTTGTTACTTTCACTCCCTCCACACGCTCCTATGAACAGGACATGAAGCTCCATCGTTGAAGCAACTGACAACAAATACTTGAGTGGGGAAAAGGGAACTCCCACCCATTATTTGTGGGAGTGCAAACGGGCGCTGCCTATATGGAAATAAATGTGGGGAATTCTCAAAAAGCTAAATATAAATCTACCATATAAACCAGCTGCACTGCTATTTGACATATACTCAAAAAAAAAAAAAAAAAAAAAAAACCTTTGACATCCTGCTCTACAGATACTTGATCAGCAATACTAATTGTTATTCTTAGTTTGTGAAGTTTAGAAGATGTGAGCTTCCAATATGAGAGCAGAAGCTACATTTGTGTTTCAGGCTCTGGGTTACCTCACACAATATAATCTTTTCTGATTTCATGCATGTATCTGCAAAGTTTATTATTTCAATTTTCCTTATAGCTAAAGAATATTCCATAGTGTATGAACCACATATTCATTATTGTCTTAGTTATTTTTCTATTGCTGTGAAGAGACATGACCAAACTGTCTATGTAAAAATTCTATAAAACATATAATTCTATGAACAAAAACCTCAGTACTAGACACAAAAAGACCTCCTTTAATCTTTTTGGCCAGGTTGTCCAAGACACTCCCCAAACATACAGCATATTACTGTTCTAGGTTACCCCTGAGAGATGGAAGGTAAGTAAATATCTATTAATAAAGACAACATGTGATTCAGAAGCAGGCCCAAAGACCCCTGAAACAGACTTTTCCTGAGAACTAGCTTTCATAGTACCAGTAGACACCAGGCAAGGTTCTAAAGGAAGGACACAACCTACAGTCTTATCTAGATATTATGCCTATGAACTATATCAGTGAGCAGAATGGCACAATAACTCGATAAGTGCAATAATGGCACACATACTTTGTTGGTAAACAGGAAGAAAGCCCTCAATAACTGAACTTCAGACCCACTCAATAAGAGAAATTCTATGCTTGGTATTGGAAACCTAGCTAAATGCTCGGTTTATAGTAAAGTCATAAATTTTGTAGGAGAATCTCTGATTTACTTAAAACACCATAGTCCTTACCTCTTCTCTTTGCAACAGATGGAGGCTACTACAGGAAATCATAACCAATTAAAATTCAGTGTTGTAGACCCCAGTCCCAATGTATACTTCTACAAAACACTCCTATCCTTAATGCTTAGGAAGCACAAGATGAGGCAGAAAGATTGTAGGAGCAAGAGAACAGAGACTGCTGTGAGTGTGTCTTCTAGTCAAATGCTATACCTATAAAACTGAAAGGACTGCTGAAATGTAAGCTAAACACCAATGGATATGCCATAGTGGATGTGGAAAACCAAGGAATAGAGAAAGATATAGTCAAACAGATTATGGCTATCTATAAAGAAGTATAGGAAGATGCAACCAAACAGTTTGTGGCCTTCAGAGAGGAAATTACTAAGTCACTTAAAATAAAAAAAAAATAGAGGAATGTTCAAACAAACAGGTGAAGGAATTGAAGGAAAATAAAGTCAGACAAGTGAAGAAAATCAACAAAACAGCTCAAGATCTGAAGATAGAATTGGAAAAAATAAACACAAACAGAGGAAATCATGGAGAGGATGAACTTAGGGAAGAAAAAAGGAACTACAGAGGTAAGCATAATCAACAGACTACAAGAGATGGAAGAAAGAATCTCAGGTATGGAAGATACAATGGAAGAAATTGAAGTATCCATCAAAGAAAATGTTAAATCTAAAAAATTCCCAACACAAATCATCCAAGAAATCCAAGACAACATGAAAAGAGAAAACCTAAGAATAATAAGAACAAAGGAAAAAGATTTCTTTCTCCAAGGCCCAGAAAATATTTTCAACAAAATCATAGAAGAAAATTTCCCCAATTTAAAGGAGGCCTACCTACAGAAAAGAAAATCTTCCTACCCCATAATAACCCTTCACAAACAAAACAACAACAACAAACCTTTAGGCAACTGATGATAGCAGGAGAGGTGGTCCATTCCAGGAAAAAGTGCACCTATTGGTTGTACAGTAGCAAGTGGTCAGCCCTGAGAAGCAAAATTAGATGCATCAAACAGGTTAAATTTGGGCAAAAACAATTAGTATAAAAAAGGAGGGTTCATCATACATTTTGATACTTTATCCTGTCTTAAAGCTGTTCTAACCTCAAGTAACTGAAATATGTATATTCTTCTCTATGTTGCTGCACAGTTTTCATTTAATACAGTTGAAAGGCAGGTACTTTTATTGTTCAAAATTTCCCCAAACTCTTAATCATTTAATGTTTTCATAATAATTCCAAAACTAACATAACAAGAATTGATTCCAGTTTTAAATGATAAACTAAAGATAAGATAATTCTTAATTAATTTTTTTATTTATATATTACATCCTGACTGCAGTTTCCATTCCCTTCCCTGCTCCCATAAAATAAACTTTTACTTGTAGAAAAACATGATATGTACAGAAAATCACAACAAATCTTTAAACAATTATTTAAGTGTTGAGTTCAGAAAGAGTGCAGGATGAATGATAAAACACAAAATTAAATACATTTCTATAGTTTAGCAATAGACATATATGTACTGAATTTAAAAGTAAAGTATCATTTGCAATTTGATTAGGGAGAAACTTATAAAAACAGTCTGGACTGATTCATTTTGACCAGTGAGAATTAGGTTAAATTTTCAGATGGATTACTTTGGTTCATTAACATTTTGTATTATTTTGTGGGTTCGTTATAACAGTTTGCATTTCTTATTTTACAAAATATAGTTTTAATATAGTTCTTATTTTACAAAAATTTTAGATGTGTTCACACAAAAGCATTTATTTTAACAATATGTTAACATTTCTAGCATTAAAATGTAATTTTCTTTATTGTATTATTTTTTAATTTCTCTTGTTTTTTTAGGCATTAGGTGACTCATTAGATGCTATAAGAATATCTTAGGTCATTATTTAGTTAACATTTTTAAAACTTACATTGCTAAATGCTTGAAGTAAATAAATTGTGTCCAAACAAAGTCGGAAATACAAATAAAATATACATACACATGCACATGTAAATTTATTTTTATTAATATCATTGCTGTACAGTAATTGTTCATAGTGATAATTTTTATAAATTCTATTTATTTCAAATGTATCATGTACTTGGATCATATTCATTCCCATATTCATTCTTTCACATTCCTTTTTTCTCTCCACTGTCTCTAGTTTTATAGTACCATTTGTTGAAAAGGCTGTCTTTTTTCCAACTTGCATTTTCATCATCTTTTTTTAGAAAACAGGATTCTGCGAATGTAACTGAAGATCTCCATTCTGATTAATCCTCTATGTGCATAATTTGGCACCAGTCCCATGATTCCTTTTAAAATAATTTACTTGTAATATAGCATTAAATTAAGTATTGTAATACCTTCAGATTTTTCTCTTTTTCCTCAAAATTCCTTTGGCTATGTTTTGTTTGTTTTTGTGCTCCCATAATTGATGATTGCTTTCTTGGGGAGCAAAATCATGGAGATTTTGATGGGGACTACATAAAATCTATAGACAGCCTTTACTAATATAAACACATATGCAAAATTTGTCCTGCTAGCCTATGAGCATAGGGAATGTTTTATGTTCTAGTGTTTTCAAAATCTTTCTTTGAAGTGTCAGTATTTTTGTTTTTGAGTTCTTCCATTTTCTTGGTGAAGTAATTCTTGGGTATTTTTGAAAGCATCGTGAATTGACCTGCTTTTTTTGAGTTTTTCTACTGTATGTTGGTAATCGGCATATTAAAAAGCTTTTACGTAGTTGTACATTCTGCTGTTTATTGAATTTTTTAAAATCAGCTCTAAATGGCGGCTATTGAAGTCTTTGGGGCTGTGTACTGGACAGCATTGTCTGCAAGAAGTGATAATTTAACTTTTAATTTCCTACTTTTATCAATTTCTAAAATAATTTTTATAATGAACAAGGAAATCTATGTTATATACAATTTGATTAAGTCCATTTGGTAGCCTTTTCTTGACATGTTTTTTGTTACAGGAGTGTCAGGTACAAAATGAAAAAAAAAAAACATAAGTTCTCAGCCCTACACAAAGAACTAAAGTCAACTCAGGAATCCTGAGAGTGGGAGAAATATTCTTCCCCAGTGAAGGGCACAACAATTGGTGCCATGAAGACATACATACAAGTAACTCAGTCCTCTCCCCAGCCCCCCTCACCCTTTCCATACTTGATTCCCATCCCTATTACTTCCCCCTCCCTGTCCAGTACCCTTCCTTCATCTACTTCAGAAGTTGAATTTTATTTCCTTTTCTGAGCGAAATTCAAGATCTTCCTGTGAGCCCTCCTTGGCATTTTAGGGTCTTGTAGAATTGTAGAATAATTATCCTGTACTTTATGGCTAATATGCACTAATAAGTGAATACATAGCATATGTGTCTTTCTTGGCCTAGGTTACCTCACTCATGATAATCTTTTCTAGTTATATTCATTTGCTTGCAAATTGCATGATGTCTTTGTTTTAAATAGCTGAGTAGTATTCCATTTGTGCATGTAGCACATTTTCTATATACATTCTTCAGTAGAGACATCTAGGTTTTTCCCCAGTCTCTGAGTATATAATAATAAAGCTGCTATGGACATAGTTGAGCAAACTTGTGGTGTAGTGGAGCATTTGGGGGAGGTATATGGTTTGGAGTGGTATAAGTGGATCTTGAAGTAAGTCAATTCACAATTTTCTGAAACCTCCAGAATGGTTCCACAGTGGTTGTATGACTTTACACTCCCACCAGCAATAAAGAAGCATTTCCCTTTCTCCACATCCTTGCCAGCATGAGTTATCATTTGAGTTTTTTATTTTCATTTTCCTGACAGGTGTAGGATGGAATCTCAGATTTGGCATTTCAGTATTGTAACTATCATATAAAGTGTTCCTACCTGTGCAATTAGTATGCATTACTGACTTAAGTATATATCATATCTACTTGTTTAAAAAACAAGTAAGTATCCAATTGTTAAGGAAATTGAAGGCACCAAAGCTGCTGTTCTGTCTACACTGACTTTAAACAGTGGCTTCTGGTAAATCATTGGCAAGCATGCTTTTATGAACGCCTGTCATGTGTTCTCACTTTAGAGGTGGGGTTGTTTTAGTAATGAGATGTCACACTAATTCTCTGCTAATTAATTTCTAGTAAAAAGGTAGAGCAAGGGTCTGGGCTGTGAGATTTTCTGGGTTTGTAGAATCTGCTGAGGAAGATAGATGTGAGAGTCTCATTCGAAAAAAATGATTTTGGCTTAGTGGTCAGCTTTCCCTATGCTTCCAAATATTTTTAAACTGTAATTACATTGAGATTCAGAGTATTTTATTATTCAGAGTGTTTTATACATCTGTAGTGTATCTTGAAATGAGGGTGGTGATAACCTCTGGAAGTGTTTTAATAGATCAGGATTGTGTATGTTATTCTGGCTCCTTTGTATTTCTGTGTGGAAAGAATTACATTGTCATTTTGATAGGATTTGAATTGAATCTATGAATTGTTTTTCATTGAATAACAATTTTCCCAGTATTAATAATAACAATCCATGTGCATAGAAGATCTTTTCATCTTCAGGCATCATCTTTAATATCTTTTTTTGTCAGTGTCCAAAAGTTTTCATTGTGTAAATCTTTTACTTTCTTACTTATATTTATTAAAATATTTAATTTTTTACACTGTTGTGAACAGTATTGTTTCCCTGATCTTCTTCCATACATTTGTCTACCCTTATAGCCATTCTCTCAGTTATTATTCTAATGTTGTAAAGATACAAACCCAAGACAACTTATCAAAAGAAGAGTTTATATAGACCTACAATTCAGAGGATTAGCATGACCACCATAGAGGGAAATATGACAGCAGAGACAAGCAGGCAGGCATAGTGCTGGAGCAGTGTCTGAAAGCTCACATCTCATCCACAAATACAAGGAAGAGAAAAAATGTAACTGGGAATGGCTTTTGAAACCCCAAAGCCAACTCCCAGTGAAACACCTCCTCCAATAAGATCACAACTCTAACTCTTCCTAAAAAGTCCACCAACATGGGTCAAAGATTTCAAACATGTGAACCCATAGGGTCTATTCTCTTTCAAACTACTACAGGCACATACCCAAAGAACTCCACATATTACAACAGAGATACCTGCTCACTCATGTTTATTGTTGCTCTATTCACAACAGCTAAGAAACAAAAACAGCCATGGTGTCCTTTAAC
The DNA here is from genome assembly GCF_030254825.1 of Meriones unguiculatus. Lineage (NCBI taxonomy): Eukaryota > Metazoa > Chordata > Mammalia > Rodentia > Muridae > Meriones > Meriones unguiculatus. The sequence goes on along the minus strand of NC_083361.1, from coordinate 46,416,849 downwards.
TGTTGAACATATAATGAAAATGTGGTATATTTACACAATAGAAAATTATCAAGCTGTTAATAAAAACAAAATTATAAAATTCACAGGTAAATAGCAGGAGCTAGAAATAATCATTCTTAGTGAGATAGCCTAGAAGTAGAAAGACAAACATCACTTGGTTTCATTCATTTGTAGATGTTAGCTTTGACTTTTCAGGCATGACTGTTTAATTATATTATCCATAGACATCAGGACATTAACAAGGGCCATGGTGGGGTGGAGTCAATGGACTTTCATGGAATAGAATATAGAAGGCAATAGTGTAAAGGGAGAATACTAGAACATAAAAAGTAAAAATCAGATGGAAGGGCAGATTAGGGTGTGGGATATATGAGGAAAGACTAACACTAAAGATCATTTAAAATGTTCATATGAAAAGCTATAGTGTACTTGACCATCTTTTGGATATATGCCTAGGAGTGGTGTAGCTGGATCCCGAGGAAGCGCTGTTCCTAATTATCTGAGAAAGTGCCAGACTGATTTCCAAAGTGATTGTACCAGTTTTCATTCCCACCAGCAAAGGAGGAGTGTTCCCCTTTCTCCACAACCTCTCCAGCATGTGCTGTCACTTGAGTTTTTAACCTTTGCCATTCTGACAGGTGTAAGGTGGAATCTCATGGTCATTTTTATTTGCATCTCTCTGATGGCTAAGGATGTCCAGCATCTCTTTAGGTGTTTCACTGCCATTCTATATTCCTCTACAGAGAATTCTCTATTTAGCTCCATACCCCATTTTTTAATTGAATTGCTTGGTTTATTGCTTTTTAATTTCTTTAGTTCTTTATATATTCTGGATATCAGCCAACAAGGACATTTGCTCAACCATGTTCATAGCAGCTTTATTTGTAATAGCCAGAACCTGGAAACAACCCAGATGTCCCTCAATGGAGGAATGGATACAGAAATTGTAGTACTTATACACAATAGAATACTACTCAGCATTAAAAACAAGGAAATCATGAAATTCACAGGCAAATGGTGGGATCTAGAAAAGATCATCCTGAGTGAGGTATCCCAGGAGCAGAAAGACATAAACTGTATATACTCACTTATTTAGTCCTATAAGATAGGATAAATATACTAAAATATATGCACCTAAAGAAGATAAACAAGAAAGAGGACCCAGGGTAAGATGAACAATCCTCACTTAGAAAGACGAATGGGATGGACATGGGAAGTAGGAGAAGACAAAAAAAAAAAAAAAAAAAAAAAAAAAAAAAAAAAAAACAGGACAGGAGCCTACCACAGAGGGCCTCTGAAAGACTCTACCTAACAAGGTATCAAAATAGATGCTGAGACTCATAACCAAATCTTTGGTAGAGTTCAGGGAGTCATGTGATAAAAGGGGGAGTTAGTATGAATGGGAGAGGACAGGAGCTCCACAAGGACAAAATATATCAGGGCACGGGAGTCCTCTATAAGAGTGTTTCTCCAACCAAGGACCATGGATGGACACAACCTAAAACCCCTGCTCGGATGTAGCCCATGGTAGCTCAGTATCCAAGTCGGTTTTCCTAGTAAGGTGAACAGGAACTATTCCTGACATGAACTCAATGACTGGATCCTTTACCTCTCCCTCCCCCCAAGGGAGGAACAGCCTTGCGAGGCCACAGAGGAGGACATTGCCACCAGTCCTGAAAATATTTGATAAGCTAGGGACAGATGGAAAGTAAATAACCTGTGATTAATATTAAAAAATATATAAATTTAAAAAAGAAAAGCTATAGTGTAGAAGCTTTCTAAAATATAAACACACACTATTGTAAAAAAAAAAAAAGAGTCTAAATGCATAACTTCACAAGGTGACAATATCCCCACTACCAACCAGCAGCTAACAACAACAGCAACAAAACTAGGGGCAGGAATGGGATACCTCTTTTGAAGTTGTTAGTACAGTCTCATAGATCACTAAACATTACAGCATGCTCCTGGAAGTGCTCCAGAACTTGATGGTAAGATATTGTTACTGAAAGCACCATGTACTTGAGTCATAACACATGAAGAAATCAAGCTCATATTTACCTGAGAGCTGCATCCCTGCTGGATAACTTTCATTGTGTTAGAAAGTGCTACACAGAGGCAAAAGAAGTCACAAATCTTACCTATCTGTGAACCTTAAGATTTACAGTAATGACTGGCCTGGCAAGACACACCTACTGGTGCAAATGTGGCACAAATGTTATGTGAGTAATAACTACTGTCTTATTAGATTTAAGGTCATTTACAAACACACAAACTAAAAACTGCACATGGTACTGTTATTAGGATCAAGAAATGGCGGGTGGGTCCTAGAAGAGAAATTACTGTAATAATTAAGCTAAAATGAAATTGTCTTATCACTATACTCAGATTAGTGTATCTCTCAATCCTTATCACGGAAGTTTCTTTTTGAAGTACTTGGCAATTAATACGAAGTGGTGAGTGTGTAGAGAATAAGAAGCTACAGAATGCTCAGCCCTAAATGGAACATCTATAAAATGTCCCCTTTAAGAACCAGGGGTTGTAGATGACTATAAAGAAACAGTGCTTCCTGAACACAGCAGGACAGTCAAACATATCACCTCACAGCAAGCCTGACTGCATGCCTAAGATATAATGCTCAAGCCAGGCATATTCCACAATGGAGGGGGAGATGATCATGAAAGCCCTCCCCTAGCTGCTGAGCAATTGGCAACTGATAGCTATTGTGAAAGGAAGAATCAATTTTCTTTAAGAGAAAGTGGAAGACCATATATTCAAGAGTATATAGGTAGCACAAACTAGACTTGAGTTAAAGGAAAAAGGAGGACATAACATTGGATGGGTATGGAAAGAGGCTGGATAATGAAGGAGCTTGGAGGGAAGTGAAGTCAATCAAAACACATTATATGAGTTTTATGGTACCAGGTGTGAATTCTTTCCTATTAAGCCCTTAAGTCCAATTAGACAGCTGTCAATTAACCCCAGAATATGTGCCACCATTGTACAATTGGGGATATCTTACCAGGCTTGTTATTGTTGTAGCTCAGAGCACTGCAGGTAGGTAGGACTACAGATTACATTCCTCTGGAATGTAACGTGAGAGCTGGTACTCACAGGGCTAGTTTCAGCTTGATTTCCCAAGTCCTATCACCAAAGTATGTGGTGGCTTCAGCCATAGGACATGTTCCCCAAGTTCTATCAGGAAATCAAAAGCAACAGCAACAGCTGTTATTGTTTGGTCTTCCTCTAACCAATAACTGAAAGAGAGGCTCCATATTGGGCATGGGGTATTTGTTACATGTTCTATGCTTCTCCCTGGTAGTGTAAAAATCAGTGCTTCCAGCTGAGTTGAAGCCCTGGGTCTTCCTAACCACTTTTTCCTCTTCAATAGGTTGTCTCTTCACTCCAGATTGTTTGCCACACAGGCACATTTTAAGTTTTAATAAACGAATTACTCTATTTTTCACTCTGTTGTCTATGATTTTGGGTTCATGCCCAAGATATCACTGTCCAGATAAATCTGATTAAGATTTTTGTATTGTTTTTCAAATAGCTTTTAAATTTTTTACATTTCTTTTATTTTAGCTGTCATTCCATTATTAATTTTATATTAATATCTGCAGTGAGATAAATGTCTAATTTCATTTTTATGCATAGAAAATTCAATTTTCCTATATCTGTTTTTATTAATTTATTCATTTTACATCCTGATTGTAGCCCATTCCTCATCTTCTCCTGGTCTCACCTTCCTTACATCTTCTTTCCCTATCTCCCCCAGTCCTCAGAAAAGGGAAGCCCTCCTCCCCTACTAACTGATCTCAGCCTAACAACTCTCTTAACCACTAACTGCATCCTCTTCCTCAAAGGCCTAGCAAAGCAGCCCCACCCAGGGGAGGTGAAAGAAGAGCAGGCAACATAATTCTTATCAGAGACAGCCCCTGGTCCCCTCAGGTGAAACAATGAAATCTATTCAGCTGCTAAAAACAAGGACACATAAATTTGCAGGTAAATGAAAAAGATCATTCTGAGTGAGGTAACCCAGAACCACAAAGACACGCTTGGTATGTATTCACTTATAAGCAGATATTAGCCAAACAATATCAGATAGCCATACTATAATCCACAGATCCAAAGAGGTGAAGTAACAAGAAGACTGTAGAGAAGGTGTTTAATTCTCATCAGAAGGGCAAATAGAATAGACACTGGAAGTGGCTGAAGAGAGGGAACAGGACAGGAACCTTCCTTAGATGTCCTCTGAAAGACTCCACCCAGCATAGGCCGGAAGCATATGCTGAGACTCACAGCTAAACTACGGGCAGAGTTTAGAGAGTCTTATGGAATAGTGAGGGGATAGAAGGACCCAAAGAGGAAAAAAGCTCTACATAAAGACCAACAACGCCAACAAATCTGGGTCCAAGGTGGCTGCAGAGACTTTTGCACCAACCAAGGACCATGTATGGAGAGGACCCAAGTCCCCAGCTCAGATGTAGCCACTAGGCAATTCAGTGTCCATGTAGAAAATCCAATTTTTAAAATCCCATTTGTTGGCTAAACTGTTCTTTCTCCTTGTGTCTTTTTAATGCATTTTCTCATATATTACATCCCCAACCATAGTTTTCCATCCTCCTTTCTTCTAGCTCCTTCCCCCTACTTCTGTGTCAGATCCACACTTGCTCCATTTTTCTTTAGACAAGAACAGTCCTCCAAGAGATAACAATCAAATATCCCATAAGAGGTTACAATAAGACTAGGCACATACCTTCATATCAAGGCTGTAAAAGGCAACCCAAATGAAGGAAAGAGTACTGAAAGCAGGCAAAAGAGTTAGAGATAGCCATTGCCCCCGCTGTTAAGAATACCATAAGAGTACCAAATTAAACAACTTTAACATATATGTAGCGGGTCTATGTCAAATTTACACAGGCTCCCTAATTATCAGTTAAGTCTCTGTGAGTCCTCATGAGTCCTGGTTAGCTGATTCCATGGATCAAGTTGTTGTTTTGGTGTCATTGATTCCTCTGGCTCCTACAATAATTCCTTCCTGTCTTCTGAAATATTCCCTAAGCACTGCCTAATGTTTGGCTATGGATCTCTGCACCTGCTCATATCAGTAGCTGGATGAAACCTCTCTGGTGACAATAGTACTAGTCTCTGGTCTACAAGTATAGTAGAATATCAATAAGAATCATTTCATTGAATTTGTTTTGCCAATTATATTTGGTTCTATCTTAGGTCTCTGGGCTATTCAGCCTATGGTTCCTGGCCCTCTAGGCAGTGTCAGGTATGGGCTTCCTATTGGGGCATCAGATTCAAATTGAATCAGTCACTGATTGGCCACTCCCAACATTTTTCTGCCACATTTACCCCAGAGCATCTTTCAGGCAGGACAAATTGTAGGTCTAGGGTTTTGTGGTTCAATTGGTGCCCAATCTCTCCACTGGAAGCCTTGCCTGGTTACAGATTTGGGTGTCATGTCATTATCTTTGTTGAAAATCAATTCATCATGAAATCATGAATATTTTTCCTTATGTTTTCTATTCTTTTGTATGTATGTTTTTATTTTTACAGTGTCTTTTATTTCTTCTTTGAAAATTTCATGTATATGTACAATATAACTTGATCATACTTAACCCAGCTCTCGTCCCCATAGACATACCAGATACAGTACAGACTACAGTTAGTGCTGTCTGCTGTAACATTGACTGAATTTGTTGGATTGTCCTTATTCTGAGAACCTGAGAATCCTCAAACTCTATGGAGGGATATGAAGGGAAAATCTTGCAGGAAAATGCTAAGAGTAGAAGCAGATGTGTACGTCCTAGTCTGCGTGTGCTAACTTCACAAGTCGCTGGGTGCCAATACTTTCACATTCCAATAGTTGAAGTAGTCCCATTATCCCAGCTCCAAATAATAGCAGTATCAGTGAGATGGAAGTCATTTTTAAATACACACTTAAAACAATCTTGGGCAAAAGATTTCCCGCACTCTGCCCAAAGTTTGGTTATGTGTCTCAGCATCTGCTTTTATGCACTGCTGGGTAGAGTCTTTCACAGGTCCTCTGTGGTAACCTCCTGTCCTGTTTCCTATCTTCTCCTTCAGTGGCTGGCTCTTTGACCACCCCTTCCTCCACCACCTCATGGGAGAGCAGCCTAGCCAAGCAACAGAGGAGGACAATGAAGCCAGTCCTGATGAGACCTGATAAGCTAGGATGAGATGGAAGGCGAGGAGGACCTCCCTTATCTGTGGACTTGGAGAGGAGTAGGGGAGGAGGAGAGAGAGAGAGTGAGATGGGAAGGAATGAGGGAGGGGGCTACAGCTGGGATACAAAGTGAATAAACTGTAATTAATATAAAAAATAAAAATTTAATTAAAAATTTTACTTGACTTTTTTTGGTTTTCAATTATAAAATTTTAATTAGACTTTTTCAGTATTTTTAATTTCTTCTTCATTGTCTATTTGTCATTGATCTGTTTATGTTCTCTTTTGTCTTTTTGGAGTTTATAACACCTTTTATTTCTGAGAACATTCGTATCATACTTTTGAATTTTTGGAATCTAATATAATTTGCTCTCAGTAGAATTCATTATTGAAAAACTAGTAATTTTTGGAGACGCAATGTTGCCTTGGTCTTTCATGTTTCTTATGTTTCAACATCAATGTTTGCACAACTGAGGTTAAGCAATTGTTTGAATTTTTGTTGTTGTTTTTTATATTCTTCTTGTGTATGAGTGTTTAGTTTTTATGCATTTCTTTACACCAGGAATGTTTTTGATGCCTATGGAATACAGAAGAGGACATCAGATTTCCTGGGACTTGTGTTACAGATGGTTGTGAGACTCCATGTGTGTTCAGGGACTCAAACCCTAGTCTTCTAGGAGAACAGCCAGTTTTTGTAATCAGTAAGCATCTCTCCATCCCCTTGTAGTTTTAGAAGATCATGAATATTTTCTCAGTGGAAATATTTTCAGTGTTCAAGTAGATCTGGGACGTCATCTCTTCAGTAGCTAAACCATCAGCCCATGTGTTCATGTTCTGCCTGATATCTAGCTCTATGCTGAGTATATAAAATTAGCTAGAGAAATTATCATAAGAAATGGATAGGACTGTTATACATATATATTAATAGTCAATTAAAACTGTTCCTTCAACTCAGATAATTTGGTTTGAGAGGATAAAGTAAGAAGTATCATAGACTGCATTAAGATATCTGTTAGTAAGGCTAGGAGTTCAAAGGAAATAAGTGTTAGCACTAGAAATAACAGCAACAGAGCAAAAGAGAAACAGAAGAAAAAAGAAAATAGAATGGGGTCAATAAACATAAATAGAGGAGGTAAGATAACTCAAGGTAAAGTGGAGGAGAACAATTCCAGGACCCGTGGAGCTGAAGCAGAAATCAGAGGAACTCAAAATACCAAGCCAACCCATGTACTTTGGGAAAACCTCCAAAAGGCAAAGGAGATAAAAAGGCAGAATGAACCTGTTCCACTAAATTGAAATTAGATATTAAATAAAAAAATATAAAAGTAAAAGAGCAAAAACTAGATGGTGATTCATGGCCTGTTTACAATCCAGACTGGCCACAGGCACTGAATGCAGTCACATGTATGCTTTCAGGTGCTTTTGCTCATGGGTGCTGAGTCTCTGTACTATTATAGCTCTTTTTGTTGATTTTGACTCTTTGTGGTCCAGCCCAGGCTATGGCTCAGAGAAGAATTCCATCCTTTGGAAAACTGCAGTTCTAACGCAAGTCTTTCCCTGCTAATTTTCAGGAAAATTCTGCAAGCTGTCTCTGAATACAGTCTTGTAAAGCTTTTTCTCTTTCCAAGAGTGAACACTTCAAAAAATGGCTCTTTCCTCAGTGTTGCTTAGTTAACTTAGCTCAAATCCTGCTTTTCTTTTAAATTTTTTATTTAACTTTTATTAATTACACTTTATTCATTTTGTATTCCCCCCCATAAGCTCCTCCTTCAAATCCAGCTTTTAAGCTGCAAATGAGGCCACTCTCTGATTGTTGTTAGTGTCCATTTGGGTTATTTTTGTGTGGTAGTCAGCCCTTTAAACACTTTCTTCTAATCAATCAGATTATGAAAAACTGAATAGAAATATTAGGTAAAACTTTTGGGTATTAAAATTTGGTTCAAGGTCATCTTAAAATAAATGTTAGCTTTGTTGCCAAATATGGTGAGATCACTGGTAACCAAAAGCTAAAACAAGCATAGGTAAGATACACAATAGTAGATGAATATTTATTACCTGCAGCACAGTGTTTATTTTCCAAGTCTTTCTCTAACAGCAACAAAAAATATATATGAGTATTTTTTTTCAGATAGTGTACAGAGGAGTGACCATGTTTCTGAGTATGTACAGATATACAACGCAATTCTGAGAATGCTCAGTTTAAGACCATAATTTATTAAAGAAAGACTGTAGACATATTTTGGCATGCTTAGTTCAAGGTCATAGAAATTATGTTTTAAAGATTAAAATAATGGACATAGATGTTTCCAGTTGTACTATTTGCATCATAATGCTTTACCAACAAAAAAAGAAGTCTTTTAATATGCATAGATAAAGAACTTTGTTACTTAAGGCAAATGCTTTCCTTAGCAGCCAACAGGTTCACTATGGAACAATTAATGTTCTGTAAATGATTTAATTTGAGAATCCTAAAGCTACTCTTCTAGAAGGATATATACTTATGAGATGGTGCTTCTTCATAGTGCTTTTGACCAGGTGCCTAGGTCAAAATTTTAAGTTTAATTTTAAGTTCATGTGACTAAGAAAATAAATGTGTTATGTGTCATCAAACATAATTTTTTTCATTTTGGCCTCTAAAATCACAACATACTTTTAGAAGTTCAGATATTGCCACTATTCTATATGGAGGGTGTCTGGATGGTTCATCTATTTGAAACTTGTCAGGGTTACTCACAAGGAAGCACAGAACATATCTCAATGGATGATGTTGCCTATTAAACTCTCTTGGAAGACTTTTTGATTTTTCCTCTGATAAAACTAAGCTGTTAAAAAGAAGAGTCAAAGGCCCTTGAAATGTTGGCTATACCCATGATCCTCAGCACATCCAGTGTATTCTCTCAATAACTTCATATAGTCAGCCCATGCTAAGTGGCAAGTGACATTTGAGTTCAGTGAGGAAGGAAGTGAAATGCAGTTCCCCCAGGGAAGCAAAGTGCAGGATGTCCCATTACAACAACAGGGAAGCAACTAAACAAGGTGCTCTAAGGAAGGCACATAGTAGTGCTCAGGCCAAAAGACATTTTCTCTTGACAGGAGGACAGTCAGGGTGTTGTGGCTCAGAAATAATGCCCTAAATTGAATGCCTTAGAAGAACTTTGAAAACAACATTTTTCTCTCTTACTTTCTATTGTTCTCTTCTGATTGCTTTCCAAAGTAAGCCATATAAACTGAAATTTTCCTTCCCCAAGATGTGTTATAGAACTCTAAGCCTTTTTCTCCAAGTTCAGACATAAGATTTGAAAATATAACTCTAGCTTTCCTACATTTCTATGTAGGACTTGTCACAACAATATTTTCTAGCATACCTTGTTTAAGTTCATCATTAGAGCCTTATTCCAGAAAGGCCCTTCCTCAAACCATGGGTGAAAAGGGGGTACAGAGGGATCTGAGCACACAGAATTCACTGATTCTTATTTTCTCCATTTGCATTAGCCCATATCTATTTGTTCCCAGTCATGGTTCTTTGGACTTGCCTCCCCCTCCTTTCATCCTAGACATAAAAAAAGATGGTTCACCCTGGGCCATTGACTTATTCTTCTTTATGAACACAATATGTCATATAAAACTATGATGGAGAGCTAGAGAGATGACTCAGCTGTCAGAAGCACTAGATGCTTTTCTAGAGGACCTGTGTTCAATTTCTAGCACCCAAATGCCAGCTGCTCACAACCATCCATAGCTCCATCTACAAGGACTCCTATTCCCTCTTCTAACTTCCACAGGCACCAGATACACATGTAAGTCAGACATTTATACAGGCAAAACACTCAAACATAAAATAAAATTATAAAAATATAGATTATCATGATTTTTCTTGTTTAGATTTGAATTATATATTTAAAAGTTATTTTTGACTAAATTTGCTCTGACTTTTCTTCTCTACTAATCTATCTATAGCTAATTTACTTCACCAGACTTAACAAATACAGTCCCCAGAGAGAAAGTTAATTTTTTTTTATGACAAAGACCAATACACTTGGAGTCATTTATTTGTGAGATGTATGTTGGCTTGGTTGGGTGCTTCCCAAAGAAGAAGTAAGACTGAGACTATTAGACATGTATCTCCAATGAGATGTAGTCAGGGGCTCAAGAGGGAACCAGGGCAAAGAATTGAAGGTGTGAGTACAGACATGGGAAAATTCTGCCTCTGAGTTGACATGTGCCATTTTCCATTCCAACAGCATGGTTAGAGTGGGTCAGAGCTGTAAGTTAACCAAAAGGACAAAGGTTCAGCATGAGTCATACAAACATGGAGTAGGTCTTTCTTTGGCATGGTGAAAGTTGAGCTTCCATAAGGCTTCATAAGGCAAGGACCAGAAAATGTCAGGTTGTGGTCCTTTTAAATATGGTATATTAACACATTCTGATATATAATCCATCTCCAGTCACTGAAACACGTGTACATCTTTTCTGAGACACTGGCCCAATGATCTTTTGAGTCCTCCTGAAGATTCCCTCAGCACTAACTTACATGGCAATATTCTGTGTTTGCAGTTTGCACAGACATGAAAACCATAACCCTACAGATAACATACCTAACTCTGTAGTTTCTGAAACAATGAAGGCCTCCAGTAGAAGTTACTTAGTCAATGTATGATAAAAGACTTGACTATGTCCCTTACAAAACTATCTATTCACAATAAAATAGATTTACACTACTCTGTGGCAACTTGCATGTGCCTAACACTAAGGCTACAGCTGTGGGGTCTTCTCTGTGGTAATTTTTTTCTTTCTCTTATCATACCTCTAGATCCTATCTATATAGTGGTATGCAGTTCAATGACACTTGGTACTCACCATCTCATTCTAAATCAGAAATGAACAGGGATGAGCTTGTTGGTACTTCTACCAAAACCCTCAGCTTCCCAGCATATTTGATAAAAAAACTTTGACCAGGTTTATGATTACTTGTTAAAATTAAAAGTGTTGTCAAACCCAGAAGGTATTTTGGCAAAGCTGTGGGCTGTATGACACCTCAAGGAAAATATTTACAAGATTCTAAGCAAGCACTTCAACTCCAAGAGTCACAACAAACTTGTCTATGCTACAGTATGCTACAGTAACTTGTCAGCATGCTACAGTAAGAAATAAAGAGATAGCTAACAAGCAAAAAAGGGCCAGTTTGGCAAGAGGAACAGAAGAAGGGGTTCAATGACTCTAAGTCCATATTTGGGGTACTGACATGAGCTTTAGACATAAATATAGAGAGCTGTGGTAGAGAGCAAGAGAATTATCAGTCAGTTACATTGTGACCTAATTCATCATTATGATTTCACTGTAACTCTGTAAGATGTTTCAATGACATCCTTGATTCCTAAGGGGTCAGGGAAGTTATCATGGGATGATTGCTCCTGAAAATGTCAGTTATTCCTGGAGTTAATGGTATACTTCTTACTTTGTTCCTTGTTGTGACCAAATCCCAGAGAATTGGCAACTAAAGGAGAAAGACAGTTTGGCAGAGATACAAACAGTCATGAAGAGAAAGGCATGATGACAGGTGGTCTCATGGTGGTGGGTATGAAATGATACTCTTTAGCGGGGTTGCCTCTTGGTAGAATAGAGTTAGAGAGTGGATATGAAGTGGGGCTGGGTTATAAGACAGTAAGGCCCATTCCTGATAACCTGCTTTCTATGGTGAATCTTTATCTCTTAATGTTCCCTATTAACTACCTGGAGGACCAAGTGCTCAAAAAATGAACCTAAGGGCCACAATTTACAATCAAGCCATAACAATAGTAAGACATTTTTTACCCTTTGGGGAGTGTCTGAACATTTTGAAAGATGATGGTAAGATGCCCAAGTCACTCTCATTTCTGTGCCTTCAGCCTTGAAGGAGGATCAAATAGTCAGGCATCATTGATTTTTGATACTATGTGCATGGCTCTGTGGAGGTAAGAAGCCTGACCCAACAAAAATAGATACTTACAAAATTAAAACAGATGTAATGTTGTTTGTTTTCCCCTGCTTTTAGTTGTCACAGTGGCTTACATGAACAGAACAGTTCATGCATTTTAGAAGAAGCAGTTCCTAAGTGCCTGTTAGAGCTGCTCTTCCATCTTTCTTCCTCTATCTTACTGTTGGAAAGAGGAGTGTGACATTTATAGCCATAGCAACCACCTTAGAATAAGAGTGATAACCACAGCTAGAACAAAATAGTGAGTTGACATAACTCAGGGTAACTTACATCCCCCTGGGCTTCCTTAAAGAAAAATGTAGTACACTGCTCTGTTATTACACATTATCTAATGCTTCATTGTCAACAATTTCAGTTACTGGTGACTAGCTGAGGTTGGAAAATATTAAGTAAAATGTTATAAAAATATACAGTTCACAAGTTTTCAGTTGGATACTGTTCTGAGCACTTTGCAACACACTGAGAGAGAGAGAGAGAGAGAGAGAGAGAGAGAGAGTACTCAATGACTTTTGTCACAATGTACTAATTTAATTAGTCTGTATTTTGTCAGTCTCTCATCATATAAAATTTATAAATTCAATTCAATTATATCTTTATATATTTATTAAAACAACCTAGCACAGTCAAGATTCAACACTACTCATGATTTTAGAGAACCATTCTATGTCTTGGAATCATTGCCCTGCAGAAAACACAGAGCTATGGTAAAGCTTCACATCTTATCAACCGGATATTCTGCTTTTCTACTCCGTCCACTCTTAAATGGAATACTGAAAAAAGAATTTTATAAATGCTATTCCCTCTTTTGTAGTTACATGTAATATAGTGCAATATAAGACATAATTCAAGCTTTTGTTGCCACAGGCATTTGATTATGGAATTATACATGTATGAAAGAATTTGTGGAAAGTAAAATGGGTCTTAGTAGAGATATGCTCACTCAGCTACCATAGATTAAAGTGAAAGTCATTTTGAAAAAAACAAATAGAAATATTTTTATCTTTATGGATGCTACCACTATAGCTCAGTTTAAAGATGTAAAACTAATTTTTCAAAGTATTTTGGAGTGAGAGATAAATCAGCTGGAGCCTGAGGGGCAGAGAAGCTAGAAAGCAGTATGTTTTCTTATGGAAAAATTATGTGTAATCAAGACTAGAGTATTTGCTGGCTAATTTTTTTTTTAAATTTTTCATCGATTACACTTTATTCATTCTGCATCCCCCCATAAGCCCCTCCCTCCTCCCCTCCCAATCCAACCTCCCTCCTCCCTCTGCTTGCATGCCACTCCCCAAGTCCACTAATAGGGGAGGTTCTCCTCTCCTTTCTGATCTTAGTCTGTCAGTTCACATCAAAAGTGGCTGCATTGTCCTCTACTATGGCCTGGTAAGGCTGCTCCCCCCCCAGAGGGAGGTGATCAAAGAGCAGGCCAATCAGATTATGTCAGAGGCAGTCCCTCTTCACATTACTATGTAACCCAATTGGACTCTGAACTGCCCTGGGCTACATCTGTGCAGGGGTTCTGGGTTATTTTTATTGTTTTGTTTTTCATTAATGAATTTATTTGTTCACTTTACATCCTGATCAAAGCCCCCCCCCCTTCCTCTTCTCCAAGTTTCACTGGCACACTTCCCTTCACCCACTCCATTCCCTTCTCATCAAAGAAGGGGAGGACCCCCATGGGCACCAACCTACCCTGGTACATCAAGTCACAGCTGGATTGAGCCACAGAGGTCAGACAAGACAGTCCAGCTAGGGAAAAGGAATCCAAAGGCAGGCAACAGAGTAAGAGACAGCCCCCATTCCAATTGCTAGGGAATCCATATAAGGACCAAGCTGCACATCTGCTATATATGTGCAATGGGCCTACAATCAGTCCATGCACGTTCTTTGGTTGGTGGTTCAGTCCCTGTGAGCTCCCATGAGCCCAGGTTAGTTGACACTTTAGGTCTTCTTGTGCTGTCCTTGACCCCTCCAGCTCCCTTCAATCTGTCCCCCAACTCTTCCCCAAGACTTTCCATGCTCCACCTATCATTTGGCTCTGGGTCTCTGCATCCGTTTCCATAAGCTGCTGGATGAAACCTCTCAGAAGACAGTTATACTGTGTTTCTGTCTGCAAGCATAGCAGAGTATTGTTAACAATGTCAGGTGTTGGCTCTCTTGCTCCAAGATTGGGGTATATGTCCTATGCACTCTCATCCCTCACCACCTGAGGGAGTCTGGAGTGTGGTTCTGAGGGATCACGAGGGGAGGTGAGTAGTCCCTGCCTCTCACTGGCTGCATCATTTTAGGAGAACAGGCTATGTACTTTGACTGGGCAGCACAGTGGAGCTGGCTCTGAAGACATGAGTGCCAATGTGTCTGTACGGAGAGCATGAAAGCAGGAGTGCTGACCCTGCCTCTTGCTGATGGCAGCACTGGGTGTCCTAACTAGAGCACTGCTGGAGAGCTAGCTCTGGTGGTGTGGAAAAGGGATAGCCATCAGCCTGACAAGCTCAGCTGCCATCCAGGCCCAGAACCAGAGCTCTGAATTGGCCTACCTGAAAATCTATATAATCTATAACCCTTAAGGAAATAGAAGCAATCATTCATTAAAAGTCTCCCAACCAAAAAAAACCCAGGGCCAGATGGTTTCAGCACAGAATTCTACCATACCTTCAAAGAAAACCTAATACTAATACTCCTCAAAATATCCCACAAAACAGGAACAGCAGGAACATTATCAAACTCAGTTGATGAGCCACAGTCACTCTGATACCTAAACCACACAAAAACCCAACAAAGAGAATTTCATATCAATTTTCTTTATGAATATCAATGCAAAAATATTCAATGAAATACTTGCAAACTGAACCCAAGAAAACATCAAAAATAACATCCACCAGAGAGCGACAAGATGGTGGCACCAGGAGGATACTGTGTCTGAGGAGCAGGACAGCAGTGTTGGCACAGCGACCAGGAGACTGAACTCAGGGACCTAAAACACCAGCCTTTCTGATTGCCAGGTGAGAGGAAAGCCTACGGTGTGGAAATTAATTGGGACCGACCTCAGGTCACCCAGTTAATACTTAGTAAAGGTCCTGGGGACCGGCGGTCGCTCGGGATCGGAGCACATAGCCTCCTGCAGTGTCCCCAGCTGCCATCCAGTACCAGGACACACAGCCTCTGGCCCAGGGTGAGGTGCTCAGCCTCCTGGCCAGAGCGGAGACCTCAGTTGCCGGCCCAGAGCAGAGTGCATAGCCTCTGGCCCAAAGCTGGGCGCACAGCTGCCAACCCAGATCAGTGCACGCAGTCTCTGGCCCAGATTGGCGACCCCAGCCACCATCCCAGACAAAGTGTGTGTGGGGGGCACAGCCTCTAGTCCAGAGTGAGGCGTCAAGCTTCCGACCCAGAGCAGAGCCCTTAGTTGCCAGCCCAAAGAGGCATGCACAGCCTCTGGCCCAGAAGGAGACACACACTGCCAGCCTCCAAACCAGAGCAGCGCCCCCAGCCGAGATCCCAGACATGGACACACAGCTTCCATCCCAGTGAGGCGCCTCCAGACCAGAGTGGAACCCTCAGTTGCCAGCCTAGAGAAGAATGCACAGCCTCCGGACCAGAGCCATCTCAGACCAGGGTACACAGCGTCCAACCAGAGCAGCGCCCCCAGCCGCCATCTCAAACTTGGGCACACAATCTCCCGGCCCAGAGCAGAGCACTCAGCCTCTGGCCCAGAGACTTGCTGGGCACTCCTCTCACCTTCCCAGACAGAACTGTGTGCCCCAGGGTAACAGACTGAGTTTCCCTGTTGGGAGAAAACCCCACAGCTAGGGAATCAGCAGGTTCTTCAAAAGGGATGTACCTGGAAAGCAGTGTAACAAATTCAGAACGAGAAACGGAGCAGTGGGGCAGCTGTCTTGAGGACTTCTACAGGTGAGAGGAGAGCCCCCCTGACTAACAAAGACCACAGCTACTACTCAGATCTATACGCCTGGGATGAGAAGTGGCAATTCCTGAGAAGCACTGGCCATACGGTGACCATACCCAAAAAGCAGAGGAGGCCTCCTTCAGGAAAAATCATCTCCCTGCCAAGGGGATTCCCCTACCTCAGGATTCCAGAAAGCACCAGAAAATAACAGCCAACACCTAAAACAACCAAATGGGTAGAAGTCAGTGTAAAAGCTCAACCAACAAAAGACAGAGCAATATGGCATTTCCAGAACCCACCCATTCAGGGGCGAGCAGCCCTGGACACTCCAACATAATAGTAATTCAAGAAGATGACCTTACATCTATGCTGATGAAGAGGATAATAGAGGAAACAAATAAAATACATAAAGAATTAGAGGACGATAAAATCAAATGGATCATGGTTATCCATAAAGAAATGGAGGAAGTTAAAGACAAGCAGATTATGGTCATCTGTGAAGAAATACGGGAAGATGCAGCCAAAGAGTTTGTGGCCTTCAGAGAAGAAATAACTAAATCACTGAAAGAAATAAAAGAAACAGAGTTTAAGGAACTAAAAGAAAAACAGGAAAATACAATCAGACAGGTGAAGGAAATAAACAAAACAACTCAAGATCTGAAGATAGAATTGGAAAAATTAAAGAAAAAATAAATGGAGAAAATCGTGAAGAAGAATTTAGGGAAGAAAACAGGAACTACAGAGGTAAGCATAACCAACAGACTACAAGAGACGGAAGAAAGAATCTCAGGCGTAGAAGATACAATGGAAGAAATCGATGTATCGGTCAAAGAAAATGTTAAATATAAAAAATTTCTGACACAGACTATCCAAGAAATCCAAGACAATATGAAAAGACAAAACCTAAGAATAATAGGAATAGAGGAAAAATAAGATTCCCTCCTCCAAGGCCCAGAAAATATCTTCAACAAAATCATAGAAGAAAATTTCCCCAACTTAAAGGAGAGGCCTATAAGAATACAAGAGGCCTACAGAACACCTAATAAATTAGACCAGAAAAGAAAATCCTCCCGCCACATAATAACCAAAAGAGTATACAGAACAAAAAAAAAAAATAAATAAAAAAAAAATAAATAAATAAATACTGAAAGCTGCAAGGGAAAAAGGCCAAGTAACATATAATGGCAAACCCATCAGAATCACACCTGACTTCTCAACAGAGACTATGAAAGGAAGAAGGACCTGGATTGATAAAATGCAGACCCTAAGAAAACACAGAGGTCAGCCCAGGCTAATATATCCAGCAAAACTCTCAGTCCTCATAAATGGTGAAAACAAGATATTCAATGACAAAAACAAATTCAAACATTACCTACCCACAAATTCAGCATTATAGAAGATACTAGAAGGAAAAATAGAACCCAGGAAAACTAACCACATTCAGGAAAACACAGGAAACAAATAACCTCACTACCACAAAACCGAAAGTAGCCAAACACACAAACGCACTACCATAGCCAACAGCAAAGTCAAAGCATCTAACGACCACTGGTCATTAATCTCCCTTAACATCAATAGACTCAACTCTCCAATAAAAAGACACAAACTAACAGAATGGATGCTTAAACAAGACCCAACTATCTGTTGCATACAAGAAACACACCTAAGTCACAAAGATAGACATTACCTGAAAGTAAAAGGCTGGAAGAAGGTTTTCCAAGCAAATGGACCCAAGAAGCAAGTAGGAGTGGCCATTCTAATATCTAAAAAAATAGACTTTCAACCAAAATTAATCAAAAGAGGTGGAGAAGGTCATTTCATACTCATCAAAGGAAACCTCCACCAAGACGACACCAAAATTCTGAACATATGTGCCCCAAACACAAGAGCAACCACATTTGTAAAAGAAACATTAATAAAACTGAAACCACACATAGATCCTCACACATTAATAGTGGGGGACTTCAACACCCCATTCTCAACAAAAGACAGGTCAACAAACCAGAAGTTAAACAAAGAAACAATGACTCTAACAGAGGTCATGAATCAAATGGACTTAACAGATGTCTATAGAACCTTTCACACAAACACAAAAGAATTTACCTTCTTTTCAGCACCTCATGGAACCTTCTTCAAAATAGACCATATAGTCACAAAACAAGTCTCAACAGATACAAAAAGATTGAAATAATCCCATATATCCTATCTGACCACGATGGGCTAAAACTGGATCTCAACAACAACAGAAATAACAAAAAGCCTACAAACACATGGAAACTAAACAACTTACTACTCAATGACAGCTGTGTCAGGGAAGAAATAAAGAAATCAAAGTATTCCTAGAATTCAATGAAAATGAAGGCACAATATACCCAAACTTATGGGACACAATGAAAGCAGTGCTAAGAGGAAAGTTCATAGCACTAAGTGCCTACAAGAAGAAATTCAAACCCTCACATGCCAGCAATTTAATGGCTCACCTAAAAGCCTTAGGAAAAAAAAGAAGCAGACACACCAAAGAGGAGTAGATGGCTGGAAATAATCAAACTCAGGGCTAAAATCAATAAATTAGAAACAAATAAAACTATTCAAAGAATCAGTGAAACCAAGACCTGGTTCTTTGAGAAAATCATCAAGATAGACAAACCCTTAGCCAAACTAAACAGAAAAGAGACACTATCCAAATCAACAAAATCAGAAATGAAAAGGGGGACATAACAACAGACTCTGAGGAAATCCAAACAATCATTAGGACTTACTTCAAAAGTCTATATGCCACAAAATTTGAAAATCTAAATGAAATGGACAATTTTCTTGATAGATTCCACTTACCAAAGCTGAAACAAGACCAGGTAAATCAATTAAATAATCCTATATCCCCTAAGGAAATAGAAACGGTCATCAAAATCTCCCATCCAAAAAAAGCCCAGGACCAGATAGTTTCAGCACAGAATTCTACCAGGCTTTCAAAGAAAATCTAACTCCAATTCTTTTCAAACTATTCCACAAAATAGAAATGGAAAGAACACTACCAAACTCATTCTATGAAGCCACAGTCACCTTGGTACCTAAACCTCACAAATCCCCAACAAAGAAAGAGAATTTCAGGCCAATATCCCTTATGAACATTGATGCAAAAATACTCAACAAAATACTTGCAAACTAAATACAAAAAGATATCATCCACTATGACCAAGTAGGCTTCATCCCAGGTATGCAGGGGTGGTTCAATATATGGAAATCCATCAATGTGATCCACCATATTAACAAACTGAAAGAAAAAAAAAACACATGATAATCTCCCTAGATGCTGAAAAAGCCTTTGACAAAATCCAACATCCATTCATGTTGAAAGTCTTGGAGAGATCAGGGATACAAGGAACATATCTCAACATAGTAAAGGCAATATACAGCAAGCCTATAGCCGACATCAAACTAAACGGAGAGAAACTTAAAGCAATCCCACTGGTATCAGGGACAAGGCAAGGCTGCCCACTCTCTCCATATCTCTTCAACATAGTTCTGGAAGTCCTTGCCAGAGCAATAAGACAATTGAAGGAGATCAAGGGGATACAAATCTGAAAGGAAGAACTCAAAATATCACTATTTGCAGATGATATGATAGTATACATGAGTGACCCCCAAAATTCTACCAGGAAACTCCTACAGCTGATAAACACCTTCAGCAAAATGGCTGGATACAAAATTAACTCAAAAAAAGTCAGTAGCCCTCCTGTATACAGAAGAAAAATGGGCTGAGAAAGAAATTAGGGAAACAACACCCTTCACAATAGCCACAAAAGACAGAAAGTACCTTGGTATAACCCTAACCAAGGAAGTCAAAGACTTGTATGAAAACAATTTCAAGTCTCTGAGGAAAGAATTAGAAGAGGATATCAGAAGATGGAAAGCTCTCCCATGTTCATGGCTTGGCAGGATTAACATAGTAAAAATGGCCATCTTACCAAAAGCAATCTACAGATTCAATGCAATGCCCATCAAATTACCAACACAATTCTTTACAGACCTTGAAAGAAAAATTCTCAACTTCCTATGGAATAACAAGAAACCCAGAATTGCTAAAACAATCCTCTACAATAAAAGATCTTCTGGAGGTATCTGCATCCCTGATCTTAAGCTGTACTATAGAGCAACAGTAATAAAAACTGCATGGTACTGGCATAAAAACGGACTGGTGCATGAATGGACCTGAATAGAAGATCCAGAAATAAACCCACACACTTATGGACATGTGATCTTTGACAAAGATGCCAAAACCATACAATTGAAAAGAAGATAGCATCTTCAATAAATGGTGCTGGTCTAACTGGATGTCTACATGTAGAAAAATGCAAATAGATCCATACTTATTACCCTGCACAAAACTAAAGTCCAAGTGGATCAAAGACCTCAACATAAAACCAGACACATTAAATGGGTTAGAAGAAAAAATGGGGAAGACCCTAGAACTCATTGGTACAGGAGATAACTTCCTGAACAGAACACCAACAGCACAGGCTCTAAGAGCAAAAATCAATAAATGGGACCTCATGAAACTGAAAAGCTTCTGTAAAGCAAAGGACACCGTCTTTAAAACAAAGCAACTGCCTATAGATTGGGAAAGACTCTTCACCAGCCCTTTATCTGACAGAGGGCTAATATCCAGTATATATAAAGAACTAAAGAAATTGAAAAGCAACAAATCAAGTAATCCAATTAAATAATGGGGAACAGAGCTAAACAGAGAATTCTCTGTAGAGGAATATTTCCCTGCAGTGGTCTATCTGGAGACCACATGAGGGTGTCTCTGTGTTTTCACTCCACATTACTTCTCAAACCCTAGAAGGATATCCAAAACACAATTAATGAATTGCTACTTGTGAGAAATTCTTTTATAACCCTATGGTGATAACTGATAATCTACCAAGCTTTTCTCTTTCTTGTAGGTATATTTATTTTCATCAAGCTTAATAATTAAAAATCATATGGAGTAATTGTAGGTGCTCTGAAAAAGAAATCAGGAGAGCACTGTCTTCCATAATGACCTATATCTGTCAGTCAAAAATGGGTTCAGATTACACTATTATAACAAACTACCCAACAATCTCATTGTCCTTAACATACAAATATATGGGCTGGAGAGATGGCTCAGAGTTTAAGAGCAATGGTTGTACATCCAAAGGTCCTGAGTTCAATTCCCAGCAATCACATGATGGCTCATAACCACCTATAATGTGATCTAGTGCCCTCTTCGACATTCAGGCATGAATGCATGCAGAATACTGTATAAATAATAAATGAAATATTTTAAAAAGCACAAATATATTTTTATTTATAAAAATACCTATTTTTATCCCAAATGCTATGACAAGAAAGCAATAAAATTGAATAAAACCTTTTATTTTTGTTTTGTTTTGTTTTTACTACTATAATACAACATTTTTTCTTTTGCAACACTAGAGAATTATTGTAGCCACATTTTCATAAAAGCCTTAACATCGTTCTCTTGCAATATACATATACATTTCACAGGTGATGGTAAGATGAAGATGAACCTGCCACCAATGAACATAGCCGTAAATATAACAATTTATAATCTCTCACTGTATCCCAGATCCTTTGGTGTAGGTGATATATATATCACAAAGAAAGGTAAAAACAAAACCTAAAACATGACCCAATTTAAACTTATGTCAGGTATATGGAGTATATCCTTTTGCCCTGACCTCTGGTTTGTTGTGCTAACAGAAGTGGGCTCTTGAGAAGCAGCCTTACCTTACCATTTCTCTTTGCAAGAGGAGCCATGCACAAGCGTGAACCTTTGCCAGGACTGATGCTAAGCCCTAGCAGCCCTTTGTTTTCTGCCATCCCATCAGCTACTGCCTTTCTGATACTTACAGGTGTGCTTCAGATTAGTTGTTCCTCAAATTGACATGAAGGTTTTATATGATGAGTGTCTGTGTAGGCAGGCACATAACTGTTAGAGAGAGAGAAAAAACTCACTTGAGGATTCCCTGATACCTAAGGCTATAGACACATTTAGCTTTTACAGGAGAATTTCAACACTAAAAAGGCATGCATTTGATCCCCAATAAAAAGAGTCCCTAGTTGTTATTTAATTTTTTTATTTTCTTCAATTCAATTTCCTTGGCAAAGAACCCAGTGGAATGAGAAGTATGATGTCTCCATTCTACTAAGCCATATTGTTTTCTACTACACATATTTTACAGTACGTACAACATCCTTTGCTCTGAGGAAGCATCTGTTGGCTTTGTCCAATGAAATTAGAGGCAAATGTAAAGGCACACTAACCAAAGGCAGAAGGGCCCTGCCTTGACATTTTACTTACACAGTAAATTCACACTTACATGCTGTCATCATATTGATGCTAGTGTGTCCCTGTGTGTGTGTGTGTGTGTGATCTCAATGGAGGTTGATATCTGTCATATGAAAGAAATGATGTTTACTGACAAATAAGCTTGAGAAACAAAGTAACCAATCCATGCTCAAACCCCCATCTTTGAAGAAGATCCTGTCCACACCTACTAAGAACTCCATGTTTCCCTTGACAGGATATCATTAGTTCTTTGACCCATAGTGACTCTGTATTTTCTCTAGAGTATTCAGGACTAAGATAGTAAGAGGCTTCGGCAATTACTCTATGAAGGAAATTTAGTTTAAAAAAAACAATGTTTTGAGAACATTGTCCCTTTACACACACACACACACACACACAAACACACACACACACACTAATTTCACAAGCACAAGGAATGAGCAGCATTTAAATAAAGCTGCCTGCCAAGGGAACTGAATATGCAATGAGGAAGACATCATGGGAAATGGAGAAAATAGCCTTAGCTCTTACTCTTCAGTTTTGACCTTGTGTGGCAAATTTAGACTGAATATACTATTCTGGGTCCTTTGTGGTACTTCATTTTAGATCTTCTCAATCCCTTTTTATTTTTACCAATTTAAATGACAGCTAAAGTTCTATGCCAAATGCAAGAAACTCAAAATCACAACTTTGTATGATTATGAATTCTACTTATTCCCAGTGGTCAGGGTATATGAGCTTGGGTGATCTTTTCTCTAGACAGATGTGGTATTCACTGAGAAATGCTTGTATCTCTCTTTAATCCATACTCTCTCTGTTTTCAATATAGCATAAACATGGGACTGAGACCCCAGTTTAGTATGCCACAAACTGGAAGTTTCTGGTGATGTCTCCTGACTTATTCGTAGCATTCCTTTAAATATCTAGAAAAACCCAAGCTCATTAAAGTGCTGGAAGAGGAGACAGCTAACATATCTGCATGATATCCAAGAATTTGTTCAAACTACAGTGAATGGTTCACAAAACTATATACACTAGGTCATCTTTGATAAAAATTTTGTCTGCAAGTTTAGCTGAAAGTACATACAAATTGTTCATGTGGGTGTGTTGTAAAAACTCAAATTCATTCCACATGAGCAAAAAAAGTATGTAGCTGTCAATCGATCAGAAAATCCTTTTGTTTTCTGTAGTAAAGCATTTCCACCCTTTCTTTTTTCATTAATCATAGGATATGGAAACATAATTACCACAAATGTGACTGCTGGAGTGGAGCTGAGAGGATGTTGGGGCCAATACCTTATGTATTCTTCTATTTCTGGGAACCATATGATGTTATCAGGAAAAGCTAGAGCAAAAGAAAGTGAGCTAAACATTGGAAATAAGTCCTAATGTTCATTGCTTCTACCTTCTAACAGACTTTTGAAAATATATATTTAAATATATTTTATTATATATACAGTGTTTTGCCTGCATGTATGCCTGCCCAACAATAGAGGACATTAGATATCATTACAGATGATTGTGAGCCACCATGTTATTGCTGAGAATTGAACTCAGAACCTTCAGAAGAAGAGCCAGTGCTCTTAACATCTGATTCATCTCTCTAGCACCCCCTTCTAGCAGAATTTAGTGATATTGAACAGTATAGATATGGACCAAGAACAAAGTACCAAAATTGCTTGTGGATGGACATACAGTTTGAAGAGAACATGTCCAGTACTCCAAGAATAGCCCAAAGGCCAACCTCCTGGTAAGCAGCTATACTGTGGGTCCATTACTTGCACCCACCCTGTAAAATCAAAGCAGAATATCATGGACTCATTGGAGAAACAGAGAAACAAACAACAAAATCCTGACCACCCACAGACCCATCGTTAATTGACCTGAAACGCTAAAGTCTCTTAGGATCTTAAAAGTAATCCATCACAAAACATCAGTTTAAAGAAATGTTGTTAGATCCAAGGAAGCTGACAGGAGACCAGGCTTAAATCTGAAATATAGTCACCTGATTTTTGGGTAGGCTGTGAAGATGGCCAAGGCCTCACTTGCTGAAAAACACATAGGCTAGGACCATAGAGTCCCAATTCATCTGGTGGAGGTTACAGTGGAAAGGGAAAATAGAATTCTGGTTACCAAAACCAAGATAGATGACTCCATGCCAAACAAGTAGAGGTGGGAAACTAAGGGGTTAAATTACGGTATCTTAACCACAACATTGCATACCAAAGTAATCAAAAAGCACAGTGTGATCCTTAGAAAGCTGCAAAAATAGAAATAGGAGGAAATTCTGAGCAAAGATACAGACTGTGCACGGTGAGAGACAGCACTGACTAGAAAGCAGAGCAGGGAATGGCACATTAGACAGGGTCCTGCCAGAGGACTTCATCTACAATTTCTGGTTTTCAATCAAAGGTTATGAGATATCTAGAAAAATCAGGAAGTATGAGCATGGGCAGTAACTAACCAGAGATTTAACAAGAAGCTAAAGAACTGTTTGTGGAATTGGAGAGAGAGGAAGATAAAAACCTAACAAAGACTTGTCACCAAAGAAACAGAGGTTGGAAAAATGATTCAGCCATTAAGAGCATTTGTTGCTCTTCCAAAGAAACCTGTTTCCATTCTCAGCTATCAATAGCCTGTAACTCAGTTTTAGGGTATCCAGTGTGCTCTTCTGGCCTCCACAGGCACTGTTTGTATTTGGTACATGGACACATATGCAGACAAATCACCCATATACATAAAATATAATTTTTCAGAGATGGTAGTTAAAGCAAACTTTACAATAATCTGGGAATGGAACATTTTATGCTTCAAATAAAAAACTTACTGGGAACCTGCACAGTAACTTGCACTTGGCAGAACCCATCATAAGTGTCTTCATAGAAACAGGAACACAGGAAAAAGTGTGAAAAGCAGCAGGGAGGATTGTAAGAGTACTGTTCTCTTAGCTTTCTGTTGTGATAAACACTGTGACTAAAAGGAACTTTGAGAGGACAGTGTTTATTTTGTCTTACAGCTTACAGTTCATCATGGAGAGAAGCTACCCCATAAACTCAAGGCACATCCTAGAGGCAGAAACTGAAGTAAAGACCTGAAGCTGCTCACTGGCTCACTCTGATCCACCGCCTGCCAAGCCTCTATCATATAAGTCAAGATCAGCTGCCTCAGGATGGCATCACCCACCGGCCTGAGGCCTCCCTGTTTTAAATTACTAATTAAATTAATATTTAATTTGATCTCATATTAAACAAGAAATTGCCCCACAGGCATACATGTGGAGCAATCCGATGGGAGACTTCTTCATTTGAAGCTCCCTTTTCATAGGTGATTCCAGTTGGTGTCAAATTGACAAAAACTAACAGCATGGAGACATGAAAAGCTAACAAACTGAAGAGAGTTCCAGCCTTGTTCTGCCCATCGGGTACACTCTGCCTGCTCTGTCTGTTTGGGGTGTTCCAGGTTTCTCTTCTTGAGAATTTCTTTCAAAGGAGCCATTGGACTTTTGGTGGAGCTTTTAAACTATTATTTATACAGATAAATTAAAATCTGAAAGCTTCTCACCTGTTCTGTACTGACTGGCTTATTTACTTCTTTCCTAGCCTTCTCTGGGATTAACTGAGTACTTCCTGTAGTTTTATCATTAGATTATGCTGATTTAAAAACAAAGTTCTTGTTGCCCAGGAGTTAGTAACACCCACTGTCAGTACAGCCTCAAACTTCCCCATAGGACTTCATGAATACCGTTCAATGTTAGGAAAGTGTCCACTGTCTTCCCCCATGTCCTTCTGTGGATGCTGTTATTGATTTCACTGAGTGAAATGCTACCCTCCCCAGTGCTTTCTTAAGGCATTTATTTAAATAACTGTCTGTTCAAGAAACAGGAAAATAAAAGACATCATCTCACCATCACTTATTACATCTATGATGTGATGTGCTTTCATTGTTTGGACAGATGGAAATTTTCACTTATACATTTTTTTTTTTATCAGTTGAGGAATTTTAACACTTATTTCAGAGGAAATTTGACTGTGAAGATTCTTTCACTTCGTATTTGACAAAAGAAAGTTGTGATTTTCTTTTCCTTCTGAAGAAATATAGCTTGTAACTGGTATCCTATCCTTACTCTTCAGCAAAGTAACCACATCTCCACCCACCCTACTCTACCGCCCCCACTCCACTTTCCCACCCCATCTTGGCCCATCTTCCTACTCTCACTCTAGTATCCCATCCTACTTCCTCTTCTTCCAGGGTTTTCTACATGGTTTATTTTCTGCACATTTATTTAGTCATCTATTTATTGTTTGTTTGTTTTTGTTTTTTGTTTTTTTTTTTCAATGCAGTTTATTCAGGAACATTGAACAATCCTCGGACCCCGGGGAAAGCCAGCCCACAGCTTAAATAGCCTCTGGGTAGCCAACCCAGGCGTGCCACGGGGGCAATGCAGATAGGTCCACATACATGGAAGCAAGCCAGATCCTCGGCCTTAGCCAAATGTGGAGTTGTTCCTGACAGAGAGCACTCACCATCGGGAAGGTGGAAGGCGGAAACCAGCTCCATCTTTAAGGCATAGCATTCTGCAGCTCTCTACAGTTCCCCCTTTTTGTTTTAGACGCATCAGGCAAGAGTAGAGGTCTGATCTCTGATATTAGAAATAAATTGGGACTTTGTACAGATGTTCATTTAGGTGTCATCCACCCAAAGAGCATCGGACCTGACCGATACCTTTTTCTCAGAGGCGGGACCTGGGGCATCAACCCGCATGCAATCAGACATGCTCTTCTCTGGGTCCAAAGCGGCTGACCCTGAGTGCAGTGCTTAGCCTCGCATCCTGAGCGTATCATTTTAGCTTTTTATGGTATCCAACCATGCTTGGGGAGAATGTCTTGCTTCAATGGCTGTAAAGGCCTGAATGATCATGGCTGCATCACACTGTTGTGAGACTCTAATCTTGCATATATACCACAGGCAAACCAAGGAGACCAACACCAGAAGGCCTGCTAACACTCCCATGCCCGCCCATTCCTTCAGATGATTCATGGCTGCAGCAATCCATGTTGATAATCCTGTGGCTAGTCCTGTGTCCACTCCGGTAGAATTTACTGTGACAATGGCCACTCTCAGCTGCTCCATCGTAGTATCGAATTCTCCAGTCCAATTACCTAAAATATAGCTCGACAATTGTTTAGACAGATTTGCAGCACAGGAAAAATTCTCATGTTGTATGCTAGTGACACAAAGTCCAGCATACTTTCATTGGCAGCCAGGTTGAGCGATTTGCCATAGGGTATCAATTTGTTCCTGCAAGAGGTCAATCCTCTGATTGAACACCATCAAGCTTCCTTTTAGTTGAGCATTGATTCCTTTATGTACAACTAAGGCATGAGCTACATTGGCTAAATGATTATTCAGGGTCTGAGCAGTCTGCCCAGTATGACTCATGGCTAATGCCCTGGTGGTAGCTCCAACAGCCGTCAATGAGATGGTAGTAACAATGGTGGCTGTAGTTCCAAGATCCCTTTTCTGTCTGAAGAGAGTCATAGCGTGAGGGGCATCAATGGGCATAGGCACCCAGTGAGGCATGCGAGTAACCAGGGCATACCTAACTTTACTAGCATTGGGGTTTAAAAAAAAAGCGAGTATCATTACCACAATTACTTGGCTCTATCTGGCTAATAATGAATAAAAATGGGGGATATAGACAAACAGGTGTGGGCTTATAGGAAATATTATGAGAAGCCTTAACCCCTCGTTGGAACATCCTGCGTCAGTTCTAGAACTAGCAGTGGTGGTGTCCGAGGTCTGAGTAGGTTCAGGAGACCATTGCCCCCAGGGGCGAGACGTGCTCCATGCCAATTGACTAACTCCATGTTTTCCTCCAATTTTGAAAGTCATTTAAGGTTCTTAAATTATTTTTTTCCCTTTTTTTCTTAAATTTTTCATCAATTACACTTTATTCATTCTGCATCCCTCCCCTATTAGTGGACTTGGGGAGTGGCATGCAAGTAGAGGGAGGAGGGAGGGTGGGATTGGGATGGGAGGAGGGAGGGGCTTATAGGGGGATGTTTGTTTGTTTTTGTATGTTTGTTTTATTCACTTTACAGCCTGATCACAACCCCAGTCTTCACTCTTTCCATTCCTACCCTCCTACCTCTTCCCCATTCCTTCATCCTCTTATCCTTAGAAAAGGGGAGGACCCCAGGGGTATAAGCCCACCCTGGCACATCAAGTCTCAGCATCATCCTCTCCCACTAAGGCTGGACAAGGCAACCCAGCTGTACCAAAGGAATCCAAAGGCAGGCAACAGAATCAGAGAAAGCCCCCAGTCTAATTTTTAGGAGACCCACATGAAGAACAGTCTGCACATCTGCTACATTTGGGTAACTGGCCCACATTCAGCCCATGCATGCTCTTTGGTTGGTGGTTCAGTCTCTGTGAGCAGGTGGGTGCAGGTTACTTGACTCAGTAAGTCTTCTTGTGGTGTCCTTAATCCCTCTGGTGCACTCATTCCGTACCCTCACTCTTTCATAAGACTTCCTGAGCTCTGCCTATTTTTTTAGCTGTGGGTCTCTGCATCTGTTTCCATCAGCTGCTGGAAGAAGCTTCTGCAAGTATAGTAGGATATCTGTCATTAACAGATATCAGGGGTTGGTTCTTTCCCATACGGTAGGTCTCAGGTTGGATCAGTCATTTGTTGGCCATTCCCTAGATCTCTGTTCCATCTTTATCCCTGCACTATTTGTAGTCAGGGCAAATTTTGGGTCAAAGATTTTGTGGGTGGGTTGGTGTCCCCTTCTCTCCAGGAAAAGAGCAGTTTGGTTATAGTAGATGGCCTCTTCAGGCTCCATATCTCCTGCTGGTAGAATTTTAAGTTAGGGTCACCCTGATAGACTCTTGAAGGCCTCCCCTCCCCCCACTCTGTCTCAGGGATGCCCTCACAATAATTTCCTTTCTTTCTCCCAGCCTTCCCCCTTCTCCACTACTGATTTCCACCTTGTTCCTCTCCCTTTCGCTCTCCCATCCAGTTCCCTTCCTTCAGATGTCTATTTTATGTCCCCTTATGAGTGAGATTCAAGCATCCTCCCTTGAGCCATCATTGATATTTGGCATCTTTGGGTCTTGGATTGTAACCTGGTTATCCTGTACTTTATGGCTAATATCCACTTATAAGTGAATACATACCATGTGTGGAATTCCGGGTCTGGGTTACCTCATTCAGTATAATTTTTTCTAGATTTATCCATTTGCCTGAAAATTTCATGATGTCCTAGGTTTTAATAGCTGAATAATATTCCATTGTGTAAATGTACCATATTTTCTTTATCTTTTCTTCAGTTGAGGAACATATAGGCTGTTTCCAGTTTCTGTCTATTATGAATGAATATGCTATAAACACAGTTGAGCAAGTGTCCTTATGGTATGATGGAACATCTTTTACGTATATGCCCAGGAGTGGTATAGCTGGGTCTTGAAGTAGAACTTTTCTCAATTTTCTGACAAACCACCAGAATGATTTCCATGGTGGATGTAAAGGTTCGCATTCCCATCAAAAGTGTAGGAGGGGTCCTCTTTCTCTACAACCTCCTCAGCATGTGCTCCCATCTTAGCCATTCTGATGGGTAGAGAATGGAATCTCAGAGTTATTTTGACTTGAATTTCCCAGATGGCTAAGGATGTTGAGCATCTCTTTAAATGCTTCTTGGTCATTAAAAATTCCTCTGTTAAGAATTCTCTGTTGATACCTGTACCCCATTTTAAATGAGTTATTTGGTTTGTTGTTGTTTAACTTCCTGAGTTATATATATTTTAGACATTAGCCCTCTGACAGAAGTAGGGTTGATAAAGTTCTTTTCCCATTCTATAGGATGTCATTTGTCCTATTGAAGGTGTCCTTTGCTTTTCAGAAGCTTTTCTGTTTCATGAGGTCTCATTGATTAATTGTTGATCTTGTGCCTGAGTTGTTGGTGTTCTGTGCAGAAAGTTGTCTCCTGTGCCAGTGAGTTCAAGGGTCTTCCCCAGTTTCTCTTCTAGTAGAGGCAATGTACCTGGTTTTATGTTGAGTTCTTATATCCATTTGAGTTTTGTGCAGGGTGATAAATATGGATCTATTAGCATTTTTTTTCATGTGGACATCCAGTTAGAACAGTGTCATTTGTCAAACATATTTTCTTTCTTTAATTTTATGGTTTCGGCTCCTTTGTCAAAAATCCATAGATTTCTGGGATTATTTCTTGTTTTTCAATTGATTCCATTGATTTACCTGTTTGTTTTTACACCAATAACACACTTATTTTATTACTCTTGCTCTGTAATATAGCTTGAAATCAAGGACTGTGATACCTCCTGGAGTTCTTTTATTGTACAGTATTGTTTTGGCTATCCTGGGATTTTTTTTTTCCATTTGAAGTTGAGCATTGCTTTCTCAAGGTCTGTAAAGAACTGTGTTGGCAATTGATTTCCCAAAGTGAGGGGAACAAGGACTATTTCTAACAATAACTCAATGACTGGCTCTTTGGCCTCCCCACCCCCAAAGGGAGGAGCAGTCCTGTTAGGCCACAGAGGAGGGCTTTGCAGCCAGTCCTGAAGATACCTGATAAAACAGGATCAGATGAATGGGGAGGAGGTCCCCCCCTATCAGTGGACTTGGAAAGGGGCACAGTGGAGATGAAGGAGGGAGGGAGGGACTGGGAGGGAATGAGGGATTGGGACATGGCTGGGATACAGAGTTAATAAAATGTAACTGATAAGAAAAAAATAAAATTAAAAAATAAAATAAAATAAAAAAAGAACTGTGTTGGAATTTTGATGGTAATTGCACTGAATCTGTAGACTGCTTTTGTTAAGATGGCCATTTTTACTATGTTAACCTTACCAATCCTTGAGCATGGGACATCTTTCCATCTTCTCAACGATTTTACAATTTCTTTTTTCTTTTTTTTTTAATTTTTTTTAATTTTATTTTTTTTTATCAGTTACATTTTATTAACTCTGTATCCCAGCCGTGTCCCCATCCCTCATTCCCTCCCAGTCCCTCCCTCCCTCCCTCATCTCCACCGTGCCCCTTTCCAAGTCCACTGATAGGGGGGACCTCCTCCCCATTCATCTGATCCTGTTTTATCAGGTATCTTCAGGACTGGCTGCAAAGCCCTCCTCTGTGGCCTAACAGGACTGCTCCTCCCTTGGGGGGTGGGGTGACCAAAGAGCCAGTCATTGAGTTCCTGTTAGAAATAGTCCCTGTTCCCCTCACTTTGGGAAACCAATTGGTTACTGAGCTACCACAGGCTACATCTGAGTGGAGGTTCTAGGTTATGTCCATACATGGTCCTTGGTTGAATGTCAGTCTCAGAAAAGACCCTGTGCCCAGATATATTTGGTCCTTGTGGAGCTCCTATCCTTTCCCCATCAGACTAACTCCCCTTCTTTCTTATGATTCCCTGTACTCTGCCAAAGGTTTGGTCATGAGTCTTTGCTTTGAAAACACTGCTAGTTAGAGTCTTTCAGATGCGCTCAGTAGACTCCTGTCATACGTTCAATGCACATCCCATCTGTCTTTCTAAATGAGGATTGATCATTTTACCCCATGTCCGCTCAACTGATTATCTTTTTTAGGTGTATAGATTTCATTATGTTTATCATATCTTATAGGTCTATATAAGTGAATATATCCCATGTTTGTCTTTCTCCTTCAATTTCTTTTTTCAAGACTTGAAATCATTATCATATAGGTCTTTTACTTACTTGGTTATAGTAACTCCAGGGTATATTATTTGTAGCTATTGTGAAGGGTGTTGTTTCCCTGATTCCTTTCTTAGCCTGTTTGTCATTTATATAAAGGAGGGTTCCTGACTATTTTGAGTTAATTTTCCATCCAGTCTCATTGATGAAGATGTTTATCAGCTGTAGGAGTTCTCTGGTATAATTCTTCATATATCTTTTCTATGGTATTAGAAAACAGATTTGCCATTATTCCATACCCTACATCTGGGCATAACTTGTAGGTGTACTTTTTTTTCTTTTACCCTACTTTGTTTGGGTTCTTATATTTTCCATTCTTCTCCACTCCAATCCCTTCTAACCTCACAAAATTACATAGGAAAGAAAGAAGCTTAGAAGGGAAAGAGGAAGTAGACCTCTTTAAACTACTTTCTGCTGGGCGATGAGTTCATTGGGGCAAGTTTTCATCTGGTCAATATATCTTCAGCTTCTTCTTCTTGTTCCTTTTCTCCTGGCCACATGACAAACCAGCAACAGCAGTCCCAGGAGCATGAACCAACTGGAAGAACAGATGCACCTCCGCTCTTGGGACTCTGGTCTTTTTATATTCTTTCTAGGGTCCCAAGAATTAAACTATTCACCAGGTAGAATCATGACCCTTCCAGAGCATGCACAAGGCATGTAGTTTGCTGCTACATACAATAAGAAGCAGCTCCATATTCCACACCTAGGATTAAAACAAATGTTCACATAACCAAAATGTAAAAAACAACAACAACAAAAAAACCATACACACACACACACAAAACTCTCACTACAAATCTCTCAGATTTTCACCAAACAAACAAATCTAACTTGGTAACTTTTCTATGGTGGACCCTGTAAATATGGAATTCCATGGCATGGTTTTCCACACTCAACTCTATCACTTAACAAAACTACCATGCAAGCATCCGCAGTAGTCTAGGACTGAAGCAGCCTCTACTTCCTGTGAGATCACTACAGTCATGCCTCTCTAGACTCAGATTTTAGAGCTTTTCTTTGATCTGTGATCCCAGAGTTCTGGTGTATTCAAGAAAGGACAACAGTTTTAAATTTTTCAGCATTGTTGTTTCTTATTCAAAGGAAGTGAATGACAACCAAGATCTTTCCATTAAACTGGAGATCACAGTTTGCATCTGTGCTTCATAATATGCTGATTTGGTATGAGATATAAGGGTCTATTTTCTGTCCATGCTAATGGAAGGATCTGGATAAATAGCACTGAGCATCATTAGGTCCTACTTCAAAAGCCTATATGCAACAAAATTTGAAAATGTAAATGAAATGAACAGTTTTCTTGATAGATTCCATTTACCAAAGCAGAATCAAGGTCAGGAAAATAAAGTAAATGGTCGTATATGCTCTAAGGAAATAGAAGCTGTCATCAAAAGTCTCCCGTCCAGAAAAGTCCCAGGACCAGAAGGTTTCAGCTCAGGATGCAGACCTTCAAAGAAGAGCTAACACCAATACTCTTCACACTATTCCACAAAATAGAAACAGAAGAAACATTACCAACCTCATTCTATGGGGCCACAGTCACACTGATACCTAAACTGCACAAAGACCCAATGAAGAAAGAGAATTTCAGACCAATCACGCTTATGAGCATTGATGCAAAAATTCTCAATAAAATACTTGCAAACTGAATCCAAGAACATATTAAAGATATCATTTACCATGACCAAATAGGCTTCATCCCAGGCATGCAGGGGTGGTTCAACATATGAAAATCCATCAATGTAGCCCACCACATAAACAAACTGAAAGATAAATAGCATTGAGCATGTATTTTGGAACAACTTAGCCTATGAAGTAGAAACATTAAGGCAGTTCGAAACAAGGCCCCAGACCTTAATAGTCCCCTAGACTTAGAACAACTGAAATCTGTGATAGAAGTGTCATTCAGGCTATAACACTCAGTATGTAGACAGCACTACTAGCCAAAATGAAAACAAAGACCTAATCCATCAAAGTCTACAGTTCTGGAAAAGTCTCTGAATATACTAACCTTCCTTTTCTGTAGTTCTGCTTTTGACTGACTGTTCTTGTTAACTGAAGCATGTCAGCCCGCCACATGGTTTTTGTGCAGAAAAACTCATCCTGAGAAAGGTCCAGGACTACAATGGTAACCTGAACATTCAATGTGGTCACAACCTAAACTTTCTATTGGCTTACATCTAAGAGTTTTTTCTGATGGATACCCAATAGCAAAGTGAGCTTCAAAGTGCTAATTAATTAACACAAATAAAATCACACTTGCAAATATAGGTGGTTGTTTGACTTATAGAAAATTAATATTAGTAAATGATTAAAGTCTGTATTTCTTTTTGATTAGTTATTTTTATATTAATATTGTGTTAAAAAGAAAAAGTTTAATCAGAAAATTTTCAGTTTTTACTTGTTATTTCTATGTAGAATATAGGAGACAAATTACTGCATGAAAGCACTTCAAGAGAATGTTACAAGATGAACACATTAATAGGATTCAAAGAGATGACACTCACCTGGTGAGGTTGGTCTGTGTATTCAGATGCTTATTGTTGTGTCCCAAGATCTGGTTACACTGTGAACATGGCCATTGTCATCAATGTTGTGTAAACATTGCTCCCTAATTATCTCTAGTTAATAAAGAAGCAGGACAGCCAATGTCTGAGCAGAAAGTGTAGGGAAGCTGGATTTCTGTGATCAATGTTGGGGTATTCGTTAGGGACCACGAGGCAGAAAGAGATAAAGGAAGATAAGGTAGAGAAAGGATGTGGCCATGAGGACTGTCTTGGTGGAGCAGAAGCAGCCCAGGCAGGACCAATATGTCAAGTGTGTAGCTGGAATATAGACAGATTGCTATAGATTAGATTAGCTCACTATCTAATTAGATTAGATTAGATCAACATCTGCCCAGATCTAGTGCCTTAAAACTTGTTGAATATCTAATAAGTCTCTGTATCATTATTTGGGAGCTAGAAAAGTTGACTAGAAAAAGTCCCCAAATTGTAATGAATAATAAATAATATAACTAAGCTTGCCTTCCATGATAACTCTGTTAAGAATTTCAGTTGTATCTCAATTTCACTCTATGGTCTCACTGGCAAAGATGAGAAATATGAGGAGGTGTTAGTGAACTAGTTCAGATTCAGCCCAGGTTGGATTCCATAAGAACAAGAATCTATCTATTAGTCGCTGAGTTTTTCTGGCAAACTGCTTAAGTTGATGTCCAGGGGGTATTGAAAGTATTTAGATTTTAACTTAGAATGTGGAAGATTGGGTTTGATTTGGCAGGACATGGCATTTTTACTTTGTTGTAAATGTAACTTGGAAATCCATTTTCTGAATGAAGCTTCATTCCAATTTTTATTTTTCAACAGTTCGTATTAACTTACTGATCATATGCTTTTTGTTTGTTGTTGTTGTTATTGGGTTTTTTTGTTTGTTTGTTTCATGCTGGTGCCACTAGGTTGCATGCCCAGTCCCTAGATTGTGATAGTATCACAAACTTCCTGTTCACAGAGGAAAGTAGTGTACTTTTATTATGAATGTTTGCTACTAGAAAAGAAAACTGACCAGCAAAGAATTTATACAGTCTCATTCCCATCTTTTCATAAGAGTTAAATTCCAATTTTTAAATGTGTGGAGTACTAAATTAATCATATTCTAATGATTTTCAGTTATATCACTTCTAATTCAAAAAGTTACAATATTTAATGAAGAAAACTGAAGACTTGTTCTTATGATCTTTCATAATGTTTGATTTTCTATCTTTTAAGATCAAATAATCACCATGCAAATTAAAAGCACATAATATTGTCAAATATCATAACTGTCTACACATTGTCAGTGTTATTGACACATAAGAGTAAAGAAAGAGACTGTATATCATCAGCAATATTGCTGTCATGCAGCTATGTCAAGACAGTGTCAAAGTAGAAGGGCCTTGTCCTCCAGGTATGCTATAAACCCAAGATGGCTTAGCATGCACATACAAAGATACCATTGGGCTAAAAAGCATTGGCTAACCTACACAACTGCTAACTACCTACTCAGACACAAAGAGTGCTAAGGTAGAATCAGAATTCCCCAAAGAGTCATCAAAAAGCTTGTAGAGTCCTTCTCTAAGATAGCCTATTTAGTAGGTCCAGTTGGGATCTTAGAGTTTGTATTAGCAGGATCCATAGGTTGATGGTATTATATCACAGTGATGTGTACTTGGACGGGTGTCCTTGGGCAGAAAGCCTTTATACTGAATGATTTTTTTCCCTTAGGTTTTACTGTGGATTCCAGGTATCAAAGCTTGGTTTACAGGCTTGCTGAGCAAGTGCCTTTGCTCACTGAAACATCGTGTCAGCATGTGAACATTCTTTTTAAGGATTTTTTTGGGTGATTTTTGTTGTTTATTTTATAGAAAATAAGCTTGTAAGATAGACATAAAAAATATACTCTGTGACAGATGACATATTTCTTTTTCCTGAAAAGGATAAGCTAATTGTAACATGAAGAGTTTTTATCTACTATGTATGAGGAGAGCCTGAGTTCGATAGGGTCTTGTTCTTCTGTGGGCTTTATAACTCTAAGTTTCTGCCATGTAACACACTGTTGGGAATAACTGTCCTCTGAGCTAAGCAAACACCATCTTGAGAAATTCAACTGCACTTCCTTGCAAAAGGATTATCCCAGATAGTTTTGTTGACTTTTTTAAAACCTCTTTCTGATCTGTCATGGAGGAATAGGGGTGGTGACAAAGCCTTTGCGTAAGTATCCAGCCATTCTCCACCACCTTTTTTGTGCAAGTCTGTCTTAATTGTACATGACCTTAGAGAGACTAGAGTATATAGGCAAAGAAGATTAACACACATATAAACTGACAGACTTCATTGACTGTTTCAATGACTGCTTCATTGTATAGTTAAGGGGGAGGATTTTATTGTACGTATGACAGAGAGAGCAGTCAAAGGCATCTGGAAGACTTCAGGTCAGAGAGAGAAAGAAGAACTGAATATGGCCAGCAGACTGGACCTGGCCATGGCTATATATGACAGAGAAGAGAAAGCAGGGGTTAGAGAGAATAGAAAATACATAGTCAGAAAAGCATAAGTAGAGCATGGATGGAGGGGAACATAGTAAGAACAGTAGTGTTACAAGGAGAATAAATAGCTATGGAAAGGGAATCCTGTGAGCTGGAGGGAGTTTAGGGTAGGGGAAGAGATGAGGAAAGCTAAGATGCTAAGCATGGACTTTCAAATGTGTAACAGGTATTTGTGATACTTGGGGAGCCTGGAGTCCAGGATGAGTTTCCATACACTTATAGAAACCACAAGTAGGCATATGTTTCTTCTCTCAGGGGTATGAGAAAGTACTCCTTTTGGTAGAGGGGAACCAGTTTCACAAGTTCCCAAGGAGTGTTGGATATTTTCTAACTACCAGAAATCCTCCTATCCCCCAGTCATTTCTGTATATTTTGACTCCTTTTTAGAGTTTGGGGGAACTGGAGTATCCTTTGGACATAACAGTGGGGAGGTGACTCCATCCATGAGACCTAAGGGAAGCCTTGTCCCTCCTGGGTGAGGATTTCCAGGTGCAGTGCGTTGTAGGCAGAGTTCCCACATCTCTATAAATAATACCTCATCCTTCTATAAGGATGCTCAATAAACTCATTGGTCTCCAGAGGGAACTTTGGTGCAATTGTGCCTTTATCCTTGGGACCATAGGATAAGGGGTAGATATTCTTTGCATCTCCCAATGGGAAGGAATTTTAGCAACACAGGCCCATTATATGCTTCAGCACTATACATTGCCCCCAGTGAACCAAGACCTACGGGGCAAAGGGAAGTACACTCATGCACTATGACTCTGCATTGCTTTTCAACGCAGTCACTGCCGCCTAACGTGGAAGTGAAGGTGCTGTCAACTGCAAGCTGAGTGACATCCTAAGCATTCAGAGAGAATTTAATTCTTTTCCTCTGAAGATTCTCAGTAGTGTCCATTAGATACTGAATACAAGGCAACAGACTCTCTTATGTCTCACTCACATAAGAAAATACACTCTAGGAAGTCCTTGTGCATGCACACTGCCTTAGGATACTGCCATCTGTGCACCCATAATCTTCAGCCTTCTAATTACATAGGAGCAAATAAATAATTAGGACATCAATCACTTTTTACTCATGAGCAACATCTAATTTATTCCAGGTCCAGACTTTCTCAAGGTCTTCAATTCCTCTGCACATTTGGCAAAGCAGCTACAGGCTTATTTGACAAGTAAAGCTAATAATGCTTCTCTGCTGTAATTGCTCTAAGGATTTCAGAGAACAAATAAAAATGCATATAAAGGCCCCAGCACAGTGACTGGTTTTCAGGAGAATATCAGATTATTATTTTCAAAATTG
Source organism: Meriones unguiculatus (assembly GCF_030254825.1). Lineage (NCBI taxonomy): Eukaryota > Metazoa > Chordata > Mammalia > Rodentia > Muridae > Meriones > Meriones unguiculatus. The sequence goes on along the minus strand of NC_083361.1, from coordinate 46,378,305 downwards.
CTAGTTGACCTTTTTTGTAACTGATTCAAGAACTACATCTGAGTCTGGGAAGTGCTTCTTGGCTACATTAGATTAGAGGCAGTCACATTGGAAGCAGCTACTTAAGCCCTGATCTGGGGTCTGATTTGGCCTGTAATATAATGAAGAAACAGAAGGCAACCCAAAACCTTCTAGAAAGGCAACTTCCATTAGCACTTTTTTTTGCAATTAGTGGCAATCACTGGGGAAAAGGAGTGTCCCCAGCAGCATATAGGGAGTCTTTTTATCTGTAGTTTTGTCTTGCCTTCAGAACCTGGGGCACAGAGAATGCCCACTCTCTTTCTTGGTGCTAATCTCCCCTATGGAGAAAAAGACTGCTTTATCATCTAGGACATTAGTGGTTATTTAGTGTGATGGAAGTCCTGCAAATGGACATTTGTCCCAGGCCCCTACCCAGAACACCAGTAGTCAAGCTCTGGAGATGTATCCTAACAGCTCTTTTCATGGTATAAAACAAGAACAGACTCAAACATCCAACTAGAAGGGATCATTGACTGTAACGGGATGGCCAATTGCAACAGGCCACTCTCTAGCCATTCACACCTTGCTCTGCCTCAGAATTTCAGGCTGTAAGTTACCAGAAAATGTCTTCATTATTGTAGTCATCCTTGTACTCAGAAAGGCTTTCCAAAGTGGTCTTTCTTCCCATTAATACCCTACCACTTCAGAAACTCATTTTCCTCACAAAAGAGCCTCTTACAAGCCAAATCCTCATCACAAGCCAAATCCTGAAGCTTGTGCTTCAGGACCATCAGAGTGCTGGGTAGAAAAGGTAACTGGTAAAGAGTGGAAACCATAGTAAAACATCATGCACTTTCCCCAGAGTGGATGCAGCTTCATTAGTGAATATTTTCTTGAAGTTCTAGTAGTGTGCTCCTGGGAAAACATCTATGAAATTCCCTTACCTTACAAATATAAGATAGAAAGTGAGTCAGGGGGATCAGAAGAAGCTCTTTGTCTGCAGCGCTGTGGTAGTTAAGAGTTCCAAGCAGCAGACACTCAGACCCAGCAGACCAGGATGGCTCTCCTAGGCCATCCAGGCCAAAATCAGACCTTTTCCTCCTAACCCAGATAATGAGTCATTAAGATAATGAGTCTCAACTATGGTTAAGGGAATGTAATTCTGCCTATGAGTCAAGGTTTTTGTAGCAGTAGTGATTCTTCTTTTGTTATAAATTTCCCTTCTTTGGTGCTCTCTTGCTCCACTGTCCTCATTATTCTCACAGGTAGCTGGAATGTTCCCATGTGTACTTTAGTTTGGGGAATCTTGTACATTGCTAGTGTTTTCCATGACAATTGCAATAAAGCTGCAATGAGAATGTTGCTTTGCTCTTACAGTCACATTTCCCTAAGAGTCATGCTAAAATCTTGACCCTTCTAGGTGACAGTATTGAAGATGGGGTCATTGGGTGGTTATGAGACAGTAGAAGACTTGCCTCATCTCTTTACTAAATAAAAAGGTTGCTATGTTAACCAAACTGTGGCTCTGATCACACCGTGAATGTTGAGCTGGAGGTGAAGGTCTTTGATAAAGCACTTCCTAACATGTGCTGTGCCCTGGATTTAAACCCCTCCTGTCAGCATCCCAAGGAACAGGTACAGAATGATCCAGATACCTATTTGTAAATTTACCAACTTCTTGTGCTGAAAGGAACACATTTCTGTATTTTATCAGCTATCTTATTTCTGATATTCTGTTGTAGCAACCCAAACAGACTATTATCAACTCTATATGATAAGGTTACCACTTTGTAAGTTATTAATAATACAATATCACCTTTCCATACCATCTTCAAGGAAGAACACTAGCTAATGCTGCATGCTAACAGCACGGCACAGCTTCTACACCTTCCCTGATATAGCTGGTTGAGTGGTTGGTGCAAGGGCTAATTATAGTATGCACACTGTGGACAGGCTTTGACCTTACAGTCTATCATTCCTCCATACACAAACCAGGTTCTTTCACACCCAAGCAGAACACTGGTGTGGTGCAAGAAGTCAGGCCCAGGTTCCAGCATGCAGTAGTCAGTGAGGCAGAAGCCAGCTTAAGCTAAAAACTGCCCATGTCTATTTCACGTTAGTGTCCCTGTAGTTAATAGCAACTCCTCTTTAAGAAAATTGGATCTCCAGTGCTAAGGGATTTTGTTTCCTTTTGTTGATGATGGTTCTTCTATTTTTATTTTTTTTCCATTTTCCTTTTATGTTTCAGATCATAATATAATTATATCATTTTCTCTTCTGCTTATACATACCAACTAATTTTTGGAAAATTATGCTCCTAATCCTTAGTTTTCAGTGATTCCCAAAACTTTCATATGTCATTGTCAGCAAAGAGCTGAGTTCATGACTTCTTGCTTAAAGAAAATCATCTCTGTGGGCCATCATATGTAGCAAAAGGTGCGGTCTACATTTCCCTTTGTCATCACACCATAACATTTTACATGCCTGAATTCTGAATGTCAAAATGTCCATTTCCCAGCAGCACACCCAGTCTCCATGTGCACCTTCTTTATGTGACCTACCACAGAACAGATTTCTTCCTAAAGTCTCTCTCCTATCTTCTGGACAGAAAAGCTGTTATTTTCACTCCTCATATTTCTCCTGGACCGGAGTAAACAAAGCTCTTGTTCATTCCAACAAACTACTTAATTCAGAAGAGTTGTTAAAATGTCAATCAGTATTCCAAAGGAAGCTTTCTGGAGATCATTTGAAATTCAAATGATCTGGCTGTGATAAATGAGAGCTGAGGGTAGGAGATTATTAGTCAACCACCTGAATTTGCTTATGAGTACCATTGTACCACAGAGGAATGGGACACAGTAAAGCCCTTGAGAGGCTCACCTGGACAAGTGGATAGACAGGAAGGGACTCAGGCTACTTCTAGCATGTTCAATTGCAAGGTCTCCAGATGTGATGCATTCGTGAATTGAATTAATTCCTTAATTTCCTTTTTAGTTGTTCATTACATATGAGGAAAAAAGTTTTCCTTCATTGTTTATTTTTGTTCATATCTCTGTAGTGAGCTCCTCAGATTTGGCATATACAATTAAATCATCAACAAATAAAAATGAATTTAAATTCTTTTCTTGGGTGTGTGTATTTTCTTTATTTTTTCTTTTCTTTATTTTATTTTTTTATTTTTTACAGTTTTAATCCCTGCACTCAGGAGGCAGAGGTAGGTAGATCTCTGTGAGTTTAAGACCAGCCTGATCTACAGAGAGAGTTCCAGGACAGCCATGGCTACATAAACATAGAAAAACATAGCTACACAGAAAAAGAGAGAGAGAGGGAGAGAGAGAGAGAGAGAGAGAGAAAGAGAGAGAGAGAGAGAAAGAAAGAAGGAAGGAAAGAAAGAAAGGAAAGAAGGAAGGAAGAAAGAAAGAAGGAAGGAAGGAAGGAAAGAAGGAAGGAAAGAAAGAAAGAAAGAAAGAAAGAAAGAAAGAAAGAAAGAAAGAAAGAAAGAAAGAAAGAAAAATGAAGTAAAATCACTCACTCAAAATATTTTCCCAAATTAAATAGTTGTGTGAGAGATGGAGAGACGGCTTAGCAGTTCAGAGGACCAGCTTCTCTTGTATGGAGCCTAAGTCAGATTCCCAGCATCTAAATCCAGAGACCCAGACCTTCTGTAACTCCAGCTCCCGGAAACCAGACTCTCTCCTCTGGCATTTGTAGGCACCTACTTACATGTGGCAGGCACAAGTGTGTGTGTGTGTGTATGTGTGTGTGTGTGTGTGTGTGTGTGTGTGTGCGCACGCGCGCACATGTGTGTTATTCTTTCCTGTTGTCTGACTGCTAAAACCTTTGCTACAGTGTTTAATACAACTGAAAAGAAAACATGTAAGGCTGATGCTAATTGTCCAGGGAAGTGCCTCTTCTTTCACTGTTGAATGCCGGGTTCTCCATGAACGTTTGGAGATTCTCCTCATAGGGTTGAAGGACATAGCTCCTATTACCAGTGTGCTGATGTGTGGTGTTTTCTTCTTTTATCATGAATATTGTATTTTGCTAAATGCTTTCATAAACTTATTGAAATGAACTTCAGAGTTTTGTTTTTTCATTGTATTGATATAATGTACGTATTTATTTATAGATATATAATTTTCTTTCACTTGACAGTATCTTGACTATTTAAAATGGTTTTATATTATACATTTTGATCACATTCTTTGCCTTTTTCAAACTCCTCCCAGAACCTCCCTATGCTCTGTCATACCCAATTTCACAAACTCTCTCTCTCAACAAAAAGTGTAAAACATCATTTAAATCAAACAAATAATAATCACTAAGACAAAAATTATCAAAATAAAACACACACACACACACAAAACATTCTGTTTTATATTGACCAACTCCTCAACTCAGAAGCTATCCTAATTGATAACCACTTGCAAATGAAAACTTAGATTTTTTCCAAAAAAGAAAATCTCTTTTGCAAAACAAACCACTCTTATTGATAGGCCACATGCTCAGCAGAAGATGGAGAATGCAAACTGAACTCACTGGTGTAATGGTGTCCTTGGAGATTTTTTTTGTCATTTGTTGAGTCAGGCCATTCTTCTGTTTATTTATTTATTTATTTATTTATTTATTTATTCATTCTATAGCCTTATAGGTTCCTTGTATAAACATTATGGCTTTTGGTTTTGTGTGTGTGTTTTCAATTAAATTTTTATTTTTTATATTATTTACAGTTTATTTACTTTGTATCCCAGCTGTAGCCTCCTCCCTCAGTCCCTCCAAATCCTACCTTCCCTCCCTCATCTCCTTCCTGCCCACTTCCAAGTCCACTGATAGGGGAGGTCCTCTTCCCCTTCCTTCTGACCCTAGCTTAGCAGGTCTCATCAGGACAGGCTGCAATGTCCTCCTCTGTGGCCTAACAAGGCCGCTTGTGGGGAGGGTGTGTGTGTGTCAAAGAGCCAGCCACTGAGTTCATGTTAGAGACAGTCCTTGCTTCCCTTATTAGGGAACCCACTTGGTTATTGAGCTGCCATGGGCTACATCTGAACATGGGTTCTAAGTTAAACCCATGCATGGTCCTTGTTTGAAGAATCAATGTTTTCACAAGATTCCTGTATATGCAAGCATGCGTGTCTCTGCATCTATACATTTTTTGTGTGTGTTTTTTTAAATGACAAGATAATGAGGCAATCTTTATTATTAAAATAATGAAATAATAGTTGGACACAAAAAAGAACTTGTACAAGTAAATGCATGATGAATATTATCAATGATGTGCATATGTATTTTTACATAATAAAAACTGATATAAAGATTTTTTGTTTATTTTTTATTAATTACAGTTTTTTTTCTTTCAGTTTGTTAATATGGTGGATCACATTGGTGGATTTCCATATATTGAACCACCCCCGCATACCTGGGATGAAGCCTAATTGGTAATGGTGGATGATATCTTTGATGTGTTCTTGCATTCGGTTTGAGAGTATTTTGTTAAGTATTTTTGCATCAAGGTTCATAAGGGAGATTGGCCTGAAGTACTCTTTTTTTGGTGGGTCTTTGTGAGGTTTAGGTACCAAGGTGACTGTGGCTTCATAGAATGAGTTTGGTAATGTTGCTTCTGTTTCGATTTTGTGGAATAGTTTGAAGAGAATTGGAGTTAGCTCTTTTTTGAATGTCTGGTAGAATTCTGCACTGAAACCATCAGGTCCTGGGCTTTTTTTGGATGGGAGACTTTCGATGACTGCTTCTTTTTCCTTGGGGGATATAGGACTATTTAATTGATTTACCTGGTCCTGATTTAGCTTTGGTAAGTGGAATCGATCAAGAAAATTGTCCATTTCAATTAAATTTTCAAATTTTGTGGCATATAGACTTTTGAAGTAAGTCCTAATGATTGCTTGGATTTCCGCAGTGTCTGTAGTTATGTCCCCATTTTCATTTCTGATTTTGTTGATTTGGATGGTGTCTCACTGCCTTTTAGTTAACTTGGCTAAGGGTTTGTCTATCTTGTTGATTTTCTCAAAGAACCACCTCTTGGTTTCATTGATTCTTTGAATTGTTTTATTTGTTTCTAATTGATTGATTTCAGTCCTGAGTTTGATTATTTCCAGCTGTCTGCTCCTTCTTGGTGTGTCTCCTTCTTCTTTCTCTAGGGTTTTTAAGTGAGCCATTAAGTTGCTTGAATGCGCTGTCTCAAATTTCTTCTTGAAGGCACTTAGTGCTATGAACTTTCCTCTTAGCACTGCCTTCATTGTGTCCCACAAGTTTGGGTATGTTGTGTCTTCATTTTCATTGAGTTCTAAGAAGATTTTAATTTCTTTCTTTATTCCTTCCCTGACCCAGCTGTCTTTTAATAGCAAGTTGTTCAGTTTCCATGTATGTGTAGGCTTTTTGATATTTCTGTTGTTATTGAGGTCCAGCTTTATTCCATGGTGATCAGACAGGATACAAGGGATTATTTCAATCTTCTGTATCTGTATCTTTTGTATCTGTTGAGGCTTGCTTTGTGACCAACTATGTGGTCTATTTTGGAGAAGGTTCCATGAGGTGCTGAGAAGAAGGTAAATTCTTTTGTGTTTGGGTGTAAGGTTCTGTACATATCTGTTAGGTCCATTTGATTCATGACCTCTGTTAGAGATGTTGTTTCTTTGTTTAATTTCTGTTTAGTTGACCTGTCCTTTGTTGAGAGTGGGGTGTTGAAGTCTCCCACTATTAGTGTGTGGGGATCTATGTGTGGTTAAATTTTATCAATGTTTCTTTCACAAAAGTGCCCTTGTATTTGGGGCATAGATGTTCAGGATTGTGATGTCTTCTTGGTGGAATTTTCCCTTGATGTGTATGAAGTGTCCTTCCCCATCTCTTTTGATTAATTTTGGTTGAAAGTCTATTTTATCAGATATTAGAATGGCTACTCCTGCTTGCTTCTTGCATCCATTTGCTTAGAAAGCCATCTTCCATCCCCTTACCCTCAGGTAATGTCTATCTTTGTGACTTAGGTGGGTTCCTTGTATACAACAGATTGCTGGGTTTTCTTTACACATCCATTCTGTTAGTCTGTGTCTTTTTATTGGAGAGTTGAGTCCATTGATGTTGAGAGAGATTAATGACTAGTGGCTGTTAGATCTCTTGATTTTGATGTTGGCTGTGGTCATCAGGTTGTGTGCTTGGTTGCTTTTTGTTTTACTGAAGTGAGGTTATTTATTTCCTGTGTTTTCTTGAATGTAGCTAGCTTTCTTGGGTTGTATTTTCCCTTCCAGTGTCTTCCATAATGCTGGATTTGTTTGTAGGTATTGTTGAAATTTGTTTTTGTCATTGAATATCTTGTTTTCTCCGTCTATGAGGACTGAGAGTTTTGCGGGGTATAGTAGCCTGGGCTGACATCTGTGTTCTCTTAGGGTCTGCATGATATCCGTCCAGGCCCTTCTGGCTTTCATAGTCTCTGTTGAAAAGTCGGGTGTGATTCTTATGGGTTTGCCATTATATGTTACTTAGCCTTTTTCTCTTGCAGCTTTTAGTATTTTTTCTTTGTTCTGTATACTTACGGTTTTGATTATTATGTGACAGGAGGATTTTCTTTTCTGGTCTAATTTATTGGGTGTTCTATAGGCCTCTTGTATTCTTATTGGCCTCTCCTTTAAGTTGGGGAAATTTTCTTCAATTATTTTGTTGAAAATATTTTCTGGGCCTTGGTGCAGGGAATCTTCTTTTTCCTCTATTCCTATTATTCTTAGGTTTTGTCTTTTTATGTTGTCTTGAATTTCTTGGACGGTCTGTGTCAGGAATTTTTCAGATTTAACATTTTCTTTGACAGATACATCGATTTCTTCCATTGTATCTTCCACACCTGAGATTCTTTCTTCCATTTCTTGTAGCCTATTGGTTATGCTAACCTCTGTAGTTCCTGCTTTTGTCCCTAAGTTCTTTCTCTCCACAATTTCTTCCATTTGTGTTTCTTTAAATTTTTCCAATTCTATCTTCAGGTCTTGAGCTATTTTGTTGGTTTCCTTCCCCTGTCTGACTGTATTTTCATGTTTTTCCATCAATTCCTTCAGCTGTTTGTTTGAACAATCCACTGGTTCTTTTATTTCATCCAGTGATTTAAGCATTTCCTCTCTAAAGGCCACAGACTGTTTGGCTGCGGCTTCCCTTATTTCTTTTCGTTTTTTTTCCTGCAATTTTACATTTTTTCCTTTAATCAAAAGTACGAATGAGCAATACACACATACATATAGACAGACATGCATGTACAATTGTGTGTACATATACATACAGAGTATCACTGATCCCAGAATTTGTGAATTGGGTATATATGTAAAGGGCATTTCTTCCCAGCCAATCACAAAGACTTATGCAGATCCAACAAAGCTTGTAATCTCTTCTTTTCATGTTTGTTCTGTATTTAGGTATTTCTTTTTAAAACTTATTTATTTATTAAAATTTATTCACTTTGTAACCCCTTGTAGCCCCCTCCCTTATCTCCTCCTAGTCCAGCCCACTCTCCCTCTTCTTCCCCTATACCATTTAAAAAAAAAAAAAAGAAAGAAAAGAAAAAGAAAGACCTGGAGGGGACAGGAGCTCCACAAGGAGACCAATAGAGCCAAAAAAACCTGTGCCCAGGGGGACCTGCAGAGACAGATACTCCAATGAAGGACTGTGCATGGAGAAGACTTAGACCTCCTTCTTAGAGGAAGCCTATAGGCTGCTCAGATTCCAAGTGGGTTCCCTAGTAAGGGGGGCAGGAGCTTTCTCTGACATGAACTCAGTGGCCAGCTCTATGAGCAACTCCCCCTAGGGGGTTCAGCCTTTTCAGGCCACAGAGGAAGATGATGCAGCCAGTCCTAATGAGACCTGATAGGCTAGGATTCTTTTCGTATTTTATTTTATTCCTCTGTTATCTTCTTCATGAGCATAGATGTTAGGTCATTTCCTTGAATTTCAACTATGCTGGCGTGTCTAGGGCTATTTGCCCCTGGATAACTGGGTTCTGGAGATGCCATATTGCTCTGGCTTTTGTTGGTTGAACTTTTACGCTGTCCTCTACCCATTGGGCTATCTTAGTTGTTTGAAATTAGTTTCTGGTTGTTCCTGGACTCTTGTAGTGGAGAGAATCCCTTTGGCAGGAAGGTGGTTTTTCCTGAAGGAAGCCTTCTCAGCTTTTTGGGTATAGTCACTGGATGGCTGGTGTTTTTCAGGAGTTGCTACAGCTCACCTCAGGCAGAGAGACCTGCGTGGTAACTGTGGTCCTGATTAGTCAAGAGGGCTCTCCTCTCACCGGGAGAAGTCCTGGAGACAGCTGCCCTCCTTCTGGGTTTCTTGCTGTAAATTGAGTGATCAGCTGCTGTAACCTGTGTGTCCTGTGGTTTGGTCGGTTTTTTTAGGGATAACTGGTTGCCCCTTGGAGCAGTATGTGGGGGTTGATCTCAGGGTTCCCGGTCTTTTGTAGGTCTGAGGTTGGGGCTCTGTGCCCCAGAACCCAAGAGGTAATCTGTGGCGGGTGAGTACTGCTCTCCTGGTAACAGCAGGCTATCTGGGGCACAGCAGTTCCCTGGGTTGGGCCAGTCTGTGGGACCTTTTCCAGGATATACTGGGTTGCCTAAGTCTATCCCCTTTGTTCCTTGCGAGGGTTTCTCCAGACAGTGACTCCAAGACTCTGGTGTCTTGGGGCACACAGTTCTGTCTGTAAGGAGTAGTTGGTACAAAGCAGGCCTCTGGGCTGGTGGAGTGTGCGCCCGCCTGCTAGTCTGTGGGGGCTGGGTTCCCAATATCTCTGTGCTCCCTGCTTGGTCCCGGATCTGTGATGGCTGGGCGTATTCACCTGTTTGTGATCTGCAGTCTGCTAGACTTTCCCCAGGCACAGCCTAGGTGACCCCAAAAGCACGGTTTCTTCCTTCCCTGTGGGGCCCTCTCCGGACAGGGATTCCCGTCTCTTTTGCAGTGGGGCATGCAGCTAGTCTGTATGGGTGAGCTGGGCACGCAGCTCTCAGTGCAGCAGGAGCTCAGTTGTGATGGCGGCGGGTACCCGTGGTCTGTGAGACCTTCCAGGGAAAGACTTGGTGACCCGTGATCAGACTCGCAACTTTGCTTCCCTATGGGGTTTTCTTGTGACTGGGACTCCCAGTCTCAGGCACCCTTGTGCCTACCGATCAGCCTGGGAAAGTGATTGGGACATGCAAGCTTGCCTCTCCAGCCTGGAGACCCAAAGCCTGCGTTACCAGGGATTTCTTCCAGGTTCTGTCTGGGCAGCCGGGAGTGGACTGACCGATTCCCATGCTGTGGGAGCCTCCCCTTACCTGGGAAACAGAATCGCTGCAGTTTTAGGGCCCAGAGTTTAGTCACCTGGTCGCTGCATGGAGAGTGCTGTCCTGCTTCTCAGACACAGTGCTCTCCTGTTACCACCATCTTGGCTCCCCTCCTGAGCTTCCATTCTTGTGGGTCTCTTTTAACTCTTTTTCTTTTGTTTGTTTCTTTTGTCATATTCTTATTTGTATGTTTTTGTCTCATCTACTTCTCTTTAAGTGCCAGTAAACAGCAGGTGTGTGTGTGTGCGTATACATATATATGTTTATACATATACATATATATGTATGACTATTTTTATTATTATTGATGTGCTTTTTCTTTCGTTACAAAAATAAACAAAACCCCAACTAGTTCTCTTTTTTTACTGTGACATTTTCTTTTTTAATTAATTAACTTATTTTCATTAATTACAGTTTATTCACTTTGTATCTCAGCTGTAGCCACCTCCCTCATCACTTACCAATCCTACCCTCCCTCCTCAGCTCCTCCCACGCCCCTCCCCAAGACCATTTGTAGGGGAGGTTCTCCTCACCTTCACTCTGACTCTAGCCAATCAGGTCTCATCAGGACTGGCTGCATTGTCTTCCTTTATGGCCTGGTAAGACTGCTTCCCCCTCAGGAGTAGGTGATCAAAGAGCCAGCCACTGAGTTCATGACAAAGTCAGTCCCTGTTCCCAATACTAGGGACCCAACAAAATTTAGACAAATTTATTAAGGTTAAAGAGATACTGACCTACTGGATTCAGAAATTCAGAAACAGGAGAATACAAATACTAGGAAAGGATTTTTGGCCTGGTAAATGCTTAATCTCAGCACTCAGAAAGTAGAGGCAGGTGGATCTCTGTGGTTCTATGTCAGTCCAGTCAACTTATTGAAGGCCAGCTAGGCTACATATAGTGAGACCAGACTAGTACAAACAGAGTTTGTACCTAGTAAGAAATATCTACAACTAATTAATTATGTTTTTAATAGCTGGGACTGAAAGGTAGAATGTGGGTCATCAGTGGCCAAAGCTTATAAATTTTTCTTTAGTTAATGTTTGCTTATTATTTAAAAAATGTTATTATTTTATTATGATGGTAATCTATATATGAAGCTTCTGTATGCCCTAAGATAATAAATCTCACAGAAGACATTCTTCTCCTTCAGTTGAGAAGTACATTCCTTCATGAGAGACAAATCATCAAGTAGCAGAGCTCAACAGTGAGCTCTATTCATTTAAGTAAGTTGGCTTTGATTTTAAGCTATATTACTAAATAATTACCCATAGCTTATTTAAATTAGAAGATCATTTTTTTGTTTATTTTTAAGTCTGAAGACAAAGTTACCTTCTAAAAGAAATTTTGCTTGCTTAAAAGTTGACTTAAGAGATATCAGAGGATGGAAAGATCTCCCATGCTCATGGATCTTTAGTGTTAATATAGTAAAAAATGTCATCTTACCAAAAGCAATCTATAGATTCAATGCAATTCACATCAAAATACAAATAAAATTATTCACAGACCTTGAAAGAACAACTCTGAACTTCATATGGAAAAACAAAAAACCCAGAATAGCTAAAACAATTCTATGCAATAAAAGAATTTCTGGATATATCTCCATCCCTGACTTCAAGCTAAACTACATAGCAATAGTAACAAAAATTGCATAGTATTGGCATAGAAACAGATTGATTCATCAATGGAATCAAATTGAAGACCAAAAAATAAACCTATACACCAATGGATGCTTGGTTTTTTGATAAAGAAATCATAACCAAAAATTGGAAAAACAATAGACTCTTCAACAAATGTTGCTGGTCCTACTGGATGTCTACATGTAGAAAAATGCAAATATATCCATAATTATCACCCTGGACAAAAATCAAGATCAAAGACCACAACATAAAACAGATACACTAAATCTAACAGAAGAGAAATTGGGAAAGAGCATTGAACTCACTGGCACAGGAGACAGCATCCTGAACAAAACACCAACAGCTCAGGGTCTAAGATTAACAATTAATAAACACAATTTCTTGACACTGAAAAGCTTCTGTAAGGTAAAGGACACTGTCAACAGAACAAAACGGCATCTTACAGAATGGAAAATGGTCTTCACCAACCCTATATCTAACATATGTATATAAAGAACTCAAGAAATTAAACACCATCAAAATAGAAAATCCAATTAAAAATGGGGTACAAATTGAGCTCCTCCCCCCCAAGGGAGGAGCAGCCTTACTAGTCCACAGGTAAGGACATTGCAGCCAGTCCTGAAAATACCTGATAAGCTAGGGTCAGATGGAAAGGGAGGAAGACCTCCTCTATCAGTGGACTTGGAAGGGGGCAGGGAAGAGATGAGGGAGGGAAGGTGGGGTTGGGAAGAAAAAAGGGAGGGGGCTAAGGCTGGGATACAAGTGAATGACCTGCGATTAAAATTAAAAAATAATAAAATATAAAAAAAACAAATTAAAAAATGGAGTACAGAGCTAAACAGAATTCTCAACAAAGTAATTTCAAATGGCAGAGAAACACGTAAAAAAATGTTCAACCTCCTTAGTCATCATGGAAATGCAAATCAGAAGGACTCTGAGATTCCATTTTACACCTGACAGAATGGCTAAGGTCAAAAATTCAAGTGACAGCACACACTAGCAAGGATATGGAGAAATAAAAACACTCCCCTATTGCTGGTTGGAGATTAAACTAGTACAACCACTTTGGAAATATATCTGTCACTTTCTCAGAAATTTGGAAATAGAACTACTTCAAGACCCAGATCTACCACTTCTGGGCATATACCCAAAAGGTGCTCCACCATACTGCAAGGACATTTGCTCAACTCATAGCAGCTATATCTGCTCAGACCCTGAAAAATCTTTTAGCCAATTTAGCTCATGCCTTAGATGTACAAAAAGGAATTAATGCTCAACTAAAAGGAGGCTTGATGGTGTTCAATCAGAGGATTGACCTCGTGCAGGAGCAAATTGATACCCTATGGCAAATTGCTCAACTTGGCTGTCAATGGAAGTATGCTGGACTTTGTGTCACTAGCATACAACATGAGAGTTTTTCCTGTGCTGCAAATCTGTCTAAACAATTGTCGAGCTATATTTTAGGTAATTTGACTGAAGAATTCAATACTACGATGGAGCAGCTGAGAGTGGCCATTGTCATAGTAAATTCTACCAGAGTGGACGCAGGACTAGCCACAGGATTATCATCATGGATTGCTGCAGCCATGAGTCATCTGAAGGAATGGGCGGGCATGGGAGTGTTAGCAGGCCTTCTGGTGTTGGTCTCCTTGGTTTGCCTGTGGTGTATATGCAAGATTAGAGTCTCACAACAGCGTAATGCAGCCATGACCATTCAGGCCTTTACAGCCATTGAAGCAGGACAGTCTCCCCAAGCATGGGAGCTAAAATGTTACGCTCAGGATGTGAGGCTAAGCACTGCACTCAGGGTCAGCCGCTTTCGACCCAGAGAAGAGCATGTCTGATTGCATGCGGGTTGATGCCCCAGGTCCCGCCTCTGAGAAAAAGGTATAGGACTGGTCTGATGCTCTTTGGGTGGATGACACCTAAATCAACATCGGTACAAAGTCCCAATTTATTTCTAATATCAGAGATCAGACCTCTACTCTTGCCTGATGTGTCTAAAACAAAAAGGGGGAACTGTAGAGAGCTGCAGTTTAAGGCGTAATGCTGCGCCTTAAAGATGGAGCTGGTTTCCGCCTTCCACCTTCCCGATGGTGAGTGCTCTCTGTCACAAACAACTCCATATTTGGCTAAGGCTGAGGATCTGGCTTGCTTCCGTGTATGTGGACCTATCTGCATTGCCCACGTGGCACGCTGGGGTTGGCTACCCAGAGGCTATTTAAGCTGTGGGCTGGCTTTCCCCAGGGTCAGAAGATTGTTCAAGGTTCCTGAATAAAATGCATTGAAAAAAAAAAATATCCCCAAACTGCAAACAACCTAGATGAAACAACGGAAGAATGGATAAAGAGAATATGGTACATTTGCAGAATGGAATGAGTACTACTCAGCTATGAAAATCAAGAACATCACGGAATTTGCAGGCAATTGGATAGAACTAGAAAAGATCATCCTGAGTGAGGTAACTCAGACCCAGAAAGACACATATGTTTTGTACTCACTTATAAGTGGATATTAGCCATATATCACAGGATAACTATGCTACTAATCATGAACCCTAAGAAGCTAAGTAACAAAAATTGCCCAAGGTATGTACCTTCTTGAATCTCACTGAGATGGAGAAATAAAATAGACACTATAATAGAAAGTAGAGAGGGAGCTGGATAGGAGAGGGTGTGTTGAAGGAAATGCTGGCCAGGGTGAGAGAAGATCAAAAGTGGGAAGAGTGGGGAGGAGAGGTTTGAAGGCCTGAAGAGAAAAGGGAAACCAAAGGTGGGAACATCACCTTTGGTGACAAGCTGCAGACCTACAGCAGAGTAGGCTACAGGGGAGTATGGGGATGTTTCTAGCTGAGCCTCCAAGCAACTGGGAACAAGAGACATGAGGCATCGCTTCTCGGCCTTTTGGCTAAGATCAAGTGAAGAGTCATGAGGCGGTCACTTTCTAGCCATGCAAGACTTATACTGGTGGGAGGGGAACACCATTCTTCATAAAAAACTTTCAAACCAAAACCCTACTTACAAGATGTGCTGAGATAAAGATAGAGTAGAGACTGAGGAAATGATCAACCAATGCCTGGCTTAACCTGACACCCACTCCATCAGACAGAGCCCACCCTTGACAGCATTAACAGTAATCTGCTATGTTTATAAACAGGAACCTAACTTAGCTGTTTTCTGAGAGGACCTTCCACCAACAGATCAAATAAAATGCTGAGACAAACAGCCAAACATCAGGGAGAGCTTGGGGAAGAGTGGGAGGAAAGTGAGAGAACTAGAGAGGACAAGAAATTCGTAAGAAGATCAATAGAGTCAACTAACCAAGGATCAGGTGGGCATACAGAGATAGCAGCACTAACCAAATGCCTAGGCACCCTATAGATTTGTAACTGATGAGCAGTTTGAGCTTCATGTGGGTTCCCTAGTAAGTTGAATGAGTGTTGTCTAGGACATGGACACTGTTAGATGTTTCTGATCACTTTGCCCTAGCTGTACTGCCTTGCCTGGCCTTAGTGGATGAGGCTCGGTCCTGATGTGACTTGATATGATGGGGTAGGTTGGAGGGGAGGCTACCCTTTTCTGAGGACAAGGAGCATGGTGATAAAGAGGATGAGAAGGAGGGATCAGGAAGAGAGCAGGGAGGGGGTTATGACTGAGATTTAAATTAAATATATAAATTTTAAAAATTAAATTATTTAAATATGTAATGAAAATTCATTAAAAGTATTTGAAAGACAAAAAAGTTGACTTAATAATCTCTAAGTCTATTATTTTTATATTTTGTATGTATATTTACTTATATTTATATATTTTACATTTATAAAATTTGTTGCTGTTTTCAGTTTTTAATAGTGAAAATAAGAATATTTCAAGAGAAAAACTTTAGAGTCCCAAGACTACTGTCATGTTACTTATGAATTGAGCTTCTTTCTCATTGCAGGTCCATCTATGAAGTTATCTGCAAAAGCCAGAAAATAATGTTAGCTTTTTATCAGCCATGCAATTTCTGCCACACTGTCAACTTTGTCATGGTAACATGAAAACAGCTATAGAAATTATGTTACTTGCTACAACTCTGTTCCAATAAAACTTCCAATAAAAGTCTGGTACTAGTAGTTTCACTCACTGGTTAAAGTTTGGCAACCCTGAATTAGAAGAACCTGTAACCAAGACTGTCTTAGTTAAAGTTTCTATTACTATGAGAAAAACCATGACCAAATACAACACATAAAAGAAAGGGTTTATTTGAACTTACAATTGTAGTCTAGCATAAAAGGAAGTTAGGGCAGAAACACAAATAGAACAGAAACTTGCAGGCAGGAGGTGATACAACAGCCAAGGACGAGTGCTGCTTACTGTCTTGCTCAGCCTTTCCTACATCACCCAGGATCACCAACCCAGTGGTGGTATGGTCCAAACAGAGCTGACTTTCCCACATAAATTATCAGTTATCAATTGAGAAATGCATCGCAGGTTTGCCCATATGTCAAATTGGTAGAGGCATTTTCTCAGTTGAGGTTCCATCTTCCAAAATGACTCTAGCTTCTATCAAGCTGACAAAATTAGCCAGTACCAAGACAAATACAGAAATAAACTATACATTGAGAGATGGATTTCTAGTTTTTTGTAAAAGCATATCCATAATGCTCCTAAACACTCATAAACATCTTAATATTTGACTACCCCAAAATAAGTACAATTATCAGAAGGACTATAAACATTGACTTGAAGTCAATCAGAGAGTTAAAGAAGAAAAGTAGATGACATCTCACAAATAATGTTAATCAAAGAAGACTTATTTGCAACATGTAAAAAGCAGATATTCTATTCAGTAAGAAAAATGTTATCATCCAAACATGTGCAGGATGCTAGCAGATGAGGAAGACATGTGCAAGAAGCCAAAAAGTTACTAGAAATCTGTATTAAATGCTATTATTACTCCAGTTGAGTTGGCAAATTACCAACAGTATATTCTCTTCTCATTGCCCCATGTGCTTCACATTTTATCAGCAGGATAAAGCTAATTAACAGTTGAATGAGTATAAGAACACAAATATTTACTGTTTTTTTTTTCAATAGAGAAAGAGCTTTCTTATGAAGGCTCAAATAGCCCCCAAACGAATGTTTTGTCTTGACATTTGTGATCCAAATATCTAAGTTAGCATTTTTTGTTCACCCTAACATAAAAAAAATTCTACTAAAATCCCAAAACCCACATCCAGACATAAAGCAAACATATTGATAATTTATGTGTGACTATAGCTCAGACATTAATAGCACTTGCTGATCTTCCAGAGGATCCAAGTTCTGTTCTCAACAACCAAAATGGGTGACTCACAACTGCTTCTAACCCCAGCTCAAGGGATCTGATAGCTTTTTCTGGATTCTGTGGGCACCTGCATACTTTGACATAAACACACACACACACACACACACACACACACACACTCACTCTCTTCTCCCTTTTATCACTCACACAGAGACAGAAACACACAAAGGGAGACATATTCAGAAGCAGATATAGAAGTTTCATTAAAATAAAGCACACATTGGGGCACAAAACATCTCTTAATAAACCCAGAGAAAATTAAATAATCCCTTGCACTTGTCTGATTACAGTGGAATAAAGCTGCATATCAATAACAAAAGAAAGAACAGAAAATACACCTAGTTGTGGTGATTAAACAACACATCACTAAATTATAAATGGATTACTGTAGAAATAAAAAACAAAATTAAAAATCTCCTAGAATCAAATGAAATGAAAAACAGATCAAGTGTATTATATACAATTAAGGCAACCCTAACAGAAAACTTTAAAATACTAAGTTAATACATAAAAATCTGAAAAATCCCCAAATAAAAAAAATGAACAATACACCACAAGGCCTTAGAAAATCAAGAATAAACAACATCCAAAGGCAACAGGTAAAGAGAAATAGTCAAGAGCAGAGCAGAAACTAGCAAGATAGAAATAAGCAACATGCAATACAAAGGAAGAATCAATTAAATGAAGAGTTAGCCCTTTCAAAAGATGACCAAGATTGATAACCTTTGGCCAAATCATCAAATTAAAGAGAAAAAACCCAAATTAATAACATTAGAGATGAAAGAAAAGACACTACAATTAACACTAAGAGAAATCAGAGAATCCTAAGAAAATACTTAAAAAATATATTCTACTAACCTGGAAAATATAAAAGAAACAGACTGGTAAAGCAAAAATATAAATAATTTAAACATACCCGCAACAACAAGAAAGATAGCCTTTTCAAAATCTCCCAGGTAAGAAAAAGCCTAGGAACAGATGGATTCAGCACAGACATTCAAAGAACTGATAACTTTATTCCATACAACATAGAAGTAAGATTTCCAATTCTTCTTACTAAGCAAATATTATCATGATTTAAAATCAGATAGAGACCTAACATAAAGAGATATGTATTGGCAATATTCCTGAAGAACATAGACAACACACATTCAGTAAAATATTTACAAACCAAATTAAAGAAACATAAACAAGTATCATCAATTATGACTAAGCAGTCTTTATCCAGAGATGCAGGGCAGGTTAAACAAACATAAATCAATAAATACAATCTGCTACATTAACATTAACAGGATCCAAGGAGAGAAATCTCATGGTCGTCTCAGTAGAGGAGAAATGACCTGTGAGAAAATCCAGTCTTTTTTATTAAAACTCTGAAGAATATAGGGAAGCAGGGATATATACCAACAGGATGTAGGCAATATTTACATGTCTACAGCATCTATAATGCTAAATAGGGAAAAGTCCAACTCATTTAAAGTAAAATCAGGAACAAAATGAAGATGTTCACTTTTTCTACTCCTATACAATACAGTAATGGAAGTCTTAGACAGAGCAACAGGAAGAGCTTGAAGAGGGTACAAATAGAGAAGGCAGAAGTCAAGTATACTTATTTGGGATTATGTGGTTCCACACATTAAAAGTTCTCCTAGAAAATGCATAGAATTGGTAAACATATCCAGTATAGTAACATAAATAAGTCATGCACAAAAATTGGTAGCCTTACTATATACTTACAAACAGCAACATACAGAGAAAGAAATCAGAAAAATGGTCTCACTCAGAATATACTGAAAAATAAACAAATTATCTTGGAATAAATCTATCGCAGGAACTGAATGACTTGAACAATGAAAATTTCAAGACACTAAAGTGTTAAAAATATATACCTACCAGAAGATGGAAATACTACCACTTATGCTCATGGATTGATATTATAAAAAATGGGCAATCCTACCAAAAGGAATCTATAGATTCAACCTAATACCCATCAAAAATTTAAATGTAATTCTTCACAAAAGTTGAGAAATAATTTTAAAATAAATACAGAAATTCAGATACTATAGTATTGGCCTGCTCTTTGATCACCTCCCCCTGAGGGGGAAGCAGCCTTACCAGGCCACAGAAGATGACATTGCAGCCACTCCTGATGAGATCTGACAGACTAGGATCAGAAGGAAGGAGAAGAAGACCTCCCCTATCAGTGGACTTGGGGAGGGGCATGCGTGGAGAAGGGGAAGGAAAGGTAGGATTAGTAGGGGAGGAAGGAGGAGTTAATGGGGGCATATAAAGTGTAATTAGTAAAAGTTTAAAAAAAAGAATAAAAAAACACTAAATAAAAAAAAAAACTAGCATGTGTGAGGCAAAGACATGTAAATCTCTGTGAGTTCAAGGCCATTCTATTTTCTACTTTACATAATGAGTTCCAGGCCAATCACAGTTATGTAAAGAGACGTTGTCTCAAGAAATTAATATAGAAACACAGAAGATTCAGGATAGCCTAAACAAATTTGAATAATAGAAATACTGCTGGAATTTCAAATTTTATTACAGAGCTATAGTAATAAAAACAACATGGCAACATCATAGAAAAAGACATAGGACCTAATGAAACTAAACTGAGAAATCATCAGTACAAGAGTTACATCTGAATAGAACCAAACAGAGTTGTCAAAAGATAAAATGCAACTATAAGAGAAGTAAGTTTTAAATGTTTAAAATCCTTAGCTATCATGGAAACATAATTTTAAAAATGACTTTAGGATTTCATCAGTGAGAAAGGCTAAGATGAAAACTGGGGTGTTGCATGGGATTGGGATGGAATATGGAGAGACATTAAGAAATGTAAATAAATAGTTAAAAAACTAACATCAACAGGACCCTAGGGAGGATATATGCAGAGGGCAAATAGAATAGCCACAGGCAGTGGTTGAAGAGAGGCAGCAGGATAGGAGCCTACCATAGATGTGATCTGATAGACTCCACCAGCAGGGGATCAGAGTAGATGCTGAGACTCCCTGCCAAACTTTGGGAAGAGCACAGGGAGTCTTACAGAAGAAGGGTGGGAAGAAGGACCTGGAGGAGACAGGAGCTCCAAAAGAAGACCAACAGAGCCAACATCTGGGCCCAAGTGGACTTGTGGAAATGGTGTACCAACCAAGGGTCATGCATGGAGAGGACCCATACTTCCTGCTTAGATGTAGCAGATAAACTGCTCAGTCTTCATGTAGATTACCTAGTAAAGGGACCAGGGGCTGGCAATGACATGGACTTTGTTGCCTGCTCTGTGATGATCTCCTCACGGTCAGGCCACCTTGTCAGACCACATAAAAAACAAACGCATGCAATCCTGAAGAGACTTGATAATCTGGGGTCAGTTGGTAAGGGAGGAGGGCTCACCCTTTCTGAGGACTAGGGGATGGAGGTTTGAGGGAAGAAGAAGGGAAGATGGGAGTGGGAGGAAATGAGGGAGGTTGCTACGATCAGTATGTAAAATGAATAATTCAATAAAAAGGAAAAATTAATAAAAATAATACAACAAATAAAGACAAATGCTGGCATGGATTTAGGCAGAAAAGAAATGCATATTCACTATTACTGGGAGTGCAAACTGGTGCAGTCACTTGGAAATCAATATAGAGGTTCCTTTATGAAACTAAAATTGGATCTACCATATCATCCAGCTATATTATTCTTGGTATGTCTATAAAAGACTATATATCTTACTACAGAGATACATGCTCATCCATGTTAATTGATCTTCTGTTCATATAAGGTAGAAATGAAAACAACCTCTATATCTACCAAGCATTGACTGGATAATAAAAATGTGGCATATACACACATTCAGCTATAAGAATGATGAAATTTCCACTCAAAGATGAAACTGGTAATAATTATTCTGGATGATGTAATTCAGGTCTAGTCAAAATTACATATGTTGTTCTTCATGTATTGATGTTAATTTTAAAATTTCAGATATGTGTGTTTAAAATAAAGTACCAGTTGATGACAGCAAAAGTGTAAGGGGACATGCTGGTATATGTCTACAAAGTGGGTTAGGAAGTAGGTGTTAACAAGGAAGAAAGGGAAATAAGAAAGCAAGGAGGAATAAATACAAGAGATAAGAAGTTAAGTTACACTTTCTGGGTTCCTCCAGGCAAGCCCAGCAACAGTGAGGACTGCCTCATGCCCCCTGCATGTGTACCATTTCCTAGGCCCCAGCTCTATGTAACATTCCAGAGTTTGGGAACCATCAGGAACTACCAGGTGAGACCCTCCCCCAAATCCTTGCTTGCTGGGTTTTTCCAAGCAAACCCAGCAGTAGTGTGGTCTTCCTGTGCCTTCTGCAAGCATGAGATTTCCCAGGCCCCAGATCTAGCTGAAACCCCCAAGACCAGCAGCTATCAGGGACTAATGGGTGAGACCCTTTCCTGAAAGCTCTTGCTTGTCTGTTTCCTCTGGGCAAACCTAGCAGTGTTGAGGTCTGTCCCCATGTCCTTTGTATGCATGCGATTTCCCAGGTCCCAATACTACCTGAAGTTCCAGAGACAGCAGCCACCAGTGACTACCAGGCCCCAGCTGTGCCTGAAATTCCAGACACTGGCAGCCATCAGGGACTACCAGAAGTGGGGGCTATCAGGATTACTAGAGACTGGCAACTAGCAAGATTTACAGGAGGCAGTCAGCCATCAGGGATCACCAGAGGCCTGCAGCCATCAGGGCCTGCCAGTTCTACCTGCAACCCCACAGGCCTACTGTCATCAGGGACCACCAGGCCTGCCAACACCTGAGACAAACAGATGATTAAAGGCCAGAATAAAAACACTCTTAACAAAACCCAGGGCACTATGGCACCAAAAGAACCCAGCTACCCTACTACACTAAGCCGTGGTTTTTATAACACACCTGAAACACAAAAAATGAAGTTAATTCTAATTTTGTGAAGATGATAGAGAACTTGAAAGAAGAAATGAATCAATTCCTCAATGAAATACTGGAAAATATAATCAAATAGGTGAAGGAAATGAATAAATCCCTTAAAGAAATAGAGAAAAATGCAAACAGGACAAATAAATGAATAAAACTATTCAAGACCATAAAATGAAAAATAGAGTCAACAAACAGAGGTAATCCTGGAGACTAAAAAATAAAAATAAAAAACTTAGGAAAGAGAACAGGAACTACAGACAGAAGCATCACCAACACAATAAAAGAAATAGAAGACAGAATCTCATGCAGCAAAAATATTATAGAAGACACTGATATATCAGTCAAAGAAAACACTAAATCTAAAAAGTTTCTAACATAAAACATTCAGGAAATTTGGGACACTATGAAAAGACCAAACCTAAGAATAATGGAATAGAAGAAAGGGAAGACTTCCAGCTCAAAGGCCCAGAAAATGTCTTTAACAAAATTATAGAAGGAAAAAAAAATAAAAAAGAAAAAAAAATTAAACATTCACAGGCTACGTGATCCTAACGAAAAAAAAAATTATAGAAGGAAAATTTCCTAACCTAAAGAAGAGAAGCCTATAAACATGAACTAAGCTCACAGAACACTAAATAGATTAGACCAAAAAAGAAAATCTTTCCATCAAATAATAATCAAAACACCAAATAAACATAACAAAGAAAGAATATTAAAAGCCACAAAGGATAAGGGCCAAATACTATATAAAGGCACACCCATTAGAATTACACCAGACTTCTCAGCAGTGATTTAAAGGCCAGAAGGGCCTGGGTAGACAATTCATAAGAGGCCACAGATGCCAGCCCAAAGTCATATATACAGCAAAACTTTCAATCGCCATAGATAAAGAAAATAAACTCGGTCAAAACAAATAAAACTAACTTGACAAAGATGCCAAAACCATTCAGTTGGAAAAAAAGATATCTTCTTCAACAAATGGCGCTGGTCTGAATGGATTTCTACATGTAGAAAAATGCAAATAAATTCATACCTATTACCCTGAAAAAACTAAAGACCAAGTGGATCAAAGACCTCAATATAAAACTAGACACACTAAACTTGTTAGAAGAAAAAGTGGGGAAAAGCCTTGAACTCATTGGCACAGGAAACTATTTACTGAATAGAACACCAACAGCACATGTTCTAAGATCAACAATCAATAAATGGGACCTCATGAAACTGAAAAGCTTCTGTAAAGCAAAGTACACTGTCACAGAACAAAACAAATGCCTGCAGATTAGGAAAGGATCTTCACCAACCCTATATCTGACTGAGAACTAATATCCAGAATATATAAAGAACTCAAGAAGTTAAACAACAACAAATCAATTAGTCCAATTAAAAAATGGGGTAGAGAGCTAAACAGAGAATTCTCAATAGAGGAATATCTAACGGCAGAGAAACACTTAAAGAAATGTTCAAGGTCCATAGTCATCAGGGAAATGCAAATCAAAACAACCCTGAGATTTTACCTTATATCCATCAGAATGACCAAGATAAAAAACTCAAGTG
The DNA here is from genome assembly GCF_030254825.1 of Meriones unguiculatus. Taxonomy (NCBI): domain Eukaryota; kingdom Metazoa; phylum Chordata; class Mammalia; order Rodentia; family Muridae; genus Meriones; species Meriones unguiculatus. The sequence goes on along the minus strand of NC_083361.1, from coordinate 46,354,559 downwards.
ACAACACATGCTGGAGAGGATGTGGAGAAAGGGGAACCCTCCTCCACTGCTGGTGGGAATGTATACTTGTACAACCACTATGGAAATCAATCAGGTGCTTCCTCAGACAATTATGAATAGTGCTTCCTCAAGATCCAGCTATACCACTCCTAGGCATATATCCAAAAGTTACTCAAGTATACAAGGATATTTGCTCAACCATGTTTGTAGTAGCTTTATTTGTATTAGACAGAAGCTGGAAACAGCCTAGGTGTCCCTCAGTTCAGGAATGGATACAGAAATTGTGGTACATCTACACAATGGAATATTACTCAGCAATAAAAAACAAAACAAAACAAAAACAAGGGAATCATGAAATTTGCAGGCAAATGGTGGGAACTGGAAAAGATCATCCTAAGTGAGGTATCCCAGAAGTAAAAAGACACACAGGCTATATACTCACTCATAAGTGGGTAATAGATATATAATATAGGATAAACCTACTAAAATCTGTACACCTAAAGAAACTAATCAAGAGGAGGACTCTGGATAAGATGCTCAATCCACATTCAGAAAGGCAAAGAGGATGGACATCAGAAGAGAGAGAAAGGCAAAAAGGATGGACATCAGAAGAGAGAGAAATAGGGAACAGTACAAGAACTACTATAGAGGGCCTCTGAAAGGCTCTGTTCTGCAGAGTATGGAGGCAGATGCTGAGCCAAACTTTGGGCAGAGTGCAGGGAATCTTATGAAAGAAAAGAGAGATAGTAAGACCTGGAGAGGACAGGAGCTCCACAAGGAGAGCAACAGAACCAAAAATTCTGGGCACAGGAGTGTTTTCTGAGACTGATACTCCAACCAAGAACCATGCATGGAGATAACCTAGAACCCCTGCACAGATATAGCCCATGGCAGTTCAGTGTCCAAATGGGTTCCGTAGTAATGGGAACAGGGACTGTTGCTAATATGAATTCAGTGGCTGGCTCTTTGATCACCTCCTCTGGAGAGGGGAGCAGCCTTACCAAGCCACTGAGGAACACAATGCAGCCACTCCTGATGAGACCTAATGGACTAGGATCAGAAGGAAAGAGAGGAAGACCTCCATTATCAGTGGACCTAAAAAAAAAAAAAAAAAACAAAAACCAACCAAACAACAATAACAAACCCTATTGCTAGATAGATCATAGGTCTTAGAGGAGAATTTACTACTGTTTGATAAATGAGCATATTATTAAACTGCCTTCTAAATATTTACTTTTATAACTATAAATTAGCTCATCTCTCAACCATCATCAGAGAAGCTTCTTTTTACATTAGAGTGCATTCAATACAAAGATACACAAATGTTCTATATGCAGAGAATAACAGAATGTGGTGTGCCCAACCCACAGTGAGACATCTCTGCCACACCCCTTCCTCCCAAGCCTCATATACCATCATAGCAGAGGAGGCAGAAAGATTATAAGAGTCAGAAATGTTGCTTGTATGAGCATACTGTAGCAGTTAGCACATGCAAAGACTTGCACAAGATCAAATCAGTGTCCAAGCATGAATTATGTAAGTTCATCAAGTCCTAACTGTAGCTGAGTATCTAATTACCATCTATTGATGGTTGCTGAATGAGGGGCAGTCAGTTTTCTTCCAGGGATTTGGCACCCAAGAGGCTACTCAAGTTCCCAGTGGCACACATGCACCATGATCCCATTTATGCACTTAGTATTAAAGTAACTCAGAGGACTTTTATTTTAACAAAACTAACACATAAAGTTGGGAAGGAATCACAGTGGGGGTATGAGAAGAGATTGAAGGGAAGTGAGTGGGAGACAAGGGTATTTGATAATTTACATTAAAAAATAATATTAAAATTTAAAAGTTTAAAATAAAGTGAAAATTAAAACAAAAAGGAAACACCAGCATACTCCTAGGAGAGTAACTAATATTTTAAAACCTGATCATACCATATATTGGAGAGTTGGAATTATTATATACAAGTGTAATTGCACAAGGCCAAAACAGCACTTTAGTGATCATTTAATAGCATCACAAAGTTTAAGCTATAAGATCTACTCTCAGCCATTTACTTAAGAAAAGTGAAAGCATAGTCTAATGCAAAGGCATGCATGTGAAAGAAGATAGTTGCTTCATATGTAATATTCAAAAGAGAAGAAAATGCAAATAACTATCAAGAGATGAATGAACAAACACCTTGTGTATACATGCAATGGAATACTGTCCAACAGTAAAATGCATGGAGTACTTACTGACAGACATGTCAGAATTAATTTCATGCTATGTTGAGAAAATAGAGAAAATACATATATTCCATTATGCAACATTTTAGAGAATTCAGACAAATATTTTGTCTATCAGTAATTGAAAGTGCATTAGCTATTTCTTGGATTATGGATGGAGGATCAATATGTTCACAATTTAGATGATAATGTTTCCCATTTTCCATAGTATTTATAATTCTAAAATGATAGGAAATGAAATAGAACTACTAAAAGGTAAAGTAAATCAGCACACATTTCTGGTAGATAACTTCTCCCCCATATAAAACAATACCAAAAACCTAGGACAAATGAAAAGCAATATACATCAGGAGCTGTTATCTTCTGAACAGGGCTTGTTGCTTTCCAAGCTTCTGTTGAATTAGTTCCTCAGGGTGGAGGGGTAGGAGATGTTGGGATTGGTTTTCACTGTGAAATGGTGGGAACTGCTTGGGGTGGTTTCTGTTGCGGACAAATGGGAGCTATTGGAAGTAGTTTGCCTTTGCCTTGTGGGAGTGGAGATGGATTATTCTTTACTCTTAGGAGTGGGATAAAACATTTTGGAGCCTGTAAATTTTGTCTATCTTCCTCCAGTGCTGCTCATTTCTTCTTTTTCTTCTTCTTCTTCTTCTTCTTCTTCTTCTTCTTCTTCTTCTTCTTCTTCTTCTTCTTCTTCTGTCATGAGTTGAAGAAACATGTACCTAGATGACACCACTGGGGTTTTCTAGCCTTGAATCAAAATAAATCCTTAAGTATTCTTTTACATCAGCAGAAAATTGAGAAAAACAAGAGTCAAACTAGGTGTAATCAAAATCTGACAAGCAGTATTGCAAGAGAGGGGTTGAAATTTTCTTTAAAATAATAAAAGAAAACTCTTTAAAGCTAAGAGACAAGGGTCTTTGGTTTGAGAGTTGCTTAAGAACCAACACGGTAATTAAGGGGTTAAAATAAATTAGCTACCCTGTGAAACACTAGAAAGATGGTCCTTAGATCAGAACAAGTGGCGTTGGGGGTAGAATCACAAATAAATAGATAACCTGACTAGGGCAAAGGAAACAGTGAGGTAAGGAATTTGTAACATCAAGGATGCTTTTAAAAGGCCTATGGATACCTATTTTATATGCTTCCTGAATATATATTAAAACATAAGTGTTCAATTGGAGATAACTCTGCACAAAGAAAAATGTCCCAGAAGCCATAGACTGCCAATAAAAAGTTCAGTGTCATGTTTGAGACACTTCCCCTCTTTTTTTTGGTCAGAGGTGTCCTTTACCATTGCTCTTATTTGCCCACCAGAATGGAGTGGTTAGGACTCTATTCCTGAAGACACCAAACACTTGCTCACAAGACTGAAGAAACCTACTTGGTAATGACCAGGAAGCTTCCTCTGTACTAGCTAGCTTTCACAGAATGCTGCTGGCAGAAAACTGAATCCCATAAACATCAATAATAAATGGAGTGCATAGAAAGCTATATTCACAAGTGAAACAATGACATGAAAGCCAATCACTAGGAAACATGAGTCATGCTTTCCTTTTATCTTAGGTTAAGACATGGCACTTAAAGAGCCTTAAAGACATTTAAGCTAACTCCTTATCTCTGTAATATTTATATAATTGGGAAACCTCTAAGGTGATTGCTTTTCTTTTTTTTTTTTTTTTTATTTTCCACTTTTTTTTCAAGCCGATTTAATGTTTCTGGTTTTATGTTGAGGTCTTTGATCCACTTCGACTTCAGTTTTGTGCAGGGTGACAAGTATGGATCTATTTTCATTTTTCTTTTATTTATTTATTTATTTATTTATTTATTTATTTTTTATCAGTTACATTTTATTAACTGTATCCCAGCCATGTCCCGCTCCCTCATTCCCTCCCAGTCCCTCCCTCCCTCCCTCATCTCCACCGTGCCCCCTTCCAAGTCCACTGATAGGGGGGACCTCCTCCCCATTGCTTTTCAACTTTTAGAGTTAATTTCTAATTTTGACATCCTCCCGGATGGAGACTAGTGAAGTGTAGCTCCTGGATGCTCTCAGCTTTTCTTGTGCCATGAACTAATCTCACTTTCTAGACAGAAACCTGCAATGTGATTCTCTTTTCTCTCCTTCCAGTAATAACGTAACATATTAACATGTTATCATATAAAACATAAATATGTTAACATATTTAATTAATGTTAATTAACATGTTAATTAAATATGATTAACATACGTAAGAAGAATAATAAGCATTTAACTGTACTCACAAATTGCAGTTCAAAAATGTGAGTGTTCGAGGGATCCAAGATGGTGGCTCTGGGAGGCTATTGTGTCTGAGAAGCAGGACAGCAGGGATGGCACAGCGACCAGGAGACTGAACTCTGGGACCTAAAACACCAGCGTTTGTGATTGCCAGATGAGAGGAAATCCTACGGTGTGGAAATCAATTGGGACCTACCTCAGGTCACCCAGTCAATCACTGGTAAATGTCCTGGAGACTGGCGGGCTCACAGCCACCTGCCTAGATAGGAACACACACCCTTCCATGGTGCAAGCTGCCTGCCTAGATAGGAACACACACTCTCCCACAGTTCCCCCAGCAACCATCCTGGACTGGGACATTCAGCCTCCGGCCCAGAGTAAGGTACCCAGCCTCCGGACCAGAGATGAGACCTTAGTTGCCAGCCAAGAGAAGAGTGCACAGCCTCTGGCACAAGGCTGGGTGCACAGCTGCCAGCCCAGATGGGGGCACACTGCCTCTGGACCAGAGCGAGGCTCTCAGCTGCCATCCCACATCTGGGCACACAGTCTATAGCCCAGAGCTCTGCATCTGGCCCAGAGACTTGCTGTGCACTCCACTCACCATCCCAGACAGAACTGTGTGCCCAAGGGTACCAGATTGAGTTTCTCTGTTAGGAGAAAACCTCACAGCTAGGGAATCAGCAGGTTCTTCAAGAGGGCTGGACCTGGAAAACAGTGTAACAACAGCAGCAGCTCACTAAATTCAGAAGGAGAAATCCAGCAGCAGGGCAGCTGTCTCCAGGACTTCTACAGGTGAGAGGAGAGTCCCCCTGCCTAACAAAAACCACAGCTAATATTCAGGTCTATATGCCTGAGGTGATCAGTGGCAATTCCTGAGAAACATTGGCCCTATAGTGACCATACCCAAAAGGCAGAGGAGGCCTCCATCAGAAAAAAAATCATATGCCAAGGAGATTCTCCCTACCCCAGGATTCCAGAAAACACCAGAAACTAACAGCCAACACCTAAAATAATCCAATGGGTAGAGGTCAGCATAAAAGTTCAACCAACAAAAGACAGAGCAATACGGCATCTCCAGAACCCAGTCATCAGGGGCAAGCAGCCCTGGACACCCCAGCATAATTGAAACTCAATAAGTTGACCTTACATCTATGCTGATGAAGAGGATAATAGAAGAAACAAATAAAATATGTAAAGAATTAGAGGAAGGTAAACTCAAACAGACTATGGCCATCCTTGAAGAAATATCGGAAGATGCAGCCAAATAGTTAGTGGCCTTCAGAGAAGAAATAATTAAATCACTGAAAGAAATTAAAGAAACAGAGGAATGTTCAAACAAACAGTTGAAGGAACTAAAAGAAAAACAGGAAAATACAATCAGACGGGTGAAGGAAATAAACAAACAAGTCAAGATCTGAAGATAGAATTGGAAAAATTAAAGAAAACACAGTAAATCATGGAGAGGAAGAATTTAGGGAAGAAAACAGGAACTACAGATATAACCAACAGACTAAAAGAGATGGAAAAATCTCAGGTGTAGAAGATACAATGGAAGAAATAGATGAATCTGTCAAAGAAAATATTGATTCCAAAAAATTCCTGACACATATCATCCAAGAAATCCAAGACAATATGAAAAGACAAAACCTAAGAATAATAGGAATAGAGGAAAAATAAGATTCCCTCCTCCAAGGCCCAGAAAATATCTTCAACAAAATCATAGGAAAAAATTTCCCCAACTTAAAGGAGAGGCCTATAAGAATACAAGAGACCTACAGAACACCTAATAAATTAGACCAGAAAAGAAAATCCTCCCGCCACATAATAACCAAAACAGTAAGTACACAGAACAAAGAAAAAATACTAAAGCCGCAAGGAAAAAGGCCAAGTAACATATAATGGTAAACCCATAGAATAACACCTATGAAAGGACCTGGGACAGATATAATGCTGACCATAAGAGAACACAGATGTCAACCCAGGCAAATATATCCAGTAAAACTCTCAGTCATCATAGATGGAGAAAACAAGATATTCAATGACAAAAACAAATTCAAACAATACCTACAAACAAATCCAGCAATACAGAAGATACTTGGAGGAAAAATAGAGCCCAGGAAAACTAATTACATTCAGGAAAACACAGGAAACAAATAACCTCACCAAAGCAAAACTAAAAGTAGCTAAGCATGAAAACATACTACCATAGCCAACAGCAAAGTCAAAGCATCTAACGGCCACTGGTCATTAATCTCCCTTAACATAAATAGACTCAATTCTCCAATAAAAAGACAGAGACTAACAGAATGGATACTTAAACAAGACCCAACTGTCTGTTGCATACAAGAAACACACCTAAGTCACAAAGATAGAGATTACCTTAGAGTAAAGAGCTGGAAAATGGTTTCCCAAGCTAATGGACCCAAGAAGCAAGCAGTAGTAGCCATTCTAATATCTAATAAAATAGATTTTCAACCAAAATTAATCAAAAGAGATGGGGAAGGTCATTTCATACTAATCAAAGGAAAACTCCACCAAGAGAACACCACAATTCTGAACATCTATGCCCCAAATACAAGAGCACACACATTTTTAAAAGAAACAAATATTAATAAAACTGAAACCACACAGAGTTCTCCACACATTAATAGTGGGAGACTTCAACACTCTACTCTCAACAAAGGACAGGTCAACAAAACAGAAATTAAACAAAGAAATTTTTTTAATTAATTAAAAAAAATTAAACTCTAACAGAGGTCATGAATCAAATGGGTCTAACAGACATTTACAGAAACTTTCACCCAAACACAAAAGAATTTACCTTTTTCTCAGCACCACATAGAACCTTCTCCAATATAGAACATATAGTTGATCACAAAGCAAGACTCAACAGATACAAGAAGATTGAAATAATCCCTTGTATCCTATCTGATCACCATGGACTAAAGCTGGACCTGAATGACAAAAATAGCAAAAGGCCTACACACATATGGAAACTGAACAACTTGCTACTAAATGACAGCTAGGTGAGAGAAGAAATAAAGAAAGATTAGTCATCCTAGGATTCAATGAAAATGAAGGCACAACATACTCAAACTTATAGTGCACAGTAAAAGAGGTGCTAAATGGAAAGTTCATAGCACAAAGTGAAGAAATTCCAAGAAGAAATTCCAAACATTTCATGCAAGCAACTTAATGGCTCAAATAAAAGCCCTAGGGAAAAAAAATAAACAGACACACGAAAGAGCAGTAGACAGCTGGAAATAATCAAACTCGGGGTTGAAATCAATTAATTAGAAACAAATAAATCAATTAAAGAATCAATGAGGGGGGAGCCAAGATGGTGGCACCGGGAGAGCACTGTGTCTGAGAAGCAGGACAGCACTCTCCGTGCAGCGATCAGGAGACTGAACTCTGGGTCCTAAAACTACAGCGATCCTGTTTCCCAGGTGAGGGGAGGCTCCCACGGCGTGGAAATCAGTCGGGTCCACTCTCGGCTGCCCACCCAGAAACCGGAAGAAATCCCGGGTAATTCAGGCTTTGGGTCTCTGGGCTGGAACCACAAGCTTGCATGTCCCGATGATCACTTTCTCAGGCTGATTGGTGGGCACAAGGGTGCCTGAGACTGGGAGTCCCAGTCGCAAGAAAACCCCACAGGGAAGCAAAGTTGCGAGTCTGATCATGGGTCACCCAGTCTTTCCCTGGAAGGTCTCACAGACCACGGGTACCTGCCGCCATCACAACTGAGCTCTTGCCACACAGAGAGCTGCGCGCCCAGCTCACCAGGACAAATGAGCTGCGCACCCCAGTGCAAAAGAGACTGAGAATCCTCGTCCAGAGAGGGCCCAACAGGGAAGGAAGAAACCGTGCTTTTGGGGTCATGTAGGCTTTGCTTGGGGAAAGCCTAGCAGTCCACAGACCTCAAACAGGCGAGTACGCCCAGCCATCACAGATCTGGGCCCAAGCAGGGAATACAGAGTTATTGGGAATGTAGCTCACACAGACTAGCAGGCGGGCACACACTGCTCCAGCCCAGAGGCCTGCTTTGTACCAACTCCTTACAGACAGAACTGTGTGCCCCAAGACACCAGAGTCTTAGAGTCACTGTCTAGAGAAACCCTCACAAGGAACAAGGAACAAAGCAAAGGGGACAAACTTAGGCAACCCAGTATATCCCCGGAGAGGTCCCACAGACTGACTCAATACTGGGAACTGCTGTGCCCCAGATAGCCTGCTGTTACCAGGAGAGCAGTACTCACCCGCCACTTTTTGGCAAAGAGCCCCAACCTCAGACCTACAGAAGACCAGGAATCCTGAGATCAACCCCCAGATACTGCTCCAAGGGGCAACCAGTTATCCCTAACAAAATAGACCAAACCACAGGAAACACAAGTTACAGCAGCTGGTCACTAAATTTACAGCAAGAAACCCAGAAGGGGGGGGAGCCAAGAGGGCGGCGCCGGGAGAACACCTCCTCTGAGAAGCAGGACAGCACTCTCTGTGCAGCGACCAGGTGACTGAACTCTGGGACCTGAAACTACATCGATCCTGTTTCCCAGGCTGATCCGGGGGCACAAGGGTGCCTAAGACTGGGAGTCCCAGTCGCAAGAAAACCCCACGGGGAAGCAAAGTTGCCAGTCTGATCACTGGTCACCCAGTCTTTCTCCGAAAGGTCTCTAGGAAGGCGGGTACCCACCGCCAACACAACTGAGCTCCTGCCGCACGCGGAGAGCTGCGCTCTCAGCTCAGCGGTACAGACAAGCTGTGCGCCCCAGTATAACAGGGACTGGGAACCCCTGTCCAGAGAGGACCCCACAGGGAAGGAAGAAACCTTGCTGCTGGGGCCACCTAGGGAAAGTCTAGCAGACTGCAGATCGCAAACAGGTGAGTACGCCCAGCTATCACAGATCTGGGCCCAAACAGGGAGCACAGAGTGATTGGAAACTCAGATCCCGCAGACTAGCAGGTGGGTGCATGCTCCGCCAGCCCAGAGGCCTACATTGTACCAACTACACCTTACCGGCAGAACTGTGTGCCCCGAGACACCAGAGCAGTACTCACCCGCCACAGATTACCTCTTGGGTCCTGGGGCACAGAGATCCAACCTCAGACCTACAAAAGACTGGGAACCCTGAGATCAACCCCCAAATACTGCTCCAAGGGGCAACCAGTTATCCCTAACAAAACCAACCAAACCACGGGACACACAGGTTACAGCAGCTGATCACTCAATTTACAGCAAGAAACCCAGAAGGAGGGCAGCTGTCTCCAGGACTTCTTCCAGTGAGAAGAGAGCCCTCTAGACGAATCAGGACCACAGTTACTACCCAGGTCTCTATGCCTGAGGTGAGCTGTAGCAACTCCTGAAAAACACCAGCCATCCAGTGATTATACCCAAAAAGCTGGGAAGGCTTCCTTCAGGAAAAACCACCTTCCTGCCAAAGGGATTCTCTCCACTACAAGAGTCCAGGAACAACCAGAAACTAATTTCAAACAACTAAGATAGCCCAATGGGTAGAGGACAGCGTAAAAGTTCAACCAACAAAAGCCAGAGCAATATGGCATCTCCAGAACCCAGTTATCCAGGGGCAAATAGCCCTAGACACCCCAGCATAATTGAAAGTCAAGGAGATGACCTAACATCTATGTTCATGAAGAAGATAACAGAGGAAACAAATAAAATACGAAAAGAAATAGGGGAAGCCGCAGCCAAACAGTCTGTGGCCTTTAGAGAGGAAATGCTTAAATCACTGGATGAAATAAAAGAACCAGTGGATTGTTCAAACAAACAGCTGAAGGAATTGATGGAAAAACATGAAAATACAGTCAGACAGGGGAAGGAAACCAACAAAATAGCTCAAGACCTGAAGATAGAATTGGAAAAATTTAAAGAAACACAAATGGAAGAAATTGTGGAGAGAAAGAACTTAGGGACGAAAGAAGGAACTACAGAAGTTAGCATAACCAATAGGCTACAAGAAATGGAAGAAAGAATCTCAGGTGTGGAAGATACAATGGAAGAAATCGATGTATCTGTCAAAGAAAATGTTAAATCTAAAAAATTCCTGACACAGACCATCCAAGAAATTCAAGACAACATAAAAAGACAAAACCTAAGAATAATAGGAATAGAGGAAAAAGAAGATTCCCTGCACCAAGGCCCAGAAAATATTTTCAACAAAATCATTGAAGAAAATTTCCCCAACTTAAAGGAGAGGCCCATAAGAATACAAGAGGCCTATAGAAAACCCAATAAATTAGACCAGAAAAGAAAATCCTCCTGTCACATAATAATCAAAACCGTAAGTATACAAAACAAAGAAAAAATACTAAAAGCTGCAAGAGAAAAAGGCCAAGTAACATATAATGGCAAACCCATTAGAATCACACCTGACTTTTCAACAGAGACTATGAAAGCCAGAAGGGCCTGGACGGATATCATGCAGACCCTAAGAGAACACAGATGTCAGCCCAGGCTACTATATCCAGCAAAACGCTCAGTCCTCATAGACGGAGAAAACAAGATATTCAATGACAAAAACAAATTTCAACAATACCTACAAACAAATCCAGCATTACAGAAGACACTGGAAGGGAAAATTCAACCCAAGAAAACTAGCTACATTCAAGAAAACACAGGAAATAAATAACCCCACTACAGTAAAACAAAAAGCAACCAAGCACACAACCGTATGACCACAGCCAACATCAAATACAAAGGATTTGACAGCCACTGGTCATTAATCTCTTTCAAAATTAATGGACTTAATTCTCCAATAAAAAGACACAGACTAACAGAATGGATGCATAAACAAAACCCAGCAATCTGTTGTATACAAGGAACACACCTAAGTCACAAAGATAGACATTACCTGAGGGTAAAGGGATGGAAGACAGCTTTCCAAGCAAATGGACACAAGAAGCAAGCAGGAGTAGCCATTCTAATATCTAATAAAATAGACTTTCAACCAAAATTAATCAAAAGAGATGGGGAAGGACACTTCATACTCATCAAGGGAATATTCCACCAAGAAGACATCACAATCCTGAACATCTATGCCCCAAATACAAGGGCACCGACATTTGTGAAAGAAACATTGATAAAACTTAAACCACACATAGATCCCCACACACTAATAGTGGGAGACTTCAACACCCCACTCTCAACAAAGGACCGGTCAACTAAACAGAAATTAAACAAAGAAACAATATCTCTAACAGAGGTCATGAATCAAATGGACCTAACAGATATGTAGAGAACTTTACACCCAAACACAAAAGAATTTACCTTCTTCTCAGCACCTCATGGAACCTTCTCCAAAATAGACCACATAGTTGGTCACAAAGCAAGCCTCAACAGATACAAGAAGATTGAAATAATCCCTTGTATCCTGTCTGATCACCATGGAATAAAGCTGGACCTCAATAACAACAGAAATAGCAAAAGGCCTACACACATATGGAAACTGAACAACTTGCTACTAAATGACAGGTAGGTAAGAAATAAAGAAAGAAATTAAAGTCATCTTAGGATTCAATGAAAATGAAGGCACAACATACCCAAACTTGTGGGACACAATGAAGGCAGTGCTAAGAGGAATGTTCATAGCAATAAGTGCCTTCAAGAAGAAAATAGAGACAGTGCATTCAAGCAACTTAATGGCCCATTTAAAAACCCTAGAAAAAGAAGAAGCAGACACACCAAAAAGGAGTAGATGACTGGAAATAATCAAACTCGGGGCTGAAATCAATCAATTAGAAACAAATAAAACAATTCAAAGAATCAATAAAACCAAGAGCTGGTTCTTTGAGAAAATCAACAAGATAGACAAACCTTTAGCCAAGCTAACTAAAAGGCAGATAGACACCACCCAAATCAACAAAATCAGAAATGGAAAGGAGGACATAACTGCAGACACTGCGGAAATCCAAACAATCATTAGGACTTACTTCAAAAGTCTATATGCCACAAAATTTGAAAATCTAAATGAAATGGACATTTTTCTTGATCGATTTGAGTTACCAAAGCTGAATCAGGATCAGGTAAATCAATTAAATAATCCTATATTCCCCAAAGAAATAGAAGTGGTCATCAAAAGTCTCCCATCCAAAAAAAAGCCCAGGACCAGATGGCTTCAGGGCAGAATTCTACCAGATCTTCAAAGAAGAGCTAACTCCAATTGTTTTCAAACTATTCCACAAAATAGAAACAGAAGAAATACTACGAAACTCATTCTATGAAGCCACAATCACCTTGGTACCCAAACCTCACAAATCCCCAACAAAGAAAGAGAATTTCAGGCCAATATCCCTTATGAAAACTGATGAAAAATACTCAACAAAATACTTGCAAACTGAATCCAAAAACACATGAAAGATATCATCCACTATGACCAAGTAGGGTTCATCCCAGGTATGCAGGGGTGGTTCAATATACAGAAATGCATCAATGTGATCCAGCATATTAACAAACTGAAAGAAAAAAAAAAACACATGATAATCTCCTTAGATGCCGAAAAAGCATTTGACAAAATCCAACATCCATTCATGTAAAACACTGGAGAGATCAGGGATACAAGTCACATACTTAAACATACAAAAGGGAATATACAGCAAGCCTGTAGTTGACATCAAACTAAACGGAGAGAAACTTAAATCAATTCCACTGGTATCAGGGACAAGGCAAGGCTGCCCACTCTCTCCATATCTCTTCAACATATTCCTTGATTTCCTTGCTAGAGGAATAAGAAAATTGAAGGAAAGGGATACAAATAGGAAAGGAAGAAGTCAAAGTATCATTATTTGCAGATGATATGATAGTATGCCTGAGTGACCCCCAAAATTCTTCCAGGGAACTCCTACAGCTGATAAATACCTTCAGCAAAATGGCTGGATACAAAATTAACTCAAAAAAAAAAAAGTCATTAGCCCTCCTGTATACAAAAGACAAAAGGGCTGAAAAAGAAATTAGGGAAACAACACCCTTCACAATAGCCACAAATGACATAAAGTACCTTGGTGTAACCCTAACCAAGCAAGTCAAAGACATGTATGAAAAAAATTTCAAGTCTCTGAAGAATTAGAAGAAGATATCAGAAGATGGAAAGATCTCCCATGCTCATGGCTTGGCAGGATTAACATAGTAAAAATGGCCATCCTGCCAAAAGCATTGTACAGATTCAATGTAATTCCCATCAAATTACCAACACTATTCTTTACAGACCTTGAAAGAAAAATTCTCAACTTCCTATGGAATAACAAGAAACCCAGAATTGCTATCCCAGAAGCATAAAGACACACATGCTATATATCATTCATATAGACATATAATATAGGATAATCCTACTAAAATCTGTTCACCTAAATAAACTAATCAAGAGGGAGGACTCTGACTAAAATGCACAATCCCCATCCAGAATGTAAGAGAGAATGGACATCTGAAGAAGGAGAAAACAGGGAACAAGTTAGGAGCCTGCCGCAGAAGGCCTCTGAAAGGCAGACTATCAAAACAGATGCTAAGACTTATGGCCAACCTTTGGGCAGAATGCAGGGACTCTTATGAAAGAAGTGGGAAATAATCATATCTGTAGAGGACAGGAACTCCACAAGTAGAGAAACAGAACCAAAAAATCTGAGCACAGGGGTCTTTCCTGAGACTGATACTCCAACCAGTAGCATGCATGGAGATAACCTAAAATCCCTGTACACAAGTAGCCCATGGCAGTTCAGTCTCCAAGTGGGTTCCATAGTAACCCACTAGGAATAGTGCTTCCTCAAGATTCAACTATAGCACTTCTATGCATATATCCAAAAGAGGCTCAAGTACACAATAAGGACATTTGCTCAATCATGTTTGTAGCAGTTTTATTTGTAATGGCCAGAAGCTAGTAAAGAAAATAGGGACTGTCTCTGACATGAACCGATTGGTCTGCTCTTAGATCACCTCCCCCTGAGTGTGGAGCAGCCTTACCAGCTCACAGAGGAAGACAATGCAGCTACTCCTGATGAGATCTAGTAGGCTGGTATCAGAAGGAAGGAAAAGAAGAACTCCCCTTTCAGTGGACTTGGGGAGGGGCATGCATGGAGAAGGGAGAGTAAGGGGGAGATTGGGAGGGGAGGAGGGAGGGAGCTACAGGGGGGATACAAAATGAATAAAGTGTAATTAATAAAAAAATAAAAAAAATGTGAGTGTTCATTAGTTCTCAACTTTCAGGAGAAATTTGTAAACATAATATTAAATACTGATATTTTGTGACTGCAGGCAGAGTATAAATGTTTTCAACCTTGATACCATAAAATTAAAGATATAGCTAACAGAAGATTGGAGGCAGAAAATGAGAAATAAAAGCCATTCCAGGATGGGAATGGTAGTATTTTTATCTAAAAGCTAGTGTCTTTATTTCTGTACCATTCATAGAAACCAAGGATTAAATAGACAAAGTGTGGCCTATACTTGCACTATCATTACTTAACAATCAAGGAATCAAAAAACAACCAAACAAGCAAAAGTAAAATACAAAAACAAAAACAAAAAACAGTGTCGTATCTTTTGCATCAAAAAAGAATTTAGAACTGGGGTCCTCTGTTAAATGACATTAACTAGACATAGAAGAACAAATACTATGTGTTTATCTCACATGTGGAAGTTACAAAAGTTGATCTCTGAGTAGAAAATGGGAGAATAGTGGTCATGAGAGGCTGGAGGAGTGGCAGGAAGACAGAGGCAAAAGGCTAACCAACCAGCATAAGCTTGCATGTTCAGCAGCAAAGCAGGCAACTGTATTTCACAATAAGCTCTCACATACTTTAACAAATGCATCATAGAGGAGCAGACAGGCCCTAAATATAGAGATAAGATGGGTTTAAAGCACTTTACATACATAGTAACACTGTACTGTATGAATTATTGCAAAATAAATTTGAAAACAAAATAATAGCAAATTAACTAAATATAGAAGGCAAGAGGTAAAACCTAAACACAGTATAATAAGACATAGAGATTTAACTTATTAGAGAAGTTTTTAATCACCTGATTGTCAGAGCCATTAGTCCGTTTTAAGAAGCACAGGATCACTAGGCACACTGTGTTCTCCCATTTCAATGTGTTGCTTATTTAGTTATTTATCCTTATTTTGTTTCTGATGAACAACGCAACTGAATGCAGGGTGTGGTGTATGCAAGCACCCTATCTCTGCCCAGACTCAAGTTGGCTGCATTTTCAGCATTTGTGTTTTCTCTGTTGCTGCCCACTATTTTTGAGTTTAACTTGCTTATCTAAAATCAAGAGGCATGGATGGAGTGTGAAGTTTCCCTAATGCTAGAAACATCTCTGTCAATAACAGCTGCTGCTTTAGTCCATCCATCTGGTATAAGTCCCTACCTTAAAACTGTCACAACTATGACTTGAAGAGTCAGGGTACATCGGTATCCCATGGGGGCCTCCCTTCTCTGAGAAAGAGAAGGGGGCCATAGGGAAAGAGGGTATGAGGGTGGGACTGGCAGGAGATGAGGAAGGGGGCTGGGATCAGGCTGTAAACTGCTTAAATAAATAAATAAATAAATTAATTAATTAATTAATTAATTAAAAAAAATGGAAACAAAAAGCCTATTGCAGCTTTTAAAGAGCTAATCTTCTCTGAAGATTATCTCCTCTGCAGGGAACAATGATAAGGAACAAAGTAAGAAAATTCTAAGCAAGAACTGTGATGAAAACTCATGCGAATGCAGGCAAGGCCATCAATGGGTGGAGGAGTGAATAGTCTGGGTGATGGCTCCCCAAAGGCCACTGTACTCATTGGTGACCAAACCAAGTACTTCTAAGAAGCACGTATTGCTCTTTTAAGTTTGACACAAGGACTGGTCCAGTGACCTAGGTGAGAAATTTCCCACAGAGATGTTCTCACCGTAGCTAATCAGCTTAGTATAAGGCATGCCCGAGTCAGGACCACATAGAAGACTTGGAATGATCTGTGTCAGGAATTTTTCGGATTTTACATTTTCTTTGACAGATACATCGATTTCTTCCATTGTATCTTCTACACCTGAGATTCTTTCTTCCATCTCTTGTAGTCTGTTGGTTATGCTTACCTCTGTAGTTCCTGTTTTCTTCCCTAGATTCTTCCTTTCCATTATTTCTTCCATTTGTGTTTTCTTTAATTTTTCCAATTCTATCTTCAGGTCTTGAGTTGTTTTGTTTACTTCCTTCACCTGTCTGATTGTACTTTCCTGTTTTTCTTTTAGTTCCTTCAACTCTGTTTCTATCATTTCATTCAGTGTTTTAAGCATTTCCTTTCTAAAGGCCATAAACTGTTTGGCTGCAGCTTCCTCTATTTCTTTACGGATGGCAATATTCTGTTTGAGTTTATCTTCCTCTATGTCTTTACGAATCTTATTTGTTTCCTCTGTTATCATCTTCATGAGCATACTTGTTAGGTCATCTTCTTGGATTTCAGTTATGGTGGGGTGTCCAGGGCTACTTGCCCCTGGGTAACTGGGTTCTGGAGATGACATATTGCTCTGTCTTTTGTTGCTTGAGCTTTTACGTTGGCCTCTACCCATTGTGTTATCTTAGGTGTTTGGGGTTATTTTCTGGTGGTTCCTGGGGATCCTGTGGTTAGCAGGCCTTCTGGTGTTGCTCTCCTTGGTTTGCCTGTGGTATATATGCAAGATTAGAGTCTCACAACAGTGTGATGCAGCCATGATCATTCAGGCCTTTACAGCCATTGAAGCAGGACATTCTCCCCAAACATGGTTGGATACCATAAAAAGCTAAAATGATACGCTCAGGATGCGAGGCTAAGCACTGCACTCAGGGTCAGCCGCTTTCGACCCAGAGAAGAGCATGTCTGATTGCATGCAGGTTGATGCCCCAGGTCCCGCCTCTGAGAAAAAGGTATAGGACGGGTCTGATGCTCTTTGGGTGGATGACACCTAAATCAACATCGGTACAAAGTCCCAATTTATTTCTAATATCAGAGATCAGACCTCTACTCTTGCCTGATGTGTCTAAAACAAAAAGGGGGAACTGTAGAGAGCTGCGGAATGCTGTGCCTTAAAGATGGAGCTGGTTTCTGCCTTCCACCTTCCCGATGGTGAGTGCTCTCTGTCACGAACAATTCCACATTTGGCTAAGGCTGAGGATCTGGCTTGCTTCCATGTATGTGGACCTATCTGCATTGCCCCCGTGGCACGCCTGGGTTGGCTACCCAGAGGCTACTTAAGCTGTGGGCTGGCTTTCCCCAGGGTCCGAGGATTGTTCAAGGTTCCTGAATAAACTGCATTGAAAAAAAAAAAAGAAGACTTGGAATGCAAAAGCCTTATATATGTATCAGAACAAGGGATGAAAAGGTTCCTTGCATCATCGCTGACTACTTTACTTCCAACTGTTATGCATGGATGTACACCAGATGCTCTGCATTACCTTGCTCAAAGCATTTTGGGACCCTCAGGATCCCCAGGAGTGAGACATGGCTCTCAGTAATCTGTCTCCACACACATGTCCATAGTCTGAGGGCATTCATTCATTTACTCATTCATTTCCCCCCCCCATGAAAACATCTCACTTTCCCACTAGACAGGCAACAAAGAAAGTTGCCTTAAGGTGCTGAACTCAAGGAAGGTAGCTCTCAAGAGTGGGAGATTGTTCTCTAGCTTTTAACACAAAAGTGCATAATTCCTAAAACACTAAATAAAAGGCTAAAATAGATTACAACTCTTTGTGTGGCTAGTTGTTCCTTGAAGTTCATTTTTCAGGCTAAACTGTGACTTATTTTTTTCAGTACTAGGGACTGAACGTAGATCCTCACATAAAAATACATAAATTGTGATGGCTTAAAAAAAAGAAAAAAAAAACAGTTTAACTGTTCTCTTAGGCAGGCAGTTTAAGGCTTTACATTCATTTTATTTTCATATAACCCAAGTGGACATGTGCAATTAAACAATTTTGGATTAAAATAACCACACCATTCATCAAGAGAAAGTTAAGGAAAAGAAAAAAAAATTAGTCTTCACATTTGTCAGTTAGTCCTTTTTTAATAAATTTGAATTCATTCAACAAGTTTCATATTGTATCTGTCACTCAATTTTGCTGTTTTTTTTTCATGTCAAATAATACCAAAAAATTACATCAATGTGCTTAAGCAAAACCGGGTTTAAGTTTATCTTTACAATGAAATGAAATCGATATGGATATCAATCAGGAGAGCAACCGCCTATTCCTACTAGAACAATCCTGTACTTACCTTGAGCACATCTACTGACTTGGGAAGTAGAAAAATGAGTCACAAATGACATGTTTGTGGGCCATCCCTAGGAGAGGTATGTGAGCCACTCTGGAAGGTTACTTACAAGGTGAGGGGGATTTAGTCATTCAGGAAAACATGGCACCTTTCAATGCAGTAGAAGAGGTAATCAGTCCAAGGCACACTCGCCAGTGTCCTGGGAAATTTACTCCACCAGGGCAGTTCTTTGCCCATAGAGTCAATGTTACTCTCATAGAAAGTTCACACTGACATGAAAGCCAGCATTCATTCCAAGAGCAACAAAATATTTTACCAGTGGTTTAGTTGGCTTACAGAAAATGCCCAGAAATATGAACTGATTATTAAGTGGAGGGTTAAAAAATGAATTGTAGTAGGCTTATGCTTTTAAGCACAGAGATTCAAGACTTGACACATCTTTTCAAGATGTGTTTACATTACATGGGGCATACACCTACAACCTCAATGTGCCGGTCCCCTCTGAGATTATCTCAATGGTGAAATTGTCAACTCTACATTTCAAAAGAGGAGAAGTGCTTTTGATGGGAATAGTTGAAGCTGTCCCCATGTTGGCATCAAAACACACAATACTGCAGATGGACATGTCACTTAAAGCTTAATGGGAATATTACCGTGTTATACTTCCCAGTTTATCTGAGATTCATGGGCAGTGAGTGGGTCCTGGCACTGACATCACAACCCTTCAACAGTCCTAGGATTGGTGAGCAGGAGTGACTTTTGTTTTAAAGATGATTCCACTGCATTGAGTCTGTTCTTTGCAAGGACTGATGGAGGAGGGCTATTGAGGTGTCACAGACATATCTGAAAATGACTAATACAGGGCTGTCATCAAGGCGTCAACACCATGAACTCTCTGCGAAGCATTTAAATTTGGAAAGACAGAACTATTGAGAAAATTAATGGTTTATTAAGTTGATAAGAAATTAATTTTCTTGTTTGTTTTTAAGAGCTCTGTGTGTGGATAACAGCCACTACTCATCAGAGGTCCAGGTGGAATCCCTCTATACCCTCACTTCTTGGCTCAAGCGGCTGCTGCTATAAAGTGACATGATTTAAGTTCCTAGAACAGGGATCAGATCCCACCCTTCTGCAAGCACAGCCAAAAGTATTTTGTTTTTTTTTTGTTGTTTTTTTTCTCAACACTTCTCACAGCTTTAAAAAATAGAGAAGCTGTAAAATAATTTATTAGAAGAAAAGTGATTTTCTTCTGCAATGAAGTAAAGCAAACACATATCCAAGGATCTTAAAAAAGATTTTTTTACAGAATACATGTATGTATTTGTTAATGTGTATATGTGTGTATGTGTGTGTCTGTGTATGTACGTGTGTGTAATTACAAACACTATTTAGAGTCTAGCTACTATGGTAACTTCATTGCAGTGTCTATAAAGTTGTGGATCCCAGTCTTGGTGCCAAATGCATATAAAAAGCTCAAAAGCTATTATGACTACACCATGCAAAATTATATCCAGAGATTCTCAGGGAGTGCACTGCTGCTCTTCTGAGCCTTGTGATGTCTCTGCCACTGATATGTGGGTATCTCAACTGTGCATCAAAAAAGTGTTGAGTCACTTTTCCCAGAAAAAAAAAAAACAGTTCTGAGTATGGTAACTTATCAGTCTTTGACTGCTTCTGCCACATTGCTTGCATTTGGGAGTCCCTCTTCTACACATGGCAGCTACATCTTGAGTTACAGGATACAGAGAAAGATACCTGAAATATTGAAAGGGATAAGGTCTTTGCAAACATTTGTTTTCTTTAACATGTTACAATTATAAGGCCACTTACAGATTTTTTTTGTTAAATCTGTTTAACTTTTAGTTTCTGCCTACTGTTACCCATGAAAAAGAAAATTTCCAGAGAAAAGCCAAAGGCCAAAATTCACAGGCTCATCTCCAGATAGAAAACAAAGAGCAATAATTGGAAGAATTAGCAGACAGGAATGGAGGAGGCAAAGGGCATAAAAATCAGTAACCATCCCTCACATGAGATTTTATAGATTAAGCTTTTATTTAATGTTGGATTTTGAACAGTCAAACTCCCACATATTAAAGATTGCTATGGCCACCAAAAAATAAAGTAGTGTCAGTCCATGGTGACAGGCCACACCACACACATCTTGGGGAGGGTGATGGTGCTGCCTTCATGAAAAATTATGGTGCCAGACTTGAGGGTGACATGTGTGGGATTTGGGGGTTATTAATTTTGCAGTTCTTTACTGCATGTTTTGCTTTTTATCCTGTCTTCCAAATGCTTCGCTGTGACACCTGTTTGCACAACTGCAGTCGTTTTATGGATGCCTGTGATAGAAATAGTTTACAAAAAATATATCATCTTTGTTTTTCTTTAGAAAGAGCTCATCTAAATAGTAAGTTAAGGTTGCGTCTATGAAACCGGTGCACCTTGTCTTGTTTCTACGAGCTTTAAAAAGTCCAAATACTGATGAGGCTGTGGATCAGAAGGAACCAAAGGAGACTGTGTTTGTGTCAGGTTGCCCTCGTTGCCTCAGGAACGGTCATGGGTTGTTGTGTGATCGTGGTGTGTACTGGTAGTGTTCCTGCAAAATCCTAGTCAGTCTAGGAGGAATTGGGTGTGCTTATGAGATATGTCAGTACAGAAATAAAGGCTGTGAGGATGTTTTTTAAGTTTCCAAAAGTGAACAGTAGAAACATTTTAGATTCAATCTTAATTTCTAGATAACAGAAAGTAGTTACAGCACAGAATGAAAAATATGACGTCGCATGCTGCCATGATAGCAAGCAGAAGAAACAAAATCTTGGTAATATACATATGTATGCATATTATGCAAATATATTTATATTAACATACAATGTTATAAGAATGGTAACATAACTGCAAGGGGGGAAACCACTTTAGATGGTTTTACCTTAGAGTAACAAAGAACCTGAGACATCTATGCTTCCAGTTTAAATAGCAGACCTAGAAATCTGGACGAGATGTAGAGCACATTTCTAGTGATTGAATGTCATTATCAAAATGTGCCACTGTACTCCCACAAGACAGTTAAGCTGGACCCACTTAATGTTAACAGAAATCCCCACATGTACGAGATGGTGGAGTACTTACAAAGGGACACAGTTTACTCCCAGTGAGTTTTTAAAGATGAACATTCAGACATGACCATGGGAGCTGCCTACCAGTAAAAACCAGGTAAGTGCTCTGCCAGCGACTCACCTCATGTGCTAATCCACTACAGAAAAGCATACCTGATGAAACAAGTCCATCACAGAGAAGCCAACAAGCCTTGGCTGCAAACTGAAAGAGAGGGAATGAGGTGTACAACTACTGCTGTGGGAGTTCCCAAAGATTAACTAAGAATTCTGTTCTGATTTTTAAGCAAAAATATCTAATTTATAATAATAAAAGACACACTTTGGGATGACTGTGTTTCACGCCCTCATTCTTGAGGCATAATATTTAGATACTTGTCCCTTTCAATTAAAAAAGAAAAAAGCTATGACTTTCTTTAATATGCATCCTGTGTTAAATTGTCCATAGTTGCAAAATGTATGGTATGTATGCGTATTTGTTTTACATACACAGATACTCACACCTGCGTACATAAACATATACACATACATTCTCATATAGACGTGTATTTTATATATATGCTGAGAAAGTTCACATATATATACAATTGTGTGTATATGTGTGTGTTTGTGTGTGTGTGTGTGTGTGTGTGTGTGTGTGTGTGTGTGTATTGGTATAAAAACTTGACAGGCAGGGTAATATTTCACTCAGTGTTAAATGAAGTCTTTGAAAAATCAAGTACAGTCACTCAGTTAACATAGTACAGCCAGTAAACTAAGTTGAAAAGAGAAAAGGTGAATGGAAACACGATCCGGGACCATCTGTCTATGGCATTCACATCGGTTAGATCAGGGATTTTGATTTTGAGCTGTGAAGACCTCCTCCGTAGGTGGGTCTTCTTGTGCGGGATGCTTCTGTCTCCCATGTACCGCCCATGCCCTTCCCTGGGCATGCTCTGTTTCCTATACTGGATTCCTGAGTTGTCAAAGGATATTGCTGAATTCCTGGTGTCACCAACGCTGCCTGCAACCTCATTCATTTCATTGTGAACCTCCAGAGATGCTAATAGAATATTCCCGTGAGCATCCACCTAATGAGAAGAAAACACACTCTTAGGAGGCTGGCATGCCATTTATTCTAATTTTTATATGCAAGCCCTGGACAGAATAATAGCACACAATCATGCAACATAGTTTATGAGAATCTGCATGTCAACTCCATACCTCATGGTATAGGAAAATACTACTTTGGAACTTTGACAGAGAGCTTTCAGAGAAGTTCACGTTACAGATCAGAATTCCTACTGAAGAGAAAACTGAAGTACAAAGCCCTTTCAGGGCTTTACTTCTGGGCAAGGGACTGTTTGTAACTACTCACTGAATGGAAATGGTTGAGTTTTGCCTTTCTTGGCAATGTCATGATACCTGTGTCACACAATCTCTCTTCCCAGTCATGTGGGCATTGAATCATCAACATCTCAACCAGAAATGGAGGTTAACACAACCATGAAAGATTGCAACATATGGCCTCTTGCACATAGCTTTTCTTGGAGCATGCTGTCCAGGTTACTCCGTTTTGTGTTAATGTCTTACTGTGCCTACTGACAACTTCAGTTTTCTCTCGGACATGGATGAATAGGAGTAGCAGAGTACACGTAACATTTGGTATCAGCTATGGTTTCAAGTAGACAAATCCTTAAGACATTTGCTTGTTCTATTTTTAATGCTTGCGTTCAACCCAGGGTTACACGGCTAAGTGTGCCCTTCCCCTCAGTGCATTCCATCCTGCCAGCCTTTTGTCTAATGACTTAAATTTCAAGATGACTGAGGGGAAGGACAGGGACAGTCTTATGGTGGCTGCTGGGATAGATACAAGCATGAGTCTCTGTCTAATTGTGCCCCTAGAAGAAGTCCTCTTTTGAGATATTTAAATTAGCAAGCCCCTTTCCACAGTGAGGTCAACTTTAAGATGATAAAGTTGTAATCTTTGTAAACATAGCTTTAGACCCTCCACGACAACACCGGTGGTCCATGTTTATTGGTTGAACACAGAATTTTTCTGCAGCTTCCCTGTGGCTGAGAAACCATGCAACCTGTGGAACTGTGGCTGGGGTCCCTGGTCGTGTTCCATCGGGGATCAAAGCGTAGCTGTTATGGTCCATTGTCCTGAGCACTCATTCCTGAATGCTCTACATCCTCCAATCTGTGTCCATGCTTTTCCCTGGAAAGCTCTATCCCTTTTCTTTTCTTTCACCCTGGCTAGTCTACCCCTTCTTTTAGCAGTAAATTGATAGTTGATGGACTTTTCCACAAACCTCTAGTTGTATTTGTAGGATGGCTCATCGATAAGTTAATTTGAGTCTTCCCACCTTATAGGTAGATATCCCTCTCATTAAAGGTGTTTTTTTTTAACTTAAATATATTTTCCTCAATTGAAAATACATTTACCATTAAGGATAGAATTTTCTTAGGTAGAGAAAGAGGTCAGAAATATACTGACATATTCAAAGTGAACAATATTTATTCTGAATGATAGAATTCATGGTAATTGCAATTTCTATTTGCTTCTGCTTTGCGTACTATTTTCTTTTTTTATTTTATTTTAAACACAGGTCATTCACTTCTATCCCAGGCATAGCCCCCTCCCTCTTTTCCTCCCAAACCCACCGTCCCTCCCTCATTTCCTCCCTGACCTCTTCCAAGTCCATTGATAGAGGAGGTCCTCCTCCCCTTCCATCTGACCTTAGCCTACCAGGTATCTTCAGGACTGGCTGCAAAGTCTTCCTATGTGGCCTAGCAAGGTTGCTCCTCCCTTGGAAGGAGGGAGGGGGAGATCAAGAAGCCAGTTACTGAGTTCATATCAGAAATAATCCTTGTTCCCCATACTAGGGAACCCACTTGGATACTGAGCTACCATGGGCTACATCCGAGCAGGGGTTTTAGGTTTTATCTATGTGTGGTCCTTTGTTGGAGAAACAGTCTCATAGAAGACCCCTTTGCCCTGATATATTTGGTCCTTCTGGAGCTCCTGTCCCCTCTAGGTCATACTAACTCCCCCCTTCTTTCATATGATTCTCTGCACTCTTCTGAAGGTTTGGTTATTAGTCTCAGCATCTACTTTGATACACTGCTAGGTAGAGTCTTTCAGATTCCCTCTGCGGTAGGCTCCTATCCTGTTACTTGTTTTCTCCTACTTCCAATGTCGATCCCTTTGTCTTTCTAGGTAAGGACAGATCATCTTACCCCTGGTCTTCTATATTGTTTATCTTCTTTAGGTGTACAGATTTTAGTATATATATATATATATATATATATATATATATATATATATATATCCTATCTTATAGGTCTAGTACCCACTAATAAGTGAGTATCTTTCTGTGTGTGTTCTTTCTGCTCCTGGAATATCTCACTCAGGATGATCTTTTCTAGACCCCACAATTTGCCTGCAAAATGTGTGATTTCCTTGTTTTTAATTGCTGAGTAGTATTCCATTGTGTAAAAATATCACAATTTCTGTATCCATTCCTCCATTGATGGACAACTGAGTTGTTTCCAGGTTCTGACTATTACAAATAAAGCTGCTACAAACATGGTTGGACAAAAGTCCTTGTTATGTATGTGAGCATCTTTTGGATATATGCCTAGGAGTGATATAGCTGGATTTTGAGGAAGGAGTATTTCTGATTGTCTGAGATAGCACAAGATTGCTTTCCAAAGTAGTTGTACAAGTTTACATTCCCACCAGCAATGAAGGACGGTTACCCTTTCTCCACATCCTCTCCAGCAGGTGTTGTCACCTGAGCTTTTGATTTTAGCCATATTGATGGGTATAAGGTGTAATCTCAGGGTTGTTTTGATTTGCATCTCTCTGATAACTAAGGATGTTGAGTATCTCTTTAGGTGTTTCTCTGCCATTATATATTCTTCTACAAAGAAATCTCTGTTTAGTTCCATAGCCCATTTTGTAATTGGATTGCTTGAATTATTGCCTTTTAACTTCTTTAGTTCTTTACATAAACTGGATATCAGCCCTATGTCAGAGTTGGTGAAGATCCTTTCCCAATCTGTAGGCTGTTGTTTTGTTCTGCCAACAGTGTCCTTTGCTTTACAGAAGCTTTTCAGTTTCGTAAGGTCCCATTTATTGATTGTTGCTCTTAGAGCCTGGGCTGTTGGTGTTCTGTTCAGGAAGTTGTCTCCTGTGCCAATGAGTTCTAGGCTCTTGCCTACTTTTTCTTCTAACCGATTTAGTGTATTTGGTTTTATATTGAGGTCTTTGATCCACTTGGACTTCAGTTTTGTGCAGGGTGATAAGTATGGATCTATTTTCATTTTTCTGCATGTAGACATCCAGTTGGACCAGCATCATTTGTTGAAGATTCTATCTTTTTTCCATTGAATGGTTTTGGTTTCTTTGTCAAAAACCAAGTATTCATAGGTGTATGGGTTTATTTCTGGGTCTTCTATTTGGTTCCACTGATCCACCATTCTATTTCTATGCCAGTAACATACAGGTTTTATTACTATTGCTCTGTAGTACAGCTTACGATCAGGGATGGAGATACCTCTAGATGATCTTTTGTTGTACAGGATTGTTTTGGAAATTCTGGGTTTTTTGTTTCTCCATATGAAGTGGAGAATTTTTCTTTCAAGGTCTTTAAAGAATTTTTCATTAAAGGTGTTAAGCTGAATGTGAAGGTGGTAAAGTGGGAAGGGAGGATTCCTAATTTCTACCCAGAAGAGATAGGGAGCCATGTGAAACACTGAGTACGTTAGAGTCCAGAGTCTCAGCTACCAACAGCAAAGTAGCCAAGGCTCAGTAAAGGATGCAATAGTAGAGGCCATTCAGGACCTTGCCACTGAGTTGCTCCTCTTTGAGAATACTTCTCAAGGTAACTTAACTATGTGCTAGCTTGGTCAACTCTCATGTGCCAGAGCTTCTGAGATGGTTAAAGGGGACGTTGTAGATGTAATTAAAGGTACAGTCTTCAAGATAGGTTTTTTTGTTTTGTTTTGTTTTTCGGTGGGCACAGTCTCATCACATATTCTTTTCTAAGCACAGTAGAGTACTTTTCTAGCTAGAAGCATATGAAATTCAAGCCTAAAGAGTCAACTTGCCTTTGTAGGGAGGTTCTGCAGGAATAGCTTCATTAAGAGGGAGTAGGACAGTCCACAGGAGCAAAGACTGACCCCAGATGACAGCCAAGCAATTCTACAATGCAAGGAACTACTTGTCCAGCTGCTTGCACTTTGGTTTTAGTCTGTAAGATAAAGGTAGCTGGCCTCCCATCCCCAGCCTTACTCCCTTAGTATTTTGACCTAAGAGCTATCTGGTAAAATGATAATCTGTCATAGCAACTATCAAAAATTCTGTGGGATAAGAGAAAATAGGAGATGTACATTTGCCTACTGTGTAGAAGTAGACAGGGGAAAAAAGAGAGATAATTTTTAGATCAAAGTATCAAACACATCACAAGCAAAGACTCAAAGTAAAGCATTTTGTGTAAGGTATCCTAGTGAGTAAACTCAAGTTTTCAAAATGAAGAATCCACCTAGTTGCTGGTCCATGCTATGTCTCCTGATGGGTGGAAAGTTTGCTGCCTTTTCATTCTCTGTCATCCTTCCACCACCCAATGATAATAATAATAGAAGACACTTGATAGTGCATGGAAGGCAGATTACAGCCAGGGCTAGTAAGGTTTTCTGTTTATCAGGCTAAGAAACTCCAACCCTATGCTTTTAGAATACAACTCAAAAAGTAATGTCTAATCAGAAGAAAATAATGATGTCCAATACACATGCAGATGATCAAGAATAAAAGTGAACCTGAGACATGACAAGGCAGTTTGTCACATAGTTCTGCATGCCCAATAGCAGTCTGAATAGAAATGTTAAAGGTCAGAGAGATGTACTCTTCCTATTTTGCCTGTTCTGTTTTGTGCTGGTTTTGTTGTCTGTTTTCTGAAGCAGAGTCTCAGTCTGGCCTAGGCTAACCAACAACTCACTCTGGAGCACAGGATGTCCTCAGACTCATGGCAATCCTCTTACATCAGCCTCCTGTGTGCTTGAATTATAGGTGTGCGCCACTAAGCTTGCCTTTTATCTTGGGAATAGTAATGGAGGAGAAGAGAGACAGTTCCTCTTTCTGATTCCACCCAGACTTGATAAATGTGTTAATGGTGCTTATATTTTAGTATTACAGAGACTGAGAAAGTTGGGATAGGATAGGACTTTGTATTGTCTCTCTAAGTTTGTTTGTTTGTTTGTTTGTTTATTTGTTTGTTTTCTATTTCCCCTTGGAATGGTAAGCAATAAAATCCTTTCCATGACAAGGCTGTTTGCTGTCTTCAGAACCAGGAAGACCATTCCAGAAATTTTAAGAACTCAGGCTGAGTTCTTAGTGGTTGTTTGTTAGTAATTCCAGCAGGAGGAGACAGCCAAAGCCACAGAATAATTATGCAATGGCTGAAACAGAGGGGACAGTAAAAAGCTATACCCCTAGTCCCACTGCAGCATAACAAGGTTTAGATGTGGGAGAACTTGGCCACACCAACTCACTCTACCTAAGAAGGGGCTACTTGAACTACTGCTGGTGGGGCAGGAAGGAGCCCAGGAAGAGATGGCTAAGATGATCTTTGCATACAGGATAGTTAAAAGCACGTGTGCAGGTCAGAGCCTGTCTCACTAGTATTCCCCACTCTCCCCAGCATAGCAAACAGTGCTCTATGGCATATAGGAATGAGTGGGGCCATGACTGAATGGGCTGTGGCTCATAAGGAATCTTGACTTGGAGGACAGCTGGAAAGGGACTCAGCCAGGTGGGTCCTGTAACTTAGTTTATTTCAATACTTCCTTTGAATGCCTTGAGATGGACATTGTTCTACACATGAGTATATCATGGGTAGATGGTGGAGACACTCACTCATCAAGGTACTTAAAAGAAGTGGGGCCACACTAATTGTTTAATTTGAATCTTTTTCTGTGTTCAACATTTTAAAGAGATCTACCTTCATGGTAAGCTGGCATTCTAAAAATTACTTTGTTCTTGAAGTTGAGTCAGAGAACACCCTAAAAAGGGAGACACTGATTTTTTAAAGTACTAACACAGAACTTACTCTTTTCGATAATAATAAGTCACTTGTTACATTAGTTCCCATCCCAGGAAGCTTCACAATTTCCCTCCCAGGTAGAAAAGAATACAGA
This sequence comes from Meriones unguiculatus, assembly GCF_030254825.1. NCBI lineage: Eukaryota > Metazoa > Chordata > Mammalia > Rodentia > Muridae > Meriones > Meriones unguiculatus. The sequence continues at coordinate 46,325,542 of NC_083361.1, read as the reverse complement.
AGACATTAGTATTTATAGAAAAATAATCCTGATAGCTCATGGTATTTTTAAAGAGGAAATTAAGAGCTCATGTGCCACCCCAGTGCCTCACTGGGGACATAAACAAAAGCTCTGCATCACTTGGTGTCATTCATGCAAAATATATTTACACACCTGCTTCCCACCAGGGTCATGAATGGGCCAAGCTATGAACCATGAAGATAAGTGCAGGGACTCCTCCACTTAATCAGTCTAGTAGGTGGGAGCTTCCAACATATAGTTATAAAAAATGTGATATATAAAGCTCGTTTTTTTTTTGTTTGTTTGTTTTGTTTTGTTTTACCAGACACTAAGGAATCCAAATAAACAATTATGTGACTGGGTAGATCCTACGAGTCCAGCAGGAGTAGATCTACAGTGGCAAATGCCACCTGACATCTGCCAGGGTGGAGTCCAGCTCTTTGTGCTTTAGTAGAAGCAAGGAACTGGGTACAGTCTGATGGGGGAAATAATTTAAGCAATCCGCCATTTCACATGTATGGAGCATTTGCTGGAAGTTGAGAGAACAGCAACAGAAACAGTGGTTTAGGGCATGGAGTGACTAAAGGAAGATGCAAGCACTAATAGGGAAGAAATAAAAAGACTGTGAGAAGGAACACCAACCTAGATGTTGAAGAAAAGGAAGATGTCAATCATGAGATTAACAGACTGAAGAAAAAACAGAGATGGCAGATGTGGTAATTCAGAAATCATATAGGGAGATTAAAGAGGGTATAAGAAATAAGGTTGATGTTTTCATACACAGGGACCTAACTGTCTTCCCTAGACTCTTGTGGACATAGTTGTGTGTTTGGAAAATGATCTAATACAGGTGGGAATCTGTTTCTTTAAATGTCAGTGAAGGAAGCTTAGTCTGAGCCAGGCTATACTTCTTTAGAAATATTGCTAATGGTTTACAAATTAAAGAATAAAACTTGACCAATTGGTGAGGTTCTCTTGTCTCCTCTGAATATTGATGAGAAGCTTGTAGCTATTTTAGGAATCTCCTGAGACAGGGGTCAAGAATGAATATATTTTTAGACAACTCTGTTTCATAAAGTTGAAGTCCTGCAATGGAAACACTATCACAAATAAAGGTTCTTCTGGTGTGCAAAAGAATACAAACATATATTTAATTAAGATCCTAGTTTAAAATAGCTTGGCTGCTTTACTTATGGATTCACTATACAAGGGTTTCATTTAAACATGAGCTAATGTGCAGAAAATTACTGGCACTTTTTTTTTTGTCTGAAAAGCTTAAAGGATATTATTTTTTTTAACTTTTAGAAATATCATTTTGAAAAGCAGTGTTTCTAAAAGAGACAGTAATCTCTTCTTCTCACCCTTACCTCCAGAATGCCAGTTGCAAAATAGAAATAAGTGACTACAGGAGATCTAAGGCTGAAATGCTTTTTACAGAATGACAGGTGGCTTGTAATTTTTAAATTGTTTCATGAATTCTTCTTATTTTGAAGGGTCCAGCGCACACTTACCATAATTAGAATCAATGATTCCAATGTAGGTTTTTCTTCTTCTCTGAACTCCAACAGGTGTAGTTATGCAAAATTAAAATCATCTCATCCAGAAAACATCATGTAAAAATTTTCTTCTTTAGAATATGTAACTAGATTGGTATTCGTGGCTATCTTATTCTTTTTTGTTTGTTTTTTGTCTTGCTTTAATTAATTATTTTTAGCATTAGTTACATCTTATTGACTCTGTATCCCAGTTGTATCCCACTCCCTCATCCCCTCGCCACCCCACCTTTCCTCCCTCATTTCCTCCCTGCCCCTTTGCAAGTCCACTGATTGGGGAGGTCCTCCTCCCCTTTCATCTGACCCTGTTTTATCTGTAGGCTGTCGTTTTGTTCTGACGACAGTGTCTTTTGCTTTACGGAAGCTTTTCAGTTTCATGAGGTCTCATTTATTGATTGTTGCTCTTAGAGCCTGTGCTGTTGGCATTCTGTTCAGGAACTTGTCTCCTGTAACAGTGAGTTCTAGGCTCTTCCCCCACTTTTTATTCTAACTGATTTAGAGTATCTGCTTTTAGGTTGAGGTCTTTGATCCACTTGGACTTTAGTTTTGTGCAGGGTGATAAATATGGGTCTATTTTCATTTTTCTGCATGTAGACATCCAGTTGGACCAGCACTATTTGTTGAAGATGCTGTCTGTTTTCCATTGAATGGTTTTGGCTTCTTTGTCAAAAACTGAGTATTCATAGGTGTGTGGGTTTATTTCTGGGTCTTCTATTAAGTTCCATTGATCCTCCTTTCTGTTTCTATGCCAATACCATGCAGTTTTATCACTATTGCTCTGTAGTACAGCTTACGATCAGGGATGGAAATACCTCCAGATGATCTATTGTTGTACAGGATCGTTTTGGAGATTCTGGGTTTTTTGTTTCTCCATATGAAGCTGAGAATCTTTCTTTCAAGGTCTGTAAAGAACTGAGTTGGTATTTTGATGGGAATTGCGCTGAATCTGTAGAATGCTTTTGGCAGGATGGCCATTTTCACAATGTTAATCCTACCAATCCATGAGCAGGAGGTATCTTTCCATCTTCTGATATTTTTTTCAATTTCTTTCTTCAGAGACTTAAAGTTTTTTTTTTTTTTTTCAAACAGGTCTTTCACTTGCTTGGTTACTGTCACCCCAAGGTACTTTATGTTATTAGTGGTTATTGTGAAGGGTGTTGTTTCCCTGATTTCTTTCTCGGCCCTTTTTCTTTGGTAGGCTATCTTATTTTTTACTCACCTTCCAAATTGCAGTTAAGTAAAAAGTTCTAGTTGTAGAAGAACATGACACAATTTGCCCTTTGAGGGGGACAAGAGATCTTCCTGCTTAGTAAGGTTAATATTGAGTTTGTGAATTCAGTCTTTAATAAGAATTACGGCTGTGCCTAGCACAATTGAGGGAGCATAGGATCAATTGCCAGCAAAACACACACACACACACACACACACACACACACTTATGGGTGTATTGTGTCATGACATTAAAATGCCATTCCAACTGGTCAACTCCTCAGATATCACAAGATTTGCAAATGCAATGTGTACACTATAACCAAAGGCTTGCTTTCGGGTATAGAGGAAATCCTTGAACAAACAGGAAGTATGTATAAATGAATCAAATTTAACAAGCTTACCCTGTGCCAAATGGAAAAACCGAAAGAACTTACATATTTCTCGCTAAGCTACAATATTGTGTAACTACTAAATATATGAGAAATCTACCTGTGGTTTTACAACAGGGTCAGTCCTCCAGTGATTGTTGGGAGCTGAGGCCTTCAGGGCATTCTCTGCCTATCACATACTCCATGGGACATGTAGCTTTCTCAGGAAATAGTTTAACAAGCAGGTTCCATGCAGTATACCAACAGTTTTCCTGCTAAAGAAAACTGCAAGCTGTGGCCGATAACCACCGCCAAGTGTCACCACTGAGAACTAAAAGGGGACTGTTTTGACACACTGCCACATGGCTTAGCTATCCCTCATGCTGAGCTTGTTGTGTCCGGTATGAGGTTAGTGGCTTTTGCATTTCTCATATTCACCCATTATTCTCTTTATGCAGACTTTTTGGTAAATCTATTTCTATTTAAAAATTATCAGTACATTCTTAATTGAGGAAGGAATATTTTTAAATGCCTAACTGTAAGAGCATGAAACAGATGTCAAAAATGAGAATACCTGATGTTTATATGCTGGCTTCAAAATCTAAGGACTAAAATATGAATAAATAAATCCCCCACTGAAACTGCTCAGAAAAGAGAAACAAGATTTAGGAGAAAAAAAAAACTGAAAATTCACTCATAAGTCATCTTAAAATTTCCTCCACATCTAATTTATATTCTGTCTAAATTCTGACCATTTTATTTGTGAATGTTACAAGTTTGAGTTTTTCCTTTTAATTTTGTAATGCAAATTCAAAAACATGTTCCTGAATAATAATTATTTGACAGTTTTAAACAGACTCATGTAGAGCGAAGGAAAGAAAGCTGCAACTGTTAAATACAGTAGGAACTGTGAAAGAACACTGTTCATGTATGCATTTGTACATGTGCTTGGTCACAGATACAACATGGTGTGATTAATTCTAGTTTCCTTGGAAACAGCAAGGCCAAGACATATTGTGCATTCGGAGTATGGTGTGATCTCCATAGAAACATAACAGTCTGGCAGAGAGTAGATTTTCCAGTAAGATATTGAAGATAATTGAAGTCTGTGGAAAACCTAGTGTTATTCAGAGACCAACTTCATTTATGTTTTATAGATAAGAAGAAGCCATTTTCCCTGAGTGAAGGGACTCCACTCATTTATAAACATTTGCCACCCCAGGTCAGGCAGCAATTAGGGATCCATGTTGGCACAAGTGCACAGGAATATAAAAGGAAATCTTCAAGGGACTGAAAACTATGTAGATTTGAAAAGAGTTAAAGAGCATAACAAAAAAAGAAAGAAAGGAAGAAAAAAAAAGAACAGTCTTTAAACTGGTAGAAGGCTATTTTTGAGAATGTGAGATGAAAGATCTGAAGGGTTCATTTAAAAACTTTATATAATCTATAGCATTTCATTAAGATCTCATTATAATAACATAAGGACTTTATGAGTGACTGTATCCAATGCTGAATCCTTTGTGACTGGGAGGAGAGCATTCCTGAGCTGGACTCTGGCTTTCAGGTGGAATAGGAAGCTGTCCTGTACAGAGACCAGAGCCAGCAGCTCTGCAGAGCTCCTGAGCCTACACTGCCTGGGGCCTTCGTGCTTAAGGCTCTCCCTATGTGACTGTGACCATCAAGAAGGGTGCACTAACGAGGTGACTGCCTATTGTCCTGCCCACCATGGGAGCAGGCTGAATGAGTAAATTGGTAATCCTACAACTACAGGAATATTGGGTTCTTTTAGAAAATGACGTTTCCCATGTCAGGCGAGATCCCTGCTTTCTAGGGCTGTGGTTACTACCCATCCTCCTCTGTTCTTTTTAAAGGACAGTGGGAAAGGAAGCTGAGCCTCTTCAGCACCTGATCCTATGTAAGTTTGATAGGAACCCTGGAGGTTTGCCTTAGGAACATTTCACAGCATGCTGGGCAGGTGAACCAGGAGGCCAGGAACTGCATGGGTGGAGTGCCCAGGCAGTGAAGAGCCTACCCGGTTGCTTTCACTCTTGGAACGATCATTCTTGGCCTTGGCTGTCTTCTCCGCAAGCTTCTTCTGCCTTTGGGGACCTCTTCCAAAGAAAATGTAGTTGACAAAGGCGTACTCCAGAAGGGCCAGGAATACAAAGACAAAGCAGCCCATAAGGTACATGTCGATGGCTTTGACGTAGGGGATTTTGGGTAGAGTCTCCCGAAGGTGAGTGTTGATGGTTGTCATGGTAAGCACGGTGGTGATCCCTAGAAAGCAAACACAGAATGAGTACCTTAGCCCAGATCACAGTTTCACTCCCACTGCCATGCTCTCTAAGACACTGGACTACATGTCAGTGGAATAGTCTGTGTCTTGTGGCAACAAATTACACTTTGGAGCAGCAAGTAAGTGTCTCCACTCAGGAAGCAAGGCCTCACCTGGCCACTCCTCACACAGTGCAGAGCATCTAGAGAGAGCAAAAAGCAAGATGTGTAGGCCATCTAGGAGGAATTTGCTCCCTTTGAGCATTAGAACAAATGCAGGAAGTCCCAGAATGTAACATAAGCACTAAGTGTCTGGCTACAACACACCAGGAAGTTGATAGCAGCCTCTGGCTTCAGGGGTCTGGTAACCAGGGAAGCTAATAGTGGCTGCCTGTCTTATTCCAGGCCTTGCTGAATCAGACATTGAAGGGCTTTTATTGATTAAGGGAAGGCTCAGTTTTAGGCTCAAAGAGGGAGGGCCAATTAAGACAAGTGACCAGAGGACAGATTCACTCTGGAACCATTTCCCTCAAGTAGGAACTAATGCAAACAATCTGAGTGGGAAGGTTAGCTCTGAGGGAAGCATGATAATTCTGCTCCTATGTGAGAGAGTCTCTCGTGTCCTGACACCAAGAAGCTGCTCTGTAAGCATTCTGCTGAGTCCGTTACATAGTTCTGTATAAAGGAAGCATGTCTGTGTTAGGGCAGTTGGTTATAGTCCTTAAGATCTCATAAGCAGTATATTTTTTAATCTTCCTAGCCACAGTAGGAGACATAGTTCCTTCTACACAGAGATTACAAATTAAGTGATCTGAGGTCACAGTGACCGAAGGGCATGTTGGGTAGCAAAATGACTCAGGCTTGTTGAACAGAGGGAAGTTTTGTTTGGCTGGGTCACTAGTCACTGAGTACCACAGCAAGAGAAAGCTGTGAACCTGCCTTGCCTGTTCTGTTGCGAAAGTAGGACGTGTCCAGCTCTAAAGCCCAGCCTTTTCCATGAATGTAACCAACACCCCAAATGAGGGCACAACCTATCCCCTGAATTCTCATGTTAGAATTTACTCCTTTAAGAAGGCACTTAAAGGAAAGAGACTTGTAATGTTTTTTTTTTCATCTGCGCACACACACACAAACACACACACACACACACACACACACACACACACACACACCATTGATATGACCAAGGCAAGGAGGTAGCACTGGCATAGTGCAGTTTCTGGAGTAGAGCCAGCGCTATAGGGAAGGGCTTATGCCTATTATCTTGGTTTTGTCACCCTTTGGATGCTCATCTGCTCCCAGAAACATGTTTGTTCATTCTGTGTTTTTCAGAGCTGGCCTGGGGCTGTTGAGCTCAGCCCCCCATAAGTGAAAAGCAGCAGAGAGGCAAGGTAAGGGTTCTTTACACCCTCTCCTGAGCCTGACCCTGAGAGCCTGCCAAAAGCACAGAACACAGAAGAACTATGAAACTATTTTTATGCATAACTGCAAAGCACAGTTGCTTTTGAAATGTTTGGAACTCTCAGATGTCAGAATGTTTTAAGACTCCCTTTTACATTACATTCATGTGCACCTGGGGACTTTTAAAAATTTGAATGTGGCAATGGATAATTATAGTTTACAAATAAATGTGAAAACACCATGCAAAAAGCAATGAAATTAGACATTCTCACCATTCTACAAAAAAAATTTGCAAAGTTCACCACTACTGTTTTCCTTATTTTTGAGAGATATTCAGCAGCATCTAATTGCTCAGCAATGATGAAAGGATGTCCACCTTGGTGGCTTTCCATGTTCAATGACATCCTGTGGTTGTGCATATGAGTAGGTAGGATGACATAGTAACTCAAGAAGTCAAGTGGTAGGGCGCTATCAGCCTCTTATAATAGCTGTCTTTTGAAAACTATGAGGGTCTCAAAAAACTTCAAAATCCCCTCTGAGGACGCTACCACCAATGACCTGTTAGGTTCTTACCTGTACAGGCCCCACTGGTATGAGGGAAATAGCTGTCTGTGGAGCTCTGGGAATCAGAGTCCCTGGACTTCTGTAAATTCCCATTTTGTTCTACCCTTGAGACCTGACTTTTGAGCTTCTAATGCTTGTCTGACTAGCACCATGTCAGCAAAGTCACTTGAGTTTGGCTTAGAAAAGCAGAATACAAAGAGAATATGAAAGAAAATTCCTCAACCAGTATGAATTCTGATAGACTACCTGCTTCACCTGTTGTGATATTTCACAAGTAAGCAGTTACAGAGTTTGTAGAAGCTGCCAGAGCTCATAGGGTCACATCTGCTGTATGTTTCATTCCCTGCAAAACCAGATAATTACATCTTTTTTGGTTCTTTCTAATTGCTGTACCAACTGCTCAGCAGGAGAGTCACTCTGAAGCCCCTGCCATTTCAGTGTAGAAGAGCCATTTCTAGGGTTCTGGGGGAAGCGCTGTAATTTTTAAAAACAACTTATTCATTATATATCCCGATAGAAGCCATCTCCCTCAACTCCTCCCAGTCCCACCCTCCCTTCCTCTTCTCCCCATTCCCTTCCCCTAGTCCACTGAAAGGGGAGTTCTCCTCCTCTGTCATCTGCCCACAGATTATCAAGTCTCATCAGAACTGCCTAGATCCTCTGTGGTCTGGCAAAGCCACATTGCCAAGGGGCAAGTGATCAAAGAGCAGGACATTGAGTTCATGACAGAGGCAGACCCTGCTCCCCTTCCTCAGGAATTCAAACAGAGACTGAGCTGCCAATCAGCTACATCTGATTAGGCGGTCTAGGTCCTCCACATGCATGGTCCTTGGTTGCTGCATCAGTCTCTGCAAGACTCCCTGGGCTCCAAAGTTTTAGCTTTGTTGGTCTCCTAGTTGGGATCCCGTTCCTCCGTGTCCTTCTATCCACCCCCTCTTCTTCCATAAGACACTCTGCACTCTGCCCAAAGTTTGTCTGTGACTCTCAGCATCTGCTTTGATACCCTGCTGGGTGGAGTCTTTCAGAAGACCCTCTATAATAGGCTCCTGTCCTGTTCCCTCTCTTTCACCACTTCTAGTGTCTGTCCTGTTTGCCATCCTTAATGAGATTTAAGCATCCTCACTAGGGTCCTCCTTGTTGCTTAGCTTCTTTAGATCTGTAGAATTTAATATGGCTATCCTATGTTATATGGCTAATATCCACTTATAAGTGAGTGTATATTATCTGTGTCTTTCTGCTTCTGGGTTACCTCACTCAGGATGATCTTTTCTAGTTCCATTCATTTGCCTGAAAATTTCATGATTTCCTTGTTTTAAATAGTTGAGTAGTATTCCATTGTGTAAATGTGCTGCAATTTCTGTATCCATTCCTCCATTGAGGGACACCTAGGTTGTTTCCAGATTCTGGCTATTACAAATAAACTGCTATGAACATAGTTAAGCAAATGTCCTTGTCGGATGGTAGGCCAACTTTTGGGTGGTATACCCAGGACTGGGTATCATTTCTTCATACTTTGTTTCATAAAGAGAGAACCTCAAATTGTATAAATTAACAGCTGCAGCATTTGGAACTGCCCCTACAAATTCATTCTCACTTAATTTTGCAAATGAAAAAAAAAATCAGCTAGTCTAGAGAAGTAATACTAAAAACATGAAGACATAAGACCTGCAGGCAACCTCTGTCAGTTGCACAGAAATTTAACTTTTTAAAAACCTTATCTTTTATAAATACATAACAATTTTAATATAGAATTCTTAGTCTTTTATACTTTACTCTAACCAGAGAACTGTTTTATACAAAGGACAACTTCAGGAACCCTGGTAGGGAGAAAGTTTAAACAAAAAGACACTTGTGCAGGTTACATAGCTGTAGGTCTAGCACAAGCACAAGCGTGCACGCGCACACGCACGCACGTACACACACACACACACACACACACACACAGGCACACTATCTTAGAAAATAAAATGACAGAGTTAGAAAACAGAAAAATAAGGTGAGGGGAAGAACCGGAGCCCTGAACCACACCTTTCTGTTAGGTACTTTACCAGCAAAGGTGTTTCCAGTTCTTTTCCTACAAATTTTCTACATAGTTTCTTTGTTAGTTCCATCTTCAGAAACTATACTGAGCTCAAGGAAGGACAGGCCTAAGCATGGCTTATCACATCTTCCACTGATGTATTCATGTGATAATTTTGTCTGTGAAGTTTAATAATGAGTAGAGCATAGTGCTATGGAAAAACATAAAAGCAAATCCTAAAAATACTCTCAGAATGCCTAAGATATATTGTATGTCAACTAATAATCTCATCATCAAATACCTAATGGACAGCAAAGTTCACTAGGGTTCTTGGGAATGACTAGTAATTAGTTGCTTATTTTAATGCTCATTAAATTGGGTAATTTCAATTACATGCTACAATATTTGATGATTTCTTTTCCTGGCTTGAAAAAGAAGAAAGCTCATATTTAATAAAATCTTTCTGTGTGTGGAATTATTTTGATCAGGAAATATTGATTTTTACTTTAAAATAAAGTGTCAAAAATAATTACATGAAGTAAATATTCTTAAAACATATTTTCTCTTTCATGGGCATGAAAATTCACATTTAATTCTTATAAATAAATTAACACATCAAGGGATTCATGCATGAAATTACAGTTTCAAGATAAAATGTGACTATGAGGGCAAGGCTGGTGTCATGATGCTCAGAAATTTTAGTTGCACTCTGGCCTTTAAATTCGCTTAATACCGTAATGATGTGATCATTTTACATTTTAGATAGGACTTAACAGTAGCACATACCAAGGGCAACTCGAGCAGCAGATGCATCATAATTGATCCAGAAGGACACCCACGAGAGGATTGTGATCAGTATTGAGGGCATATACGTCTGGAGAATGAAGTACCCAATGTTTCTCTTCAACCGAAAACTCAATGAGAGTCGAGGATAGGCACCTACAGTAAACACATAAGGGCACAGTGAAGAGCCATGGCAGGCGGTCTGCTCCAACTTCCAAGGGTCAACAGCATGCACCTGGCAACTCCATGAACTGGAGAGCAACCCACTACCATGCAGTTTAACATGATGCTTGTAGAGGAATGGAGGAAGGAGTCTATACCAGTTTGCAAGATAATGAACAATGAGGACATTGTCCAAAGGACAAATGCTCAGCAGAGAGATGTTTCTAGGGAGGTTTTAGGCTTGGAATACAGACTAACAGCAAATGTGCTGGTCGGTTTTTAATTTTATCCACTGTAGAGAAAGAAAATTATATGGGACAAGAGTTTACTAAGAGAAAAAGCTGTTACAAGTTATGCCTTGTGCCCATCCAGAGGATTGGAGTCACTGGCTCTAGACTACTGAAGAAAAAATAGTTCAAATATACATAGAGCTGGAGGGGTGAGAAGCAAATACAGGCACAGAGGGAGCTGCAGTGTACACTAGGCTGCCCTGCTGGCCACAGCAATAGCACCAAGGCAAACCTGAGAGAAGTATGTTCTAGCCTGCACACTCCAGTGATTGTACTGGGATTTGTATCCCAGGCTCTAACCGCTAGTGCCACCAGGGGTATAAAACCCAGAGCCTTTGGATGCCACATTAATATAGCATTTGTTCACCCTGATTTGTACTGTTTTCTCAGAATAAGGCAAGTGTAACCAATGCTGTCTTCTGTGCGTTTCAACACCACATCACCAGTTGCACTTGGCGCAATTGTCTCAGCTCCCTGTCTCCTGCAATGGAATGAGCCTGATGAAAGTGAAAGGCCAAAGGCCTGTCTGACAACCTACTTTTTGAGTCCTCCCCTACTCTGTTCAGGGGCAGGGGTCTCTCATCTCAAGATGGCCTAACCAGAGCTTTATAGACTTTCTCATACCACCTCTTCTTGCCTGAGAAATGCTTACATGCTTTCAAGTAGGCAGGTATATAATCAAATGTTTACTGATGATAAACCACTAAGAAATTCAGTTTAAAATAAATCTTTGATGCATGTAATTTTACTATTTATTGAAGTAAAAAGCATGTTTGCACACCAGTGAGATGGACACACTTGTTTATTGTTGCACAAAGGACTGAATTCTGGCTGAACATTGCTGCTGGAAGGCAAAGAACATCTTGGATAGCTTAAATGTTAAGCAAGGTCTTAATTGCAGAGCTCCAATGGCACTTCTCATAAATATGGGCTAAATACCAGAAGCGTGTTTAGAACCATCTGAGAAAGTTGGGAATTCCATCTCAAACTCAAGCCCAAATTTAGGTAGTAGTTTTTATGAAACTCAAACAGCAATTTTAAAAACCAAACACTCAAGCACAATAAAATCCATATATATATATATATATATACATATATATATTAGTTTAATACTTATATTGGAGAAATAATGGTATGAAAATATGGAAAAAAATACTTTTTTCTCTCAACTAAATCAAATTTATTCAACACTAAAAAACTTAATATGTGCTGCAAAAACACTGAAGTTCCTATCATGCACAATCTTGAATCTGAGCCCAACTGTTCTAGGCAGCATTCAGCTGGCATTGTGTGGTGTGACAGCATGCTCAGTGCAAAGTCAAATGTGTTTGCAGAAACAAACCCTCACTGAAGCTGCAGAATGGAACACAGGAGCGCACTGCAATAAACACTGTAGATTCATTATACAGTTTACCTCAAGGTAATTTTGGTCATTGCATATTTAAGAGTCTTTTACTGTAGAAAACCTCAGTTAAAAAAGCCATGGCCTACAACCTAAGCTACATGAAGCCTTGACTTTCCTAACTTACTTTTATTTCAAGACTGGAAGGTGTCTATTCTCCCAGCTATATGTGCCTTTCCACATTTTCTCCATGCCTCTGTATGCTTGCCCCTGCATTCCTTCTGCAGCAGGATCACTCATTCATATGCCTGTTATCTGATGTGCATATGGCTGGTGTTAGCCCCTGACTAACTACTTCAGCGTTAACCACATTTGCAGCCCGAATTATATAAAAAGAAAACAGACCATTTACTAAACCCAGTATTTAAAAATGAGCTGCATGGAACTTCCCCCATTGTTTCTTGTATATCTGTGTGGTTTGCTTTACAAAGACTGAGCTATAAGGGCTGGGCAGATGTCACACAGACACTAAGAAACCACAGATGCCAACCCAGACTGATATACCCAGTAAAACTTTCAGTCACCATAGGCGGAGAAAACATGATATTCCACGACAAAATCAAATTTAAACAATATCTATGCACCAACCTAGCCCTACAGGAGGTAGTAGAAGGAACACTCCAACGAGGTCAACTACACCCAAGAAAACACAGGATATAGATAACTTCACAACAGTAAAACGAAAAGAAAACAAGCATACAAACACGCTATTACAGCCAATTCCACAATAAAAGGAACTGGCAATCATTGGTCACTAATATCTATCAACATCAATGGACTCAACTCTCCAGTAAAAAGACACAGGCTAACAGAATGGTTGTGGAAACAGGATCCAACATTCTGCTGCACTCAAGAAACACATCTCAGCAACAAAGATAGACACTACCTCAGAAAACAGGGCTGGAAAAAGGCTTTCTAATCAAATGGACACAAGAAGCAAGCTGGAATAACCATTTTAATATCTAATAAAATAGCCTTTCCACAAAAATTATTCAAGAGAGATGGAAAATGAAACTTCATTCTCATCACAAGAAAATCCACCAAGAGGACATCACAATTTTAAACATCTATGCCCCAAGTACAAGGTCACCTGCATTAGTAAAAGAAACATTAAAGCTTAAATCACACATTGATCACAACACATTAATAGTAGGAGACTTCAACACCCCACTCTCACTAATGCACAAAAGCTAAATAGAAAAATAATGAAACTAACAGAAGTCGTGAATCAAGTGGATCTGATAGATGTCTACCGAACTTTTCACCAAATACACAAAAGATTATTTTTTTTTCTCAGCACTACACAGAACCCTCTAAAGTTGACCATATAGTGGGTCACAAAGCAAACCTCAACCAATAAATGAAAATTTAATTAACCTATTGTTGTTTATCAGATCATCATGGATTAAAACTAGACCTCAAAAACAACAGAAACAACAAAAAGCTTACACACTCATAGAAACTGACAAATCCCTGCTCAATGATCACTGGGTGAGGGAAGAAATAAAGAATCAAATTAAAGAGTGCACAACTTACCCAAACTTATAAATAGAATTCTTAAGAACTTCATGCAGAGCTCTGTGTTAGATTTATTCTCTAGCACTGCCAGGCCAGTGCTTGGGGCATTTTGAGTGTTACTACTTTACTTTTTTTTTTTTTTTCAATGCAGTTTATTCAGGAACATTGAACAATCCTCGGACCCCGGGGAAAGCCAGCCCACAGCTTAAATAGCCTCTGGGTAGCCAACCCAGGCGTGCCACGGGGGCAATGCAGATAGGTCCACATACATGGAAGCAAGCCAGATCCTCGGCCTTAGCCAAATGTGGAGTTGTTCGTGACAGAGAGCACTCACCATCGGGAAGGTGGAAGGCAGAAACCAGCTCCATCTTTAAGGCATAGCATTCCGCAGCTCTCTACAGTTCCCCCTTTTTGTTTTAGACGCATCAGGCAAGAGTAAAAGGAGCCTAATCTGCATTGTCTCCATCATCACTTTCTTCGGTTCCTACCTCACTCTGCAGGTGTGACAATATAGAGTCTCAACTTTTAAAAATTCTTATAAGATAAATCATGTTATTTCAATCTATTTCTAGGTAAGAGTTCTACCACTCAGCTACGTTTCAACTTCAATGTCTTTAATTGAATATTTCTGATGTATTTACTTGTGATCCTCCTTCCTCGACCTCCCAAGAAGCTAGGACTGCAGAAATGTGCTTACCACACTGGATTCCTATTTCAAATTTTCACATAAGGTGAAATTCCATACAGAACTTTTGTTTCATTTTTCAAACACCATCAGTGGTTTGAAACTTCTAAGCAACACAGTCTGCAGAGACATACTGTCCACTCTGGGTAATCATGGAGTGTTTCCATGCTAAGCCATTGAAGATTCCTATGCAAGCTCAACACCTGCAGGCCCCTACTTCACCTGCACATTTCAAAACTCTCCTGTGTTGCCAAACTAACTAAAATACTTGGGAATGAAGACTTCTTAGTGTTCCCACAATTAACTTGCCATAATTTTTATCATGCCTCTTCATAAGCATTCCAGTGTCCACTCAAGGCTATTTTCACCACCTCCAGTTTTATCCATTACTTAGCTCTGCATGTTCTTAGCCCCTGTTTTAAGAAATGCCTTCCCCTAGCTGTACTGGAAAGTCTTGACCCAGTTCAATTTACATGAATTCTTATTGTGTGCTCCCTCTTAATATCAGTGATCACCTTCTTGAATTGTTGTCATTCTTGTTGATATTCACAAATGTTAGATTTTTGTTGGCAGACATACATTCTCCAAGGTGCTTGTGAAGCAATGAAATGACATTGATGAGTAAAAGCCTGTATCGCAAACCATTATCAATGCACCCACATACAGATGTGTAAAAATAGTAGCACTTAGTTCATTCTCCAGATGCTGGAAGGGATCTTAATACACAAAACAGTCAATATCGTCACTGCATCTTAGTTTGAAATCACAAGACAGTTTCAGGAGATCTTAATGAAGTAATTTCAACACTGACTCTTAATTTGTGATTTGATGTCACTATCAGATCATGCCATTTATAAATTTCTTTCCTTGCTTCTCCACTGTAGGTAAAATAGTCTGTTTCAGTCGGTATGCCACAGTAACAAACATTTCCAAATCCCAGTAGTTTAAATCAAGGATTTCATTTTTTCCCCTTAGCTACATAGCTTCTTAGATCTTTCTCTTCAAAAGCTGTGGGATGATATCATTGAGGTGCTACAAATACTTACCACCTATTTCATTGGCCTCATTGTCAACTTTTATGTCATCAGAGTAAGTATCTTTAATCCTCTTCCAAGAAAGAGTAATAGATATTTATAAATGCAATTAAATTTACCGCATTTCTCAAATATATATTTCCCCCATCAAATTTCTTAACATTTTTCTAAAGTACAACTTTAGAAAAACTATTTCAATACAAACTGAAGCCAACACATAAGAAATAAAGAACCACTGCAATTGTGTGAGAAATTTGCTCTCTGGCAGCATGGGAGCTACAGACAGAATGACAGAATCAAATTCTACAGAGTCATCAGAAACTCCTATAAAGATAACATTACTTTAGTTTCAAAAATACACAAATTTCTAGAAATTTGCCAACTTTAGAACTAAGAAAATATACTAATTTTCTATTGTATCTGTCTAGAAAATACATTATATTTCAAAAAAGTGAAACACTAATTTTCAAAAAACCATTTTAGCAGTTAGCTCATGGCCTGTACCTTACTTGGGTGTAATAAATGAGCAGACAACAGCACAAACATGAAGAAATGGCAATCTCCAAGAACTCCCAAACTAAGCCAGGAGACTCCAACAAAGGCAGCCTGGGCAAGCACAAGCTAGTCTGGGCAACTCTGACAAACTTACTATCAGATATGCATATACATAGGATTTAGTGATTTGGGTTTCCCACACAATGATGAGGGAAAGAGAAGCTTACAAGGTAAAGAGCCCCACAAAACCAGAAGATTCCAAGAATAAGATTCCTGTATGCTCTCAAGCATTCAGGAGGCACAGGCAGATAGATCTCTATGAATTTGTGGCCACCCTACTCTACAAAGTGAGTCCAGGACATCCAAGGCTCTGTTACGCAGAGAAACCCTGTCTTTAAAAAAATACCTGAATGCTAGTTAAACTTAAGAATAATCAGAGATGAAAGCCATTTGTCTAATCAAGGCCTTCTGCTAATTCATTTGCATCATACAGAGTGCAGAAGACCTCATGTAGCTCTGACAGATGATGCTCTAGTATTGTCAAGATCAAACACTCCAGCACATGTTATGTCTATAGAAAACTTCCCAAGGATTCATAGCCAATGGTTAACAATTTAAAACTGAAAAGCGCCGAGTACTCTTCAAGATAGCACTAGAAGCTCAAAGATGACAATAGAAATGCAGAGCCCTGGTCTCGTGACTGTGTGCCAATGCAGATAAAGGCAAGATGCTGAGTCAACAGGCAGAGGTGCAGTCTCCACACAGCATACTGTTCCAAGCCCTGGCTTGCTTGGCAAAAGTATCTAGCAAAGATGCTGATCTCAACTTTTTCTCCTAAGATGCATTGAGAGCTATGCCAAAACCAGCCTCTGGTCCTCCAATCCTCCTAAATTTACACCACTCTCTAGGCATAAATATTTTTGAAGATCTCATTAAAAATGTACACACACCCTGTCAAGCTAGTTTTGTAGACTGATGGAAACCATTCCAGTGTATCTGAAAAGTAACAAGATGATATTTCTGTAGCTGATACAGAGCGGATCTAGGCACATGTGCCTCTTCCTTTTCCAGTCAGCTGTCTATCCCTACCTTCTTGAAAGAGTATCAGTGCCATTCTTGGGTCTTTTTTTGAGCTATCTTATTCACTTATAATTTACCTTTCATTTTGTAATATAGCCCCAAATCAAGTTTAGTATCCTTTGAGTACTGTGTGCATACCTGCAATCCCATCACTCAGCAGGAGGTTCAAGTCCAAACTAAGCTATACATTTACAACTTACAAAAAGGGGAGGGGAGAATAGCATGACTAATTTTCTTCTCTCATTACTAGTCATTGCAACATATGTTGAACAACAACAACAAAAACTATTAAAGAGAAGAAAGAAAACATGTGAAATGGAAGAGAGAGAAAAGGAAAACAGAATTCAAGCTGAAAATACACATCAAGCAGGCTGAGCATCCTTTCAGTCTTCCACAGTAAAAGTGTATTTTTCACTCATGTAATGCTGTCACAGAGGACAGGGGCTCAGATGGTATAGCTTCATAGTTTACTCTGATTATTCTTGCTTGTGAGGCTACCCAATCTCATAGGCCCTTTGTTTCCTTGTGTATAAAACCAGGACAATAATACAACTAGCAATAGAAGAAAATGTGATGAATTACATTTCATTAAAATGGAAAAAATACCCATTATGTTGAAAATGATTCCTCCCTGAGAGAAGAACAGCCTTGCCAGGCCACAGAGGAGGACATTGCAGCCATACCCAATGAGAGCTAATAAGGTAGGGTCAGATGGAAAGGGAGGAGGACTTCCCCTATCAGTGGACTTAGAGAGGGGCATGGGAGGAGATGAGGGAGGAAGGGTGGGATTGGGAGAGAATGAGGGAGGGGGCTACAGCTGGGATAAAAAGTGAATAATATGTAATTTAAAAAAATAAAAATTTAATGAAAAAAGAAAATATAAGGAAGGAAAAAAGAAAAAGAAGAAAAGAAAATGATTACAAGCCAGAAAGTATAAAGATAAGCCTAAAGATAAAAGTCAATACTTCTGAGGTGTATATCTGACTAAAATAAGTTGTATCAAAAACATTTAAAGAATGCTTACTCCTCTTCAAAAATATCCCAGATAAATGACCAAATAAAGATATGGAGAAAGGTTTAAAATAAGTATTTCTCTAAAGAAAGCAGACACATGAACACCTGCTATGTGAAGAGAGACTCAGCTAGATTTATCACCAGAAAAAATGCTAGTCCAATACACAGTAAGACACCACTTCAGGTAGGACAGTCACAATCAGAAAACAGAGTGGACAGGGTACGGTTTGAAGGAATTAGACTTTGGACATGTTTCTGGTGTCAATGTAAAATGCCTGTATCACCTTAGAAAAAAGTTTGAAAGTCACAGTGTTAGAGCATCACACAAACTAGTAATTTTATTTCAAAATGCACAAATTCACTTTTTGAGAGAATAAAAATGTATCTATGCATTACCAAATTAAAATCACTGTGTAAGGTATGGGATATCTTGCCTTATAAGTTATTGGTCAGGGAGACCCCAGAGGTCTCCAAAACAGCACATTACTCATCATAACTACATGGTAAGACTACATGGCTATGGACACTAAACACTAGTTATAGGACACAGAAAAATCAGCTTTGAGCCCACTGCAAAACATCCTCTTGGATGGCTTGTGTTCTTAGTGTCAGAAGTGGCTAAAATCCCAACTGGCTAGGAAAGGTCTTTCCACTGGTGTAATTCCAACATAACCATTACTGGGTAAACAGCTACCTTCTGATTTAATAATGGTTATACCCATAGACACAGTATAGTCTTAGCTTAGGTGAGAGAAGCTTCTTTTTGCAGTGGGAAGCAATCAATACAGAGATGCACAACTAGGCAAAATGCTGAAAAAGGAGACTGAGGGTTCATCCCTAAATGGGACACCTGTATTAATCCCACCACCACCAAAGCTCAGGGATCATCAAAGAAGAGGAGGTAGAAATGAGGGAAGATGTGCAGGGTAAGAGGAGTCCTGTGAAATGATGTGTTTTTGACATGACACACGCTGCTATCATATAAATAAGCTCATAGAAGCCGTGATCTTACAAAAGATGCAAAAAAGACCATGGTGGTTGAAATCGCAGTATAGATGTTGCAGGTGATTTCTAGGCTACATCTCTTAGTAAGAAGATACTGACAGGAGGTACCAGCTAAATAGATTGTGTGTGTGTGTGTGTGTGTGTGTGTGTGTGTGTTTGTGTGTGTGTGTGTGTGTGTGAGAGAGAGAGAGAGAGAGAGAGAGAGAGAGAGAGAGAGAGGGAGAGAATGTGGCCACTGGTAAGTTTCTCGTGCTCTAATGTGTGGCTACAAATGATTACATAGAATGGCAGCACCAAGGACCATGCAAGGAAATAACCTAGAACCATTAGAACCCCTGCACAGATGTAACCCATGGCAGCTTGATGTCCAAGTGTATTCCCTAGTAAGGGGGACAGGGGCTGTCTCTGTCATGAACTCAGTGGCTGGCTCTTTAATCACCTCCCCTTGAGGGGGGAACAGCCTTACCAGGCCGAAGAGAAAGACCATGCAGCCAGTCCTAATGAAACCTGATAGGCTAGGGTCAGAGGGAAGGGAAGGAGGAACTCTCCTATCAGTAGACTTAAGGAGGGTCATGGGAGGAGATAAAGGATAAAGGATGAGATTGTGAGGGGGTGATGGAGGGGGCAATGGCAGGAATACAAAGTGAATAAATTGTAATTTATAAAAATGTAAATAATTTTTTTAAAATTGAAAAAAGGGAAAACACTTCAAGATTAATTATGTAAGTAATTGTTTAATTCCAAAAATCAGGTGTTCAAAGAGGTAAAAATAGATCATGATAATTATCTGAGAGCCTAAGACCTGTGCTCTGTAAAAATCTTGATCGGCAGTGGGTGAATTGCTTATAAATTTGTACCTTTAGAATGAAACAACTAAGTAAAGGAATATAACTAATTGTACTTAGTGGGTAATAAAAGCTAAAAAATATATTCAGTTGGGAGGGAGATAAGTTGGAGAAAGTATGAGGAAAACTAAGGGGCATAAAGGTTGATGTTATCATATTTTGTTGTATATAAGAAATATTCAAATAAGGAAATTTAAAAACAAATAAAATTATTAATTATGGAAAATGAATTTAAGTGAATGAAGAGAAAAAAACTGCAGTAAAACATGTACACGAATGTTCATAACTATCAATTTCTGAAAGGATAAGCAATGCCAAGTCCATTCATACAATACAAGATTATTCAGCAATAAAACATAATCAAGAAACGATACATAGCACACCATGAGTGAACCTAAAAAAAACTTAGTTGAAATCAGCCATTTACAAAGAAGTTTGCCATATGACTCCATTTACATGAAGTGCAGGGAATAGGACACATACAGTGAAAAGGAAAGTGGGTTAGTGGTTGTCTGGGCTTATGGAAGAAAGAGTGTGTGTGTGGGGGGAATGATTGCTAAAGCTATGTGGTTTCTTTCAGGGGCAGTAAAAAACTTAAAGTCGCTTGTGTTCAAGGTTTCAGAGACATATAAATACATAAAATACCAGTGGGTTGAAGACTTTAAATGATTGAATTATACAGTGCATGAGTATATTAATAAATCAATAGATAAAAGGTGAAAATCTACTATGTGTCTATTACAGGGAATTACATGCCTTAACTGATATCAACTAAAAAGTGTATTATTTTGGCAATGGATACATATTTTCTTTTGTAATCAAAGTGTTCTTGCCATGCTTGCTAGAGTCTTAAAGGAAACCCCAAAAGATGCATCTAGATAAATATTTTTTTAAGAATGTACGGTAATGATTTTTTGAAGAACCCCCTCTTCTGCAGTGAGACATATGTCAGGAGCTCTTTTTTATAATTTATTCATTTTATATCTTGATTGTTGCCCTCTCCCTCCTCTCCTCCCAGCTCCACCATCCCTCCCTCTTCCCCCTCATTCCCCCTTTGTGTGGACTAGGGGGAACATCAGGAGCTCTTAAAGGCAAGTGATTTCACAGCAGCACACTTGGACTCAAGCTGTTCTTTGGCATGGGCTGCAAGCATGCTCTGGGCCTGCTATTTAGGACTCAGGAACTGGGAGTGGAGTCCAGCCTAGTAACACAGCTGAAGGTGTGCAAAGATTTCTAAAAAAAAAAAAATGGGAGACGTAGGGGCTAGGGGAGGAAGGACAATTTCTCATTGAGTTCAAGATGAGGTTAAATAGTAAAGAAGATAAAGATGAAATACTATCAGATAAACATACTAAAATCTATACACCTAAGGAAGCAGCTAATCAAGAAGGAAGACTGGCTCAGATGCTCAATCCCCATTCAGAAAGGCAAAGAGGATGGACATTGGAGGAGGGAGAAAACAGGGAACAGCACAGGAGCCTACTACAGAGGGCCTCTGAAAGACTATCCTGCAGGATATCGAGCAGATGCTGAGACTCATAGCCAAACTTTAGGCAGAGTGCAGGGAATCTTATGAAAGAAGTGGGAGATAGTAAGACCTGGAGAGGACACAAGCTCCACAAGGACAGCAACAGATCCAAAAAGTTTGGGCACAGGGTCTGAGACTGATACTCCAGCCAAGGACCACTCATGGAGATGGCCTGGAACCCCTATGCAAAGGTAGCCCATGGCAGTTCAGTATCCAAGTGGTTCCATAGTAAAAGGGAGAGGGACTGTCTCTGACAGGAACTGATTGGCCTGCTCCTTGATCATCCCCCGCCCCCGAGAGGGGAGCAGCCTTATCAGGCCACAGAAGAAGACAATGCACCCACCCCTGATGACACCTGATAGACTAGGATCAGAGGGAAGGGGAGGAGGACCTTCCTTACCAGTGGACTGGGAGAGGGACAGGGGTTGGGAAGAGGAAGGATGGAATTGGGAGGGGAGGAGGGAGGGAGGTGCAGGGGGGATACAAAGTGAATAAACTGTAAATAATAAAAATAAAAGTTAATAAATAAATAAATAAATAAATAAAAACAAATAACAACAAAAAAAGAATTCCTCTTTGCGCTGATCAGTTTAACCATCAGATACCTCAGTCTTTCTCTATATTTCAGTCTTTTGAAATAAAATCAGAGTCCACTTAACCCAAGTGAACCTCAGGGAAAAAAGAAAGTAAAAATGTCACACAGCTAAAAGAAAATATAGCATATTAAACTCAAAGGATCTTCCAAAAATCTTAAACTTTCAATGCAAACAACACAAATTTAGTGTTGTTATATTTTAGATTTGTCAAACACTGGACCTCACACATTTTGGCAGTTTTCACAACAGACACTCAGAACCAGTGTGAATGATGCAGTCTGATTTGGTGAAGTGTGAGCCTAGAGATCTCTTCTAATGTGCACTGAACACATTTGCTCAGATCTCCTTAATTCAGTATTTCTTTAAAGCCAGTTCTTTAACTTGTCTGTGATTCTTATGCTCTGTGCACATTTTCATAGCTCATTAGTGTTACAAGCAAAGACTCTGACCTCCAGGCTTTGAACTTCAAAATATTTTTCTCCAAAAGTACACTGTGCTGGATGAAGCTTACTTTGAATGTTACCAGGAAAACACAGATGCATCTGATCCATATTTTCTGTAATGTGAATATGAGAAATGTTCCTCCAATTTTTCACTCTCATATTAATAACCCAAATAAAAGAAGATGTAGACATTGAAATTCTTCTAAAAATAAAGGAGATGGGTATTAAAAGCACTGTTTTGGTATAATAGCTAGATATCTTATAGTAGAGTATGGCATGTGTCTGTGAGAAATAGGTTCCAGAACGTTAACAAACATCAAAATCCAGGAACTCAACAAGAGCTGTATTTTCATAGAATCTACAAACATATTTTTATATTCTTTATATTAAATCCAATTTGGTTTCAATATCTAATACTATGCAAATTGTCTGTCTATCATTTTCGAGAAAGGATCTTGATATGTAAGCTAGACTGGTCTTAAACTTGGCATCTTCTTGCCCTCTTTTCTTCCAAAAGTGTACATTTTAGCATCTACTGCCACACCAACACATTTTAAGTAAAATAATAATAATAATAATAATCTTCTAGTGAAGTTATAAAGAAATGAAATAACAGGAATAACTGAGCCAAGCACAAACAATGAGAGTGAAGAGTGGGAAAGATGTTGCCAACTTAAACCAAATAATGGAATGAGATGTGATGAGTAAACTGATGTACAGACCAGAAATCAGAGCAGACCCACAGCGTACACAATTTCTGGGAAGGCTGTTACAACACATACAACATATAAGACGCTGTGTCTGTAAGTTGCTTTAAAACGACAGAGAATCCATGCAAAGTCTTTCACAGGCAGCTCATCAAAGATGCTCAACAAGTAGGCACCAGAAACACAAGTAACCTCAATTTCAGCCAGACAAATGGGAGTCACAAGACACAACTTAAACCCCGTGGGTGGTGTGTGAGGCAGGGACCTCAGGCTGCCTGGTGTGTGTGTGTGTGTGTGTGTGTGTGTGTGTGTGTGTGTGTGTGTGTGTGTGTCCATGCGTACCTTGGTAAGATATGATAAAGATCCTCAGGTTGACTAATATGTGTGTACCTTGGTATGGCCTCTCTGGAAAACAGTTTGGCATTTTCTGTTAAGTTTGAGCATTTCCAATTTCAAGTCTTAGGAATGTACTTAACATTCATCTGTACATATATTTATATTATTCAAGAAACATGACTACTACCTGTGCACAAGAAGAAGAATACTTCTACAAATTATGATTTATTTCCACAGCAGTACAACAAAGAAAGCAAATGGGCTACAGTGTAGAGATGAATCAAGTCTCTGATCTGAGGCTGAGGTAGAGAACAGTTGCTATTACCCCCTTAAACAATGCTCAGAACTTGGTGACAGTAACTACAGAATCATAAGACAATAGCTGTTTCCCAGGATAAAGAAAACGAAGCTCAAAGGGGGCGGTGGGGATACTTAACTTCATGAAGAGTTATTTAGATTCACACCTGTATTTGTAACATATTTTAAGTATGTGTTCAGATAGAAAGTTATGAATATTAAATTATAATCATCTCATTATGGAAGTTTCCATATCAAATCTTCCCTCATGGTATTGTCTTAAACATTTAAGTTGGGACTATTAGAATATCTACCAACTAAAGTTTGATAAGCCACTAAAATCTCATTCAGCCATGTACCCTTTCTTTTCTTATCTTTTCACAGTCATTGTGAATTGTTTCCAGAGGCCTTATGCACCTGAACAACTGTTTAATCCCTGGGCTGTATTGTTTCTACATTATTGCTTCATTCTTGATTTCTTTCATTATTTTCTTGATGAGCTGGAACTACTTTCATTTGACATTTAAAAATTAATATTCATTAAATATAGTTGGTACATCCAAAATTATTTCAGTAACATTTAAACTTACTCTATGTAACTAAAGAGAAAAAATAAGTAAAATAATGGAAAAAGATTCTTTTATTGCTACTCCTTCAGGGATCAATAACCTTACCTGAGCTCACCCAGAAGTTATATTTGCCTTATTAAATATTTTTCTGAGGGAAGTTCTCAGGTCCACTTGTTAAGTGATAGTGTTTAAAAATTAAGTTCAAGAAACAAAGTGCTTACAACACTCACAAAATTTGTGTAGAAGCTCCAGTACCATTTCAGGTCTTGACCAAAAGAATGGTAAAACTCTAGATGTGTTTGGTTTCTGTTTATTTCCTAGAATTTCATCATAAAAGTTAATGAGTCTCACAGAGCTGGACTAATATCTACTGAGCACATGGACATGCTCATATTTTCAGTATTTTCTGGAGGCAAGAGATGTCACACAGTTTGAAAACTGTGAGGACCGGGTACAGATGTGAGACAATCCACTCCCCTCTCTCCTTGTTTCTCACTGTCTTTGTAGGTCTATCTCTCCTCCCCATGCTTTTTTGCTTTCTTAGAAAGCATACCAATGCAGCTTCCAGATTTGAGTTAAGATTGCTGCTTATAGACAGTTACATGTTCGTTCATAAGCACTTTCATAAAAATTAAACTTCAGAATGAGGAAGGAAGGTGTCTAATAGGCCTATGATTTCTCGAGATATCAGTTGCTTAGTTCAGTGCTTAATGAGAATAATACATACACCTTCTCTTTTCTCATTCCTGGTGGACTTTGCAGGGAGAACCTGTTGTTAGGAGTTTGGCTATTGTTGGAACCCTGTTTATGAACAAATACATTTACTCAAGAGACTATTATAGAATGTCTGAAAAAGTATGGGAGTAACACAAGATGACAAGAAATGACCAGATGTGACTCAAAGCTTTCCAAAGTTCAAATAAGAAACTGACGTGGAAGCACAAGAAAGATGAGAAAAGGCACTGGAAGGAGAACTGCTCACTGGAGACTGTGAATGAACTGAATTAGTGTAAGACAGAAGAAGGAAAATATACCATCTGGAGGCTAGAATCTAAGCAAAAATTTGGAGGTGCAATGAAAAATGAATTGTAGGAGAAAAGAAAGAGAACTAAATGCAGACTGCTAAATTGAAGAGCTCATGGGTTAGGGACTAAGACCAGGGAAAACAGTTTCAGAGCTAGTCAATAGCTTAAGGAGTGTAGCATCCTCTAGCTAATGCAGCAGTTGAGAAGAGGAGGGCTCAGTGGCAGGTGGCTCATTTCTTTCTTTTCTTAAATGACTTCTATGTATTGAATTAAGACATTCCAGGGTCCTGGGTTAGTAGGGACTTCCAAACCCAGTATCATAGTAGCCTAACTCCTCTAAAATATGTGGACTTCTGTACAGGTGCCACACAATTGTCCAGTAGAAATTGGCTCTCTCAACTTCATACTTTGTATGGCTCTTTTGTAAAATGAATTACATATTTCTGTAAGAACTCACATAGCATAAAAAAAATTGGAAAATGATGACTTACAGTTTAGAAAGACTAGCAATGGAAAAGTGTCAAAGACACATCATGGTTAGCATGCATCAAGAATCTTGACCATCATGGTAGTTGTGGTTCAATGTGCCTTTATCATAACCACTTTGATTTTCTGATTTGTTTGTTTTTTCTACTCTGCAGTGCTAGGAATTAACACTGGGGCTCCTTAACATATTTGTGCTAAGCTACCAATCAACATCACTGGCTTCCAATTTCCTTATACTTTAGCATAAGCTAATACATTGCAAAAATATGGGCCCTTGGAGACTTCGGTGGCATAAAATTGACATGAAAATGTTACTGTGGTGGAGGGTCAGCACTGGGCCGCCTAGCTTCCTTTTCTAAACAAATCAAAACACCATTCAGAACATTGAGATCATAGTAGGAGCTGAAGTTTTATTGGCACTAATAAGCCTAGTTGTCCTTCTATAACTACACCAAATCTAGGTCAGGCTACTTCATTACAAGTGGCACAATCCTCAGTTCCCATTCAGAGATGGGGAGGCTTTATGTGATTTTTTTTTTTTTGGACACACAGTATTTCAATCTTTGAGTATTAAATGTCACTGAATTTTGTGCTGTCTCTTCTGTGAAAAAGTATTTATTTCATTATTGCTTCTGCAGAATGATTAATTTTAATGTATACCTGCCAACCAGCTACATTTTCTCATTTGAACAGC
This sequence comes from Meriones unguiculatus, assembly GCF_030254825.1. Classification (NCBI taxonomy): domain Eukaryota; kingdom Metazoa; phylum Chordata; class Mammalia; order Rodentia; family Muridae; genus Meriones; species Meriones unguiculatus. The sequence continues at coordinate 46,299,156 of NC_083361.1, read as the reverse complement.
TATGCATGACTCAAGCTGCTTCTCAAGTGAACAGAGATTTTTGCTCTTTCCTAATCCTTGTTAGACATTTTTGGTTTTAGGCAATAAAGTATTTCAATCCAGGTTACTGATAAGGATTGCATTCATTCACAACATCAGGGGATAGAGAAAAATTAGGATTGCACTGTGGGGAAAGGACAAAGTGCCTGTAGAGAGAAGAAAAACCATGGGTGGGAGCTTCTCTGTGACAAGTCAGAGACCTTAGACAGGGTAGGCTTCTGGGAGGATATTGGGACAATTCTACCTGCGACTCTTGGTAGCAGGGGTCATGAACACCGAAGAAGGTGTCCTCTAACCAGACAGGACTCCTAGCTAGTAGCAGGGGTCATGGAGACTGAATAGAATGTCCTGTAACTAGACAGGACTCCTAGGGAAGAGAGGGGAACATCAATGCAGCCACAAAAACTTTGACCCAAAATGTACCCTGCCTACAAGATGTGAGGGATAAAGATACAGCAGAAATTTAGGGACTATCCAACCAATGCCTGGCCCAACCTCAGACCCACTCAATGGGAGTCAACCTCTGACACTTTTAACAATACTCTGCTATGCTCGCAGACCAGAGCCTCCACAGCTGTCCTCTGAGAGGCTCCAGGCAGCAGTGAATCAAAACAGGTGCTGAGACTAGTAGCCAAACATTGGACAAAGCATATTGAATCTTGTAGAAAAGGGGGGGAGGGATGATAGAAGGACATGGAGATGACAGGAGCTCCACAAGAAGATCAACAGAGCTAACTAATCAGGCCTCACAGAGCCTTGCAGAGACTGAAGGACCAACCAAGGACTATGCATGGACTGGAACTAGGCCTCTTACATGGATATAAACAACGGGCAGCTTGGGCTTCATATGGGTTCCCTGGTAAGGGAAGCAGGGGCTATCTCCAACATGAGCTGTTGCCTGCTTTTCTATCACTTCCTGTGGCAGGGCTCCCTCGCTAGGCCACAGGGGAAGAGAACATGCTTAGTCCTAATGCAACTTGATGAGATGAGGTGGGTTGTGGTGAAGATGGTGATGGAGCTCCCCTTTTAGGAGGATTAGGAGTGGGGGATGGGAGAAAAGGGATAGAGGGTGGAGCCTCTCCAGGAGGAGAGGAGGGAAGGACTATGATCAGAATGTAAAATGAATAAATAAATTAATAAAAAAATATCACTTTAAGATTATGAAGGCCATGCTATTTCTTCATTCATGGGTCAGTCAGCAAAATTTGAAAGTACAAGTTCTTTAGGAGTGAGAGGTTTCATAACTGATATCAAGCCACCTGCAGTACTTGATGAACATGGAACTCTAATCAGGTCGGAAGGAAGACAATGCTGCATAGTGATGGCCCCACAGGTCAATGCATAGACTTCCCTCTGTCCCTGTAACATGCATACTTAGTATGTGTAGCCCGACTTCCATTAAAACACAGTTGCTTAGAAGAGCAGTGCTAATCCCAGAGGCAGACTAAGGGCTTCCTATTCCATACCCTCTCCAGGTTTCTGAGACAGTATTGGAAAAGATTCTTACATAAGCAGGGTTTGGTCACAAAGGCAATATTGTAGACAAATGCAGGCACTGGCAGGATCTCTCTCTCCTCTGTGTAAATTCTACCAGCCTGCTCTAAGCAGACCTTTTGCACATAATGCTTGGGGCACTGGACTGTTGAAGCCTTAATTTTATACATAATAAATGAGCCATTTTCTTCAATGCATCAGAGCAATTTTCTTGATTGTGCCCCCTATTCCTTGATGCTAATCCTCAGATCCTTATTTTCTCACTCCCCAACAAAAATGAGAACTTCGGTGTGTGTCCACAGATCTGCAGACCATGGTTAAGCAGCACTGCATGAAAATTGACTTTATTTAAGAATTCAAACTTCTATCTCCACTAACACAGTGGCTGGTAGAAGCCAGGCTGGAGAGGAAAGATAGAGAGAAAAACCTTGTGCCACTGTGCAGGTACTGAATGACTAATGCTCCAATCTCAGGCAGGAAGTAAGCTGGAGGCAGAGTTAGCTATGCTGTGAATAGGACCAGTTCCTCCTGGTGACATGCATTCTTGCTGTTTGGGGAAAAATAAGCTGTGAGTAGAGGTAGGATAGGATGGTGGAGGTGTACAGCAACAAGCTAATACAGCTAGGATAGCTGTGGCAGTAGGTATAGGTCAGAGGGCCTCCTACAAAAAAAAAAAACAGTGTGAAGGTGAAATGAACCAGAAGAGACAGTAGTCACCCACAAGCACTAGGCATAGAGAAAAGAACCAGCTTTCTTAAGGCCATTGCAGCCTGAGACTGATTCATAGCTGTTGGCTTTTGTTCAAATTTATAATAGACAATTTTGCTTTCCCTTAGCATTGTCAACACTGTTTGTGCACATGGCCATTCTTTACAGTTTGCAAAATACTTTTATTTATCACCTCAATTATCATGCGGAACATGCACTGAGAATGAAAAGCAACAGAGATATCAGCACAGCCATAAAATACACGTGACAGAAATGTACTCAAATCTCAGCAAGCTTAGATAGAAGAGCAAAAGATATCTTCTGTGGCAATGTATAGTAGGAGAAAACGGCAGTGAAGCACAGGTCATGACCACCTAAGCATAGCATTCATAGAAGATCATGTACAAGGGGTAGAGACAGCAGCATGGACTTCTGTTGTCCTGTTGAACTCAGCCTGGTGAATGGAGAAGGTGACCAGCTCCTGAGAGAATATCTCCTATAACCCTTGTCTTTTTATATCTCTAAAGCCATCCAGCCTCTTCTCTAATCAAGAATCGAACATTACTTATGACATCAAACAGCGACCAGCTACTTTCTCATCCACAGTCATATCTTTCCCAGAATACCCTGGGGAGTGTCTCATTTTCAGCTGGTCCTTTTTTCTTGTCACAGGAACCAATGCTTTTTATACAAACCCTAAAACAGTTCCCATGATGGGCAGTTCCTAACAATACATGTAAGCCAGCCAACACACACTTCACTAAGAGAACACATTGTCGATGCAGGCAGCATCCTAAAATGACTGAGAGCAGACACAGGAGTCACCTGTGGCGAAGACAACATTCCTGGAGACCAGACGGTGCTCCACAATGGAGAACTGTGGGAGCTCGATCCTTTCTACGCCAGTGACAGCCTTGTCCCCGCCTCGCCAGTAAAATTCAATGTCGTCCGTGGTGTAGCCATCTACCGGGAGAGAGAAGCGGAAACATGGTGGATAGGAGACACCATCACTTTATAACAATGCCTAGCCCAAGAAATTATTTTTGTTAAAAGGAAGTAATGGCTTTATTAGATTGAAAGAAATATTTAATGTGCACATCTATGAGAAATGTGAGTAAGTTAGCCTTCAGGTATCTGTGTGCTACCTCAGCAGTCTGACTTGTACCAGAATGGTCCGGAAAGGCAGTGAACTGGAGTTGTGGGAGATGAAAGTTTGTACCAGAGTTCTTAGTACAAAGCTTGACGTTACAGATGCTTGCACATTACCCAGTTGAGGATTTCATCACATCTTTATAGTGAGGAATAATGGTGGGAGAAAGCAGGTATGGAGATTTAGAAATGGCTATAGGGACTAAGGGCCAACTTTCCCAATCAGTGTCTAGTAAGAAATCAGAGGTCTCTTAAGGTGTCTGTCTACGTTAGAAATGCCTTTTGATGGGAGAGTCCTGGCCCAGATATACTGGCATAGGTGTGTGCATCACAAAGAGGGTGTTGACATTAAGGACTGTATCTCTCACCCAGCTCTGGGGACAGTTCTCATATTCACCTGAAAGCTGGCAGTTCTCCTTGAGAATGAGTGAAACAAAGGGAAACAAGACTTGTCTAACCATCCAGGAGTCTCCCAGAAGATCACAGCAAATTATGTACTTATTTATTTCCATCTCTTTCTTTGAATTCTTTATTTTTCTTCATCTCCCCTCAATTCTCTTTCATTTACCTCTTCCCTCATCCTTCCTTTTCTTTCATTTCAGCCTTCTTTCTCTTCTCTCACTCCTTTCTTCTCCCTTCCCTTATTTTCTTTCTTCCTTGCCTTCTTTTTTTTTTTTTTTTTCTTGAGTCAGGTCTCATGACCAACATGGGATGACCTATGCCATCTACTAAGTGCTTGGATTACAAACCATCATATCTAAATCAATTTCTTAATTAAATCAATAAAACACAAATCTGATTAAAATACATCCTTGCAATATAACAGAATTTTGGATCTGAACAGATATAAAAACAAATGTATCCAATGCTTTCATAGCCCAGTACCTCAGCACCGGCTGTTACTGCAGTGGTCATCATGTTTCTAGAGCTCTCTGCTGTCCCTCTGTGTAGACCACAGTGTGGCACCTACTATTTAGCACCTTCTTTGTGTCTTTCTGACCTCACAATGTTTTCTCTAATAAAATACTCACCTAATTACAGCACTCCTTCAGGTAAAGCCCTCAGTTGTCTTCTATGCTATGGGAAAACCAAGCCCAGACAACTCAGTCACTTCGACCACCTACCCCAGTGTGATGTTCCTCTGTCTCTCATTACCAGTCCAGGAAGTCAGGCCTCTTTCTGCTCAGAGCACCTCTTGTGCTTAGGCTAGCAGTGCTCTCCGCAGGAGCCTTTCTAAGGTGTTCAAATGGCCCTTCTTCTCCAGGTCATCTCATGATTTACTGAAAGCTTCCTGCAGATGCTTCCCATGTGATCCTGTCTCCAGAGGAACCCTGACATCACCCACAATTTTTTGTTTATAAAATCACTTATTGCTTTTTCTGTCTGTTTCACATCCCTCTGGATCTGGATCACATCCTCCAGGCAGGAAAGCATTTTGCCTCTGTGTTCTAGATGTCCCTGTACTTATGACAGTTCCTAGACAGGGTTGGAGTGCAGCTCTATGGTAGAGTGCTTGTTTCACATGTGTGAAGACCTGCTTTTAATCCTAGAACCAGAAACCAAAATCAAAGCTAAACATCAGTGCTGGCATAGGAGCTGAAGCCAGCAAAGTATAAGAGGAATAAATTAATGGATCAATGAGTTTGTGCTTGCCTGGAAAACAAAGCTACCAATTTCCACTCCACTCTCAGTGCAGAGAAGCCAGCAAAAACTGGTTCCTGGCTTGTCTCTACATGCTTTCAGTTTGGAGTTCTGCAAGAGAAGCCCTCCCTTACTCACTACCACCCACTGAAGTCAGGCCACACAGTAACAACACCCAGAGGTCACAGTTTGTCCAGGCACTTGGAGCTGAAGCTGATTCCTAAAATAGAAGCTAAATTCACTTCCTAAACTTTCCATTGTCCCAGCAGAGTCATGGTCTCTAGTCACACAGCAGCCATCTGACTTCCTAGGATAATCTTAGGAATGGTAGGAATCACCTTCTTTCCTATGAGCCTCGGAAGCTCCATCCCCAATCTTCCCAGATGCTTCAATTCTGCATTGCTGGATGTGATTCTACATTCTCTGAAATCAGAGCTGTCAAGAATCACCGGCAAAGATGCAGCACAGCAGTGAAGGAAACAGTATGACCAGCTGTAGCCCCCACTGGGCACTCCCTCAGTGTGCTTAAGCATCATACACCCTCCTCAAACACACATGCTTCCAGTGACACCACAAAGGCAGCATCCCTTAACTTCGAAACCTCAGTAGAACACCGGTTGAGGCTAATAATAAATCAGGCTGTGACAGACTCAGTACAAACACCTGTTGAGACTAGTAATATGCCAGTGTGTGACAGGTCAGGATCAATAGGCACAGTTCAGGTGGCAGGAGGCACATCTTGTTAGATGTTGGCAACTCGGCTTCACCTCTCGTATAGAGGTACACAGTACTGAATTATCAATAAGGCATCTGAACACTCCTCAAATTGAAGAAAATTGCCAAGATGCAGAAATGGCCAGCTTGTAAGGCTGCGATTCTGATGGGAAATGAGTTTCACTCCGACTGCCCAGAGTCCCAGCAGTCCAGCCACTCAAGCATGATGAAACAGATTGTAAGAAAATTGCATCTCAGTGTTTGCACTCTTCTTGCTGAATGGATTGAGATGGGAAACATTTGTTTTCTTCTATTTCAGAACAGAAAACAGACTCTCTAATCAGATTTGAATGAAGAGCTCTTTTATCCCCAGTTCGACACACACACACACACACACACACACACACACACACACACACACAAGCTTTCAGTCTCTTGCTTTCTCTTTCTCTTTTTGTACCTCTGTTCTTCTCTGGGTTCACAGTGAAATTGGGAAGAGTTAATCCTCTAATACTTTGCTTTGTTTTGCATGTTGTGAATGATACATAGGGTCTTGTGTGTAGGAGGCAAGAATTCTACCATTGAGGTACCTCTCCAGCCCAATTTTAAGATAATGAAAAGTATAAGAGCATTACAGGTGCTTTGGTATACATGCTGACTTATAACAACAAGAGTAACAACAAAAGACTTAAAATACAAAGGACAAGAAAAAGGAAGGCAGACTCAAATACACACAGCTTTCAATTTCCAGGGTGCAGTTTTGCTCATCCAGTGGATATCTTCTGAGGTCCATCATGCACGCTGCTGTGGTGGTGATCCTGAAACACACAGCAGGGGTAGCATTAGAAGTGTGCAAAGGAACAGACAAGGGAAACTGCTTCTAGACAGACATAAGTCATGTCAACATAAGCCCCTCTTCTCGAAGTCCACCTGACCAAAGCTTCCCTCTCAGCACACTGAGAATTCTGAATGAGAACAGAATTCATTGAATGCACTATTTGAATATACTACAGATCACCTTTATCAAGAAAACAACGACATGCTTAATTTCACTTTCCTTAATTGTTTTAAATTGACAAGTAAAATGTAATGCATATTAATGGTGTGTGGAGTAATATTTAGAGGTATTCATGCATTACAGAAATGGTGTGTGAAGTAATATTTAGAAGTATATATGCATTACAGAACGAAAGTAAAGATTGCACCCCACCTAATAATCTAAAACTAAATACATTTTTCTGAGTCATGTGATTATTTAGCCTAAAGTTCCAGCCTATTTATTAGAGCAGAGTCTATATCTGGGGTTATTACTTTTTAGTACTTACTTTCTTATTCACCACCCTTAAGCAGTCTGAAGTCATATGCACATGTATGCTCTGGTTAAGGGTATTGCACTTTGCTCTTACCAATACTCTCCCACTCCTTTGACCCTATATAGAGTCTGAATGACAATTTTGAAAACTGGATGGGGAAGCCTGAATAAGAGTGGAAGTCTATCCTTCTTGCCAACAACTATTTCTAATATATAGGATTTATCCAGATATTCTAGTTTTGGTGTAATAGTGATATTTTTTTCTACTAACTTGAAAAATAATGGAAGATATGTATTCGCTATTTTTATTTTTTTTGGAATAAATACCTAAAAAACCTCATGAATGTAGAGAAGCCTGTGAGCTGTAGCAGGAAAACATACTTGTGAGGGGTCAAAAAAGATCAGGCTCTGTTGGGCTGAATGAGGAAGAACAGTGGGAAGAGGTGGGGACAAGAAGAGAGAGGGTAAGGCTGTGCAACACTCAACTTGCATACTAAGAAAGTAACCTGAGTCTGAAATAAACCTGCACCACTGAACTCTAGCAGAAATGGGAAGGGCAGGGAGTCTCAGACTCCAGATTTGCAAGCTCCATTCTAGTGACTTGAGTGGACCCAGTTTGATGAGCCCCAGTGGCATCTGAGGCTTTACATTTGCAATACTTAATTCTTCCACACATGTCCTGATAGCTCCTCCCCTCTCTCCCTAGCTTCCTCCCTCCTTCCATCTCTCTCTTTTCTCTCCACTTTTTTTCTTTCTTTTCTTTTTTTCTCCTGAGAGGAGACTGATCAACATTAAACACCACTTCCACAGCCTGAGAAACACACTCCTATATCTAAGGAATAATGGCACCAACCAATTGAAATCAAGCATCACCAGGTGAGAGTGAATGTTCATGTTAGCTTCACAAAACTTAGACTCAGTTTAAGAGAGATGTGCCTTTAAATATGTCTATGAGGGGTTTTCTTTATTGGCTTATTTGAGGTATGAGGACCCACCCTCAAAATGGGCTGAACTATTTTGTAGGTTCTGCCCTGAACTGAAGAAAAAGAGAAAGAAAAAAGGGGAGGGGGAAGGGAAGGGGAAAGGGAGGGGAAGGGAGAGAGAGAGCAAAGCTCTGGCATGCACAGTTTTTGGACTGCAAATGCAATGTGAATCTGGATGCTGTGACATCCCTTCTTGATGGACCAGCACCTGGAATTGTGATCTAAAGGAAATCCCTTCCCCCTTAAGTTGCTTTTGTCTTTGTATTTTATTACAGCCACAAGGGAAAACAAAACAAAACAACAACACCAAGACAGTGACATTCTCTGTAGTATTGATCTTCAGCAGATTATTTTTTTTAAGGTTTTCCTTTTTTGTCTTTGACTAAGACACAAAATTGACTGGAATCTTCTGGCTTCAGAGCATACTTCTGAGAGCGAAGCAGAGAAATATGCACAAGCTGTGGGAAGGGAAATAGCTGATGTCCTGGACAGTGAGATAGTAAATTCACTACCCATCCAAAAGGCTGACAGTTTGCTACTCCTGTCCTCTGTACCGGTTTCTGTCTCTGTCCCTGTTTCTCTCTCTGTCTTTCTGTCTCTCTCTCTGTATAAATAAAGATATGCATATATAATAATCTTAAAGATACATTACACTAAAGTAATGTATATTTATAATCTATTCTTCCTTTCCTCCCTTCTTTCATTTTTCTCTTTCCTTTCTTCATTCACTTTCTCTTTTCTCTCTTCTTTTTATACTTTGTATGGGTTTTTTTTTTTTTTTTTTTTTTTTTTTTTTGTACTAGGGTATCAGCCAGTCATACCTGTGTTTAGGTCTGTGCAATGCACTTTAACAGACTCATTCAACATTTCACCAACTGCTTAGTAAAGTTTATTATTGCTGTTATTTATTATTATTATTATTCTCATTGCAGATGAGGAAACAAAAGCAATTGACTCAAAACATCCACATGCTTCTAGAAGGCAGATACATCTTGGATCTAGGCAGCTTGTATTGTGCATCCTAGTGTGTCTTTAATGCCTCTTTACCTTTGTATTCATTTCTTAGATTCCCAAAAAAATACAGAAGACAGATATGAGTGTGAATTGTGATATTCCTAGCTGATTACTTGCCAGCTTTCTCAAATACAGCCAGAGTTAAAGAACTCCGGCCCTGCAGACTCTCCTCCCTTTGCCCCAGGTCAATGCATTCACTGCATTAAGCACCATTTGCAAAAGGAAACATCCATCTGACTACTGACTGGCTGGCTCTTTGTCTACTTTGGTTTGAGTCTGTGAAGTCAGAGCTTAGCCTGTCCTGCCCACAGCCATCTTTTGGTACCAGAACAGAACCTCCCACAGCAAGTGATCCACAAAACCTTATGGAATAAATGACTTCAGAGATCAAGGGACCAAACTAGGTTGGAATTGTTGGCGTAGAAATATATCCTGGCCTTTCTTGACTTCAAGGTGGTGAATATGAGTCAGCAAGAGACAGCAGCCCACAGTCAAGCACTCTCAGGAAGATCCCTGGACCCTCTTAGTCACCATGGTTTCACTGTTCAAGAGTCTCAGATGAGCCCCTGCTTCTAAGATCAAGTGGCTGCTGGGAATTTTCTTGCTGCAGAATGAAGCCCCACAGAATCCAGACCACTGTCCACCATGAGCTTGACAGCTTCACCTCAATGAAGGCTATAGTGAAACGTACCTTTTGCTCTGATTCCAATCTTGCCACACCAATAAGACCAGAAATAGCACAGTGTTTGAGAACTGAAAACTATCTGTATCTATGGCTGGGGCAGCACCAGATACCAGTTGTTTTCTGTGGAACCACCACTCCCAGACCCATTTAGCTGCCTAAGGCATCTCTCATGACCTGCGCTCCAGACTATCTGGAAACCAGGCACTTTTGGTAACAAAGGCAACTGTCAATTTCAAGGTCTAGGAACTCAGGTGCTTATACTGAGCGCCTGAGCCAAGCACTGCAGACAACACATTCCTCTTTAGCAAGTACTTACAGAGAAGTATAGAGGTCATAGGACATGGGCCAGTAATCCAGTTATCCAAACTTTCGTTGTCTTTGATAACATAGATAGAAAAGCGCATTTATAGGAATGTCCAAAGCTTTTTACTATGGAAATGCCTTGAGGTTGTTACTGGTAAAGTCATCAGGGCAGAGTTTGTTGTAGCTCTGCCCCTCCTCACATCTTTCCTAGGTGGCATTCTTTCATTACAGAGGTATTCTTTGTCTTAATTATATGAGTCAACTCTGGAACTTGCTCTATCTGATGGGTACTAGATGGGACAGTTTGGTAATCAGAAGAGGAACTGGTCTCTTTCCCCTCTTCCACGGCCATGAGAAAGCTATGCCAGGTGAGCCTGCTGGTCGAGGAGAATGGAGACAGAGATAGGATTGAGCTGCCACTATCAATTCTCAGAGACCACCTCAATGTGCTAGCTGATGACCATTCACACTCAGCCTGTGAGTGAGCTAGCCAAGGCCAGCAGAAGTACTTGTTAATGTACCAGACAAATGAGCAATGCACACTAAATATGCGCTTTAAGTTATTCCTGCTGCTTGTTACACTGCAGTGATGTAGCAGTTGGTAACTCCTCTTTAGTGGAGACTTTCCTTAAAACACGGGTAGTGGTTTCTACATCAAAGCATCAAGCATTTACGTACTGAGTCATCTCTGGCAGGTGAGATGGAATAACTTCTCTCTTTCAATTTGCCAATGATCTGAGGGTAGAGCTACATAAAAGGGACAAGCCAGCATTGTGCTAAAAACAAAATGGAGAGTACAGTATCCCCAACTCCTTGTCAGGAAAGTAGCTACCCAGACCTCCAAACCATGGACCTCATAAGGAAAACACAGGTTCAACCCTCTGATGAGAGAGAAAAGTTTGAAAGAATCAGAAAAGTACTTTGAGTCCCTCCTACTATCTTCATTTGATTAGGGTGCTTGACGATGAGTCTCTCTAAAAGGGGACAACCTCTACTATGTTGGTCTAACTATGGTGCTTGGGGGCTGCTTATCTATGCTTATTATGCCCTTTTATGCATAGAAGTTCCTTGAACATTGCCATTATCCAATTTCTGTTTCTTTTTTGCCCCTTGGTTGCGTTTTCTGTGTTATACTAAAAAATCAGTGCCACGCCCAATGTCATGCAGCCATTCTTATTTTCTAAGACTTTTATAACTTTTAAATTTAAAGATTAACTCTTTAAGATTTAAGATTTATTCTTTAAGATTTGGATCCATTGAATGGCTTTTGTAGTCCTAGAGTCATTGCTTCACATGACCTCCAGTAGTTCCTAGCATTATTTAAGAAGACCTCCCCCGCTATTTAGTGAATACTATTGGAATCCTTGTCAAAATTCAATACATGGAGTTAGAGGAAAGCTTCAGCAGTTAAGAACATTTGTTCTTGCAGTAGACCTAGTGTTCAATTCCCAGTACCCATGTGGCAGTTCACAAGTGCCTGTAACTCCAATTCCATAAGATAAAGCATCATCTTTTGGCCTCTGTGGATACTGCACACCAGTGCTGCATAGATAAACACTCAGGAAAAAAATGCCCCCACACATAACATAGTAAAAATAAATTTAAAATAATTTCACATGTGTCAAGATTTATTTCTGGGTTATCAATTCTCTTTCACTGGACAATGTGTCTGCCCTTATGATAAATGGTTTGTTTTGATTAACACAGTTCTGTAGAAAATATTAAAGCCACAAATGGTAAAGTCTCCATCTTTCTTCTTTTATTTCAGAAATTTGAAATCATTTGGGATTTTATAGGAAATTATAATAGGTGTTTCCATTTTTACAAATATTATGATATTCTGATACAACTTAAGCTGACTGTGAAGCTGGCTAGGGCAGTATTGTCCTCTTACACATTTCTTGAGCATCTTTTGGATATATGCCTAGGATTGGTATAGCAGGATCTTGAGGTAGCACTATTCCTAACTGTCTGAGAAAGTGCCAGATTGCCAGATTGATTTCCAAAGTGGTTGTAGGAGGTTTCATTCCCACCAGCAATGGAGGAGAGTTCCCCTTTCTCTACATCCTCTCCAGCATGTGTTGCTGCTTGAGTTTTTTTTTTTTCCCCATTCTGATGCATGTAAGGTGAAATATCAGGGTTGTTTTGATTTGCATTTCAATGATAACTAAGGACATTGAGCATTTCTTTAAGTGTTTCTCTGCCATTTGATATTCCTCTATTGAGAGTTCTGTTTACCTCTGTACCCCATTTTTAAATTAGATTACTTGATTAGATTAGATTAGATTAGATTAGATTAGATTATTTTAATTAGATTATTTGTTGCTGTTTGGCTTCTTGAGTTCTTTATATATTCTGGATATTAGCCCTGTGTTAGATATAAGGTTTGTTAAGATCCTTTCCCTATCTGTAGGCTTTTATTTTGTTCTTATGACAGTGTCCTTTGCTTTACAGAAGATTTTCAGTTTCATGAGGTTCCATTTATTGATGGATGGCACCCTTACAAGGCCACAATGAAAGACAATATAGACAGTCCTGATGATACCTGATAAGCTAGGGTCATATGGAAGCAGAGGAGGACCTCCCTTATCAGTGGACTAGGGAAGGGGAATGGGAAGAGAAAAAGAAAGGAGAGCAGGATTGAGAGGGGTTGAGAGAGGAGACTACAGCTGGGATACAAAGTGAATAAATTGTAATAAATAAAAAAATAAAAACACATTTCTATCCAAGACACAAGATATCCTTTCCAGTTATATTTTCTTCAAATTCTTTTAACCACATTTCATATTTTTTTTAGTATCCAAAATAGTCTGATTACATGATTAAAATGATCCTTATCCCTGTATACTGACAACATGTCTATATCCCTACCAATTAAGAAACTGAGACCGGAAGAATGAAATATTGAGGTCAGTCTGGGCCACCTGAGAACATGCTTTTAAAAAGCAAACATGAAAGTTGTGGTAGATCATACCAGTAGGATATGAAGAAGAGGCAGAGGTGGGCAGGATCACACAGAGTTCAGAGCAGCCTAAAAAATGCCTTTGAAGCTGAAGAAATGGCTCACCAGTCCTGATGATAACTGATAGACTAGGATCAGATGAAAGGGGAGGAGGACCTCCCGTATCAGTAGACTGGGGAAGGGGTATGGGAGGAGATGAGGAAGGGAGGGCGGGATTGAGAGGAGACTAGTGAGGAGGCTACATCTAGGAGAAAAAATGAATAAAACTGTAATTAATAAAACAATAAATTACCCAGCAGTGTATCAAAGCAGATACTGAGACTCATAACCAAACTTTGGGCAGAATGCAGGGTATCTTAGGAAAGAAGGGGGAAATAGTAAGACCTGGAGAGGACAGGAGCTCCATAAGGAGAACAACAGAACCAAAATATCTGGGCATGGTGGTCTTTTCTGAGACTGCTAATCCAACCAAGGACCATTCATAGATATAACCTAGAACCCCTGCTCAGAAGCAGCCCATGGCAAGCTCAGTATCCATGTGGGTTCCCTAGTAAGGGGAACAGGGACTGTCTCTGACATGAACTCAGTGGCTGGCTCTTTGACTTCCCCCCTCTGAAGGGGGAGCAGCCTTGCTAGGCCACAGAGGAACACAATGGAGCCAGTCCTGATGAGTCCTGATAAGCTAGGGTCAGATGGAAGGAGAGGAGGACCTCCCCTATCAGTGGACGTAGAGAGGTGCAGGGAGGAGATGAGGGAGAGAGGATGAAATTGGAAGGGAATGAAGGAGGGGACTACAGCTGGGGTGCAAAGTGAATAAACTATAATTAATATAAAAATAAAAAATTAATTAAAAATTGTAATAAATGATAATAATAAATAAAAATTTAAAAATGGAAAACTACTTAGTGTCTGCTTTGAAACACTGCTAGCTAGAGTCTTTCAGATGCCTTTTGCGGTAGACTCCTGTCATACATTCAATACACATCCCATTTGTCTTTCTAAATGAGGATTGATCATCTTCACCCGTGTCCACTTTCTTGATTATCTTCTTTAGGTGCGTAGATTTCATTATGTTTATCATATCTTGTAGGTCTATATAAGCGAGTATATACCATGTTTGTCTTTCTCCTTCTGGGATACTTCACTCAGAATGATCTTTTCTAGATCCCACCATTTGCCTGCAAATTTCTAACAGGATCTCAAGGGCAGGCTCTTTGACCTCCCCCCCCCCCCCCGCCAGGGGAGGAGCAGTCCTGTTAGGCCACAGAGGAGGACTTTGCAGCCAGCCCTGAAGATACCTGATAAAGCAGGGTCAAATGAAAGGGGAGGAGGTCCTCCCCTATCAGTGGACTTGGAAAGGGGCAGGAAGGAGACCAGGGAGGGAGTGTGGGGTTGGGGAGGGAATGAGGGAGTGGGATACAGCTGGGACACAGAGTTAACAAAATGTAACTAAAAAGAAAAATAAAATTAAAAAAAAATTAAAAATAGGAAAAAATAAATAATTTTAAAAAAGAATTATTTTTAAAAAAAGAGTACATACTGCTCTTACAGAAAACAGGAGTTCTCAACACCTGTGGGCAGCCCACAAGCATCTTTAATTCAAACTCCACGAGATCCAATGTCTCTAGATTTTTCAGATACCTGAATTCATGTGTGAGTACCCCCCTACATGTTTATACTTAATTATGCATAGTTTTTAAACCTCATTTTCAAAACTATGTTTTTATCTTGTTAGATTATGACCTTAATGGATCTGCTTTCTTACCTGCCTTTTAAGGCCATTCATTGTTACACAAAAGTACAGATTGTACCTGTTCGTTCTCTCCTCCACAGTTTTTCTGAATTCATTTTTTTGCTATAGTAGACTGGAATATTCATATAATCCTGTGGCTTTTATGCATCATCATGCTGTCTTTAAACAAGTATGTTTATACCTTTCTTTTCTACTCTCACATAAGTGACACTTGGGTATCTAATTCTTGATTTTAGGGAGAAATTTTTAGTCTTTCACCATTATGATCTTATGCATTTCCATACACAATTAAATCATCTAATAATGTTTACTTCTTGTACATTGCAATTTTTTTACTGTGAAAATGTGTTAAATTTGTTCATGTTTGGCCTGCTTGGATTGAAAAGATAGTGTGTTCTGTCTTCCCTTCTTTTTTTAGTGTGGTTATAACACTGAGTTTTATGTGAAATTATTTTTTACAATACTTTGCCACTTGATGAAGGCATATTGCTGGATTTAGAGTGTTACTATTTTATTGGTTTTTGCATAAGGACTCACAAGGGATGCTATTTCCTGACTCTTCCTGTAGCACTTTGCTCTGGCTTTGATTTGCTATAGCTGCACTGCTGGCCTCACACAACGCATGAGAGGTCAGGAAGCACTACAACCTCTTGGCATATTGAAAAAAAAAATTTGATTAACTAGTGTTAACTTTACTTTGCAGTGTTTGGTAAATTGGACCAGGGAAGCCATCCAATGTCGAACTTTAACTTTGAAAAGTGCATAGTCTCTTTTCTGCAAGATTCCATTTTCCTGTGTTTTATGTTTCTAAAAACTGCATGGTACTGGCATAGAAACAGAATGGTGGATCAATGGAACAGAACAGAAGACCCAGAAATAAACCCACACACTTATGGACACCTGATTTTTGACAAAGATGCCAAAACCATACAATGGAAAAAAGATAGCATCTTCAACAAATGGTGCTGGTCCAACTGGATGTTTACATGTAGAAAAATGAAAATAGATCCATACTTATCACCCTGCACAAAACTGAAGTCCAAGTGGATCAAAGTCCTCAACATAAAACCAGACACATTAAATCAGCTAGAAAAAAAAGGGGGGGAATACCCTAGAACTCATTGGTACAGGAGAAAACTTCCTGAACAGAACACCAACAGCACAGGCTCTAAGAGCAACAATCAATAAATGGGACCTCATGAAACTGAAAAGCTTCTGTAAAGCAGAGGACACCGTCATCAAAACAAAATGACTGCCTACAGATTGGGAAAGAATCATCACCAACCCTTTATCTGACAGAGGACTCATATCCAGTATATATAAAGAACTAAAGAAGATGAAAAGCAGCAATCCAAGTAATCCACTTAAAAAATGGGGAACAGAGCTAAACAGAGAACTCTCTGTACAGGAATATCAAATGGCAGAGAAGCACTTAAAGAAATGCTCAACCTCATTAGCCATTAGGGAAATGCAAATAAAAACAACCCTGAGATTTCACCTTACACCCATCAGAATGGCCAAGATCAAAACTCAAGTGACAACACATGCTGGAGAGGTTGTGGAAAAAGGGGAACCCTTCTCCACTGCTGGTGGGAAAATGTAAACTTATACAACCACTCTGGAAATCATTCTGGCGATTTCTCAGACAACTAGGAATAGCGCTTCCTCAAGATCGAGCCATACCACTCCTAGGTATATATCCAAAAAAGGTCAAGTACACAATGAGGACATTTGCTCAACCATGTTTGTAGCAGCTTTATTTGTAATAGCCAGAAGCTGGAAACAGCCCAGATGCCCCTCAACTGAAGAATGGATGCAGAAATTGTGGTATATCTATACAATGGAGTATTACTCAGCAATGAAAAATAAGGAAATCATGAAATTTGAAGGTAAATGGTGGGACCTGGAAAGGATCATCCTGAGTGAGTTGTCCCAGAAGTAAAAAGACACACATGGTATATACTCACTCATATAAACATACAACATAGAATAAACCCACTAAAATCTGTACATCTAAACAAACTAAGCAAAAGAAAGAACCCTAACTAAAATATTCAATCCCCATCCAGAAAGGCAAAGAGGATGGACATCAGAAGAAGAAAACAGGAAACAACCTAGGAACCTGCTACAGAGTGCCTCTGAAAGCCAGAAGAAGAAAACAGGAAACAAACTAGGAACCTGCCACAGAGGGCCTCTGAAAGCCTGTGCAGACTGTCAAAGCAGATGCTGAGCCTGATGGCCTACTGTCAGGCAGAGTGAATGGAATTTTATGTAAGAAGTGGGAAATAGTAAGAGCTGGAGAGGACAGGAACTCCACAAGGAGAGCAATAGAACAAGAAAATTTGAACACAGGGAACTTTCCAGAGACTCATACTCCAACCAAGGACTATTCATGGAGATAACCTAGAACCCTGACAATGCAGCCACTTCTGATGAGAACTGATAGACTAAGATCAGAAGGAAGAAGAGGAAGACCTCCCCTATCAGTGGACTTGGGGAGGGGCATGTATGCAGAAAAGGAGGGGAGGGGGGAGGGTGGGACTGAGAGGGGAGGAGGGAATACAAAATTATGGGGGAATACAAAATGAATAAAGTGTAATTAATAAAAGTTAAATAAAAAATTTAAAAAAAAGAATTGTTAATTTCATCCATTTTTTATAGCACACAAACTTTATTATGTTCCTTTCATTTGTAAATAATTATTATTGAGGCCCCATGTTTTAAAAATATCTGATTTTATTTATTTAAGTCTTTTGTTCTATTTTTGTCTTTTGTCTTGTCAATCTAGATAAAAGTTTGTCAATATGTTACAAAATACTCATTTTTGGTTCCATCCCATTGTATAAAAGGAAATTTGTGGTTTTAATAATCTTAAAATAAATTGAAAATACACATTTACAATTAGTGGATTACATGTGCTTTTATTCAGCAACAGTTTTTTTTCCCATCAACATTTAAGTTTAGACTTGACTTTCCATGTCTGACATGTTGCATGTGTGTCATCATTTTTGAAAAGCTCCCAACAGGGATGCCTGCAACGATCACACAGGGACTTTCGCTTCCTTACCTTTTACTGTAACACAAAAATTTGCATAAATACTGCACTAAGAAATCTAAACTCTCTGGTCTCACAGGGGAAAAAAATCTCCAGCTGGCCAGTACATGACAAAGAAAGTAAAAATGAAATTTTCTGGTATGATTCTGAAGCCATGAGGAGTGCACCCTCAGGAAAGGTTTTAGCTATTTCTGTGTATCATAACTGTACTTCTGCTCTAATATGCATCACTAATATTCTTTAGATTTTGGTAGCCTCCTCCCTATTTAAGTTCCTTAATGCCATTGATGTGAGAAGATTCATCTTTTCAGTGCATGGTCTAAAGGGACAAGTTACTCTCAGAACTTAGCACAGACATTTGATATGGTTGCTATCTCTCCTTTTTCCTTTGTGGCACTGTGCTTTCTACATTTTGTCTCTCTGGTGGTTAATATGTCCATGTTTGTTATAACTTCTGGGTGTCTCATTAAATCAATGCTTAGTATTTTGACTTTTGCTACAGTTCATGACTTAGAGATGGCTTTCAACACCATTACCTCACATCTTCTTTGGCTACCGTTCATATGGAACATGCATTTTCACTTTCAACTTAGATCTTGACTCATCATTCTTAAATGTCTGTGTAGGCCTGTGATTCTGGGTTACATTTTGTAGACAGTGTATAATTGGATCCTGATTTATTTCTAGACATTCTGCTCTGTCAGTCTCTACTTTTTCATTGGTTCAATCCATTTACACGTTAAAGTATTAATAATAAGAAAGGAGGAACTTCTACAGCAATGCCACTTGCTTTCTTTGTGTTTGGGAACTTTTTCTTCCCTCAATTCTTTATCTGGTTTATTCATTGTTTAGTGTATTTGTTAGCAGAACTTGATTTCCTGCTCATTTTCTTTGCAGCTATTTCACAGATACATTCTTTTTGGTTATCATGCATATTAAATTTAACATCCCAAATTTATAACAACATACTTTGTCCTAATACACAATCTTCAATTAGCTCTGTGTCCTGTATACTACCAACATTACAAACAGTGTCACTGAAAACTGAATGCCAATAATATCAATTTACCACTACCTATATGTGTATTTCCTTTGGGGGAAGAACAGTGAGACAAGCCTTTGCTATGTAACCAAAGCTAGCCTAGACCTTGCTACAACATAGTCCAGGCTTGTGATTTTCCTTCTGTCTAAAAAGTGACTGTGAATTTGTCATTTAAGTCAGGTAGAGTATAAAAGTTTGAAAGTGGAGTTACAAAAAGTTTAGTAATGCAAGTTTTCATTCACTAACACTGGACATCATCATAGTTTCATATGTTTTGTGTCAATGTACACCATCTTTTCCTTTAAATTTAAACATTTTAACACTTCCTTTAAAGCAGGTCTTTTAAACAGAAACAAACTGCCTTAGGATTTGCTCATCTTGGAGAATTTTTTTCTTTTCTGGAACAGGTTTTCTGTAACATTGACTGTCCTTGAATTCACTGTAGACCAGGCTGACCTCTAACTCAGAGATCTACCTGCTTCTGCCTCACCAGTGCTGGGATTAAAGGTAATGCATCACCACTGCCCAGATATTTTAATTCTTTCTAATTTTAAAGAGCTGTTTGTACATATAGCATTGCATGTTGACAGCATTTTTTCCTCACATATGTAATGTATTATCCAACTGGTTTTGCATCCATTATTTCTGGAGAAAAATGGGTGTGTAATCCTTTTTTTTAAATATGGAATACGGGTCCTTTTCTTTTGATGCTGTCAATATTGTCTATGTATTTAGTGTCTGAAATTTTAGTTATGATAGGTCTCAACATAGATCTTTCAGATATTATTGCCACTGGAATTCACTGGGAATCTTGGATTTGTACATTAATATCATCCATCAAATTGGTGATGCTTTCAGCCATTATTGCTTCAAATAGTCTCCCTCTCCCTTTCCCTGTTCCTCTCATCTCCCTTCTGTCCCACCACCCCTTCTCTCTCAACTTCTGGAACTCCTACAAATCTTGTTTTACTAATATATTTTCACAACTTTATTGAGCTTTGTTAACTTTTCTTCTTTAACCTTATTTTCTGTCCCTTAGATTCTGCAACTTTTGCTGTCAGATTTTCAAGTATCTGGACTCTTTCTTCTGTGAGTTCAAATCTATTGTTCATCACTCCTACTGAATTAGTCCATTGAATTATTATACTGATAGGGTTCAGAATTCCTCGTGTGTCTCTGTGTAATTTTTATTTTTTGGTTGATTGTTTTTTTTTTTTTTTTTTTTTTTTTTTTGCATTTCACTCACATATAGTCATGTACTTCCTCAGCTCTTTGCTCATCTTTCCTGTTACCTTTTCCATGGTATGTATGCTAAGATGAAGACTTTAAAGTTTTATTTGGCAGATTTAATGTCTCACTTTAGTCTAGTAACTGTCAATTCATGTTCCTTTTTTGAGGAAAATACATATTTTTTTTCTTTGTAAACCGTATGCTAGAAGTTAGGAATTTGATTACAGTAATGTGATAAATTAAAATGAGATCATGTCTTGTCTCAGCTTCTCTAGATCTTTGCAGAATGGTGATGCACTGGAGGACTCTGAAGCCTTACAGATAGGCTTGCTTTGTGCCAAGACATTAGTCCTAAACAAAAACTTACAATTACTCAAGACTTTTAGAACTATATGCCTTTCCTAGAGACATTTAAATTCTCTTATGTATATGATCATTTTTTCTAATTTGTTCATTTTTTCACCTTTTGCTTTGTGCTTTTTGTGGTTTATTTTATGTCCTTGATAAGGGCACCATGTGTCACTGTCATTTTGCAGCCTTTACAACCCTTGTCTACATTCCGAGTTACACAGGACAGAGCACTCATTGCTTCAGTCCTCTAGGTATTCTGCATAGAGTTCAAAATACAACTTGATAACTTAAAACAAAGGTCTTATCTCCTCCCTCTGATGTTAGTGAAGAACTAGAAAATAGGATGTGATACTCTCAAGTCCTCCTAAGGAACTGTTTAGGAACTAGAAAGCAAATACTGCCCAAATCTCCCCACTGAATACAGATTTTCTTGATCGTGTATTTGGGCTGTTGCTATGTTGCCTGGGCCACTTTTTCAGTGATTGTACAAAATTGCTTCAGTTCCCATGATTCTACAGGAAACAAGATCTTGGAACCTTTTTCCCTCCATTTCATCAGTGCCAATCTTTAACAGAACAATCTATACAAAGATAGGAGGGTGTTCATGAAAATAGAGCAGAAATTATCAAAGCTTAGACTATAAAAGTAAAATAAAATAGTATTTTACTCTGTAGCCTAGGTTGGCCTGTACATTATGGCAACACCACTGCTCCTGCCTTCTGAGTCTTGGAGTTAAAGGAGTGGTGTTATACTGCCTAAGCCTGGATTGAAATAAATAGTTTTAACACTGAAAAAAAAAATAACAAAGAATATAATAAAGCAATATGGTTGTAATAGGTAATATAATTAATTAAAATTCAAACCAAAATTATTTTTTTCTGAAAAACATGAATTCTCAGGACAGACAAGAAAATATGAAGAGACCATAAACATGATAGTGAAATTCAAAGTAGTATGCATTTAAAAAAAAAGAATATTCTGTTCAACAGGTTTTCACTCTAAACACATGGTTAACATGAACATTTAATGAAGAATTTTTTTCAATGCAGTTTAATCAGGAACCTTGAACAATCATCTGACCCTGGGGAAAGCCAGCCCACAGCTTAAATAGCCTCTGGGTAGCCAACCCAGGCATGCCACGTGGGCAATGCAGATAGGTCCACATACATGGAAGCAAGCCAGATCCTCAGCCTTAGCCAAATGTGGAATTGTTCGTGACAGAGAGCACTCACCATCGGGAAGGTGGAAGGCAGAAACCAGCTCCATCTTTAAGGCACAGCATTCCGCAGCTCTCTACAGTTCCCCCTTTTTGTTTTAGACGCATCAGGCAAGAGTAGAGGTCTGATCTCTGATATTAGAAATAAATTGGGACTTTGTACCGATGTTCATTTAGGTGTCATCCACCCAAAGAGCATATTTCTGTTTGCTCATTATTTGGTGGAATGTTTGGGAGGGATTAAGAGGTGTGGCCTTCTTGGAGGAGGTATGCTACTGGTGATGGGTTTAGAGGTTTCAAAACCCTAAGCCACTTCCAGTTAGCCCTTTCTCTCTGTCCTCCATTTGTGGACCAGGTTGAAAGCTCTCAACTACTGATCCAGCACTATGCCTGCCTGTATGCATGCCTGCCTGCTGGCCTGCCATTCTACCTGCCGTGATGATTGTCAACTTATCCTGTGAACTGTAAGCACCCATTAAACTCTTTCTTCTAAAAAAAAAGAATATTCTGAACAACTTTATAGAAGACATTTGAAAAACCAGATAAAATAGGCAAAGGTCCCAACACCAAAATTCCCACTCTGGGTAGCATGGCTGTTCCTAACGCTGGAGGAAAATAGACTTCATCATTTTAACATGTTGGGACAGATTTCTTGAGGCAGAAACTTTCAAAGGAAAATCTGATAAGCATTTAAGGATAAAATTAAATCTAATTTTGGTGCAAACATACAGAAAAAAAATCCCATATTTCAAGTTATGCTACAGAATTATAGTAATTAAAATAGGATGGTACTGGCCTAAAATAGACTCACAATCAGTGAAATAGAACTTAGGACCACGATTTAAGCCCACATTCCTAAAGCTACATATTTTTGACAAAGGGACCACAAATACACATGGAAGAAAAAATAAAACTAACCAACCAAAAATACCAGCACCTTCAAAAAAAAATGATACCGGCCAACCCAAATAGAAACATGTTGAACAACAAAATTGGATACTTCTTTATCTCCCATTCCTCACAAAACTCAACTCCAAATGGATCAAAGATCCAAAAAAAAAAAAAAAAGAAAAAGAAAAAGAAAAAAAGAATTCTAAAAACCTGAATCAGACAGAGGACAAAATAGAAAATTCAACTGAACTCCTTGTCACAGGAAAGAACTTCCTGAACAGGGCTCTGAAGTGCAAGCATCAAGACCTATAATTAGAAAATGGGACCTCATCAAGGTAAAAAGCCTCTATATAGCAAAAGCTACTAACACTCAAGCAAATCAGCAGCTTTCAGAATGAAGAAAAATAACTTTACCAGTTATACTTCCCGCAGAGAGTATAATCTAGATTACACAAGAAACATTCAAAACTCTGTACATCAAACAATCAAACAACCCAACTAAATAGAGTTCTCAAAGGATAAAATATAAGTGGCTGAGAAATATTTTTTAAAAAAATTCAACATCCTTATTGGTCAGAGACATCCAAATTAAAACTGTTTTGAGATTTCATCTTACCCCATACAGAATATTTAAGATCAAAACTACAAATGACAATATTATGTGCAGAAATGAGAACATTTACTGATAGTGAGAGTGCAGCTTGGTGAAGCCACAATAGGAATACACGATTCCTCAAAAAGCTAGACCACATGACCCAGCTCTGCTACTCTTCAGCAAATACCACAAGGACTCTATATCCTACTATAGAGATGACTGCTCATCCGTGTTTATGCTACTCTCATAGTAGATAAGAATTGAAAACAGTCTTCGGGTCCATCAGCTGATGAATGGCTGTCTGGTTGCTAATAAAAACAAACTTATGGAATTCTCTCTGGTAAATGGATAGACCTAGAAATAATCAGTCAGCAAAAGGTAAATTAGAGCCAGATAGACTAACCTCCAATGTTTTCTTTTATCTGTGGATATAAGCTTTGGATAGTCAGATATGTGCATCTCATTTGGAATACTCATAAATGCATGGAAATTGGTAAGGGCCAATGGGAGAGCTTTCAAGGGAGACATAACACAGTGATATAAAGAAGTAAAGTGATGATGGAACAGGAAAGATTAAAATGGTTTTGGGGTGGGAGTCAGGGTAAAGGAAAGAATATGGAGAGAGACAAATAACAGTAAAGCCCTTTGAAAATGTACAGAAAGTTACAGTTGTAGAAGCTTCCTAATACTCATACAAACACACACTCAAAGAGGTAAACTGGTGTTATATTAACAAGGCAACAATGAACTTACCAGAAAACAAAGGCTAACAAATAAAAGACCCAGTGATAGGAAAAGGTTCTAGCTTTTGGAGTTGCTGGTAGTCCTATAGATTTCAACATTACCTATCATTGCCAATGCTATTGATTACCCTTTATAACTTGTTCTTAATAATGAAAAACACCATATGCTTAAGTCATAGAACACAGAGAAATCAATCTGGTACTTTCCTAGAAGATTCATACCAACTGGATGACTTTCATAATACTAAAAGGGGCTATACACACTATCAAAGGATAAAAGTAATCAGGAATTTTCCCAATTGTGAACGCAGCAAGCTACAATAATGACTTCCCTGGCAAACTGTGCCTGCTGGGGCAGTAATGGCAAGAACATGGGATAAGACAACTACATTCTGATTGGATTTAAGGCCAGCTCACAAGAAGAAACTCTTGACTGGCACCACCATCAGAAGAAGAACCTGTGATCAAATAAGCCTTAGGCCACAGGGTTTTATTCTGCTAAATGGACATAGTATTAATCTGATTCCTAATGAGTTTTCCTTTTAACGATAGATTAAGGTTCCTCTTAACACTCATTAGAGAAGCTTCTTTTTACAGTAGATGGAGATTATTACAAAGACCCACAACTGATAAAGGTCCAGAAAATAAATGACAGCTGAACTCTTAGCTTTGAATGGACATCCATATCATACCCCTACTAGTACCAAAGGCTCAGGAATTATTGTGGAAGAGGAAAGATTGTAGAATCCAGAGGAAGTGGATAACTGCAATGAAACAGTGCTTTCTGAACACAGTAGGGCAGCTGCACACCAGACCAAATCTCATAGCTCTTTGATCACCTTCACATGAGGGGGGAGCAGCCTTACCAGTCCACAGAGGAAGACAATGAAACCACTCCTGATGAGACCTGATAGACTAGGATCAGATGGAAGGGGAGGAGGACCTCCCCTATTACTGGACTGGGAAGGGACATAAGAGAAGAAGAGGAAGGAAGGTGGGATTGAGAGGGGATAGGGAAGGGAGCTACAGTTTGGGATACAAAGCGAGTAAACTGTAATTAATAAAACTAAAACTTTTTTTTTAAGAGGAGAGATGGCAATGAAGTTTCACCACTATCGGGGGGCTATTGCCAACTGTTAGCTTCTGGGAGAGGGAGAATCAGTTTTCCTCAAGAGTGTAGCCCTGATAGATTGACCATGTCCCAGTGGGAGGTCAAACAACTAAGGATACATGGGCAGCACAAATTGGATTTATTATTATTTTTTTGAAATTCAAGACATTTATGCACCAAATACAGGGCACTGCTAGAGCTAATCATAGATAATAACATAAGTCCAATCAACTGAACAGATATCAGCTGACCACATGCTTGGACACAAAGCAAGTCTCAACAGATACATGGAAACTTGAAATATCCCCCCCCACACATATTTTTTTTAAAGACATAAAGTTGGTTGTGTATATGGAAGAGGGATAGATTTGGGAGAAGTTTCAGGAACAACTAGATATGATCAAAATGCATTGTGCAAAATTCTCAATTAATGAATAAAAATCTGCCCCAAATATTTCCACATGAAGGATATATTTACATACAAATATTTAAAGGAAACTTCATATAAATAGATAGCCTTATATCATAGACCCTATTACAGAGCATGCAGAAAGAGAAATCTTGATTCATAATAACAAAACACAAAAAATCAAAAAACATATGTAGTGCACTGGCATATTTAGTAGAATATGACACTTATGTGCGACACACACACACAGCTTCTACATAGCAGTTGTCACACTACTGTCTCTCTAAGGATGACTATCATGAAAATCGAGAAGTATTGGCTAGGATGGGAAGACAAGAATACCCTGTGCTCTGTTGGTTGGAATATGAGTTAGCAAAGCCATTATAGAATGTGTTATGGAGGGTTTTAAGTCACTAAAATAATAGTAACAAAACAAATGAACTACCAAGTCCCTACTTACACAAACAATTTTAAATCAGTTTGTCAAAGAGGTATCTACACTCCCATACATGTGCAACATTGTTCACAACTGTGAAGTTATGAAATCTACCAAACTACCATTAGCCACATTAACAGAGAAGAAAGCATGGCATAAACATCACAACACTGTCTAGTTAACAACAAAGCTTCTGTCCTTTGTGGCATCCGGGATGTAACTATAAAACATTCTGACATCAAATACGCCAGGCAGAGAAAAACAGGTATGCTGTATTTAGCAAATAACCCAATCAAACTCAAAAATAGATAGCAGAATGGGGTTAGAAAAGACTGGGAGAAGAAGGAAGGAGATGATAACTGTCAAATTATATGAAATATCAAAAAGGAAAATTATTTTTCAGATCCATTACACAGCATGGAGAACAAGTATACTGTATATTTTTAAATTGCTGGTTATAAATTCCTAAAAGGAAATTTCAAGCATATTCACCACAGAGGAGATTAAATATTTAAGAAGAAATGTGATACCTGGTTTGATTCAATCATTCCACACTGCATACATTAATCATAACATCATTTTACAATAAATACATGCAATTATAAATTGTTAATATATAATAAAAATAAACATTTAACAGTGAATCAAGATAGAAAATTAATACGTAACAGGCACATAAAAATGGCCATATAAACACAGCCTGAAGTGTTAATATCTAATTCTGACATTTAAGAAAGTGCTCTACAATTGATGATCATATTAATAGTGTTAAATACAAATGTTGCAAACTGGTGCATGTTTCATTTGGTATACTTCAATGTATATCACAATTTCTAGAAAGTATTTAATAGACTCTCTCACACACACACACACCTCCCTATCTGGGAAGAATACATACTAGTTACCCTAAACATGAAGTACCATCATCTTGATGATGGGCATACACGACACCTATGTCACAGGAGAATGAGCTGGTGCTGTACACTGTCAGATCATCATTGCTCTGGAAATCAAAATCAGTGCAATGGAGCAGGCAAAAGATATAAGGAAAAAAACTATTTTAAATGAAGAAAAATTCAGTACAGAAAACAATGTCAGTTTAAAACTAAAATGTTTGGGAGGGTTAACCAAATTTGTGGGAGGAAAAAGAGATTAGAATGGTTGGATAGTTTGGGGTATTGTGTTAATTTGAGTGAGAAGTATCTTCCATAGCTCATGCATTTGATACTTAGTGCACAGTTTGATGGTATTGAGGTGGATATGGAACCTTTGGAAAGTGTGGCTTTGCTGTAAGAATTATGTCATTGAGGGCAGGCAGCCTGACCCCTACTTCCAGTTTCATCGCTTTACTTTATATTTGTGACTAATGATGTAATCTCTCATCTTTCTGCTCTTGGATACCTGCCTCCATGCCCCCTCTGCTACTATAGCCTCTCACTCTGGAACTGTAAGCCAAAATATGACTATATGACTCTTTCAGTTATAGCGTTTTACCACAACAATAAAAAGTCACAAATACATTGAATGGCTTTGGCTTCTTTGTCAAAAATCAAGTATTCATTGGTGTGTGGGTTTATTTCTGGGTCTTTTATTCAGTTCCATTGATCCACCTTTCTGCTTCTATGCCAATACCATGCAGTTTTTATTACTATTGTTCTGTAGTACAGCTTGAGATCAGGGATGTAGATATCTCCAGATGATCTGTTGTTGAACAAGATTGTTTTGGAAATTCTGGATTTCTTATTTTTCCATATGAAGTAGATAATTTTTCTTTCAAGGTCTGTAAAGAATTGTGTTGGTATTTGGATGGGAATTGCATTGAATCTGTAGATTGCTTTTGACAGAATGGCCATTTTCACTAAGTTAATCCTACCAATCCATGAGCATGGGAGATCTTTCCATCTTCTGATATCTTCTTCAATTTCTTTCTTCAGAGACTTGAAGTTTTTTTCAAACAGGTCTTTCACCTGCTTGTTTAGAGTCACCCCAAGGTACTTTATGTTACTAGTGGTTATTGTGAAGGGTGTTGTTTCCCTGATTTCTTTCTTAGCCATCTTCAACAAATGGTACTGGTCCAACTGGATGTCTACATGCAGAAAAATGAAAATAGATCCATATTTATCACCCTGAACAAAAGCTAAAGTCCAAGTGGATCAAAGACCTCAACATAAAACCAGATACACTAAATCGGTTAGAAGAAAAAGTGGGGAAGAACCTAGAAGTCATTGGCACAGGAGACAACTTCCTGAACAGAATACCAATAGCACAGGCTCTAAGAGCAACAATCAATAAATAGGACTTCATGAAGCTGAAAAGCTTCTGTAAAGCAAAGGACACTGTTGTCAGAACAAAACGACAGCCTACGGACTGGGAAAGGATCTTCACCAACCCTATATCTGACAGAGGGCTGATATCCAGAATACATAAAGAACTAAAGAAGTTAAAAGGCAATAAATCAAGCAATCTAATTAAAAAATGGGGAACAGAGCTAAACAGAGAATTCTCTGTAGAATATAGAATGGCAGAGAAACACTTAAAGAGATGCTCAACATCCTTATCCATCAGAGAGATGCAAATCAAAACAACCCTGAGATTTCACCTTACACCCATCAGAATGGCTAAGATCAAAAACTCAAATAACCACACATGCTGGAGAGATTGTGGAGAAAGGAGAACCCTCTTCCATTGTTGGTGGGAATGTAAACTTGTACAACCACTTTGGAAATAAATCTGGTGCTTTCTCAGACCATTAGAAATGCTCCTTCCTCAAGATCCAGCTATATCACTCCTAGGCATATATTCAAAAGATGCTTAAGTACACAACAGAGACATTTGCTAAACCATGTTTGTTGCAGCTTTATTTGTAATAGCCAGAACCTAATAAACAACCCAGATGTCCATCAATGGAATAATGGAAACAGAAATTGTGGTATACGTTTACACAATGAAATACTACTCAGCAATTAAAAACAAGGAAATCATGAAATTTGCAGGCAAATGGTGGGATCTAGAAAAGATCATCGTGAGTGAAGTATCCCAGGAGCACAAAGACACACAGGGTATATACTCACTCATAAGTAAGTACTAGACCTATAAGATAGGATAAAAATACTAAAATCTTTACACCTAAAGAAGATAAACAAGAAAGAGGATCTGGGGTAAAATGATCAATCCTCACTTAGAAAGACAAATGGGATGGACATTGGAAATAAGAGAAAACAAGCAACAGGAGAGGAGCCTACCACAGAGGGCCTCTGAAAGACTCTACCTAGCAGTGTATCAAAGCAGATGCTGAGATTCATAACCAAAACTTCGTCAGAGTGCAGGAATCATATGAAAGAAGGGGGAGTTAGTATGACCTGGAGAGGATAGGAGCTCCACAAGGACCAAATGTATCAGGGAACAGGGGTCTTTTATGAGACTGTTTCTCCAACCAAGGCCCATATATGGTTATAACCTAGAATCTCTGCTCATATGTAGCCCTTGGCAGCTCAGTATCCAAGTGGGTTTCTAGTAAGCAGAACAGGGAATATTTCTGACCATTGATAGGACCTCCCCTATCAATGGACTTGGAAAGGCACAGGGAGGAGATGAGGGTGGGTGCTACAGCTGGCATACAAAGTAAATAACCTGTGATTAATATAAAAAAATAGAAATTATTTTAATAAAGTCACTAATACAAAAATTGGTACTAAAGACGTGCTCTTGTAAAGAACCTGACCATTTGAATTTTGGGGAGGAATGTGGAAGACTTTGAAACCTTGAACTAGAAAGCCATGAGCAGAGTTTAATGGGCCATTCCTTTTAGAGCCTATAAGGCAGTAATGCTGAAAGAAATATGGAAGGTAGAGGTTTCAAATTTCACTATTAGTAACTGGGCTCGAGAAAAGTCATGGAATATTTTGAAAAGTGATGTGGATGCTTTCTGCCCTTGTCCTAAAACCTTGCCCAAGGTTATACTAAAAATATTGGGTCCTTTCTTTTTTTATGTATTTTTGTCAGCATCAGCATAATGTTGATTCTGTGAATTGATTATTACTGATAACTCTTATGCAGATATATAATAAAAAAGAGCAAGTGAGACAGAAGAAATACAAAATGTAACTTAGAGAGAAAAAGAGCACAAGGGAGCTTAATGTTACAGCCAATGCACATGCCAAAAGAGAGGCTGAAACATTAAAACGATAAGGACCATAAAGAAACAACCTTCTTGGCTGTACTAGAACAATGAGAATTGTACCCTTAGGTCAAAATATTACTATTTAAGCTTCCAAATTGTGAAAGAAAAAGCCTGAAGACTTTCAGCTCCAAGAAACTATACACAGAAGAATCAGTTAATACAGTCCAAAGTGGGAAGAGTTCATCCCAAGATGGCTGACAAACTTGTCAGTGCAATCCTCATAGTACTGGTTTTGGAAGCATAAAAGATGCAAGAATGAGGGGATCATAGATGCTTCCCAAACTCTTCAGAGAGCTGCTGAAGCTGCATGGTGTGGCACAGAATACTAAAAACAAGGCCATGAAAAGCATTGCATAAAGCTGTGACATGAAGCTGGGCTCAGGGGAGACCAAACATGTTGGACCCAATATCTCTAGGAGACCAGGTATTTTCTGGAGTACATAGATAACTGGAGTGAAGGACCATAAAAAATACAATTTCGAAATAAGAAGCTAGGTCAATTATAAGACTAAATTTGGATCTTTTGAAACTCATTCTTGGTTGATTTAATACTTCACTCAAATCTTTAGCCATAGGAATGGTTCCATTAACAATTTTCAGTGGTTTTTTTTAACAGCATGTAGGAACATTACAATGTATTGTCCAAAATATTTTCGTATTTCCCGTAAAATATGCTAACTTGCTTTTAGGACCATCATTCAAACTCAAGTGCGTTATATGGCAAGTGACATTATATTTGTAACGTCCTTATCAACACCTAGCACAAACAAACACCCAATGTTTAATGGATCAAATAAAGGTATTTAATGGCAAAAAAGGACCCAATAATTCCAAAGAAGTTAGAGAACACTGAGATGGAAGATGATCTACCTTCTGACAGATGGCATGAAAAAGTAGAGAAGGTGTCAGATGTACAGGGACAGCTGAGGGTTCCTGAGTCCAGGAGCCCTAGGTATCCTTACTGATACCTTGAAAGGCATGCCTGCCCAAAGAAAGGTGCATGCCATGTCAGGATAGCACTGTGCCACATTCAAAGATCCCCTAAGATCATAGCTTTCTGAGCCTATGCTAGAGGCTCAGTCTGCTGTTGTGGTCAGCTGTGTCCAAGTTACTGACAATTAAAGAGCTCATGCAAAGCTTGAGCTCAAGCACTGGAATAGCTGAGAGAAACAATCCCCAGTGCCAGTATCTTTCATTAGCCGTAGAGCATGCCTGTTCTCAAGAAGTCATGGACCACTCCATCAGCAGAGTGAAAGATCAATGCTTTCCCAGAATGTGATTTATCTGACGTACTAGTGTATGTCACTTCTGGTTTATAGCCAAAGATCTTTATCTTTTACAGAAAATGCAGAAGCTTTCTTGATGCTAGTGTGCCATGGTCTATATGTGGATGAGAAGAAACCCAGAGACACGAAGTAGTGACTGACCACTAATGTGGGCATCAGCTGTAGAGACAGGGTGAAGTACAAGCCCAATGTCCCACAGGGGAGAAATTCAACTGCAAGTCTAAGGAGCGGTCAGTCCGACTCACACTCACAGCCAGGAGGAAACTGCCTCCTGCTGGGTGGGACTTCCACAGCAGCACCTCCTGAATGGAAGGACAGCAAAACCTATGGGTTTGGCTGGTATGTCTCTATCGTCCATTCCCACATACAGTACAGACACCACTGGGTCAATTTCAGCTTTCTGATGTTTCTGTGTAAAGGGAAAAGGCATTCAGAAGAGAACCAACTTTGGGTGTTGAATTCTGCTCTTTTCCCAGGTGCTTCTGTTATATTGTTGGAGATCAGCAGAAATCCACAGCTTCCAGACAGAGACAACCAAGATGTATAGTGTATTACCCCACTGAGCACTGACATGATGTAGGCTAGGTAGATTCTATGCATTGTGATTACAATGTGTTCAGCTTTAGATGAGTTAATAAACAAACAACAATTCTATAAATTAAAGAGCAAGGGCTGAGGATAGTATGGAGTTCAAAAGAGAACTCGTGCCTTACTTTTACAGAGAAACTTTATATGTGTTTCTATATGAAAGACTGGAATATATTTCATAGATTAGACCAGGATGAATAAATGTATATGTGAACTTTTAAAAATAATCAGTACCTTTGATTACTAATAGCTTTTTTCAAAAGCTCAAGTTAAACTTTATGAAGATATAATGTTTTGAGTATCAGGATAGAAATTTGTAGACTAGCAAAATTCTAAAAAATCAGATGACGCAGTGCAGAGGTTGTATACATAGGATATGCCAGTCTGCACTTATGGTGATTTGTGTAGGTCCAGAGAAATCTGAAGAACTGTTGCAGAAATAGAGGCTCTCAATAAATATTTGAAAAGCAGGTGGCAACTGTTTTCAGGGGGAAAAATGGGCTACATTGGAAGCTGCTTCCTGATTGCAGTAACTGGTCGAAACTCAACCAAGAAGATTATTTTTAAATGGCTGTGCAAAGGCCATTACAAAAGGGACCCCAGACTTATTACTGCATTACTATTTAATTTTGATGCCAAGTGTGAGCTAAAGTTACAATGTTTTTTTTTTTAAAGTATTTTCTTGTTGGTTTCTTTTTTTTTTTCTTTCTTTTCATTTTTCACTCTTACCCATTGTTTGGCACTAAATTTAACACCAAAGAATGAAATATGTAAATGTATTATAGCACTTGCATGTGTATCATATAACTCTATTTCCATTCCTGAAAGTTAAAGTCCATTGACTTTAATAATGGCAAATTGATTTGCTGCACTTCTGGCAAGAAAATAAAACTGTAGGGCCAGCAGTACAACTCTGGGTAAAGATATTAGCACCAAGCCTGACAATTCTGGTATTCTGGTTGTCTTGGAACTCACTCTAGACCAGGCTAGCCTCACCTGCCTCTTCCTCTGCCTGTGGAGTACTGGGATTACAGGCTTGCATCACCACCACCCAGCAAAAATAAATAAACACTAAACATAAATAAATAAATAAATAAATAAATAAATAAATAAATGAAAGTTAAAATGAAGAGAACCCAAAGAGCATGTTTTCAATTAAAAAACTCTAAACGTCAGAGACTAATTTTAGTTGATATTTGCTCCCAGCTTCCTTCCATTACACACATGTACATACACATGCACACACACAGATACACACAAGTACCTACACTCCTGTACACACATATAGACAAAGGCATGACACACACACATACTGCCAGCCTCTGCTTTGATGATGGAAGTACACAAGCAGGTACATGGCTTTCCATTTAATGTCCCAAGATGCCTTAGTTCTCCAACGTACTCTCAGAACCTCTTACACTGAAGCCAAATATCTCATTGTGAAAATGTTAAACCTGACCACAGAAACATCAGGCTACACTTTTTTGAAGCATCACCACACTTTTATTGACATATGACATTTAGAAAGGTCTGGTTTGGCAGAAATTCCACTTTTGCTCCAATACTGTGGTTTGTAAAAGAGGGGTTCAGCATTTTCTAGGGACGGCAACGTTAAGCATTTTTTTCCACTCACATAGAGGCTCTGCAAGTCACAGGATGTAGATTTCAACACCTTTTGTTTGGGTATTCATTTTCAGCTATTGGAGTCTTCTAAAAAAAGGTGTGGACTTAAAACTTGAAACAGTTTTTTTTTTTTTCCTCCGAGAAACCCACAAAGTTTCTGTTCAAAACTTTGGGCTTCTCCTAGAAGGCAGGGACACTTCTAGGTCAGGGCATCAAGAGAGTTAGACATGCACATACACACTTCTATACCAAACAATGTCACAGAACCAAAATTAGTGTAAAATCCATGTGAAGACCAAGAACTTAAGAAGAGCATTCAGGAAAGTTATAATAGGCAATTATTAAGCTGCAGAATGGAGCACCACAAGAAGGCCAGGTCATTTTCTAATAAGCAGGGAAGTCCTGGACCTCCTCTGTGCAACTCAGGAAGCAGCTTGGTTTTCAGGTGAGGAACTACATCGTAAGGCCTGGAGAGAACTCTATCTCCCATTGAAGCCTCTAGCTCAGTCTCTCCATAAATCTCAGTGGCACTGGCTCCACAGAGTACCGCTGAGGCTGTACCTTAAATCTGCTCTGTAGATATTTTTTAAGCTGTGCAGCTAGCTTTGAAAAAAAAAAAAAAA
This sequence comes from Meriones unguiculatus, assembly GCF_030254825.1. NCBI lineage: Eukaryota > Metazoa > Chordata > Mammalia > Rodentia > Muridae > Meriones > Meriones unguiculatus. The sequence goes on along the minus strand of NC_083361.1, from coordinate 46,265,020 downwards.
CTATTAAAGCTTCTCAAGTGACAGGACAATATTAACTACAGGTCTTTGTTGCTCTGATATGGGAATCTGTGTTCTTAGATATGGCAACCCAATTATATACAAATTATCCAATAGGCTACTTTGCAACTTTTGGTGACTATTTATAGTAACAGTGATGCCCCAAATCTTAAGAGTGATGAGATTTCTTTTTCTGCAAAGCTCAGAATATTTCACGGATATTTACCAATTAATTTAAGGACATGGTCTCACTTACTATAATCATCTCAACAAGAAACTCAATGCCAGTGCACTACATAGCTTCAAAACTGGCCCTGCAGAGCAGACAGACCTGAGCCCATACAGCAGCCCTGCAGAGCAGACAGACCTGAGCCCATACAGCACTGTCCCATCAGGGTGGAGGCGGATCATGCGGTTTTTCACTGTCACTCCGTGCACAAATGACTTTTTGTCATTTAAGAAATATGTGTCGGGCACCCAGAGCTGGTCAGCCACTCGATTGTCAAGCGTGAGGTTGAGAGGGATCCCAGAATAGGCGAGCCTTTTATCTCTCCAATATTGTTGAAAATACATAGTTAAGGTATAATCCTGGGGGGGAGAGAAAGAAAAGAAAGAAAATTAGTTTGTGTTCAACAGAGGTGTGACACTGGCATGCAATGACAAATCCAGGCTGAATCTCACACCCTGTAATGGGCAGAAAGAGCAGTGCTCCCTTAGGAATAAAAACACCGAGTTTAATAAGCACAATATATGAAATGATGCATGGCCCATATATAAAATTTTACTTAACTTAGTTAAAGGAACCAGACTGGTGGTTGATTTTGTTGAGGCAACCAAACAGAAATAAGAAATAAGAAAGCATTATTTTAAAATCAGATGACTAGCAGGAACCTTGGTTTACTTTCTAGGTACATGCTTTCCCACCAAGCAGACAGCATTGGAATCAAGTACCATGGATGAACTCTATCTATAAAGTCGAAACTCTTTTCTGCACTTGCAAAGGCTATTAATGCAGGCATTCCAGAAACACCCACTGGAGATGAAGTGCCCTGTAGGAGGGCTCTGTGTCCCAACATTCACATGGTTTCTTCCTTCCTTCCTTCCTTCCTTCCTTCCTTCCTTCCTTCCTTCCTTCCTTCCTTTCTTTCTTTCTTTCTTTCTTTCTTTCTTTCTTTCTTTCTTTCTTTCTTTCTCCGTTCACCCTGACTATACTACATTAACTGGGAAATAAACTCATGATGACATAGAGAATATGGTAACCTGAAGCTAGAGCAGGACATGGGAGAAGGACACTACTTCACTGCCGCATACAACCAAGAAAATCAACAAATCCCCACCCAGGGAGCCACAAACTTATTTTTGGCTTTTTGTTGTTATGGGCAAAACAGTTAACTGGGGTGCGGTGGGAGAGCACAAAGACTGAACATAGAAAATCGTGTGTGTGTGTGTGTGTGTGTGTGTGTGTGTGTGAGAGAGAGAGAGAGAGAGAGAGAGAGAGAGATGCTTAAAAATGATAAAGCACAGATGCCAACCTGTCCTCTTCAGATGTGCCCAGCAAGAGGTTGCAAGAAAACTCACACATGCTAACCAACTCTAAACAAAACATAAATTCTGGATTGGAGGTACAGTTCAGGGTTAAAATGCATTCCTAGATTGTGTGTGGCGCCAGCATAACAAATGGGCCTTTCAAAGCCATAGGGCACAGAAAAAGCAGAGGAGAAATGAAAGAGGGCAAACTCGTGTGCTAGAGTCTTCACAAAGATTTTATTGTAATTTTAATGATGATGACATACCTGAGAAATAGATTTTTTTTACAGGAACATCCAGGAATAGAGCTTTGAGCCTAGTATGTCCTATACAGATGTTCACTTCCATTCTAACTACAAGCTAAAGATTTTCATGGAAAAGATGTCATAGGTCTCAGGAAGCTACCTAAGAGGAAGAGAGCATGACAAACCTGGGACTTGCTGATTTACTAATTACATATTACAAGTGTGTGGACTGAGCAGCAAAACTGGATCCCACACAAGTGGCTGAGAAGTCTGGAATGGGAGCATCATGCAGTAAAAGCCAGCATAGTTTCATGTGTCAGGGTGACTACCAAGTACATTAAACCATGTGGCTTAGTTTTTGTATGCTTTGACATCTGGAACACCTCTGAGCTGGGGGAGCTGCCCTCCCAGCATTATCCATTTACTACAGAGGGACAACCACGAGAGCTAGCATGACGATTAGCACACACTTTATATCCAAGACAACAGATCCAGAACCCACACCATAACACTTTCTTTTTGGAGACTGGACATAGCAACCAAGGATTCTCAATGGTTAGTGGCCTCAGTTTAGGTACCAAAATGACTAGAGAAAAAAAGTCTCTATGGTTAGGAGCCTTGCAATCACTTAAATTAGATAACTCTGAGATGTTTACCTTAACTGTTCTTTTTCTGAACACCCCAATAAAAACCTTTATTTAGAGGTGACAGTTTCTTTCTACCACTTGACTCATGTTGGCAACATGTGTCCATGTTGTTCCCCCATGGTGTGGTGTGTCCCTCCTTTTGTGACTCTTTCTCTGGCTGCCATCTCCTAATATGCTGGCCTCTCCATACCTGAGCATCTTGTGATGGAAAATATTGAATATATATTTATGAATATATATTTATTTATGAATATATATTTATAAATATATATATTCATAAATTTGGGTGGAGGTAGAAGGCAAATCATGGAGGAGATAAAGGAAGAATGTGGATAAATCAAAACACATAGTATGCAGGTATGAAATGTTCAATGAATTAATAAACATATTATGTTTAAATACAAAATGAAGTAGGGACATTGCTCTCAGGTACCAGTCCTGGAACAGGAAAATCCACCAGTCCCCAAACTCTCCCAAGCTTGAAATCCTCACTGTGGAAACCTCTGCCCTAGAATGTTCCAACCCCGAAGAATTCCTATATAAAGGCTGTGTCTACTCAGTTCCCTGCTGCCCTCTCTGGGGAGCAGGCGCAGCCAACCCTGGATTCATCACTCCACACCCTGGACCCTCCCAATAAATCTCCTTTATCTCCTTTATGAGATTTGCTGCCTGGTGTGACTCTGTCATTGGAAAAAGCTAGGATACAATGAAGAGAAAAAGGGAAGAAAGGGAGAAGAGCAGAAAAGCTGAAGCTCCTGATTTCCTTAGCTCAGCTGTGAATATCCTACCATAAAAGCTGCAATGCCTCTGCTGAAGAGGCCTCCTCTCAGAACTGTGTGGTTCCTCGGCTTCCATGTCTCAAGATACCCATTCTTTGGGATACCATTTCCCCCTCTCAGAGCTGTGTGGTTTGTGGGCTCCCGAGTCCCAGGGCACCGTCCCATCTGAGCAAGAAGACTAACACAGGGTTTGTCTGAACAGCTAACAGAAACCAATGTAACTATGGTCCAAGCAAGCCAGGTTATATTTCAAGCTGACAGGAGAATCTGGCAGGTAGTTAGTGGAAGTAGTACTAGTTATAGACAAGAAAAATGAAAGAATGAAATCAATCAGAGGATTGACCTCTTGCAGGAGCAAATTGATACCCTATGGCAAATCGCTCAACCTGGCTGTCAATGAAAGTATGCTGGACTTTGTGTCACTAGCATACAACATGAGAATTTTTCCTGTGCTGCAAATCTGTCTAAACAATTGTCTAGCTATATTTTAGGTAATTGGACTGGAGAATTCGATACTACGATGGAGCAGCTGAGAGTGGCCATTGTCACAGTAAATTCTACCAGAGTGGACGCAGGACTAGCCACAGGATTATCAACATGGATTGCTGCAGCCATGAATCATCTGAAGGAATGGGCGGGCATGGGAGTGTTAGCAGGCCTTCTGGTGTTGGTGTCCTTGGTTTGCCTGTGGTATATATGCAAGATTAGAGTCTCACAACAGTGTGATACAGCCATGATCATTCAGGCCTTTACAGCCATTGAAGCAGGACATTCTCCCCAAGCATGGTTGGATACCATAAAAAGCTAAAATGTTACGCTCAGGATGCGAGGCTAAGCACTGCACTCAGGGTCAGCCGCTTTGGACCCAGAGAAGAGCAAGTCTGATTGCATGCGGGTTGATGCCCCAGGTCCCGCCTCTGAGAAAAAGGTATCGGATGGGTCTGATGCTCTTTGGGTGGATGACACCTAAATGAACATCTGTACAAAGTCCCAATTTATTTCTAATATCAGAGATCAGACCTCTACTCTTGCCTGATGCGTCTAAAACAAAAAGGGGGAACTGTAGAGAGCTGCGGAATGCTATGCCTTAAAGATGGAGCTGGTTTCCGCCTTCCACCTTCCCGATGGTGAGTGCTCTCTGTCACGAACAATTCCACATTTGGCTAAGGCTGAGGATCTGGCTTGCTTCCATGTATGTGGACCTATCTGCATTGCCCCCGTAGCACGCCTGGGTTGGCTACCCAGAGGCTATTTAAGCTGTGGGCTGGCTTTCCCCGGGGTCCGAGGATTGTTCAATGTTCCTGAATAAACTGCATTGAAAAAAAAAAAAGAAAAAAGAAAACCAGACATGGTGTTACTCAGCTAATTCCAGCCTGAGAACTCAAGGCTAGTCTTATTAAGCCAAGAGTATACCACACTTGAGCAAACTTATGGAAAAAAAAAGAAAGAAAGAAAGAAAGAAAGAAAGAAAGAAAGAAAGAAAGAAAGAAAGAAAGAAGAAAAGAAAGAAAGAAAGAAAGAAAAATGAAAAAAGAAAGAAAGAAAGAAAGAAAGAAAGAAAGAAAGAAAGAAAGAAAGAAAGAAAGAAAGAAAGAAAGAAAGAAACAGGAATAGAGACTTACACCAAAGTTTTTGAAGAGAAAAGCCTGAGGTTTATTGCATGAACTGTGATGGAAAAGGCCAAGTTTCGATGTAGATATTAAGATAATGGCCATGTAAATATTGCATGCAAAGGGTAGAAATGAGCTAAGGAAGAGATTATGTGTGCAACAAGCTTGCAGTGCTGAAGGATAAGGATACTCAAGCCCTTTTGATCTCAGATGATTACACCAGGAGTTCCAGATTTCACATTTGTCCTTGGTTTGGGCACTGCTTCAGTCTAATACTTCTTTGTTGTGTCCCCATTTCTCTGTTTTGTAAAGAGAAAATTTATTCTATGCTGTTGACTGCTAGAAGCATGTAACTTGTTTGTTTTTATGTTATAGCAACTCAGAGTCAAGAAATTTCCTGAGTCTCAAAAGAGAATGCACACATACGTTTGAAGAGTGTTAGAACTCTTTTTTTTTTCGTTCAAAAATGTTTTAATCTAATGTCTTGTATGCTAATGACAAAACTGCAATAAAATAAGTAAAAGGGAACATATATCCAAGTAACAGAGTCATGGCTGAAGACAGGGAATACTGACCACTCCACTGTACTCTTGACACGTTTACATATGTGGATTCATTTCACACAAGCACATATCACCCATATTTATGCCACTAACAATACGGACATCTATACAGTCTGCCCTCGATAACTGCAGGCAGCACCCACAGGGTTAAGTGACTAAAGATCAAAAGTATTTTATAAAAGTTGTGCTTGTGCTGAATATGTATAGACATTTTTTGCCATTACTTCTTTTTTTTTTTCTTTTTTTTTTTCAATGCAGTTTATTCAGGAACCTTGAACAATCCTCGGACCCTGGGGAAAGCCAGCCCACAGCTTAAATAGCCTCTGGGTAGCCAACCCAGGCATGCCACGTGGGCAATGCAGATAGGTCCACATACATGGAAGCAAGCCAGATCCTCAGCCTTAGCCAAATGTGGAATTGTTCGTGACAGAGAGCACTCACCATCGGGAAGGTGGAAGGCAGAAACCAGCTCCATCTTTAAGGCATAGCATTCCGCAGCTCTCTACAGTTCCCCCTTTTTGTTTTAGACGCATCAGGAAAGAGTAGAGGTCTGATCTCTGATATTAGAAATAAATTGGGACTTTGTACCGATGTTCATTTAGGTGTCATCCACCCAAAGAGCATCAGACCCGTCAGATACCTTTTTCTCAGAGGCGGGACCTGGGGCATCAACCCGCATGCAATCAGACATGCTTAAAGACTATAGGGACTTTTTAAATCAGATGAAATGCATTTTGACTATGAGATGGTTTTGACAAGAGGTGGAAACTGTGACTTGAAAATTATCTACTTGAGTTTCTATTTGATATGGTATAGAATTGTGATGGTTAATAACGTCAACTTGACAGGATCTATATCATCTAGGAGACAAACCCCTAGGCATGTCTGCAATGGGAGTTTCTAGATTAGACTGAGAGGAAAGGAACACCCTAAATGTGGATTGCACCATTACATAGGCTGTGTCGTAGACTGAATAAAAGAAGAAAGGCGCTTACAACATGAGAATTTTTCCTGTGCTGCAAATCTGTCTAAACAATTGTCTAGCTATATTTTAGGTAATTGGACTGGAGAATTCGATACTACGATGGAGCAGCTGAGAGTGGCCATTATCACAGTAAATTCTACCAGAGTGGACGCAGGACTAGCCACAGGATTATCAACATGGATTGCTGCAGCCATGAATCATCTGAAGGAATGGGCGGGCATGGGAGCGTTAGCAGGCCTTCTGGTGTTGGTCTCCCTGGTTTGCCTGTGGTGTATATTCAAGATTAGAGTCTCAAAACAGTGTAATGCAGCCATGATCATTCAGGCCTTTACAGCCATTGAAGCAGGACAGTCTCCCCAAGCATGGTTGGCTACCATAAAAAGCTAAAATGTTACGCTCAGGATGCGAGGCTAAGCACTGCACTCAGGGTCAGCCGCTTTGGACCCAGAGAAGAGCAAGTCTGATTGCATGCGGGTTGATGCCCCAGGTCCCGCCTCTGAGAAAAAGGTATAGGACGGGTTTGATGCTCTTTGGGTGGATGACACCTAAATGAACATCTGTACAAAGTCCCAATTTATTTCTAATATCAGAGATCAGACCTCTACTCTTGCCTGATGCGTCTAAAACAAAAAGGGGGAACTGTAGAGAGCTGCGTAATGCCGTGCCTTAAAGATGGAGCTGGTTTCTGCCTTCCACCTTCCCGATGGTGAGTGCTCTCTGTCACAAACAACTCCATATTTGGCTAAGGCTGAGGATCTGGCTTGCTTCCATGTATGTGGACCTATCTGCATTGCCCACGTGGCACGCTGGGGTTGGCTACCCAGAGGGCTATATAAGCTGTGGGCTGGCTTTCCCCAGGGTCCGATGATTGTTCAAGGTTCCTGAATAAACTGCATTGAAAAAAAGAAAAGAAAAAGAAAGGGAACCAAGTGCAAGAATTAATCCCTCCTTTATCATAGCCGTGGACACAGTATGACAATTATGTGAAGATTCTCTGCCCTCAGTGAACCAAAATAAACCTTTCCATCTTTACATTCATTGTATCGGGTATTTTGCCACAGGCACAAGAAAACTAACATACACTACACCTTCATCCCAAAGAACAGCATGGGAGAGAGGGAGGTTGGCTGTGCTATCGAAATCTCAATGCATAAAAGTGGGGTTAGGGGTTGGGGGTGGAGGTGGCGTGGGGCAGAGTACCTGGTGAGAAGCACTTGCTGGTTGGAAGTAGGAAGACTAGGTGCAGAGCACTGCCTTGGCAAGACCTGAAATGTGAGATACTCTATTGATCCAGACCAGCTGGATAACGGGCCTTCAGAATGCCTCTAATAACTTTTGTTAACAAGACATGTACAATAACCCAAACACAGGCAGACATGGTATCATAGCAACTTGAGAATGGATGGTACTATCAGTGTCTCTTATGTGCATAAAACTCTCCTAACAATCAGAAAAGTAAAATTTCACTTGATTCTTTCTTTAACTGCCACCTGCTTTCTGATGCCTGAGTCATGAAGTCTGGCACTCCCCACAGAGGTCCCTTCAAACTGGCTTCACATGGTTTGCCATGAGGAATGAGAAAATGCATCAGTTTGCACTGGGAGCCAGCTGTCATTCACAGTCTGAAGGCTCAGGATCAGGTTTTATTTTGGGTGGTGTTGCTCTCTACACCATAAACAGCACCTCCTAGTTTGGCCTTTGGTGTTTGCTAAAGTAATTTGAGTTGGGAGGAAGAACTTAGGGAGCCAGAAGAAGAAAAGCCTACTTAAATTCAAAGTCACTGAATCTGTTCTGCCTTGTAAGGAAGTAACGTTTTCATCAGTGGGTATACTAATCAATAGCTTCCTTTTCCTTGGAGACATTGGAGAAAGAAGGGGAAACAAAGGTGAACAACAACAAGCAGAAGACGGAATGGCCCAAGATCTTCTCTATTATCTTTATCTTGTGCCATTGTGAAGCAGAGAGAGAGAGAGAGAGAGAGAGAGAGAGAGAGAGAGAGAGAGAGAGAGAGAGAATTCTATTGCTGGGAAGTGATGCTGCTTGATGTCCCAATGATGGAGCCTATATTTTAGTGACCAAGACTCTCAGAACTCATTCTTTCTTATAAATAAAACAAAAGTGCTATCATTATTTTCATTATCCTTTATGAATTTAGAAAAAATGCAGAATTGATTTAATCTACCCATCTCTTATCCCCTTCCACTACTTTTCCCTGAAAAAAGAGTAACTGGTTTTAAAGTTGGAGTGTCTCCTTTTCAACATAAGGGCTTGATATGAGCTAAAAAGGTATGCATATTAAAGTGGAGGGACTTTGGTAGGGGTTATTTGCAAAGAGCATGGAGAGGGAAGAACCAGTCCCAAGGCATTCTTCAGAAGGAATAAGAACTACATCAGATCCACTGTGATACAACTATTTAAAAGTGCAGTTCCCAAGGGTTTCAGAATAATGCCCCATTTTTTTCACATGTGGAGTCATGAGCCAGACACACGAGAAGCCATGTGTAGGATAAGGATCCATCACTTGAATTTCAAGCCAATCATCAGCAAACAATAAAGACTACAAGGCCCTGAAAACCAAAAGAAATATTGGCTGTGGAGGACTATGGATGAATGTACTAGACTTCACAAGACCAAGATGGGGCTGGTACTATGGAGGGACCAGGACTATAGGGTAACATTGATATTGTTCCTTACATGTCTACCTTGGTTTTTGACACAGGGTCCCGCATTAGTCTAGGGTTCACTAATTCAACTAGGCTAGAGAGCTAGTAAGGCTTGAGGATCCTCTGTCTCCTCGGCACTGAGATTTTAAGCTCACAACCACATTCACCTTATTCATATGGAGTAAGGGGCTTACACCCAGGTCCTTCTGTTTACATATTACTTGACCAAATGAACTATCTCTTCATTCTTATTTGTTTTGTTCTAGGTAAACGTAGACAGTGACATCTGAGTATGAAGTTAAGAGTAGCTTGGAAGGATGGAATGTTTCAAAAACTAGTCAGGCAAGCTATCCTAGGGAGGGAGAAGCCCAGGCAAGTGGGAGACCTACAAGTAGCTAAGAAGCACTTGGGAGGTAGTATTATACACTAAATAAGAGAAATATCCAGTATCATAGAATCAACCTAATATGTAATGCATCATATACTCTACTAATATTTTTATACACAGATTTCTTTTTTACCAGACCTTTAGGTTTCTGGACACATCAACTTATTGGAATATTTACTCAGCTATTGAACAAATACTTATTGAGTGACTACTATGTAATTATCAGTGTTGGGAGTAGGTGATTAGGCAATAAATATGAACCCTAAGGGGGTGGCCATCAGACTGGGAAAATCTGATTTCAGGTGTCCATACTTCAACAATAACAGGGATAAAGATCTACACTGAACATGAAGTGAAATGGGAACTCCCCCCCCAAAAAAAAAAAACCCTACTTCCAGGAAAGACAACCAAATGCAACTTCCTGAAAAGAGGCTGAAATGAAGGCTGCATGACATAAGCCTTGAAGATGATGAGGTAATGGATCAGGTCATCAACCCATAGCCACTGACATCATAGGTGAATTCTCAAAGCTGTCTTCTCAAAGCCTACTGCCAGAGGGCCAGGCAAAAGATTGTGATTAACACCTACCCTTCTCCATGGATGGTCACCTCAAACACTCTGCTGACAAGGGAGCCCCAAGAGGAAGGGATTTGAATAGTAGAAGTCTAGAAAAGGCTGTCTGCCAAAAAAAGCTCCAAAGATGCTGACGTCAGAAACATCTGTCCTGCTGATGTGTCTGGTAGGTGTGATATTCCTTGTTAATTCACAGATTTCCCATGTCTCTATCTCTGAAAGATTTTTTTTCTGGTGGCTGCTCTGCATAATCATAAGGCCAGGTTTCCAGGTACTCACCACAGTGATCTCTCTGAGACACCAAGAGTATCTCAACAAGGTCAGATGGCCATAAGTATGGCTTCCCATTCAAATTCTGACCTTTATGGCACACCTCGTGGTACACCAGAGAAAAATAGGATAGGAAACAGTAGGAGGTAAGATGCAACAAAATTTAGGAGGGGTTTGCTCTGAAAAACTTGAGGGAAAGGTGTGGTGCAAAAATCAGGTAGGTGTGGGTGTATAAAAGAAAGGAACAATGTGAGAAGAAACAGACTCAAGAGAGGCAAGGAGGCATGGGGAGGAGATCAGAAGAGGACCAGCACTGTCCATTGTGGTAGGGCAGGCCCAGAGAGGCTGTCTCCTGACTCAGGTTCTCGACAATAATAAGCTGGTGGGATCGGTACATCTAGACCTGGAATTAACAATAGGAGAAAAGGTCAGAGTTCATGTAAGTATTATTGGCTGGAAGGATAGCAAGGGGATGGTGATATGTCTAGAAAAGTAAGCTCTATCCTCTGCTAGGTGTGGAGTTAATAAAAATAGGCAAAGATCCCTTTTTATGTAGCCTTCAGCCTGCAGCCCTGTTTTCATTTTAGGCTCATATCACTTCTGTTTGCAATGTGATGGAACTTGGTTTTACATTGTGCTTTGAGTCAGTCAAGGATTTGTAAAATGTTCCTTCTATGACCTAATTGACACTGAGAAGTGCTCAGAAGTCTCAACAACTTACACTCATTTCTTCTTATCCCTACAACCCTAGGCACCATGAAAACACCTGGCTATGGATGAGGCTGCAAATCCAATTGCAAAATGTGACTGGCACCATATAGTCAGAAGGCTGCCATACAGGTATTCATTTCCTGGTACATGGCATCCTACAACTTTCCTCTCACACTGACTTAGCAGTTCAATTCTAAATGCTCGGACAGGAAGGCTGATGGAATCCATCAGAAAAACCATTCCATCTCTGTAAATAAGAGCTGATGAAGGCAAAGTATGAACCTCAACCTAGAATGACTCACAACAAAAAGATAGAAAACTAAGAGGACACAGGAGGAGGAGTAGGAAGAGGGGGATAAGGAAGAAGAGGAGGAAGCAGCAACCTTCTCCGAGCTAGCTGAAGAGCTAGCCCACTAGTTAAGTCAAGAGTACCATCGAAATTAACAGTTAAGACAGTTGCCTACATGGAGACAATATTCTTTTTATATAGTTATTTCATTCAAGAATGATAAAATGACAATGAATCATGATCTTTCTCTTTTACAAATGTAAATTTCTTTACAAATGTAAACCTGTAATTTTCTAGGAATCTGAGCAGAAAAAAAAATCACTTCTTGCAAGCCTTGTGATCAATGATTTTATCTTATCAGAGTGCAATCTTGTCAAAGGCAATTTGAGCATCACTCTATAATCTCATTTACTGAAAAAAAAAGAAAAGAAAAACATCTCTTAATAATTCTTTGAGATAAGAAGGGGAGTTAATATGATATGGAAAGGATAGGAGCTCTACAAGGACCAAATATATCCGGGCACAGGGTCTTTTCTGAGACTGACACTCAACCAAGGACCATCTATGGATATAACCTAGAATTTCTGCTTGGATGTGGCCTGTGGTAGCTCAGTAACCAAGTAGTTTTCCAAAGTAAGGGGAACAAGGACTATTTCTAACAGGAACTCAATGACTGGCTCTTTGACCCCCCTCCTCCCAGGGGAGGAGCAGTCCTGTTAGGCCACAGAGGAGGACTTTGCAGCCAGCCCTGAAGATACCTGATAAAACAGGGTCAAAAGAAAGGGGAGGAGGTCCTCCCCTATCAGTGGAAGTGGAAAGGGGCAGGGAAGAGACCAGAGAGGGAGTGTGGGGTTGGGGAGGGAATGAGGGAGTGGGATACAGCTGGGACACAGAGTTAACAAAGTGTAACTACAAAGAAAAATAAAATTAAAAAAATAATAATAATTCTTTGAGATATAGCTGGAGTACCACTAAAACTGTATGAGTCTCTTGATAAGTGCCTGAGTGTGTGTCTCTTTGAATACCTTTCTTTCTTAGATGCCCCATGGTTAAGTCTATGTTAAACTACCCTTGTCATTAACTCCAACTCTGCTTCATACCAGTGTGTGCTAAAATTCTTTTTACTGTCAAAATTAAGAAGTCCATCTTCAGTTGAATAAAGTCTTAAAAGAACTTTTAAAATAGCATGGAGCAATGTCTCCAGCATGTACCCTGCCATTGCCAACAACACCACCACTGCTGAGACCTTCTGGGTTTCAGTGCTATCAAGTTTACAGATATCAGAGAGTTCTCCATATTAGGGAAACATGCTGCATCACTGGTTCACATCTTGAGTAGTTCCCGTGGGTACTTTTGCCCTGGAGTTTAGAATGAATGGTGTATTCAGGTACTAATGAGGGAAGTCCATATGTATCTTCATCCAACATTCCACAAAGCACTGAGAACTAGAACTCTTAGACACACCATAAAGATGTAAGAGCTTACTTAATTTTATTTGACTTAAAAATGGTAATTTACCCAGACTTTTAGATATCTTAAATCAATACCTCTCGGTGTAATATAATGCTTTATGAAGACTATAGAACAGCATAAAGAAAGATTTAGGAATTGCATTTAAAACAAGAAGTCTTTCTTAAAGAGAACCTTATCTACAAAACCATTTGAATACAAGCTCATTTCTTTTAGGGTTCATTAAACTCCTTGAAAATCTGATAAATATAAGCATCTACCTTCCTTTCCCTCCCTCTTTCTCCAGCCTTCTTCCTCTGCATTACTCTCTTTCTACTTCCCCTTCTCTTCATCTTTCTTTCCCTCCCTCTCTCCCTTCACTTTCTGTCTCTCTCTCCCTTCTCTCCATCCCTTTTCTCACCCTCTTCTCCTTATTACCCTGTCCCTTACTTCAGTAAGCATAAATCACTAAAGTACAGGTGATAAGTACTTCAGCTTGATAAATATTGCGTAGATGGCTCAGTAGGAATATTCATAAGTTCCACAGATTTATAAATCATTGCTTTAGAATTTGTATGATATTTTTCTCTTTCTAAAACAAATAATGTTAAAGCAATTGTCAGGTTCATGTTCAGCAAATGTCAGAAGCACTAGTTACTGGCTGGGGTATCAGGCTTAGTAGGGACCCGAATTTGTAGCCAGACCATTGTTTCGGAGTGCATGAAGGTTGGTGGGCATTCACCTCAGGGAGGAAAAGCAAATACTACTTCCCTCCCATACCCCAAGCAGAAGTCCAAATGATCGATAACTGACTTTCTGGAAGTGAGCCACTCACTAATTTAGCACATATATGGATGCTACTGACTTTTGACAATCCTCTGAGAATCTGTAAGTAGCAACAACAACAAAATAACACAACCCTGCTCAACTATTTAAACAGCAAAGTTTCTTCCTGCTGGTACCAATCTCTTGGCATTTACCTCATTAAAATGACAAGGATGCATATTTGGAAGTAGAAATATTGCTCATTATTGTGTAGTTAAGTAATTGACTAGATTCCTCAACACAGGAAATAGAGAAAGCATTCACTATCCCCAAGAAAAGAAAGCAATCTCTAAACTAAATTTAATCATGTACCGACAACTGTAAAAGCTACAGGACATCTACATTTGCATCTGGTTCGGCAAGTTTATGCTACCAGATCTTACAAGTAAGGTGTTTCCAGGTCAAGGAAAATAAAAACTATTCCAAGACAAGATTACATAACCCTAGGATGTAGTGGCTCCTCTACAGGCATTCTACACGAAAAGGTTAGGCTGGGGAAATATTGGCATTTCTATTAACACAATGTGTTTTAAAATTCCAGTCTATTCCTCTTAATGACTAACATTAGTACCCAACATTTCCACCATACCTCTTCACACAAAGGGCTTGAATGGTGTCTAGGTTTCTATTCACTGAATCTGTATCAATGATAAAGTATTACCTACCTCCTTCCTTTCCTCTCTATCTTCCTCCTTCCTTATTGTTCCAAAAAGTCATCAAATGGTTACCTATCATGGACCAAGAACCCTCACAGGGACTCAGACCCAAAGGTGTAGTAAACATTCTGATACCTTACAGTACAATGAGAGACATAAAACTAAAACAAAGTAATTAGAGTAATTTAGAGGAAGAGCTTTAAAACCGGACATGTAAAAGTCTAAAAATTAGCCTCCTACAGGCCTAGTAAACCTGAGGATAAATCTATTGCAACTCAAAAATGGTAGTCTGTGACAAAGACCTCAAGAAGAGAATAAAAAAAAATTCCTCTCCAGTTTTGGTTGTTTCCTGTCTCACTCTGTATACTTCTTCAAGGCAAACTACAAAAAGCAGAATTCCTCCCCCAAGGCAAGTCATAGAATCTCACTTTTCTTTGAAGCCAGAGATTTTGACACCTAAAAACATGCTCTCTCTCCTCAACACATTTTTGTGTAAGAGTTGATCAGAGGAAATTTCCTGACTCCTTTATAGGAGGTCATGATAGTTTCTTGCCTGAAAGATTTCACTTCTCAGATTCCTTTGCACAATATCCAAGACATTTCTGCTCCTGTAAGGGACTGCATTCCCATCTTCTCTTGTAGGCATGTTGGCCATCCACACACATAGGTGACAAAATGCTCCTTCTCCATGAATGAACATGATCCTGCCTAGGATAAAACCACGTTAGTTTCTCTTTCTTTCCATCATTACCATCTTTCTCTCCACAGCTGCCTTTTACTAATCTAACAAGAGCCTGTTTTTCAGAAGCAGTCCTACCTATTCACTGTGAAAAACGGACTGTTGTATAAGGACACTGAAGACTCTAAACAGATGCCTGTCACTACCTTCATCCCTCCACTTCCACCAATTTCCATTACCACTAGTAAACTACCTCTTGGTTCCATCATATTTCTACAAGACTGGCCATACTACATGTTTTTAATCATAGAACAAAATAATTCACCCTGGATCTTTAGGTCTTCAGTCTGTAGATTTTTATGTCATATAAGTCTATGATCTTAAAAACTTGTTACCTTTTCTCTTGTCTCTGCTATAGGATGCACCCATTGCTCCTTATTTTAGGGCTGGGTCTTCTTTTATGACCCTACATACCTCACTGTTCACAGTACAATCAGTGTTACCATGGTAAATTGTCTGTCACTGATGTGAGCTGCATTAGGGAGAGTAAACCTGGATGGGTCAAAGATAACACAAAAGAAGTATACATGGGAGGGCTTCTGACTTCTCCAGAGACCGCAGAACAAAAGAAGGGTGGATTCTGAAAGAGAGGTCAAAGTTCACTGAAGTTTTTTCATCTTCCTGTAGCAAATCTTCAAGGTGGATGACTCTTTTCTTAACTTTTCTTAACTTATTCCCACTATGGTCACCTCTGAAAGGTGCCACCTCATTCCAGTAGCACCACAGATTGGTGATCAAGCTTTTAACACATAGGCCTTTAGGAGAGGACACCCAAACCACAGGCAGGGCTGTGTTTCTGTCTGCACAGCTATTACACTCTACCTCCCTGTGAACCCAACTAGTGCCCCCTGAATTTTCCTATCCAGAGTCCTGACTGCAACATAATTAAGCTCAACATGTCCAGCATTAACTCAGTAACTTCTTACTCTAAACCTCTTTCCATTATATACCCTAACTACCCACTTGCTTAACTAAACTAAAAATAAATGCATGTGCTATAATGGCCTGTTCCTTCCTTTTCAATCTAATTTTCAATAGGCATCCAGGAACTTCATTTTTATAGGAATAGTTTCTTAAACCTCTTCCATAACTAAAACCAGAACCTCTTCCATAGCTAAAACCATAGGTAAGAAGTAGAAGCAACAGCAGCAACAGCAAGGGTTAGTGCTCCCACTGATGTTGTCATGACAACTAATTAGAGGAAGAGCAGGTGAACTACCAAATTACATCCTTGAGAAAGCTTAGTCAGGTGTCTAGGACACGCTGAGTCTAACTTGGATCACAGGCATATAATATATGAAACACACACAGGGAAAAGAAAAGAGAGAGAGAGAGAGAATACAGCACAGCCAGTGTAGAGCACTTTACCTGTCAACAGATTTTCCAAAAAACACTGCATAAATGAACTCTTAAGATGTGCTAATAAACTGGGGATTCAATGCATGTTGTCCTTTATTTTATTTATTTATTTATTTATTTATTTATTTATTTATTTATTTATTTTATCAGTTACATTTTATTAACTCTGTATCCCAGCCGTGTCCCGATCCCTCATTCCCTCCCAGTCCCTCCCTCCCTCCCTCATCTCCACCGTGCCCCTTTCCAAGTCCACTGATAGGGGGGGACCTCCTCCCCATTCATCTGAAGGAGTTCTTTTGAACAGTAATCACAAAGACACAGAGTTAGAGACCTACAGAGTTGCACACCTATGGCATGTGTATGTGTGTTAGTATGTGTGTTTTATCTAAGTTTAATTACCCAGTAATTATCTTTAATTAATATTCTTTCAAAATGAAATGCAATGCCTCCTAAGTTATGTTACTATCCAAAAGTACACTGAGACTGGCTGTGGAAAACAGCCATAATGCTTAGACAATATGTTTTTAAAATCACATAACCTAAGTCATATCTTTCTCAGTCCTTCCAAAGAAACTTCACTAATGGAGCACTGCTGCAGCTGGTGATTGAACAATGGCTTCTAGACAGAAGGTCATACAGCTTTTATTAAGCTCTGTGGTTCACTCTTTGCTCATCTTCTTGAGAATCACACCTGTAGATTCTCATCTTGAGGTTGAGTTGCACATTTTTAAATAGTGAAGGATGTGACTTACATTATATGAGTTATAGAGTTTGTATCATTACATTTGCATAACCAAGCATTGCTTAAAATTAGTTCTTGCTGATCTGAAAGAAAAGACAACATACATGAATGCTAATGGGAAAAAAAGCCTTAATTTTATCATAAACTAGAGATGAGTATTTCTGCTTGAAACCAAGTCACCAGCCATACAGGAATACTCATGAGAACTCACTGCTCTTGCACTGTAGATGGGCTTCCTCCTCAGAATTTTTCTATGGATTTCCTCTCTCGAAGACAAGTCCTATCCATGCATCAGTGATGACACACATTGTGAAAGACTTGCTGGGCCTAAAATGATGGTTCTATTTTCAGACACTAGGCCCATTCATCTCTGAGATCATGTCTATTTCTGGTTACTTTCCAGAACTTGGAGTGATGCTGATAGAAAAGTTGTAGTATTAACAATGATACACTACACTTAACTGAAGGAAAAAATAGCTAATAGCTGTTTCGTGATTTAACATTAATTTCAGCAGCAATATTTACATGGTACCCTGTCAAGGAATTGTATGAAGTAATCCTTTCTTTTCAAATGCATTTTAAGTTATTTTTTTTATTTTTTATATTAATTTCAGTTTATTCACCTGGTATCCCAGAATTTTTTTAAACTTGGCTTTTATTGCTTTGTCCAAATATCTGAGCTAAAAACAAGTGAAGAAGGGATTTATTTGGCTCATGTTTTTTACCCACAGTCATATTTTCTCATTGCTACTGGTCTTCATTAAACCAAAGCATTCACGGTGGTAAAGGTATCTGTCATAATTAATCTGTTCACTACATCATGTTTAGAAATCAGAGAATAGTAGTAAAGGTCCAGGAGCAAGATCAGTCTTTGCAGGTCACATTTTCAGTGATATACTTCCGTCAATCAAGTACTACCTTTCAGTAACACCACTGTAATCCATCAAAGGGTTAATCTTCATTAATTGCTTCAACCAGAGCTCTCAGGATCCAATCACCTCTCAATGACTGGATCTATCAGGTGACAGCCAACCCTTTAACACAAAAGTCTTTTTAAAAACTCATTATTTTAATATAGTTCGCTTTAGAATAAATACCAAATATAGCAAAGAGCCATGGCAATTTCCCTTAGGAGGCCCTTTTGATTCCTACAAAAAACCTAAAGTAGATATCAATACTATCCACCTAGATAAGGATATTGTGACTCAAGAAAATTTGGTAACTAGTTCAACCACTTCACAACCATTAAAAAAATGTAAAAGAAATTGAAATAGAGCCCTCCACCAGGGCCAAATTCTTTTCTAAACTTAATTTCCAAACCAAAATAGTAATGAAAGACACAAAAAACTACAATGAAGATTTTCACATATCCAATCAAAATGCTGGAAGAGGAAGGAACTGTTTCCTCTCAGATTATAGAGAAATGACATTTCATTTCCACTTTTTTTAAACTGTGTGAATGGAATATTTTATTTATTTTTCTTTTTTATTTATTTAAAAAAATCTATTTTATTTTATTAATTACAGTTGATTCACTTTGTATCCCAGCTATAGTTCCCTCTCTCAACCCCTTCAATCCCACATTCCCTCCCTCATCACCTCCCATTTCCCTCTCCAAGTCCACTGATAGGGGAGGTCCTCCTCCTCTTCTCTCTGACCCTAGCCTATCAGGTCTCATCAGAACTGTTTGCTTGTATTCCTTTATGGCTTGGTAAGGCTGGCCCTCTTAGGGGTAGGTGATTAAAGAGCCAATCACTGAATTCATGTCAGAGATAGCCCCTGTTCCTCTTACTAGGGAACCCACTTGGACACTGAGCTACCATGGGCTGCATCAATGCAGTGGTTTTAGATTATCTTTATGAATGGTCCTTGGTTGGAGTATCAGCCTCAGAAAAGACCACTGGATCAAGATTCTGGTTTTTTTTTTGGTTCTGTTGTTCTCCTTGTTGATCTTCTGTATGCTGCTGGTCTTTCTATCTCCCCCTTCCTTCATAAGATTCCCTACACTCTGCCCAAAGTGTGGCTATGAGTCTCAGCATCTGCTTTGATACCCTGCTGGATAGAGTCTTTCAGAGGCCCTCTGCTTTCTAAAAAAAATTAGGAGTAGTGTTATACCACTCCTAGGCATATGTCCAAAATATGCTCAAGTATACAACAAGGACATTTGTTCAACCATGTTTGTAGCAGCTTTATTTGTAATAGCCAGAATCTGGACACAACCCAGATGTCCCTCAGCTGAGGAACGAATACAGAAATTGTGGTACATTTACACAGTGGAATACAACTTAGCAATTTAAAAACAAATCATGAAATTTGCAGACAAATGGTGGGAACTAGAAAAGATCATCCCAAGTGAGGTATCCCAGATGCAGAAAGACACACATGATATATACTCACTTATAAGTGGATATTAGACATATAACGTAGGATAATCATACTAAAATTTGTACACCTAATGACTCTAAGCAAGAAGGAGAACCCTGGGTAAGATGCTCAATACTCATTCACAAAGGCAAATGGAATAGATATCAAAAGAGGGAGAAAACAAGGAACAGGAAAGGAGTCCACTTTTTAAAAATAATAAGCCCTGTGCTTTCACTCTACACCTGACTTGTCAAATTGTGTAGCTGGCCCTGGTTGTGAATGCTAAACTATCCACTCTCTCCAACCTGTAAAATCCACATCTTCTTCCAGCATTCAGGATATGGGAGAAAGCTGATTTCTTGGTTTATAAACCCAGAAGAATCTATGATCTCTTACATGGTCTCTCCATCTGCTTGCCTGCCTAATGGGTACATCTTCCTCTTTAGCTTCTCTAGTTCTTCCTTTTATTCTTAATGTCTGAGGATCTCTAATTCTTCAATCTCTAATACTACCCAGCCTGTCTACAAAAAAAAATCATACTTCTCTATCTGTATACATTCCCTACTTATAACTTTGTGGCTTTAAAGTCCAGTTCTATTTCAGAATTCCTAATTTTCACCTCCACACAAGCTTAAAACAAACTCTAGAATCAACTCAACATGTGCCAGGAACTACTGATCCTACCTTGCAGACAGATACACTTCCAGTCTTCTGAATTCACACAATGGCATCTCATCCTTACAGGGTTACAATCCCTAATCCCCAGGAATAAAAACGCACCCACTCTCACTTTCTGTAGCAAGAGCATCTGAAATTATTCCCCTCTAGATGTAAAGTCTGTCCTGAATGTGTTATGCTTAAAATGAATGTTAGAGTAAAAGCAATGAGGTTTGGAATGCTGGGAAAATAAGTAAGAGGGATTGTGGCTGGGTGTGATATCATGAAACTAAATATGTAAGAGAAAAGACAATCTCTAGGAAATATAAAATGCCTCTCTTAGCAGGCTCAGATCATCTCCCATAAAACTTTCTATCAGGAACATGAGTGAGACATCATTGCCCTTTGCTCTAGTACACATCTCAGCTTTGTGGTAGTTATACTTTAAAATATATTCTTGTGTCTAAAGCATCTACTTCTAACACAGTGAATTCTGAGTAAGAATGGCTTCTAAGAAAGCCTTCAGCCATTCCAGGAATGAGGCCAACTCAGGTTTCTCCAGGGGTGGACAAGAGGAAAAGAAATAGGGGGTTAAGAGTCTAAGTCCAGAAACTAGAGGCAGCTTCTGTGGTGGATGCTTAGCATGGACCACCCTCCACCCTGCAGAGTATGCCCTGTTTTTGCTTACTTTCCTGCTGATATAAATCCTAATTTCTTTCTTGATCTATTTGTGTCCTGCTGTGGATTCTCCTATGGGAGCATGTGAGTCAAAACTGCTTCCACAATTGGAATAAGAAGGAATGAGAGAGAAGGCATCTCTATTCCTACATAATAGACCCACTATTTTTTAATCTTTCAAGTACTCCTTCTGTCCTCCTCCCTACTCTAGCAGCCTACTAAATGGTAACTTCTCCTGCTCTTTTACCATAGTCCCTCTCCCAATATAGCAGCCTGAGCAATTTATTGAGAATATTGAACTGAATTCTTCAGTTCAAAACTGTACAATGGCACAGGATGCCCTGCCCTGTCTGCTTGGTACATATATGATACCCTATCTTGGTATTGTAAATGTTGTTAATTCTTGCAGCAACACTATATGTGCTTGTACTCCAACAAACATACATGTTACTCATTCAGGCTTTGCATTTTCTTTCCTCCTGGTTGACTTCCTTAACTCAGTGTTTGCTCAGATCGTGTTTTCAAACAGCTTTTCCAACTATGCAGCATTCACTCCGTGCATCTACCCATCTGCTTTTTGTTTTCCTTTCTCCCTAGATACTGCTTCTCCTGCATGCATGCAGGAAGGCCCATTTCTCTGGTTCACAGAAACATTCAGCACATTGGACAGTGCCCAACACAGATGGGGAATTGCATAAAGATCTGCTGAGCAAGTGTGGAGAAATTCTTTGTAACTTAGATATCTTATGTGTCCCTTCAGAAGGCCCTGTATGCTTTCACTCAGAAATTCATATCGGTTGGAAGCTTTGGATCACTTCCAGTGACAATTTTTCTGTTGGCTAAAGTCAAACCTCAGATTCACATGAGTACTGGCAAGGGATATAAATTCTCAGGGCAGATGTCTTCTTAGCCACCTGCAGCCTGGAAAAGACAGAAGCATTTCCTTGTTAACACTGTCAACAGTTGGGGACCGATGCTTTATAATAACCTTTTCTTTATAGCTGTCGTGTATGGCTTTATCAAGACCCAACTCAAACCTCTGCTTTGTTGAGTCCCTAGTTCTCAGGTTTCCTGCTTGTTCCAGTCAAGGTAAACCTTGTAGTGCCACTGTACACTACTTTCTGTCCAAATTTCCATCCTTTTTCATTGCTCCTGAGGCTGCCTCTTAATTTGCTTGAATAGTACATTTTATAATTTATTTAACATTTCCAAATATTTTCTACAAAGAATCTGTACTCAATCACATATGGAGGGCATGGAATTTTCTCAAATCTCAGCAGCCCTTCTGTTTCAACTCTACAGCCAATGAGAACATCCACTGACCAACAAGAATATATATATATATATGTATATATATATATATATATATATATATATAATTTATATAGATAATTTAGCGTTGAACAGAGGCATCAGAGAAAGAAGTGAGTCCTTCTTAATTCTCTGCTCATTTCTAGATGGCCATTAATTTGTCTCTGTGTGCCACTGGCATTAGGAGGGGCTGGGGAGATTTTCCATGGCTCCCAACTTCATGTGGCTGGATGTCTTTTCCTTTCCTTCTACTTTCTTTCTTCCAAGGCAACCACATAAATTTTTAAGATGCTTAACAAAACCCACAGCAGTGACTTCCATTTCTAAGTGAAAACCAGAGGGCCTTTGAATTCTATTCCTTCCTTCTCTTACTCATTTTCTCTACTAACAGCCCTATTTTGAAGTCTCCTTATCATCTTCACCTTCTTTTTCATCATTCCTTAATTCACTCACAGCATCTATCCTACCAGCATTGTGTCAGAAACAATACACATCTTTATACCATTCCTACATATTTTGATTTAAACCTTTGACTTCATCGAGATCAGGAAGCTCTATTTCCTAAAATCAAATATCTATATTTAGAAAACATGCAGTTGCATACTGAAATGCAGGCTTATGGACAGATGTTACCAAGCTCTATCGTGGTCTGAGGAGAGTCTGTTCTAATGAATTAGGATCCCACTCACTTCCAGTACTCCACTGGTTGCCAACATGGACTTGCTCTAAATTGCTTCAAGTGGGTCAGCAACAAAGCAGCTCTTAGACAGAACAGTAGAATGACATAGGACAAGGCTTCAGCATCACATGTCTTCAGCTCCCTGCAGTAACTGAAAAATAATCTCAGAACAGGCACCAGACTCAGTCTGTGTTTCAAAGCTCTAAGCAGCCATAATCACCAATCTAACATGTGCTCTTAATTTCAGAACAAGCCGTTGCAGTAAAAGTAAGAATTTTTGCATCAAAGATAAAGTATTCTATTCATATAGAAAACCATTATGATACTCAGATGCTTCCATGTATTCAGTTTCCTTAGGCTGATGAATGACAGTTTGGCCTATTTTAATTCCTCTAATATTTGCTCCTGGTAAATGTAAGCAGATGTTTTGAATTACTATGTTTTGGTATTGATGCTGATACACATCATACATGCAGACAGAAGATTTAGTGTGTAGGAAGAAAAAGCTAAAATTTTCAGTGGGATTCTGACTAGAGAAAGGCCCATATTTTAGATTAGATGCTGGTAAATAAAAAAAGAACAATTTGAAACAAGGAAGAGCACTGTTTTAATATAGCCTGGGAAGGTTTCTTTTGGGGAGCTAAGGGACCATTAAATGTAAATATAATATCTGATGCTATTCATATTCTAGTGAGCCCAAAGGAGTCTGACATACAGCTGTGACAAAGCCAAGCTGACTCAAGGGCACCAAAAGCAGCTTGTAGCATCCAGATGGTGATTTAAAGTAGCAAAAGGTCTCTATTCACAAGGTACTGGTTACAGCATCAACAATCAAGTTAATTGTATATTTTCTTGATTTTCTGAGTAATGGTGGATATTAAAATATAGGTTTTCTATATGTGAGCTGCCTCAAACTGGTAGTAGCTCAACTATTCTTAGTGTGAGAACAATAATTCCAAGTGTCCTTTGTGTTCCCCACGTCTTTGTAGAGACCCTACAATGAGGATTCAGCTACTATCAGGGATGGCTGCACAGCTTATTGGTACATTTTCTTCCTTCTCATAAATTTGAATTGTGTAAGCTGGATTTAGTTATAAGCTATCTAAACATGTCAATTAATTAGTTGTTGTACTGATCAGAATTAGGGTTTATAATTTATCAGTGGCATATCTTCATCAATTCCCCACCCTCGGGGCTCAGGGACGTGTGTGGAAACGAAGGCAGAATGATCATAAGAAGCAGAGGGGATAGATGACTCCAAAGAGGTGGTGTCTAACTGATGCAAAAGTACTGATGCATGTATAAACTCACTGAAACTATGACACCATGCACAGGGCCCGCACAGTCTGAAGCCAGACCGCGCTCCAGTGATGAGAGAGGAGAGGAGATATGGACCCCACCTTTAACCTGATTGAAAAGCAAAAATCAGTGTTCTTCAAAAAAGTCTCACAGGGTATATTAATCACAGTCAAGGGTGGCCCTATCAACAGGTGTATATTACAAAATGAAACAAAGGCATTTTCATAATCATTAAATTTCATATTTCTTTGTTTAGGCATTTTTTTTCTTACTAGACATTTTGTGTTATTATTTCTGATTTTATATTTTTATGGTCTTGTTTGGTGTTTCTTTGGGTTTTTGTTTGTTTATTCTTATTTGTTTTGTAATTGTTTGCCTATTTGCTTTCTAAAAGAGAAAAGGAAAAAGAATTGGGTAAGTGCAAAGGCAGGAAGAATCTGGGAGAATTTGGGGGATGGGAAACCTTTATCAGAAAATAGTGTACTCTCACTGGCAATATAATTTAAAGCTGAGAATTAAATAAGCTGTGATATAATTGGTTTATGATCACTTTTGTCAAGTAAAATGCATACATATTATGATGTAGTGAAACAGAAATTATTTTGTTGTTGTCTATCTTCTGATAGGCTCTGACTCTAAGTCTGTGTCCTAAGGAGGCCATGTAAGACAGGATAAGCTCAACAGTACTGAGTGGCAGACATCTGCAAATATCCATAGACTCTGATCCAGGCTTTTGAGCCTATTAGGAGGCTTGCCTTTAGTTACAAGTGCTTGCAAAGATTTGATCACCTTCCAGCAAATGACAAGAGCCTAGAGAATCATCTAGGGCTTGGTCATGGCATGCTAGACTTCACAAAGCTGGAGCAACTGTCTGCTTCCCTGGGAAGGATTGTGCCAGTGACCTTATTTCTCTGTGTCACTTATAATGTTTTCTTTCTTCTGGGACTGGCCAGACCAAAGAGAGTGTGAGAACATAAGAGATGGAGCTGACTGGTATAACTGATGTCCAAAGCCAAGAACACTGGTATATAAGCATCAGTGTTGCTGGGAAAATACAAACTCCTGGGAAAATTAAAGCTGGGGGAATTCTGCGGGTGTTCATGACGTCAGCTGATAAACTTGACGGGAAAGTCATTGCTACCTCTGGTCAGCATCAGCAGCCCTGCCAAGAGCACAGTTAGGCTGTTAACACCAGGCTACCAGGTTATGGCTGGCCCTGGGCTGTATGCCATTTGGTTTCCCGACTGTGAATGAGGACTGCTGAAAGCAGAGCACATAGGCAGCTGCAGAGTGCCGCGCAGCTGCATCAAGTGGCATTAAGGCATTAAGTGAAATCAAGGATAAAGAACAGAAGAAATAAATAAGTAAACATGCGTGTATACATACACAAATGTATCCCTTAGTATCCAGGGAGGCCTAAGTACAGGACTTCTAAATACCAAAATCTGTGTATTTTCCACAAAACAATACTCCTGTATAAACCATGCCCACACCCCTGCATTATAGATTTATACATGTATTACTTATAATCCCCAATAAAGGCAAATGCTCTGCAGAATAATTTTACTGTTGTGTGTAGGGAGTAACATCAATAAAAAAGTTTTACATATATTGCACAGCCATAGCTGCTTCCCAAGCATATTCAATCCATGGTTAGTTGCATTCATGGATGTAAAACAGTGACTTTCTATACAAATATGTATTTTATGCACATTAGAATGCGTCACATAGATTTGTGCATACACACACACACACACACAAACCCACCTTCAGTAATCTGCACACAGAGGCTGGATCCACTACTTTCTCACACTTAAAGAATCTAATGTCTATATGAGTGAGTATATACCATTATGCAACTTTCTGCTTCTGAGATAACTCACTCAGAATGACCTTTTCCAGATCCCACCATTTACCTGCAAATTCATGATTTCCTTGATTTTTATTGCTGAGTAATATTCCATTGTGTAGATATACCACAATTTGTGCATCCATCCTCCACTGAGGGGCATCTGGGCTTTTTCCACCTTCTGGCTATTACAAATACGGCTGCTACAAACATGGTTGAGCAAATGTCCTTATTGTGTACTTGAGACTCTTTTGGGTATATGCCAAGGAGTGGTATAGCTGGATCCTGAGGAAGCGCTATTCCTAGTTGTCTGAGAAAATGCCAGATTGATTTCCAGAGTGGTTGTACAAGTTTACATTTCCACCAGCAGCGGAGGAGGGTTCCCCTTTCTCCACAACGTCTCCAGCATGTGTTGTCTCTTGAGTTTTTGGTCTTAGCCATTCTGATGGGTGTAAGGTGAAATAGAATAAACCTGCTAAAATCTATACACCTAAAGAAACTAATCAAGAGGGAGGACTCTTGCTAAAATGCTCAGTTCCTATCCAGAAATGCAAAGAGGAGAGAACCTAAGACCCCTGACAGATGTAGCCCATGGAAGTTCAGTATCCAAGTGGGATCCATTGTAATAGGAACAGGGACTGTCTCTGACATGAACTGATTGGCCTGCTCTTTAATTACCTCCCCCTGAGGGAGAAGTAGCAATACCAGGCCACAGAAGTAGACAATGCAGCCACTCCTGATGAGACCTAATTGACTAGGATCAAAAGGAAGGAAAAGAGGTCCTCCCCTATCAGTGGACTTGGGGAGGGGTATGCATGCAGAGGGTGGAGGAAGGGACGGATTGGGATGGGAAGAGGGAGGGAACCACAGGGGGGATACAAAGTGAATAATATGTAATTAATAAAGAATTTTAAAAAAAGAATCTAATGTCCACATCAGTATGTACAAACTGATCCATCTAAGTGTATTCACGGTCCCATATGTACTCTTATACACACCAGTTTCATGGCAATAACAGATGAATTCACACCAGCTTCATGGAAATGACAGATGAATTAGTATTACAGATTTTTAAGTATTGTGAGTTATTTGCAAGAAAGATGAACAGTTATTTAATAGATATTTATTACATAAATTAATTTATTCATGAGTTCAGTAATTCAAAAGTGTTCATTATTTTTCAATTCATTTTATAAATATTGGGCTTGTTAACAAATGGACCTCAGCCCTCAGGTATTTGGAATTTTGTGTAGATAAACCTTTAGAACCTATGCTTTTACCTTGAAATACAGGCTAAGGTTATCCATTCTGCTGCTCTTATGTAAAAACCATTATTTTTGCTGTCTTCACAGCTTTCAGACACCTGTACACACACACACACACACACACACACACACATCAGTAAGACACAGCTTTGCTGAAGTGTTTCATTCACTTTCGCCTAGGATATGCTCACATGTCATGTCATGACTTAATCATTGCCCAGTAAACCATGTTAGGACCCTATCCAGTCCTTGTTGACTGGCCTTGCAATATCGTAGGACACATTATAAAAGCATGGGGAGTGAGTGATTATAGCACAGACATCTGCATGGTCAGTGTTCAGAAACTCCCAGGAACTTCGCTAATTGTTTCTGTGATCGTGACAGGTAAAGTTCTGCCTTCAGGGATTCTCCTACATCTGCAGATAACCTGATACAGAGCATACCATTGCCACAGCTTATACCCTTTTATCCCAAGCAGCTAAAGTTACTTCCTGGCTACTATGTGATATCAAGCTCTAACTTGTCAACACCAGCTTTGAGTTTGTTTTTCTACTGTCTATAAGTACCCAAGTGTGTCTGGGCTTCAATACTCTTCTGTAGGATGCACCATCCTCAAGAGCTTGTAAACCACAAGCCTTTGCCTATGTCCTATCTCACCACAGACAGCCTTTCAAATGGCATCTCTCCTATCAAATTTCCTTGGGATTATCTGTTATGAATCTGGTCAGGTTCACAGCTAAAATAAGAGGGTTACTATGAAAACCAGCAAGACCCATCTGACCCATAATATCTTGCTCCATGCAGCTATCCTGGCTAAGAAGAGTCTCAGTTTTGGGCTTGAAGCAGAGCCTGAGCACTATAAAGTGCTCAAAATTGGACAGCAAATGATGTAGAATGACAGAGAGCAACCAGCAATGAGCGTGTCCACCAGACAAGCTTGACTCCTCCAAGACAGCCAATTACGATAGCACATGCTGAAGTAGCAGCCATGGGCATCTGACAAAGCCCAGCCTTGAGAGCAGGGGTAAATCCATGGATTCTTCCAGTTTTTTTTATAGTGTAAGCAATCACAAAAGTCACTCTGAACAAGAGTGATGTGACAGAAGCAATGTACAACCCAACACACATACTGCTGGCTTACTGATGTGTGTGTGTGTGTGTGTGTGTGTGTGTGTGTGTGTGTGTGTGTGTGTGTACAGGTGTCTGAAAGCTGTGAAGACAGCAAAAATAATGGTTTTTACATAAGAGCAGCAGAATGGATAACCTTAGCCTGTATTTCAAGGTAAAAGCATTTGTTCTATTTTGTTACTCTTTCATTTACTTTTGTGATGAACATTACTGATGACTCATGTGGGCATGACAGAATCTTTGGTTACCATTTCCTGGAGTTTTAATAATTTGAATCTATAAAACTCAATAGACAGATTAACAAAAAAGAAGGCCCATAACTGTATCCATATGCAGGTTTAAGGAAGTCACACAATGTATGGGAACTCAAAGAAGTGCTGGTTGACGCTTAAATAGCATTCTGAGCTACAAAATGAAGTTGGGGCTTGAGGCATCATGTAGGGACTTGGTGGCAAGACTTGATAGGAACCTGAGACTTCTGGAGGGAGGTACAGGCCATGGGAACTTCCAGGAGGAAAGGCACTTCAGATGAACCTACCACATGGTAGATCAGGTTTTTCCAGTAACATCCCAGATGAGGAGATGGTTGCCATTACAAAACTCTGAATAACACGCTATACTTTGGGGCTCCTTTCCCTGTGAGTTAACCCTCTCAGGTTAGCAAGAAGTCAGGCAAGGAGTATATAGGCACTGCGATCCTTCCACCAACTTCCTTAGTTAGACTAGTGAAGGAGTCAGTTTATGAAATTTTACTACTTTACCTTATTTTTAGCATATAGTCTGGAGGTTAGTCTCACAGAGGCCTGGCGGAAACGGATGTTCTTACCACAGTTGGTTCTTAAATAGGGAAGTCTTCTGCAAGTGAACTGCTGAGCAATTTTTTACTGACTGATGTAGTTTTTATTTTAAAGAAGTTGTTGTGGCTTTTTGCTTTAAAAGTACTATCTGAGTGTTGAATAAAAGTCTTGATCAGAATCCTGTCTTGACTCCATTCCTCATGTCTCTACCCCTATTATTCCCACTCTCTCCTTCACGTAACCATGCTCAACTTGCCCTGTGGGACGAGTCAGACCAAGAAACCTCAGAGGAAGCACTGGCCTTCCCTTTGCAAGACGGAGAAGATAAGAGGAACATTGAGGCTGTGTCTTTAGTCTAGTGCCCTTAGCATATCAAGTAACATGATCTGGGATATTATGTTCTGAATACTTACTGCACACTGTGGCTAACAGACAGGAGGGAGGCTGAGAGGCCAAGAGAAACAATAAATATGTCACTTCAAGGTCTGTATCACAGTGTATGAAAGGAGAAAAATGGTAAGTTATAAATTATAAATATTGATTTTTACCAGTCCCAATGCTGTGATTAAAAGAGGCAGGATGGCTGTTTGGAGGGTATTAAGAAAGTTGTATTCATAGAATTATCATCATAAGACAGGTGTGAGGACTTGGGCAGCTTCATGAGTTCAAAAAATTGAGGGTAGCCAGGGCCAGATGTGAGAGTGGAGAGAAGTAGGCTGAGTGACTGAGGGGTGTGTGAGTAGCTCCGCGGAATTGTCACTCCATGTAGGTTCCAGGAAGAGCCTTTGCTTTAAAGCATAAGGACATTTCAGTGCATTTTGGGAAATTGCACTAAAAATGTTATAGTCTCACTGCTGCATGCATGCAGGAAAAAGATACTTAAAAAGAAACTGCTCATGATTCTACAAGGCAAACTATACCATAAGCCAAGAAGTAACGGAGATACCCAGAGAAGACTTGCCCTCATGGTCACCACAAGCAATTAATGTTGACAACACTTTGTACTTAGACTTTCTCAGACTTCCAGCCACTAAGGTTGTGAGGTCACAAGTCCACCAGATTCAACTTCCTTGGCAGGGCTCACTGCTAGGAATGCTAAGTATGCTGTCACAGGCCAAGAGAAGGGTGATAGCAGCAGCTGGATGCGAATGTGCCAGGGTCTTCTTGGGACCTATATGTTGAACATGTTTACATGCATGTCACATATACATGGTACCCAGGTCCAGGTGGTGAGGCCTGGAAGCGTGCACAAGTGAGATGAGGAAAGAAATCAAGTTCACCTTGGGGGACATACTGGCATGTGTTGCAATGTTAAAGAGAACTTCGTATGTTTGTAATAAATGATTCCTAATATCTCCAACCGGAAGCACTGTTACTCCCATGGAGGTGCTTCTTCTGTGCAACCGTGGCTGTATTCCATAAACACCCAAGATAATGGGTGGTTAACAGCAATGGATCTGAAGAAACATGTCTTGCATTTAATTAAGAATAGCTTTAAAGTTTCCTCCACTCAAATCATGAGATAAACATCCATCACCACCACCCTTGTAAAAAGAAACCATCTGTCCATTTTCAGTGACCCTCTACTTACACTCCGTCATCCAGTGAGTCATGAACTCAGTGTTAGGCTCCATTCCAGGTGAGGGGAGCCATACTACACTTGGCATTTTGTGCCTGCTTTCTTGCACTTAGCGTATTGGTTTTGAAGTGTGTCTTCATTGTAATATGAGTCATTTTGTCATTATTTTTCTGTCAAAATTGATGTCATTAGTGCCTTGTATGGTAACACACACTCATCATTCTCATACTCGGAGATGAAAAAGAGGGTCATGAGTTTTAAGTTCGTTTGGAAAATGAAAATAAGTGGGAAGGGGACTACTACTCTTTAATCCATGATGTGGTGAAAAAAACAGTTTGTTCCTTCGTCTATGAGTTAGAGAGAATGATTTTGTAATGATTTTCACCATTGTTCATGTACTTGTCTGTGGATAAATGTCCCTCAGTGTATTCCTTGTAGCTGAATTGTTGGTTAGATGGCAGATATTATAAACCACCAAACTATTTCCAAAGCAGCCATTACTTTAGCTACACAACATGTGTAATGTGCATTACCCCACATCCTTTCGCCTTGGCTAGCCTCCATTTACTTTGTTTTAGTGTGCGCCTGTTTGTTTTAGTGTGTGCCTAGTTGATTGGTTGTTGTTGGGGACACCCTAGTGGTAATTAAACAGTGTCTCATGGTCTTTTAGAATTTCTGTATCTAATGATGGTGCTTTGCCTAGCTATTCATAATCATTCTATTTAATAAAAGTTTATTCAGATCCATTGACAATATTTTTTTGTAATTTGTTTTCTGTGCTTAGTATTAGGCTATGTTACTTACGGAGTCTCTGTGCAATTCACTTGTCAATTATGTACATGACAAACATTCTATCCCTGCTTGTAGACCATATGTCAGAGAGTTTGAAGTTTTAAATTTTGATCAAGTATAAATCATTATTTCCTTTCCTCACTTAGGCTTTGATGTCATCTAAGAACTGTGTGCTGGGCTCCAAATCAGGAATTTTTAGTCCTGCATTGCTGGGATGGGGTTCTAAGTATTTTTTGGTGTCTGCTTTCACTCTTAGTCTGCAGTCCATTTTGAGTATTTCATGTATTTAGGTCATATTTCCATAAATTTTCTACTCAAAGAAAGAGAAAAGGTATTCATTCATTTGTAACAAAAAGTACACGTGCTAAAACTAGGCATTCTGCACTTCAGATGATGAGCTGACAGTCCTGACCTAGCAATCCTAAATACAGCCTGGAGTACAAACCCCCAAGAGAAGAAAGCACAGCCCAGTATGACAGAAACTTCAGGCCCTGAAAAAAAGCAGAGGCAGGGCCCAGGCAAAGGGAACCAAGTGTGCAGCCACTGCCAGAAGCCAGGGTTGCACATCAGCCAAGGGCTTACCCAAAATACAGACCTCTCTTGGCTGGTCAGGAAGTGGACACAGCAAAGAGCAGAAAACAAACAACAACAACAAAATACACACACACACACACACGCACACACACACACACACACACACACTGAATTCTACTTTCAATTGCAGTAAAATACAGACACTATTTGTCAACCAAACTATCCTTCATGCCACAGGTCAGTGGCAGTAAGCAACATTGCTTTACTGCTCAACCCTGGCATCATCCATCACAGAACTCTCACCTTTCCCAACTGATAATATTCTCCATCAAGCATCTCCCTTCTGTCAAGCATTCACTTTCTGTCTCTGTGACTGGAGACCATCCCAGAAATTGTCTGCCTGGCTTAGTTCCCTTAGTATAAATGCAGGCTGCAGAATGTCAGAATCTCCTTCCTTCACAGGACTGAAAAGCAGCACAGTGCAAGGGTGTTCTGTATTGCAAACACATTTGAAAAGCCTGGGCAGTGAGGCAGTAAGGAACAGTTACAATGCATTTGGGGGGAAAATCTGAAGTTTAAAATGAAATAGGTAGAAGCTTTGAAGTAGATGAAATAATCAAAAAGAGCATGTGGCAAGCACCTCCCCATCAGTAAGGAGGGGCTAGATGATGGCTCATCAGTTAAAACTAATGAAAAGGAGCATAAGGGCCAGGCAGTGAGTCCCACTGAAGGCAGAGTTGGGGGAGTAGAATGTGAAATGGGAAGAATCCACAAGCTTGGGGTGCAAGAGGTCATGAGGACTTAATAAGATAAGCATCCACAGCACAACCACTCAGACACCTGCAGATACCCACAACCTAGAGAAAATTGGGGAAAGACTGAGAACTATGGCTGAGAAACACTGGGTGGGAAGCAGGGCAGTCCTCAATTGTGGATAGCTGGTGGACGCCAAGAGATGCTGAAGCTAGCTAAAGGGAAGGTGCAGAGGGTGAAGAAGCAGAAATGGAAACAGCAGAGAGGGGCAGGAGAGAGCTGGGAGAAGGCCCAGAGGCTCTCCATGTCAGACAGGCATTAGTGCTTAGAGACCTCTGCTTCTGTCTCTGCATCTCCTTGGAGGAACAAGAAGCTGAGCAATCTGGAAAGATGAGAGGAAATATTGCAGCTTGGATGTAGGAGTCCTTTGTATTACTACCCTCATAAACAGGATTAGGAAAAAGGCTGTCAGGAACTGGCCAACTCTTTTGGTTTTTCCTTGTCTTATGTCACAAGAGAACACAGCACCTCACTCTTCTCTCCTCCCAAGATAGGAGTGCAATGTCAGTGTCATCTTGCTTGTTTGTATATTTTGTTTTATATTTAAAATACTGCCTCACCATGGAGTGCAACCTGGCCTGTAACTCATCATTTAGCCCAACTGTCCTCAAACTTTCAGTGATTCTTCTGCCTCAGCCTCCCAAGAAGATCTGGGATTACAGAAATGAAGCAAATAGAAACTGCACTGGCTGGGTTTTGGATGTACCTTACAAATGTTAAGAGGTGGGTGGGACTGGGAGGGGAGGAGGGAGGGGCTTATGGGGGGATGCAGAATGAATAAAGTGTAATTGATGAAAAAAAAGAAAATGAAAATTTATTATGCTCTAGGCAAAAAAAAAAAGATGTGTATTATTTATAAGGTATCCAGTCAGTTGTAATGTGTTATGACACTAGGACTGAGCTACAGAGATGAACTTAAGTGGCTTACAGAGACATTTGGCTCTGGAATGGAAGCTATTGGGAAAGTGAGCAGAAAGAAGAGAACATTTGCTAAGCTCACAAAAGAAAGCAGGATGGTTGTAAATACACCTATGGATAGAGGATGGTGGACATGGAGAAACTGTATAAAAATAGACTGAATAATGGAAGCAGAACTACTTCACAGGTGGTGTCATGGGATTTTTGGTTTTAATGCTTAATAGTATTTTGCAATTTCTAAATTTTCTACAGAGGAGATTATTATTATGCAGACAAACTGTTCAATTCTATGCTTAGAAATAATTGAACAAAAACAAACAAACAAAAAAGACCCTAAGTGCTGAATGGTGTTAAGAATCCAACAAAGACTAGAACTGCACTGTTGTGTAGGAAATCAGCAAGTCTGGGTGGCTATTTCCACCCGGCCTCAGAGCATAACAAGAAGCAGGTGATCAACAGCACCAAAATTGCCCCATCCATGCCCAGCCCACACCAGAGGCATGCTGAGGGCCCTACACTTGTGACTGTCATTCAAGGCTCACATTGCCGTCACACCATGAGCACCAGAAAACAAAATCGAAAGCCAGGTTAGTGAGTGTGCTTGGAATGGCAACAGCATTTGGAGAGAGAAGTGTCTTTCACCTCAGCCAGATGCACTTATCCTAACCTGAAAAATAGGGGCTCTGAGACTTAGGGAACTAGGACAGATGATATTTAGAGAGGAAATTGAGCCTGAAAGGAAGGAGTGTTAAGCCACACAATCCATGAGGACTAAAGAAGAGAGTGAAGTAAGCCCGAAAATAGATGCTGGAGTCTGTTGTCCAGAACATGAAGCCTCTGCCTCAACCTCAAGGCTCAAGCTTTACTTTCCTCAGACACTATTCTTCTTACCTGGCTGGCTAAGATCACCCCGTTGCTTATCATGGCCAAATAGTTTTATTGATCTAAGATATAGTTAGTTTTGAGACAGGGCTCACATCATTTATTCATGAGTCAGAATTAACACTTGCTGACCTCATGTTTATATTGTAGCCTTGAATATTATATACAATAATCAGATTTATTCCTGGTTATTGTCCTCTCCATAGGAACTGGGGTCATATAACTAGGTGTGAATGAGAGCAGAAACATTGGGCACAAGCTGTCTCCTCTGGTTGCTGCAGAGTCCCCGGTTGCTCCAAAATCCCTGCTCCAATAGGTTGTTAGTGTGAAGTTGTCAGGATGGCCAAGTAGTCTAAGATGTCAGTGTGAGACCCCCTTTCCAACTGAGGAAGAGACAAAGTGAATGGACATAGTCAAATCAAAACATTTTCATTGCTGGTGATCTATGGGTTGAGAGAGTTCTTGATACAATGGGAGAATCATGTTTTCTCAACAGTCATCCATAGGCTCCAAGGCATGGTGGCAACCGGGAACTCTGCAGCAACCAGAGGAGACAGCTCGTGCCCAATGTTTCTGCTCTCATTCTCTGCATTCTCTGCAGTTCCTCTCCTTAAAAGTCTCTTTTTGCTTCTTACTTTGAGTGATATTTAAGGAGTCATTTGTTGGGGAGATCTATACAATAATGCTTAATATATAGTCCTAAAGAACTTTTGGCTTGCATCCTAGAAATGATGGTATTGTTCTTTCTCAACAACACATGAAAAGTGCAGTCTCTGCACTTAGACCTTGTGCAGTGTGCAGTTAGAGAGCTCCTTGACTCAGATTTCCCCAGCTACAAGACCCTTTCTCCACTAGTCCAATCAATGAGGAAAATGATCTTGCAGACTACATAATTGTTCACAGTTTACTGCAGATAAGCCCTTTGTCACCGCAGATTTCTGCCAGGGATTCTCACCTTTCAGGCGTTTGGGTTATTCATATATTTATTTTAAAGTCAGTCTCACTGTGTTGTTAAGGCTAGCCTCAAACTTGCAAATCTTCTTATATCAGCCTCAAAAGTGCTCAGATTGCAGGTATGCCCTGCTATGCTTAGCTTCTCGTCTGTCTATTGATGTCAGGCTTGGTCATGGGTCTTTTCTTATGTGCAATTAGGGGTCGTGAGAAGGCAAAGAAATTGTGCTCATATGGCTGGGTACATCCCTTGCCCTCATCAAGAGTGCCCTGTCAAGTGTCAAGAGCATTAGCCTAGAAGACCAAAGACAGATGGTACAAATGTGCTTCTCATTTTCAGCTAGGAGACAAACCTTTGGAGTGAATCCCAGTCAGTCAGGCACCAGCCCACTTGCCAATGGGTGAAGTTACAGACACTGTGTTTTATTTAGACTGTTATGCAGGAGGATTGTGGCAATAGTTGACATAGCGACTGTGTGAAGCCTTGAAGTAAGACTGTATCAGTTACTTCATTTAGAAACTCAGTGAGGCCATCCAAGACTTTGAATTAATATGTAATGGCATATATCTCTCTTATATAAAATGGTCTACTCCTCAATTTATGGTCCTATTTGCTGCATCATAGCCATGGAGAACAACACATCCTAACACACAGGACATATTTCAGCTTTGTAGAAAGTGTCCTATACTCCTCATGGCTCATGTATAAAATGTCAAGAAATTTTCCCAGGCAACCCTTCAGACTGCTCACATCTCTTACAAAAACTACATAATATACACCATCTGCTATGACTAACTTATGACCAGTTGTGACTGAGGACCTAGTTGTCAGGGTAGCACTCCTGAAAAGTTGGGCCTGGTGCAGGGTCATCAGGACTAGGGGCATACAGCACTCTACACCATCCTTTAGTAGTTCCCAAGACAGAAAGGTTATATAAGATATATGTCTGCCCCACCCATCCTCCTTCATTGGGTTCCTATTCAAAATATGACAACTTGTTTCTGTACATGTTTCTCCCTGGATCCTACCTCTTACTCCTCCAAAGTGATGGGATGCCTGAACTTTGCCCCAGATCCTAGAACTGAACTGACTCATTCCAGGTATTTAGTGTGAGTGATGGAGAAACTCAAGTACCATGAAACTGTTACCACTAAGGGGGTGGGCTGGGTGCTACTTGAAACCTTTGTAGCTAGGGAAAGGGAAGGTGCCAAATGAGAATCAATGATCAAAATCTAAGACTAGGGTGTGATAATAGCTAATATTAACACAAATGGTGACTCTCCTGACTGATGTTAAGCAGAGCAAACAACAATCATTTATGTCACACCCAAAGCCATTTCTTGACCCATCTGTTAATTTCAATGAAGAGAAATGAGACAGAAAATAGAAGGAATCATGATGAACAAAAATATATTGTAATCTTTAGGCCAAATTGCCTGCCTCAGCCAGCTCCTGGGAAGATCAAATTTCTGCTTTCTAATACAAGAGAGACACAAAATGGCATGGGTACATATACTGAAGAGATGTCTTGCAGCTTGGATGGGTTCCTATTTAACTGAACATGCAAAAGAGTAAGCAGTCACATGCTCGGTTTTTAATGGCTGTCATAGGTTTTTTGGAAGGATATTCAAGTCTACTGCTTTAACCACTCAACCACAGCTTCCTTGAAAGGATATCCAATTTCACAGATAATACATACCTAAAGAGGTTAATTGATGTTTAATTCTGTCATTAATTGATGACTATCAAAGACCTAAACATGAAGTTAGTATCATTGGATGCCACTTTATTTGCCATACCAGTAAAGGAGTGAGCCCCAGGGCAGAAAGAGATTCTTCTAAGAGCAGGTACTCTCATAATAATCTTAATCCCACAGTTAGGTAAGAATGTTCATCTCATCTGCTATTTTCCTTGTCTGCAGTCAAAAGAAATTCCCCTTCATTCTGAATATGTTAGCAAACACTCTCCAGGGCAGAGTGCATCAGCATGCAAGATGCTGGGGATGGTCCAATTAGCTGGCCTCAACTTAATTAATTTGAGCATGTCTAGCTTCCTCTGGGTCAGTGTGTCTCCCAGCTGATTCTACAATCATGCAGGGAGAAAGCACGGAGTCCCACAGCCCTGAAGAAAACAACGACAGGGGTAGGAGGAGTTTTTCTCAGCAAAATACTAGTGCCTAGAGGTAGGAAGATTTAGAGATGGAAGGGCTTACAAAGGAGCAGATAAAGGACACCAAACGAGCAATTGAGACAATAGAACATAGGAAAATAAGTGGTGTGCATAGAAAGACTGGCTGAAAAGTCTGGGAGGAAAATGCTGAGACTGCAATCAGAAAGGATGGTTAGCCCCTCCAGTGCATACCAGCAGCAGGCATAGGGAAGGCAACCAACCTGAGCAGTCCAAATCTGATACAGAAAGAGAACAAATAGGCAGGAAAGAGCAACTGATCAGTCATGACTGAGAACAGGAAAAGTCTTAAATCCCCTCAAAGGCATCCCTTGAAGCTCTCTGTTTGCACTTGCTCTTCTCTTAAAGAGGCAGAGAAACATATGTATCATCCTTTAGAGCTAATGGGGTAGATAAAAGTCTGTGTCTGTCAACCTAATGCGTTGGATGCCTAGCTTTTGTACCTTGCTCGTTCCACTTCTCATGAGTGCCTGTCTTGGCTTCTGCAGACGCCCTGAGATCTGCTAGGCCAAGTCGAGGGCAGATATGTTTCCCTTTATCTCACTACTCCTCCAATGTAGTTTATTGGTGGCATATGGGCTGTGCTATTGCGTCTTCTTTGGGCTCTTGACCTCATTCTTGACTCCATGTTGGCCCCTCTTTGTCGTGCTCTTGGGTGCTGCTTAGACATCCTTCAGCATCTGTTCTGTCTCCTCCGTTCTTATTACTTAGTAACCTATTCATGTTCCATATAAACAGATGCCTGCAATGAGTTTACATTAAAATTCAGCCTTCTATTAACGACAGACTCCAGCAAGGCACACTGGATGCCACTTAAAGGATAGCTAACAGCAAGCTATGACCCTCCCTAAGACAGCTTGCCCTTCTGATTTCATTAATCAGTCAAATATTAGGAGTACTAAGCAAACATCTGGGACAGATCATTAATCACATCTTGCTCTAACAATTGCAAACAGCCACTTACTATCTGGAGTTTCCACACCCTCCTTTTCTATATCAATTCCTAAATTATATTGATAATTCCTAAATTATCAATTCCTAAAGTATATTCTATATATGACATTTCTATTATCTAACTCTGACTTCATAATGGTATCTTTTCTTGTTTTTAATTCTCAGTTTACCTAGAGGTGGTGGTTAGTTTTAACTGTCACCAGACCACAGCTGGCCTGTGGGCACATCTTTGGCAGTTGTTAATTGAGGCAGCCCACTGTGGGCAGCACTATTTCCCAGGTATTGACTTGATTAGTGTGAAGAAAGCTAGGTGACATAAGCAACAAGCAGGCAGTATGGGTACATTTGTTGCTCTCTCCTCTTAACTTTGAATGTGATAAGACTAGCTGCTTGACACTCCCAGTGTGAACTATAATCTGTAATTGTAAGCTGAATAAATCTTTCTACTCCTAAATTGCTTTTGGTCATGGTGTTTTGTCAGAGCAACAAAAATAAAGATTGATTGATTGGTTGATTTCTGGAGCAAGTTTCTTTTATAAAATGTATTATTGAATTTCCCCCACCCATTCTGCCATTTTCTTTTCCAATGTCAAAATCAACCATTTTATGGAACAATAGTATCAGATAAAACTCACTCAGGAACTTACAGCAAGAGAAAAGAATTTCCCCTTCAGTGCTTTATAGTAACAACTTCATAGGCATGCAGAACTCTGGTGCTGTGTTCCCTACATCACACAGGCATAGATATAGCATGGTTTGTAAGATTTTCAACTGTTGACTGAATGCAGCTTTTTCTTCACGGTGCATTAGGTTTACAAAAGTCTTCAAAATGTCACAATGGATTAAGTTTACAAAAGTCCCCAGAAACATTTAGTATTTGTTGATTTAGTGAAGGGGGTCATCTATAGGAAAGGTTGTAGCTCAGAAACATATAATAACCCTAGCCTAGGTTATTAGACAGCAAGTCTCTTTTACTCCTCTTTAGACAGCAGGTAGGTTTAGGTCACTTGTTTGTAAAGTTCTCTTGAATTAGCTTGCAGGCCAGTGCTCATAAGAAATACTGGCCTACAGAGCAGACCTCCATGTGAGGCATGATACGGGATGGAAGGTACTTGATGGATGCATAAAGAGAGGCTACAATAGGCTTCCTGTCCATGTCCAGCAAGGAAACATTTTTTTTTTTGAGAACCATTCTACAAATTCCTGTCTTCTCACTGGTTTATTCAGAATACTTGAAGCTGAAAGAATTAATGATATGTTAAAACTTATGTTTGCCATTTGAATATTTGTTTACTGAGTCAAGTCTCTCTCCTCCTCCCTCTCCCCCATATATATATATATATATATATATATATATATATATATATATATATATATTTACTACCCTGTGAACTGGCTATTTAAAAGATAATTCTGTGATTGATTCATTGCTTCAACTATCTAGTATGGTAACAATGTAGTCTATTTTATTTTCTCTGTTTTAATTGAGTCTCATGATCTTTAGCCCCTGAGCTTTGAGATTATTTTACCATTACCTCTTTGGAGAATTTCTTTTAATTTTACAGGAAAGACAGGTTTACTGTAAGCAAGTTATTTGTCTTTCTTCATGGGAGAAAGTGTCTCACCATTTCTGAAAGACATTTTGACTAGGGCTAGACCTCACAGTGCGCAGCAGGCCCTCCTTCAGTGCTCAGAGACGACTAGTTCACATTCTACTGGCCAGCACTGTTTCCTATGGCACGCTTACTGTGGCTGGAGTCACTGTACTACCACACACAGCTTGCCATAACTCTCTGGTAATTTTCGGGGTGAATAACTTATTTCTCTATTTCAGAAGTTTAATTATGATGTGGCTTAGCATTGAGTTCCTTGAAATTATCCTATTAGATATGTGTATTCTTTTGGCTAACTTTAGAGTTTTGTGCATTACATCTCCAAATATTTGTCTCCTCTCTTCTTCTAGAACACTCTTACTGTATGAACACCAGC
This sequence comes from Meriones unguiculatus, assembly GCF_030254825.1. Taxonomy (NCBI): domain Eukaryota; kingdom Metazoa; phylum Chordata; class Mammalia; order Rodentia; family Muridae; genus Meriones; species Meriones unguiculatus. The sequence continues at coordinate 46,224,376 of NC_083361.1, read as the reverse complement.
TCTGTTACTGTCCCACAGGTCACTTAGACCCAGCCACTCTCCCCCCTTTTTTTCTATCACTGATTTGGTTTGGTTTCTCTTTTTTTTTTTTCTTTTCATTTCATCACTTGAGCCAGCCCAGCAAGAACTTTTAAAATATAAGTTATTTCTCTTTTCAGCTCTACAACTTTCTTCCTTAAAAATACTGTTTCTGTTTTGTTCTTCTTCTGATGTCTATCCTCTTTGCCTTTCGGGATGAGGATTGAGCATTTTAGTCAGGGTCTTGATTAGTTTCTTTAGATGTTCAGGATTTTAGTGGGTTTATCCTATGTTATATGTCTATATGAGTGAGTATATACCATGTGTGTCTTTCTGCTTCTGGGATAGCTCACTCAGGATGATCCTTTCCAAGTCCCACCATTTACCTGCAAATTTCATGATTTCCTTATTTTTCATTGCAGAGTAATACTCCATTGTGTAGATATACCACAATTTCTGCATCCATTCTTCACTTGAGGGGAATCTGGGCTGTTTCCAACTTCTGGCTATTACAAATAAAGCTGCTACAAACATGGTTGAGCAAATGTCTTCATTGTGTACTTGAGCCCCTTTTGGATATATGCCTAGGAGTGGTATAGCAGGATCTTGAGGAAGCGCTATTCCTAGTTGTCTGAGAAAGCGCCAGATTGATTTCCAGAGTGGTTATATAAGTTTACATTCCCACCAGCAGTGGAAGAGGGTTCCCCTTTCTCCACAGCCTCTCCAGCATGTGTTGTCACTTGAGTTTTTGATCTTGGCCATTCTCATGGGTGTAAGGTGAAATCTCAGGGTTGTTTTGATTTGCAATTCCCTAATGGCTAATGATGTTGAGCATTTCTTTAAGTGCTTCTCTGCCATTCGATATTCCTCTACAGAGAATTATCTGTTTAGCTCTGTTCCCCATTTTTTAAGCGGATTACTTGGATTGCTGCTTTTCAGCTTCTTTAGTTCTTTGTATATACTGGATATGAGTCCTCTGTCAGATAAATGGTTGGTGAAGATTCTTTCCCAGTCTGTAGGCAGTCGCTTTGTTTTGATGAGGGTGTCCTTTGCTTTACAGAAACTTTTCAGTTTCATGAGGTCCCATTTATTGATTGTTGCTCTTAGAGCCCGTGCTGTTGGTGTTCTGTTCAGGAAGTTGTCTCCTGTGCCAATGAGTCCAAAGATATTCCCCATTTTTTCTTCTAACCAATTTAGTGTGTCCGATTTTATGTTGAGGTCTTTGATCCACTTGGACTTGAGCTTTGTGCATGGTGATAAGTATGGATCTATTTTCATTTTTCTACATATAGACATCCAGTTGGACCAGCACCATTTGTTGAAGATACTATCTTTTTTCCATTGTATGGTTTTGGCATCTTTGTCAAAGATCAGGTTTCCATAGATGTTTGCGTTTATTTTTGGGTCCTCTGTTCGGTTCCATTGATCCACCTAGGAACCTGCCACAGAGGGCCTCTGAAAGACTCTGCCCTACAGACTATCAAAGCAGACTTAAGGCCAACTGATGGGCAAAGTGCATGGAATCTTAAGTAAGAAGTGGGAAATCATAAGATCTGGAGAGAACAGGAACTCTACAAGGAGAGCAACAGAACCAGAAAATTTGAACACAGGGGTCTCCCCAGGGACTCATATTCCAACCAAGGAACAGGCATGGAGATAACCTAGAACCCCTGCACAGATGTAGTCCATGACAGCGTAGTATCCAAGTGGGTTCCATAGTAATGGGAAGAGGGTCTGCCTCTGACATAATCTGATAGGCCTGTTCTTTGATCACCTCCCCCTGAGGGGAGAGCAGCCCTACCAGGCCACAGAAGATGACAATGCAGCCATTCCTGATGGGATCTGATAGACTAAGATCAGAAGGAAGGAGAGGAGGACCTCTCCTATCAGTGGACTTGAGAGGGCCAATCGAGAAGAACGGGGAGGGAGGGGAGGGCTGGGAGGGGAGGAGGGAGGGGCTTATGGGGGGATAAAAAGTGAATAAACTGTAATTAATAAAAAAATAAAAAATAAATAAAGATTTTTAAAAAAGAAAAAAATACTGTTTCTTTGATTTAGTTTATTTTGTTTTCTGCTTCACTCCAGGATGTCATGATTGCGAACTTGAGCACTTTACATCAGCTGCTTTGGGCACTCAGAGAGAGTGCCCTCTGACACTTCTCACAATCCTGTCTGCTGACTATTCTTCTTCGTGTCACAGTGTCCTAGTTTTCTATTACATGCTTCCTACCTGAGGCACTTAATTAGGAGACTACAGGTCACATCTCCTTGTCTCTATTACCAAGCCATCCCCACGCTGCGGTTCAGCTAAATAGGGGCAGTTGAACAAATGTGAATGTTGGGTTTTCCACCGGGTTCCACACAATCCGCTAAGTTACCTTGTTTTCCAGAGATTGAACTGGGGCGGAAGGTCAGAGACTTTGGAATTCCTTTGTGACTTTGTGAATTGGGATGTAACATGAAGCTCCCACTAGTCTCCCTGAAACTGGGTGGAAAATGCTGTTAGCCAAGGTCTGTTTTGCTCTGCATTAACAGAAAACCACAGACCACATCATCTGTAAAGGACAGAAATTTATTTCTCGAAGCTCTTCAGGCTTAGAAATTCAATGCAAAATTATTGGCATTTGGTGAGGACCTTTCTGCTGTTTCATCCCATGACAGAAGGGTAAGAATGCATTCACAAAAAAAAAAAAACCTGATTGTATAGTAAACCTGCCCTTGTGGTAACTGAACTTGTCCAGCAACAGTGCCCTAACTCAGCCATGCTGTTTCTTGACCTTAACCACTTCTGCAAGGTCTAACCTCTCATCACTGTTCCCCTGGGAGCTGAGTGTCCAATACATGAACTTGGGAGGCACTCTCAAGCCACAGCAGCTCTTCACACCGATTCAATGAAGGACTTTGAAAATGAAATCCCAGTCTCACTGAGCCAGCTGACTGGGCATGAAAAAGAGGAAACAGAGTGGCAGTCAGCCTGCTTGCCACACACTGTGTTCAACTTCTAATGATCATAGGATAACCAGCTTCCTCCTGCTCCTGTTGAGAGCACTGTGTGTGTGTATGCATGCAGGGATTTCTAGTTGTAAAGCCAAGGAAGCAGAGGACTGCTGCATCTTGGCCAGAACCAGAAACTGTATGTAATGGCTCTAATGCATTTCTATGCTAAATCTTTTTTTAATTTTTTTTCAATTATAGTTTATTCACTTTGTATCCCAACTATATTCTCCTCCCTTGTATCCTCCCAATTCCACCCTCCTTCCCTCTTCTCTATCCATGTCAGTCCCTAGACCACTGATAGTGGAGGTCCTCCTCCCCTTCTATCTGATCCTAGTCTATCAGGTCTCATCAGGAATGCATTGTCTTCCTCTATGCTAATTCTAACACTGGTATCAACTAGGAGTCAATTGTAACTTGACTTTTTTTTCTCTATTATTGAGTTCAGGTATTTAAAGTTAAGCCTAGTAAATTTCTATTAAATTCCAGGCATCATGTGTTTCACCTTGCTGAGTGCTGGGCATTTTGTTTTCCTATAAACATTCTTGAACTCTCTGCAGTGCAGTCTACTTATGCACAAACGGCATAACTCTTTGGGTGTTATTACATGCTGTCAATTAAAACTAAAAAATTTAAGGGGCTGGGGGCATAGTTTAGTCTTAAAGTGATTGCCTAGCACACATAAAACTGGATTTGATTCAAAACACGGAAATGAAGAAAATAAAAATAGCACCCTCAGTTTCTCAGAAAGCTGAGGCAGAGGCTGGAGAGATGCCTCAGTGGTTAAGAGCACTCACTGGTCTTCTCAAGGTGCAGAGTTCAATTCCCAGCACCCACATGACAGTTCACCACTGTCTAACTCTGTCTCCTGGTATGCAGTTGTACATGCTAACAAAGTACCCATATACAAAAAATGCATAAATAAATCTTTAAGAGAGAGAAAGAGAAAGCTGAGAGAGGAGGATCATTTGAGTTCACAAGTTTGAGAACAGCCTAGAAAAGAATGTAAGACTGTCTCAAAGATAATAGTAAATTAAATAAAACTTTAAATTTAGAAGTATTTACAAAATAAGTCCAAAGTAAGACCTATGGCTTAATGCCTCTCTCTCAACACAATGTCATGGTCTCCCTTCTTGCTGTAGGGAACAGGTGGGCCCACCTCTGTGAGTTGCTCTGTTCTTTTTTTTTTAGTTTTCTTTTTTTTATTTATTTTTTTATCAGTTACATTTTATTAACTCTGTATCCCAGCCGTGTCCCGATCCCTCATTCCCTCCCATTCCCTCTCTCCCTCCCTCATCTCCACCGTGCCCCTTTCCAAGTCCACTGATGGGGGGACCTCCTCCCCATTCATCTGATCCTGTTTTATCAGGTATCTTCAGGACTGCTGCAAAGCCCTCCTCTGTGGCCTAACAGGACTGCTCCTCCCTTCGGGGATGGGGAGACCAAAGAGCCAGTCATTGAGTTCCTGTTAGAAAGAAGGGGAGTTAGTCTGATGGGGAAAGGATAGGAGCTCCACAAGGACCAAATATATCTGGGCACAGGGTCTTTTCTGAGACTGACATTCAACCGAGGACCATGTATGGATATAACCTAGAACCTCCACTCAGATGTAGCCTGTGGTAGCTCAGTAACCAATTGGTTTCCCAAAGTGAGGGAAACAAGGACTATTTCTAACAGTTGCTCTGTTCTTAGAGTGTGAGTTTCCAGAGTCACGCAATCGTATGACAGCTACATGCCAACTGAGTTTTGTTTCAGAGTTGAGAATGATCTTGTTCAGACCTGTGGATTCTCTCAACAAGTTCTTTCTTCTCAGTCTGTCCTGTGCCATCGAGCTATCTGTCTCTCCAGATTTTCAGCTTTGCCATCTCTGCCTGGAAAGACTAACAGGAACTGCCTGGTTACACTGAATCCCATCCTGAAGATGCTCTCAAGGTAGTGGGGAGGGCAGCACTAGCACAGGACTGGCTTTTGCTTCTCACCTCTTAAGATCACAGAGTATGCTGATTTGTTGATGGCCAGTGCCTCCAACACTATACAGTTTATGTCCGGAGGAAGGGTAAAGAGGACAGGCAAGATGGGTATTTCAAAGAAAGAAGCAAACAGCTTTACTATGCCAGGATTGTCAGCTATTTCGACATTCATAATTTAATTACGTTCTCCTTACTTTCCCAGTTTCTTTGTCTTTCCAAACATTTAAACATTTCAACTTGCCTGATTTCCCAGTAGCAGACTGTAAGACTGATTGGCAAATGTTTTACAAATGATGCATACACTTGATTTGTTGTCACAGTTGTACCTAGAGTTACTTCCCTAGTCATAAATGAGTTTCTTTCCAGCCCTGGCTGTGATCAGTGTTATGCCTGTGCCACTGCCCAAGGCAAGCAGTGGAAGGGTGTCAGCAATGCATAAGTGTTTTCCTATGATCACTTCTTGATAGTTCCAAGTTTACCAGAACAGGTTTCATGCCTTAACTTCTCCGGCTAATCACATGCGGCTTTTTATTTTTATTTTTTTTAATTTATTTGCTATTTTTAATAAAAAGGTTAAGTAGCTATCATAAAGCATGAAATTATAAAGCTGCTGGAAAACTAAAATAAGGGAATGAATAAGTATACTTGTAAATACTGAATAAGTTCTTGAACCCAAATGTATGTCCTCAGTCTTAAATATTTTATTCATTAGAAACAAGGCCACGAGAAAATAACTATCACTTTCTCAACTTTCTCCCAGGCTGGGGAAAAAAGCCTAATTGGATAACAGAAAGGAAGTCATATAAAAATCCAACATTCAAATAGGATGAACTACATAGGATTGTAGCAAATAACAAATATTTTTGAACCTTAGCTTTTATCCACCATCATCTGTTAAGCTTTGACATTACAGTGGGGCTGAATTTTGTATTTTTTTTCAATGCAGTTTATTCAGGAACCTTGAACCATCATCTGACCCTGGGGAAAGCCAGCCCACAGCTTAAATAGCCTCTGGGTAGCCAACCCCAGCGTGCCATGTGGGCAATGCAGATAAGTCCACATACATGGAAGCAAGCCAGATCCTCAGCCTTAGCCAAATGTGGAATTGTTCGTGACAGAGAGCACTCACCATCGGGAAGGTGGAAGGCAGAAACCAGCTCCATCTTTCAGGCGCGGCATTACGCAGCTCTCTACAGTTCCCCCTTTTTGTTTTAGATGCATCAGGCAAGAGTAGAGGTCTGATCTCTGATATTAGAAATAAATTGGGACTTTGTACTGATGTTCATTTAGGTGTCATCCACCCAAAGAGCATCAGACCCGTCCTATACCTTTTTCTTAGAGGCGGGACCTGGGGCATCAACCCGCATGCAATCAGACTTGCTCTTCTCTGGGTCCAAAGCGGCTGACCCTGAGTGCAGTGCTTAGCTCGCATCCTGAGCGTAACATTTTGGCTTTTTATGGTAGCCAACCACGCTTGGGGAGACTGTCCTGCTTCAATGGCTGTAAAGGCCTGAATGATCATGGCTGCATTACACTGTTGTGAGACTCTAATCTTGCATATACACCACAGGCAAACCAAGGAGACCAACACCAGAAGGCCTGCTAACGCTCCCATGCCCGCAGCAATCCATGATGACAATCCTGTGGCTAGTCCTGCATCCACTCTGGTAGAATTTACTGTGACAATGGCCACTCTCAGCTGCTCCATCGTAGTATCGGATTCTCCAGTCCAACTACCTAAAATATAGCTTGACAATTGTTTAGACAGATTTACATGCGGCTTTTTAAAAGCACCGTCTTCATACAGTACTGTAAATTTTTCCAGGCACCTGGGCAGCAGGAACACCAGGTAATATCATCATCCTAGACTTCAGGATGCTCCCTGTCCAGAATTTCTATTTCCTGTGATGGGATTAGAGGATATTTAAGAGTTACGCAAAACTCATTTGATGCTCAGTGCCCTGGCAGAGAAACATTTTCTGAGAGAAAAGATAAATTACATAAAAAATATAATATAGAAATGAATATCAATATTTTAAGAGAAAGTTGTTCACTTCTTTCAGTATGAAAAAAGAAAGAAGAAAAAATAATTGCATCACAAAACACGTAATAAATTAAGAGACTTGCATACAAATTTATTCATCTATTCACTTTAAGCCAAAAGTTTTTATAGATTTTTTAAAAGTCTTTTACCAGACTATAAAGTATCACACTATCAAAGCCACAGGCTTGCAGAACTATCCTGAATAGATGAAAGAAAACTTTGAGTAGATTAAAAGTGACTGCTAATATAGAGAAAATTTTGGCACACATGTGCACTGTAAAATTATAGTAAAATTATACTGTCAATGTAGCTAATTAATGTATCACCACATATGGCTACCTTTGTACATGTATGATTTGACTACTTACTTTCCACTGTGTTATCAAATTCATAAATAACATTATTTACTGTTTTCATTAGAACCACAAAATTCATTCATCTTATTACCAAAAGTTTGAATCTGTTAACTAAAATTTACATCACCCATTTACCTGTAGAAAAGACACCTTATATGAGTTCAATAAAAATTACTGAAATCAGATCAATTGCTATGCCATTTAAACACAGGTAGAAAGACAAAATGATATACACAGGGCTTATCCCAGCCTGTCAGAACAGGGCCACATCTACTTACCAGAGCTGTTCCAGAGCATAACCTACATGAAGGAAGTCCCAAAGAGAACCCTACTGCTCTCTTCAGTGACAATATCTGAGAGCTCTGAGAATTGTTAAGGCTGTGTAAATGTCACAGGTCGACCCTTCTTCTTATTGGTATAGAAATGTACAGGCCCTTGCCTTCTCACATGTACCTCCCTACCTCTCTTTTAAACAAAATCACTGCTTCATAAAAAATAATTTTGTGCACCATACCATTTCACCTTAAGTATTGCTATCCTTTCAAAAATGCATCATGTTAGGTTTCTACATGCCAACTATTTTTAACCATACTACCCAGCACGTTGTAGATTATTAAAAGGTAATTTAATACTGAAATATCAAGTTCAAGAAGTTTCTTGCCAGCTGGACCTAGAAGCACATACTTTTAATCCCAGCATTTACGAGAAAGATAAAGATAGATCTCTATGAATTCAAATTTATACTGAGCTAAATAGTGAGCACAAGGGTTACATAGTGAGACTCTATTTCAGAAAAGAAGAGGGGGAGAAAGAAGCTGAGGAGGAGAGGGAAGAGGATTAGGATGAAGAAGAGGGAACAAGGAGAAAGACTTCTTGATAGTCCCAAGTTTCCCAGGACAGGACTCATGTTTTAACTTCTTCTGTTACTTGCATGTGGGCTTTTAAAAGCACAGACTTCCTACAGTATTGTAAATTTTGCCTGGCACCTGAGCAGCAAGCAAACAAGGTAAAATTAGCATCCTAGACTTTGGGAAGGATAAGAGGAAGGAATTCTTTGCTATTCTTTTGAAATAGCAGACAAGTGGTGACTAGAACCATCATTGAAAATATCCTTTGGTCAAATCTGCAGAGAGCTATCAGTATTGCAATCCATCATGATCTCTAAAGTTTGCTGGACAAAGAACAGTTTTAACTATCTGAAATTTTCAACATAGGCTGTCATTCTTGCCTGAAAAGAGGAGCAATTCATTGTTGTAGAGTAATGAATTTTGAAAGTCCAGAAAAGATGAGAACATGTAGAGAGGGAGTGTAAAATGTTCCCAGATAGAGGAAGAAGTCACCATGTTAGTAGCTCCATCAGAAAGTGACATTTGTGTGAAGGACATACAAATTTATTAAAGAGGCAGACTGAGAGAACTCATCTCAGATGGAGGGACACAGGATAAAAGATGATTTATGCAAAGAGGGGATGCTTCTGTAGATAGGCAAGGCAAGTGGTGCTTTCAGCAGTGGCCTTTTGCGTAAGCTGTGATGATTAGTGAGCCATCTGACAGACATATCAAGATCTGGGTAGAAGAAAAAGCACAAAATACAGTCACAAGAAATATACTGTGATCCAAAATGAGTTTCATGCAAAGGAAACTGCAAATTAGTAGAAGGAAGGGAGAAAAAGTATCCTCTATTCTTCCAGACATTCTCCATCCTTTTTTCTCTCCTCTTTTTTTTAACTTGTATTAATTACATTTTATTCACTTTGTATCCCCCCATAAACCCTCCCTCCTCCCCTCTCGATCCCACCCTCCCTCCCCCTTCTTCACCCATGTCCCTCCCCAAGTCCACTGTTAGCGGAGGTCCTCCTCTCCTTCCTTCTGATGTTAGTCTATCAGTTCTCATCAGGAGTGGCTGCATTGTCATGTTCTGTGGCCTGGTAAGGCTGTTCCCCCCTCAGGGGGAGGTGATCAAAGAGCAGGCCAATCAGATTATGTCAGAGGCAGTCCCTCTTCCCATTACTATGTAACCCATGTGTTCCTCTTTTTATATTTCATTCCTCTCTTCTTTCATGCCTTTTCACTATACTCCCCTTTCATTCCTTTCTTCTTCCATGCCTTCTCTCTCCACTCCCCTTTCTTTTCCCGCTTCCTCTATGGTTCTCATTCTACTCCCATCTTTCCTTTCCCTCTTCCTCCATGCCTTCTCTCTCCACTCCCATTTTTCTTTTCCCTCATCCTCAATGCCTTCTCTCTCCATGCCCATCCTTCTATTCCCTTTTCCTCCATGCCTTCTCTCTCCCCATGTGTTTCTCTGTTCATGCTCCCCTTTCTCGATGCCTTCTCTTTTTATCTTTAAGTCTCTTCTTTTTATACTTCTTCCCTCTGCTTACAGACATGCTTAGATTCTTCCATCAGTCTTGACTGTACATGTGTAACTGGTGTAACTAGCAACACTTTTGAACATGCTTCAGGCCATTTTTAGATGTAGTTACTTTAGGAAGCCTGTGACTTGCTTTGGCCATTCAGCTGCTCTAGGAAGGTGTTCCTGTCCTTCCTGCCTAGACATCAAGAAGTTATGTGTAATATACAATGTTATCTTGGTTGTTCAACATAAGTAAATGGCACATGTTCAGAAAACGTTGTTCCCATATTTGTGGGGCATCTATTTTCATGAATTTTATACATTATATAGTATATGTATAGTATATAGTATATGTATATGTATAGTATATAGTATATGTGTGTTTAGGTAAGACACTATTAGAAGCAGCTTTAATATAAATAATGTAGCAGTTTTAAGTGTCAACCTGAAAAATCGAGAATCACTTAGGAGATAACACTCTAAAAAATGCCTCTGAATGATTATCTTGAGGAAATTAATTGATGTAGGAAGGCTGATTTAATTGTAGATAGGACTATTCCTAATAAACATCTTCTTGAGTATAAAACATTGGGATGAAAAAGATCAAAAGGGAGAGGTGGGGAGAGGAGAGGAGAACGAATGCAGAACACAAGCATGCATGCTTTAATTGTTTCCTTCTTTTGACTGTAGATAAGTGACCAGATTCTTCAAGTGCATGCCACCTTCACTTCACCAACACTGTAGACCTTATATTAAACTGTGACTTAAAAACAAGTCATTTCTCCCTTCAGCTGCTTTTTTTCAGATTATTTCATCACTCCTTTCCCTATCAGACATAGCTTTGTGCATATGTAAGAGCTTGTATGCCCACATGATGAACACTGTGTGTAGTACCAAAGAAAAAGGAAAACCATAATATTTTTATTTAAAGTTATGAAATAATAAAAGCTGTAGTTTATTAATGTTGGTTCCCAAACTCAACATATTTTATGACCTTATTCTATTTTTAAAAATTATAAATACTTTTGCTGGTAATACTATCTGGAAAAGGGAACGTCGTTTAGAAATTAATAAAAAAGTGCTGCAGAGGGAAGGTGAATGGTTAGTAATATGTGTTTCTGTTCTAGTGCCTCCACTCCTCCTAGTCACAATGCCTCACTGTCAAGCCCAGTAGGGGGTCAGCTGTGCAGGTCCTAAGTACTACCTTCTATATGATTTGAAGGTGTGTATAATTACCAAGTATAAGTATGCCAATAAAAATTCTTATATTGGAGTAACAGATCATTTAGTTTGTTTGGTATGTCAACAGACAATGCTCAAGATGTAAAGAGTGAGAAATTCCACAGCCAATTAATATGGCTTACAGTGGTCATGGAATCTCTCAATGTTTCCATGGAAACAAAATGAATAGTTTTAGATAAAGACTGTCGTGTTCTTAAGAAGTAATGCCATTTGAATTTATCAAGATGGTTGAAAGAAAATACTTTAGGTAACTAAAGGAGTTATTCAGAAGCTGAGAGATCATCTCTAATGTCTGTTTTCGAGATGTAGGAATATAAACTCATTCAGTCTTTAGAAGACATTTATTTTTGGAAATTGAACAAGAAATTCATCTCTTACAAATGTTTTGCAGATTATTTAATGTTGAAAATATATATAATTATTTCTCTAAAAATAAAAAGCTAGTTCTTCTTCAAGCTTATTTTACCTGTTCATAGCATGAAGATAAATACAGCAATTTGCTACTACAGTATTCTTCTTTTGCTGATAAAAACTTGTACTGTTAATAAGTATATGGTAGTTTGAACAAACTGTGAAGTGTCCTGTAGCCATCGACATGTGAACATAGAAAGGATCACATATGCAGTTCCTCACTTCTGCTCTTTAAGGGAATGTTCTACATTGACAGTAGTATAAAGCCCTTAGCTTTTATCGCATTCTTTTTTTTATAGCATTTCTTTTTTTGTGTTTTTTTTTATTCTTTATTAATTACACTTTATTCACTTTGTAACCTCCCTGTGGTTCCCTCCCTCTTCCCACCCCAATCTCTCCTTTCCTCCACATCTAAGGAATACAGACAAGCCACTTACAGGTGAGCTGTCTGAGAACATCCATCAAATCTCCTCCCATCCTTGCATAAACAAAAATGCCATGGATTATCATCTGAATCCTGGTAGGCTATATGTCCAGGTAATATCCTTGAGGTCTTTCATCAGCTGCCAACATCCCCAACCCACCAAGCTGCCAGTAGTTCTGTAATTAAATTCAAACCCTCTCATGTGCCAGCAAGTGCTCTTCCACTGAACTACAAGCCCAGTCTATCCAAACACAATACTTGTGTTCAGAGGAATGGAGTCTCCACACCACATCAGGACCCACTTCAAAGTCCCTCTGAAAACATTCTGTATCCACTCTCTTAAGGACTTCCTGAGTTTTCCAGAAGCCAGGAGAAACTGGAACCTCAAACATAGATCATATCCATCTCAAACATCATCAATCATTAATCCCTCTTCTTGTGCTCTCCCCTGTTGGGCTATGAATTCTTTGAGAAGCACTGATTTTCAACAAAATTCTATGATTCCTTACCTTCCAGGCCAGACCAGTCCTCTGCTTTCTGGTGAGTTAATATCAGAATCTTTAGCGATAAAGGGTTTAACGGCGAGAAAGAGTACAATTCTGCAACACAGCAAGAATCTAGGGAAAGGTATTTGCAGGCACCAGATGTACTGTCCAGAGAGCGGTCAGTGAAGTATGGATAGAATAGTGGATAACTAGGAGCCAGTCTAGAGTAAATGAAGGAAGCATAGGGAAGTGCTCTGGAGCATGGAGGATCCAAGGTACAGATAAAACTCATTGCAGCATGAAATTGTGGATCAATGACATTGAGGCCACTGAATCAGACAGATGTCCATAAGCCACTTGTTCAGCCCTAGGGCCTACAAATCAAAGAAAAAAAGAACAAAACTTCAGACAAGGAAGACAATAATTTGTGGGGAAAGCTGGCAAAAACAGGGAAGGAGGTGGAATAAGAAGTTAAGTGATGACGCATAATGCTTCACTTAACTGCTGGTTTTCTGAGATGCCCCATTGGGCAGGAACCACTGCAGAAGCTGCTCAAACAGACTGGACACAATCAAGCCCCTCTTCCAGGATGTCAAACAAATGGAAAGCAAAAAGCTATATATAGAAGTCTGTTGCTTTTTTAAAAAAATGAAGTAGCTGGAGAGAACAGAAAGTAATGGTGCAGAAGAATACTATTTTTAATGCAATGGGCAGGGGAAGACACCTTAAACATACAGGTCAGACACAAACTGGAACAAGGTGAGGATGGGCCTTCTGACTGGTGCTGGGGAAAAGGATGAGCAAGGTGAGGAGGACACAAGCATACTCAGCATATCCAGGAAAGAAGAAATTTGACAGAGCAACCAAATCACAGAGAATTCAGATTTCCTCCTGAGAGAGAAAAGAGCGCAAAGTAGAGCCAGGAGATGGCTGTGGAGTAAAACCTGGGAGAGGAAGCAAGCTGATCTACATGTGAGGCTCTGAGGAGTAATCATAGCCTCCAAGTAGAATCTCTGGGAGAGCAGTTGCACAGCTGCTCAGACAGTACAGAAGGAAGCCAAAATTATCTCCAGGGATGTAGCAGTAGTGGCTTTGCCCTCTGTGTAGCCAAATCTCTTGCACCAGTATATTTTGTGTGTGTGTGTAAATATAACTTTTATTTGAAGATTCTTCATAAGAAATTTTTAAAATCCAAATTTATTATTTTACCTAAGTTGGTACTGGAAGTAAAATTAAAATTTATATTTGGGTGAAATGTGCTACTTGTATGACTTGTGTATTTATTTATAATTCACCTTGTTCCAAAGGAACAAAGCTTACTGTTGGGTTAAAGCCAAAATAATGAGGCTTGACACTGACTGAGAGCACTGACCATAGCTTATTCATACAATGGAATATTACATAGAGATAGAAATATTTTTTCCTTTTTTTTAATTTTTCATCAATTACACTTTATTCATTCTGCATCCCCCCATAAGCCCCTCCCTCCTCCCCTCCCAATCCCACCCTCCCTCCTCCCTCTGCTTGCATGCCACTCCCCAAGTCCACTAGCAGCTTTATTTGTAATAGCCAGAAGCTGGAAACAACCCAGATGCCCCTCAACTGAAGAATGGATGCAGAAATTGTGGTACATCTACACAATGGAATATTACTCAGCAATGAAAAATAAGGAAATCATGAAATTTGCAGGTAAATGGTGGGATCTGGAAAGGATCATCCTGAGTGAGGTGTCCCAGAAGCAAAAAGACACACATGGTATATACTCACTCATATAAACATACAACATAGGACAAACCCACTAAAACCTGTGCATCTAAAGAAACTAAGCAAGAGAGAGGACCCTAACTAAAATGTCCAATCCCCATCCGGAAAGGCAAAGAGGATGGACATCAGAAGAAGAAGAAAACAGGAAACAACCTAGGAACCTACCACAAAGGGCCTCTGAAAGCCTCTGCCCTTCAGACTATCAAAGCAGATGCTGAGCCAGATGGGCAACTGTTGGGCAGGTGAACGGAATTTTAGGTAAGAACTGGGAAATAGTAAGAGCTGGAGAGGACAGGGTCTCCACAAGGAGAGCAACAGAACAAGAAAATTTGAGCACCAGTATATTTTACACGGGGATTTGTCCCCCTCTCTTGAGATGGGGAAAGCAGGCTTGACTGGCCATAGGATATCTGTGGGCATCATTAGTGTTCAGAGGCAATCTCTGGTTTTAATTTCAGTGTTCCCCTCAAAACCCCAAAAGTTGAAATTTAATGCCATAGTGACACCATGTAAACATGACTAGATTGGGAATGCCCTAAAGAAATGCATGAATTATAAAGATGAAAGTCCTTTCTCTAGCTCTAGTTCCCAAAAACCTTGCCTGGTATGGCTGTGCCATGAGGAAGAGTGAGGGCTTTTGCCTGGTGCTAGAACCGAGGCCTTCAACTTTGAGGCTAATTCAACCAAGAGTGGATAAATTTCTACTCCTCATGGGTTCCTCTCTCCCTAATATCCTGATGCAACACAGAACATACTTCTGCACTTTCAATACAAAACCAAGAGTTGTGAAGGAGCCACTCTCTGAAGTCTAAGCTCTACTCTCTTCTGGCTCTTCATTCAAATTAGCCTTGCGTGTGTCCTACTGATGTGCTGCAGCTTGTTGACTTATTGGTAGTTCTGGAGACCCATCCACCCCAGCCTAGTACATTGTCAGAATGTGTAAAGCACCTACCTTGCTCTGGATCACTGGCTAATCAACAGATAAAAGACAGGTGGCCCTGTCCAGGAGAATCCCTTAGGGAGCCCCTAGCCTCACCCATGTAGTCTTCCCCTAACAGCCCAGCTGTAAACAACTGCACTCTGGCTGGACTACTATTGACCACATCATTTTTCCTTGCAGATAAAAAAGTCCACACAGAGGGGATAAAATACTATCCACTTATCCAGAACCTGGCACTATTGTCATAATGACAGTGTTTTATAATGTACTCTTACAACAGATAGCAGTAGACAGTTAAATTCTGTCCCTTTGTTATTACTCATGTGGAATAATAATTTGATTAACATCAGCAACAAGAGGTAGCACTCCATCTTCTCAAAGTATGATTCAACAGATCAACTGTTTCATTAGTAAGCATCTTACATTTAACAAAGAAAAGAGCCTCAGAAACAAAAGAATCTTTGTTCAGTGATTTAAAGAATGATTGAGTGACTAAGAATCCAGGAGGGCACTTTGTATACTACTTTGTATACTCCACAGAAAGCAGGAGTCTCTATTTCTAGTAAAAAGGTAACATTCTTCAGGCACACTGAACAAAGTTGTTAGTTTCTACAACAGGGTCTCACTGGGTATCCCTGGCTAGCCTCCACCTTGAGATGATCTGCCTCTTCCATAAACCATCTGGCCCAGCTTAGAACTGCACCTAAACATACATTCATCTCTCTCCCCTATACTAGCTCCTATAACAAAAGACTACAAAAGAAAACCCCAGAGCACAAGAATCATTTTCCATTGCCCCACCTGAGGAACATGGATGTTTTCCAAGTAACTCTTCATTCAGTAAAAAGCAGAATATCTGAAATGAGTTTATTTCTCAGGAACAGTCTTAATACCATGAAATATAATTCTTTTGACCCTTTTTCCATATTCTCATTTTGTAGGTGTGGGAGATCCCAGAATCATCTTCTGTGTGAGCCCAGATTCAGCCCCAGCCCCAGGTCCTTCTCAAAGTCATGCTGCCTTTACTGAGTCCCCAAAGTCACTAAAGGACCCTCCCCAGAAATCCGAAACAGCTCACAGAACTCTGTCAGGAAAGCCTTGTAAATCTGCTCATAACTTCACATCCAGTAAAAGGCTTTAAAATCCCACTGGAGAGCTGAAGGGCTTGATCCACAACAGATCCACATACAGCAATCAGATCTGGGGCTAACTGCAACTCATTCCTTACCCCATCCTGCAGGACATGTTTCCAGAATAGTCAGGGAACACTCTACTGATACCAAGCTGCAAGCCAGGAGTGTGAGCTCTGTTTCAGAGAGCTCATTCTGCCCACACCTCTTGTGTCTGCCTGTTCCTGTGTTCAATAGAAACAGGCCAGGCATGCATAAGCCATTCTGGCATCAAGTACAGCTTTTGGCCTCTCTGTTCCCCTAGGACATTCCTCTCCCAACTCCCAGCCCTTGATGTCTTCCCCAAGTTCTGCATGGCCAGTACATCATTATCTCCTCTATGTCTTGTTTCTGGGACCTCCTTTTTAACTTTTATTTTAAAAGACTTAGAAGGAGAAATCTCTTGCCTCAAGAATTAATTTCAAAGTAGAGAAACATCAAAGAATTAACCCTCAACTCAAATGGAAAAGTATGTCTTATGTTGAGGTAGGTGTCAAAGTTTAGGGCTTTTATGGTAAGCTCCAGCACAGAAAGCACATATATATTCAGGTGTTGGACTATTCCACTGATATCTGTTCTCCTATCACCTCCAAGCCAGGACAGTCACTGACTTCTATCCATGTATTTCATTTAAAATGACTATTTACAAATGTGTACATTACTTATGGTTTATCTATTATGAAAATGTATCCACAATTTCTTTGCAGGGGCGGGGAGGGAAACTGCAAACTGATCAGTCAGTTTGCTTAAGCAGTAAGTGGCTTATGCAAGGATGGTGTGACTGAGCCAGCATTATACTGTGGATCTAGATCTGGGTTTACCTTCTGTTAGACAAAAGGCATAGTAAATGAAGATGTGGTGCTGAAGCAATATTTTCCAAACATGTAAATTGATATATTTAAAAAAAAACAGGAAAGTTCATGTTACCATGCTTCGGCAACAAAAGAAAGAGAGGAAAGAAGGAAAGACCAGAAGTGCTGTGGCTCACACCTGCATTGTATTTGGAAGGCAGAGGTAGGAGTAGTGTTACAAGTTTTTAGCCATCTTGTACTAGGTAGTAAGTTCCAGGACAGAAATTGCCTGCCATTTTTTCTACAAATGGATACATGTATAGTGAGTAAAGCTCTTCAGGCCACCCAATTTGGTCATTATTTATATAATGCTATTGTCAACCTGGATGTTAGGTAAAGATAATATTTTTTTCAGAGAACTTCCATTCCATTTCTGTATCATCCTCTATGTACAATTACTTACTCTTGGAACTCAGAGTGTATAGTGACCTCTGTGAAAATTCTAGTACATACAAAACTGTGAAAAGTTTTTTGAACTACCTTCTTAACTGGTAGCTTGCCACTGAAGGAACTGTGGGTGAAGCCACTTCATTTGTGGACACTGAAAGAGGCTGACAAGGGAAAGCCAGTCAGCCATATGGTTTCTCTGCTTCACCCAGAACAAAATGATAAAACACACAAAAAACCTCCAGAACTGTCCTTTATGGCATGATACAAATGTATGAATACATGATCCCTCTAAAACATTAGTTGAATTTTAATATAAATATAATAGAAGCACACACAAATACCATAAGCCTCCTAGAAACAGCAGCAGAGACCTGGACATGGGCCTACATAAACACTTATTTTGAGTTGGAAGGCAAGACCTGAAGCCTTGGTGTTCCCAAAGCCATTGTCATTCATGTGGTGATAAAATAGAAAACTATGAATGTGTTGTAGTAGGGAAAATGTTTGGGTGGTTCCCCCAGCTACTTGAACTGAAATTTAATCTGTATTTTCAGATATTGAAAAGGTAGAAAAATAATCACACTAAAAATTTAAGAGCTACAATTTTGTGAGGACTACTGGGGTATTATATGGGTACCATGATTGGATCCTGGCAGCTTTTTCAGAAGAGAAAGTGACACTAGACAAAATAGATTATCTCTTTGTCAACAGGGGACTCTAGGTGCTAAGCGAGGATTCTACCAGAAAGAAGAAGACCAGGAACAGATTCTGAGCGTCAACAGTGGACTTTCAGAAACATAAGTCAAAATAAACATCTTTCCTCTATAAAGTGCTCTGCCTTGTGTATGTTGTTATGATACAAGAAATGGATTATTCTGTCAATCAAAGCACTTGGCAATTCATTAAATTTGTTGTATTCATCAGGGTTAATATATTTATTAATTTTGGGGTTTATTACACTGGTTTGCTTGCAGGTCATGGTCCAACTATTGCAACAATGACTGTCTACTGAAGAAAAGGTAAAGAATCCAGTGGTTGTTCAGCTCATGAGGCTTGATGTCTCCACTGGTCCTCACTATATGCCAGAATTCCAAAGAAGAGGGCTGTGATAGCAATGAGGAAATGAACTTAACAGTGAGAGCAAGGACAAGTAGGCAAAAAGAAAAGTCTTCCTTCTTCCATGCCCTTTACCAGAAATTGTGGTCCAAATTAAATGTGGATTTTTATTAACTCAAAATATCTAATTTTAGTGTGACTCTTCCACCTCAAATGATTCCATCAAGAAAAATCTCTCACAGCTGTGCCCAGAAGCTTGGGTTTTAGTTAATTCCAGATGTGTCAAGTTCACAACCAAGAATAGGGAACCCATTGGTCATTACCCTTTGGTGTAAAGCAAGAAGCTGAGAAGAAATAAATTGCTTCAATATTTAGTTAGGTTCTTCTTCTCACAGCTCTTAGAAATGTTAGAAAGATGCTTAATTAAATGTTATTGAACCTGAGCAAATTCAAATAAGTATCAAATGCAAAAATGCTAGGAAATTTCACAAATGTGAAGCTCAGGCCAGCTACACTCCTGCTACAAGTACAAATTGCAACATTACTGTATAGACTTTCATTATGTCACAATCACTAACTCTATAGCAAATCAAGGTACTCTAAAAATAGGCATAATCATAATTTACTTGTGCAGAATACATTTAAATCATTGTATTCCCTTTTGACATTAAAAAAAGAACTGTTAACAAATCAAGAGAATTTGCAGTATCTTGAGATGGATTCTTGTGACTACAATACTCTAGTGAGTTGCTTCCTATTTTTGAATGTATTTAACAATAAGGCTTATTGGATTTTTGTTATGTGTGCTTTGTTTCATGTAAAATTATATTTTGAATATTTTCCACACTAAAAAAATTTAAAAATCTCCTATTATATGTATAGTCTATTATATAGATATGCTATAACTCATTTAAACCTCCCCCCTGTGAGTAGAAATAACAGAATGCTGTGACAGACAGAGATATTGCTGGCTGGCTTTCTAGGGAAGCAGACATGCATCTTGCAGCAGGAAACAAACAGTTGTTCCCCCACCTCTGTCTGGCTTCACCACTCAGAGGACAGAACTTCCAGCCTGTTCATGAAGCCAACGAGCTCAGCCTTGTTTTCATTTGCATTTTGCAGCATCAGTTGGAAGATCTACTTAAAAAATGGAACTTGGATGTTAGGGGCTCTGATATGGTGAACAGATCTGAACACTGATGGATTCATTACTTGATGGTATTGTTAACCAGGAGATGGTTCTGGTTGGAAGTACTGGCTGGTGTGCCTATGTCTAGTCTTATCTTTCGGCTCTCCTGTTCCCCCCTCTGCTTACTGGCCTTGGGGCGTTAATCACACTTCTCTACCACACACCACTACCACTCTGATGCTCTGACTCACCTCAGGCCCAAAGTAAGTAGCAGTTGATTACAAAAACAGAGACTGTGTCAAAACCAACCCTTGCTATCGTAGGCTGTTTTCCCTCTGGTGTTTGGGACAAGGAAAAGAAACTGACTGATGTGGTGATGACTCATCTGCATGAACCCCACTTTCTGCACCTGTGAAATGTCGAGCTAGTGGTCCATCTCTCACACTCCTTCACCCAGAGCTCCAAAAGTACAAAGTGCAAGAAGCAACACCCAATTCATCCTTTCTATGCTACTGAATAGTGAAAGTTGTCAATTAAAATGAAATGAGACTTACAAACAAAAGCCTAATACCTTCTCAAACCTAGGAGGCATAAGCTGTTTGGCACAAAGTTAGGATCTATCTATCTGTTTGTCTCTCTTTCTATTGTATGCCTGTGCCTGCACTCTCACCATGGGGTACATTTAAAGGTCAGGGAACAACTTGCAATAGCTGGTTCTCTCCCTCTACTATATGGGTCCCAGAGACCAAATTTAGGGTGTCAGTCTACACAATAGGTGCCTTGATCCTTTAAACCACCTCAAAGGTAAAATATTGTATTAAATATCTTAAGCATAATTAACCATGGCTAATTTTTCTCTGAATAATGCAGAGTATAATACATTTAGAAAAAAAATTCTTGCTTGCATTGTGATGTCCCTGTTGATCTAAGTTCCAGTAAACATTGTTTCAAAGAAAGATACTCACAGAGAAAATGTGCTTATCCAGTAGCTGTGACCTGTCTTCATAGAAACAGCACTGTGCCCTGACTTCAAGAATCAGGAAGCACAGTCACCACATGGAATTCATTCATCTATGCTCTTTGAGGTGTTCTACAGCCTTTCACTGCAGACTCAGCAGTTAGCCTTCCTTTTATCATAGCTCATACTATAAGTGTGTGTAGGGACTAAAGCTCAAAAATAAAAACAAAATTCTTACACTTTAGCAACCAGGCCATGGGTACTAGCAGCTTGATCCTTCATGGCCAAAGACATCTTTAAATAGACACGGGATCTTAATTCCTAATGACCCATGACACCTAGGCCACTGGTTAACAGGATAGTTAGATACCCACTTACCTATACAGAATGAGATTCTACATGATGGCTCAAGATGATCACCTCCCATTCAAGTACTATGAAGGCTTTCCACCACTCTTTCAGCTATATGATCCCCTCTCTGGGCCTACCCAATGCTCTCCCTTAGCCATATTCTTTCTTTCTCTCTTTATGTCCTTGAAACTTTTGACTCTGTACCCTTATCTTTGACTGTGTCATTCTGAATTCATAAAGAGTTTGGAATGTGGAGTTTGTTGTAACTAAAGTGTGGATATCATTTGTGGTGGACTTTTAGTTTCTGGTGGCAATGTATGTCTTACTTAGTTTGATTAAATCCTCTTCCCCTTGGGTTGACATCTAAAGAGGGTCCAGTTTCATCTCAATCATATTCAAAAGATAGCAGAGAAAATTGACATTCATGGTATATAAGTCTTGAACTTGAATAGCAACTGCTAGTAGAAACCCTAAGACAATTTCACAATAAGATGTTCACAGTTTAGTAACTAGTCCTTAGGGATAGAGATATGTAGACTAACATCTAGGAATGATGAATTGGCTACTTAGTTTTTCTAAATGTGAATGAAATGTCAGAAAATAATCAGAAAGAGCTGATGATCAGAAGGGGAATATGGCTAAAGATGTGTTTTCAGGCACGTTTCACAGATGATTTAAATTAATAAGCACGTTGAATTCTTCCAGCAAAAAAAGAAGTTTGTAAATGTCTGAATTTTTCAAGTTTTCTTAAACCATTCAACTGGTATCTTCATGCTTGAATTGGTGTAAAGATGTGTAATTAAAAAAAAATCATACTTTGCTTAGCACAGGTAGGTGTTGCATGGGTGCTTTCAGGGAGTAACCTAATGACAAGTTTTATTACTCGCATCATTTCGCCTCTGAATGGAAAATTAACATTTTCATCTCAAACACCCTAGAACTGCCACCATCAAAGAAAGTGAAGCATTCAGGACTAAAATTCAACAGTACATGTGGCCACGGGATACCTGTTTGGAACACAGTCGTGGGTGAGAAAGACTATGTAAATTTATTGATAAAAATGCTCCTGCAGGCCAGTCCTGATGAGACCTGATAGACTAGGATCAGAAGAAAGCAGAAGAAAATCTCCCTGATCAGTGGACTTGGGGAAGGGCATGCATAGAGAAGGGGGAGGAAGGGTGGGACTGGGAGGAGAGGAGGAAGGGGTTTATGGGAGATACAAAGTGAATAAAGTATAATTAATAAAAAATTTACAAAAAATAAAGAAATATTAAAAACATTATTTTTAAAAAATGCCCCTGTAAGAAGTGAATCCCCATGCCTTGGATTTTCACCACAGGACACTCGCAGGGACACACACACAACACACAAATACTCCTGTCTAGACAGATAGGCTGAAAAAGTGAAGAGTCGACAATACAGATTTCATGCTTTTCACTGTTCTCTATTTTATTAAAGGTTCATTTTCAGTGGGAAAGCAAGCACAGGACCTGATTTTAAAACAATGTCAGCACAGTAATAACAAAGTAAAGCATAGCTACACTCAGAGGTCTTCTGTGGAAGGCTCCTGTCCTGTTCCTTGTCTTCTCCTACTTCCAATATCTATCCTGTTTGCCCTTCTGAATGAGGATTAAACATCTTCCTTAGTGTTCTCCTTGTTGTTCAGCTTCTTTAGGACTATACATTTTAGTATGTTTATTCTATATTACATGGTTAATAACCACTTATGAGTGAATATATACCATGTGTGTCTTTCTGCTTCTGGGATACCTCACTCAGGATGATGGTTTCTAGTTCCCACCATTTACCTACAAATTTCATGATTTCCTTGTTTTTAATTGCTGAGTAGTACTTCATTGTTTAAATGTACCCACCAGGGTATTGAAGAAGATACTGAGACTCATAGCCCAACTTTGGGCACAGTGCCAGAATCCTTATGGAGGAAGAGGGAGATAGAAAGACCTGTAGAGGACAGGAACTCCACAAGGAGAACAACAAAGCCAAATTATCTGGGCCCACGGGGCCTGCATTGACTGATACTCCAACCAAGGACCATGAATGGAAAGGACCTAGACCCCCCTTTTCAAAGGAAGCCCATTGGCTGCTCAGTTTCCAAATGGGTTCCCTAGTAAGGGGTACAGGGGCTGTGTCTGACATGAACTCAATGGCAGGCTTTTTGATCACCTCCCCCTGGTGGTTGCAGCCTTGCCAGGTCACAGAGGAAGATGATACAGCCAGCCTTTTTGAGACATGAGAATCTAGGGTCAGATAGAAGGGGAGGAGGTTCTCCCATCAGGGACTAAGGAAAGGGCGTAGGAAGAGAAGAGGGAGGTGTGTGTAGGACTGGGAGCAGATGAGGGAGGGGGCTGCTGTGGGGATATAAAGTGAATAAATTTTAATAAATAAATATATAAATAAATTTTTTAAAAAAATTATTCTTTTAAAACGGCAGTTCCATTTTATTTTTAGCAAAGGTGATTAAAGTATCACATCTTCGAACATTCAATTTTAGTTTGAATATAGAGCATAGAAAGAGCTGAAAATGAAGAAGCATTTACAATGTAAGCAAACACTCCCTGAAGCAACGTGCCATCTACAGTGGGCACCCACTTATCCTAGAGCAGACCAGAAGACAGAGGCACACAGCAAGCCCTAAAAGCACACTGTAATTCAGGTGCCTTGTGGCCTGCTGTGTCAGGAAAGCTGAAAAAGCCTTTCTAAATGTGTACTCCAGGGTGCTTGGGCCTCTGAGGGGAAAGTGTGCATTGAATAAGCAAGTGGCATTAAGACCCTCCAAATACTGAACTGATGATGAGACCAGTGACTGTCTCCATAGCAACTGAATGCTTTAATAAAAAGGTTTGCTGTACTGCAGTTTAAGCCATCCAATATCAGATGGTCAGGGAGTTGTAAAATCCCAAGTCAATTTCCTCCATCTCCATGAACTTCTACATTGAGTAAACATATCTGAGTAAGAGTTGCCAAATTTAGAACAAAAATCAGCTGGCAACTGCCTAAAATGCTTTCACAGCAAAACTCATTCCCCAAATCTGGCCAAACTCCAGGCCTGCTTATCATGAGAAAAACACCACTGCATGTCAGTCAGCATCTTTAAGCCACCATGGTGTTCATGGCTAGAGTTCATTGTCTTTTGTAAGCCTCAGTTTCCTCAGGTACAAACAACATAAGACAGGAATTATTGGACCCACTGCACACATCTGTAGTAGTGGTATAAAAATCAAATGTAACCAGGTGTGATGGAGCACATCTGTAATCCTAACACACAAGAATATGAAGCAAGAGGGCCATGACTTCCAGGTATAGCATGTAAACGTTAAAGATGATAAAAGCAGTGCAAGGAAGATGTGTCTTCATGGAAACTGAGCAGGTCAAAACAGGAAAGCAGAGCAATTGGAGATGAAAACAGTGAGACTCATTCTACTCTCCAGCTGGAGCCATAGGATAGTGTGCTCACCTGTGCACATGTCAGCACACATCAAATACACATGTATACTCACATGTGCACATAAGCACACACAAAGAAAACACACATACAGATGCAGATGCTCACCCAGGAAAATGCATGAGCACACACACACGCACACACACACACACACAGTCTCAATGAACAGAACTTTTGATGAACATAAAAAAAAGCCTATCTCCCCCTTCCTTCATAAGATTCCCAGAAGCTCCACAAGGAGAGAAACAGAACGAAAAAATATGGGTCCAGGGGTCTTTTCTGAGACTCCAACCAAGAACCATGCATGGAGATAACCTATAACCCCTGCACAGATGCAACCCATGGCAGCTCAGTATCCAAGTAAGGGGAACAGAGACTGTCTCTGACATGAACTCTGTGTCTGGCTCTTTGATCACCTCTCCCTGAGGGGGAAGCAGCCTTGCCAGGCCACAGAGGAGGACAATGCAGGCAGTCCTGATGAGATCTGATAAGCTAGGGTCAGATGGAAGGGGAGAAGGACTTCCCCTATCAGTGGTCTTGGAAAGGGGCATGGGCCGAGATGAAGGAGGGAGGGTGGGGTTGGGAGGGAATGAGGGAAGGGGCTACAGCTGGGATACAAAATGAATAAACTGTAACTAATAAGAAAGTATTAATTTAAAAAACAGCCTATATTTTTATAAATATTTCTCTCCAACTGACTTTCCTATGTTTATTTTTTATTGCTAATGACAGTTCCACAAAGAAAATGAGCATTTCTGTTAGAAAAAAAAAGTAATCCTGTGAATTCTTTGCTTTGAATGATAGTTCTAAAGGCCATCTAGCCAACACAAATAGTTAATGTATATATGCATAACAGAGGAGAGTAGATAGAAATAAGAATGTTCAGCCCTAGCCACCAATAAAAGCCTTGCGTCTCTGTTGCTGGGTTTCCCAGCTGTTACACCTGCACCAGAACACAAATGGCCCTATTTTTAGCTTCATATGCCTTGAGTAAAATCTCAGAACAATTAGACATAATTACTATTCCTCTTACTGTCACAGTGACTTTCTGCAGTCTTTGAAAGCTAGCAGACCCCCGGGCCTACATCCCACATCAGCACCTTTGCTTCTCTCCTCACAGGAGACAAAGGCTTCATTTCTAAGATGGGTATATTGGAGAATGTTGTCATAACAATATCATCCCAAACTGTATCCAGAAAGAGGAATGCATTTGTGTGATGATGGGAACTCATTGCCAAGCACAGGTGTGAAGCTAGTATCCTGCTGAGCTCCACAGTGCAAGCATTTTTTTCATTTGTTTTTATGGTCATTATGAAATAATTACAAGGCTTGCAAAAATAAAGAACAAGAGAAAGGAAGAAAGTTGGTAAGGTAGGGGAAGACAGAGAACGAAGGAGAGAGGGAGGTCCAACTTACCTAAGACACATATTCCTGATACTACTACCGTCCTGTGTAACTAAAGTACAATATCAAAACAAGGACAATGATGTTGATTCAGTCTGCAGATCTTAATGTCACCAAGTTTACAGGCATGTGCATGTGTTTCTGCAAAATCTCACTTGTAATGATCTGCAGCCAGAAAACAGAACTGTTCTATGGCCACTGGCCTCCGTCAGAGGTACGGCAGCCAGCCAGCCTTCTCCTCATTCTGATATCTAACAAGAACTGACAGGTTCTGCAACTTTCCGAAGCATCATGACGCTTTCTGTCTGGAGTTCTACAAACTGTCAATCAAGGAGAAAGTACTGATATTTTCACCTGCAAAATAGATCTATTTTTACTTAAGGACGCTAGCTCCATAAGCTGTTTTCTGGTCAATGCACATGCTATTCCTCAACCTGGTTGTGAGACTAAACTTTTCACTGCCATGCAACATCCTATTCTTTAATCTTAATCACTTGGTCTGATAAAAGCACAGCCTGGATGCATTTTGAGAGATAACGATTTGATTCTGTGCCTTTTCCCATTTTTTTTCTTTTACTTTGTTTGGCTTGTTTGGGGTTGTTTATTCATTTGGGGAGTGTTGCCTTTGTAGTTCAAGCTGGCTAAGAACTCAGTAGTAGTCCAGCATGCTTATTTATTTAATTAATTTATTTTTTATTAATTACAGTTTATTAACCTTGTATCCCAGCTGTAGCCCCCTCTCTCATCCCCTACAGATCCCACTCTCCCTCCCTCATCTCCTCCTATTCCCCTCCCCAAATCCAGATAGGGGAGGTCCTTCTCCCCTTCCATATGAACCTAGCCTTTCAGGTCTCATCAGGATTGGCTGCATTGTCTTCCTCTGTGGCCTGGTAAGGCTGCTCCCCCCTCAGGGGGAGGTGATCAATGAGCCAGCCACTGAGTTCCTGTCAGAGATAGTCCCTGTTCTCATTATGTGGGAATCCCACTTGGATACTGAGCTGCCATGGGTTACTCTGCATGGTATTCTAGTTTATCTCCATGCATGGTTCTTGGTCGGAGTATCAGTCTCAGAAAAGCCCCTGTACCCACATTTTTTTTGTTTCTGTTGCTCCCCTTGTAGAGCTCCTGTTCCCTCTAGGTCTATCTATCTCCTCCTTCTTTCATAAGATTCCTTGAACTCTGCCCAGTGTTTGGTTATGAGTCTCAGCATCTGCTTTGATACCTTGCTGTGTAAAGTTTTCAAAGAACCTCTGTGTCAGGTTCCTGTCCTGTTCCCTGTTTTCTCCCTGTTCCAATGTTTGTCCCATTTGCCTTTCTGAGTGAGGACTGATCATCTTACCCCACTCTCACTCTCCCTGTCTGTCCGTCCTCTCTTTGTTTCTATGTGTTGTTTTTCATTACTCTTTCCTTTTTCTTGCTTTTTATTAGTACATGTGAACATCATTAGGAATTCTGTTTGATTGATCAATAGCTGTTTTGTTTTGCTCTATTTTGTGGTACTGGAGATTGACCCTAGAGCTTTCCACATAATGTATAGGTACTCTACATCGCCAGCCATTTCTAAATGTTTAATTCTTAAAAGAGGATCCCTAAGTTGTCCACACTGGCCATAAACTCACTCACTAGCTCAGGCTGACCTTGCCTGTGCAGTTCTCCTGCCTCAAATCATGTAACTGAAATTTCAGGCCTTCCCCACCAAGTCCAGTCTCAATAGTGTGACTGATACTGATAGTCTTTCTACATGACTTTTAGTGCTTAGTAAACTCATAAGAGACATATGAGTACCATATCAACAGTCTACTACTAATGGCACTTTGGCATCCCGAAGTTAAATATAAAACACTTCTATTATTTTTCTTTTTTCTCTTCCACCTTTTGTCTTCAGAATTTCCTCTACATTCACTGAGATCACATCAGACTATGCCATGCTGTTTTAATTCAGCACGTTTGGTTAACACCCATGATAACCAAAGCAAACTTTGCACACAGGCCTCTTTTACTCAGTCATAATCTCATTCAGTGTAGAAAACTTACCTTAGGGGTTCTTTATAGGTAAAACTTTTGAAGATAAATTGTTTTCTCTCAGCTTCACCTTATTACATTTACTTCCACTTCATTCCCAAGGATAGTTTTGCTAGGTATGGAATTTACATGCTGTTTTACTTTTCTTTAGCTTTTGAATAAATTTTTTCAAGCTCCACTTTCCTTTTATTCCCTTATCTTTCTTTCTTTTTTCTTTCCTTCCTTTCTTTCTTTCTTTCTTTCTTTCTTTCTTTCTTTCTTTCTTTCTTTCTTTCTCTCTCTCTCTCTTTTTTTCACTTTTCCAATTTTAAGGACAAACTCATTAGATTTAAAATTATTCCCCTATTGAAGTTGCATTTCTGTTTGTCTGCTTCAACAAAGTTTTATGGTTTGTTTTGTTTTTCTTTTCTTTTCTTTTTAGAAGTTTAATTGTATGGATTTCTCTTTATTCCTCTTATTGGGAATTTACTCTGTTTCTTAGATATGTAAGCTTAGACATGCTGCCAAATATGAGAAGCTATTAAGTTCTTACATCTGGGTGTTTTCTTGTTGTTTGACTTTGTTTTTAGGTTCATGTTTTCACTAGTCTTTGTAATTGAGATGTGAGATACTCTGAGATATCTCTTGTTGCTGTTGGGTCAAGGTGCAACTGATATCCTAACACCACCCCAGATAACATCTCTGATGATGAGCCTGTGTATGACTCTGACAGGGTCCTGGAAGCACATGGTCCAAGGCCAGGGACACAGGTGAAGGACCAGTTTCCAGATTACTTTATAGCACACCTAAAAGGAGAGTCTACAGCTGCTGCTGGACATGCTGTAATCTTGTGGGCTCTGTAATCTTTTGTTTACTTTAATGTAAGTACAGGAGTGAATTGAAAGCTGTAGTTGAGCTAGACTGGACCCTGCATCATCAAGAACATTCCCTGTTTCATCCGCTATGTCTTCCTTTGTCTTACCTATGCTTGGAGCCCAGGGCTGCTGTCCTGGAGTTCCTTGCTTCTGGGTTTCAGTCTTTGCAGCACACATCTGGGGTGCAGAAGAGACAAGGAACTCATAGCTCCTGCTGCTTGAGCACTAGGCCCAGAACATTCTACTTTCCATGTCCACAGGACTAAGGCCCCCTGTACTTCCTGGTGTCATGTTTGAAGTGTTTTAGTTATTAACAACAAAGCATGGGAGGAACAGGCTACTCGTTCTGGCAAGAGCTCAAGGCCACTTGCTTCACTCATAAATTCACTGACCTCTGCAGCATCTCTTTATAGGAGCAATGTTAAATGACATAGAACTGAAACCTCTTACCCTATGAAAGTAAAACGGAGCCATGGTGAAAATCTTCAAAGGAAGAATAGGTTGTCAAAGTACATGCAATTAAGCACTGAGATGAAAACATGAAAGGAAATCTTAGAACAACAGAAAAAGTCCTAACAGAAGTTAGTAGTACTCATAGTCATGGTAATAGCAAGGGAATGTTCCTTATTTATATATAATTTCTATTCTACATAAAGTGGCAGAGGAAGAAGAAGGTGCAGTAAGGTAAGGACCTGAATGCTCACACCAACACCCATGTGACAGATTTAGAAAGCTATATTATGTTTCTGGTCCACAGTCTCTTAACCCTTACAGTAAAGATGACAAAGCCATTTCAGTCTGCCACACAGGATAAGTAGGGTCGTTTTTACTTCTTGAAATGCTAGTTAGCTGCTTTATATAAAAGCACTAGGAAACACTGTAAAGTGCATTATAAAGGATTAGAGTACTTTCATGAGATGATAATTATGAAAGTTGGCATCTCACCATGATCAGAATGGCTGAGTCTAACAAAACAGCTAACAACAAATGATGGAGAGGTTGTAGGGAAAGAGGAACACTCACTCACGGTTGGTAAGAAGGTAAGCTGGCACACTCATTCAGGAATTCATTATGAATTCAAAAATATCCTCAAAAATCAAAGCAAAATCTACCTCATGACCCAGCATACCAACACCTAGGCAATGGAAACAACCTAAATGCCCTTCAGTTGTTGAAAGGATAGCCAATAATGATACAGGTATACTATGGAATACTATTCAGCTGGGATAACAAGTGAAATCATGAAATTTGCTGTTAAGGAAAAGGAACTAAAAAAGACCATGCTGAATGAAGTAACCTGGACCAAGAAAGAAAAACTCACAAGCTCTCGCTCATCTGCAGTTTCTACCTCCAAGTCTTCAAATGAGCGTATATAGTATGGAGAAAACCCCGGAACTGGGAGACCATAATGAAACTGTGGTAAAATGGCTTGAGAAAATAATAACAGGATACATGTGATAGAAAGGGAGAGGGAAAATGGGAAAGGAGTTGGGGATGAGGGAGGTATGTCAATGCAGAAGGAAAGAAAGGAATAGGGACAAATAACACCAACACTTCAAGGAATTATATTACTTTATAATTACCTGAAGTTATATGCAATCCTTTCTTGCTATATACATACAAACACACACACACACACACATCCCCAAACATACCTTAAATGAACTTAGGCCACTTGAGCTGACAATGTTCCTCACAAGCACCATACATTGATAAAAATCTCAGTACTAGGTTCCAAAAAAAATCTCTTTTGAGTGTTGAGTCATGGGAGTCTAAGTGACACCCAAACTCTCAAAACAACATGGGCCATTTGTTGCCCTTTGCTGCCTCTCAGGGGGTTAAATTCAGTCTCTATTTAGGACACAAGACTTGGATGACTGAGGCTGAATTTAACCATGATCCCTATTTTCTGTGGACTAGCTTATGAACTACCAGAAAGTACGGTAAAAACTACCAAGAGGAAACAAATAACAGCTGTGACACCTATGAACCACAGTGATCAGCAAGGCAAAGCATCTGTAAAAGTGGCACTCACGTTGGCCATAACCAACAGCTGTCTAATTGTACTTGAAGACAACTCAACAGGATAAAAATCATACTTGGTACTGGAAACACAACCATCTTCCAGGGGCTATAGAGATTATGAATCTTAGAACAGAATCTACTGCTGTCACTTCTAGACAAGCGTAATCCCTGACTACATGCTAAATGTTATCTTTCTACCCACAGAGAAGTAAATCTGCACTTCTCACTAAACACAGACACTTCTCTATATAGCAAGTAGAGATCATCACAAAAAAGCCACAACTGGACACAGTGCAGAGATCAAGGGATAATGAGGATTCTAAGCCCCGTGGATACATCTGTAATGCAAGTCTTGCTTCCATGGCTCTGAAAACACTGCAGAGGTTGGAGTGGGAAGATTGTAAAGCCCAGGATACCAGGAAGTCTGCTGTGAGACTGAGTCTCCTAGAAACCACTGCATAAAACAGACCTAACAATGACAATATCAGTAGACATGCCAACTAACAAGGAATCAGGAAGGCATCATGTGGGGCCACTCTTAGACAAAGAACTACAGGCAACTAATGACTGTCGAGAGGAGGAGAATTAGCCTCTTCCAGATATGTGCTCTCTAATTGGTTATACAACACAAAGTGGTCACCTATGAAGCCATATATACAAAAATAACAATAACAATAACAGATTCAGCAGGTCATGCAGTTGTATTTATATATTTGTGCATCAATGTGTGTGTGTGCATGTGTGTGTGTGTGTATGTGTGTGTGTGTGTGTGTGTGTGTGCAAGTAACAATCATAAAAAGCATGCTGCCAATTTGAGAGTGGGGGGATTAGAAGTGGAGGAGATAGCAAAGGCTCTGGGGAGGAAAAGAAAAAGGTAGTAATGTAACTATATTTTAATTAAAAGTATATTTTAAAAATTCCACAT
This sequence comes from Meriones unguiculatus, assembly GCF_030254825.1. NCBI lineage: Eukaryota > Metazoa > Chordata > Mammalia > Rodentia > Muridae > Meriones > Meriones unguiculatus. The sequence goes on along the minus strand of NC_083361.1, from coordinate 46,192,779 downwards.
GTGGTGAGCCCACCCTGGGACAAAAAGGCTTCTGGCCTGACCCTGTAGCTTAGATAATTCAAAGTTAAGTCTCCTGTCTTAGAGGTGCACACAAGTGCACAGAGCTGAGTTCAGCCGAAGCCACTGTTCAGAAGAAGCGGGCTTACATAAGTACAATAGCATTGAAAAGTGGCCTCTCTGAAGCACTCACAAGCTTCCCACGTGTCACACTATTTTTAGGTTTCAGGGAAAATGAATTGCTCAGATGAAAGCACTGCTCTTCCATTCTACCCAAGTACCATATTACTCATGGCCAAACAATTTCCACGGCCCCAACTGAGAAGCACATTTCTATTACACGGCAGACAGGAAGCAAGGAGAGCAAGCTACTCTCTCTGGAGAAGTTCCTTGGAGGTCATACATTTTTATATGTATATCACCAATACCCTAAGCTTCTTGCACACAGAGCAAGGGTTACTTCGGGCCTTGAAGTACAGGGAGGTACAAGTTACAGTGACCCTGTTGGTAGCCACTGGCCACATGCAGTTCCACTTGAGATAGTGCAGAACAATAGGCAGAGGAAAACATGTAGGCCAATCTGTAAACAAGCTTCAGAGGTGCTACTTCTAGCACTAATTTTCTATGCAGGTCAGAAGTGAAGCAAGAAAGCAGGATGTAGGGAGATGCTCCAGTGTCTGGTTGAGATTTTTAAGATTCCAACCAGATAGAGTGACTTATGGGACTCAGAACAGCTGCAGACACAAAGCCTAGGGAGATGGGAGGGTTGGTGTACAAGATGAAGCCATAGTCTTAGAAAAGATTGCTCTGGGCTGGAGATGTAGTTCAATGGAGAATGCTTGCCTGGCATACATTAGGCTCTGGGTTCAGTTCCCAAAAGCACGCTTTCATAACCAAAGTTACCCTCAAAATAGGAGGGGCAGGGTATTCCCATTACAACTTGTTTCACTCCCAGGAATGCAGCAGGTTCATCCAATAAATTTAAAAATAATCACCAGTCAGAGTAAGAACTTACACCTCTCCCCAGTACACAGAATTCATGGGCAGAGAAATTCCATGATAGAGCCGTTGAGACATGCCCTGGAGGCACACTGTGCTGCAATGCAGTGGGCTCTTTCTCTATAGATCCACGAAGCAGCAATTAGTAAGGTGCCCATTTTACAGTGGAGGAAGAGAAACAAGTTTTATAGCTGGGTTAGAGCAGCAACTTTAGCCAGTGTCTCCAAAGCAAACCTTGAGTGGTGGTCTTAGAGGGGGTAAAACATCCCAGGACATCCCAAACCAGGGACTTGGGCCTCTAAGCTATCCTCTCTCGTCCTATCTGGACAGTAACTATTCCAAAATACTCTCACCATCCCCTTTGTCACTAATATGACTGCAAATGGGTGGGGCATGAAGGCCACCGAGGATCTGTTCAGGGTGATGAGTTTCTGAGTATGACACAGTAAGTACAAAGTGGAGACTTCGAAGACAGTATTGGAATGGCTACTTTAAACTACACTGAGTCCTTTATAAAAGGTGTGACTGTGTCAGGCTTATTTTCAATTTCTAAATTCACAATCCATTGTTTGGTGTCATATTTCGTTTCTCATCACTCCTAAAAGAGTAACTTAAGAGAAGGGATTTACTTTGGCTCATAGTCAGCAAGTAGGGCCCATTGTGGCAGAGGAGCATGACAGGCAGTCGAATACTGAAACAGAAAGCAGAGAGATGTACTCAGCTTAAGTCTTTTCTCTTACTCCGCACAGGGTCCTAGCCAACTGCATGGTGCCATCTACATTCAAAGTGGCTCTTGCTGCCCCATAAAACTTTCTATGGAAACTTTCATAACGACACACTCTCCTAGTGAATTCAGATCGGGTCACTTTCAATGATGACAAGCCATCACAGATATGGAAAAGGTGCTGTCCATAACTACCAAGTTTGCACGGTCTTATTTCCATCAGGGGCCTCAGTCTGAGAAATGATGCTCAAACAGCAGCATTAATGCATCCACCTCCACTCTGATTAGTGCAGAAGACTCTGGATGGACCTTTGTCAGAACACAAAGGTCTCTTTCTCTCCAGGGCACTCACATGTGCACTGCAGTTTACTGCTAGGCTTTTTAAAGTTCCTGGTACAAAGGAAGTGGCTAGGGGCTGCCAAGCCTCAACATGTCTGAGACAGAGTGGGAACCCAGCAGAGTGCAGAGATGAATCATCTGCACCTGGCTGGCAAAGAGATTCAACCCATGTGGCTTGAGAAAGACAATTCTGTACAAAGGTGGACAAGATAGTCTGTTCAACAGTGGTCGTGAACAATGCCTGAAATCACCCAGGCACCCAGACGACTTCTGTGAACTTCACAGATCATATAGCAAGGAAAAATACACCTTTTAAGAATAAATTTAACCTACTTAATTCCAAAGTAAATTGGGATTAATATGTGTAAGACAGGACTTAATGCCCTATAAAAAACATGAAAATATCACTTGATGTTATAATTGGCAAAGTGAGATTTGTGGCTGCAATGTATAAAAGATCACAACATGTGCTCATTGCTTTGCTTTTGTTTGGTATGGTATTTTTAGTTCTACATGATAGGTTTGTTTTGTTTTGCTTTGCTTTCTCACAAAAAATGGTGACTGTCACAAGAATCAAACAATAAAGAAAGCAATGGCAAGATGTTTTTGGTTGCCACCAATTCCTTGAAGTAAAGAAAACTGAATTCTCTTTCATGGGGGAATTTAGGTATGCTGGTGCTAGAGGATTTTAGTAAGAAATCCTTTCCAACCCACAGAGTTAGAAAGATCTACCAGAGTATCTGAACTCTAGTCTTTGAAGGAAAGAACAAATAAAACCATAGAAAATATGCAAAGGATGCAAGTGAGAAGAAGACACCTGGGCATCACAAAATTCATTTCTACATAGAGACCCTCAAAAACATGGCAGTGACCTGGGAGGGCAAGCAGCCACCAGCACTGTCAGCAATATGGAGAGCTGAGTCGCCATGTCAATGCTCATGCACTCACTGCTATCTGCATTTCCCTCAAGAATCTTCACACTCAAGCACAGACTTCCCTTCCAGGATGATTTTTCTCTGTGTGCTTCATCTACCAACAGAAACATGAGCTCTTGCTACGAGCATACAATCATTAAGTACTTGGGCTATCTCTCTTGGCAAGAGAGTTCTTTGATTAATCTGGTGAGGAAATAGTCTAATTCCTCCCATCCGTGTAACAGGGAGTTCTGAATGTCTGCAGAAGGGACAGAAGTTGAGAATTTTCCTGTAATAAGTGCTAGCTCTGGTCATATCATGGATACAGTTGCTGGGGTCCCCAGAGTGATGGATTTTAAAAGGTAGAGGAATAAAAAGCATGCCCTTCACACTGTAAAATAAATCCCTGAAATTTCACTCTTCAAAGAGAACAAAACCCTTGTCTTTGACATTTTCCTCTTTAAACCTGAGCTCTGATTCCCTAGAGTTCCATGCTGTCCTATCCATCCTCCCTAAGCACCCATCAGGCAGTTTCAGAAACCTTCCAAATTGTCTCTAGATTCTTCCCTTTGGACTCCATCCCTTCTCTCTTGGAGTAAGTTCATTTTCTATGACATACAACATTTGAGGAAGGTAGAGAAAGATAGAGAGCGTTTGTGTGTAACTCTGGTATGTATCTGAATCTTCAGTGTCATTCAGATGTATGTGAATCAGAAACTCACACATGTACCTTAATGCATTTTGTCTTGTACGTGTGAGAGTCTATGATGTTACTCAGATGTATGTACCTGAACAAATTGTCACTCAGTTATGTGTGTGAATGCATGGTGTTCCTCAGATAAGTGAATGCATGGTCTTATTTGGGTTTCTGTTTTAATCTGTGATGTGTCACACAGTTGTGTGTGTGTGTCTGTCTATCTGTCTGTTTTTCTGGCTGGCTGGCTGTGTCTGTGTGTGTGCCTGATGTCTCTCATGTGTGTTTCTGCATCCACTGTGTTACTCTGTATCCTCCTTCATTTGTGTAGTAGCATAGAGCCTAGGTCACAAGATGGACAAGCTCGGGTCACACAACTATCAGATAGCATCAAGAAATAGTAAAAGAATGTAGGTCTTTTATTCAAAGAGCTTCCATGAAGGATAACAAAGGTATTCATTGGACTGATGAAGGATTACGTAGAGAGCTGGTGAATTACCTGAGAATAACTCCTGGCAAGATGGTATGTGTGCTGTAGAATGGAGAAGGTGAATTAGTTACCTTTCTTCTCCATTTGACAAAACACTTGAGAAAATCAGTTTAGAGAAGTAAGAGTTTACTTTGGTTCACAGTTTGAATATGACCTGCCATGACAAGGAAGTTATGGCAGCAGGAACTTGAGGTGGCTTTTCACATTACATTCACAGTCAGGAAGCTGAGAGAGGTAAATGTTGGTGCTCAGTCTGCTTTCTCCTTTTAATCCAGCTGGGAAACCCAACCAATGGAGTGATCCTTCCCATATTTATGTATGTGACCCACCTCAGCTAACCTAATGAAGAAACTCCCTTGTAGACATGCATAGGTTTGTCTCTAGCAACTTGGTAATATTAACAATCCCAGGGATTCAGAAGCCCCTCTTCCTGATTCCTTACTCTCTTTTTCCTACTTTTTCAAGACTGAAACATTTCCCCATAGAAAGAAAATAAGTAGAACTTTATCTGGGCATGTTTTGGAAATAGACCCTCATTATTCTTAATGAAGGATGAAGCCTTTTTCTTGTCTTTTATTTGCTATGGTGGTCTTACTTTCTCATGTGACCCTGACCTTATTACACAGGAGGCTTGTAACTGTCTGGCAAAGACTTTTAGATTAATATGCATCACAATGTACCTCAAAGCACACAGAATTACCATTCACCAATGTAGGAGATTGAGAATCTAAAAACTTTGTTTCATGTGCCTATGCACAGCAGAGATGCTGTGCTGTGGAAAAGCATGAGATTGTTACCAGACAATACATGGTAGGCATGTCAGGAAGGATTTTCACAGAGAACACACAACAAAAAAGTAGATAGGTGGAAGTGGGGGCATCACTCCCAGTAGAAGTAAAGAAGCAGAACTGGCAGGTGAGCGCGGCAACCCTGAGAGAGTCTGGGGCATAACGGGTGGCTGTGCTTGAGGATGTATTCAGCTGAAGTATGTTTGCTCCTTGATGCATGGCAACCCCTTGACCTCTGGCAAAAAGTCTTGGCAGAGAGTAGATGTAATGACAGTGACAATCTAGGCCATGCATAAAGAAGATGCATGTAAAGTGAGAAGGAAAGTTAGTAGAGTGTGTATAGTACCAGAGAAGCCGTAAGACAGACCAGCTCCTATACTGCAGTCACTTTGGCAGCTTGCAGTGAACAGCCAGCCCCAGCTCTCCTAACACATATTGTCATATGGAACTTAAAATGCTGGGACGTGGAAGTGCGATACAACTGAGACACAAAACCATATAGAGACAGATGCAATCATATTTTGAGGAGCCTGATGAAATCAGCATTATGTAAACTAAAGACACAACCATGGCCTTGGAAAGTAGTTCTGCCTTTGCTTTTCCTGTGTCACCTTGGCTTCTCTCTTTTAAGCCCTTGACTTTTCTCCCCTAGGCTTTTCATCAATGTTGGGAGAACTACATGGCTCAGAAAAAGTTTCTTCTTCCCCTCTCCCCATTAGAAATTTTCCCCTTAAGGTAGAAGCCAGTATGCTTTCCACTGAATCTAGCTGTATGATGTAAAGATAGTACAGTTCACTTCCTTCCACTTGTATAATGAGTCATGAAGAAGTTAGGGTCTTCACTAATTGCAGAGAGGTAGCTTCTGCCTCATATTTACTGGATATACCAGACAGAAATACAACTGAAAAGTTAAAAATTAAGGAAAAGAGAGACAGAGACAGAGAGATAGACACAGACACAGATAGACAGAGACAGAGAGAACACTTTAACCTGATCTCCTCTGTTTCCATTAGTTCATACACCATTTTTGTCAAATCACATTTCTGTGTTCCCTTTAACCTGAACATAAAATCAGAAAAATTCTTTGTGTCCTAGGGGAAAACTTTACTTTCAGGGCTATAATATCACAAAGAACTTTTATTAAATGTTGATACCATTCTTGTACCCTCGTTTATAACAGGGTGACTACCTGCCCTCATGATTGGCCTAACTCCTTGTATCACACATTAATCCCAAAATCTTTACCAGACAATCACATGTGACATATCGGCCTGCTATGGAATAAAGTTAAGTTCACATAACAATAAGACCTCTATGACATATAAAGAAAAGACAAGGAAAAGGCTTCATCACTTCACAAAGGTAATAAGAGCTCCAGTTCCAGAACATGCCCAAATCCAAATCTGCATGACCAACCTTTTGGGTTTGAGTTATCTATTGCATTTTATTCCTATAAGATAGAATAATTTTTGTAGAAAAAATTTCCATCATTAAGTGGATGGAAATAAACAGAATTCATTTTTCTATTGTGCTATCATATCACAGAATCCAAACTCATTTTTCAAATGCATCTATTAAATGTACTCTGTTAAGATGTTTCAGAAGGTAGCTGTCGATGCCTGGAAACAAGGACAAGAAAATCCTTTAGTTGTGTCATAGACATGCTGCTCCAACTCTCTGGGAGAAACCAAACCTGCTGAAAAAGATTTCTATATGATAGATGCATCTTTTGCTGTCACACAAGGTGAGCTTCTCACAGCCGTGGGGTACCAATGGACACTGCAACACACCCCTGTGTGTGCATTATAAACTTGGGGTGTGGAGTGGCTCTAGAATGAGTCATATAAAAAACTGCTAATTCCTTAGTTGATGAATCTGAGTTGGTTTTACTGCTGGAATCTCAGAATGACTTTATTGTGCTTCATCAGTTTTATGGTTGACATGCTTTCAATTTACTTTTCACTATTAAAAACCTAAATGAGTATTTGGATATAATCACTCTCTCTCTCTCTCTTTTCTCCCCACCCAAACCCACAGCTCAGTGCAGTTCAGAGACTAAGCACCTCAAGCAGATCATAAGGAGAAAGTCTGTTTTCATTCCCTGCTAGGTCTTCAACAGTTTGACCTCACCCAGCCCCATGTAGCAGGAGTAGTGGTTTTCATTTTCATGACTGTGATTTGCTAATGTTCTCTGATACACATAGATGTATCACTATGGTTTCATTGTCTGAAAAAAAAAAACTTATCAACAAGGAAAAATACCCTGTTTTACACCTGTATTTTTTTCTTAAATCTGTGGTATTTTTCTTTCCTACCCCTCCCCTTTCCCGTTTTTTCTTTATACACACAGAATATGCACAGCACTGGAATAGAACTGCTTGGGGATGGCAACATTTGAAAACTCACAAGTGCACATGGAACTTTTATCTAACCTTTTCTGCCTGAAGTTTCCCCAGAAAATGAAGTTCAGCTTTGTTCCTTCAACCCTGAAAAATGGGCTCTGACTTCAGAAATGAAAATAAGTGGTTACCAGAGCTCAGCAGACACCAGCTGTCTTTGCTTCATAAGGAGATAGAGCAGACTTAGCAGCCCTGGTATCCATTGAGAATGAACCTTTCTTTTGAGGTCAGCTTTGGTCCTTGTCTCCTTCTTCTTGGTAACCCTAGAACTTGAAGCACCACAATCATCCCCTTTGAGAGCTAAATTACCTGTCCCCTCTAGGTCCTGCTATCCTTCCCCTGACTTTTCCACAAGACTCCCTATGCTTTGCCCAGTGTTTGGTTGTGAGTCTCAGATATGTTTCAATCTGCTGCTGAGTGGAGCTTCTCAGAGGATAGCTATGCTAGGCTCCTGTCTGCAAGCACAGCAGAGTATCATTACTAGTGTCAGGGGTTGGCTCAGGCCATAGGGGAAGTGGATGAGCTCTGTCCTGATTTGACTTGATGTACTGAGGTGGGTTGGTGGGGGTGTGGGGAGAGTTCCTCTTTTCTGAGGAGTAAGGGAGGGGGATAAGGGAAAGAGGGAGGGAGGGTAGAACTGAGAGGAGAGGAGGGAGGGGGTTATCATCAGGATGTAAAGTGATAAATGAATAAATAATTTTTAACAATGAAAAAATAGTTAAATTAGCATATAAAAAGGTCAGTTTCCTGGCTTTATTAAAGGCTCATTAAGGAAAAGCTATTTCCTCTTATGAAAAAAAAAAAGAATATGAATTATACCTCTGGCCCTGGTGAAGACTTGATATTCTGATCTGTTCCAAAGATTAAACTTTACATATAACTGTCTCCTCCATCAAGAGTAAACCCAAATGTGCCTGTCAATCACTCAGCCATGAGTGTATCCTATAGGAAATCTGATTCACCTGAACACATGCTAGGGAGATGCTGAGATGGGAGGAATGATTATTGATTAAAGAAACGTACTTGTCATTCCTAGGAGGCCCTTTCTCAGAACTACCTCACACAGAGCTTCCTTTATGGCAGCACAGTTAAGCCTACACACTTTCTTTAATCCTACCCCAAAATAGACTACCCTTCCCTCTTTTTTCTTCCTGTCTGTTGTTTGTTTGTTTGGTACTGACCTAGAACCTAAGCATGCTTTCCCTAAGACTCGGCAGGCTTTCCTATTCTGTCTCCAAACGCCTCCCCTCTTCCACCATGCCGCTGTTTACAAAGCTCCATTGCTGACCATTCTAGGTTTCTCATACCCCTAGACAGATAATGAAAATAAGAAGCCAACATTAAAGAACCACACATGCTTCATTTGCCTTCTTTCCCAAGGGTCATTTGCTCTCCCATAGGTATCCTTTCTGTACAAACTACAGTCCTTCAGAAAAAGAAGGCTCCTCGATTGAGAAAATGCACCCAGGAGAATAGCCTGTGGAAAGCCTGCTGGGCATTGTCTTCATCAAAGGAAGATGTGGGAGAGCCCAACACACTGTGGGTGGTGCTACCTCTGGTCTGGTGGCTCTGTGTACTTCAGAAAAGCAGGCTGTGCAAACCATGAGCAACAAGCTGGTGAGCAGCACTCCTTCATGGCTTCTGAATCAGTTCCTGCCTCCAGGGTGGTATCTTCAGTTTCTGTCCTGACTTCCCGAGATGGTGGACTACATGCTAAAATGTAAAATAAGCCCTTTCCTTCCCAAGATGTTTTTGGTAATGGTGTTTTCTCACAGCAATAGAAGCCCTAAGTAAGACATTCTCTCTCTTCCCCTATTCAGGAATGACATAAGGTCTCAAAACTCACTCCTCCTATAGGTGAGGTTTCTGTGCACATAAAATAATTAAAAATATAAATAAATTGGTATGTCTTTTCTTCTGGTTTGGGTTTATTTCAAAGTCCCACAAGCCCCAGGCATAAAACAAAAAGTACAGGAAAATCTTAAGACCTCTACACTAGCCAATCAAGGGTTTTCTTGGCACACTTCTTCAGTGAACACTCACACACACACACACAGGCACGCACTCACATGTTAATGTTTACATAATGGAAAGCATATCTGGGTTTCAAACAGAGTGTAAAGTGGAGTTTGATGTTTAAGAAGGTGCATGAAATCTTCATCATAGTGTGAACAGCAACTAGACCAACAGTGTCTCATTATATGTGCTTAACCTTTGTCTAGTTTTTCCTCTATTTGAAGTTAAAGTTCAGCAGTAGGATAGGAGCTGGAGACAGCTCTGCACTGGTGCCTAAGGCAGACTTGTCCATGATCTCCAGTGACTCTAGACATTAGCACAGAACAGAATTTCCGGATAAGTCAGTAAGCTGTGCTATAATTTATTCAGAAAAAAATGTTTAGGATAGATGTAAGCATGAAAGTCAGGGAGGGAGAGGAAGTAATACCTTTTCCTGTTCTCAAGGAAAGGATAAAACTGATCAAGTATGGCTGTGAGCTCAGGAGTTTTCTCAGTTTAAGATTTGCGCAGCTTCTTGAGTACCTCACTAGGGGTTAGGAACATTTCCTTGAATGGAGTGTTTCCTGAGGTAAAGCGGATGAGTACACAGGATAAAGCAAGGCCTTAGGTTAGAGGGTGGCAGGGGAAGTGAAGATGTACACACTGTAAAAGAAAGTTAATAATCTTGTTAGTGAAATTCCCAGAAAATACCTGGAAAAGGAGTCAGGCCACCATATTCAGTGTCATATATACTCAAGCCTGAAGTATGTTTTATTGCCATTTTAATGTGCTTGTTTAAAATATCTCTACATAAAAGGGACATCATCCTTTCTATGTCAGCTAGCAGTGCAGAAAACATTCCTCCGTTTTGCAGCGACTCTTGATTCTCGGCTGTTGAGGGACTTCATTCAGGCTCCAGAGTAAGGGACTCCTTTCACTCCACATGCCTCTCTCAGCTTAGTAAGTAAAAAAAAAAATAAAAAGTGAGTTGAAGAAAAGAGAAAACTGCTGTTGCGTTACCTAAAAAGACCACAATGTGTCTTACAGGCAGGAGAGGGTTGACCCCATGGTTGCCCATGCCCCATGCCTAGTACAAAAAAAATGTGCCCAGAAATGCACCACAGTATAAAAAGATCTGTTCAAAATCATGAGTTTATGAATTATTATTACAGGGAAATTAACACATTAAACAGGTTTCTTTATTACTGTGTTTCATCCTAATAGCAATTTCATAGTAAGTTTTCTCTTAAAGAGCATAGATACATAAAATCCTGCTGATTTATAAAATGTACTACCTGGCAGCAAAAATCAAAACAATCCTAAAAAAGGATACATTAGTTTATTAATGAATTTAACCACTAACACCTAAGATCAGACACTGGGGATTCAATTTAAGGAAAAAAAATGTTCTGTGGAACCAGATTTTAGAGAGGGTGGGGGACACAAACACGAACATGTGCACATTCTGTATTGATGGAGACTAAGAGGAACACAAGAAAAATAGCTGTTGAGACAGGTAGTTAGTTGCTTCTTTTCTAAATAGTTCATTTGGCTCCACGAGGTAACTAAAACCAAGGTAAATGCCTGGCATATATCTTTGTTTTGTGTTTGCTGGTCTCTTTTATGTGACTGAAGGAACAGAGAGCTGTCATGGTTCTAACCCTGCACTTTCCTTCCATTTCAGAAACAACAGAACCTTGCAGAACAAATCCATCCACCATTCACCCTGGATATGAGCATTTACTCCTGGGGCAGAGCTGCATCCAACTTCACTGATCCCATCAAGCTCTAAGAACTTCTTGGAACTACATTGTAAGACCTAAGCTGAGACAATGACCAACTTGACCACAACCAACATATAATGAGACCAACAGTGTCTCATTATATGTGCTTAACCTTTGCCTAGTTTTTCCTCTATTTGAAGTTAAAGTTCAGCACATTACCCTGAAGATTAGGTTGGGGTTCCTTTATATGTTCTTCTGACTCAAGTGGCAATTGCATAACATCTGCCTTTTAGTATTACTCATCTCATTAAATGGTATACTGGGGATGGGTGGTAGACACTAGCTTGTTGATGTTCCAAAAGTCCCAGCTTCTGGCCAAAAAACCAGTTACCATTCTGGTAGGTATCAGGAGAGAGGTAGAAAAGCACCCCTACTTAAGTGCATTAGAGAAATGATCTAGAATTAGGTCCTCGAGCACAAACCTAAAATTAGGAAATTGGAAGCTATAAACTCTACAAAACTATGAGCAAGGACAAGCACCAGCTTAGACATGATCAAGGCTTAAAGGACCAAGACTGCATTTCTAAACAGAATACTCTCTTCAGCATAAAAAAGGCATAACAAGGTGAATGTCTTGGCTGCAGATCACACCATACTCACTCTTTGAGTTCACAGAATATATGCTAAATTAGAAGATAGATAGATAGATAGATAGATAGATAGATAGATAGATAGATAGATAGATAGACAGATAGACAGACAGATAGACAGACAGATAGGACAGATAAATGTAGATATATACATATAGTTATATATGTTATGTAGATAGATGATAAATGTAGATATAGATATATAGATATAATAGATATAGTTCCATATATATATGAACTAGTCGCCACAAAGAGTTAAGCTGGTCAACCCAAGTATCTGTCTTCTTTCTCTCTGAGAAGGTAGCATCAAGCTGAAGGAGCTGGCGGGCCTTCCTGTGAAATAATTACTTGTGGTTTCAAGTCTCAGGAGTCCCTGAGTCTCTTAATGAGGCACTGAATATTAAATTACACTCAAGAGTGCTGGCTCCGGTTGAGATCATGGAGTTGATTTCTCAGAGAAGAGCTATTTCTTTTCACCAATTTTATGAACAACAACATCAAGTTATAGATCTTGTGCAGCATATAAAACAAGGCTTTGGTTCAGTGCCCTGCTCTGCTCCAGTGGAGAGCTGCTCTAAAGCTTCCAGTTCAACTGCAGCATTCATTCTAAGAACAACTAAACTAGACATGTCCCCTCAGACAGCAAAGAATGGGAAGTGGAGATTCATTGCAAAAGAACAGAATGGAGGGCTGGTGTATAGAAGAGTCAATAAGGAGGAAATGAGGGGAGAATTCCTTGTTGCACTGACCTAGAAGGATCCTCAGGCCAGAGACATAAGTTGATACACTACAGAAGACAAGACAGGGAATAGGGTGTAAAGGAGGAGCCTGATTGGTTATGTAGGATGATCCATGTTTAGAGAGGAAATCCTGAATCAATCTGATTTAACAGGGGTCTTCTGAACCAGGTTTTTACAGCTGTTTCTGGGGGGGGGGGGAAGACTTTTCATTTGAACCAAAATCTCTGTTCTGCTTTATAGGTATATATCTGTCTTCTTTTAGTTTAGCTGAAGGCATAGAAATAAATTATTGTCCTCTACCTGCAGTTACTTGGATTTCAGAAAGAATAAAACTTCACAGTCCAGGTCATACTCCCTCTCTCTCAATAGAACAATTATTTTACACTCCGGAGTAAAAGAGATCATGTAGAAATCAGATTGGCATCCTCAAGAGAGAAGGGCTTTGACCACATTGCAGAGCTGGAACTGCAGTAAAGACCAACCACATCTTGACCAGACTTGTTTGACTAGGCATAGTACATTCAGTTCCTGCTCCAATTCCTTCTCTACTTAAAGCTCATGTCAGTATCCCAAAGATAGACTTAGTGTCACTGAATGCCTTTGTCTCTCCCTGGTGTGGCCACAGCAAACTCATCTCTTTTGTGCTTTTCTGTTAGTCATATCTTAACTGGCATATTGTGGACACATGCCCAAGCCTAACTTTTGAATGTTCAACAGCCTGGGGTTTTGCCTTAAAAATTCCAGTTACAACTAGAGATTACAGAAGTGGGTACTGATGCCCAAGTTCTAGGACCAGTAGAGAAGAGTTAGAAGAGTTAGGAGGAGGCTAGTTAGAGCTCAAACAAGAAGGGAAACTTTGATAGTAATCTAGTACACATCTTTAAGAATGAGTTCACACAGGGGTAAAATGCCTGTCACCAAGCTGATGATCTAAGCTTGAGCTGAGCTGCATAGTGAAATCTTGTCTCAAAAAGCAAACAAGTCTCTGTGAAGCCCTCTACTTTTGTTTGAATAGATACAGAATACATTTCTCGAAGCATGCACACTGCTGTTAATCTACAAATTCTCTAGGTCCTGATTGTGACTGCGTTATCTAAATTAACCTTTACTTCTCTTTGTGGCTACCACCAGACTTGAAACAAAGAACCTAAAGCAATGGACCCCAAAGAATTAAAACTTCATTGGGGACCTAATTCTGGGTCAGGGAAAGGCAATCTTGGTGCTAGACAGAAAAGAAACTTGTCTATCAGGGGAGAGATTTCAAACAGCTCTGTCAAGTTATCACAGAGTTAAATTAGCATATGCACATTTTCTGGGTTTTGTTTCATCTTTTTATATGAAAACCTTACACAGGTACTGGAAACACTGGGAGAAATTTTTCCCTCCTTGTGTTGACCAAACTGTAAATAAATCCATTCTACTTTACTGTGGTTTTTTTTAATTTCTTTTGAAATATTAAGAAATTAAAGTAGTCTACCAGACCTAAAATCCTAGTTAATAGATTGAGGTTTTTTGTTGTTGTTGTTTTGTTTGGTTGGTTGGTTTTTTTGTTTGTTTAGAAAATATTATTCTAAAGACATGCTTAGCTTTTATGTATCTCTGCTTCTTTATGTCCCAGGAGGGTCCAAACCCACTGTGAGCAGATCATTCTCAAGCAGTCTGCACACAAGCCAGGTCCTGAGCAGCCAGGACAGATGGACAGCAGTTGTGTACAGCACTGTTTGTGTATCTGATTAGATGAAATAAACATTCAGAGAATGGATGCTTGTGGCAGAAGACTGCCCTGCTACCAAACATAAGCCATGATATTCAAGCTACTCTTTGGGCACAGAGAAATTTGGTAAGGGACAGGAGGGGATAGGCACTTTGTACCTGCTTTATAAATTCACCACTCTGTCTCTAGCTGTAAAAGGGGTCTGCATGCGCACATGACAAATAGCCCAAAAAATACACTGCGCTTAATGATCTGCTTTGAATTAACCTTTAACATGGCTGCAGCCCAGTAGAGACACAGGGAAAACCCAGCAGCATCACATATGTGAACATGCCATTATACAGAGCATGTGTGGAAGAATAAGAAGGAACACAACAATGCTATGGACCTCAGAGACAAGGCTGAATACCTTGCCAAGGCTAAATTTTGGGATGATTAACACCTTTGTTTTGGTTTCCTATAATATATGAAATGGAAGAAGAAAGATCTCATAGGGTGCCAACCTGACCCATCACCCCAGAATTCTCACTGACATCTATAGTGGCAGGCATAAGAATTACCATATTCTAGGTGCTGTGCTCTTTTATAAATACATTTCACATGTGTTTTCATAAGCACATGAAAACATGCTTGTCATTTCCCTCTGAGTAGTAAACTCCTTATTAGTAACGGAACTTAAATTGCTTAAACTAGAATAAAAGAAGCATATCATCTTGGCATGTGTCTATAAACCAAGAATTTAGGGGGCTGAAACAACAGAACTATACTGATTAGTTTTTATTGTGAACTTGGCAAAATCTAAAGTCATCTGAAAGACTGGCTCTATACACTGGCCTACGGGTACCTCTGTGGGGGCATCTTCTTTATTGCTAATTGATATAGGAGGATCCAGCCCACTGTGATCAGAGCATCCCAGGAAGGTATACCCAACCCCTGCTGTATACAAACAGTGGTGATTTGAATGAGAATGCTACCCATAGGCTCATATGTTTGAATAAATGGTCTGTAGCATGTAGAACTATTTGAGAAGGCTTAGGAGATGAGGTTTTGTTGGAGAAAACGTATAACTAGTGGACACACTTTGAGGTTTCAGAGGACTCATATCATTCTCTATGTGCCTTCTGCTTTTAGTTGGAAATGTTAGATCTCACTTGTTCCTGGCACTGAGCCTATGCTCCACCATCACGGATTCTAACCATAAGCCCAACTAAACATTTCCTTTCATAAGTTGTTTGGGTCATGGTGATTTATCACAGCAATAGAAAGGTAACTAATGCAAAATGTAAAACAAAACTAATTGAGCGAGCCAGTTGTCAGTTTCCCTCCTTGATATCTATTTTAATAGCTGCTGGCTTGAGTTCCTGTCTCAGCATCCTTTGATGATAGACAGCAATGCATGGAATAAACCCTTTCATATCCAAATTGGGTTTTCTCAGTGTTTTATAATGGTGACAGATAAGCCAAGTAAAACAAGAATCTTAATTTCCAGTCTAGTCAGTGTTACATAGCAATACCCATAACTAATCAATATGTCTCAGTGATTCAAGATTCAACTTCCTAGGCAAATTTACTCAAATGACCAACGCTTGAACATGGAGAAATTTAGGCCAGTAAATACTTTTAAAATGAATGAAACTTGTTAAATACCATAGTTTCTTTGCTTCTTCATGCCCTGTCTGATATAAGCCTAAGCATGGATTATATTAAGCAACTAATGGTGTCAGGATAAAATAAATGATTATGAGTTCCACAACAGATACTGTCTTTAAATGGTTTTTTGGTGAATGCCATTTTCACCCTTGTTTCCACATTAATGTATACAGTGACTTTGGATGATTAGAATCTATAAGTCATAAGAACAGTGTGATCTCTTGGTGTACAGGGTATCACAGGCCAGAGAGCTGGGAAGGCACTACCTTAGATGCAAGAGCTATGAGTAGAACCACAGTCATTCACTTCTCATGGCTGTCTCCTTTCATTTCTATGGTCCTTTTATCTCCTGTCCTAAGGTAAGATCTAGGGACCCTAGCCTACACTAAACTGCACCCCAGTGTATATTGCTTTCTTCTTCAGCCTCAGCTAAATCACCCAAAATCATCCAAAAGGACAGGACTAGAAGCAGTTGTGATCATGGAAAATAAAGATCCCCTTCTGACTGGAAGATGCTTCCTTCATCTAGTTGGATCATCATTCCCTCAGCCCATCTCAAATGTGTGTGATCTAAATGTAAATATACATAAAAGGTTCATACAAAGACCATTCAATTACCTACAGGTGACACTCTGGAAGTTTACATGTTTACTGATTTTTCATAGACTGTGTTTATCAGAGCCTTTGTCAAAAGACAACTTTTTGGAGACAGAAAAAGCACCCAAAAATAAGGGCTAAGGATCCAAGATTCCTCTGAACCATGGCTCAAACCCAGAAATACCATGGAGGACATCACGACTCCTAAAGCTCGAAAGTGAAATTAACTAAAATCACTAAGTTTCTAGACATTTCGAAGGGGAGAAACCATTTGCTTCCTATATTCCAAGGAAGTAGAAAGAAGACATTTTAAAGCAAAGTGACCCAAAATAGCCACAGAAGATGAACATGTGTTCTGTGGTTTTGAGCTGTGTCTTTGCTCCAGACTTTGCTTTGAAGTTGACTCATAAAGCTGATTTAATAATTAATGGCTGTGCTCCATTTTTTTTTCAGCCTTTGAGGGCCAAATTTAAGTTCCCATAAGAATTTGTAAATCATAGGGGAGAAGTGTTCTGATGACAAAATACACAAGAGTGATGAGGGCATTCACAAAAGATCCTATCTAAAAGTCCAAAGTGCCATTTTTCAAGTGAATGGATGACTGGGTGAAAAAGTGATCTCTCTGGGAGGCACTGCAGGAGCAGAGTGCAAAACTGGGCTGTGTAAGCATCTCAGCAATTTGAGTAGGACATGAAACATGTTCAGAAAGGCAGTGAAAGCAGAGCAGGGCCTTCCTAGGCAGAGGTGCTCTCAGTCTGTAGGGAAGGGAAGGCCAGATGTGAGCCAAGCCTCCAGAACTCTGGCCTCATCTCTGTCGAGAACCAACACTGTGAGGAAACCAACACTTCAAATTCACAAGGCATGAGCTGACCATGTCAATTGCTGGACTTGTCAAATTAACTGAGAGAAATGAAAACATAAACATTTTCACGTGAACATTCCCCTCTAAACACCTTCTATGCCCCTCACTCACTAAGCAGCATAGCCACACTTCCACTGAATAGTTGATTTCTAACCTTGTTGTAAGTGGTACTGGCTGACATCTGTGCTTCTAAAATACCCTGCTTACCTCTCAGAATAAAACAGTGAGAATCACACTCACCTGCTCTCGAGATTCACACATGCTCATTAGAATTTCACTGGGATCTGCTGCAGGGCACTGCCCTGTGAGGAGTGCGTGTGATGCCTCAGTCCTGACTGTCCCCTTATCACACCTTCCCACCTTTGAAATCAGGTCTGACCCATTTATGTTAATGCCTTTCGGGAACACATTTCTGGGCTTGTCTCAAAAAGAGACACTGCTATTGTTGATAATCACAAACTCGTAAGGCAAATATGAAGCAGGGCCAGACATGGAGCATCAGCATCTGCAGGCAAGCTCTTCCCAGCCCACAGGAGACCTCCTGCTTCTGTGAAGAGAATAGGGAAGCACGCCACCATGGCTGAGTCAGCTTGTCCTTCCCTCCAGCAGATCAGACATGGCCCTGGAGCTGTCAGTACAAGGCCTGCCTCCTTCCTGACCCATAACTTAAGTCCTCAGTCCTTAATACATCTTTCCTGTACACTTAAAGATAACTAGCCAATCTAATGTCAGGTTGATTTTACTCTGCAGCTAACCTTCTTAGTCTCTTTCCTCCATCCTTTTCTCACCAGAGTTCACTTCAACTGTCAGCATGGCTAGGTGATGACCTTAGTCTAGAGGATGATGGGGAAACAGCTTTCAGATAGACCTAGCAGACTGTCCAGTAGGCTTTGAGTGAAACAAATTCATGTTCTATAGTGGTAGGCATCTTCTAAGCAGGTGCAGGAACAATAGAAAAATGACTGAAGTCTTACAAGAAGGAAGGAATCCGCTGAGCCTGGACTTGAACTGAAGCAGCAGTTCCTCCTTGCATCTCCAGCTGGATGGCCTTGCCTGTAGACGTCAGACTGGCCAGCCTCTATACTGCTCCAGGTCATTCCCTGAAATGAATCTCCATATGCATGCAAGTGTGTATGTGGACAGTAAATCATCTTTAAAGAAAAGGCTAGCATATGATGCCATGATGCCACTTCATTATTATTCTTTCTTTTGTAACTACAACATGGCCAAATCTTCCCTGCATTCTATGCTCCATTCATCTTACAGGCTGACCTAGTGAGACTCTGTTGCAGACTCAAAACTCTAGCTTGTTCATTTCACTTTGCTCAATGACATGTCGTCTGAAACAAAAGATACATGATGGTTATATAAAAACATGCCCAACCAAGCCTGGTGGTGCACACCTTTAATCCCAGCACTCAGGGAGGCAGAGGCAGGCAAATCGCTGTGAGTTCAAGGCCATCCTGGTCTACAAAGTAAGTCCAGGACAGGGAAGGCTACATAGAGAAACCCTGTCTCAAAAAATTAAAAAAAAAATTAAAAAACACCCCATGTTTGCTCTGTGAGTAAGTGACAGAGCCAGAACACAACAGTGAGGACTCGGGATACAGCATGCGGTCACCCTTCCAGGAAGGACAGGGAAGTTCCCTAAGCCTGTATCTGGAGCCACACATTCCTTCCTGTCTGTCTCTACACTGACCATTAAAAAGACCACAGCTAAGTGTGTGTCCATCTTTCTGCAGTAGTAGCAGCCCATAGGCCACGCTTATTAGGATGAACTTTCTCTACAGTTAGTGTTGTTTTTCTTACCATTACTTTTCTTTTGGCTCTATTTCAAACCACTTTCTTTAAAAAAAATCGTTTTGATTTCCTGTTTTAAGTCACCTTAAATTTTTAGGATGTGGTGAAAAATATACAGAGTAGTCATCAGTGAATCTAAGCTATCCCATTGGTCATGGATTTACACTTCATTTGGCTCAGAACAAAGACTCAATGACTTGAGATGAAGAGATGGCACACTTGCTTTCCATTCCCTTACTTGAGGGGAAAAAAATCAATGCAAACTTCTAAATATTAATTATTTGCCTCAAATTGGACTATTAAGGTCATAAATAATATCAAAACTGATATTCTGCTTTCCATGTGGGCACAATGGGGCATCATGAGAGGCAGGCTGCTGAGTGACTGCAAGTATGGCTCCCATAATGGCATGTCTACACTAAGCTTGTGCGAACTTAGAATATCTGAAAATCCCAACTCTCAGAAAGTCAATTACCGACCTTATTTGTTTCCTGAGTCTGGGTTATGTAACATTCCACATTATGAAACAGACATTATAAGTTTATGTTGGTTCTAATTAGTGTCAGACACCCCCAGGACTTGGAAACATTATTTATGATGACGTAAACAATCTCTTTAAAATTATCTTGGCATTTGGAGAAATAACTCAAAATGGCCCCTACGTTGCTTTTTGCATTTCCTGAACACTTTCCAGGAGTGGCATTTTTCTTGGGCAAATGGTTATTTGGAATTCATTCCCTTTGTCCTTTCACAGTCCAGTGTTAACACCTGGGCTTCCATTTCTTCATTTTGCTCCTATCCTTAGGGCAGCAGTGATTCATCTATAGTATGTGAAAGCTGACTTTCACCTTCACCTTCACAAAATTATCAGAAAAGTTCATGTGCAGTCCTGGGCCATGTCAGTACTTCCCATCCTCTTTACAGCCTAGTGTGATCAGCCTTTTCCACAGGGTTATCCCTAAACTTCCCTATCAGTTAATGGCAGAATACACTAGGTTAACTGTTAAAGCAGTATGAGACACAAGTAAAGCCAGTGGAAGAGCCTCACAGGTGCAGGACCTGAGTCCCTCCTCCTTGGACAAAGGAGTACAAACCCAATCCTATGCTGATCTCTTCTGCAGAAACCTGAGGCTGGCAGCAAGTAGTAAATTCTACCTCTCTTCCCCCTATCCTTAGGTAGTAGCATAATTTGGGGCAGATCACAGCTCTTACACCTTAATTTTCAGGATTTTTACCACATTAGAGATTACATTTCCTTTCTGGAGTAGCAGTATTGATACTCCATGGGGGAGAGGGGTGTCAGGAACCACCAAGACTCCTATCTTTTCCTTCTATGAGCAGTGTGACCATTCTCTAGTTAGGGCCATCCTGCCATGCAGAAAAGCTTGTTAGCTTGGCATGGGACCTTTGGTGGAACTGGAACAAAGCAAAGAAGTTGAAATACTTGCCCATTCGGCTTTTGAAGGTATGGGTCCAGCACCAATGTTCTGTCTGACTTGACCTCAATCCTCAGGCTCAGGAGTTCTAGGCAACAAAGCTGAGTTTTTGTGCCTCATACCAATGAAGCTCCCAAGGGAGCATTGCGAGTGCTACTCAGATTGCCACTGAAATGCCAGTACTGGAGCTAAGTGCTTCTATGACAAAGATTCTAGCCACCTGTGAAGAGGAGATGCTGTCTGTTGCAACACGCTAACAGCACTGGTGACATGTGAGAACTCTGTCAAGATATCACAGTTGTCTTTAATTCAGGAAGTTCCCACTTGAGTGTGTTCAGAGTTCTCCATGTCCTCTGGTTTCCTAGCAGGTAGTTGCCCATCACTAGATTGGGAACATGGTGTGCTGAACATATTTGAGGGTACTCTGTCTCTTATGAATTTGCAGCTCTTGGCCCAACTCCTATATAAAATGATGCTATAAAACTAATGTCAATGCATGAATGCATGAACAAGGTTATCAACTTTTAATTCTAGGAGCAGACCCATCGCTGTAGAAAAAAATGCAAGTAACCCTGATCCATGTGAAAAGAGAACTGTTCCCTTTTCTGTTGAGCTCTAAAAACTGGAGGAGAGTATATGTTCACCCTGTAGTTAGACTTGAGAGAAAAATTCCTTGCAGCTTTCTTCATCAAATGTTCTACATTTAAAACAAGATGCATACTGTGGTAAAATGACAATGGTTAGCATGAATCCTGGGTCCAGTTCCCACAAAGGAAAATGAACCTGGCAGAAAGAACATGCATGTATACGACAGAGAACCAAAAGGATGCGTCCTATAGGGAGAGCTTGAGAGTGCGGTGTCACCAGCATGAAACTGGAAACAAGGACCTCTCCAGATTTCCACATGCTTTGGAGCGACGATGAGGACAAACTGCTGAGTGGGAGTACCCAGAGCAGAAACAGAGTGATATTTAGGAAGAAGACATGGTAAGTTAGTAACGCTTCAGGGCATGCATGCTCAAGTTAATATAGTCATTTACTAAATGAGTGGCTTCAAGGGTTCATTTTGTAATCCAGTGAGTGGAGAGAAACGTAATCTCATGAAACTGAGGATGCAGCTGAGAGGTAGACTTTGTGAGAAGTAGAACGGCATGCCTGAGGTTTAGGTTCCATTCCATCCTTGCATACCCCTTCCTAAATCTCACAATGTCTGATAAAGACCCCACACAGAAGACAAGCACAGGCAGTCTAGAGAACAGGAATGAAAGCAGCACAGCTATCTTGCGCCATTACTTCAGTTCTCCCTTTCTCAGCCCACTTAGCTGTTTCCTGTGCATTTTACCGACTACCTTCCTGTCTTCTACTACCATGGTAGTTAGGTGTTGGTTCTCATCAGCCCTTGCCTGGAAATAGGCACCGCCTCCTTACTTGAACTGTGCCCCAGGTATTCTAGGTTTTTTATTTTGTTTCATTTTATTTTTTGCTTTTCAAGACAAGGTTTCTCTGTGTAGTCTTGGCTGTCTTGGACTCACTTTGTACACCAGGCTCGCCTCGAACTCCCAAAGATCCACCTGTCTCTGTCTCCCTGAGTGCTGAGTTAGAGATGTGCACTACCACAACTGGCTGGTATTCTAGATTTCTTTTTCCAGGGCATTTGTCACCTTCCTATGCAAGAAAAATGTACATGGTGTCATTCCTTACAAACACACAAACACAGGAGGGTGTGTTAGGCATTACTCAATGCTCACCAGGAAACCCTCAAGGACAATAGGGAGATTTGAGATGAAGAGGAACTGACACAAGGAACTGGCTCCAGAATAAAAGGGGTCAGATCCCCCAAGATCTACAGGTGAGGTGGACTCTCTTTGTGAGTGAGGCCAGACAATCAAGAGAGCCAATAATATGAGTTGTTACAAAGGAGTGTGGGAGGGGTCAAGCTTGTATTCGTGATAGCAATACCTCGGGTTCTTGCATGAATGAGCCATAAATGTACAACTGCTTGTCAGGATGTTGGGTTATGTGTAGAGTGGTCTCTGAAACATTGTGCCCTAAAGTAGTGGGGAATGACCTATACAAAATGAAGAGAACAGTGGTCACCAGGAAAAAGCCCAGAACATGAGCTTTCCACACCCAAGCCTGAAATGTCATGGGAGTTCTCAGGACATTCTTTCTTAGCTGGTTTTGGGGTTGGCTACCCAGAGGCTATTTAAGCTGTGGGCTGGCTTTCCTCAGGGTCAGATGATTGTTCAAGGTTCCTGAATAAACTGCATTGAAAAAAAAGGAAAAAAGAATATTTTAAAACCTTAGCAAAGCGCACAATGATAAACAGCAGAGAATAAAATCCATTACTCTTCACAAGCTCTCAAAATCCTTACAACTTATTTCAGAAAGTAAAAATGGATGATGACAGATCCAAAACATTGCGAAGGTCAGACTTGAACTTAAGTAACATGTATGAGCACTAGAGATTGAGTTTAAGGGCTTAGGAGTCAGACCTGTATTCTACCACTGAGATACCCCAACCTGCCCCCCCCACACACACACATACATAGACACAACTGATCAGGTAACAGCTCAACAGCTCTGGAAAGAGAAAGGAATTTTCACTAAGGGATGATAGCATGTTGGTAGGGGTATTTTACAGCACATGGGCCATGTTTCAGAAAAGCAGAAACACAAACAGAAAAGGAGCAAGTGAGGTGACACCTATTGTCACTGGGTAGCAGGATGACTCTGCTCTGGACCCACTGAGGAATTGGCATGAATCACCAACCATTCTTGGGAAGAGATATGTCTGATCCACTTTGGCCTGGAATATTACATTCCCCTATTAATGGAAGTTCTTTTACTAATAGCAACCATACCTGGTAAAGTGCTGAGTTGTATCAACCACCTCCACAGAAGAGAGACAAAGCCAATGGCCACAAAATTATCTTGTAGCCTCAAGCCCCACACAAGTCTGTCCACTGAAAGCATGGGGACGATGACTTGAATTCTGGGCTTGAGGGAATTTCCCTGAATTACACTAAGAGCTGAATGTGGGGACGTAAGTCTATCCAGGTACACAGGATTTTATTCTGCCTAGGTCACTGTATCTGTCTTCTTCCTTTGTCCCATCACTGTTCCTATCTCCCTGCTCATCCCCATGCCAGATACTTTCCACCCTCTGTCCAGAGAGTCTCCAATCAGCACGTACACATAGCTTTCTCCTTCAGACTAGATTCCATAATTTGGATTGAAGGTACTGCACATGAAACATAACCTGTGTCACCTTTTGAATGAGCTTTTACATATGAATAGGTAAGGTTTAGAATTCAGTGACAATATGCCACATGCTTATGGTCATAAGTCCCTCCAAGCTAGCTGGGCTTAGACAAGCAACTCCCATTTTTCAGAAACAGAAAAAGGCCCACATTAAAGTTCACAACAATTCTTCAAAACAGAGCACACAATCAAACCCAGGAGTCCGTGTTTCAGAAGTTCCCTTGTGTTCTCTTCCTTCCCATCCTCACTGACCTCTCCTGCATCTCTCCCCTTTGTTTTTCCCAAGTTTTTCTCAGAACAATAAAAAGTAATAGCATATAAAATATTTGCAGCAGCACATGCTAATTTTTTTTGTTTTGTTTTATTTAATATAACAATCTGACTGAGAAGAGCAGATTGTCACTGGCTTCGAATTTTCCAACCAAATTTGTTCTGCTGCCCTGAGGATATCTGGTGCTGTTTAATTACACCTGCTGGCTGAGAATTTTAAGAAGCATTTCTGTTATGGCTGCTTTTCACATCATTATAAAATGTGTGTTTAGGAAGAATCCCTACTGCAAACCAAATAAACATATATAATAACCACATTATTTTAATGTTTCAGCTACAAGTCACTGAATCTTTTTTATCCTCCCTTCGTCTCTCCTGTGTGTGTGTGTGTGTGCGCATATGTGTGTGTATGTGTATGTGTGTGTGTGCATATGTGTGTGTATGTGTATGTGTGTGTGTGCATATGTGTGTGTGTGTATGTATGTGTGTGTGTGTGCGCATATGTGTGTATGTGTATGTGTGTGTGTGTGTGCGCATATGTGTGTGTGTGTGTGTGCGCGCGCGAGCGCATGTACACGCACATGAGCGCACAGGGTGAGAAAGGCAGGAAGTGTGGGCATACCATGGTGTATGTGTGGTCACAGGACAACCTCCAGTGACTATTGTAGCCAGGCATATGGAATGTCTAGTTCCTTGGGGCAAATTTGATCTTTGTCATCAGAATATCTCCAAAGAGCAACAGTCAACCAGGAATCCAAAAAACGGCAACAGCAGTAGCAACAGAAACAAACAGCAACACAAGGAGCAGTCAGCGCAGGCCCTCTTGTGGCTCTGGAACTTTTATACCTTCTCAAGAGTCTTCAGAATTCCAAACATAAGGTATCCTCACCTGGAAAAATCATGTCAATGCTAGAGCCGAGACAAATCATAGTAAGCTTCTGTGGATAATCTAAAGCAACTCTATATCCCACACCTGGGATTAAAACAAAAACATATTCACATAACATTTATATGTTTAAAAAAAATCAAAATTCTCACTCTAGTTTGTCTTCAGTTTCCACCTCCTTTGAGATACGGTCCTTGCTTGTCACTGCATGCACCAAATGATCTGACTCCTGAGCTTCTGGGGATTCTTTTATCTGTGTCTCCCTTCAATACAGGAATTCTGGGATTGTAGCTTCATGCTACCATGGCTGATCTTATGCTAGTTCTAGAAATTTGAGCTCAAGTCCTCATATTACCTTGGGTAGTATGTACCTACTGAGCCGCCACCTCCCCAGGCAAAGTTACTTCATCCTAATAAGAATCCTCACATCTGAAAGACTCTAACTAGCAGTCTTTTCAAAGCAAAGACTCATAACCAAACCTTTGGCAGAGTACAGGGAATCATAAGAAAGAAGGGGAGTTAGTCTGATGGGGAAAGGAAAGGAACTCCACAAGGACCAAATATATCTGGGCAAAGGGTCTTTTCTGAGACTGACATTCAACCAAGGACCATGTATGGATACAACCTAGAACCTCCGCTCAGATGTAGCCTATGGTAGCTCAGTAACCAATTGGTTTCTCAAAGTGAGGAGAACAAGGACTATTTCTAACAGGAACTCAATGACTGGCTCTTTGGCCTCCCCACCCCCAAGAGAGGAGCAGTCCTGTTAGGCCACAGTGGAGGGCTTTACAGCCAGTCCTGAAGATACCTGAAAAAACAGGATCAGATGAATGGGGAGGAGGTCCCCCCCATCAGTGGACTTGGAAAGGGGCAAGGTGGAGATGAGGGAGGGAGGGAGGGAGGGACTGGGAGGGAATGAGGGATCGGGACACGGCCGGGATACAGAGTTAATAAAATGTAACTGATAAGAAAAAAAATAAAATTAAATAAAAATAAAAAAGAAAAAAAAAAAGAAAAAAGAATCCTCACATTTGTGGAATGTTATTTCTCTCCAATTGATGATCCATTGCTGTAGAGACTCCCTGACTTGACAGGATACTTATTACCACTAGCTAAAAATTACAAGAAACAAAAGTTGGAAGTGAATTTTTTCTATATTGCATAATGATCCCAGGACTGGTGATTTGGATAGAAAGTCCTTACTCTGTAATAACACAGACTCAAACAAAACATGACATCACTTAAAGACAGTGATGTCATCTAGTACGCTTGAGTGCTGCAAAGCCTGCATACTAGCATACTGCATACATGCCCATACTGCTCTGTGGGCAGCTGGAGCATCAGACACAGTAATGTGGCAGAGTAGAGGCCAGCATGCTCAAAGGATGATGAGAGTGATAGCACAGCTATTACCATAGCACCAGCTCTGAGAAGCCAAGCTTTCCCTAGTGGAAGCCTCACATGTGCACTGGTCTGATGTAGGATCCTTCGGTGAGGATCTAGGGTGCACTGAGTCTTGTGTCCATGCTGGTTGGTAGTCTTCCTTTTCTGTGTCATTGGTTGAGGATCTGGAGGAGAAGTAGAAGACTAAAGGCATTCCCTTAAGGATTTAAATTGGGAAGGCCATAAGGTTTACCACCAATGTCATTTATGCTTAAGAGGGTGCAGATTTCAGTGAAAGGTAGTGACCCCCATCCAATGCATTAATTCTAAGAGAATAAATCATAGCCTCTATTCATCAAGAACAGCTGAGAAACTGGATGCCATGCCACTGATGAAGGTTGCTCATACAACATCTTAGCATTTAAAGAATCCCAAAAACAGTTTCGAGAGATCATTTAAGCTGCATTGCTACCCACTCACCCTAGAATTCGGCCAAGCTCGTGATGAGGGTTTAAGTCACAAACATGACACAAAACCTTGGGTTCTTTATTATCAGATTTGTTTTAAGCAGCTTCATTTTCTAAATTCAAAAATGATCTCTGAAAGTGCAGACTGAAGACTCATTTTCTTGCATGCATTTGGAAGCAGGAGTCACTCTCCACAAGTCAAAGGAATTTCTACCTACATCTGTTCTCTCAAGAAGCCTAATGAGGACCAGAAAGATCCAAGGACTTCCAGGCTTAGGTTTGCAAAACAACTCAGTGCTTCCATCCAGCACAGGTAGGCCTGGTCTCCTCCTCTATAGCTTCTTGTGACCTTCATCCCAGGCTCATCAAGTGCTTCTATACACCTCTCCTTTGCAATGTCACCATTCTGCACCATTAACCTAACTAGCAGCTCTTGATGATGCCTGAAATGGGATATCAGCCTCACTCCATTACATGTTGCTCCCATTTTTACCAATCTGGGGAAAGAGAGTAACTGAAAGTCTTGTGCAAAAAAAAAAAAAAATAGTTACAAAGACTTGGAGACAAAGTGGAAGAAAGACTGTTTTTTTCAAATACTAAGGACTTTTTTTTTTTTTACAAGAACATCAAAATTGAAGAATTTTTCAGCACTGTCTACCTGCACTGCTGAATCACCTGTGATTTTGTTTTTGTTTTTGTTTTTACATCCTATTAATTGATTTGGGGGAAGGCAGCACATGTACCATGGCATGTACATTTACCTGAGCCCTGTATTTCAGCCATTTTGTTGGTTTGTGAGTGCAGGTTCTTCTGTAAAGTCCAGACTGGCCTTAAATACTTGATCTTCCTGCCTCAGACTTTCGGGTGCTCAGAAATTGTTTTTATTTATATATTGCATTTACTTTTTATTTTATGTATGGCTCTGTATTCACAAGTCATGGCATGTGTGGTGGTCAGAGGACAACTTATGGGAGTTAGTTCTCTCCCTCTACCATATGGATCCCAGGAATGGGCCTCAGATCTTCAGCTGTGACGGCAAGCTTCTTTACCCGTTAAGCTGTCTCAACAGCCCATAATGATTTTTTTTTACATACTGGTAAAGTTTTTCCTGAGTCAGGTATGTTAATCAAATTCCAGATCTAGCATATAAATATTAAATATCAACATGAACATTGGTATAAATGTTGACCCAGAGACAAACTTTCACAAAAAGTAAGGAAAAGGGATGAGCGAAATGAGTAAGTTTTGATTCTTAGTATGAGAGTAATATAAACCCCATTTTCAAAGGATGCAGGATCAGATAAGCACTTGTTGTTTTCCATAGCTTACTCTACCTGCTTTTTTATACCATCCAGAATCACCAGCCCAGTGTTGGCCTCACCACTATGGTGAGCTGGGCCCTCCAACACCAATCATTAATCAAGAAACTACACTCAAAGGCTTGCCAACAGGTTAAACTAATAGGTGCATTTTCTCAGTTGAGGTTCTCTCTTCCCAGATGACTCTACCTTGTGTCAAATTGACATAAAATCTAGCTAGCACAGTCTGTAACTATCATTTTGCCATTGTCACAAATACTCAATGGGAAAATATTCGCTACCGAAGAGAAATTACTGCAACACACAACTGTGGAAATTTCAGTACCCAGTCTAGAGGCCTGTTTGTTATGGCTTGTGGTAAGGCAGCACATCATGGAGGAAGGACATGGTAGAACAAACAGAAAAGTGACAAGACAATAGTTCCACTGTCCCCTTAAAGGTGCATCAAATTACCTAAAGATTCACTAGGCCTCAGCTCTTCATGTTTCCACTAGCTCCAAGCACTAAGCCAGGAAGCAAAGCTTTAGCATGTGAGCTTGAGAGTACATTTACTCTTCAGCGTGTTTTTTGTCTCCATTCTCTGCCTATCCTAGCCTTTAGTGACATTTGCTCAATACTCTACTTTCGTAGGTGGTTTGTCTTATGTAAGCTTTGGGATAATACACAATAACTAACTGGAGTTCTACATGTTCCTCTGAGAGAAACAAAGAGAGCAATGGAAAAGGCAAAGAAGACAAAGGAGAAAGATAGGACTGCACAATGGAATTGAAAAGGAACTCCCTGGCCGAGTCCAAACAAACCCCCAAAGAAGCTTGGAGTCCTATCACTCATAGCCACCATTCACATAGAAGAAAGGTCCACACCCAGGCAGGAGTCTCACTAACCAGATCACAGAGCAGAAACAAATTGACCTGACCCGTGCCTAAGGAAATTTGCAAGCCCTGTTAAGCAGAAGCCATGAAGAAAAAAGAATCTAATCATGGCTTATTTAATGACCTAAACACTCTGAAAAAGGAATGATAAGAAGTTATTTGTTCTTCCCTGGAGCTTCTATACCCATATTTAATTAATTTTTCGGAGTAATTCCAAAGTTCTCAGCCAGTTAACAGAAACAAACAAAGGCCTTGCTAATGTCACCAATCTGTCTCTACAACCCTCATTTTCACATGATCAACCCATGAGGTCTCTGCGATCCAATCAATGCTTGGGTACTTCTGTTCATGTTAGCATTTTCTCTGTTCATTGGAGTTGTACGCCCAAGTCCATGCTTTAAGTGGACATGATTATAACACAATACCGGTTTCTTTTCTTTCTGCTGTGACAAAATAACTAAGAGAAACTTAAAGAAGGAAGTGTTTACTTTGGCTAACAGTTTGTGTGAGGCAGCAGTTCATACTAGGTCCCCCATCTGGAAACCAAGAGAAGTGAATATTGGTACTTGTTCTGTCCTAAAACACAAGCCTGTGCATTGGTGATGCCCACATTTAGGATGGCTCTTCCCTGTTAGTTAGACCTTCTCAGAAACACTCTCACAGAATCAAAGGGGTGTATATCCGTGGTTGTTACAAATCCTGTCAAACAGACAACCAAGATCCACACTGGGGCACTGGGCACCCTGACTACCTGCCAAGTGTCTTCGTTGCCTCCTGAACAGAAAAGATCTTTGTTGCAGATTTTCTATTCCAGATCTCTTATTCTGCCTTAGTGTAGTCTAGATGACACAGTAACCACCTAAAATTTATTTCAAAAATGAATAGACAGGTAAGGCCAAAAGAATGAAGTTAATATCAGCTATGTTACCTTCTCTTGGTGACACAAAACCCTACCAGGCAGGGTTCAGTTGGGTGATAGTTGCACATGCCTTTAATCCCATTACACAGGAGAAAGAAGCAGGGGATCTCTATGGGTTCCAGGCCAGCCTTGTAAATAGAATGAGTTCCAGGACAGCCAAGGCTACACAGAGAAAAACAATCTCAAAAAAAAAGGCAACTTTCTCATGCATACTTATTTTACTTTTTTTCTTTTGAAGTTGGCATCCAATTTAATGGCATTATTAGTCTCCTGTAGGTTTCTGTGAAAGTATACATCCAACCTCAATTCCTTACGCTATAGAGTCACCCCCTCTGTCTCCAAGACTGAAGTCTACCCAGAACCGTATTTGGCTCTGACTTGGCATTAAGAAATGACATTAAATTGTGAAAACCAATTCACTACTATTTTCTACATGGGAATAGGAGAGACTGTTTTTCCTACATGTCTAACTGCTCTTTGGGAATCTCTGGTGAGGATACAAGCTTTACTTCTGATGAGGACAATAGTCTCCTCAATGAAGGTAGAAAAAAAAGATCTGGAGGGTCTTTTGTATTATTTGTGTTACTGTAATGATGCTGTGTATAAAGGCAGATAAAATAAGGTGTTTCGGAAGTCACAACTTTGAGTCATCTGGGTAAGAAATCTCATCCCATTTAACCTCTACCAAACAACCCACACAATTCCTTTTTTTTCTATAATTTTTTTTCTCATTAGTTACATTTTGTTAATTCTGTATCCCAGCTGTATCCCTCATTCCCTCCCCAATCCCCCCTCCCTCCCTCATCTCCTCCCTGCCCCTTTCCAAGTCCACTAATAGGGGAGGACCTCCTCCCCTTTCATATGACTCTCTTTTGTCAGGTATTTTCAGGACCGGCTGCAAAGTCCTCCTCTGTGGCCTAACAGTACTGCTCCTCCCTTGGGAGGTGGGGAGGTCAAAGAGCCAGTCATTGAGTTCCTGTTAGAAATAGTCCTTGTTCCCCTTACTATGGGAAACCAATTGATTACTGAGCTATCACGGGTCACATCTGAGCAGAGGTTCTAGGTTTTATCCTCTCATGGACTTTGGTTGAGTGTCCATCTCAGAAAAGACCCTGTGCCCAGATACGTTTGGTCCTTGTGGAGCTCCTATCCTTTCCACATCAAACTCCCCTTCTTTCATATGATTCCCTGCATTCTGCCGAAGGTTTGGTTGTTAGTCTTAGTATCTATTTTGGAGCACTGCTAGGTAGAGTCTTTCAGATGCTTTCTGCGGTAGACTCCTGTCATACATTCAATGCATATCCCATTTGTCTTTCTAAATGAGGATAGATCATCATACCCCGTGTCCGCTTTCTTGATTATCTTCTTTAGGTGTATAGATTTCATTATGTTTATCCTGTCTTTTAGGTCTATATAAGCGAGTATATTCCATGTTTGTCTTTCTCCTTCTGGGATACTTCACTCAGAATGATCTTTTCTAGATCCCACCATTTGCCTGCAAATTTCATTATTTCCTCATTTTTGATTGCTGAGTAGTATTCCATTGTGTAAAAATACCACAATTTCTGTATCCATTCCTCCGTTGATGGACATCTGGGTTGTTTCCAGGTTCTGGCTATTACAAATAAAGCTGCTACAAACATGGTTGAGCAAATGTCCTTATTGTGTACTTGAGCAAATTTTGGGTATATGCCTAGCAGTGGTATAGCTGGGTCTTGAGGAAGCGCTATTCCTAATTGTCTGAGAAAGCGCCAGATTGACTTCCAAAGTGGTTGTACCAGTTTACATTCCCACCAGCAATGGAGGAGGGTTCCCCTTTCTCCACAACCTCTCCAACATGTGTTGTCATTTGTGTTTTTCATCTTGGCCATTCTGATGAAACCCACACAATTCTAATTCTTCCAAAAGTTCATATTTTTTTGAAGTTACATGAACTGTGTGCATGTTTGTATGTGTGTATGTGTGTACATGTGTATAAGTGTATACACATATGGGTAGTAGTGCCTAAGTTGGATAAGGGGCTTGGGATCTCCTGGAGCTAGTGTAATAGGCAGCTATGAGCTGCTCAGTGCAGAGAGGATGCTGGCAACCAAACTGGGGTCCCTCCAAGAGCAGTGTGTATTCCCTTAGCCACTGAGTCATCTTGCAGCTCCTGTTTATTTCTAGCCAATGAAAATTGATATTTTATTCAAATAAATTTCTCTATAGATCAAAATATTTAAATACTAATTTTATGAGCTATATTTTAGAGCGGGTGTTAACTCCATAGTAGCAAAACTGCCTAGCAAATGCCACAACCTGGATTTCAGTCTTAGCACCACAAACAAACAGCCAAACCAATGAAAAGTCACACAATGAAGTGAGAAAGAATCAAATTAGCCCTCTGGGGGATAGTTCTCAGGGTAAATCAACCTCAGATTGAAAATATTTAAGAAAAATGTTCTACTAAGAGCCCTTGCCAATGTGCTCAACACAGACACAGTTGTCTGAGCTTTTTCTACTGTGCTGAACATAGACACACCATTTTATTCTTGACATTATTCCACAAAGTCTAGATAATCCCATATGATTATGATCTGCACAACACTTAGAATATATGCAAATACTTGAAAATTATATATAAAAGACTTAAGTGCCCATGAATATCAGTATCTGTGGGAGGACTAAATCCTTACAGACAACTTGTACATGCAGAAAGGAGCTACCACCATGGCCAGCTCTATTCAGGAAGGTATCGTACCTTACGTCTCAGATAACTTTCAAATGTTAGGCAGTTAATATTACCATGGTTCCCCTAACCAAAATGAATTCATACAGATAAATCCTTGCTTTTTCTGGAAAGACAATATTTTTTCATGTTGTCTTTGCAACATCTTCCCTCCCACCACAGTCAGAACAAAGCACCAGTACTGTAGGCACAGAACATTGTGATTACTGCATGTCTTCAGTTGCATCCCCAAAGTGCAGGCCACAAAGTAGCCCGATACTTCTGGCAATTTTCTAGGAATCCAAAATAGAACAAGAAACACAAAAAAGAGACAAAAGTGACTTTGTCTCAAGAGACCATGCTAATTGTAGGGCAACCTTTGGCCTGGGATGAATTCTCTAGGAGCAAGAGTCTGCCACCCAAAAGTTTTGTTTTGTATTCCCAGAAGAAGAGTTCAAATATCCTGTTTCCATCTCAACATGCAAAAATCTATATGGCCATGTTCCTGTTCTCCAGAGAGCCAGATGAAATGCAGAATACCACATACTTCCATTAGATCCAGACAAGGACTGAGAACACAAGAAAAATCAATACGCTGAAAAATGCAGAGAGGGACAGATGGATACAGAGAATTACAACTCACTGGGAGCAACAGCTGACCTTAAGAAGATCAGGTGCTGAGACAACTGGACAGTGCTAACTACTAGGGGTTAAGCATGTTATACATTGAGAGTTCAAGTCCACTAGGTCTTACTATTAAAGACCATCAAGTTCCCAGGGAGAAGAATATAGAAAACCCCATGTGCTTCCAGCAGAGAGAGTAAAAACATCACTTTAAAATCTACCCTGGGTGACTGTTAGCCCTTTAAAAGACACAACAACATAATCACATATCAATATGGTATAATAATAATAATCACTATATCAGAGCCTAACTAAAGAATGCAGAGACACAACTCTAGCCCCTCCACCATCCATCCACCATCCATCCAGTCTCCCCTAAATGAGTGATTCTTCACAGATAAGCACTGGTAAAGGTCACAGCCTAAAGCAACAGGCTCACTAAAATTCAGACCTTATCACAGGACTATAGAACCCCTCGTTGTGACACTCTGGCACTGTTTCAGCAGGATTCCCTTTTGAAAACAGGGCATTTTCAGACTCTGCTTCTGAAGAACTGATGAGCTAGGCATCACCTTGACATAAACTGAGATGACCCTGCGCAACATCTCTCTGGGCAGTCCTGGGGTAGAGTTTAGGAAAGTCTAATGACATTAGCTGAAATCTAATATTTATGTGTTACCTTCTTAGGAACTCTACTTTTTAATACTACCCAGGGTCTCCCAGTTTTTTCCTGCCTCCTCTTACAGTCTTTCCTACTCATCTATCTCCATTTCGTTGTGTTACCCACGGAGACATACAAAAATCACTCTACTAGGGACTCACCACTGCCACTAGTCTAAGACACAATAGAGAACATTTATTATCCAGCCTGTCCTCTATTACTGTTTCCCCAGACATACTCTTAGTCTGCTGCAGCCTGCATGGAGCCTCTCCTCACATCCCCACTTCAATTTCCAGTGGACTCTTCTTCTTGGTATGGACCTAGGATACCCCTAACTCTTTCTCACTGTTTCTTTCAGTTTTTCCTTCTACTGCATCTCCATTTCTGTGCAATAAGTGCTAAGCCACAGAAATACTCTCTACCAGCTACCACACTTGCTTAGGATCCAGAGTGGACAACAGCAACCACAAAACAGAACATCCACCCCTTAAAGACATGGCCAGATATCCCCCAAAAAATATCATAATTGAAATTACAAATAACTCATAACTTCAAATATCATAACAAGAATGCCTAGATCCTATATCAAAACAACAAAGACAATATAACTCTGCTAGAACCCAGCAAACCTATTGCAATAGACCCTGAAAAAAGCAATAGACAAGAACATCAAAATAGCAACATCAAAATATTATGATACGTTCAAGAACCTTAAAGAGGACATGAATAAATGCCTTAGTAAAACCAGGAAATACAAACAAAACAGCTAAGTGAAATAATGAAAACAATTCAATATATGAAAGTGGAATTCAACAAAGAAATAAAATCACTAAAGTAAAGCCAAAGTGAAATAAAACTCAAGAAGTCAAACAAAAAGCTTATAGGAAAGCCTCACCAACAAATTTGATGAAGTAGAAGACAGAATTTCATGTCCTAAAGTCAAGGTAAAAACAATGTATAGCTCAGTCAAAGAATATGTTAAATATAAAACAACCCAAGAACAAAACATCTAAGAAATCTGAGATGGAAAAAAAAAAGAAAAAGAAAAGAAAAGAAAGAAAAGAAATCTAAGACGCTATGAAAAAACCAAACCTATGGTGAATAGGATAGAATAAACCCAGGTCAAAGGCACAGAAAATATTTTTTAACAAAATTATAGAAGAAAATACTCCTAGTCTAAAGAAAGAAATGTTTAGCAAGGTAGAAAAGGCATATGAATGTGAAAGATAAAGGATCAGGAAAGAAACTGCTCATGGCACATAATTATCAAAATACTAAGTGTACCTGCAGAACAAAGAAAGGATAATAAAATCTGAAAGGGGGAAAACATGTAAAAAAGTCTAAACACCATTAACAACTCACTTTTTCAGTGGAGACTGGGAAACCCAGAAGGGCATGAAAAGATGGTCTACAAGCTCTAAGAAAGAAGATACCAGCCCAGATTACTATACCTGCAAAATTATCAATCACAGTGATCAGGCTGTAAAGTGATTAAATAAATTAATTATTGGAAAAAAATAGAGAAAAATAATTCTGCTATAAAACCAAATTTAAGCAATTTCTATCAAAAATCCAGCTCTAAATAAGGTACTAGAAAGAAAATTCCAGTCTGTGGAGGTCAACTACACACAAAAAGACACAGGAACAGTAGATACAATGGGGGAAACCTACACCACCACAACAAAATAGCAGGAATCAATAAACACTCCTCAGTGATAACTCTACATAGTAATGATTTTAAGTCCCTATTAAAACAAAAACACAGACTAACAGATTAAATTACAAACTAGGTTCTACCTTGTGGCTATATTCCCAAAACATACCTTTACCATCAAGGGTAGACATTATCTTGTGGAAAAAGATCAATACCTTGCTCAGCCCTCATCACAAAATCTTCTTCTTGCAGCAGGTAAAATTTTAACACAGAGACTTGCAACTGGGTATTGTGCAAAGAGTGACAAACTTTCAAGCACTCAGCCCTAAATGAGATGTCTTCATCAAGCCCCTCTCCTCAAGGCTCAAAGATTGTGGCCAGAAGAAGAGGCAAAAAGATTGTAAGAGCCAGAGATGATGGATGATTTCAAGGAAACAGTGTCTTCCAGACACAAGAGTGATGCACATATGAACTGACAAAGACCGTAGCAGTATGCACAGGTTCAAGCTAGACATGGTCTCAGCACTGAGAAGTAATGGACATAGGTTACCACTTCTAACCAAGAAGCTATTTGCTGGCAAAGGTATTAGTATTTAGGCAGCCTGCTTTGGTGTTGCCTAGTAACCTATGATGTCATCCTGCGTTACCCGCCAAGTAGTTGCACCTGGCACGTGTGATTAAGTTGCTGTATAAAAGGACCAACCCCAACCTGCCATTTTGTTGCTCTTTTGCCTTCTTGTTCTTGCTTTCTTACTCTCTTACTCTCCCCTTTCTCTGTCCAGGCTCCTCCTCCTCTCCCCCTATCATGTCTCGCTCTCTCCTTCTCTCTTCATCACCATTCAATAAACCTCTTTCATATAAAATCTGTGCACATCATCATTCCATTGTTCCTAACAAAGGGGAAAATCAATTTTCTCCAATGGAGTGTCACTGGGTATGTCAACAACACTCCAGGGTAGGTCCCGTGGGCAGAAGTACTTGGCCAACACAAAACAAACACTGCTTTTTGTGGCTTTTTGTTTCACTTTGTCCTGCTTTGGCATTTTTGACCTTATTGGGTTTTCATTTGTTTGGTTTGATTTGTGGTTTTGTGTTTTGTTTTTTTTTTTTGAGAAAGAGAGGTAAAGAACATATGATGTAATGAGTAGAAGGTGGGAGAATCTTGGAGGAGCTGGGGAAGAGAAAGCAGGATAAAAACCTAATACATGAAAACATTTGTTTTTTGTTGTTTTTAATTGAATTTTTATTTTTTATGTTAATTACAGTTTATTTACTTTGTATCCCAGCTGTAGCACCCTCTCTCATTCCCTCCCTCTCCCACCTTCCCTCTCTTATGTCCTCCCTGCTTCTCTTTAAGTTCACTGATGGGGGAGGGTCCTCCTCCCCTTCCATCTGATCCTAGCTTATCAGGTCTCCTCAGGACTAGCTGCAATGTCTTGCTCTGTGGCTGAGCAAGGCTGCTCCACCCTCAGGGGAGGGAGAGGTCAAAGAGCCAGTCTTTGAGTTCATGTCAGAGACAGTTCCTGTTCCCCTAACTAGAGAACTCACTTGGATACTGAGCTGTGATGGGCTACATATGGGCAGGGGTTCTAGGTTATATCTATTCATGGTCCTTGTTTGGAGAAACAGTCTCAGCAAACATCCCTGGGGTATGAAAACATATAAATAGCATTTTTAATTATAAAAAATAAAATATTATAGAAATAAAATGATGAACACCGTGACTTGACTAGTAAGTAGAGGAGAGCCAGCTAAACAGTTAAACCACAAGCATAAAGATAAACAAAGGCTTCCAACCACACTTTAAAGTGAATGAAGAGGAGGAGGAGCAACAGCAGCAGGAGGAGAAGGAAGAATAAATAATTGACAAAAGGTGCAAAAATCATGCAATGGTAACACCAGTTAGAGAAAGAAAGGAACTTAGAAACACTGACATGGTGATGGTGAGAAATCTCATCATGAAAATCACAGAGTTGCCAAGCAGCACATATAACAAATCAATAGTTAGGCTTGCCATATTTAAACTATAGAATCCATGGACCAAGAGACACATGAATAAGATTTACATCAAATTTCTCTTTAGAAGCCATAAGAGTGAGACAGGAGAATAGCATACTTGAATTATTAAAAGAAGAAAATTCATGACCTGGAATACTTCACTGAACAATATTACCCTTCACACATGATGTTCAGGGAATATGTATCAGTAGACCTGGAAAGGAGAGATGATGGGGAACGGAGCTCTTCATAAAGGAGGGCATTAGCAAAACAGAAGCAGAAGATACATGAAAGCTTATGTTCTTGCCATTAATTGACTTAAAAGATCAAAATAGTTAGAGCAGCTATCTATATTAAGAGGAGAAATGCACAAAATTCCCCAGACATTCTTCCTGGAGCCAAAAGGCTGGCAACACAGAAGAGGCTATTTCACTGGATCACGAGACACACTAAAGTAAGGCCCTTGTTTCTGGCTCAGTTTGGTCTCTTTGGTTTTTAAGAAAACTCCTAAGAAACTAGTAGATGAATTCTACATGAGAAACCACAAACTAAACGAAAAAAGAAAAGTCAATGGCATCATGGAGCTGAAATTATTTTCTACTAAGGTGGAAATTATACAGCAGTTTTTGCAGTCTCATTAAACTTACAGAACTGTGAAGTTATAGATACCCTCTACCTCCACTCCTCCTCCCCATTCAGTTCTTCCCATATATACAACCGAGAAAGTAAATTCTTCCTTCTCTCCCTCACCCTGTACCCTTAATTCCCTTATGTTAATTTGTACTTTTTTCTTCTTTTTTTTATTCTATTGCTTTCTGTATACTGGGTACTGTTTTGGGCATTTTGTATCCATTTTTCCATGTAAACTTCACAAACTTCTATAACCACTGATACTATCTTTGCTTCTGCAATGAATAAATTGAGGCTCAGGACATAGCAGTAAAAAGATACACAGTTCATGAAAGTCTCTGTAATCCTATGTCCTGGCATGGAAGTGCATCTCCTCCAAGCAGAGGAAATGCTCCCTGTATAACGCCACCTACACAGAATGGCTGTGTAATTCTTCAAGCCTCCACACCTTTATCTGTAACCCTGATCAGAAACTCCCTAAATTCACAAGAGTCCTATCCTTAGCACCACTCCAGGCACTTCGATCCTCATTTTGAAGAGCTGTCAGAGTTAGCTCATTCGGTGGAAGGTGAGTCCGGTAGAAGGTCTTGAAAAACTCACAGCTCCATCCAAAGTTCTCCACAGAGGCAAGGAGACATCTATGTTTAAGAGGCAACCAAGAAAAACATGCACATGGTACGTCTTACAGACCTTTCTGGACTATCCAAAACTATAGGACTGTATCCCAGAAAAAGGTAACATACAATAACTTATGGGGAAAAAAATGACTTAAGCAATAAAATTAAATCTGGTGACTACAGAAAAGAAAGAAAATGAGGAATGGCAGGGCATACCTGTCAGCCCAGAACATGGAATGCCAAGTGAAGAGAATCTTGAACTTGAAGCCAACTTACTGAGGTTGGGGAAAAAAGAAGGGGAAGGAGAAGGAAGAGAAAGGGAAATAATGCCAAGAAACTGTATTGAAAACACACGTATATACTTATCCACATGTGTTGTTAAGGATCCTGGTAGAATACAAGGTTCTACTGGAAGCTTCCACCTAGTAATGGTCAGATCGCCACAAATTTTTTAGAGAGCCAGATGCAAAGAAAGTATAGCTCTATCATTTCAGGTTATTTTTAAGCACAGAGATTAGGAAGACACTGATGGAAAATACATTATCTCGATTAAGAAACGACTGTTTCCACAAATGTGCACTTTTCCTTTACTATGAAAAGAATGTCATTCTCCGTTGAATTCTTTGAAAAATAAACATATCTTGCTTTGGAAGTGACACAACTGGATTACCACTTCAGGATAAATACTAGTGCCAAGTAGCATCTTCCAGTCAACTTTCACCTGCTGAAGGGGCTGTCGCCTTCCATGGTGCACTCCAGACACACTCTGAGAGTACTCACACAAGGTCCTTTGATAGCAGAAAAGCACAGAGGCTAATCAGGACCATCTTCTACCTCCTTTGGCCTTCATTCCCTAGCCAAGCTAGAGCAGGTGTTCAGTCTGTTCCCTTGGTTACAAAAACAAAAACAAACAAACAAAAAAACAAACAAACAAAAAAACCTCTCCCAATCACCAATACACTTTTCTAAGTGTCCCTGATCTATGAAACAAACAAACCCTGGCTGGACAAAAGTTCAGTAATGGGAATCGAACCCAGGGCCTTGAACATGACAAGCACTATATAGCTGAGTCAAACCCTCAGGTTTTGTTTTTTAATATTACCATGTTGCCATCACTGGCCATAACTTGTAGTCTTCCTACCTTGACTTCCTGAGTGTTGTGATTATAGACATGTATGACCATTGCAGGAATCCAATAATGGACATGAATATGTGTTCCTTGATGTCTGTATTAGTGATGGTTCTTCCTGTGTTGACAAAAATGTTCCTTCATGACCGCATTAGTTATGGTCCTTATTGAGTTGACAAAACAACTGATCAAAGAAACTAGAAGAAAGGTAGGTTTACTTGTGATAACAGTTTGCAAGAATCATTCTGGTGGGGAATGCGTGATGTCAGAAGTATGAAGCAGGTGTTCTCATTGTGTCTCATAGTCAGGAAACAGATGCAAGCTGCTATATCCCTTTTATTCAGTACAGTCCTCAGCCCATGGAATGATGCTGCTCACATCCAGTGCACACTTAGAGATGTGCTCCCACAGTGATTCTACACCCACATCAACAGATAATCAAGATTAATTGTTACCATGCAGTAGTGCTCAGATCATAAATGTTCCTCTAGTCACAGATTCTCAGGCATAGTTCATATCCTTTTCCAAGCTGTCCACACATTTGAATTTTTTTTTTCAGTTAAACCATAGATCTAAGAAAAACTTTAGAAATCACGTAGCATGCAATTCACCCCACCTCCCTTTACCACCTCAGAGTGGATGAACGGTCCCAGGCTCCTCCGCTAATTTGGCCTCCATGAGCCATGCCCAGAAGAACAAAACAGCCCCTCATGCATCTTGGAGAAAGCACACAGAAGCTGCTAGGTTAGCCTCACTAACTGCCAAAGAAATGTCAACTAATTATGCCTGGGGAAGAAAAGGGAACAGATGGATTGACATGACTAATGTCATTACTCTATGCTCTTCCAGAAATAAAATGTGTTGACCTATAGACTTCACTGAGGTAAGAGCTGGGTAATACTGTGGCTTGTTTCTTGCTAGAAGATGCATTTGTCCTTTATTACATATTCTTTCATTTCTATTGTGGACTCACTGTGACTGCTGGAGGATTGTATTAAGATTCAATTGATTGCTGTGTGCCCACACTCAGGGAATAACAATTACAACACATTGATAGAATACTGCTTTCTGAATATAAACAGCTCAGTGACAAAATAACTACACGAGAGAAAGGAAAAGAGTCTAAAATGTTCACAAGGACAAAAAATGAAGAAGAAGAAGAAAAACACATCTAAGAAAGAAAAGAGGAAATACAACGAGAGATATTAGGAAAGGATCTGCAGAAATCGAAATATTCATGGGACTGGTCCCTGTTCTCACCATACATCTTCCAAAACCACCGGGCTCCCATTAATAGATGCATGTTCATTCTCCCCACACTCAGCTGCCAAAAGCTTCATTGATGAAAGCTAGTTTTTAACCCTGAAAATGGGAAAGCTAATGTGGAAAGGATGATTTCAAAGCCACCACAACAAAAGAATAACAAACACTTTCATGAGCTTTGTGGAAACCCTGATAATACTTATATCACTGCCAAATTTAGAATAATAATTCAAACTCAAGGAAAGTAAAAATGAAATCATCATTCTTCATGCAGTGTGACAAATTATTGAGTTTACATTCAGCTAATATACCCAAAGAAAAAGAAGAAAGAAAAGCAGACACAAAAGCTAACTTCAAGTCACAAAGTTACCATTATTAGAGGAATCAGTTCCAGATTCAGGCTATTTCAAATAAAGCTGCTATAAACATAGTTGAGCAAATGCCCTTGTTGTGTGGTGGAGCATCTTTTTGGGTATATGGCCAGGAGTGGTATAGCTGGATCTTGAAGTAGCACTATTCCCAATTTTCTGAAAAAGCTCCAGATTGATTTCCAAAGTGGCTGTACAAGTTTGCACTTCCACCAGCAATGGAACAGGGTTTCCCTTTCTCCACATCCTCTCCAGCATGGGTTGTCACTTGAGATTTTGATCTTAGCCATTCTGATGGGTGTAAGATGGAATCTCAGTGTTGTTTTGTTTTGCATTTTCCTGATGACTAAGGATGTTGAGCATTTCTTTAAGTATTTTTCCACCATTGGATATTCTTCTTTTGTGAATTCTCTTTTTAGCTCTGTACCCCATTTTTAATTGAATTATTTGGTTTGCTGGTGTTGAATTTCTTGAGTTCTTTATATATTCCGGATATTAGCCCTCTATCAGATGTAGGGTTGGTGAAGATCTTTTTCCAGCCTGTAAGTTGTCGTTTTGTTCTGTTGACAGTGTCCTTCAACTAAAGAATGGATACAGAAATTGTGGTACATTTACCCAATGCAATACTACTCAGCTATTAAAAACAAGGAAATCATAAAATTTGCAGGCAAATGGATGCAACTAGAAGAGCTCACCCTCAGTTAGGTCACCCAGAACCAGAAAGACATTCATGGTCTATACTCACTTATAAGGAGAT
Source organism: Meriones unguiculatus (assembly GCF_030254825.1). Taxonomy (NCBI): domain Eukaryota; kingdom Metazoa; phylum Chordata; class Mammalia; order Rodentia; family Muridae; genus Meriones; species Meriones unguiculatus. Next base: position 46,150,479 of record NC_083361.1, on the reverse strand, counting down.
ATTAGCCACATAATATAGGATAAACATACTAAAATCTACAGACCTAAAAAAGCTAAACAACAAGGAGGATCCTAGGGAAGATGCTTAATTCTCATTCACAAGGCAAACAAGATAGAAAGATAAGGAACAGGACAGAACCTACCTTAGATATCCTCTCTAAGAATCCACCTAGCAGGGTATTGAAGCAGATGCAGAAATTTTTTAATAATTTTTATTTTTTTATATTGGTCACGAGTTATTTACTTTGTATCCCAGCTGTAGCCCCCTCTCTCATTCCCTTCCAACCCCACCCTCCCTCCCTCATCTTCTCCCTGCCCCTTTCCATGTCTACTGATAGGGGAGGTCCTCCTCCCCTTCCATCTGACCCTAGCTTATCAGGTATCTTCAGAACTGGCTGCCATGTCCTCCTCTGTGGCATAGCAAGGCTGCTCCTCCCTTGGAGGAGGGAGGTCAAAGAGTCAGCTATTGAGTTCATGTCAGAAATAGTGCCTGTTCCCCTTACTAGGAAAACCCGCTTAGATACTGAGTTACCATGGGCTACATCTGAGCAGGGGTTCTAGGTTATATCCATATATAGTCCTTGATTGGAGAAACAGTCTCATAAAAGACCCCTGTGCCTTGATACATTTAGTCCTTGTGGAGCTCCTGTCCTCTCCAGGTCATACTAACTCCCCCTTCTTTCACATGATTCCCTGCACTCTGCTGAAGTTTTGTATGTTGATGGGTGTAGGTCCACCAACTGGAAGTGAATTATTGAATACTGACTCTTCCTCTCCAAGGAGTACTCAATGGACAATAGCTGCTTAGCTAAGGGTGAAAGTTCATGCCTACCTCTCTTTTCCAAGCTGGGATTTGGGCTGGTATGCTCTTGTACATGCAGTCGCAGCCTGCAGTCATGAGTTAATGAGTGCAGTTGTCACACTGTGAAAATTCTCTTCCATTGTGGTCATTGGCCATGTCTGGCTTTAAAGTCTTTCCATTCTTTTCTAGGTACTCGTAAAGGCTTGGAAAGAGGAGTATGACACAGAGGTATCACTAAGGGCTGAGAACTATGCAGCATCTTATACTCTGTACACTGACTGACTAGGCGTCTCTGCATTAGGCATCATCCAATACAAAAAGAATCTTCTCAGGCATGGGTTGGTAGATAAATTCTGTGGATATAAAGGTAAAGCATTAGGAATGTGGTGTTATATGTGGCTTCTAAATTCTATTCCATCGATCAATTTGTCTATTTGATGCTGGTACCATACTGGCCATTATTGTATGTCTGTAGTATAACCTAAACTCAGGAATAGTGGTACCTCCTGCAGGGCTTTAATTATTAAGGACTGTTTGCCTATCTTCTGTGTTTTGTGTTTCCATTAAATTTTTTTTTCAAATTCCATGAAGAATTGTGCTGGAATTTTGATGATGTTTGGGTTGAACCCATTGCTTTATACTGGTAGGGTGGTTCAAAAATTTACCAGTTGATGAACATGGGAGATCTTTTGATTTTCTGATGTCTTCTTCAATTTCTTTAAGAGCCTGGAATTTTTCATCATATGCATCTTTCACTTTCATGGTATAATCTATTCAAAGACATTTTAAAGACTATTGTGAATGTTATTTTTTTCTCAGATTTCTTTCTCTGTATATCTGTCACTTGTTTATGGGAAAACTATTGAATTGTGTGTAAATTTTGTTTTCTAATGTTTTTCTGAAATTGTTTATCAGTGTAGGAGTTTATAGTGGATACTTTAGGGTCTTTTATGTGTACAGTCATGACATATGCAAACAAGGATATTTTAATATCTTCCTTAACTATCTGTATTCCCATTATCTCCTGATCTTGTCTGATGGTTCTAGCTAAGACTTCAAGAACTACATTGAATAGGAGTGTACATCCTTGTCTCATCCCTCATATTAGCAGAAATGCTTCAAGTTTTTCCCAATTTAGCACGACATTGACAGTGGAGGTGTTATATTTTGACTTTATTTTGGTTTATGTGTCTCCTGTACACCTAAATTCTCTTTGGCTTTTATCATAAAGAGATGTGGGATTTTTCTCAAAGGCTTTTTTTCCTGTATCTAATGAGATAGTCCTGTAGTATCTGTCATTGAATATAGTATGTGGTAGATTACTTATATATTATGAACCTCCCTGTATATCTGGGATGAAGCTGACTTGATCAAGGTGGATGATATCAAGGTAAATGTGTGTTCTTTAATTTGGATGGTAAGTATTTCATTGAAAAATTTCCATCTATGTTCATCAGGGAGATTGGCCTATAATTTTCTTTTATTATTGCTCATTATCTGGTTAGAGTATTGTAGTGACAGTGGCTTTATAAACTAAATTTGGAGAAGTTCTTTTTTCTTTTTTTATATATTAATTATAGTTTATTCATGTTGTATCCCAGCTGTAGCCCCCTCCCTAAATTCCTCCCCATCTCACCTTCCCTCCCTCATCTCCTCCCATACTCCTCACCAAGTCCACTGATAGAGGAGCTCCTCCTTCCCTTCCGTCTGACCCTAGCTTATCAGGTCTGATCAGGACTGGTTGCATTGTCCTCCTCTGTGGCCTGGCAAGGCTGCCTTGCCTTCAGGTGGAGGTGATCAAAGAGCCAGCCACTGAGTTCCTTTTTTCTCAATAATTTCAGGAGTTAATTTTTTGTTCTTCTTTGAAGGTGTAGTAAATCTGTGAGCTAGATCCACCTATCTCTGTTTTTTTGTTTGTTTCTTTGTTTTCATTTTAGTTGTTGTTTGTTTTGTTTTGTTTTGTTTGTTTAAATTGGGAGAATTTGGACTATCCTATCCCATTGGTTGCTTTGGGTCTGACCAAATTTTTTACTTCATCTTGATTTAGCTTCAAAGGATACACATTTGGAAATCTATTCATTTCTTTTAGTTTTTCCACTTTAGTGGATTTTTTATAAGTGAATCCTTACAATTCTTAATTTCTTCTGTATCTCTACTAATGTCTCCTTGTTGATCTCGTATATTAATAATTTGAGTGTTTTGGGGCTTGTTTTGTTTTTTTTTTTTTGTTTTAATTCTCTTTTGGTGAACTTGACTAAAGATTTTTAATATTGTCAATCTCTTCTAGAAATGACTTTATTTGGTTACTTGTATTGTTGTTTTCCATTTTTAACAGGGCAGCACTGATGATGTTTACTGACTGTTGGGGAAGGGCTTGTTCTTGTTTTCCTAAGGCATTTAAAGTATGTTATTACATTATTCATTCTCTCTAAGGTTTTGGTGCAGGCAATTATTGTATAAATTTTCCTCGTAGGACTGTCTTCTTAGTGTCCCAGATTTTGCCATGTTGTATTTTCGTTTCCATTTAATTATAGAAAAAAATTTAATTCCCTTTTTCATTTCTTCCTGACTTGATTATCATTCTCCTTGACTTGATTATCATTAAATATTGTGGTATTAGTTTCCATGAGTTTGTGTGTTTTGTGTAGTTTCTATTGTTGTCTATATCCAGCTTAATAGCTTTTTGATAGGATGCAGGATGTTATTTCAGTTTTCCTGTATCTGTTGAGACTTGTTTTTTTATTAATTTTAGAGAAAGTTCCATGGCTACTGAAAAAAACTGTTTATTCTTTAATATTGAGATGAAATGTGCTAGAGATGCCTGTTATGCCCATTTGATTTATGTTGTCATTATCCCCAATGTTTTTCAGTTTAGTTTTTGTTCAGCTGACTTGTTGCTAGTACAATTATCACTGTGCTGTGGTTGTTCTGTATTTTTGTCTTTTAATATTACTTTTGAAATTATGTACACATATATTTATATATTTACTTAAATATATTTATATGTTCAAATATAAATATATTTATTTTTATATTTAAATTGTATTTATATATAAAAATGCACTTTTCATCCTTTTTACCCTGAAGTGGTATCCTCTGATGGTGAGTTGTATTTCTTGGAGGTAACAAAAAGATGTATCCAGTTTTCTAATCCAATCTGTAACCCAGTGTCTCTTTATTGGGCAACTGAGACTGTTAATACTAAAAGTTATTGCTGAATAATACGTATTAATTCCTGTTGCTTTCTTAAACCTTTTTTGAGTGGATGTTTGTTATTGTGCATTTGTTCCCTGTGCCCTCTTGGGTGTGTTTATCCTTCTCTTCAGAACTAAGTATTCTTTCAAATATCCTCTGTAGAGGTTGGCTAGTAGTTATAACTTTATTTCCTTTATCTTTGAGATTACATTATTACATCATTTTCCCTTCCTTTTCCTCCCTCTAAATCTACCCATACACACTTCCCTGTTCTCTTTCAAAATCATCCCCTCTTTTTCATTGAGAATACTTGCATATATTTATATAAATATATAATCTTAAATATAGCATGCTTAGTCTGTATAATATTAATTGTATATACATTTTTAAGGTTGACCATTTGGTATTACATAATCAATTGGTGTGCTCTTCCTTGGGTAAAACTATTTCTCCTGCTCTCTGCATTCCTCAGTTACCTGTAGTTCTTTGTGAATGGAATGAGGTCTCAAGGGCTTTTGCCTGTCTCCTTTGGCATGTCTATTGTTGGTTCTTATTGTGCTCATTTTTAGGCAGTCATGTTGGTTAGACTTTATGGCACTTTATGGGGTCAGTGCCAGATTTTACTAGGAAATGCAGGGTCACAGCAAACTCTCTGATTCTTTAGATCTTAAAATCTTTCCACCTCCTCTTCCACAATATTTTCTGAGCCTTAATTGTGAGAGCTGAACTATAGATATAGCGACTGGGAGTGGACTCCAAAACTCTGCATTTTGATTGTGTATGTTTATAATGGTGTCCAGTTGTTACAAGGAGAAGTTTCTTTGCTGAAGGGTGAGGACTACACTTATCTGTGGGAATCAGAGAAAATATTTAGAATTTAGTTAGAGATTGTGCTGGTTTAAAGTTGTAGGTTCTCCAGGAAAAATGATTTTACTTTCCTTGAGTGGTCTTTTAAGTCCAATTAGAAAGCTGCCAATTACAGCCAAGGTATGCTTGCCACTGCTGGATTATTGTACCATGTTGCCATTGTTGTAATTCACAAGGGTCATATCTGGGTAAGACTGTTGGCTGTTTCCCTCTTTTGGAAGCTTACATGGCACCTCCTGCTACTATGAAACTAGTTATCAAAAAGGAGATATTCATGTCAATTCCAACTCAGGAACCACTGAGCCCTATTTCTAAAGTGTATGGTGTCTTCAGCAATAGAAGTAATGATGTCTCAAACAAATTGCACAAAACATAATACAAAACAAAGTACAATGAAAATACAAGAAAGTACAGTCATGTTACACAAAGAACTTAACCAAAGCAAAGCAGAAAATATCTCACTCCACTCAATACTAGTACACTTCAGCCCAAAGAGGCTGCTGCCAGGAGCAAAGTCCTCCTGCAGTGTAGAAAGAAACCCAGAGACTCAAGGCTTTAGACTTGAGACAAAGAATAAAAATGGTGCCTCTTTTCTTCCTGTAGATCACTGCATGAAAAAAAAGAAGAAAAATATTTTCATAGAAAAAGGCCAGGTAAAATCTCTGCATGGCTGAAAGCAACACAGAGAAACAAGTACACTGACTTGAGGAAAAGTTACATTCATTAAATCTTCATTTGAAAGTTCTTCATATAGAAATGTACAAAAGTATAGAAAGTTTACCTGAGAAATTCATTCTTACTTGTTCTATTAACATCAAGAAATATTCATTTAGATTAGAATATTAAGAAACCACTTGTTTGGTTTGAGTGTAGGTTTGTTTTTTTCTGCCCCTTTTTGTTTTATGATATGGTATGTCTTGATAATGTGTTCTTCCTTAACCAAGCATTCAATTAACACTGAATGTGTATTTTTAAAAATGTACTTACACAGAAGACAAAAATTAACTTCTTTTTTTTGGTAACATCTGCACTAATGTTTTCAATGCAGTGTAACTTAAAATAACAAGAAAACGAGAATGAATGCATAGATAAACAAAAATAAATATCACCCAAAAAGAACTCCAATACAAAAGAAAAATGAATTAGGTGGGTCCTCACCAGCATTCTTTGGGAAAGAGCATCTTATATTAGTGCTATTATCGTTTACTTACTTACTGATATGCACATTCAATCAGTCAACAAAACTTTGTTTCTTTATCTACGATCTTTATTATGCTGAAGAATAACTATATAAACTATGTGCTAGGTACAAATGAAGATCATCAAGCTCTTACCAAATCCCACATTTGTGAAACTGGTTATATATAAGCAACTTCTAAAAAGAACAAATACCAAAAGATAGTGACCCCCCTTCTTTCTCTCTCCCCTAACTTCCCATTCAGACAGTGGGAATGCCCACTGCACTCCACTCTCTTGTACACTTTTCTGGGAGCATCTGCTCTGTTCATTGGTTGGTTCTGCTCCACTCTCAGGTGTTTTTCTATCTCTGCTTGGCAAGGGTGGTAATGGCTTTGGAATTCTCATGTAAAAATATCCTCCCAATCATTAAACTCAAGTGCATTTTCATCAGCTCCTCATGGCCACTTCCCTCAGTAACAGTGTCTCAGTTTAGATATACAGGACACACCTTCCCTTACCAGGCACAGACTGGGTCCAGAATGTTGTCAATTTTTTTATTATTCTCAATTTGATACATATGTGTATGAAAATTATGTGTTTTTATTGTATTCGCTTTACTCAACTTCTTTTTCCTCTCTTGTCCCTCTTCATCACCTACTGAATTATGTCTTCCTGTACTTTCGTGGTGTGTGTGTGTGTGTGTGTGTGTGTGTGTCTCAACACATCTAAATAGGTTTACTTGTATATTATGAGTGTGGGGAATTATTTTCCTGAGCAAAGGCAACTACCAGTTGCTATGCCGCAAAGGAATATGATTCTTCAGCCTGTAACAATCATTAGCTGCCTGTATTCCCACAGAGATAGGGTTGTATAAACCCGTTTCCTGTCCATGCTGCAGTGTTCATGCCTTCAGTCTTGTTCAGGTCTTATGCAGGTAACCATAGCTTGTGTGATTTCATGGGTAAAGCACTTATATCATGTCCACAAAACAGTGTTTCACAGCATTACTTCTTATCCTCCAGGTCTTCCAAAATTTCTGATTCCTTTTCTGTGATATTTCCTAAACTTTTGAAGTAGAGGTGAAATAGATGTCTCATTTAGGACTGAGCACTCAACAGTCACTTATTTTCAGCACTTTGACAGATTATAAATTTGAATTGAGTACTGCCCACTGAAAACAGAAGCTCCTCAGAACAAGGCTAAGAGCAACACATATCTCTGAACATAAATACATACCTTTAAAAGGCAATTTGACCATGTAAAACCACAGTAGTAGATTCCAACCCAGACCTTATGGTATCCCAAACTCTCAGGCCAGGGTCTTTTTACCACAGGCACATGTACCAGATACAATTCCCTCCTTCTGTCTGTGGAGCAGGCCTAAAAGCCAATCAGAAAGCAGTTGGTTACCACAGTAATAGTCATGTCTTTATTGTATGAGTACACATGTATTTCCTGACAGATCAATGGAGTTTTGGTAAGCCAGTATATACTACACCTATCTCTACCTACAATTGCATAAAAATAAAAGGGTTTCTCAGACTTCCACCATCATACTTTATCCTCAATGAATTCAGGAGGTAGAGGTTCAAATTTGAATGGTATGGCAATTAATTTTCTATACTAGAAATACGTAAAATAATGTATAAGAGATTGAGTTTATTACTGCTTACATTTGGGGGTTCTAGTTCATAAACAATTATCTTCATTGCTTTTGTGCCTCTTAGAAGGGAGGACACATGATGACTAAAATATGCATATAGTGGTGTAAAGCTACTCCCCACATGCCATCAAGCAAAAGAAGCAAGAAAGAGGAGGAGATCTCACAGGGTGTTTTTTTATTTTTTTTAATTCTTTATTTATTACACTTTATTCATTTTGTATCTGCCCTGTGGTTCCCTCCCTCCTCCCGTCCCAATCCCTCCCTTCCTCCACCATCTGCATGCATGCCCCTCCCCAAGTCCACTGATAGGGGAGGTCTTCTTTTCCTTCCTTCTAATCCTAGTGAATTAGGTCTCATCAGGAGTGGCTGCATTGTCTTCTTCTGTGACCTGGTAATGCTGCTTCCCCCTCAGGGGGAGGTAATTAAAGAGCAGGCCAATCAGTTCATGTCAGAAGCAGTCCCTGTTCCTTTTACAATGGGACCCACTTGGATACTGAACTGCCATGGGCTACATCTGTGCAGGGGTCTTAGGTTATCTCCATGCATAATCCTTGGTTAGAGTAACAGTTCTTAAGGAATTGAGGTTTTCAATAACTTGAAGAGTCCTCAAAGGTCCATTGTTAAAGGCTTCACCACCTCCCTTTAGTATGAGTTTGGAGACCAAGTCAATACAGGTAGTTTTGGTAATTATTTGATTCCCAAACTACATCAGACTCCTCCCCATCCTCCTTTACACTGAATGAGTCATGGGGAGTGGAGGTTGGAGTGGAAGTTTAGAAGGGAATGAGGATGCAAATTTGAGAAGCAGTGCTGAAACTGCAATGCTGACATAATGAATGTGCTAAATGTTAAAAACACAAAGATGCAAATGTGGTTTCTACCTTAGAGACACCAACAACAGTTCCAAAAGAGAGAAGAAAAATGCACAATTATACACATATGATAGTTTAACAGATATGTGCCAGGTATTATAGAGGAGAAATTCTCTATTACTATAATAAAATATCTAAGACCAAGTGCTAAATAAATAATAGAGGTTTATTTAGTTTGTAGATGTTGTCAACATCTGGTGACAAGGGGTATGTTTTTTTCTGCACTTTAACTTTATAGAGAGTATCAAATGTCAAGATGGTACAGCCTGTGGATAGCAGAGGTGATCATGCCCTGCTTTTAAGATGATGCGAAGGATCTGAACTCAAGTCCTCTTGCTTTCACTGCAAGTGTTCTTACCTATTGAGCTATCTCCCTAAACCTTTACTTCTTCCTATGAAGTTACAAAAGCCACAGTGTGGTCTCTAAATTCATGAGCTCATCTTACCTAATTACCTTAGCAGCTCTACATTCAAGTCCATTAACATGTGACTTTGGAAACTTTGTTTCGTGCGTGTGTAGGTACAGAGGACACAGTCATACCACAACTAGAAGGCATGAGGTAATACTAGTGGAAAGACAGTTTAGCATAGATGTTGTACAAAAAAAAAAAAAACACAAAAAAACAACAACATAGAGATAGAAAAACAACTGGGAAATAATCACAAAGTCCAGATAGGAAGTGGAAGATGTTGGGTTGCAACAGCAGGTTTAGAGTACAGTGCCCTGGCTTCAATCTCTAGTTGGCAGTAAGACTGACACAGAATAAAGACATCAGAAGGATCTAGGATACTGAATCATTCTATCGAACTATATAGTCTCAACCAGAGGAAGAACAGGAGACAGAGGATGAACTGAGTTTCCATCTGAGGTAATTGTACCAGAGAGAATATACAGTAATGTGGAATGAGACTATAGATACCAGTGATGGATGACTGGGAAGGGAGAGTGACGGGCAATGGAACAGCATGAACGAAAGAAAAAAAATTACAGAAAATAGACATGAGACTCCTCTGTTTTCTAAGACTACCTTCTAAGCCACACTGCTGCCATCTTCGGGTTCAGCTGGGCCTGCTCACAAGTGACCGTAGTTGGACTTGATGACTGCTGATGTTCCCTTACTGAAAGAAGGAGCATGGGGGATCATGCTTGGGACCCCAAGTATACACCACTCCTCTCAATCATCTGTATGTGATTCTGCCCTAATTGCATGTGGGCTCAGGATTACAGGGAAGAGCCTAGAGTATATAAGTGTGGAAGATCTAGGGAAAGGGACCCATTTCTTACAACCATGGAGAATTATCATCCACATTGGGCATAAATCTTCCAGTGTGGCTCCTTTAGGGTCATCCATGCTGCCAGCCACAAACCAGCATACATTTCTCTGTAAGTGAACCTACTAACCTCACTGGTTCCCCAAAGTGCAGTTTGTTGGAATAATACATCAGATTGTCATGGGAACCAGAGACATTGTTTACGTCTCCTCTGGGAAAGAATTTTAGCAACATTTCGAGGTGTTTGTACGATACTGGGAATAAGACAGACAATAAGAAGCAAAGTTACATGGAAATTTTGATATTGTTTTCTCCTATAGGACTTATGGAGTAGCGACTGGGAAATGGGGAGTGGAGAGAGTAGTGACACATGGAACTAAGGTGAGAGTACCTGGGAGGGCTATATCTGTGGGAGAGAAGTGGGCCTCAGTCTTTTTCTTTGCATTGGTAGGGAGGGCCAAACAGCTTGAGCCAGACCTACCAAGTTCCTCAAGGGTGTAGAGATCCAGACAAGTTCCATAGAAGAACTCCAGGGCATGTATCGAAGTGGAATGGCTCAGAGACAATGACTGAAGATTATGGAGAACTAATTAGATTAGTGTCTCCTAGCCATGTTACTATATCCAAAATTTACCCACTGAGGAAACAACTGACACAAATGGACAAACACTTCTATACATGTTAGACTTGGTTTATGCTTGAAGTTAATATCTTAGTTTCAAACTACGGCATCTCCTGACATTTGATGATGTACTTTCAGAGTACTTGGGATAGTTTGAATAGGAACGGCCCCAATAGGTGCATGTGTTAAAATGCTTGGCCCATAGAGAGGTACTATGATGTGGTGTGTCCTTGTTGGAGTCGATGTGGCCTTCTTGGAGGAAGTGTGTCTCAAGTCTTCCTCCTGTTGCCTGCTGATTAAGTTACAGAACTCTCAGCTCCTCCAGCACATTGCCATGCTTTCTGTCATGATGATAATGGACTGAACCTCTGAAACTGTAAGCAAGCCCTACCTAGATGTTTTCCTTCATAAGAGTTGCCATGGTCATGGTGTTTCTTCACAGCAATAAAATCTTAAATAAGACAGTACTTCACCAAGGTTATCTTTGTAATCACACTATTGATAATGGGATGATGGTTCCAGATATCATGGTCCTGCTTCATCTGGAAGGAAGTTTTTGTTATATAGATATCATAATGCTAACCTCTAAATGTTTTTGCAAATTTAAACATGAATTTGAAAAATGTGAAGGAGCAAAATTGGGAAATTAGTTCACAAAGGGTACAAGGGCCAAGTGCAACTGTGCAGTTCTGAGGAGCTTTAGGGCTGAGTGGAGCACAGATATTACCCACCAAGACGACTGAGTCTGTAAATGTTGAGGAGTAAACAGTGGTATCATGTGAGTGGAGAAGCAAATGTTCCCAGAAGCCATAAGGTTGCTGATTAAGAATTCCAGTGCCAAGGATGGGTTATCTCATTAGGGTCTTTAGTCAATGAGGTTGGGGAGGCTCCTCAAAGATAGAGAAGTAGGGATAGGATTGAACTAGGAATGCCTCTTCCCTGAAAAAGACTAGTAATGTCAGGAGATGCTTCTACAAAAGCTAAGGAAAATACAGTGTGGGCCCTGCATACAACCTGAAGTATGAAGCGCTGGGAGAGACATCTTGGCCTGTGTCTGGGTATAGTTATGAATGGAACTAACTTGTCTTACTTTTATTGAAAAGAAACATTTTTTTTACCCTTTTCCAGCTTTGAGCTTTATTAACAGTGGTGTTGAGACTATTTCTACACACATACTCAGATACACATTAACATACTCAGATTTGCATCATTTGGAAGATTTTTTAAATTTGTTCTTAATTTATTACAATGTATTCACTTTGTATCCCAGGTATAGCCCTCTCCCTCTTCCCCTCCCAATCTCACCCTCCCTCTTTCTTCTCCCATGCCCCTCCCTGAAGTCCACTGTTAGGAGAGGTCCTCTTCCCCTTCCATCTGGCCTATCAGTCTCATCTGAACTGACTGCATTGTCTTCCTCTGTGGCCAGGTAGGCCTGCCCCCAACCTCAGGAGGAGGTGATCAAAGAGTCAGCCACTGAGTTCATGTCAGAGACAGCCCCTGTAACCCCTTACTGGGGAACCTACCTGGACACTCAGTTTCCATGGGCTATATCTGTTCAAGGGTTCTAGGTTATTTTCATGAATGGTTGGTTGGAGTATCAGTATCAGAAAAGACCCTTGGGCCCAGATTTCTTGGTTCTATGGCTTTCCTTGTGGAGCTCCTGCCCCTTCAAATCTTTCTATCTCCCTCCTATTTCATGTGATTCCCTGTACTCTACCCCAAAGTTTGGATATGAGTCTCAGCACTTGCTTCAATACCCTGCGGGGTAGAGTCTTTCAGAGGCCCTCTGTGGTAAGCTCTTGTCCTGTTCCCTGCTTTTTCCCTCTTCCGATGTCTATCCTGTTTGCCTTTTGAATGAGGATTCAGCATCTTCTGGGTCCTCCTTCTTGCTTAGCTTCTTTAGGTGTACAGATTTTAGTATATTTGTCCTATATTATATATCTAATATCCACTTACAAGTGAGTATATATCATGTGTGTCTTTCTGCTTCTGGGATACTTCACTCAGGATGATATTTATAGAACATACTCTGATCAGCATTTCCTGTTCTCCCAACTATGTCCAGATCTTCCCCACCTCCCCATCCACACAACTTCAAGTCCTTTTTCCTCTCTCTCTTTAGAAAATAGCCAAACCATGATTTAAAATAAAAAGAACTCAAAACACACACAGAAAACACACACACAGAGAGAAACATAAATATACACAAAAAATTCCATTAAAAAAAAACAAAACAGAATCAAACACCATAATATTCAGGCAAAAGACCAGTGAGGTGGGAAATCCCCAAACAAACCAATATGAAACACAAAGTCTACAAAAATACTATTGAGTTCATTTTGTGTTCGTCATCTCCTGCTGGGCATGAGGCCTATCACAAAGTGTGGTTAATATTCCTAGTGAAACTCCATCGAAGAGATAAAATTTTTCTTTAGGAAGCAGATGTCAATAAATATATCATCTTGGCTAAAGGTAGGCATCTTTGTCCACTTCCCTGTCTCAGCACTGGTACCCTTTCTGCCTTGAATCCATGCATGCCCTGTGCATGTTACCAAAGTCCTATGAATTCATATGTGTATCCATCCTGCTGTGTCTGGATAACCCTGCTTTCCTTGGAGTCATCCATCTCCTCAGGCTCTTACAGTCTTTACACCTCCTCTTCAGTGTAGTTCCTTCAGAAGGGAGGGATTTGATGAAGATGTCCTATTTTATCCTGATGTGTAAAATCTGTCACTTTCTGCACATTGTCCAGTTGTGGGTCTCTTTGTGTAAATTTCTCCATCCACTGGAAGAGGGGCTTTCTCTGATGATGGCTGAGAGAGGCACTGATCTATAGGTATAAGGGAATGTCATTATGAGTCATTTCATTGTTATGTTCCTTTAGCAGAACAAGAACAGTTGGTTTTCCCCCAGGTACATGGCCTATATAGTTAAAGAGAACCAGCTTTTCTATTGGACTGGGGGCCACTCTATCTGGGAAAAATTCATAGCTAGTACTAGCAACTTAGGCAAAAACCTGTGAATGGTTAGAAACTCCAGTAGAAAAGAAACTGCTCGAGGCTAAGCACTGCACTCAGGGTCAGCCGCTTTGGACCCAGAGAAGAGCATGTCTGATTGCATGCGGGTTGATGCCCCAGGTCCCGCCTCTGAGAAAAAGGTATCAGATGGGTCTGATGCTCTTTGGGTAGATGACACCTAAATGAACATCAGTACAAAGTCCCAATTTATTTCTAATATCAGAGATCAGACCTCTACTCTTGTCTGATGCGTCTAAAACAAAAAGGGGGAACTGTAGAGAGCTGCGGAATGCTATGCCTTAAAGATGGAGCTGGTTTCTGCCTTCCACCTTCCCGATGGTGAGTGCTCTCTGTCACGAACAATTCCACATTTGGCTAAGGCCGAAGATCTGGCTTGCTTCCATGTATGTGGACCTATCTGCATTGCCCACATGGCACGCTGGGGTTGGCTACCCAGAGGCTATTTAAGCTGTGGGCTGGCTTTCCCCAGGATCAGATGATTGTTCAAGGTTCCTGAATAAACTGCATTGAAAAAAAAAAAAGAAACTGCTATTGTTTGTTAAATTATATACCAGCTAAAGTGCCTCGCTGCATTTGCATTTACAATCATGAGTTATTGCTGCAGCCAGTCTTCTTTTGTATATTTTCCTGTTTCACCTGTTTTTGTCCTTTTCCTCATTTGTGTTTTGAGGAAAGAGGAATATCAACAAGCTACCCACAGCAGGTATGTTACAGTGGCAGGGTGCTAAGGAGAGGGCATAAGACTTTAATATCTCACTGGAGTTGAAGGAATCAAGTTAACACATCTATGTCGCCCTCTCCAACACTCCTGGACCCTTGTGAGAGCCAAAAGAATGGGACAGAGGAAGTATTATACAGGTCTATCTATCCACAAAGTCACACTAACACCATCTTCCAGTGTCTGGCTAAACTTTTCACAAAACATCATCATAACTGAGTTCATCATAGCTGGGCTTGTTGACTCTGGACCTTTCTTCTTAGAAGCAGGGGTCAGGGAGAGTCATGGGCCATCATCTAAATATCCAGTCCTACCTTTCCCAACTGGTTGTATGAAATACTGCCTTAATTGCACTGGGCCTCAACATCTTTTGGGAAGGTATAGAATATTGGTGGGGAGAATAGATTAATAGTTAGGAAGGTATTGGACTTGGGATCCATCTGCTCAGCCATGGGAAAACCATCATCCATGCCGCATGCATATATTCCAGTGGAGCTGCTGTATTAAGGTCACTCATCTTCCTGCCCAGAAGCCCTCACCTATTGTTCTGTAGGTAATCCTAATAAACTCTTTGGTTCCCCAGAGTGAGCTTATCATAACTTATCACTGGAATTGTAGGCAGGACTAAATGTTGCTTATGCATCCCTTGGGAAGAAATTTTAGCAACAACTGCAAACTAAGGCATTATTTCCTACAAAAGAAACTATTGCAAGAACATTTTTTTAAAAATGAAAAAAGTGCTGGTGAATACCCTAAAGAGGAACCAACATGCTGTGGGTGGTGTATCCTAATAGGCTATGCTCTTGGGTTTGCAATTCTGGCTCTGCCAACTATAAGCCCTGTGATCTTAGCCTCCCCTGTACCTCATCTCTCTTGTCTAGAAGTGAGGATGATAGTACCCTATCTCATGGGTATGTTGGTAGGATCAAGAAAATAGTGTTAGCTTTCTGCCATTTGATGAAATGCCTGAGACAATTAACTTCAAAGAAGGAAGTAAAAAGATTGAAAAGACGAGGCTGTCCCATAGACCTAACTTCCATTCTCTATGTCCTACCAACTTCACAATTCCAATGTCTCCAAGTAGTAGCAAAGGCCATCACCAACACCTATAGTACACAGACCTTTGGGTCAATATTGAAATCCAAACTGTAGGACAAGTTAAACAGACAACACATAAATAGCATGAGAGTAGCTTTTGTTATTATTGTTATAATTCTGATTTTTTTCCTCTATGTTCCTAAATAAAGTTAAAACACTGCTCTTCCCTGCTAAAAGATGGAAGCATGCTAAAATCTTTATAAAGATTTTCCATCTTCATATCATAAAGCTGCAGTACAGTCTACACATAAAACAATTACCAATTCTAAAAATAGTGTTTAATAATTTTAAATATGTATGCAAGCAGATATCACCAAAAGGTCCTTCAAAAAAAGTTTTACTGTTTCCAGTTTGCAGACCTAGGCAATTTTTGATCTATCATCTCTCTGTACAGATACTGTACATACTGTACATACTGTGTCTGTATGAATGGAATCACTCACTACATCATCTCTTATGTCTAGATTTTTTCCTTAGCAAAGTGTCCAGAAACTCATAAATGTTTTTTGCATATACACTTCCTTCCTTGTCAAGTAACATCACATAGTCTAGATCAGTTCCATTGGTTTATTCATCCATCAGCTGATGGACATTTGAGTCATTTCCACTTTACAACTGATGGATAACGGTAGCAACGCTTGTAGAAACATGTACCTGTGTGAGCATGAATCTTCATTTCTCTTGAGAATACACTTGAAAGTATTGGATCAGATGGCAAATCTATGTTTAGGTTATTAAGAGGTTATCAAACTAAATTCCCAAGTGTCTATCATTTTACTTTCCCACTAGCAATGAATGAAGGGTTCAGTTATTCTACATGGCATTGTCAATTTTCAGAGAACTATTGACCTCATATTTTTCAAGTTTTCAACTACGTTTTTTATATTACTGAGTAAAAAATCTTTAAGTTTATTTATCCTACTCATACATTTTTAAATATTTTTAATTAACACAAATTATATCACTCTCTCTTCCCATTTCCTCCCTCCTGCCCCTTTCAGTTATCCTCCCTGGAAAAATCTTTCCCATCCCTTCCAATCTCATGGTGATAGTCTCTTTTTCTGTAATTATATTCATTACATATGTATGTATGTTTATGCAAATATATAAATGAAACTTTCTGGATCTGTATTTTGTTGTTTGTGTTTATATGTTTTGAAGGATGTCCACTCTACATTAGACAGCCAATCAGAAAACTCATCCATGAGAAATGGCTAATTCTTTGTCTAGGAGTGGGACCCCTTGAAATATCCCCACTGGTACTCTTCCAGGCTTGTTTATGCAATCATTTCTTTAAGAAACTGTTTCATGTCAGACTTCCTGCTATTCCAGCTTTTAAAATCTTTCCAGTCCCTCTTCCTCAATGTTCCTTAACCATATTCAGAGGGTCTGTTGTAGATGTATACATTGGGGCTGGATTCTCATGATCTATTGATTTCTGCTAAGCGTTGAGTAGGTTCTCTGTGATGGTGGACATATATTTTTTAAATGAAAGAAAGAATTTAATTTTTTTTAGTTGAATGTTCTCTCTCTTGCTTTTAAGTTCAAAATATTTCATATAATATATTTATATCATCTTCTTTCTTCTCCTCAATTCCTCTCAGATCCTACCTCTTCCCTACCCCCCAATTTTATCTTCTTTCCATTTCTTAAAGAGAAAATCAGTGTCCTCCAATGGAGTACTTCTGGGTATACTAACCACACTCCAGGCCAGACCTCATGCACAGGAGGAGTTGATTAATACAAAACAATTTCCATAGTCTTTGGTATTATGCACTTTTAGTTTCATTATGGTAATTTTTTGTCTTAATTCTTGCTTGTTTGATTTGATTTTTGTTTTTGAGTTTTTGTTGGGGGTTTAGAAAGAACATAATTTAGGTAGATAAGGAGCTAAGAGGAGTTAGGAGAGGAGAAAACATGATCAAATATATTATATAAAAATGTTAATGAAATATATAAATAAATTAGAAATTTTGATTATGTCAATAGAATAAACAAACAAAAAGCACACACACACATACCACATATGCCATTTTGTTCTCTCCACCTACTCATGAGTGTGAAATCTGCTTTCCTTAACAGATGTGTTAGATTTCCATCAGAGTGACAAAATATTTGAGCTAGTCAATCTAAAGGAAGAAATATTATTTTGATCCACAGGTTCAGAGAGTTCAGGCCATAGTCACCTGACCCATCGTCACCTGACCCATCACTCAGACAGGCATGCTTGAGCAAAACTGCATTCATTTCACCCTTTTCTTTTTTTATTTAATTTTATTTGTATATTTATTTATTACAATGTATTCACTTTGTATCCCCACTGCATCTCTGTCCCTTGTCTCCTCTCCATCCTACTCACCCTCCCTCTTCTCCCCCTATGCCCTTCTCCTAGTCCCTTGAGAGGGGAGGATCTCCTCCCCTTCTATTTGACCTTAGCTTATCAGGTCTCAACAAGGCTAACTGCATCATCTTCCTCTGTGGCCTGGCAAGACTGCACCCTACAGGGGGAGGTGATCAGGGAGCCTGCCATTGAATTTATGTCAGAGACAGCCCCTGTATTTCTTACAAGGGAACCCACTTGGAAACTGAGCAGCCAATGGGCTTCCATTGAACAGGGGGTCTAGGTGCTCTCCATGCATACAAGGAGCAGGAAGGAAGAAGGAAAAGGAACAATGTCTCCCTCACGATGCCCTCAGGGACTGTCCTCCCACTGCCTCAGCCTACGTTTAGTAGGTTTTACTATTTTCCAATGCTGGAAGCTCATTCTTTAGCATATGTCTTTAGGGTTTATTTAAAATTCAAACCATTACAATGGAGTTTTTTTTCTTGTTTCTTGTTTTATCACTCACTTTACTAACATCTCAAAAGTTCTTGGTTGTGGTGTTGACACCTTATACTCTTCTAGGTATATTGTCAGTTCACAAAAAAAATCTACTTCAAAAAAAAAGTCCACATTATCATGGAGCCAGTTTCTATGCCAAATAGATCTCTCCATAAATCATTTAGGAACAATGTTCTTACTCTGTTAATGAAGAAACAAAATTACTTGTATCTCTGTTTCCTTAAAAAATGTTCTTGAGAATTCCATTTTTATAAGGATGGTCACTGACTTTAGGATCCCAAGTAACTATGTATTTCCTGATGCTGCTCTCTTTCCCTGCAGATATCCTCGTGTAATGATGTGCTTCTCTGGCAGCTCTCTGACACTTGGTCACTTGTGTAGATCACAAATCCTAGAGCTTCATGACAGATGCAGCAGGTTATTTTCCATTTGCTTCATAGTCCTCATAAGAAATGTATTTTAGTATGATTTATGGCAACGATTTTGAAAAGCTCTGGCCTAGACTTGCCAACTTTAGCTGCCACACTCAGTGCCTACACCACGCTACACTCTTCTGAGCCATAGTATGTGAAACCCATGATAAGAACAGAGTTGCCACTGTCAACTGTGAGGTGTGGGGAGAAAAAAATAATTTTCCTTGTCATAGCAACAGTAAGCAACCAAAGCCACCTGCCTCAGTGATTCATATTCAGATGGGGGAAAGGACAGAAAGCAATAAACAAAAATCACGTAATCTTAACATTCTTAAATTGGAGAAAATTGCACTAAAATAACTGGATAGAATATTGGAATGTTGAGGAAAGTCCTGAGTGCAGAATAGGAGCAGAACATGCTGGAAAGAAACAGAAACACAAAGAGCCTGAAGTAAATATAGACACTGTGCGTGTATGATTGATTGATCAGAAATCTGGTATTCCACCAAGATGGAGTACAAGAGTAAGTGCAGGAAGACATGGGTTGTGGCCAGGGAATTGAACACAGAGTTGGCAAAAAGTGGTGAGGCTTGTGAAAGGAACAGGAACAATAAGTTTATCAGTGCTCACTCTATCTGCTGGGTAAAGAACAGGGAGAGTGAGGGGTAGCATCCAGTCCAATTACATAAGTCCAGATAAAGACAACAAAGCTGGGGTGAGCATGGGATTGACAGAAACCATAAGAGAAGACAGAAGCTGTGCAGATGGAGCTGGCAGCCTCTGTAGGATTCTAACCAGGATTACAGAGAAAAGACAACTAGGAGCCAATGGAGTGTTGTTGCAGGCACTGTCCATCTACAATGTTCCAATCTCCTGGTATTTGTACAAATTGATTACTCAAAAGTGACAGTAGCTGGTTTTCCATGTGAGCACTGTCAACTGTGTGCACATGATACTGGAGATGAGAAAGTGAAGAGAAAGGAGAGTCTGGGGCACTGTGCCCAAGCACTGACCTTAGGGATGCAGGGGGAAGGGTCCCTACATTTAGACCATCACAGGTTGCTTAACAGCAGAGAGTAGACACATGAGCTGGAACAATGTTGAAGAAGTGGGCAGGGAAGCAGTGCCAGGTAAGATGCAGAGAAAGCTGGCAGCGGGATAACGGGTTCAAAAATTCTACATCTTACCAACCCGGACATGGGAAGGAAGGTGGAGAAGGTCATGGCCAGGACAAAGATGGGGTGAGAGGAGTCCTCTAAACTGGGTGAGAGTATGTTCAGTTTTTAAGAGTGGTCAGTGTGGCACAGTAGTGAGAAAAATTAGGATTGCGCCACATTTGTAGAAACAAGGAAGTGGTCAGAGAACTAGGAAGCCCAGGGGAAGATGTAGTGAAACCTTTATGATTGTTATTTCATGTAAATTGTGTGCCTGCACCAGGCACAAAGAGGACCATGACACTCTGGGCAACACAGGCTGCAAAGGTAGTGAGGAGACCTAAAGGAGGGAAGATCCAAAAGCCTTAGCAGCAATGCTAGAACACAAGTCATCATGTAAAATTGGGGATCACTGCTAGCCTTGAATGCAGTGCTGTTCAGGGTTGTGGCAGGAAAAAATATCCAAGAATGATATAAAGAAATGGTCTAAAATGCAAGGGAAGAGTCATGAAATGATAAAGAAAGGTTCAGCAAGATGATTGTTGTCAGGGATGCTGAGGAGCTCTTGACCATTCAGGGATGGAGCTGAGGTGGGCAGTGTTTGTTAGCAAGAGACACAGTGTGGCTCTAGGGAAGATGATTACATGGTTTCCACCCAGAAAGTGGGTAGGAAGTGGAGAACGCTCTGCTCTAACCTGAGCACTGACTCTGTGGGCTTAGGAGCAGTGGCAAGCTATCCAGCATACACTCAAGGGCCTTTCACAGCACAGATGCTACAACCACTGCAGAGCCCTAAACAGGTGAGGAGGCACAGGCGCCTGGATAAGAAATGACTGGGGCAGGTAGAGTAATGGAGAGATGGCAAGAACCTTCTAGAGGTCAGCTTGCTTTGAAGAGGCTGAGATGTCTGACACAGGGATTAGAGTCCAGAAGGAAACTCTAATACATGCCAGTAGCACCTACAAAGGTAAGGATTATGGACTTGTTTTTCTGTTCCAACACCCAGAAAGCCCAGCCAAAGAGGATGTTTGGGATATCTTCAGCAGTTTCTGTAATCACAGGAGCACACTGCTTCTCTTCCACAGAGAACTCTAAAGTAGCCCTAACCTTTAGAGATGCTATGAAGGTAAAGATACAAAACAGGAAAAAGTCTCAGGACAATGAAGATATACTGTATACACTGAGCACTGCCCAGTACCTAGCACTATTATCCTTATCACGTACTTTTGGATTAATCTTGGATCACAGAAGTTTGGTAAACAGTATTCAGAGACAAATATGAACTCCACATCAAATTCTATGTTTCTAGATTTCAAACATACACACACACACACACACACAAAAAAAAAAAAAAACACCCATCATCTGACTCAAGATGGTAAAATACATCACAAAAAGGAAGCCTAAGAAAATGTACTTAGCCGCATAGCAGCCACATATAAAAGCAAAGTGCCTAAGGGCGGATGAGAAGGTCCTTTGGGACCCAGATGAAGTGACCCAGAAGCAGCACACAGATAAGCTGGAGAAAGAAAGCCATTGCTCTCCCAGACCAGCAAGCTTTCCATGCCTTCCATTCAGGGAGTACAGGAAGGATAAATGGGGGAATGCAGGAACTGGCTATTAAAGAGGCCAGAAAAGTCTATAGAAGACATCAAAGGGTATGGCTTGAAGCCACTGTTTCTGAGGCAAAGTCAACTATGAGGCTGGAAGGTTTTCAGATGTATCTCTAAGATCTGCACAGGACAGAATTATAGGATGTTTAGCAGAAAATGTTTCTTTTTACAGCTGTTTGTGGGATGTGCTACATTCCAGAAGATCTCAACTATGTAATATGACTTGCACAGAAACACCCAGTTGTGACAGTAAGTCCTTGAGTGCCAAGTCAGAAACAAGATGGTTATGACAGAAGTTGGTGTTTTATGCTAAGCACATTATAAAATAAGGGCCCTTTATTATCAACATTATTCTTTTACCAATACTGATCTAACAGACTATTCTTTTGTAATACGAACAAAAATAGTGTGAACTAGAGCTATCAGTGTACAAGGGGTTGGTAGGGTTAGGCTGTGTGATATCCTGTGGTAAGCAGATTATTCTGGTGTGCTCATGTTGAAAGCCCTTTGTTACCATATGTGAAATGGTCCTTTTAATAATAAACTCTTCAAATGTCTTTTGCTTAGCATTTGGATACTCCTTATGCAACTTCAGCATTCTGCAGATTGCTCTGAAAGTTATAGTCTTGATACATTTTCCAGTCACAAAACCCCAGATGCACTGGGAACAGGCCAGGGTAAGAACACAAGTCACTGTGGAGATGGTTTTCAGTTGAATGGCAAGCTGAGCTACAGGAATTCCCATACCTCCTAATCAAACACATGCAGCCTGGGCTACATATCCACAGATCAATACCCCAACTCATGGGAAGGAAAGAGGAAAACCTCATCTTCACAATGCTAAGTAACCAATCAATAACTTAGGAACCAACAGTCTCCACTGGTTTCTTTCCTAAAGGCTCAGAGGGTACAAACTGCAAAACAGCTTTCAGCAACTGAATGCAGCCTGCTCACCTTCTTCCCACTGAGCCAAGTTGTGTGTGTAAAGGCTGGGCTAGCATACAGGGGGAGATCCACCCTGAGAGCTAAAGAATGGTTTTCTATCAAAGCAGCTACAATAAAGATCTGCATGTTGCTCATGAGGGTGCTTTCAAGTTCACCAACACTGGGAGTGCCAAAAGCCACGGAAAACTGTCACCCAGCCCTTCCTACTACAGTGCAGCATGATTATATCCAAGTCACTAAGTCCTTTTGCTCTGTTCCATGCATCCAATAACTGATCACAGCCATGTAGCACAAACCAACACTTCAGTTAACCTCATGTACAACTGTGGTTTTTCAGACAGCATACCATACCAAGTCATAACACTGTATAAACACAAGGACACAATCCCTTAGTAAATGGCATACCATAATAACATATCCTCATAACTGCCTTGGAAAATACATGCCTGGAGAACTTTGACAGTGTCCAAGGTCTCCAAATGAGTAAGAGTTCCAGCCTTGAAACCTTCCAACAGATCTGGCTTCTTGTCACAGCTTGCTTTACATGAACTTGCAAATCTCATCTCTCCTAGGAGACCCTCCATAGTTTTCCACTACTGCCTTCAACTCCTCAAAACATCCAGCTCCTAAGGTCATCTGTCTCTTCTTTGTCTATCCAGCTCATATATACCAAAGCTCTAACAGTATCATTCCTGAGCTTCTTGGTTTGTTGTTTATTTTTTCAAGACAGGGTTTCTCTGTGTAGTCCTGGCTGTTTTAGAACTTGGGTTTTGCTCAGAAACTAATAGGGCCTTCATGAGTCATCAAAGTATAAGGAAGGACAACACATGGTGAGTCAGGCCTGTCATCTCTGGTGCTTCACTCTAATACCATCCTGAAACTCTACCCTCATTCCGTTACTGTTCCCACCTGCCTCTCTAAAACATAACTTCCCAATACAAGAAACAAAGGAAGTTGGGGCATAAGCAGTAACATATAACCACAGAAGATGTCCCAAACTGTCCCCAGCCCCTTGTCCGAATAATTACTTAGTAAGGCTCATCTGAAACTCTGCTGCTGCCGCTGCTGTAGCTGCTGGTGGTGGTGGTGACATGCCTTTCAGATCTGTTAATTAAAAGGAGTTGTTCTCTCCCACTCCCCAAGATCTTTCTTTCTCTCCTTGAATATAACTCAGGCTTCAAGCTTCTTCTTGGGTGCTTATTCCTCTTTCCCTGGTCATGATCTCTCCTGCTGTCCTGTTAGGCATAGGCCTCTCACAAGCACAGTGGGTCTCACTTTTCTGAGGTGGTATTCCATTAGCTCAGCGGGCATCTATTAGATTCCACCGGCACAACAAAGCATGCTAAAGGCAGAGATTTCTCAGGAGCTCTAAATGGCATTGCTTATCAATCACTGTGAATGGTGAGCCCTCAATTACGGAAACCTATGCCTTTCTTCAAACCACATTAAAAATAAAAGCAAGATCCTGAAATTGTCCCATAATAACCATCTATGATAGCATTATGTTTAGTGACCTTTTCTGGAAGTTGGAAGTTCCTGGTCATACACACACACACACACACACACACACACACATATATATATATATATATGAAACAAGCACATTAATATATTCCCCTGAAGCCCAAGTCCTAGTGCAAACCAAGAATTAGCAAAGGGCAAGTCATGATAGCTTCACAGTACATATGTATTAATAGGGAAAAACATGCTGACATTGTAAACTATGCCCTATGTGCTTACTGGTACACAGGTCCACAGATATTGTTCAGCCTGTGGTAACAATCTACCCTTCTTCCCTGATGGGAGTCTTTGAATGTTTGTAGTTACTTCAAATTTCAGAACACTGTTCACCATCTGTCATCTCTATGAGGCAGCCAGCAGGATGTTCCAAAAATGCCAACTTAATCCCATTACTCCTGGAGCTATACACCTCAGTGCTTCCAAATGACTGAAGTTTGGCACCCTGGGCACAACTTGCAAGCTAGATGTAAATGGGTCTGACCCACATGATCAATCTGCCTCCCACCATGTACCCATACATGCTTCCTGGCAGTCAGCCCCCAAACCTCACCCAAGCAGCCCACCATTCAGAGAAATTTATTATCTGTGCCTATGACTCCCTCTCCTTCCCCTTTACCAGGCCCCTCCTTCAGCTTCCTGCCAGGTGACTGCTTCTTGACACCATACTTGGCACTGTAAAGGCACACAGAAATCAATCTGATTGGACCGTTTCCTTTTCTGCAGGATCCACAGCAGCATTAAAAAACTCCTTGCTCTTTTTCAGATCACAAGGCTCTCAGCTCAAAGCACATGCAAGAACACCATAAATGCTTGCTGCACTGAAGAAGGGACAGGTACACAAAAAATGACCATTCTAAAAAGCCAGCAGACTATTGGCAGGTCTGCTGGACCTCCCAGACACTCCTGAAAGTGAAATAAGTTTGGCTTCAATTTCACATTTCAAAATGGGCATAGAATCATTGTAGGGAAAGGGCAGGGCACAATGATATGGCCAAAGCTATTGTTAATAACCAAATGTTATTCATACTTTACCACAGTCTGTTGTACAACACCCACGTGTAAAAGCTAAGACCCAAATAGCTTATAATTGTGACAGCACTCATTCAAACACAGTGTTTTAAAGTGTGTCAAGTGTTCATCTTTTGTCGAATCATGTTGTCCCATAATGAAAACGGCTTTTGACATGAAACAGAAATACAACAGGTTGTCTCACTGAATGCAGCTGTTCTCAGGGTAGCTAGCCCCTATAATAAACTCTAGAAACCAGTTCAAAGTACCATAGACAAAAGGGCATGGGAAGGGTTAAATGTGACTGACTAGGAATCCAACAGTTGAATATCATAACCAGTTGACATTTCCCAAGCCCGGCTATCTTCAGCATCCATATTGCATATTTTCTATGTCAACTGAAATTGGTAAGTATTTCTCCCCTGGCTTGGGGATCACTACTTCAATCACACATCATGACTTTTAAACTCAATATGACTGCAATTTGATGACAAGAAGACATCCAGAACCCCACTGCCATTAGCAGTACTGCAACACCCAGAGGGATATTTTGAAATGTTAGCCCTTTTCATGTCTGAGATATTTTTCATCAAAAGACAGTAGGTTTTTTTTCTTAGACCACAAACATTTTCTCTTAGGAATGCTGAGAATCCCTCCACTCATGGACTGTTAACAATATTGCTCCTTCTGAAACTTTTCACATACACTGAGCTATGTACACAGTCCCAGAAGATCTCGAGTTACTTCAGAGGAAAGCAAGGCTACTCCAGATAGAAACTGAAAAAGAATAAGGAGGACACCTGGGAAATAATGATAAATTGTAAACACCACAACACAGAAACTAAAAATTCAGTGGACCATGTCATCTACCAATCCCGAAGATTCTCTTTGCCCAAAGTATTCAAAAGTTTCCAATTTCATCATAGAGCAAATGAAACATTCCAAGGCAGATGAAAAATGGAACTTGCTTTAAAAAGACAGTGCCTGAACTTTGCAAGTGCCAATAAAAGTCAGCTGTCATCACCTAAGGCTGTAGCTCTCTCCTTTTGACCCCAGTAAGCCTCCAGGAAACACCATGCTGTTAAACAATGAGGCCAGAGACCAGAGAGGCAGAGTCTTCCTCCACTCTGCTGAGGGCTGAGCCTCTGGTGCAGGAATGATTTGAAGTCTTAGTCTGAAGAACTACAGACATAGAGTAAAAGGAAGAGTAGGAGAAATTTGCAACTCTAAAGGAACCCTCTATTCATAGGGCATCTACTTCTCTCCATGAAAGATCCTCTGAGCACCACATAACCTAATTGAGTAGGATCAGAAGGAAGGAAAAGAAGTCCTCCCCTATCAGTGGATTTGGGGAGGAGCATGCATGGAGAGAGTGGAGGAAGGGAGGGATTGGGATGGGAGGAGGGAGGGAACCATGGCGGGGGGGGGATACAAAGTGAGTAAAGTGTAATTAATAAAGAAAAATAAAATTAAATAAATAAATAAAAATAAAAAGAATAGCCTTACCCTTGTTTACCTGCTTTCCTGTTCACTTTCCTTTAAGTTCCTCTCACACCTTCTTGTGTGTTTCAGAGAAGATAGCTTATCATATAAGTCTGAATTCTAGGACACCTAGGACTGGAAACTTACTCATTTCTCTAAGCATTTCCTAGGAATACATGAGATATGCATGCTACTAAACTTCTATTTTTTCACTCACTTATCTTTTATTGCTAAGATAAAGTCTGGGGTCTGCTCCAGCTAAGAATTATAAAAAGCAGAGAAGACACTGGTTTTCCTGTCTAGCTCAACTGACATGGAGAAAATAGCCTATGCCATAAAAACAAAAAAAAAAAAAAAAAAAAAGAAAATGGAAACACCACCTATCCCAAATGACCAGAACTCCCTGTAGGGCATCATTAGTCATCACATGAGGCTCCAGGAAGAGCCAGCCCAGACACTAGGAAAGCCAGCTGCCCTGCCTGTGTGTTCCTTGTTAAAGGCTTGTTAAAAACACTGAGGAAAGGCATGTGGCCCATGACACTGGTTCAAATAATTCTCCTAGATGTCATCTAGGGTTATTTTTCTATCTGTTGCTCTGCACTTGCTAAGTTTTTCATCAATTCAATATTAAGAGGAAAAGAATTTTATATTCTTCACATTGGGCTGCATTCTAAGTTTTCATGAGTGAGGCAGTCTAAGAACCTTAAGTATATTAACCTCCTGTGACTTCATTCATTTCATTTCTTTTTGTTCAGATAGTTTGGTCTGTCTCCTAAAGTACTAAGCATGACACTGGAAACTTGATAGAATAACCTTGAAAACATGGAAACAGGTAGACTAGGACTCATGGGTGGTGACCTGAGACATGGGGCTCACCTCTTAAGAGGTTTGTATCAAACAGAATAAAAGCTTGACATTGTGTCTTTGAGTTCTTCAGGTCACTGGACTGTACATTTATGTCAATGAAAAATAATCAGAATGGAACAGCATTGGTTCAGGGTACTTAAAATACAGTCATGAGGCTACTGTTCAGTCACTGACATATTCAGCTAATCCTTCAGAGAGGCCACCTCCAGTGACAGCTAACCAACACATGGCTAGCTAGCCTCTGTTGATCAGCACCATGGAAACTCTTCCCCAAGTCTTCTCAGTTTGAGAACACACCTCAGCCCTTTGATCCAGCACCAATATGATTCTTAACAAGAGAAGTGACTCTTTGGGGTTTAGAGATAAATTACACTACCAGTCTGTACATCTCAGCACACATTTTCAAGATCACTTAAATCTCTGTTGTTGAGGATTACACTTTAAGTAGCTCAAGTGAGTGTAATTTTCTTTGTTCTTAGCTATCTCCCTTTTGTTTTTGTTTAATGTTTTTTAAGAGATAAGTTTTAAGAATGCACAGTGCATGGCTGGTAGCCTATATGCACTCTGATACTCTCTGGTTAGTTTCTTCTCTGGGCCAGTTAGCTTGTTGGCAAAACAGGCCACTGGTAGAAAACTAACCACTTAATGCAGTGTAGAAATCAAAATTGGCCTCCTCTTTGGTTTTTACTGTGGCTTGGGTTGAAGTGAGAGCCTAAGGTAGCTGCTGACTCATTCACTTACATTAGTTTGCAAACAGCAACAACATCTAGTTCTGTTCTTTTTTTTTTTTTTTTTTTTTTTTTCAATGCAGTTTATTCAGGAACATTGAACAATCCTCGGACCCCGGGGAAAGCCAGCCCACAGCTTAAATAGCCTCTGGGTAGCCAACCCAGGCGTGCCACGGGGGCAATGCAGATAGGTCCACATACATGGAAGCAAGCCAGATCTTCGGCCTTAGCCAAATGTGGAGTTGTTCGTGACAGAGAGCACTCACCATCGGGAAGGTGGAAGGCGGAAACCAGCTCCATCTTTAAGGCATAGCATTCCGCAGCTCTCTACAGTTCCCCCTTTTTGTTTTAGACGCATCAGGCAAGAGTAGAGGTCTGATCTCTGATATTAGAAATAAATTGGGACTTTGTACAGATGTTCATTTAGGTGTCATCCACCCAAAGAGCATCAGACCCGTCCGATACCTTTTTCTCAGAGGCGGGACCTGGGGCATCAACCCGCATGCAATCAGACATGCTCTTCTCTGGGTCCAAAGCGGCTGACCCTGAGTGCAGTGCTTAGCCTCGCATCCTGAGCGTATCATTTTAGCTTTTTATGGTATCCAACCATGCTTGGGGAGAATGTCCTGCTTCAATGGCTGTAAAGGCCTGAATGATCATGGCTGCATCACACTGTTCTTCTGAGAAAGCCTCAACCCTGGCAGTGGCAGCAGCTTTACATGGCTACGGTCAACACTTGACTTCTAGATGAGGAACCAAGAACTGAGGCAAGGCCATCTACTGCTATAACTAGCTAAAGGAAATCTGAAGACTTTGGGTTTTTTCACTCCTATACTGTGCCTTGTCCTTGTTTAACTGGAATTCACTTCAAGTCTCCATGTGCCCATCTACCCTCAACTGTCCTTTTAGGTTCCCTCTATTCTGCAACAGTGGTTGCTGTCTTTGCAGCCCACTACTTTGTGTTGAAGACCTAAAACTATACTAAACTGCATGATTCACTCCTTAAGTGTGATTTTGTTTTCATAACGATCCCAAACTTCAATGTTGAGACATTCATAGTAGTTTCTACAATACTACTCAAGAGGACCTCTGACCTCCCTTGGTAAGACACATAGTTCTCCTGTGTCAGTGCACAAAGAGAGCTCAACACTAACAAATAGGAAGCAAAGGATGCTAATAAGGACACATAGCAGACCTATGGCCTCCTGTAAAGACTTCAACTTCTTTGTTCATAATGAGCAAGTACATTGATAAAAAGTCTTGAGGTTTGTGCACATACCAGTAAACACGTGGAAAATTCTCAGATTACAGGAGAAATTCACCAGACTGATGTCTTCACTTGCTTTTCACAAGCTCACAACATAAAAATGTGTGAACGCTGAGCATGTTTATTTATAATAAGTGGATGTATGGTAAAGTGACACAAGCCTTTTAGAGGTTATCGTCTGCCTACTGGAGACACTCTCATTCTTTATGAAGTGAAATGTGGACTAACTAGAATAAACCCTGCCTAGGCTAGTTATTTTCACACATGCACACACACATACACACACACACACATTTAGGCATTCATCTTCTATAATTTTGCAATGAATGAGTTACTTGTTTTGAATTTAAACAATTATCTCCATACACATATGGATGTCTGTGTGCACAGATGCTGAGTTGAACTCATAGGTAGAAAGTAGTGTGTATGTGTGGACCACTACACAGGCTGGCAGCCACTGTCCCTACTAGGATGAAAGGTCCCAGACATCTCAGTTCATTGACCAAAGCATTCTGAACTGTCAGCCTGAAAAGCATAAGGTTTAGATAGCTGGGAAATTATGTAGTCACCAGGAGTGTGAGGCACACACTGCTAAACAGAACTGCCTGACAAGGAGGAGATCACAACCTAGGTTTCATCTCTCTGCCTTCCCAGTACCAAGGTTCCTCAGGCTCCCCAGATCTTTTGTGGAGTAAAGGAACTGAGAAAATGCTGAGAGAAGATAGGTGTGCCAGCATCACCTGAATTTCTTTTCACTAAGCACATCAAAACAAAAATAATACCATGTTAAACCCCCACCACAACAACATGAGCAAATCCTTTAATAATCTCCAAGACACTAACACACACACACACACACACACACACACACACACACTTCTTTGGCTGCCTGCCATAATTTATATTCAAGTCACTGCTCTCCCAGGTACTATTCAACCAATCAGGCTTCCCTTGTTCCCTTTGTTCTCAGTCTACAGAGCTCTTCACTCACTCTTCTCCTACTCAAGAGGCCTTTGTCCATCTTTCCTAAATGCTATTTATTCTAAAAGCCTGCTCTTCCCATTGCAAAATGAATCTAACAGGAGAAATGACTCCCCTTTTAACTCACTGCAGCCCATGATGTACTCAGGATCACTTGGGGCACACTTGGCCTTGTGTGATCAGGAGAAGCACCCTATTGGAGAATAAGCCCATTTCCTACCATTCCCTTCTTGTCCTCACAGTAACTGTCACTGTGCCTAGGACAAGGACTCAGCAGACATCTGGAGAACAACTTGGTTCCCTGCTAGTGAACAGAAGTCAGCCTGGATTTCCGTGGGCTTGTGAGTGGTTTCAAACAACTGAACTGGAACTAATTATAACTTCAGCTATTTTTTGATGCTTAACACACACACTCAAAATGTTCAAATAAGCTTATGACTCCAAAACAGCAAGTTAAAATTTCACCTCAAATATTAGCATTTTACTTGACTAAATAAAATTACCCAAACCAGAAAATCCCTATTAGTACCATATTATTAATAATTTACAGACCATTTTCCAATTTAATGAACATGCCACATCACTACCTTTCTGGATTAGCATCACACACGAAATTTAGTAATGTTCTTGAATCTCATTTGCTTCCATGGCCTTTCTGGGTCTTTAATATCTTGACAATTTTAGTACCACAGGAAAGGTATCTTACAAGATGTCTATAGTTTGTGTCTATTTATAAAGAATTCCTCATTTTCAAACAACTTTTGTTACTTTACAGTTATGATTTTATTTTATTATTGGTCATTGTTAATATCTAACTGTGAATATTTTATAATTAAATTTTACTATAGGTATGTATTGATAAGGAAAAGCAAAACATACAGTTGCAAGCACCTATAGATTTCAGGCATTCACTAGGGCTCTCAGAACACTAGATAACCTAAAGATGGCAGGTTGACCCCAGCAAGCCCAGATACATCTGCTCTCTGGCTTGGCAAACACTATTATGCCTGCTTTTAGTTAGTCTATGCATAAACAGACCAACAAGCCTTGGTGCCCTTGCTTACTTACAGCCTGAACTGTGACCCTGTCCAGGCACAATTTCCTCATTCCCCTCCTAGGTCACATGGGCTTGAAAGGGCAGGTAGTACTGTAGTGTACTTGCTGATCTACCTAGTACTTTTTGAAACCAGTTCTCTTGTCTCACTGGGCAAAGGCACCAGGCTAATCGCTGGTATCTTTGTAAGCCTAAAGCCTTTGACTACAACTGTGGAAGAAGCCACTAGGCAAGTAAAAGAGCCCTAAAGCCTCCCCCAGGACCAGGTACCAACATCCCCTGTGACTATGACTGATGATGATAAGAGGTACTTCCTACTTTTTAATATTTTTTTCATAACATATTCATTTTATATCCTGATTGATACTTCCTACTTTTTAAAAATTTCATTTTTCTTTTTGCTGGATCCAATAGTGATCAGTTCCAAATTCACTTTCTCAAAGAAATTGTTACACATAGTTTATTGTTTGCTTGTCATTGCAAGAGCTCTTACCCAGAGTGTCTCATGTGCTGGGCAAGTGCTCTAACACTGAGCTGCATCCCAACCCTAGCATCTTCTGCTTTCTGTGCTGTCGGTGTCTTTCTTCCTGGACACTGCTTGCTTTCATCTTTGGCCTTCTTACATGCATGAGCCAATTTCACCTTAGCAGTCAGGCCTTTCCCAGGCAACTAGGCCCTACAATCCCACCAGCTCCGTAACAAATGTAGCTTCCAATATTCCAATATTCCAAAGGATCTCACTGAGGCTGTAAAGATATATGCTGTGCACATAGCTTGGCTACATCACATGGGAGGATTGTCATCTCTACGGAGTAATATTCTTATTCTACACCGTGATGCTTGAAGTTTCTCTTTCCTATGCTCACGACTGGCTGAAAATATTAAATGTAAAATTCCAAAAATAAATAACTTACAATTGTCCAATTGTTCACTAATCAGAGCAACATGATGAAATCTCACACTGTCCTGCTCATCCTTGCCTAGTACTTGAATCATCACTGTCTTCATTGTATCAATACTGTAATCTAGTGCTAAGAACACAGTAGTCACCTCAGTTACACATGATGTATATTAGGAATTTCTGCATTGTTATGATGAAATACCATGACCAAAAGTCTATCTGGCTGATAATTTAAGAATGAACTCTGTGGCTAAGGCTGAGGATCTGGCTTGCTTCCATGTATGTGGACCTATCTGCATTGCCCACGTGGCATGCTGGGGTTGGCTACCCAGAGGCTATTTAAGCTGTGGGCTGGCTTTCCCCAGGATCAGATGATTGTTCGAGGTTCCTAAATAAACTGCATTGAAAAAAAAAAAAAAGAATGAACTCTAGAAATCAATCTGATGCTTTCTCAGACAACTAGGAATAGCGCTTCCTCAAGATTCAGCTATACCATTCCTAGGCATATATCCACAAGATGCTCAAGTACACATCAAGAACATTTGCTCAACCATGTTTGTAGCAGCTTTATTTGTAATAGCCAGAGCTGGAAACAGCCCAGATGCCCCTCAGAATGGATACAGAAATTATGGTACATCTACACAATGGAATATTACTCAGTAATAAAAAACAAGGAAATCATTAAATTTGCAGGTAACTGGAAAAGATCACCCTGAATGAGGTGTCCCAGAAGCAGAAAGACACACACGATATATACTCACTCATAAGTGGATGTTAGACATATAATATAGGATAAACCTACTAAAATCTGCACGCCTAAAGAAACTAAGCAACAAGGAGGACTCTGGCTAAAATGCTCAATCCACGTTCAGAAAGGCAAAGAGGAGGGACATCAGAAAAAGGAGAAAACAGGGAATAGGACAGGAGCCTACCACAGAGGGCCTCTGAAAGGCTCTACCTTGCAGGGTATCAAAGCAGATGCTGAGACTTATGGCCAACCTTTGGGCAGGGAATCTTATGAAAGAAGTGGGAAATAATAAGATCTGGAGAGGACAGGAGCTCCACAAGGAGAGCAACAGAATCAAAAAATCTGGGCAGACTTGGGGAGGGGCACATGTGGAGAAGAGGGAGGGAGGGTAGGATTGAGACGGGAGGAGGGAGGGTTTATGGGGAAAAACGAAGTGAATAAAGTGTAAATAGTAAAAATTAAAAATAAATACATATATTTTAAACCTAACTTTAAATAACAAAGAAAAAAAGTAGAATGAACAATGTTGTCTACCAAAAAAAAAAAAATCTGGGCACAGGGGTCTTTTCTGAGACTGATACTCTAACCAAAGACCATTCATGGAGATAACCTAGAACTCCTGCACAGATGTAGCCCATCACAGTTCAGTGTTCAAGTAGGTTCCATAAGTATGGGAACAAGGGACTGACTCTGACATGAACTGATTGGCCTGCTCTTTGGTGACCTCCCCCTGAGGGTGGAGCAGCCTTACCAGGACACAGAGGAAGACAATGCAGCCACTCCTGATGAGACCTGATAGACTAGGATCAGAAGGAAGGGGAGGAAGACCTCCCCTATCAGTGGAGTGAGGGAGGGGCATGGGTGGAGAAGGGAGAGGGAGGTTGGGATTGCGAGGGGAGGAGGGAGGGAGCTACAGGAGGGATACAAAGTGAATAAATTTTTTAATTAGTAAAAATTAAAATAAAAAAAAAGAAAAGAGGAAAAAAAGAATGAGAGCCCATAATGGTGGGTAAGCATAACAACAAATACAGAAAGGGGAGAGATCACTTGCACATTAGAAGCAGAGAAAGAGAAATGGAAGTGAAGTGGCTACAAACACTGAAAGCTCAACTCAGAAATATACTTCCTCCAGCAAGGATCCTCAGTCTGAAAGGTCCTTAACCTTCACAAACAGCATCATCAACTGAAGACTGTATATTAGCCCCTGGTAGACATTTTTCATTGGAGCCACCACAAGGTGTTTTAGGAATGGAGTCAAAAAATCACTTTTTTATTTTTCTTAATAATGGCTCCAGAACATAAAAATAATGATGCTGTCAATTGCATCAATCAGGAAGTGATTTCTTTAAGTGAGAAACTGGAAGTTTATCATGGGTATCATAGGTATACATTTATATGGTATAAATCTATATAGTTTATCAGAGGTATCCTAGGTATATATTTATATGGTATATATCTATATGGTTTATCATGAGTATCATAGGCATATATTTATATGGCATATACCTATATGGTTTATCATTGGTATCATAGGTATATATGTGTATGGTATATATCTATATGGTTTATCATAGGTATTCTAGGTATATATCTATGGAGAACATAGAACATAAACAGGAACCAATACTCTTCTTGATTTCAAGCATCTACTAGAAGGCTTGGAAAGTTTTCCTCTCAGATATGTGTTTATGTTGGTTACTTTTCTCACCATGGTGAGCTAATATACAACAAAAGCAACATGAAGAAGGCTTTATTCTGGCTTGTGGTCCAGGGACATGGTCTATCATGGTAGAAAAGGCAGGGCAACAGAGCCAGCATCTGTTCATGTCAGCAGTAGTGTGAGGCTGCTTGCCGACATCCCAGTGGATAAGGAGGCTGAGAAAGCTCAGGCAGGAAGTGGAGTGACATATCACTCTTCCCTCTAGTCCTACATCTACCATCTGGTCCCCATGTTCAAAAGTTTCAACCACCTGCTGCAGTAGTGCCAACAGCTTTGGACCACGTGTTCACACTCAAGCTTATCAGCATTCAAGCAGTAATATTCCTTCCCTGGCCTCCATAAGCTCATGGCCGTCAAATCACCCAAAATTCATCCAGTTCTGCTTCCAGAGTCACCAGAGTCTTAATGGGTCAAACTGAGTTCCACAATTCAAAGTCCAATGTAATGTCTTTCTTGAGACTATACACAATCATCTAACTGTGAACTCCTATAAAATAAAAATGTTATGTATTTCCAATATACAGAGGCATAAATATTCCCATTTCAAAAGAGAGGAATAAACACATTCCCAGGAAAGATGTGATCAAAGAAAGACTAAAACAGTATTGAGGTAAACACCAAACCCTCCATTCCATATCTAGTATCTAAGGCTCAGAGTAACATCACCCTGCCTCCAATGCCTCCCCACTGTCGGAGTTCTGCAGCCTGTAGCACATGGCTGGCTCCATTCAGCACTTGCAGCTTGCTTCAGGAAATATTCCATATCCCTGGCCTCTTCAACAAGCTGAGGCCTCCACTACAATTCGGGATCCGCCTTCATAGCGTCATGCATTGACCACTCAGAAGATCTGTGCAAAGAATCTAAACCTGATATGCAGTGCCTGGCCTCATCTTCTTTCTACAACCTTGGTGCATGCTTCCAAGACCTATAAGCTTGCATTCTGCATGCTCACAAAACAGGCATTATGGGAATGACAACACCATATTCTGCTGCCAAGATGTAGCTCTGCCCCTACCCAGTTTTAATGCACCTTTGGCAGGATCAAGAACCTGCATGAATGGGCTTGTTAAAACATTTCCATATATGGTTCTGATGGAACAGGTACTCCAAAATTGTCAATGAATAACATGTTGCTCTAAAGACACCACTTCTGGTGTCTTAGGGCAAGATGTGAGATTTCACTGTAGAGAAGCTCAGCTTTTTCACAACAGTAAACGCCTTATCCACACTTGCCTTGTAACCAACATTTAAATCTCTCACACCCTGTTTGTTATCAAGCCACATTTTTCACACATCTTCCTACTCCATTTTCTGTTCACTCTTACTGTATGTAAATCTAGCTTAAAGCAGTGAGCAATTACCATAGCCAGAGCCTTACACAAGATTTTAGGAAATGGGCAGAATGTAGACAGCTCCTTTTCCAAAATGTGACATGAATGGCTTCTAGTCACATTCCTGATATAGACCTTGTTCCCCACATAGTTTATGTGATTGGTCTTTACTGCCTTTACTTCATTTTTCATCTTCCTCTGTGTGTGTGTACAGAATGTTAGTATGTGTGCATTCATGTGTGTGGGTCTTCATTTATGTGAGTGTGGATGTCTCTGCACGCCACAGTGTACATACAGAGATCAGACAATGGCTCATTGTAATGAACATTCGCAAGTAAAGATGTATGGACAGAGGGGTGTACTGTGGTAAGACACGCTTTAACACATTACAGGTTCCGTGACTAGATGTTTTCAATGTTTTTTTTTTGTTGTTTATTTTGGGTTTTTTTAATTTTCTTTTGAGGGAAGGTTGCAAGGGTGGAGGGTGAATATGAGGGGACAGGGAGATGACTTGGACTGGGGTGCATGATGCGAAACTCACAAAGAACCCGATAAAAAGTTGAAAAAAAATCAAATAGAGGTCAGAGGACGGGCTCTGATGTTAGCCCTTGTCTTCCTCATTTTAAGAGGCATTTTATTGTTCTCGGCTGCATTCTCCAAGGTAGCTACCTTGCAAGCTTCTTGTGATAGTCTTTGTCTGTGTTCTGTCTCAGTAGGGAAGCACTGTGACAGTAGACACATGAGACTGCACCTAGCTTTACATGACTTCTGGAGATTTGAACTCAGGCCCTTATGCTTGTAGGGCAGGAGCTTTAACCACTGATCCATTTATCTAGACCACTGCCTGCACTCCTATCAGCATTTTGGTCATAAGTATTCCCACAAGAGTCATTCATTAAGTAATACTTAAAACACTCGTGGCTTATCTAGCCCACAATTCAAATTCTTCCACATCCTTTCACAAATCATTTCCAAAGACCTATCAGCATTATGATCTTTCTTTTAAAGGCAATGACCTCACTCCTGGTGTTGATTTTCTGTATTAGTAACTGCTCTTGTCACTTGGTCCACATTTCCAAGAGAATCAACATAAGAGAAGGACTAATTCTGGCACCTATTTTAGGTGAAACTGCCCCATGAGAAAGGTGCAGCAGTTGAATCAGCTCCGCAGTGGCAGCAGAACAAAATTTCTTGTTTACATCTCAACTGCTTAGGAGGCAGAGAGAGCTCAAGTCAAAAGCAAAGAAGTCTAGAACCCTCCAGAACCACCCCCGTGTCCTTGAATCTATTAACCAGGTTCTATGTCTAAATGGAATCCAGGTACAACAAATTTCCTGAACACTAGGAGCTATGGGCCAAGTGTCCAAACACATTTCATATTCAAACAAGGCCAAGGAGTAACTGCTACTGGGGAAGGCACACAAAAATGTACCAAAAATCAAAACTTAGAAAAAGTTTATAGTCTAAGTATACTGAATCCTCAGGGGTTGAGTATTTTAACAATTCAAGCTGAATATACCTGCTGTTCTTATGTTAGTTTATTCTCATTTCCTCAAACTCTAATATCCACAAACTGTGATTTAGAAAATCTGGAGCAGTAAGACAGAATGAAACAATAGTTTCCCAGTAAACACCCAACAGCCTTTGGGTAAACATGATCATGTGGAAAGAAACAGCTTGTTGTTAGCATTTTGTGGTTATAGAATGAGGTCATTGTAGGACATACACAACATATTAAATATTTTTTAAAACACAAAGCAATATAATAAGTGTAACATGAACCAAACACACCACCAAACACTCACAAGTAAGAGCTATATAATACAACAGCCGCTCCACAACTTTTCAAAACTTTCTCCCACTAACAAGACAACTATTTTGTCTTCCATCCATATGCTGGAATGAAAGCTCTATGGGAATACTGAATTAATTAAGATCCTTTTGCAATCTTACTGCCACCTTGACCTTCACTTAAAACACAAACACAAAGTGGTTTGGCCTCATTAGGGACATTCAGGAAACTAGTAGACATAAATTCACACAGGCACAAACCAAGGCTGGGTGCAGATACTAGGCATCCTTGTGTCTTCCAAGAAACTAATTCATCAAAACCAGGAAAATAGCCCCAACGATCATTATCTTTCCTTCTTGTTTGTATTCTAAAATTCTACATTTTGATTTCTGAACTTAACATCTTACAGCATGATACAAACAGTGAAGTGTTCATTCAAAATTCAGCCAAAGCAGAAGAGAGCCTCAAAAGTATTCTAGACAAGTAGACAGTGCTTACTACACTGACATTTTCACCAGGAAGTCAGCATAATCAACACATGAGTATCACTTGTTCCTCATTTTAACCACTTTTGTTCAGGAGATAAATTTTTAAAAGGTCAGCATGAAACTTTAATAGATCCTCAAATAAGACTAACTTCTGCAAAATCTGTCATCATAAGGTAGAAACAAGAATATCTCAGGAAGAGATGCAGAGAAAAGCCTGCTCGCGACTCCATTGCCATTGTCATTAATCCTCAGCAGCAGCATTTCAAATGTGCCTGTCAGATCTTAGTTTATCTATCTATCTATCTATCTATCTATCTATCTATCTATCTACTATATATATGTGTATATATATATTTTTTTTAATTATATTGAGGATGGAACTTGGTCATTGTGCACCCTAGGCAAGCACTGTATCACTAAGATACACCCTTAGCCTCAACTTATTATCACTGAAAAAAAAAAAAAACCTGCTTGATGCAAGTTGGTGCCACAGTCTCTCCAGAAATAAACTGGCTGCTGATCAATGTCTTATATATGGAATAAAAGAAATCACAAGGTATGAAATAGGGATTTATTTTTAAAATATTCTTCTCATGACTAGAAAAAATCTGTTGGACTCCAAGCCACCCCAGCAACTCAGTAAAAGGCCAGTTCTCTTCTCCATCATGAAAACTAAATCTTTCTTAACCAAGATGCCTGCTGTCCTCTACCCACTAAGATTTCAATTATACTTTTTGCCTGTAAAGATTGTTTTATTTGCTCCAGTTTCATTCTATTATGACTGAAATGAAAGTGCCCTGTGTCCAGACAGAGCAATGACTGAATGAGTGGGCAACAAATAGACACTCACATGTATATATGACATCTATGAATTATGCTTCTCTTTACAATCTAACTTCCAAAATAATTATTCATTAACTTGTAATTCCATTGCCTTCAAAGATCCATACAAAGTAAAAGCTACCCTTTAAAAAAATTAATAAAAGCTACACATTAAAAACCTACAGTGCACATTATACTCAGTGTTGACAGTCTGAAATTTTTGCATCTAAAATCAGCAACAAAGCTAGGATATAGAGTCCTGGAACAAACAGGCAAGAAATAAAAAGACCATCAAATCTGAATGGAAAATGCATCTCTGAACACAAATGACATGATCTTGTGTGTGGAAACCCCCTGGAGGTCACACATACAGGATGGAGACCAATAAACATATAAATAAACTCAGCAAAGAGGCAAAATATAGTCAATAATAATCTAAACAGGAAATTACAAAATGATTACATTTATAATAGTATCATGAAATAAATACTTCAGAATTAACCAAGGGAAAAGATCTGTACAAAACAAACTACAAATTAAGCCAGATATGACATCTTAGTTTCTTTTTCTGTTGTTGGTCAGAACACCATGACAAAAGCAACTTAAAGGAGAATTCCAGAGTATAGTACATCATTGACAGAAAATCATCAGGAGCCTGAAGCAACCAATCACATTATTCCAAAAGTCATAAAAAGAGAGAAATGAATGCTTACATATGGGTACTCAACTCATTTTCTTCACTCTTACATAGTCCAGGAACTCCTCCCTCAGAAATATTGCCACTTACAATGGATTTTTGGCCTTCCTACCTCAATTAATGTAATCAAAATAATTCCTTACACTCATGCCCAGAGGTCCATCTCCCAGGTATTCTAACATCTATCAATGTTTCGAATAGCACGAATTATAGTGGGCAAAGGATTTTTGAGAAGGTTGTCAAGACTACTACATGGAGAAAACGGAAGTGTGGCGGACAAATGTTGCTGGAGTAACTGACTATCTACTTGTAATAAAATAAAGTTGCACCCTTACCAAAGCTACACAAAGAAAGAGAGAGAGAATAATTTGAAGACTTAAATGTTAACAATACATAGAAGGGGAAAAAATAAAGAGGTATTTGTATTTTCAAGTGCATACCACCATAGTTCACAATAGTTGATATGTTCAAATAACCCAGGTGGGTAAATGGGTAAAAATACAGGGTTCATACACACAAAGTAGTATTCCATCAATCTTACAAGACACCTTACAGTATGGGGGACATTGAAGGCCTTCTGCTGAGAAGATAAACTAGTCACAGAGACAAATGTTGTGTCATTCCATCTGTGTAAAGTAACTAAAGCAGCCCAACTGGCAGAAATTACAGATGGGACAGTGATTTCAGGGAGCTGGGAGAGAAGAGTGGAAGTAGCTGCTCAGCTAGTCACATCTTTTTCTCATAAAATATGAAGAATTATAGAGACCAGCACTAATAACAGAGAATTCCATACTGAAAAGTGGCTAAAATAACAAATTTCACACATTTAGCCAAATGGCAATGAATTATTTTTTAAGTAAGCTACTTGCATGAGGCAGAATGGCATCACGTTATTTCTCCATTAAGTAAAAAGATGAGCAATCAATTATAAAATCGTAAGCCACAGCTTATTCTTTGTTTTAACCTGGCTAAAAAGGGAATTTCCTCTACCCAACCATTTACAAGGAAAGAAATAATAAAACATGACAGAAATGGCTGTCTTGAGAGCCACTCTTTCAGAAATTGTTAGCTACAAATTTGTATCAGGTGCTTCTCTTCAGGAGTTTAGTTGAAACATTTTGAAAGGTCACTTCCATGGGTAATCCTCTGCACAAACCACACAGGGCATGGAAAACTGAGTGATCCTGGGTCGGGAATTACAGGTCTATGGGTCAGTTGCACAGGACAGCTTGTGTCCTAAAGCAAAGCATCTGTCATGAATCCCTATCCATTGCAGAGAGGCTAGGTGTGTGTCAATAAGGAATATGACCTCCTATGACCACTGTCTTTGCACTGGTAGCCTTCATGCCCTCAGCTGGAGGTGACTAGAACATGGTCACCTCATCATCACTCAGTGGAGTCTACACGGGAATGAGCAGATAGAAAATCCTCAATGAATGCTGATTGAACAAATGGGTAACTAAATGACTACTGCTTTGACTAAGGAGGGAAATGGAGCTGAAAAGTTTGATCAAGCAAAGTATTCTATGGCAATGGTCAGTTCTGTTGAGAAAAAGCAGATTTCTGTACAAGGACAAATGGAGACATGTGGCTTTTCCCTGTATATTAACCTATGGGATTTGCTCTCTAACCCTTGTGTCAGCCCCAGTCCTTGAAGGAGAACACACATCTCTAAAGGCCTGCCTTTCTCCAGCAGAAAGATATCTGTACTTCTCTTCCCACAGAGCATCTGACTCCACAGCATCCTTCCACCTTATATTCAGGACATTTGGCCACAAATGCATTCTATATGTATGTGGAGTCAGCAGTGCACTTCAGAAGGCTAGCACCACCCCACATGCCACAGGGCAGAGACCACTAAACCACATACAGAAAGATCCTCACAAAATAGTGATCATGGAAAATGGGAGTATCACAAAATTAGACAACAGTAAAGCTAGATGTGTTCGTTTCTTTGGTCAGGCAAATAAAAATATTCCAATCAAGAACCTAAGAAGAACATTGCAAGCCAACAGGAAAAGATTATTCTGGCCAATTCTTGTGTACCATCAACTGTGCGTGTTCATAATCAATAGATATAGGACAAGG
Organism: Meriones unguiculatus; assembly: GCF_030254825.1. Classification (NCBI taxonomy): domain Eukaryota; kingdom Metazoa; phylum Chordata; class Mammalia; order Rodentia; family Muridae; genus Meriones; species Meriones unguiculatus. The sequence goes on along the minus strand of NC_083361.1, from coordinate 46,108,691 downwards.
AGAGAGAGAAGAAGAAAAACTAGAGAAACTCAAAAATAGAAAAAGTACACAAAATAAAACAAATTTTCTTCCAATCTATCTAGATTAAATATGTGTATTTTTTTATTTTAACACATACTCACTCTAGGTTCTGTAAATGTGTACTATATTTTAATATTATGGTTAAAGTTCATTTTATCCAGACATGTTACACAATTTAATATCCTGCTTTTTCACTAACATTATATGAGCATTCTCCCACCAGAAAACAGTTTGCTATGTAATTGCCTATCCTTTCCATTTGCATTATCTATTAATTATTTGATTGTTGATTATTTAGCTACTACTAAATGAGGACAAGGTCCAAGTCTCTGAGCACACACATGCATCTTTGTGGTGAAGTGCTGGAAAATGCTGGGGACAGGTTAGGAACTTAGCGAAGGATACTGGATGTGTTAAGAAATTAACTGAATATGCCTAAGACAACTTCATCTCTCATTTCTCATATTTGAGATAACCTCAATTCTCTTTTAGGCCAAAACTTATTTAAATGATCCAATAAGCTATACTAAATACTGGCAAGCTCTAAGCCAGGGCTTTTCACCACTGAGCTTATCAATAGAAAAGACTGAACCTCAGGTAGTAAGGCTGCCTATGCTTTATCTTTGTTTCATGATTCTGATTTCATGGAATCCCTTCCCAACATGAGATTCTGCAGTGGCAACTGTGAGAAGCTAAATCAGTCTTTGGGTAGAACGATGCACCTCTCCCTGTGCATGTTTCCTGACTCCCTGAGTATTCATATTCCAAGACTTAGCTGTCTTCACCTATGAAAGATCACAGTGTATCACATAATTACCAAGGGGACATTAATATTCAACATGGCAGACATAAGAAAGGGGAACAAGAAGCCTAGGGTGACATGCACGTTTTCTCCTAATTCTATGGGGGTTATATTGTAATTTTTTTGACATGTTGCCTTGCTAGTTTGCTCAGGCTGACCTCAAACTCCTAAGATAAAGCAACTGTCCACCTCAGTAGCTAGGATTGAATTAGTTAGTAGTTCTGGAAGATAATTATCAAATATGGGAACTCAAATTTAGCCTAGGGCAGTGACAAGCTGACAGAAGTCCCCACAGCCAACACACACACACACACACACACACACACACAAACACATACACACACCTCATCAGCACTTGGTGCTGCCTGCTTCATGTGACACAGATGTGATGGTTTAAATAGGTATGGCCCCATAGATTCATGTGTTTTGAATGCTGGCCACAGTATGTAGAACCATGAGGGGGTGTGACTTTGTTGGAGCAGGTGTGACCTTGTTAGAGGAAGTGTGTCACTGTGGAGGTGGGGCTTTGATGTTTAAATGCTCAAGCTATGCCCAGTGTGGTACACAATCTCCTTATGCTGCCTTAAGATCAAGATGTAGAACTCTCAGCTCTGCCTCCAGCAACATGTCTGCCTGCATGCTGCCATACTTCCCACCATGATGATAATGGACCTAACCTCTGAGACTGTAAACCAGCCCTAATTAAATATTATCCTTTATAAGAGTTACCTTGGTCATGGTGTCTTTTCATAGCAATAAAACCCTAAGATGATGGCCCGCTAAGAACTGGGAAGAAGGCAGACATCACCCGGACCATCAGGCCCTGTTCCACAGGAATGTTATCATGCCATGTTACAGTAGGTCAGGAAGCATCCACAGAAACCAAGCAGTCCACGCTTAAGCAAAATCAGCACCAGACACACAGGCACAACACTTCTTGTCATTCCTGTGTCCATTTGTGCTGGAAGTGACAGGCAGAAGGATGGTTTCCAAAGCTAACAAACTTCGCCTTTGTTCACCAAAGTCATTTATTTGCTAATAATATTCAATTGCTCCAGTATTTTTACTAGAAAATAGAAATATTGGTGGAGTTAGTAAGTGTTCAATAATATTTGTTGCATGGATCTAATGCATCAGTTTATTCATTTTATATCCCAGAAGATAGCCAGGTTCTGCTTCTTCCTTCTGCCCCCGAGGGAGGAGCAGCCTTGCTAGGACACAGAGGAGGACATTACAGCCAGTCCTGAAGATAACTGATAAGCTAGGGTCATATGGAAGGGGAGGAAGACCTCCCCTATCAGTGGACTTGAAAGGGACAGGGAGGAGATGAAGGAGGGAGGGTGGGATTGGGAAGGAATGAGGGATCGGGTTACAGCTGGGATACAAAGTTAATAAACCATAACTAATTTTACAAAAAAATAAAAAATTGTGGCAACAAGAATAAAAACATTTGGAAAACACAAGAGGCACATACGAGAAATGTCCTCCAGACAACCTCTTAGCAGGGACTTCAGAGATTTGGCAATCTACTGCCTCCATGCCTGTGCAAGTAACCCATTAGCCTCTCTAAGATCTGATTCCTCTATTTCTAATCTACTTGGCAAAAAAAAAACACCTTCTTGCAAATCAATTTGAGATTTCTCACACAACAATAAGACCCCAGGAAATTACTCATGCCTCCATTTTGTCCATCTAAGTCCCAAGCCAAGGAACTAACACTGAAATTTCCATGAAGTAAATGTGAAAACAGGGCTTGGTTTATGCTAGCTGAACCAGGCTAGGAATTGCTGAAAATGGAAAGAAAGGGCTAAAGTGTTTCTCCAAACAAATGATGGGAATGTTCAGTGGAGACCTGTGTCTCTGTCAGGAAAACACCCTAATGTAAGACTTGCAAACTGTCCCTACTTCTAATATACACAACAGACACAGAGTATGAGGTGGCTTTGCAAGTGTATCTCCTGTTTCTCCTCTGTTACACCAATGCTCCAGAAAGACCCCAATGCTGACTTGTGATCATGTGCAGGCCTTTCCTCCTCCTATGCCTGGGTTGTTCCTGTTTTTCCATCCTCACAGTATGGCTCCTAATGTGTTAGTGAAAAATTCACCTTATCGGACTGGAGGGTCTCTTTAACAATGTCAGTTAGTAGTGGTTCTACTTTATTCACACAGCCTGAGCTCACTCCTTCTTGACCTGCACCAGCACTAACAATGCCCTTTTTTCATTCTCAAGTCTCAATGTATAAGTGATAAGCTATAAAGAATCTTTTAAAGGTCCCCAACACACATTGACGTATGCTTGTAACTATTAGAAAAAAATGACAGGGTAGCCCAAAACCAAGGTAAAGAATAGACTACAAATCTGAATTCCCTTTGGAAAAACAAAATAGTGTTTCAGTTTCTTCACCCATAAAATGAGATGGTAACAGTAGTACTTACCCCCCAGAACTGAGGAAACATTGTGTGTGTGCATGCACATTTATGTCATAAATGAGTACCCAACACATAACAAGCTTCAAACACACTTTGTCTTCTTACTTGATGTCTTCAGCTTTTATTTGTGGTGGCACAAAGACCAGAGCCATAATGGAACAGATGCAAGCCTAAGAGGACCTGAACTGAGCTTTCTCATATCAAAAACAGAAAACATGAAATAAACATGTCAACTTTGCATCAGGCCCAAGTGGCTGTACCAAACACAGAGAAGCACAGGATGTACAGTGGTCGTGTTCTGTACTTCTTTCCCCACGAAAGGAAAACAATTCATCTGAGTGGTAGAACTAAGACATTATACATGTTAGGACTCCCTGACACTCTCTAAAAGAATCAAACACATAATGCAAGTTTCTAGTGAATATCCTACCTGGCCAGGTCTAATTCCATGCACACTCTTGCCAAACTTACATGCATACTTTGCACAAAGCGTTGCTAATATTTGCAGACCATATCATGTAGATGTAGGCACCCTGCCCTTTGAACAGCTGCACAATGCCCATTTTGTAGAATTGTCCATGAGTGCTCACACTGCTTTCTCACTGTGGGACATCTGGGCACTCACCAGTTTCTCACCAGTCTAAACATCTTGGCAACAACTGCACAAAGGTTTTTAGAGGAAAATTCACTGAACACGACTTCTCGCTTAAAAATATAAAGCTTTTAAGTGTTCTATACATTGTGTAGAATTAGCCCCTTACAAATGCCCCCTCAGATGGCTTTCAAAAACATGTTTTCTTACAGTCTTGGTAATGCTGGCCACAGTAGAGGACAATGCAGCCACTTTTGATGTGAACTGATAGACCAAGATCAGAAAGGAGAGGAGAACCTCCCCTATCAGTAGACTTGGGGAGTGGCATGCATGCAGAAAGGGGAGGGAGGGTGGGATCAGGAGGGGAGGAGGGAGAGGCCTATGGGAGGATACAAAATGAATAAAGTGTAATTAATAAAAAATTTTAAAAAAATGCAGAGAATAAATAGCTGTTTCATACTCAGCCCCAAAGAGGATATCTTTATCACTCCCTTGACCAACAAATATAAAAGAAACATAGAGGTGGGTGTAAAAAAAAAAAAAAAAAAGTAAGAAGAGGAGGATGAAGAGCAATGATGCAAAATGTGGTCTTCTGCATGTATCAGAGCCATTGGATCCATTAACTCATAGCAGCTATGGTCATGCACACAAACCTGTAAAATGACAGGCCAATCAATAATTCCAACATGAATGAGGAGGAACTCATGAGGACGATGTCTAGCTGAGGCAATAGTTGCAATTAATGGCTGCTAGGGGAGAGGGAGGTATTTTTCTTCAGGGTTATATCAACTGGCAAGTTGGACAAGATCTAGCAAACACACACACATACACACTACACATAGAAGCAACCCTTATTAAACTCTGTGGGATAGAGATACATGCATGTGTGTGTGTGTGTGTGTGTGTGTGTGTGTGTGTGTGTGTGTGTGTGTATGATCATCAAAGAATAAATACAAAATCATTTTCGAATGAAGTTAGGCCTCCAGTTGGGGCTATGGGTGTCAGGTAGGGGCATCCTACATCACACAACATTAAGCCCTCCCACCTCATCAGCACACTGTCATAAGTCACAAACCTCTTGATTCTAGATTGGCAAGATTTCATTTCAGGGTTAAAACTGATTCCAGGAAAACCATGTAGCTTGGCCCACTGAACTCCATGTCTTTGACGTTCTCACTGAGAAAAAGAGTGTCGCCTGTCACTAAGGTGTATTATTACACATGCTTGCCAGTTCAGAACAAGGCAGACTACAACTAGCTGTTCCCACACAGAATTAACTACATCAACGGCCATCCATGCCAGAGCAATGCAGACCCAAAATTTGGAAGAAAATGAATATCACATTAGTTTCCCTGTTTTGCTTCTGACCAAAAAATGACAGCCTCATTGGAGGAAAAAAGTAAATTTTCTGGAACCAAAATGGTTTTATTCCTCATCTTGCAGTTCAGGCCTGTTGATGAATATTTACCACATACTATTTTGGTTTCTAGCCAACAAGAAATTGAGTCAAAGTTATGATCAGGTTGATCTCCAGGGATGAACATATGTATGCAAACATCAACAGCAATCTGTATGCTTGAGGCAGTCAACAAGCATATTTCAAGAGTCTCTGAAACAAACCTTCTTTTCACTCTCCCCCGTTAGTAAAAAGAAGAGTGAATTTAGAAATAGGAAAACTAGTCAGAGGAAAATGAGGCATGCCACTCACTAAAGCGCAAAATCCTTCATACTGAATTTCCCTACCAGTGTAGTCCAAACTCTGTACCAGTCAGGCTCAACACAATTTACACAGAGTTAGGGCTACTGAATGAGGCACACAGTCAACCTGAGCCCACCTATGAGAGTCACTGTGAATCAGTTATAAAAATTGACTAGCTGTATTCAGTACTAAACAGAATTTTTCAAATATTTCACTCTGAAGGCTGGAAACTGGCTTGTTGGTGATGGCTGGATTTTGAGATCATTCATGAGTTCTAGATCTATGTCTGCATGAAGCTGAGATATATTCTCTGAAGAGATAGCTCTTCTTTTCATCTTCTTCATGGAGTCTTGCCTCCTAATTTTCTTTTTATGATCTAGGTTCCAGTGATAGTATTTGTCTCTCCATTGGTAGCACCTGCCACAGTTTCTCAGGCTCTATGGTACACAGAGACATTGCATGGATGCCTTGTTAAATTTTTCTCTTTGAGGATATTTTTGTAGCTGTGCTTTACACTTGTAACTTTCCATTCAAATCAATATGAGACCATGCCAATATAAACAAAGACAAACAAGCATTTAAAAAAAAAGCCACTTTGCTGGGATTTTACAGAGATTTCAAACAAAACTGGTAAGCAATTTAGAAGAATTGATGTTTACTATGGTGGGTTTTCCAACACATGAAAACAAAGTTTTCCACTTAACTAGGTTACTACACATATTCTGTGCCTCTTTTACCAGGCATATACCTAAGTATTTCATTTTTATGGAACTGCCAAATGTTTTTATTCTTGTTCCCACCAATTCTTAATTAGCATATGGATGTGATTTTTATGTTGTTATTGGATTTTGTAATGTTGCTGAATTCACCTATCGGCTCCAGAAGGCTTTATGTAAAATCCTTGGAATTTTTCTGTAGACAGCCAAAGAGGTGAAGAGCGGTCATTGTCTTCCCTTCTCTCTGCATGTCTGTACTCTCAGTGTTTGCTGGAAGAAGGCATGATCACTGTTATGCTTCCACACATAGGAAGTGTGAAATACTTTCCAAAAGTATTTCTGTGCCCATCACTTTTCCTCTTTAGTCTATTGACACGCGGATATTGATTGTCATTCATTGCATACCTAGAAAAGATCACATGTGATCTGTTGTGATGCATAATTCATCAACATCTTAATGGACCTGAATTTTGAATATTTTATTCAAGATTTTTGTGCCAGCCTTTTGAGAGTGTGTTCATCCTTTCCCCGTGTGTACTTTTCATAGTCTGTAATACAGGCTTCCTAGGAACGGCTCTCTCCTATTTTGTGTATAGAGGAGATTGTGTGTAATCAGTGTTAATTCTTTAAATGACGTTTAGAATTCTCAATGAAATTATCTGATTCCAGAGACATCTTTTTGTGTAAGACTAATTACAAGTTCACTTTCTTTAGTCATTAATGGACCACTAATATTATCAATTTATCGTGGGATTTCAGTAATTTGTAGTTTACACACACAGACGCTTGTTGGAATTCTCTTCATAAGTGCCACCTTCTGTTTTGTGATAGGGTCTCTCACTGACTTCAATCTTCCCAGGTAGGCTAGGCTAGCTAGCCCATGTGCTTCAGGGCTCCCATACTGAACTATATTTTTTGTTTTCACCTTTTTAATTTTTTTCCCTCTGCAAGAGGTTTATTAAGTGGGTATGGAGGGAGTGGGAGAACAGGACATGGTGGGGAGAGAGAAAGAAAGGGTAAGGGGGGACACCGAGAGAGAGAGAGAGAGAGAGAGAGAGAGAGAGAGTGTAAGAGAGAGACAGAAAGCAAGAGGAGAGTAAGAGCCTTTTTAATTTTTTTTTAACCCATCCTGGGCATAGAAGTCAGGGTCTCATATCTCTAAAATTAAGGAAGCTTATTCCCAAAGATTTCTCATGTCTCTGTTTGAAATAGGGTCTAATGTGACCCAGCCTGGCCTACAACTTCATATGTACTCAACGATGACCTTGAACCTCTGATTCTCCCTGCCTTTGCATCCTGAGTTTCTATAGTGCCCTGCATGTTAGGATTTGAGACTCTTCTACACTTGTGGTGGTGTTGGAGCCTTAGGATAAATGCACACTAGACAAACACTTCACCAACCAAGCTACTAATTGCTGATTATTAAGTTTCCTGAGTTACTGAGCATGCATCTGTGTAAAGATCCTCACTCACATACAGAATGGTCAGGTCACTTCCAGAGCTTCTGAGCATCAGTGCCTCCTGTGTCTTCCCTTTCACTTCTGCCTGAAATTCAGAAGCTATTTGTCCTTTTTTAAATCAATATTTTATTTGGTCAGCTTTCTCTACTTTGGTTTTTGCTTTCATTATCTTTCATTTGCTTTTTGCTTTGGTTGTTTGTTTGGTTTTGGTACCAGGGATGAAACTCAAAGCCTCAGACATGCACTAATGGAGCAGTCTGCCACTTGGCTGCATGCCTACCCTTTAGTTCCATTTACTATTGCTCTTACCTTTACTTCTATCTCCTTTGTGTGGCTTGACTTTGTTCCTCCTTTTCCATTTTTTGAAGACTTAAGCTTGAAAGCTGTCTTTTTGTAAAGTCTGAGCAATAGTGCTGGAACTCTCCCGTTCACACTGTGCCCTCTGTGTCCCCAGCTGCAATGCTACAGATTTCCATGCAATACTACAAATACATCAGTCCGCCCTGAAATTTTCCCTGGGAACATAAGGATCATCAGAAAATTTATTTTCGATTGCTTGGAGATTTGCTGCTGTCTTTTTGTCATTGGTTTCTAGTTTGACTCCATTTTGATGAGAAAACAGAAACTGTTTGATGTGAAATCTTTGAAGTTTTGTTTTACAACACATAATGTGGCTTCTCTTGAGCAATGTTCCATGTACACATGAGTGTGAATTCTGGTGCTAGCAGCAAACTCCTCTAGAATGAATGCCCAGCAGATTTTATGGATAGATCCATTATTGCACAGCTAGTTCAACCTAGATTATGAAACATTCAAGAACTATTACAGTTGAAATTCACAGACTATCTGTTGTCAAGAATTATCTAAAATCTGCACCTTTGTAGTTTTCATCCTAGGAAGCTGAGGGGAAAAACAGTTTTCTATGATAAAGCGTTCTAGAATTTATAGGATCCATCTCTTTAACAAAGCATATTTTAAAATTCACTTTAATTAAATATTAAAAATAAAACAACCTTTTGAACATCAACTGGAAAAATTTCACTGCAGAGATCAAAGAAGAGAGAGGGAGGAATGTGTGTACACCAATTGTGAGCGGAAGTTCAGAGGTTCCAAGACTAGCCTCAGAATCTTGGAGAAGGGCCAAGCAATAGAGCAGCAGTGACCACACTTCCTTCTGCTGAAGCTGCACTCTCTAGACAGGGCTCCTGAGACCGGGCTGCTCACCAACCACCTCGTCCTCCTCATGTGTAGGTGGATATTTAGATCCTAATTTTCCTCACTTCCAGTATTTCCAAAGCACTTTGGGGGAAAGCCAATGAAAAATCTAAGTAGTTTTTCTTGAGAACCTTGTGCCACTGTGGTTTAGGATCCTATCAGTTGAATTTTGGTTGAAAAAAACAGTATTGCTGCCTCTTCTGCAAGTCTTCTACAGCCAAGCTAACTTCTTTTCCTACTGATTTCAGGTTGGTTGGTGTGGTGATTTGACTAAGAATGGCCCCCATAGGCTCATAGATTTGAATGCTTAGTCCCCAGCTGGAAAAACTGTTTGGGGGAAGGATTAGAAGGGATGGCCTTATACTGCCAAAAGCAATCTACAGATTCAATGCAATTCCCATCAAAATACCAACTCAATTCTTTACAGACCTTGAAAAAAAGATTCTCAGCTTCATATGGAGAAACAAAAAACCCAGAATCTCCAAAACGATCCTGTATGACAACAGATCATCTGGAGGTATCTCCATTCCTGATCTCAAGCGGTACTACAGGGCAACAGTAATAAAAACTGCATGGTATTGGCATAGAAACAGAAAGGAGGATCAATGGAACCGCATAGAAGACCCAGAAATAAATCCACACACCTATGAATACTCGATATTCGACAAAGAAGCCAATTCCATTCAATGGAAAAAAGACAGCATCTTCAACAAATGGTGCTGGACCAACTGGATGTCTACATGCAGAAAAATGAAAATAGATCCATATTTATCACCCTGCACAAAACTAAAGTCAAAGTGGATCAAGGACCTCAACATAAAACCAGATACCCTAAATCAATTGGAAAAAAAAGTGGGGAACAGCCTAGAACTCATTGGCACAGGAGACAACTTCCTGAACAGAACACCAACAGCACAGGTTCTAAGAGCAACAATCAATAAATGGGACCTCATGAAACTGAAAAGTTTCTGTAAAGCAAAGGATACCGTCATCAAAACAAAACGACTGCCTACAGATTGGGAAAGAATCTTCACTAACCCTTTATCTGACAGAGGATTAATATCCAGTATATACAAAGAACTAAAGAAGCTGAAAAGCAGCAATCCAAGTAATCCAATTAAAAAATGGGGAACAGAGCTAAACAGAGAATTCTCGACAGAGGAATATCGAATGGCAGAAAAACACTTAAAGAAATGCTCATCCTCATTAGCCATCAGGGAAATGCAAATCAAAACGACCCTGAGATATCACCTTACACCCATCAGAATGGCCAAGATGAAAAACTCAAGCGACAACACATGTTGGAGAGGTTGTGGAGAAAGGGGAACCCTCCTCCACTGCTGGTGGGGATGTAAACTGGTACAACCACTCTGGAAAGCTATCTGGCGCTTTCTAAGACAAATAGGAATAGTGCTTCCTCCAGACCCAGCTATACCACTGCTAGGTATATACCCAAAGTTTGTTCAAGTACACAAAAAGGACACTTGCTCAACCATGTTTATAGCAGCTCTATTTGTAATAGCCAGAACCTGGAAACAACCCAGATGTCCATCAACGGTGGAATGGGTACAGAAATTGTGGTATTTTTATACAATGGAATACTACTCAGCAATCAAAAAGGAGGAAATCATGAAATTTGCAGGCAAATTGTGGGATCTAGAAAAGATCATTCTGAGTGAAATATCCCAGAAGGAGAAAGACAAACATGGGATATACTCACTTATATAGACCTATAAGATATGATAAACATAATGAAATCTATACACCTAAAAAAGATAATCAATTGAGCGGACATGGGGTAAGATGATCAATCCTCATTTAGAAAGACAGATGGGATGTGCATTGAACGTATGACAGGAGTCTACTGAGCGCATCTGAAAGACTCTAACTAGCAGTGTTTTCAAAGCAAAGACTCATGACCAAACCTTTGGCAGAGTACAGGGAATCATAAGAAAGAAGGGGAGTTAGTCTGATGGGGAAAGGATAGGAGCTCCACAAGGACCAAATATATCTGGGCACAGGGTCTTTTCTGAGACTGACATTCAACCAAGGACCATGTATGGATATAACCTAGAACCTCCACTCAGATGTAGCCTGTGGTAGCTCAGTAACCAATTGGTTTCCCAAAGTGAGGGGAACAGGGACTATTTCTAACAGGAACTCAATGACTGGCTCTTCGGTCTCCCCACCCCCGAAAGGGAGGAGCAGTCCTGTTAGGCCACAGAGGAGGGCTTAGCAGCCAGTCCTGAAGATACCTGATAAAACAGGATCAGATGAATGGGGAGGAGGTCCCCCCTATCAGTGGACTTGGAAAGGGGCACGGTGGAGATGAGGGAGGGAGGGAGGGACTGGGAGGGAATGAGGGATCGGGACACGGCTGGGATACAGAGTTAATAAAATGTAACTGATAAAAAAAATAAAAAAATAAAAAAAAGAAGGGATGGCCTTTGAAATGAAACAAACCTGTCTTTCTCTGCTTGCCCAAGAGACAAACTGACAGTGCAGGGTGGTTCAGAGGCTGCAGTTTAAACACCTGAGAAAAAATGTTGGGCCTGAGAGGAACAGAGAGCTTCAAGTGAGACCTCCACCTCTCTAGAAAAGCCACCACCAAGTTTTTTGTCTTCCAGGTCTCTGAAAAGTGGTGAGCTTTCTTTGAGTAATGAGAACCTCAAGTTTATACAATATGAGGTCTAAACACCAAAAAAAAAAAAAAAAAAAAAAAAAGGGGGGGGCCGCCTTGTTGGAGGAGGTGTGTCAATAGGGCTGGGCTTTGAGGTTTCAAAAGAGCAGGCTAGGCCCAGTCTCTATCTTTCTGCCAGCTCCTTGTGGCAGTGAAATAAGCTCTCAGCTACAACTACAGTGCTCTGCCTGCCTCTGTACTACCATTCTCCTCAACAGGATGGCACAGACCTGCCTTCTGAAATTGTAAGCAACTCCGCAATTAAATGTTTTCTTTTATAATTTGCCTTGGTCATGATGTCAACAAAGTAATAAAGGTAATTAAGAAAGTTGGTTTGTTTAGGAAAAAAAAAAGCTAGGCACTTGACTCCTGTTCAGTAACCTTAGAAGGCTGAGTTGCATCCCTAATTCTCAGGTACTCTGCACAATTGTAATAGGTGTTTAGCAAAAAGAGAATGGTACACATATGAATGTAGGCATTTAGGTGAAGTGGTATCCTGCTTCCTCCCAACATGTAAACTATTCTATACGTATTTGTGGCTGTTTTGTTTTGTATTAAGACAAGGTCTTTCTGTGTAGTCTTGGCTGGCCTGGAACTTGCTATGTAGACTGGGCTGGCCCAGAACGCATAGATTTGTCTGCTTCTCCCTCACAAATACAAGGATTGAAGCTACCATGCTTAGATATTCTACACTTTTTTAAAAGCACAATTTGAAATACATATTTTCAGTTCAACAACTCAATATTGGTTAGGGGGCAGACTAGCAATATTTTCTTCTGATTCCATTCTAACAGTATATTTACCCAGGTGATAGTGTTGGCAAGAGGAACAGAGTTCCAGAGCCACTTTCTAACCAGCTGCACTTCATTCATCTCACCTGTCACTTTTTGTTCTTATCCACAAGCCTTTTTAACATATACAGTTTTAATTGACAAATAAAAACTATGTATAAAGTAACTCCTCAGTGTCTATTGAATCTAGTACATTTCTCAAAAAACTTACACATGATACCTCCCTTCTATAACAGGGAATAGTATTCACACATCTTATTCAAATCCTCCTGAGTATTTTAAATCACTTCTACATGATGTAAATTGTGTAATACAGTGTAAATGATAAGAAAATCACTGTTACAGGGCATTGCTTTTATTATATATTTTTATTTTTTTGATGCTATACTAATGATTTCTTTGACTTCAATTCTCATTTGTTTGAACTCGTGAATGTAGAACTCATGAATAAGAAGACCAACTATATTTATGGTGTACAACATGGTCTTTACATACACATGCACTAGGAGATAATTAAATCACACCAGTAAGCATACCTATTACCTCATTACCATATTTGTGTAAGAACACTTAAATTAGCCTAATCATCATGCTGTACCATACTTGGTCCCTAGTTGGCAGAATTGTTGGGGGATTTCCTGAGCATTGATCCTCTGTAATTGAAATGTTGCTCCCTTATACTAAAATCTGGCTCCATGTTGATCCTAATGATTCCCTCTCTGGGTGCTGGCTTGGAGAGAGTCTATTTTATTTTGTTTTGTTTTGTTTTTAGCCTCTGGCCATCTCTTCAATTAAAATACTAAAATTCTTGTTTAAAGTGTCTATTGTTCTAGAATTTTCTCTGAAAGAAAGCCCAAGCTCCAATCAAAAACTAGGAGCACCATGTCTGATGAGAACCACCAAGCTTCCTGATTTGCCATCTGCTACTTGGTATGATGCTGCAAGCATCAGAGGCTGGTCATAGGTCTTCTGCCTAGGCTATTGGTATCCTTCCCCAGACTTCTAGGCTGGTCCTTATCCCAGCTGCTTGCCACTCATCAGTATGACTTCAGTGACTCCATTCTAGCTGGTCTAGTGCAGTCAGGCTGTCAGTGAGTTCATATCTTGGAAACAGCAGGAAGAATAGAATGGTAGCACTGGGTATACAGAACCAGAGCACAGGGAACTACTGATGCTTATACATGAGGACTTCAAATTCAGGAAATGTTTCAATATATTACTAAAATGAGTAGGCAAGCCTGTAGGATGTATTGGTGAAAAGAGGAATGAGATGCAATTTTCCTGGACTAAATGACAAGGGAAAGTCCAGCTTGAGTGGGCTATGCAATAACAAAGGCCTACACTAAGCCACAAGTTGGTATTAGCCCAAAAATAGCAGCCAGAAATCTGTGGTCAAGGAAGGAATCATAAAAAGAATTCAACAGCTGATGACAGGGTGTGAACAAAGGGCTTGGGATAACTCTTCAATAAAGACATTTAGTACTCCCAAGTGTCCTGTTGAAAAGCAGACAATGAATGGGTAGAAGAAAGGTCAAATCAGATAGAAGGATAGGCCCCTTATGGTGATTGAGAAATACCTGAGGCTAGGGTTGGAAAAGAGGCAGCTTGAGGCCAGGGTTGGAAAAAAGGCATAGAAGTAGGCAACCAATGCTTTTGATCTTTTGGGAGAAAGAAATTTGCATTCAACTTTTAGAAAAGAAAAAAGAAAAAAAGAAGTGGCAAAGGAAACTCTAAAAACAAAGACTGTTCTGGCTGCTGAAGACAATGAAAATAAAGTAATGAACTTGTTTCCTGGGAGACACTTGTAGTGAGAAACACTTTTCTCTAGCATTTAAGTTTGCTATGACATTTCAAGCTTTTTTCTTTTTTTTTATTTGAAGGCTTCTCTATTCAAAGCTATACATGTCCATGGTTTCAAGAGCAACAGAACCTTGAAACAGTTTCCTTCTGTCTTTACCTGAAAACAGGGCCAGAGGCTTAAGGACAGGTTGAACTAAAATCTTTCTTTCTTCTTCCTTCCTTCCCCTTCCTCCCTTCTTTTCTTCCTTTTTTCCTTCCTTCCTTCTTTCCTTGAGCTTAAGGACAAATTGGACTAAAATTACCTATCTTCTTTTCTTCCTTCCTTCCTTTCTTTCTTTTCTTAATTTTTAGACAGGGTCTCACTTTGTAAACTCATGATCCTCCTGCCTCAACCTCCTAAGATGTGGGATTATAGGCATGTACCATCCTGCCCAACTATCAGACTAAAATTTCTAGCAGGGCAAAAAGAACAGTAAGGATGGGAAACAGAAAAAGAGTTCAGAAGACAACAAAGGACCTTCTAGAAAACAAGAGAGCCTTTGGTCTAATGTAGGACCTTGATATCCCCACTCCCACAAATAATAAGGTGCTCTTATTCCAAGGCAAAGTGAAGGACTGATATCTAGTCTAGAAAGAAAAATTTTTAAATCTAACTACATCCAAATTCCCTTTCCAATTAAATGTTAATAGACACTTAGCAATTTTTCTTTTCATCAGTAGACCAAACTTTGGATCATATTAAAGGATGTCTGACTTTTTTTCTTCTCATTAACTCCATGGAAATGTGTCTCACAAATATTACTTTTGTAGGCAAAACACACTAATGGGTCATTGAGTAACTCCTCCAAATAATCAGCTGACTGTGGCTGACTCTAAGTCACATCACTGCACACCCACCAGGGCTTTCTCCCAAATAACATATATGGTAGGGGACTTCTCTAGGACTACAATGATTCAGCCCTCAGTTTCCGAACATCTTCTCCATCAGCCCAAAGGATCAAAGTTCAACTCAGTTGCTTAACAACAACCTTATAACTTAACTGAAATTACAATGTCCTGGTGGAACATGGCTCTCCAAATGAAAATGGTCAGTTGGGGCTTCAAAGCCCCAAAACATGATTTCTGAGAAAATTCTTATTTTCTTGTACAAACTGTATGTAGGTAAAAAGACGTTGATACTAATTCATTCCAAATGACAAGTTTAACTTGTCTTCCCTATTGCTTATATCACTCAGAATACTCAATAAGCTGGAAACAGCCCAGATGCCCCTCAAGTGAAGAAGGGATGCAGAAATGTGGTACATCTATACATTGGAGTATTACTCAGCAATGAAAAACAAGGAAATCATGAAATTTGCAGGTAAATGGTGGGACCTGGAAAGGATCATCCTGAGTGAGTTGTCCCAGAAGCAAAAAGACACACACGGTATATACTCACTCATATAAACATACAACATAGAATAAACCCACTAAAATCTGTACATCTAAACATACTAAGCAAAAGAGAAGACCCTTACTAAAATGTTCAATCCCCATCCCAAAAGGCAAAGAGGATGGACATCAGAAGAAGAAGAAAACAGAAAACAACCTAGGAACCTGCTACAGAGGGCCTCTGAAAGCCAGAAGAAGAAAACAGGAAACAACCTAGGAACCTGCTACAGAGGGCCTCTGAAAGCCTCTGCCATGCAGACTGTCAAAGCAGATGCTGAGCCTGATGGCCAACTGACAGGCAGAGTGAATGGAATTTTCTGTAAGAAGTGGGAAATAGTAAGAGCTGGAGAGGACAGGAACTCCACAAGGGGAGCAACAGAACAAGAAAATTTGAACACAGGGAACTTCCCAGAGACTCATACTCCAACCAAGGACTATTCATGGAGATAACCTAGAACCCTGACAATGCAGCCACTTCTGATGAGAACTGATAGACTAAGATCAGAAAGAAGGAGAGGAGGACCTCCCCTATCAGTGGACTTGGAGAAGGGCATGCATGCAGAAAGGGGGAGGGGGAGGGTGGGACCAGGAGGGGAGGAGGGAGGGGCTTATGGGGGGATACAAAATGAATAAAGTGTAATTAATAAAAGTTAAATAAAAAAATTATAAAAAAATCCAGATCAAATCAATTTAAATATAACTAGGTTGCGTGTACTTTATTACTGCTAGTGAGAGAGAATTAAGACATTGGTAAAATTAAGAACAGTTTGAACACTGAATTTAGTTTGAGCTTTAAATTCTATCACTTTTGCAGAATATTGTTCTCTTTCTATTCACAAACAGAAGTTTATTCTATTATTAAGGAACATTCTTAGGCAATTCAACAGAAGCCAAAATGTGGAGCTCTTATATTAATAGCTTTTTAGTTACATATATGAAAAGCCTTAAAAACTGATTTGATTTTATAAGATAGAATACATTTGAAGGAAATGATTCACAATACAATAATCCACACAAAAGGATATTGGCCCAACCTATATCTCCAACAATAGGAAACTACTCAGGACAGTATTCTATACATGAGCTGTTGAAATGGCTCAGTGAGTAGAAGTAATTGCTGCCAAATATGATGACCTGAGTTTTATACCTGGAACTTGCAGTTAAAGGAGAAATCATCTCCCACAAGTTATCATCTGGCTCCCATATATATATACCAAAACAAATAAGCAAATAACTAAGTAGATATAATTTAAAACTACATAAATTATCAAAATATATTCCCAGATATACAAGAAAATAGTTATAGCTGTTAAAATATATAAAAATATTTAATAGTCCCAAAACATTTATAGCATTAAAAACGCCAATGATGGTAACCTGAATATATGTGTTTATATCTGATTCATGTGCATAAAATCTTTTAATGCATGCAATTACATTTTTCTACATATTCAATTTTTTTCCACTATGAGTCAAAGTTCTTTTAGTTTTGGAAAATTATAAAAGTGATTTTGTAGAAGAAGTACAGGTATTTTAAGTACTCAAACTCCTAATAAATAGGCATTTTCTCTACTCTAAACATATGAGTCCTTTTTGAAAGCAAACAGTACTTTACAAGAAAAAAATCCTACACCTAACACAGTGTTAAATAACTCAATAGCCTTGAATGGGGTGAAGGTGCATCCCAAACCTCAGAAGACTGAAGCAGGAAGATAGCTAGTTTGAGACCAATCTGGACTACCATAGCAAGGCTGTCTCCAAAACAGTCATAGCAGTCATTTAATGTTCCATGTGATGAAACAAACAAACAAACAAACAACAAAAACCACGTGAGTACTGTCCTGCAAAGTTCTATCCCAGATGAAAGAGAAGTTCTACCTGCCCTTTGACCTACCCAGACTCCTTCCTGTTTTCCTCCAACTAACATGAAGCAGTCATGTCACTAAACCTTGCAGCTCAGGCTCCTTAGGGGCTGCCACTCTGTTAAAGAGCTTGTACCTGAAGCAACTACCAAAAGGACAGCAACAGTACCACTGCACCAGCCATGGGTCCATTTTTGTCACAGATAAACGAGGAAGAACAGAAATAAATAGAATTTAATCATTTTTCATGGTACAAACTAGTCCACCCTCTGTAGCCATGGAGTTTGCATCTGTGAATTCTGCCAACCATAGACAGAAAAATATTCAGGGAGGAGGGAACTCACCTGTTACCAAAAATATAGATGTTTCTTCCTGTAAGCATACTCTAAACAACCATGTACACATCATCTGCACAGCATTTGGTACTGTAAGAAATATAGATATTTCATTCCTGCACTCAGAAAAACTTGGAGTTCTTGGCCAGGTCAGCCTAGGATATACTGCAAATGAACACTGCAAAGTGGGCATTGCCTAACTAAATGACAGGGCATACACAGAATGTAATGGAGCATTCTGTATGAGCATCCCCAGACTCTGGAAGCTGTGGGGTTCCTGGAAGTAATCCCCCAGGAATACTAAAAGACAACTGTAATTCTATGTTCTAATTAAGTCTAGCAAGATATCCGAATATTGTAACTAATGAAACAAACAAAAAATTTTTCTGTTACAATGATTTTGCCACCTATTTTCAATGTTTATTTCTTCTTTAACTCCTTAAGTCATTTCTGTGCCATTCCAGTCATCTATGGAGTGAATGCTGTAAGATCATCCCCTAGTTTGTAGGTGGAGACCAGGATCTCTGGATTCCAGTATTGGGCAATGAGGTATTTTAAAGGTGTTTGGATCATGATGGCTTAAAATTAATATAGCCCCAAGCATACACCTTTCTTTTAGACAGGTTCTAACTACATAGTCCAGGCTGTCCTAGAACTCATGATGCTCCTGCCTCCGCCTTAGGAGTGCTGATATAACAAGTGTGCCCTTGCTACACCTTTCTGAGTAAGTGCCCTCTGAAGACATCTCCAGAGGACTCTGGTCCTACTGCCATATGAGAACCCAGCAGCCTCAATCTGTGAACTCGGAAGCCCTTACCACACACTGAACCTGCTGGTGCTTTGATCCCCTACTTCCCAGCAGCATATCTGTGTGAGTAAATATTTGTTGTTGCAAAGCTGCTTAGTTTGCGTCCCTATCGATTTTTTCCCAAGTTGCTTTGCAGAATGCTGTTAGTAATGGCTGACTGCACACTGGTCAACTCACCCAGCCCAGCACTGCCGTCTTCTTCCACTCTTTCCACTTTCAGTCAGTGTAACCATGCCCTACATCTGTCATGCACTGATTCTGATTGACTCCTCCCAGACGACTAAACTGGCTCATCAATGGTATGCTCACTCCTGAGCTCATGTGAGTGCACTCTTCATGAGTTTCTTCAATGACTGTTCGTGACCATGAGGTCTCAGAAGTATTGTATCTCTGAAGTAATGGGAACAAACCTTACTCGGGGGCACTTAGCTGGCCACAGACAACAAAACATGGATAATCCATATCTAACTTTTTTTCTTTTGATGGTTCAGTCACTTACATATGAGTCAAGGCACCACCTAAATGCCATGTATTTTTGGCGTGAAGAAGAAAGGCAGAGGAAGAGGACACATGTCAGCCACACAACTGAACTAAAATCAGACACAAGATATCATCACTCAGTGACATTACTTATTTTGAAAGTTAAAACATAGAAAGTACTTTTTCAATTTGTATCCCCTTGATTTCCTTGAGTTGTCTTATTGCTCTAGTTAGTACTTCGAGTATTATGTTAAAAAGATAGTGAGAGAGTGGGCACCCTTGCCTTGTCCCTGATTTCAGTGGGATTGATTTAAGTTTCTCTCCATTTAGTTTGATGTTGGCTATAGGCTTGCTGTATATTGCCTTAACTGTATTTAGATATGTGCCTCCTAACCCTGATCTCTGTAAGACTTTAAACATGAATTGGTGTTAGATTTTTTTTTCAAATGCTTTTTTTGCCATCTAAGGAGATGATCATGTGGGTTTTTTTCATTCAGTTTCTTTATATGGGAGATTACATTGATGGAGTTCTGTATATTGAACCATTGCTGCATGCCCAGTATGAAGCCTACTTGTTTATGGTGGATGATATCTTTTATATGTTCTTGGATTTGGTTTGCTAGTATTTTATTAAATTTTTTTTCCATCAGTGTTCATAAGAGAGATAGGTCTGAAATTCTTTTTTGTTGTTGAGTCTTTGTGTGGTTTAGGTATCAAGGTGACTGTGGCCTCATAGAATGAGTTTGATAATGTTCCTTCTGTTTTTATTTTGTGGAATAGTTCAAAGAGTATTGGAGTTAGCTCTTCTTTGAAGGACTGGTTGAAATCTGCACTGAAACCAACTGGCCTTGCAGGATTTTTTTGTTTTTTTTTTTTTTGTTGTTGTTGTTGTTGTTTTTGGAAGGAGAACTTTTGATGACTGTTTCTACTTCCTTGGGGGATATAAGACTATTTAATCTATTTAAGTGATCTTGATTTAACTTTGGTAAATGGACTCTATCAAGAAAATTTGTCAATTCTATTTAGGTTTTTAAATTTTGTGGCATATAGAGCTTTTGAAGTAAGCAACAATGATTGTTTGGATACCCTCAGTATCTGTTGTTATGTCCCCTTTTTGTTGCTGGTTTTGCTGCTTGGATAGTTTCTGTCTGCCTTTTAGTTAGTTTGGCTAAGGGTTTGTCTATCTTGTTGATTTTCTCAAAGAACCAGCTCTCAGTTTCATTGACTGTTTGAATTGTTTTGTTTCTAATTTATAGATCTCAGCCCTGAGCTTGATTATTTCTTTCTGTCTATTCCTCTTGCATGCGTCTGCTTCTTTTTTTTTTTTTAGAACTTTCAGGTGCACTATTAAGTTGCTTCTATGAGATGCTTCAAACTTCTTTCTGAAGGCACTTAGTGTTATGAACTTTCCACTTAGCACTTCTTTGTGTACCGTAAGTTTGGGTAAGTTGTGCCTTCATTTTCATTGAATTTTAGAAAGTCTCTAATTTCTTTTTTATTTCTTCCCTGACGCACCTGTCATTGAGTAAAGAGTTGTGCAATTTCACTCTTTGTAGATGATATGATAGTATGCATGAGTAATGCCAAAAATTCTACCAGAGAACTCCTCAGGTGATAAACACCTTCAGCAAAGTGACTGGATACAAGGTTAACTCAAAAAAATCTGAATCTCTCCTATATACAACAGACAAAAGGGCTGAGAAAGAAATTAGGGAAACAACGTCCTTCACAATAGCCACAAATAACATAAAGTACCATGGTGAGATTCTAACCAAGCAAGTGAAAGACCTCTTTGAAAAAAACTTCAAGTCTCTGAAGAAAGAATTAGAAGAAGATATCAAAAGGTGGAAGGATCTCCCATGCTCATGGGTCAGTAAAATCAACATAGTAAAAATGGTTATCCTTCCAAAAGCAATCTACAGATTCAATGCAATTCCCATCAAAATACCAACAAAATTCTTTGCAGAACTTGAAAGAACAATTCTCAATTTTATTTGGAAAAACAAAAAAAACCCAGAATTGTTAAAAACAATCCTGTACAATAACAGATCTTCTGGGGGATATCTCCATCCTTGTTCTCAAGCTGTACTATAGAGCAATAATAATAAAAGCTGCATGGTATTGTCTTAGAAACAGACTGGTGGATCAGTGGAATAGAATAGAAGACCCAGAAATAAACTAACATACATGAGGATACTTGATATTTTTACAAAGAAAGAAAAAAACACACAATGGAAAAAGATAACATCTTTAACAAATGGTGCTGGTTTAACTAGATGTCTACATGTAGAAAAATGCAAATACATCCGTATTTATCACTCTGCACAAAACTAAAGTCCAAGTGGATCAAAGACCACAACATAAAACCAGACACACAAAATCTGTTAGAAGAAAAAGTAGGGAAGAGCCTTGAACTCATTGACACAGGAGACAACTTCCTGAACAGAATAGCAACAGTACAGGCTCTAAGATAAACAATCAATAAATGAATTCATGAAACTGAATATAAAAAAGAACTCAAGAAATTAAAAAACAACAAATCAAGTAATCCAATTTAAAAATGAGGTAGTGAACTAAACAGAGAATTCTCAATAGAGAAATATCCAGTTCAAGAGAAACACTTAAAGAAATACTCAATATCCTTAGTCTTCAGGAAAATGCAAATCAAAAGAACCCTGAGATTTCACCTTACACCCATCAGAATGACTAAGATCAAAATCACAAGTGACAATACATGCTGGAGAGAATGTGGAGAGAGAGGAGCCCTCTCTCATAATGCGAATGTAAACTTGTACAACCACTTTGGATATCAATCTGGAGCTTTCTCAAAAAATTAGGAATAGTGTTATCTCAAGATCCAGCTATACCACACCTAGGCATATATCCGAAATAGGCTCAACTACACAACAACGACATTTGCTCAACCATGTTCATAGCAGCTTTATTCGTAATAGCCAGAATCTGGAAACCACCTAGATGTCCCGTACTTGAAGAATGGATACAGAAATTGTGGCACATTTACACAATGGAATACTACTCAGCAATTAAAAACAAGGAAAGCATGAAATTTGCAAGCAAATGGTGAGAACTAGAAAAGATAATCATGAGTGAGGTAACTCAGAAGCAGAAAGACACACATGGTATACAGTCACTTATAAGTGGTTATTAGACATATAAGATAAATATACTAAAATCTATAATCCTAAAGAAGCTAAACAATAAGGAAGTCCCTAAGGAAGATGCTCAGTCCTCATTCAGAAGGGCAAACATGATAGACATCAGAAACAGGAGAAGACAGGGAACAGGACAGGAGCCCATCACAGCTGACCTCTGAAAGACTCTACTGACTGAAGTATCGAAGGAGTATCTGACACTCATAGCCAGATTTTGGGTAGAGTTCAGGGAATCTTATGAAAGATGGGAGAGATGAAAGACCTGGAGGGGACAGAAGTTCCACAAGAAGAGCAACAGAACCAAAAAATTTGGGCACAGGGGTCTTTTCTGAGACTAATACTCCAACCAAGGATCATGCATGGAGATAACTTAGAACCCCTGCACAGATGTAGCCCATGGTAGCTCAGTCTCCAAGGGGAACAGGGAGGGACCTTCTGTGATATGATCTCAGTGACTGTCTCTTTGATCACCTCCCCCTGAGGCAGTGGCAGCCTTACTAGGCCGCAGAAGAAGGCAATGCAGCCAGTCCTGGTGAGACCTGATAGATTAGGGTCAGAAGAAGGGGGGAGGACTTCCCCTATCAGTGGACTGGGGGAGGGTCAATGGAGGAGAAGGGGGAGGAAGGGTAAGGTTGGGAGAGGATAAGGGGAGGGTTTAGAGCTGGGATATAAAATGAATAAATTGTAATCAATAAAAAATAAATTAATATAAATACTCAAAAAATAATTATTTTTAAAAAACATGACAAGTTCACTTCTTTGCCTCCTTTTGGCTAGCTGTCATGGTAAGCTACAAAATGCAAGGTCCTTTGGTAAGGCTGGAGTTTTTCAGATCTGTGCAGAAAGCCCAGATTGAATGGTCCTGCTAATGCTTCAGTCTGAAGCATTAGCACTACTGTCTTCCTCACATATTTATGAAACCAGTCTGTTACACTTCACTTCCCTACTGTCCCAAAAGGCTTTCTTGTCAGACTGATGAAATTCTAGTGCTATGTTTACTGTTTCAGGCTATTATTATGTTCAGACTATTATTATTATGGTTTTTAATTTTGGTTATAATAAAAATAGCAACACAAGAAAATCTCCATAACAGTGCTGTGCCCTAGAAACACTCCCACTATTGTGATAATTCATACAGGAAACAGTTCACTAACATTTGAGACTGCTGGTTAAGTGATCAGGGATATTATAAGCACTATAAGATGCATATTATTGCATTATCAAGTATAAATTGCAGCAAAGGTGGATATGTAGCAGGAAATTACATGTCAGTTAATAGATGCTTGTTTTCATGTCTGCCTTTGGAAATTTTCATACATTCTCTTCTGTGCATGTGGGAGAAGAGAAAACCTTTTTTAGTTGTTTGAAATCAAGAAAAGTGAGAGAAAAGAAAATGTTGAAGGAATTCCACTCAAAGTATTCAACTTGGAAAAAAAAACGTAGCTAGTAGGCAAGATTGTCTATGCTTATCTCTTAATAAGAGATAACTATCCTCCTGGTTAACAGCAAAAAATAATCCTGGACACATGCCACCTTAACTGGCCCTCCCCCTTTATTCTAATAAGCCACGAAGTGCCTGTAAACTGCACCCACCCAGGCTTTCAGAGCACTGCTCAGTCTCTATCTGTGCTAATTCCATTAAACTTAGAAAAAAGAAAATGTTTGCCTCTTTGAATGTCTGAACTTTGCAAGATCAGCCAGAGAATAAGTGAGATTGGCAGACTGAGGGAGAGCTCTGGGTGCACACACGTGGGCTCCCACCACAGACCAATGTTGCAGTGTCACATGAGGAAATTGCAAAACTTCTCAAAATATGCCACAATCCATTATTGGAAGGGCTTCACATATGATGAGGAAAAAAAAAAAAGCTCAACACTTTGAAATATTTAATTTGTCATGATTTCAATGGCATCAATAATGACTTCTCAATGTGAAGCACACCATGGGTTTATTTACATAAGCTTAAATAGGTAGACTCTGAGTTATATAAGAATCTGCATATCTGAATTTCTTCTTTGAAAGAATTGAATAACTTGTAAAAGACAACAATTTTACTAAATGTTTTGAACATAGTGCAGGGAAGCCAACATTGTCATCCTTACTACAATTTAGAAGGTTGGATTTTATGTATGTAAAATTATTTTGTATTGAGACCAGGCATCAGGAAAAACGAGAACATGGTAAAACTTTGTGTTTTCACAGCTAGTATGATATACAAATTCCACCTTTTAAGTCTAAGCTTCTAGCTGGGGATTTAAAACCTCACACATCCTAGCTCCATCTCCTACTTCTCAACTGTTTTCTTTAAATACAGTCTTTTCATTCTGTGTTTGGTTAAATATGACAGTACGTTTGACAGTGGCCAAGCCTGTGTCCTCTTCTCCCTAGTTTATATTTGTGAACTTCGTGCAAAAATTGATGAAATTACTAAAATGCCACAAAACATTCAAAAAGAAAATGTTAGCTAAATATATGTTAATTCCTAAATATGAATATAGACAATTTGGTAGCCCCAAATTTAGCCATCTTAGATAAATAAGAGAAAGATGTTTTGGCTACAGTAGGCACATCCACAGCCCACTTGAAGACTTACAGCAAAGCCAGATTCCTATTTCCTGGTTGCCAAGGCAATGTAGCTCACAGCCCTGCCTCCAAGCTTTCCCCACCACAAATGGCTAAATCTAAACTAGCAAACTAAACCCTTCTCTCCCTAAATTTCTTCTTCTCAGGTATTTGCTCACAGAAACAAAGAAGGTAATAAAAAGCCATAAAGAAAGGATTTATCCAAGTTCTGGCAAACCATTCTCTATGGAATAAATGTCTCTGACAGCTAACTTTTTTTCACGCCAGATATGCTCTTGCAAGTTAAACCTCCAAAGGCTTCTATGGGCTAACTTCCTTAGGATGCGGTGAAAATTATCCATGTAACTTAAACTTTCAGTTCATAAGGTAAATTCTCAAATACAAACAGTCAGTTTTCAGTCATAAAATAAACTTTTGTGCAGTATGTAACTGAGGCAAACCACAGGGAAATGGTAGTTGTGCAGATTAATGCTCCATAGAGAGATGCAGGTAGGCAGGCAGATGCTGAAAAGATAGACAAAAAGATAGGAAGATAGATGCTAAATAGGTTCATAGATGATAGATAGGATTATAGATAGGTGCTGGATAGATACATAACGGATAGGTAGGTGATAGAAGATAGATAGATGGATAGATAGACAGACAGACAGATAGTAGATAGATAGATAGATAGATAGATAGATAGATAGATAGATAGATAGATAGATATGCAGATGTGTACTATATTTTTTTCCAAAACAAGAATTGAGAGAGAGAATAGGATGCAAATACACAGGAGTGTGGAGGTCAAAGGTTGACACAAAATCACTTCCTTTGTTTCTCTCAGCTTTAGATTCTGAAACAGCCTCTTGCTGAACTCTGAGTTCATCGATTAACTAGGCTAGCTGTCCATCTCTCCTCCCTACTGCCCCCATCAGCTCTAGAGTTACAGATGTACACAAGCATGTTTGGCTTTTATATGAGTGCCATGGGTGAGAATTTAGCCTCGTGCTTGCACAGCCAGTACCTTACTGATGGAAGCATCAGTAAGTAAGTCACGAATCCTTCCTCAATTTGTCAATTTGAGTGTGAGCATATGTGTATGTGTGAGTTTGTGGAGTAGGGGTTGATGTGTGTGTGTGCATGTGTGCGTGTGTAAGTAGTGTGGCATGGTGCATGTGTGTAAGTGTGACTAAAAGAGCATATGTGTGCACAAACAGATGCTCGACAAATGTTATTAGGTGGGTATCTTCTGCTACTGGTCTTGTTGCCATGATAAAGGGCCTTTCAGTGATCTGAAAGCTTGATGTTTCAACAAGGTTGGCTACCAGTGAGCTCCCATGATGCACTTGTTCCCACTCCTCAGTGCCATGTAGCAGACATGTGCAGTGGATTATAGGCACGTGCAGCTATACCCAGCTGTTTGCTTGGGTGCTGGAGACTCACTCAGGTCCTCAGGTTTACAGAGCAAGTGCTCCTACCCAGTGAGCTCACTCCACAGGCTCCTCAACCTGTCTTAAGCCAGTTTTCTGTGCTTCTAAGTACCAAAAACCAAAATATGATTACAGTTAAAATGTTTGACTCCCTGCATTTCTGGATCTACTTTGATTTCCTCACCCACTCACAGCAGGCTTTAATAACTCCTGAGCTATACACAAAGCTCCCAAGGGACTTTCTAGCTAAAACAAGCAACACTCCCCTCCTATGGCAGTACTATGGCTTGTGGAAAGTTTAGAACTATATCTGTGCTCTGAGCTACTGCCACAGACTATTCATGAACATGTATACACAACTTATAAAACTATACAAAACTAGTCAACCTGTGGAGGCAGTTTTTAATTACTTTCTCTAGAATCTGTCTAATATTAATAGAAAGTTTTATCCAGATGGAGTCTTATTTTATGCAAACATAACGTAAATTGTGATTATATTATGGGGTCTTAGTCCATAACAGAACATGTGAGCCTTGGTAAATTATAAAGAAAACAAATTTGTTTCCTACAGTTGGAGGAGGCTAGACAATCTAAGGTAAAGTCACCTGTAAAGGTCTTCTTGCTGTGTCATTCCACAGAGGGCAGAAGGGGTCAAATTTAGCCTTTTAGCAGGAACCCAGCGCAATGGCATTAATATTGATCACTTCTTATAGGTGTCACATTTCAACACTGTTGCTTCGGGTAGTAAGCTCCCAAACATCTGCACTTTGAGCACACTTGCAAAAAAAGACCATGTACTACATGATCTCTTGAAAAAAATATACATGTCAGAAGCCTGGGTCTGAAATGTAACATGTTCCAAGATAAAAGGGGACTTTTCTATGAAATGCAATGTTGCAATCTGCCTGCACCCTTAAAGGTATCTCCAGGGCTCTATTACATCTCTCCACAAAACAGGCCAAGCCAGCAGCCAGAGAGAGTTTAGTTCTCTGAACTAGTCTATTGAGCTAAGGTTGAAGCTCAGCACAGAGTGTGTGCTTTCCATGTAATGGAGCTTGTGTTCTACCCCAGCACCTCCACTGCAATGGTAATAATGTGTGGTTAGCCCAGAAGCCATTTGAGTATTTTATTTTCCAAAGCATTCATCTTGGTTAACATAGAAGTTGTTCCTCTAACACTCTCAAGAAAAAAAACAGAGGCTTAAAATTAACAAACTTTCCATCAGCATGAAAGTCTGTTACTGTGAAGCAAAATCCTGTTTTGTTGTGGTTTTATTTCTAATTGGCCTATGAAGAAAAATACTTAGTTTTCTGTACAAAAAAACATCACCTATAACCGCCATCAACAATAAATATATATAATTGTATTTACAACTATGTAGAAAGCATTTGTTAATCCTTTCAACAACACATTTTCTTTTAAAATGTAATTTTTGAGTAAGAAGTAGATGGGTAAAATACGTGATGATGTAATCAATGGAATCTTTTGGAAAAGAAAATGAAAAATGAAGATCAGATGGGAGCTTTTATGGAAGTGTAGTTTTAGTTACATTTTTTAAATTCTTTTATTAATTACATTTTATTCACTTTGTATCCCCCCCACGAGCTCCTCCCTCCTCCCGTCTCAATCCCTCCCTTCCTCCACCCTCTGCATGCATGCCCCTCCCCAAGTCCACTGATAGAAGTCTTCTTTTCCTTTCTTCTGATCCTAGTCAATTAGGTCTCATCAGGAGTGGCTGCATTGTCTTCTTCTGTGGCCTGGTAATGCTGCTCCCCCCTCGGGGGAGGTAATTAAAGAGCAGGCCAATCAGTTCATGTCAGTGACAGTCCCTGTTCCTATTACTATGGAATCCACTTGGATACTGAACTGCCATGGGCTACATCTGTGCAGGGGTCTTAGGTTATCTCCATGCATGGTACTTGGTTGTATCAGTCTCAGGAAAGACCCCTGTGCTCAGATTTTTTGGTTCTGTTACTCTCCTTGTGGAGTTCCTGTCCTTTCCAGATCTTAGTCACATCTTAATTACATTCTTGTCATCTAAATGGAGAATCACTCATGCTGAAGTTTTGATTGTTTAAAATGTTGCTGTGTGATGTTTGAGCTTCGTGGGAAAATGCAAAGAAATACAATAGCTAGCACTTTGTGATGGGCTATACGTCATGATGCAGTTTTCTAAAAGCCAATGAATAAGGAAAAGCTACTCCCCAGTCCCAGAAAGCAAAGCCAGACTCTGGTTTAAATCGATGGCACAGCAAATCTCCGAGAGACATGACCTGTCTTTGTCCTTTCTTCCAAATTTTGCAGATAGACAATTTTCCTAATGGCTAACATAAATGGTCCTAAAGTACACAGCCCCAAAAATCAGTAAAGAACTGAAAACTACCACATCTCCGGATAGGACTGCTTAGAGAGAAAGTATGCCCCAAAGAGTCTCTATTAAAAGCACAATCTCAACTCCTCGACTGCCTGGAAAGGCTAATGTGCTTTCCAAGTAGAGACAAAGTTCTGTGTCAAAACCCAGTGTTTGGTTTAGAATTACCGGCACCAATCCTGACACAGGCTAAATTCTGCGGGGTGAATGCAAGTTTTTACTCTTCTTTCTGCTCTGAAATCAGCAGGAAAGCTCCCCAGTGGCAGAGGTGGCAGCTACAGAAGATTTTATTTGTAGTTTATAGTACTATACAGAGTACAGTTATACACATTCTGACTGAGTTATGTCTCCAAAGTAAAAAATAAGTAAATAAATAAATAAATAAATAAATAAATAAATAAATCACATGCCTGTTTGCCTGGAAGATTCTTCACATGAGCCCAAGTTTTAAGTTAAATAAAAGTATCTTCTTGGAAATGTTCATACCTATTCATGCACTTGCATATCTGTTTGCTTTCATTCATAACCTTTTTTATTTTCAAATGTCTAATAGGCATCTCTCAAGTACCAGGCAACCAGCTAGGACTACTCACAGACACAGTCCTACCTCACAGGGCATGGTCAAATGGAAACTCAGAGGGGCAGACTGCACAAGTGAGACAACCAAATAAAGATAAAACTGTAACAAATTTCATAAAGAAAATTATGGTTTCTTAGAAAAGAAGAAAGGGAGAATCTAGCTTAAGGTGACAATTCCCACTGACCCCTGCACAGAGCATGGTTGTCATTCTCCAGTAAAGTGAGTTGGGAAGGCTGTTGAACAGGACCTGATCCCAGCCTTTCTGCACAGCACATACGTGCTGGTGTGCCCTGAATATGCTTCCTCATCTGCACCTTTAATTCTTTGCCAGGCTGACTGCCACTTTGGAAGAGAATGTGATGTAATATTTGAAGGGTGTAAAATAAATAGAAGATAGATAGATAGATAGATAGATAGATAGATAGATAGATAGATAGATAGACAATAAAAGTACACAGTGAGGTAACACTTTCACACTTCAAATGATTGCAACTGTTCCATGTGCTTTAGTTACTCCTCAAAATAAAGTGATGAGAACATATTATAAAACACAGACACACATAACAAAAAGAGTCTTTGCTACCTGTGCTGCCACAGATACCAGATAGGGGTAAGTCAAATACAGGATCCAAATCACTTGACATGTAAAAAGCACAGTCTATAATCTGACTTAAGCCTTTCTTCCCCATGCTCCCATACACTCACCCTTTGAAGTCCATGTTTCTTTAGTTTCTGCATGCATTTACTTTAGGAACTATCTACTCTCTCTTTTAATATCTGTGCTTTCTTCATTTAAACAATCACCACATTTGACAAGGAACACAAACAGCAGCAGCTACTTTTCCAACTGCTCTCATTTCCTGGCATCTAAGGAAACATGAACAGAGGGTTTGCTTTTGGAGGATGAAGACAGACGCTGGTCATAATTTTCAACAAACTAAATTTCAGTGAAGTCCCTATCAGATGCAATTGTTCTTTAAATGTGCATCGATTAAAATAAATATTTACATGCAAGGCACCATAAACTCCCTGAGCAGGCTCATGAAGGAAGCTATTTGCAACAGGAAAATGAGTGTAAGATCCATTTAAAAAAAAAAAAAGCTTTAACAACACAAGCTTTACAACCTCCCTAGAGGGAAAGACAAAAAGCATTCGCCTAGGGCTCCCTATACCATTCATTCTAATATTAAACACAAGCCTTTCTTCATAAAGACTGTTATGTAAAGGGCTGCTGTAATCTATTTCCTAAGTTCATTTGTGCTTTCTTATAAGTGCCTGGCATTGATGCACGCTCATGACTTAGGCATGAAACATACTGACAGTGAAAAGTAATGTTCTCAATGAACACCCATACCTCTGTGCTCAACAACCTGAAATCAAATACTGACACACTCTGTGGACCTTCCTGAGAACACCTTCCTGGTAAGCAGTTTTCCAACCCCCAACTGGGTCAGCAAAACATTCTTTCCCTGGCTGAGTCATCCCCAGCTTTCTTCTGCACTGAGAGCACTAGCACATTCCTTACCTTTGAACTGTTAGGAGCAATTCTTACCCAACTCTGAATGTGTCCTATGCCTGTAGTGGAAGATCAGGAGACAGACAGCTTTCTGATACGGATTGTACCTTGTCTTAACTACAGATTTCTTTGCAGAGCTCTCTATGATAGAGTATTGGCATCTGTCTATACATTTGAGGCTTGGGGTCAGTGAGTCACCTGAGGTGAGAGTTCATATATTTGGGAGTGAAACCAAAGCTGCTAAACCTACATTCCTTCTAAGTGCCCTAAAAAAAACTTCCAGGATTTAACCTCCTACCTGCAAACCAGCAAAGTGCAAGTTGGCACCAGGTGCTCAATCAGCAATCATCAACAGCAAAGCAACTCTGAAGTGAGAGACTAGGTGTAAGACAATTCCCCAAACCCTTGATCCTAGCTTGCTCTAGCCAGAATAGCTATGCTCTTCTCTCATCTGGAAAAAACGTCAAGAAAAATGAATTACTACTGTAGGTTATGTGTCAATGTGCATCTGAGCATAAGCATGTGTGAACATAATGTTTGAACAATTCTGTACGAACACACGTGAATGTGTGAACATTGTGTGTGCATGTCAGTAAGTGCACCTATGTTGTTTGGTAAAAGTACCTTGAGCTAATCCATTGCATCACTGGAGGATCTCTGCCACCCTATGTTGCTTTGTAACATGAATAAGAATGTTTCTATTGAATAGTTAAGAGGCTCCAAACTGCTCAAATGTGCTCAGACTGTGTTCCTCTGCAGTATACAAGTGAATTTAGGAGGGGAAAATGCAACACATGACACATTAACATAAAAGAACTAGAACAGTGAAGAACAGTGACCTTGCTGACTAGTGTTTTTGTCAACTTGACAAAAGCTAAGGACAACTGGGAAGAAAGAATCATGATGGATAAAATGCCTCCATGGGATTTGGGCAAGCTTGGGGTGCATTTTCTTGGTTAATGGATAAGGGAGGGCCCATATCGTAATGGGGGGGCTGCCCTGGTCGGTGGCTCCGGTTCTATAAGAAAACACAAGCCATAGCGAACAAGACAGCAAGCAGCGTTCCTCCAAGGCTTCTGAATCAGCTCCTGACTCCAGGTTCCTATCTTGAATTCCTGACCTGATTTTCTTCAGTAATAGAGTGTAACGTAGGAGTTGCAAGGTAAAATAAACCCTTTCTTCCTCAGGTTAACTTCCGTATGTACTTAGAGTATATTAAGACAGCACCAATGGACGCTGCCTAGCTGAAGTGAAGACAAGACACAAAGCTCATACGTGTATGAAGCCAGAAAAAAAAATGATACTGATCTTACATTTTCATTAGGATTGAGTTAATTTTGATGAAATAACAAAGCACTAGTTAAATCGTAGAATTAGTATTAGAACTGTTAGGATTCAGATCTTACCTTATGTCCCTAACATTTAATAATGAAAAGGTAAGAAGTGCAGTTTACACAGGAAATAACAAACTAATACCCATTTTAGCAAATCAAAGTCTCATTTAAAATCTCTAAGTATCCGTTTCATTTTTCAGCATGTCTTTACACTTCCTATATTTCAACTATTTATTCCTCTGTCCACCTATTTAGTCTACATGCTTCTTACACAGAAACCACTGTTAAGCACTGATATCACAACACAACCATAAAAATTTTAGGTAGATAATATTCACACTCAGATACATTCTCTCAGAAATATATATGCTAAATCTCATAATTACATTACCATATATAAATTTAAGGATATTTGAAATTTTAAAGCAGGTAATAAGAAAAACAAAACAAGTTATATCAAAGAAAATGATGTTGGCTGATCAGTGTCAGGAAAGCCAAATTAAAAGATCAAGAAAAGAAAACCTGGAAGACAAACAATAAATACATACATATATACGAACACAAACAAATAAATAAATAGATAAATAAAAAGTAGAATCCCTCCAGTAACCATACACCAAGCTGTGGCAAAAACAAATTCTATGTATTAAAGTACCCAAATCCATTTCTAATTGCACAAAACATCAAAAAGAATCATCAAATAACTCATCCATACACATAATTGGCATATTTGTCTGAAATCAGAGGCTCCTTACAGGCATCATCTACACGTCTTCCAGCAGGTACAGACAGCAATTTACAGTTGCTTAAAGAAAAGCATCGTATTCCCACTGAGCAGCAATGGCTCCCAAAACTCATAAACAAGCATATTTTCATCTCTCCCATCTAGCAATATATGTGATTCTAAACAATCTAATTCAAAGTATGTGCAAACTTTTTATTTAATAAAAGGTATGTTATTCAGTACTATGTCTATGACACTGCAGGGGCAGCTCAGTGTTATAGTGCTTTAAGCAGGTACACAGCCTTGAATCTAATTCCATGCACTGCAAAGAAGTGTGTGTGTGTGTGTGTGTGTGTGTGTGTGTATTATTGTGTGTATGTATTTGTGTTTAGATGTGTGTGTACATATGTGTGTACATGTATGTATGTGGGTGAAAACTTCAGGAAAATTTGAACAAACCTATGTCTTTTCATGATCATTTATCACAATATTTTTTTTAATTCTGCCATCCTTACTCCTCATCATTTTTGCTCTTCTGTCTAAATTGTTCTCAAAATTTCTCTTTAAAGCACATGTCAAATCTTGTAAATTTACAGACTCCTTTTTCCAAAAATTACCCTGCAAAATCTCTGGTGTCACGTAGAAGGGCCTAGGCAACTTGTGTGTCTTCTGCATTTTGAGTTTCACTTCTCCAGTTACAGGCACAGCTCTGATTCTGCTCATGCAGTCATTTTGACCTTTGCCATTTTCCTCCCAGACCCAGAACATCCTTCTGCTGCTGATCCCAGCCAGAATCCATGCATATCCAATTAAACTCTACTTTCTTTCATGAAGCTTTCCACAACAAGAGCATTTCTTTCCACCCACTTTTCCCTGTCTCTCTGCTCCCTCTCTTTACCCTTCTGGCCAGTCATCTACTCTAGTGGGGCTTACCATGTCCTAGTTTTGGTGAGAGCCATTGCTACTTCTCGTAGTTACAGCACTCTTAAAGCAAGGATACTCATTGTTTGGTGATTGTTTCTTTATTCATAATTGGTTTTGTGCCATGATCAAGCAAGCTCTTAACACAAAAAATTACTTTAAAAAAAAAAAGAAAGAAAGAAAAGAAAAAAAATGTCTGCATGGCAGCTCAAACTTTAAGTTCACATATTCTCTGTTGTTTCCTGCCAAAGATGACCCTTAAAATAATAATCATTGCTACATATGAGGTTCTTTTAATACTAGGCCACGTGTCATAACTCTTATGTATATCTGCATTTTACAATACAATGTTGGCTAATCTGCTTCTGTGAGGAAGAAGACACTTGGCTGTCAATCATGTCTGTCTAAAGGCATTGGTCCCCAGTGCTACTGAGCCCTAATTTATGCTCAAAATAAAGTTATGTCTCCAAAACTAGAAAAAATACTCCTATGAGAAAACAAAAAGAGGAAGCATAAAAATATAGTGTGGCTGTGTTATATACAGTGACTGTTATATACTTTAACACTGTTCTACACTGCAGCCTATATCTTCAATTTATTCTTCAATAGGCAAATTCCTATTTACTATTACTAGGATACCTCCACTCCTAGACCATGAACAAAAACAAATACGTGACATTTGTAACTTTGTCAACTGTCAGCATAACATCACAACAGCTGAACAATAAAATCATAAAATATGCAATAGTATGTACTTCCACCCTCCCCTCATTCTTCTGACCATTTTAACACTGTTTAGAGTTCTTAAGGCACCATTCAACAAATTTTTTATTTCATTTGACATCCAATACAATAATACTGGACATAGAGACACATTAAACAGCCACATCACTAGTTTTCTCAAGAGATCTTCAAATTCACAACTGAAAATTTTCAGACAGTGGAACTTAAATAAATGAAGTTGTTCCCATTGGGCCATAAAACATACCATTTGGACAAAAGTATATTATAAAAATAGAAATAAGCTCAATACGCATGATATTTATTTTCACTGTGCACTAAAGTCAAGCTCCTCAGGTGTTTCTGTGTTTCATGTAGCTCTACCTGAATGTGCAGATGCCCTGAGTGCTATGCTTTGGAAGAAAAGAAGAGTTTAAAAAAACAAATAAGACTGCTACTTTTCTCTTTTATTGTGGCTGGAGACCAGTACTGTTGATCAAAGTCAGGATTTGCAAATGTAGCTGTTTGTACACTACACTCCTGACTTAGAAGTCCAGCCCCTTACGTTGTGATATTTTTTTTTTTTAGAAAACTATGAAAATAAGCTTGTTAGAATACTTTTCCTATAAACCCCTACACAGCATTTATTAAAACATGTATCTTATACAAGTTTAAAGAATATTGTTCTCATTTATTTGTGCATATTATATCCCTGTAATTTACTGTAAAGTTTCTGAAAATACTGTGCAAAAACACCTGTTTCAAAGTAACTTGAAGCACTACCCTTCAGTGTGAATACTCTAAGACTCCACTCTAGCCCAGCTCTGTCAGAACACCTAGCATTGAGGCATTTGAGAGTATGAATTGAAAGCAAGTTTGCCCATGTGGTTCCAATAAGATAAAACATACCCACTCATATTCTAAACATTGTATGTTCGAAAGAAAAGTTGTCAAATGATTGTTTCTGAAGCAAATTGTTTCCAAATACTCATTCTTAGGATTTCTACAGTGCCACTAAACAGAAAAATCAAACCTGTTTCCTAAATTCACACTGTCACTTATCTTATGTTCTGGCACATTAATGGGTAGGGGAGGGAGCACCGTCTCCGCACCTGGGGATACTGACCTCCTCTTTCCACAGGCCAGAATATTGAATTTGTCAGCGTATGCATTAACATGACACTGGAAGGCCAACCTTCCAGATTCCTGGCAAGGCCTCCCTCCAGAGCGCAGGGCAGGGCTCCGTCAGCACCTAGGACAGCGCTCAGCGGAGGAAGCCCGGCCTCAGAAAGCGGCTGAGACCGGGAGACCCACCAGAGAAGCCTCTACACACAGACTATAGCCACTTGCTCTTTTCTCCCCGCAATCCGCAGTTCTTTCCAAAAGACAACAAAGGAAATCCTAAGTACCTTTCACCTAGGAATGTAAGCCGCCCCCACACCCAGCCTCCCTTCGCAATCCTCAGCGCCTGTTGCTAAGGGAGGAAGACGGCGCTTGGGAAGCCTCGCTACCAGGTGATAGCCCTCTTGAGATGCTGTGTGCTTCGGGCGGCGCTGAGGACCGGGACTCTGGTCCAGCTAAGGACCCCGCGACAGGCCCAGAGCCCACGAGCGTGCAGAAAGCGGAGCGGGCAGGAGCCCGACAGCAGACCGCGCGGCTTTCCCTGCGGGCCAAGAAGCCCAGGCCGGCTCAGGCCTCCAGTCCAGCACGGGAGACACGTAAGGGCCCAGGCGGCCAGATAGGGCCGGGAACAGCTTGGGAAAGCTCAGGCACTCACCATGTTGACTTCAGAAACCATGTCGATGCTGGCGATGTCGATGTTCATCCCCACGCAGACTGGGGGACCTGCGGGAAGCGCAGCACACGGTGATCAGCTAGGCTCCAGCAGGGGGTACGGGTGGCTCTTTCGATGGGGGGGCTCGCAAAGGACCACCCACCCCACCCCGGTGCAGCTCCACCGAGACCGCCCCCGTCTCCCTCTCCACCCCGACCACCAACACGGTAGATCGCGCTTCCCGCAGCGGCCGCGCGCATCCCACTTACCCCCGAAGTCGGGTCTCAGGCGAATGTCGTAGCCTTTCAACAGCTTGTCAACCGTCTCCTTCACAAAGGACATGTTCCCGGGGTCGTTTACGCTAAAGATGGGGTACATGGTACAGAGAACAGGGTCAGGCAGAGGCTCACCCGCCAGCGCCCGGCGCGCACACAGCGCGCCAGCCCGCGCCCGGCCCGCTTCTCGTCAACCCACTAGCGACCCTACCTTTGGGCGCAGCAAACCACCGCCACCAGCACCGGGGCCGAGAAGATGCCGAAAAGCCTTCCTCCCGCAAAGCCCCACATCCCTTCGCCGCGCCCCGGCACGGGGGAGGGGGCGCCCCGCCGCCGTCGCGACCCGCAGCCGGGGCTGCTGCTGCTGCTGCCGCCACCGCCGCCGCGCTGGCCCGGAGCGGAGGAGGCGGAGGGGGAGGGGGAGGAGAGCAGGGGGAGGAGCGGGCCGAGAGGGAGGAGCCCTGGCGCGGGAGCGCAGGGCCGGTGGAGGCGGAGGCGGAGCCGGCCAAGAACAGCACTCGCCCCTTGTGTGTCCGCCGCGGCGGGGCTCAGGGTGCCCTCCCTAGCCGGGGTGGCAGCCGCTCCGGACTAGCGTGGAAGGGCTGGCGTGCGGTTGCAAGTCCTCTCTGGATACTGCGGGCGAGGGCCACGACAGCGTGGCGCCTTGCAGGGCGGGGGTAGCGCCAGCGAGCCACCTTCACTGAGCTCTCCAGGATGGGCCAGGGATGAGGCTCAGAGATGTAACCGTCGGGAGGCTGAGGCATGGGAAGTGCTCCGCATCCCTCGCCCTAAACCACCCCCCACCTCCAACCCCGCCCTGCTCAGCCAGAGAGCCAGGGGCGCCGCGCTGAACCTTGGCGCTCTGCCTGGTCCAGAGCCCAGCTGCAGAGCTCTGAGGGAGCCCTATCCTCACCTGCTGGCCTCAGATCCTCTGGTCCCCAGGGTCCAGGAAAGCCAGATTGGCAGCAGCAGGGCCTGGAGCCCGGAGCACATGGCGCTGCTCCTCTAGCCTGAGTGGGATCTGCTCTACTCCACCGTCACTGAGCGAGGAACCAACGGCGACGTGGGGAATCCCCGCCTCCCTCCGCCCCTACCCCAACCCCCGGGCTTTCCCGCCTGACCCATCTTCCAGCCCCTTGCATGGCGGCACGATTATCTATTTATCAAATATGACTGCTCCCCCAGTCTCCTGCACAACCATGTGTGAGTGTAGAATCCTTCCTGTTCACATAAATGCATTCATAATGAACTGTAAGGAGAAATATTGTCGATAAACTGCAACCCAAGGCAGATTTAAGAGACTTTAGCCTAGCATTACAGAAATGGGAAATAACGTGACTTTTCTGGTGCAGACCAGAAACATCTAAATTTATTTTAAGGTGGAGAGCTTTGTTTTCCATGTGACAGGACTCCATCCTTTGGTGGTCATTGGAAAACCGCTGAGATATTGGACAAAAACAAGAACTGGCTGGTGCACATCCTGATTGCGTATCACCACAGTGCACCGCTGGTGCCCATCCCACCTGTCCAACACTGGAGCACAGCCAACGGCGAATGCCCACCCTGTGCATCACTGTTCCCCACCCAAGGAGCGCCTGCACACTTGTGGCCACAGGTTGCCTGTTTTTCTATAGTGAATGATAATCTTCAATAAAGCTTCCCTGTATCTGGGCTTCCGACATGGAGGAAGATGGTTACACCACCGTACTACAGTCAAACAGGGAAAACACAGACCAAGTCTGTTCCTTTAGACTAGTTCAGGTGTACAGGATGTGATACGGGCCTAATAATTTATAACTACACTTTCCAGAATTGACTCAGTTTTTTGTATATTTTTTAATCTATTACCAAGATTTATATAGGTAAATATCTAAATCTAGACTTTTATTCTCAAGTTGGCATGTTTCTGTGCATTAATTTTAAATATCTTTGCTTTTCTGAAAATCAGCAGTTTTATTTTTAGAACTGTGGATGTGACTGCATTACCTGGAAGGTCCCGAGATAAATATAGCTGCCTAATTATTTTCTGGAAAAGTCTGTTCGCAAGGGCTTTGTATTCTGTGCCCTGTTAGCGTGCACGAGAATCATTTGCAAAGTGCCACCTTCATTATGACACACATTTATGATTGGCCGATGGCTCCTGTTCGCGCACACTCACTTTAGTGATCGATTCTTCTGGGAACCATTGCTATGAAAAATTAATAATGATCAAAAGAGCATGTGAACAAACCAACACCATAACAGGGCCTGTCTTCATCCCTAGTGGTTTAAATGTCCTAAAACTGGAAGAAACACATTACTGGTCAGCTATGGCCCACCTTAGACTGCTGCTTCTACCTCTCTCTGGAGTTCTTGGCCTTATTAATCACCAACTTTCACTCCAGCACCTACTTCTGTGACATCTCCGACCAACCTCATGTGAGAGCAATCCCCCAGTTTCCATTTCATTATATATGTTGTCTGCCTCCTCAGCTGATGAGGAAAGAGGATAAAACACATACTGCTCCCAATGGCCCTAATCAAAATCTGAAATTTCAGCAAGTAGGCAGTCCTGGGATAGACCTACAGCCAAAAGACAGAAGGAGCTGGTGCATATACACTTATTACTGCCTCATAGGAAGCACGGTTCAGCCTCTCAAAGCTCACCCTATGAGGCAGACCTCTCAGCTAGCCAAGGTCTACCGTGGCCTGTTTGTTGACAGATCTCCTGTTCTCCATTTCCAGGTCTCAATCCCTTTTCCTTCCACTCCTGTTTTCATTGCTGTTGCACATGTAAATAAGAAATGTCACTTAGATTTTTGCCTCAGGACATGTTTTCTGGAAATTTAAGCTAGGCCTGGAACCACCTGGTAAGTCATTAAAAATGTCACTTAAAATACATCCACCTTAAAATAGGAAAAACTTTAAAAGAATACACTCATGTAACCACTGCAATTCAGTTTCATGGGGCAATAATGTGTTCAGCCGTGGTCCTTGCAGTTAATTCCCTCCATTCCTGTATGCCAAAAGGCTGGGGGCGCATTGAGCACTACACATCGGGTCCCTCTCTCTTGCTGAAGTTACTAACACCAAAAATTATCACATCTTGATTACCTGGTGAAGTGTTGGCCAATTCAGGAGGAAAAGCTGTCTTATTCAGCAAAACTGAGCCTTCATGCCAAGAGGACCAGTCTTTCTTTTTTTTTTTTTTTTTTTTTCTTTCAGTACTATGTGAAAAATCATTTAGGAAACAAGATGGGGAGCATCAGACTGCATGCAAAGAACTGTGAGAGGCTTGAAAGAGCACAAGAAACCAAGTCAATTCCACCTCTGCTGTATTAACAAATCACTTCCTTGTTCTACAGCTTATTTTTATTGTTTCTGGGCCGAAACAGCAACCATTCATGATAAAATGCTTTTTATTATTGTATATTAATTATACAAAATAGTGAGTTTCATTTTGGCATCATATGGCTTTCATTTAATTTTGACTGAAAGACAACAGGACTTTAGGAGTCCACAGTGGGTAAATATTCATGACAGATGAAAAAGGAGGCAAATGGCAGTTTGTTCAAGGATACTCTGCTTTAAGTAAGTTAGGATTCCTTGCTATCTAGAAACTCAGGTTGGGAGGTGGTCACACTAACAGGAAGCAATCAGGCCAGTGAGAAGAAGGATGTCATGGCATATCTTTTTCTGAAACTTGTAATCAGGAACTTGTTATCAGGAAAGAGCTGTTGAAGACTGAGCCTGTACTCCTCCCTCACCCCCACCCCACTCTAGCTTTCTGTCTGAGCATATAACATCTCCATTCTCACATCTGCCCATGCTATCCATGATGCTGCTTGGTATTGGGTCCTCTGCCCTTGAAATTCCAAAACTGTTATCTAAGTGAACATTTTTGCTTTCTACAGTATCCCTCTTGTGTAGTTTGTAGTTACAGGTGTTCTTTGACACAGAAAGGAGGAATGGAAAGAGATACCTGCATCATACTGTCACTTCCTCTCCTGGACTGTTTGTGTGTGCTTTGTATGACCCAAATGCCCTTCAACAAACCATGCCATGTATATAGTTGTCTATTACTTATCAAAAATAACCTGGGAGGAGGCAGGAGTAAGAAAAGAATACAAGTAAATTCCATGATATGCATGTATGTAAATGTATACTTGTGAAAATGAAGGGATATTGGCCTTTTACAAAAGCCTTTCTACATCTTTTAATAAGAAAATGTAATTTGTCCCTCTGAGACTATTATATACTCTTTTATATTCACTGATTCGTATATGTCAAATCATCTTTTTATCCCTGAGATGATACCAGCTCAGTCATGGTGTATGATTTTCTTCATGTATTCTTGAATTAGCTTTGTAAGATTTTTATTTGCCAATTGTTACATCTATTCTCACCAGGGAAAAGATCTGTAACTCCCTTTGTGTATTATTTTTTAATTTAACTTAATTTATATTTTTTGTATTCTCATCTGTATTTAGTTTCAAGGTGACACTAGCTCCACAGAATGAATTTTGTAGTGTTCCTTCCCTATGTATTTTATAGAAGGCCTGAAAGAATACAAGTGTTAACCCAGATGTCCATCAATGGAGGAATGGGTACAGAAATTGTGGTATTTTTACACAATGGAATACTACTCAGCAATCAAAAAGGAGGAAATCATGAAATTTGCAGGCAAATGGTGGGATCTAGAAAAGATCATTCTGAGTGAAATATCCCAGAAGGAGAAAGACAAACATGGGATATACTCACTTATATAGACCTATAAGATATGATAAACATAATGAAATCTATACACCTAAAAAAGATAATCAATTGAGAGGACATGGGGTAAGATGATCAATCCTCATTTAGAAAGACAGATGGGATGTGCATTGAACGTATGACAGGAGTCTACTGAGCGCATCTGAAAGACTCTAACTAGCAGTGTTTTCAAAGCAAAGACTCATAACCAAACCTTTGGCAGAGTACAGGGAATCATAAGAAAGAAGGGGAGTTAGTCTGATGGGGAAAGGATAGGAGCTCCACAAGGACCAAATATATCTGGGCACAGGGTCTTTTCTGAGACTGACATTCAACCAAGGACCATGTATGGATATAACCTAGAACCTCCACTCAGATGTAGCCTGTGGTAGCTCAGTAACCAATTGGTTTCCCAAAGTGAGGGGAACAAGGACTATTTCTAACAGGAACTCAATGACTGGCTCTTTGGTCTCCCCACCCCCGAAGGGAGGAGCAGTCCTGTTAGGCCACAGAGGAGGGCTTTGCAGCCAGTCCTGAAGATACCTGATAGAACAGGATCAGATGAATGGAGAGGAGGTCCCCCTCATCAGTGGACTTGGAAAGGGGCACGGTGGAGATGAGGGAGGAAGGGAGGGACTGGGAGGGAATGAGGGATCGGGACACGGCTGGGATACAGAGTTAATAAAATGTAACTGATTAAAATAATAATAATAATAATAAAAAGAATACAAGTGTTAGCTTTTCTTTAAAGGTTTAATGGAATTTGGTAGTAACTCTCCAGTCCATGCTTTTCTTTTTAGTTCATTATGACTTCTGTCTGGTTGCCTGTTATATATCTTGTGTGTGTGTGTGTGTTGTGTGTGTGTGATGTGTATGTGTGATAGATTTACTTCTGTTGGTGTAGATATTACAATGAAAATTACCCCCCTAGGCTCACATGTTTTACACTTGGTACCTAGTTGATAGAACTGTTTGAGAAGGATTAGGAGATGGAGTTTTATTGAAGGAGGCATGTCACTGGGGCAGGGTGTGAGGTTTCAAAAGACTCATCCCATTCCCATTATGCTCTTTTCCTCTTGCTTATTGTTGGAGAAGTGGACTTTCAGGTGTTCCTGCTGACTTGTCTTCACTCTGCCATTGTGGACTATAACTCTCTGAAAGAAAAGAGACTAAGAGAGTAGGTCATGTATGCATATAAATTTATCATTTTATTCTGGATTTTCTAGATTTATTTTAGAGTACAAGGTTTGTGGGTAGCTAGTGTATCCCTGTATGAAGGAACATTTGGCATGAGCATGTCAAAGACCACATGCCCCATGCCTCAGACTCACAGGCATGGCTAGTCTGTCCCTAGATCAGGTTCAGGGGAATGGCAAAGCATTCCTCTGGTCCCAGTATACATGTTGATCATGTGTGCAGAAAACATC
This sequence comes from Meriones unguiculatus, assembly GCF_030254825.1. Lineage (NCBI taxonomy): Eukaryota > Metazoa > Chordata > Mammalia > Rodentia > Muridae > Meriones > Meriones unguiculatus. Next base: position 46,066,028 of record NC_083361.1, on the reverse strand, counting down.
AACTACAATGCCCCACATGACCAAAGTCTGAGACTGCTCCCCTACAGAGAGCCTCTGTTTGCCTAGATTAGCTAACTGCTCATTCAGCTGTATCTAATACCTAGTGAGTTTCTGGACTGCTAGCGTACTTTTTTCAGAGTGCACAGCTCACCAAGCTTCAACTTTTCTGTATGTGTATCTGGTTTCTTCATTCTTTGTCAACCAGTCAGATCAGTCTTAAAGCAATGTAAACCAAAGTATTTCTTGCTGATTCTGTGGATTTCATTAGTATCTGCTGTACTAACCAACATTTACCCATTTACTAACATTTACTAATTTGGGATCTTATCTTTTAGTTTAGTTAATGATATATCTATATTGTTTATGTATTCAAGAAACTAGTAATTAATTTGTTTTGCCTACCCTATAGTCTATTTATATCTCCAGTGAACTCCATTATTTCTTTTTATTAGATGCCTTTCTGTTTGTGTCCTGTTCTTATTTGTCTATGACCTTGATGCATACCATTAAAGAATATAGTTGAGCTCTCTCTGTTTAATGTAAGCACTCATAATAACAGATGTTTCTCTAAGAACTTCCTTTGTTGCATCCTAAAGGTCCTGACAGCTATGTTTTCATTCTGTACTAAATTTTCTTTCTTTCTTTCTTCCAGTTTCTTCAATGATACTGGTCACTCCAGAGTGTACTGTTCAATTTCCATTCATTTACTTCCCTCAGTGTAAAGAATATTCTAGCATAATTTTATTTAATAGGTTTTCTATGCCTTTAGTGTTTAATCTAGTCTGTAGACATATATGTTTAATTATATATTTAATTGTATATATGTGTGAGTGTTTAATTCTATATCTATTCTCTCTATAAGTGTGTGTTTAATTCTATTCTCTCTACATATATTTTTGGAGGACAGCATTTTACTGTGTAGTCTAGGATGACCACAAACTTGATATCCTCTTATCTCAACCATCCAAGAAGCTGATGTCATGACTGTACCCCATCATACCCTGGTAATCCCTACAAATTTTTATGTCTTGTCACTTGATAATATACTGTTCTTCAAAGTTATAATAATGCTTATTTTGTCTTTATTGATATTGTACTGTAATGTAACATTTTTAAATTTTTATCATCTCACTAGATCATCTCTCTCCCCTCTCCCTCTTTCTTCTTCCTGTCATTCTCCCTTCTCCTCCTCTCTTTTCTTCTTCTTTCTTCTCCTCTTCCTTCTTCATTGACTTGGTGTAGTAAATATTGATATGTTCCACAGTGTTTTTATTTGAAATTATATCTTTATTTCCAACTTTTCTTTTTGTTTTGTTTTCTTTTTCAAATACAAATTTGCTTTCTAAATTTTTCATGCTTGTTGCTAACTTTCTCATCCATTTTCTTATTATGGCATGTGTTTGTACAATCTGTGAAGCTAATGGTTATTGTTCCAAATGAAACTTTTAAATTGTTTATCTGCCCATTTTAGTAGCTTTGAAATCAGTAGTTGAGTTACACACATCTGGGTGATATTTTTCTGCCCACTTTTTCATGTTCTCCAGAGTTTTCTCTTGCTACTTGAGAAACTGTTAAGTTTTTTTGTTTTGTTTTGTTTTGTTTTTTAATCTTTCATTTTTATTGAGGTTCTTCCTAATGAGCAGCTTGCATTTAGGGTCAACCCTTACTACAGCTCAACCAGATGCTCTTTGATGATGATGCTTCCATCTTTCACCTCTGGGTAGACCTGCTGCTAGAATTGTAAGGCTTCTTTCTCTAAGTATTCAACTTTCTGTTTCTGCAGTTTTCAGCTATCCCGTCACTCTTTTGTAATTATGAGCACTGCCCTTCCTCCTTCTCACTTTGGAAAGTTGTCTGTTCTTTCTCATGCTAACTATCTTTTCCTTCACTGTAGCAGGTGGTGGCAGCTTCTTATCCCTTGGAATGTCTCTACTTTGGTGTACATTTAGAGGCTGGGTTAAACCTAGAGCCCTGGGCCTGCTTAACCTGAGCTTTCCTGGTGCTCTTTGTATTAACCACCACTTTAGTTTGCTTTTATTAATTATTTTTTTAATCTGATGTACTTTTCTAGGATATTTTTGTGGTACAATCAGAAAATGTTATCAATATATTCCAGTTATTTTTAATGTATTGGTTTGTAATAACATATAAACAATTGTAAATGCTTCATGAGAATTTAGAGTCTAATTTTTCAACATTTTATATTATTTAAGTTAATATATTTTGACAAAATTTATTGATTGTATGATTTAAATATTTTTAAATGCATTTAAATGCATTTTCTTAAAGATTTGAGAAATGCCTTTGAAGCTTTTTATGTATAATGTATTATCATCTTCTTTTCCTTTTATCCTGAGTCTTATTACATTGTTCCTGGAAGAAAATGCCTCTTCTTTATAAGTAAGATGAATCCAAATCAGAGGTGCTTTTGACCAAAGTGCTGGTATTGTTATTCTGCCTCATTCCTAGTATTTAACAAAGAAAGTAGGTCCTTCTTTCTATTCCCCTCCCCACTCCCACCCCCCAGTTTGCACCTACTAATAATTCCTGGTTTTTGACTTTTATAGGACTTAGATGAAATACACTGGACAAAAAAAAGAATCCCAGGAAACTCTCTAATGTGTCATGTAGGAATTGTGGGCCACATTTCATTTTCTGTAAAATTTGTGGTGTCACCTTTAGTGTCACTTGTTTGCATGTACAGTATCTGGTCCTTTCACTTATGGTTAAAGGTAGAAAAAGACAGGCGCATGGGAAGTTTCACAGCTCCCAGTGGCTTCTGCTACATCTGGGAACCCAGGGAGGGACCAAAATGACCCCCGGCTAGCACAGAGATGCAAAGAAGCTCCAGCAAAAGCTGTTGAACCCAGACACAGAATAGTCCTGTAGCTAGGCAAGGCCAGCTTGGGGAGTTCCACATCTTGCAGATCTTAGAAGGAAACTGTGAACTCAAGGTGGAAACCAGACTTAAATCCAGATGGGGTCCATAGGTTTCCAAAAGAACATGAGAACATTTAGACACTTAACAGGAAGCTTCATCCTTAGATTTCATAGTGCTGGAAGTTTCTATCCATCCTACCAGGGAAGAAAAGCTATAAACAGTCTTCTCTAGCTGTAACAGTGGGAGCTACAATAATGACTGGCCTGGCAAGATATATCCATTAGTGGAATAGTGACACAAATGTTATGACAACAACACAGCACTTTCTAGTTAGATTTAAAGCCTTCTCCACTAGATGAAAGTCATGTGTTGTTTGGTTAACTGAACCAAGAAATCAGTTGGCTAGTCTTATGTCCTATTAAAAACTCAGTATTAATGTTCTGCTAAATGGACACAGTAACAAACTTCCCCCTAAGCTCTCATCTTTACAGCCATAAATTAGTGAATCTATCAACTCACATCAGAATAGCTATTTTTTACAGTAGATGATGGTTAACACAGAGACCCATAGGTGGTCAATGTGCAAAGAATAAGAGACTTTGGAGTTCTCAGCTCTGGATGGGACATTTACATCACACTCTACCTTACCAAGACTTAGATATAATCATGGAAGAGAAGGGGAATGGTTTTAAGTACCAAACAGAGTGAGTTTGTACAGTTAAATATTGTTTGCTGGTATGACAGCGTCAAAGTCCACAGGAATTTATAGCAACTATTACTACATGTACAAGATTTGCACAAGAGCAAAGTAGTGAAAATCCCATCATATATGGGTCATGAAGTCCACCTTCAGATGAGGAGCTTTTGGCACCTGGTAGCCACTTGGCGAAGAAGAGTCAGGTTTCTTTAGTGATGAGTCCCCTAAGTGACGAGTTCCAGAAGATGGTCTATGTATACTCAGGGAGCTCTAAACAGACACATTGATTTAAAAATAATAAAAGAAGCAGATGACACAAAATTGGAAGGGAATGGTGTGGGGGGAAGATAGAAGAGAAATTACAATGGAGGGAATGGGGATAGATTTATTGAAACACATTATAAGCTTATATGAATAATAAAATATTTAAATAAAAAATGGGAAATAGTACATTTGCACCACCTTAAATAATACATTTACTCCTTACCCTTAGCCTTTTTGTACAATATTTTAAAAATATTTCTGTCATTTCTGCTATTAAAAGAAGACAATAAAGAAGAAAGATAAATGCCTGTATTTAATCTTCCATGTTTAATTCTTAGTTCCATTAATACATTTGCTAATATTAGATCACTCACACATTCCTGAAATAAACCATAACTGTCCATACTATATCACTCTGTTTTAATTTATGTGAATCTATCAATATAACTTTCATTATTAATCCTTTCATAGAGCATAATTATGAAGTAAGAGGGGCATTTAACAGTTTCCCCGAACTAGCTATCTTTCTGAAGTTCCATTCTCTCCTTCTCAAAACATTTCCCACTTATTTTCTTTCTCTAAGTGAAAATTCTTCAATTTCTATTAATTTGAAAATGGTGTTGATTTTTATTTCACTGCAGACTATTACTTGTAAGCAGAATTTTCTGTCTGCCAATAGTTTCTCCCGGCAGTGTCGCAATAGAAGTTCAGGACTTTGTCTGTTTTTAGGAAGCTGGTGAAACTGTCATTGCTCTTTCACTATGCTTTTTCTGGATTTCATTAGCTTTGTCCTACTTAGAATTTTCTCACTTTCATGGAAATCTTTTTCATTCCATGGCTGCATTTTTATATTTATTTTTCAAGTTTTTTTCCAGGTGTCCTAGAGCAATTCAAGGGGCAGAAGCTCTGTGAATGCTGCAGGCAGGACTTCAAGAGGTAGCGCTCATGGGAAAATGGTTTGTTTTCTCCTTACTGTGTTGGACTTAAGACTGATTTTTCAAGAACAGGCTACTAAATAACAAGGCACCCCACCATTGCAAAGAAGATACAACTAGACCAACAAATGGGCAAATTACAACATAGAAACACACAAGGCATGAATAAATCAAGACACTATGAGTCCTCATGATAACTTCTCAGCTATGAATCTCACATATACTGAAATAGATAACAAGAATATTTCAAAGTTTTTTTTTGTTTTTTTTTTTTAGTAAAAAAATCAGTAACCTGAAAAACAACAACAAAATAAATTAATTTAACCCAGGATCCGAAGCAAGAAGTCAACAACACAGAAAAGGCAGTGAACTAGATGAAAAAATTAAATAGCAACATGGAAGAGAAATTCAGGAGAGCAACCAATATTTAAAAAAACAAAAAGAAGAAGAAGAGAAATGTTAGAAACAAAAAGTTCAATGAACCAATTAAAAAAAGAGAAGTGTCACCAACATAGCTGACCAAGCAGAAGAAAAAACACAAAAATGAAGGACAATGTGCCAGTCAAACTTCAGCAGGGAAAAAAATGAGTAAGCAAAACTATAACATAAACTGATCATATCCAACAGTTTCTTGGATATGATCAAGAAACTGAAACCAAGAATCTATGTAAGAAAAGTAAGGATAATCTTGTTGAGGAATGATAGCAGAAATATTTCTAAATCTAGAGAAAGAAGTTAGCATTAAAACATAAGAGACATTTGGAACTCCAAATATACATAAAGAATCTACCAGTCATCTGTTATAATCAAATCATCAGAAATTATTTTTAAAACATAAAAACAATACTAAAACTATAGAGAGAGCTGACAACAGGTCTCATCAGATAAAAGCGCTTGCTTCCTAATCCTTATACTTGAGTTTAATACCTAGAACCACATAGTAAAAGAAGAAAATTGACTTTTATAAGTTAACCTCTGCCCTCCAAGCATGTACTCACCCATACACAAAAAGTACATATAAAAAGAATCAACATTAAAAGATGTATGAAAAAACTCAAGTTACCTACAAAGGCAGAAACACAGAATAACATATCTCTTGTTAGTAACCTAAAAGGCAAAGGAAATATGGGCTGTCTTTCATATCCTGAAATTAAATAGCTCCCTGCCAAGATTGCTTTATCCATCTTTTAAAGTTGATCTAGAGAAAAAGGTACTTCAAGATAAGCATAAAGTAAGGCAACTAATGACCACCAACACAGTACTGCCCATACGTAAAGAAATGCTGTATACAAAGGAATGAGAAACAGTTTTAACTGTAACAGAGCGAAAATAAATTAATTTCAGGAGATGACTAGATGAAGAAAGGAGAACTAGGAAGCCATCTATTGTATACCACACAGTAAACCAGTAAAGCCCTAATAATAATGGGTGAGAAACAGAAGAAAACAACCACTCAACCTAAAAAACAACTCAAGATTGCAAGTCTCAGAGAATGGCAAACTAATAACTAGCCCAACTTGAGACCCACCCCATGGGAGAGAGCAAACCTCTGTCACTATTAATGATACTCTGCTATACTGGCAGCCAGGACCCTACCATAACTGCCTTCTGAGAGGCTTCATTCAGCAACTGATGGAAACAGATGCAGAGACTCACAGCCAAACAATAGGCAGAGCTTGGGGAGTTTTGTGGAAGAGTGGGAGGAAGAACAGAGGGAACTAGAGGGGTCAAGGACACCACAAGAAGACCTACAGAGTAAACTAACCTGACCCATGGGGACTCACTGAGACTGAACCACCAACCAAAGAGCATGTACTGAGTTGGACCTAGAACCCTACACATAGGTAGCAGATGTGCAGCCTGGTCAAAATGTGGGTCCCCTAACAATTGGAATAGGGGCTATCTCTAACTCTGTTGACTGCCTTTGGATCCCTCTCCACTAGCTGAGATACCCTGTCAGGCCTCAAAGGGAAAGGATATGTTTAGTTCTGCTATGATGGCAGGGTGGTTTGGTACCCCTTGTAGCATCCCCTTTTCTGAGAAGGGGAAGGAGGGACTGGGAAGATGGGATATGAGGGTGGGTCTGGGAGGAGAGAGGAAAGGGTGCTAGGATCAGGTTATAAAGCGATTAAAGAAAGAAAGAAAAATCTGAAAACAGAAATAAATGTGTGTGTTGCAGTTTCTCTTTTATCTCAGAAGCACCCAAATAATCGACACTGGATTATGTTATTTATTTGATATGCTTTACAGAGCAACAACTGAGCAGTTACTATTTTATTTTTAATCCTCTAAGCTAGTATGACTCCTTTGCCAAAATCCCTGAGACACTTCTATTTTCTGACTTAGCTTCTCTGTCTTGATGGCTCCTGGACCTCTGCCTGTGGCTGAATCCCCCACTATGCCCTCTCTCTCTTCTACTTCCCTGCCCAGCAGGAAGTCCAGCCTTATTTTCTTTCCTGATCAGCAAGAGGCTGTTAAGCTGCTTTATTGACATATCAGGGAAATATTGGTGAGCACTGTGTATATATCACTGAGGCAGGAAATTCTCAGAGCAAGGATTGTAACCAGATATGGGGAGGGCACAGAAACAGCATTTGAATCTTTTCACAGTGCACAATAACATTATGCCTACAAGATGGAGCAATAGTAAATATACATGTCCTGAATGTTGGGCTCTCAGTTTCATACAGGAAAATCAAATGGACACAAAAGAACAAACAGGTCCAGATGCTATTATAATAGGTGATTATATAACCTGCTCTTATCCCTGTATAGATCAACCAACGTGAAAACCAAAGAAATTTCAGAGCTAAACTACAATGTAGATTAAATGTCCTTAACAGATACATACTGAATATTCCACCCATTAGATATAGAATCTATCCTTTTTCGGCAGCTTATAGAATCTTTAAAAATGGATCACCTTCTAGGTCATAAATAAATTCTTAGCAAATACTAAAGAATTAAGATAACTCATTGTATCTTACCAGATCATATCAGAAGAACACTAAAAACCTATAGCAAGAAAAACTACAAAAACTGAACAATATGCTCTGGAAGAACCATTAGGTTGTAGTACTGGTTATTTTTCTATTGCTGTGAAGAGACGATATACAAATCATAAAAGAAAGTGTTTAATTGAGGGCATTTTTAGAGTTTCAGAGGGTAAGTCAATGACTATGATGGCCAAGAGCATGACAACAGATAGAGAGGCATGATGTTGGAACAGAGTAGTAACTCAGAGTTTACATTTGATCCACAAGCCCAAGTCAGAGTACGTGGGAGGAAGGAGCTGGCCTTTTCCTCATAGACAACTCCAAATGCCCCAGTGGCATACCTCCTCCAAGACCACACCCCCTAATCCTTTCTAAACAGTTCAACCAACTGACCAAGTATTCAAATATATGATCCTATGGATGCCATTATATTTAAACCAACACAATTGTTAAATGGGGAAAAAAAGGAAAGGAGGAAAAATAGTAAATTGTTAAAATCAAATAAAAATAAAAGCATGAAATATCAAAACCTTTAGAATCCACTTTAAGGGAATTAAATTTGTAGTGTTAGTGTTTATATTTTTTAAAATACAATATAGGATAAACACACTAAAATATGTACACCTAAAGTAGCTAAACAAGAAGGAAGACCCTGGGTAAGATGACCAATCCTCACTGGAAAGACAAATGGGATGAACATTGGAAGGAGAAAACAAGAATCAGGAAAGGAGCCCAGTACAGAGGGCCTCTGAAAGCCTCTACCCAGCAGTGTATCAAAGTAGATCCTGAGGCTCATAACCAAACTTTGGGCAGAGTGCAGGGAATCTTATGAAAGAAGAGGGAAATATTAAGACCTGGGGGGGACAGGAGCTCCACAAGTTGAGCAAAAGAACCGAAAACTCTGGGCCCAGGGGTCTTTTCTGAGTTTGATACTCCAACCAAGGACCATTAGTGAATATAGCCCATGGCAGCTCAGTATCCAAGTGGTTACCCTAGTAAGGGGAACAGGCACTGTCTCTTACATGAACTTAATTGCTGACTCTTTGACCACCTCCCCCTAAGATGGGAGCAGCCTTGCCAGGCCCTAGGGGAAGACAATGCAGCCAGTCCTGATAAAACATGATAGGCTAGGATCAAAGGGAAGGAAAGGAGGACCTCCCCTATCAGTGGACTTGGAGAGGGACATGGGAGGAGATGAAGGAAGGAAGGTGGGATTGGGAGGGAATGAGGAAGGGGGCTACAGCTGGGATTTAAAGTGAATAAACTGTAATTAATATAAAAAATAAAAATTAAAAATTTAAATTAAAATTATTAACCTCATGTTCATAGGATAAAAGAATGAATCAAGTACTAAAGAAACAACAAAGATTGGATCAGATATTAGTGAAATAAAAATGAAAAGTTTAATACAGAGAATCAATTAAACAACGTATTAACTGGAAAACACCTAAAAAATTAACTAAATTAAAGAAAAAGAAGGCTTAGATTAACCAAATAAGGGAAGAAAAGGAAGAAGTTCCTATAGATTTTAATAAAAGCCATTAAAAAAAAACATTAGGAATACTTTGAATACAAATATACCAAAACAACTACAAAATGTAGGTGAAATGGATAAATCCCTACACACATATGGCCTACAAAATATAAATCAAGATTTAAACAAACTTATCTTTAATAATCAAGATTGAAACCATAATTTTATAAGCTTCTCAACAAGGAAGAACCCAGGATCGTGCGCATTAACTGCCAATTCTACCCAAACTGTAAGGAGCCTGCTGCCAATACTCCTCATACTGTCCCATGAGACAGAAAGGAAAAAATAATACCGCTGCACTCTTTCCATTAATCCAGCAGTACCCTGAGAAGCACAGGGAGCCAAAAAGAAACCATGAACCAACTTCCCTGATAACAACACATGCAAAAAAAAAAAAAAAAAAAAAAAATTTAATTTCTGGCAAAGGGAATCACAGGACACTATATTCAACAACCAAACTGGTTTCATTCAAAGAGTGTAAGTGTTGGTGCAACATATGCAAATCAATAAATGTAATACAGAACATATGTATACTTTTTTGTTTTTTGTTTGTTTTTTTTTTGGTTTTAACATATGTATACTTAAGAATGGAAATTACAATGATCTTGTAGTCATTGGGCTAGATCACTGAAGCGCAGCCAGGTCTATTTGAGCCAAGACAAGTAAATAGTAAGAACTCTTCTTCTGGCAGCGGGGATGGTGGGGAGGAAGCAGATAATTTGAAAAAAAGGTCCATTTAAATACCAATTTTTATCAAGGTATATTACATACAAAGAAAAGGCATTATGCTGTCTTATCACTGCCATCTGTTGCCTGAATGACCTTATGTGTTATATTTAACATACCTGGATTTACACAGCCTTATTTACAAGGCAGGAATGATTTTCTTCTTGTATCTTACAATATGATGTGAGTATGACCATTTATTTTGAAGCCAAATCTCATATAGGATACAATTTCTAGATACAATTTGTCTTTGACTCATTGAAAAGCAAAACTGATTTTAAGTTTAAAAAACAGATTTTTTCTTTGAGGAAGTGTTTTGCCTGTCTTCTATGGAGAGTCTGGGAGTGGCTTGGCTTTATTTTTCTTGATTCTGTAAATGCTTAGTCTGAGATAATATGCCTGTAGTATGGTGTAGAAAATATAAAATTCATGTCAACCTTTTGGTTCTCAGGCCTCTTTTAGGTTATAGGAGTTTACATTAATAATTTTGTAGCTATGTTGCCTCTGAAACAACAACAGTTTTATTTCATTTTCTCTCTGTACTGACTTTGGAGTGATTTTCTAGGTTTAATCTCCAGGGCAACAACTCTGTCTTCATATATTTAGATTCTGAATTTTAATGAAACGTGGGATTTCTCAGTTTAGTAGATCATATATTTTTCTTTTTTGAAGCCCCACTTGGACATTTATTGTCCATATTGGCTTTTCTTTCTCTCTATATTATGAACATCTTAAAGTATTTAGAATAATTTTGTTTGTGTGTGTGGTATGCATCAATGTGGATCCTTGTCCATATGCACGTGCATGCAGAGGCCAGAGGTCAGTGCTGACTGTCTTTCTTTATTGCTCTTAGCCAAACTTTTAGGATCTCTCACTGGTCCTGGGCCTTACTGTTCATGATTGGCTGGCTGGCCGGTGAGTACCTGGGACCTGCCTCTCAACTCCATGAACTTAATTACACAGACTGCACAAACTGAATGGAACTGCAGGAATTCAAGTGCGCTCAACTGAACTGCACTGAACGTAACTCTCTTCCCTGTTTTTCCCTCATGAGAGTTGGGCATATCCTACCTGTGACTCATTCTGTCATATCTTTCTCATATTCATCACTTTGCCTGCCCCTAATTAGATGTCACTTTCAAACTTGCCTGCTCTTCTACAAACTAATCTTACTTTCATTGTTTGGGATTTAAGGTGTGTCCTAAAGGCCTGTCTGTATTCCAGACATAGAGATTAAAGTGTGTACTTAGAGCATGTCTGTCTTACAGCTAGATCACATAGACCTAAGTTTGGATGTGATCCCATGCCAGAGTAGCCATGTTGCTGGATTAAAATTACTCTCCATAATACAGTCAGAAATTACATTGGTTTAGGAAAATGGCAGTAGTAGGTTCTCCTCTAGGGTTAGGACTTCTCTAGCCATGGAGAGTTGGCAAAGTTTACTGTAGCACAATGTGTTCCCCCTTCCTGCACTGGCCTTATGTTAAATTGGACATCTGTTAGTTAGCCTTAAGACAAAAGTGTCACTACTGAATGCTTGAGGATCTCTTTCCTTGTGAGTCATTGCTGTGGCTTACAGGTATTACAGGGAGCTAGGATTATTGATTACTTTCTCTTTTGGCAGCTTGTAAGAACCTTCTGATACTATGAGAGCTAGTCATCAAGGAATAGGGTTCCAAGTTGGTACTAGCTTTATTCCTCTAAGTCCTGTTTCGAGATATGTGGTTTCTTCGGCAACAGGGTGTTACTTTCAAGCTCTAGAAGGAAACCAAGAGCAATGGCAAGACTATATCGATTTGGGTGTCTCTAGGACACCCCTGACTAACAACTTAAATGAAGGATTCCCTTCCTTCTTTGGCTCTGAAGTTTTTTTTTTTTTGTTAGATAGTCTATGTATTGGGCAGCAATAGCACTTTATATGATGTAATTACATAAAATATATTATTTATATACATACATAGTTCATTTAAAGAAAGATTATAAAATAATGTTTCACTATGAATGTTTCAAATAACCTTAGTATTATTTATTCCTTCTCCCTCCCTCTCTTTCTGTGTTATTATCCTCCATACCCAGCAAAGTCCTACTTACTTGATTTTTATTCTTTCCCTTTTTATAGAAACAGTGTTCTATTGTGCTCATCTCCAAAGCTCCTTTATTTCCTCAATCACCACCAACTCTCTGCTTTCATGTGGTGACTACAGGTTTTATACTCAAGTCTAAGGATTTGGAGTTAAGATGCACAAATAAGAAAGAAAATGTAACATTGTATTTTTGGTTCAGGTTACTGCAGTGTAACGCTTTCCAGTTTCATCAATTACCCAAACACTCCATTTTTCTTTACAGTAGAGAAGAATTCTATTGCACACGTTTCACAATCTCATTATTCTCTCAGCAGTTAATAGACAAGTAGGCTGCTTCATTTTCCTAGGTATTTGGAATAGAGCAGAAATGAACCAATGACCAAGCAAGCATCTCTGTAGTATGATACTGAGTCTTTTTGAGTATTTTTACAAGTAGTGATATAGTTGGGTCATGTGGTAGATCTACTTTTAGCTTTTTGAGAAGTCTCCACACAAATTTCCATAGTGGTTGCTGCAGTTTGCAATACCACCAACAGCAAATATGGGTTTTCCTTTACCTGCATCCCTTCAGCATTTGTTGTCAGTTGACTTCTTCATTTTACCCATTTTGATTGAAGTAAACAAAATCTCAAAACAGTCTTAATTTGCCTTTCTCTAATTGCTAAGAATGACAAACACTTTAAGAAACTGTTAGCCAGTTTTATTTCTTTTTGTGAGAACCCTTAGTTCAGATCTTTAGCCCACCCCACATTGGGTTGGTTGTGTGTGTGTGTGTGTGTGTGTGTGTGTGTGTGTGTATGTGTGTTGGTTCTTTATAGATTATGGAAATTAATCCTCAATTGGATATATAGCTGGCAAACCTTCTCTCCCACTCTGTAGGCTTCCTCTTCATTCAGTTATTTCCTCAGCTGTTCAGAAGCACTTTAATTTTTTGAGGTCTCATTTGTCATTGTTGTTAATTCCTGGATAAATGGACTTTTTCAGAAAGTCCTTCCCTAAACATACATCTTGTAGATAAAAGGAGTGTTTTCTTGCAGATATGCCTGTATTTTCTTTTAGAAACTTTAGCATTCCAGGTTGCACATTGTGGTGGTATTTTATCTATTTGGAGCTTTTGTGTGTGTGTATGTGTGTGTGTGTGTGTGTGTGTGTGTGTGTGTGTGTGTTTGTGTATAGGGTGATATATATGGGTCTAATTTCATTTTAAATGTGAACATTCAATCTTCCCACAACCATCTATCCTCATTTTGTGTGTGCCTATCTGCTTAACTGTAGTCCAATCACCTGTTTAACTCTGCATTAGTGTATCTATTTTTACATGTGAACATCCAGCTTTCCTAGCACTTCTGGATTAGGACCACAATATGGAAGGAGTTTAGCAACATCAGCACTCTCCTTTCTCTCCAACCCTGAGCAATGGATCTTTTATGCACCTTATACTTCATTTACAGAAGGAAATTATTGAGCTGGGGAAACGATGGAGTAAGTGAATTGCTTGTCTTGCAAGCATAAGGAATTAAGTTTGATCCCCAGAAACCAAATTAAACAAAACAAGGCACACAGTTAAGAATGGTAGTGCTTACTTTTAATCCCATATATGGATAGTAGAGGTAGATAAAATCCTGGAGTGCCTTGGCCTAGCAGCTCCAGGCCAATAAGAGACCTGTCTCAAAACTAAGGTGTGTGACATTCCTGAGTGACACACCAAGATAGTTCTCTGCCTTGCGCACATGCACACATACATGCACACTAGCACCCATGTGCAATCCATTAAAACCAGAGGAATGAATCATATGTTATTAACTAATTTCAAACTTTGTTACTCACCTAAGAAGTATCTTTCTAAAAACAGATGATCTTAATGCTTAACCAAACCCAAAGGTACAAAGAAGAGAAATTGAAGTGTCTTTTTTTATTATTATTAATTACACTTTATTCATTTTGTATCCCCCCATAAGCCTCTCCCTCCTCCCCTGACGATCCCACCCTTCCTCCCTTTCTGCATGCATGCCACTCCCCAAATCCACTGATAGTGGAGGTTCTCCTCTCCTTTCTGATCTTAGTCTATCAGTTCTCATCAAAAGTGGCTGCATTGTCCTCTACTGTGGCCTGGTAAGGCTGCTCCCCCCTCAGGGGGAGGTAATCAAAGAGCAGGCCAATCAGATTATGTCAGAGGCAGTCCCTCTTCCCATTACTATGTAACCCACTTGGACACTGAACTGTTTTAATTACAGCTTTTACAATGTCCTCTTCCAGTGCCCCTAAACATTCCTGAATGTCTATAGCCAATGTCCAAAATCTGCTGCCATTTTGGAATCTAGGAACATCAAAACCTCATAGAAAGATTACCCCTGGTAGGACAATCATCTCAAGAGTTTTGAATTGTCTCATCAAGTGTTTAGGCCTTCTCAAACAGCATACAGACCAATGAAAGGAACCTGAATGGAAATACAGAAACCTGACCAAGCTTGTCAGAATGCATGGCTCTCCCCTGGCTCTTACTCCTCCTGGGTTTAAGGCAGAAGCTTATGCCTCCAAAAGGGGATGAAGTGTTGGCTTTCCATCTACCAAACAAATAACCCCTTTGAATAACCCTCTTTTTTCACCTATCATTATTATTTTCATTCTTGGGGGTCAGATCTGACATCTTGGAACTCCAGAGTCTGGCCAGTGGCCCAGGTTCCAGTTATAATCTTCACAGCTGATGTTTTTCTCCAAAATGGGTGAATTTTTTTGTGGGTTTGTGTGTGTGTTGTTCTTGTTATTGTATTTTTTTGTTTTGTTTTTAACTCCTTATTGTGAGGAAAGCAGGCGGGAGCATTTTTTAGGCTGTAGTCAAATACTTTCTTTGAATAATAATCTTTGCACAAAGAAAGCTCCAGCCTCCAGGCATATATCATCACAGGCAATTTCCCCCCTTTCCTACTTAAAGCACCAGAGAATCATCAGGCCTTCCCTTTGAGGACCTTGTGGCACTTCCAGGGGGGAAATCCAGAAACAAGTGGGCCATCTTCCAAGATTGAAGGCCTCAAGATTCACTCCCCCTCAAGCTAGTCCTCCAGTTGTTCTTTCAAATATGATGGAAGTGCTCCAAGAGTATACAGCTCTGATGCCAGACAAAAAGAAGGAATCTGCAGAGGGAAAGAAACCTTTCACTTTAGGATGCTGTTGGCATCTCCTGCAGCTGAAAGTCAAGAATGTCATCAAAACTTAAACAATCAACAACTTCTGCAGGTACAGTATTATCTTCTCTAAGAGACATCTTCATAACCAGCACAACTATATTTGCTTTGACCTTTCAGTTGAATGCTCCCACCCCCACCCAGTACCCCTCTCTCATCCCCAAACCTGAACATCCTATTCACAAACAACCTGAAATTTGCATTTATGAAAGAAAATTCCTGATATAAGAAAAGTAAGTAAACACAGTCATGTTTTTACTTGAATTTTTAACTGGGTAATCATTAAAGCTGCTTATGCATTATGTTCTCTGAGCAGTGTAACATCAAAGGCTAGAAATCACAAAGGGACTATTAAAACACTTGGTCACATCATCCCTCTCCCCCATACACTTAAATCTGAAACATTCAGTATTAGCCTCTATCTCTGTGTGCTAACACAATTCTGTTGCTTCTTGATTTGGCCTCAAATTGTTTTCTGCACCAGAGCTGAATTGGTATAACCTTGGTGTAAGTGCCCTAGCTTTGAATTCTTGAAGATACAGGTGGCAGAGGTAGGCTGGGACACCTTTGCTGCTACTGACATCTCAGGCATCCTGCAACATGAACCCCACCAAGCCGAGCTCCACATGCTTTTCCCATGCTCTGAACCTCATCACCTCAGACTTCTAGAAGTGTTTTTCTCTGTAGTGACAAGGGCCTAACACCCCCCACACACACACACACACAAAGCTGCTAATATTAGAATGTACATATTTTTGTTGGTGGACAGAGTAGGAATTCCTTTCAAGTTGCTTTATACTTCATCACAAAAACCAGAATTAGTATATTGCTCAATTAAAATCAATCTGTAAGAAGGCCCTGCACATCACCTGGTCAGCAGAGTAGAGCTGACCCTGAGGGTATCGGTTTAGATAAGCCAGCTGCTAGCATCAAAGCAAGAGAGTTGGCTTTGCACCTTCCTGGTTGAGGCATTAGATAGGCCAGCCTGGCAGGACAGGAGAGCTCACCCTGTTGGTGAGGGTTCAGGAAAGCTGAACCCACCAACTCTGATACCTCACAGGCCCAGATCCAGGCCTTTGAACTGACCCACCCCAACTTCTAGCCCATAGATGAACTATTGGAGTACCTGAAGGGGCTGGTCCTACAGATCTAAAACTTCAGTATCTCCATGACATAGGAAAACAACTAGATACCTGAGAAGAGTCCCAGTGAAGTTCCAGTACTGATAGTGTGGCACAAGCCAAAGGCCTAGTACCAGACCAACGACTCATTGCAATGAATATTTGCAAGCAAAGAAATATGTACAAAAGTGTATACTGTAGGACACATTGTGACACATACTACAACTTCCATAATGAGATTTTTTTTCTCTGTTGGGAGAAGAAGTTGCAGAGGTAGAGGGCAGATATGAGGTGGAAAAATCAATCTGCAAATTGGCTACTTGCTCTTAAAATAACTTTCGTAAGTTTTGTGTCTTAATGTAAACTCGGGTTGAGTTCATAATTAAAATTTTAATGTAAGGGCAGGGAAAACAGCTCAGTCAGTAAAAAGCTTGCTATTCAAGTGCAAAGACCTGAGGTTCATCCCCCTCACTTATGTTTAAAACACAAGTTAAGCATACTGCTGTACAAGTATAAACCTAATTCTGGGAATTAGAGACAGGTGGACCCTTAAAGCTTGCTTAGCCAGCCAGCTGAGTCTACCTGAAAACTTCCGGACCATGGAGAGTCCATTTCTCAAGAAGAATCATAATAAATAAATAAATAGACAGAAAGACAATAGGTAGGTAGAGGAAAAGAGAGAGAGACAGAGACAGAGAGAGATAGAGAAAAGATAGATAGTATCTAAAGAATGACATCTAAGATCCACATCTGGCCTTTACAAGCACATGTGCTTAATTCCCCATTCAACCCTAATATGTATATACAATGAACGTACAAAAACACCCTGCAAATTGTGTGTTTACACAATGGGATGAGCACATATGTGTGTGTGTGTACTTGTACAAGTGTTCATGTACATGTGGAGGCCATGTTAGCACTGGGTGTCTTTCTTGGTCCTTCTCTATTTACTGAAGTAGGGTTCCTCAAAGAGCCCAGCCCTCACAAGTCAGCTAGCTTAGCAAGCCAGCTGGAGAGGAGGTGTCCTGAAATCATGGCAAATATGCCTGTCAGCCTGGTTTGTACATAGGTATCAGAGAGCCAAATCTGGCCCTTACAGTCCAATAAACAAGTGCAATATCACTGAGCCATCCTTTCAGCCTCCAATATTTTGTAATATGAAATCTTGACTCACTGAGAGCTACTATTTTGTTTTGGGGTACAATAACAAAAATGGGCTTTCAAAAAAAATTCTGTGTTAACCTGATTATTTACTATTACTTCAGCATTGTTAGTTTTGTAGCCCAGTGAGCTAAGCATAATCAGACCTTAAAGAACATATTCTTTGTTATAATTGAAATGCAGAAAATATAATGCAAAATATTATATGTTAAAACCAAATATTAACAAAGCATATATTGCTCTTCTCATGTAATCTTGCCCTTATTTAATCCTTTTCAAATTATAGGAGTAATAAGTTCGCTGTAGCAAGCTAAGTGTGTAATTGCCCTCATTTTTAACATAAACTAGTACTTTTATTATAGCATTTATTAACTTTTGCAATGTACACTTTCATAAAAATTCCTCTCTTTTTCTTTGACATTTATTTCTAGACAAGGTATCAGATAGGAAAACTGTCTTCACACTTGTTATGTATTGGAAGATGGTCTTGAGTTCCAGATCTTCCTGCCTCCACCTCTCTGGTACTAGGGTTAAAGCCTAAATAACCATGCCTGGTAAAACTATTCTTAATAAAGTAAAATATTATGAGAGAATTGTTAATACAGGATTTTACAGATTGTCTCATAGCAAACAAAACAATATAATATTACCAATTAGCAAAAATTAACCCAACCCATAATCATTAACGATTTTAAAATACCAATTTATATATAATAACCTACTTTAATAACTTCTTGTAATTGGCTCTATAATTAATTATTTTTTTCCTACAACAACCACACAAAGATATTTGTTTTGGTGCTGGTGTTTGTATCTTGGGATGAAGCTACCTGTGTGTCCCTGACTGCCCTAAAACTTGCAGCCTCACTGCATGTTGGTTTAAGGGATGGGCACCACCATGATGTCATCAGTTGTAAAGCACTCTTTTTGCCTTGTGTACTTGTTTCCTTGGGATGAAGTTCTGAAACTGAATAATTGGAAATTCAAGTACAAATTGCATGCCTCTTTCTGAGATTTCCAGAAGATAGCTTCAGAAAGAAGTTGAAGACATCTCCAACCAAGCAACACATTTGTGTGTGTTTGCTCACATTGGCAAAAAGCAACGCGTTTTAATCAATGTACATTGCAATAGGATTCAATTGTAATGTTATTTGTTCTAGTTTATTTTAACTTTGTTGAAGCAGAGTCTCACTGTGAGTCCAATGCTGGCTTCAAATGTATTACATCCTACCTCTACTGCCTAAGTCCTGAAATTGTAGGTAGGCATGTACCACCACATTCTACCAATCAAAACTTTAACTTGGTTTTCATTATTATATTTCTAATATTCACTTATTTATTACTACATATTTATTTATAATAGTCATATACTCCTCATATTTGACTTTTATTTCATTTGTTATTTGCTGTTCATTTGCTCATGTTTCTATGTTATGTATGTATTTCTTTCTAGAGATTTCTAAGAACCTTTTAAAGACAAGTAAATATTTGTCATAGCCATTTAAAATTATTTATGAAATTAGGCATTAGCACCTATCAGGTGGGTCTTGCGTGCCCAGCACTTCAGTCATCTTTCTCCACACAGCATCTCACCCCACTGCATGAAAAGCTAGCAGACCGCTAACCACAGAGGGTGCCAAAATAGCTCTTCATTCACTAAGACAAATGCAAACTAAAACAACGAAATACCTAGAAAAAAAAAGAAAAAAAAGAACCTAGAAAATCACTGTTCAAAGTATCTTTGTTTTCAAATTTTCTGGTTTTGTTGCTCTCCTTGTGGAGTTCCTGTCCTCTCTAGATCTTACTATTTCCCAGTTCTTACATAAGATTCCATGCACTCTGCCTAACAGTTAGCCATAAGTCTCATCTCAGAGACACATTCTTCAACCAAGGACTATTCATGGAGATAACCTAGAACCCCTGCACAGATGTAGTTTAGTGTCCAAGTGGGTTACATAGTAATGGGAAGAGGGACTGCCTCTGACATAATCTGATTGGCCTGCTCTTTGACAACCTCCCCCTGAGGGGGAAGCAGCCTTACTGGGCCACAGAAGATGACAATGCAGCCACTCCTGATGTGATCTAATAGACTAGGATCAGAAGGAAGGAGAGGAGGTCCCCCCCTATCAGTGGACTTGGGGAGGGGCATGCGTGAAGAAGGGGGAGGGAGGGTGGGGTTTGGAGGGGAGGAGGGAGGGGCTTATGGGGGGATACAAAGTGAATAAAGTGTAATTAATAAAATAAAATTTTATATAAAATTCCTTGTTTATATAAAAGCTGTTCCCTGAATCAGTTTTTAAAACAATAACAGTTAATAAAAATTTGAAAATACATTAGTAAAATAATAAAATTAATGAGAAAGGAGGAAAGGGAAGTGTGTGGACGTCAGACCCTATTTACTTAGTTTGTGTGCATATTTTTGTCCGTGCAATTGCTAGCACACACATGCATATAAACATGCAAAGGTCAAGACCCTATTTATTTATTTTTGTATGTCTATGTATATCTGTGTGCTAACATAAGCACACACATACATGCATGAATGTGGTGTCAGAGGACAGTCCTGGAGTATTATTACTCAGATTCTGTCCATATTTTAAATTTTTATTATTTTATCTATTTAGACAAGGAAGGCCTCTCACTATAACTCACCAAGCACATTAGATTGCTGGCTGTCTTCCTCAGGATCTACCTGTCTCTGCCTCCCGGGTGGCACTTAAGAACAGATTTTTACCTGGGTCATGAGGCTCAAACTGCACATTTCCTTTTCTCTCAAAGCAAGCCCTTAACTAACTGAGTCATCATCCATCCCTTAATCACATATCATTTTGTATACTTATGCATTTCATTTCAATTTATTCATTTCCTTACATAATAAAGTTTTGAGTTGGGGAATTTTATTATATTTATTTCTAACTTTCACCTTTAAATACTGTCAAAATAAGTACCTGAGAAATACATCTTACTGAGTGAAAATTAGACTAGGAATAGAGCTGCTGACTGCTTACATTTTCAAACTTGCTACTATCTACAAATTACATTCCACAGTGTCCACTGGGTATTGTCACCTCCTGTGACCTGCTATATTAAGCAGTTTACTTTCAGTAGTGTCAATTATGTTTTCTCACTTCTCCTTATTTCTGTGCTTGGCTAGTAACATATAACTATTCAGTGTTACTTTATCCATTTAAAATGTGATACCTTTAATGCACATACAAGTGACTAGAATTTTTTTAATTTGTAGATTAACCTCATTTTTGCCCACTTTGGCGCAAAAGATCATGTGTGCTTGCATACATTTATATGTAGAAGTTTTCTAGTTTCACATTTTTCTTTTTAATTAAATTTTTATTTTTTATATTAACTACAGTTTATTTACATTGTATCCCAGCTGTAGCCCCCTTCCTCATTCCCTACCAACCCCAACCTCCCTCACCTCCTCCCTGCCCCTCTCTAAGTCCACTGATAGGGAAGGTCCTCCTCCTCTTCCATTTGACCCTAGCTTATCAGGTCTCATCAGGACTGGCTGCATTGTCCTTCTCTGTGGCCTTTTGCATTCTAGTTTCATATTTTTCATACATAAGTAATTTTTGGCATAATCAAATTTCTCACTCTTTTCTCTTTTTAATGTGAGCCATTGTGTGTACTCTTGGATGAACTCAGCTCCACTATAACTACCATCAATATCTGTTCACAGCAACAGGCATCTGCAAGTCCAAGGTGTCCTATCTGTTTAGAAACACCATCTCCTTCCTGACCTGGCCATGTATTCTTGACATATTGTTCTATAATGTCTAAAACAGTCCCTCAACAGCTGAATTTTTATTCATCTCAGTTCTGAGATAGCACCTGAAGCATGGTAGAAGGGCCTCTCCTCATCTCTCCCAATATCTTGTCTTAATTCTGTGTTTCCTTATATCAGCTTTCCCATCTCTAAAACACAAAGACCCCTGGAAAATCTATAGAGTTGAATTTGCATACATTTTAAAAGAGATACCAGCACATTTACACAGTGTAATTCTACTCAACAATTAAAAACAAAGAAATCATGAAATTTGCAGGCAAATGGTGGGGACTAGAAAAGATCAACCTGAGGGAGGTATCTCAGAAGCAGAAACATACATACAGTTTATACTCATTTATAAATGGATACTAGACATATAATATAGGATAAACACACAAAAATCTGTACAATTAAGGAAACTAAGCAAGAAGGAGGACCCTGGGTAAGATGATCAATCCTCACTCAGAAAGACAAATGGAAGAAGGAGAAAACAGGAAAGAGGACAGGAGCCCAGCACAGAGGGCCTCTGAAAGACTCTACCTAGTAGTGTATCAAAGTAGGTGCTGAGGCTCAAAACCGAGCTTTGGTCAGAATGCAAGGAATCTTATGAAAGAAGGGGGAGATAGTAAGACCTGGAGAGGACAGAAGCCCAACAAGGTGAGTAACAGAACCAAAAATCTGGGAGCAGGGGTCTTTTCTGAGACTGATACTCCAACCAAAGATCATGCATGGAGATAACCTAGAATCTCTCCTCAGATGTAGCCCATGGCAACTCAGTATCCAAGCGGGTTCTCTAGTAATGGGAACAGAGACCTTCTCTGACATGAATTCAGTGGCTGGCTCTTTGAGCACCTCCCTCTAAGGAGGTAGCAGCCTTACCAGGCCACAGAGGAAGACAATACAGCTAATCCTTCTGAGACCTGTTAGGCTAAGGTCAGAGGGAAGGGGGAGAAGGAACTCCCCTATCAGTGGACTTGGAGAGGGGCATGGGAGGAGATGAGGGAGGAAGGGTGGGATTGGGAAGGAATGAAGGAGGGGGCTACAAAGTGGGATACAAAGTGAATAAACTGTAATTAATATAAAAAATAAATTTGAAAAAAGAAAAAAGAAATACAAGCTTTATAATTGTTTATTTAGGTCTATTATTTACCTTTTACACACACACACACACACGTGTACACATACACAGAGCAGTGCTAGCACTAAGCCTATTGTGTTGTACCTGCTGAACAGTCAAGTACCTCACTAAGATACACTCTGAGCCTCTTAAAGTTTACAATGTTTTCTAACATTCAGCTTTTATTATATTTTAGAGAGTGGCATGCCACAGATTATGAATTTTATGTTTTTGTATTGTCTGTTTTTTTTTTTGGGGGGGGGTGGTAATCCAGAAATTGAACAAAGAGCTTTGCACTTGCTAAGCATGCATCTTAACCTCTGACCTATAACACCTGCCAGTTTTTGACATGTAACATTGATGTATTCAAGCTGCATTTAGTGGTCATAATTGATGTCTTGGAATATTGTTTTGAGCTTTTTTTTTTCCTCACAGAGTTAGGGGTTTTTCTTCCAGGATTAATTTAGTGACTATGATATGATCTTTCTAGAATCCATTGAATACTGCACATTTTCCCATTTTCTCTAATAGAAATTTTGCAAATGCCAATGGTTCTTGGTCCTGTGGAATAACCAAGGTACTCTTTTTCCTCTTGCTCTTTATCCTTACTTCAAGTTTTCCTCAAGCTGGCCATATAGAGTTTTATCCAACATAAGTGCAGACTAAAGTTCAGATACGACCTGAGCCACATTTCTGAAGCTCCTTGTCTGTCTGCAGGCATGCTGAAACTCTCAAATGTAGGGTCTGGTAAGCTGCCTTCCCACCTTCCTTCCCCACATTTCAAGTCTATGAGGCTGGGTCTTTCCTTGTCACTGACCACTGGATTGCCTAGTCCTAGACTGCTGTTTTCCCTGTCCTTGCCTCTTAAAAGGCCTGGCCCTGAAACATTACCATTTCTTCCTCTCAAAAACTCTTTGTTCACCAATCTTTGCCTATGCTTTTATTAAGCATTTTCAGCAAGGACACTGGTGTAGACTTTGTACCCAAAGGTTTGATAACCCCAGTCCCCACCTATCTCCCATCCCTGCCATTCAGCTCCACCCTATGATGAAGCTACTCTGTCTTTGATCTGGAAGTGACTGTATGACAGAAATTTCAGTGGCATCATGAATCACAGGGTTTGCTTAACTTACAGGGATTATAGTTTTGTGCCCATAGAACTTCTAGGTGGAGGGATGTCTGGTAGGCTGTTCAACAGAGCCCCTGTTTCTCTGTGTTCCACCACAACTTCCTTCCTGAAGTCACACAGATCTGGTATCACAAAAAAGACCCAACGTAGAACCTCCAGACCTTGAGTGTGTTTGAGACGTTCTTGATGCCCTTAAAGATGTGGTCTACAGAGAACTCTCATTTTCAAACTTCCAACACAGAATTTACAGTTGGGCAAGAAGTGAGGAAAACAAAACTTGTCCTAATTATGATTGTCTTAACTAGTCTAAAAATCCTATGTATACATACTCAAGTGGGGTTTGGGGAACCATGCACCCCTCCTAGAAAAAAGCACGCTCTGTGGGTAGTATTGTGGTAGGTCAGACAAATAACTATGAATGGAGCACAGAGCACAGTCTCAAAGCTCCAGCATCAAGTTTGGATGATATGCTTTCTCATCCAAGATCTTGAGGATGCCAAACTGCAGAAGGTTGGCGTTAATCAGCAAGTACCAATAATGAAGAAAAGTCAGAGGCTACCTGATGCACCCATTTTTACTGAACAAAGAGACAGGTGGCAGGATTCTTTGCTAGGTATCTCATTCATATGGGTTATGACAAGAAACTTTGGCCCTATTTCCTTCAATAGAGCAGCATCAATATGAAGTTCCTCTGGGGATGTGTGCAAGGATTTGTAAAAATCCTACTTGGGTTTATTTTTCTCTCAATTTAACATTAGCAGCAAGAGCCAATATTAGATTTTGACTCATTTAGCACAACCATTGTCAGATAAAAAAATCTGTGAACTTCATTTCTGCTATGAGTATAATTAGATTGAATTACATCACAATAGATAGAATAGTCACATTTGTGCCCTTAGGTGCTGTACAACTGATTTGCATGTCTGCAGAGTCAAGACACAATGTCCTGAATAAGGTTTTTGAAGGCAGAGAAATCCAGTACAGGGTAGGCTGTCTTCTCTGCTCATTGGAAACACTCATCCCTAAATAACTTACTTCAGATCAAAGCTGCTCATTAACCACTTAAACTCCTCTGGAAGTGTATCCTGTCCTCAGGGATGCTAGCTCAACTTGTCCCAGAGAACTACTGCACATGCTGGTCTCTCTAGCTGTTGTGACTTCTTCCTTATGGCTGCTGTCACTGTCTCCTCTGCTGGTGGTGCTGTTAGGGTCACTGATGCTGGCTGCTTTCCCTTCTTTGGGGTTGTTCTTTCCACAAGACTTCAGCACAATAGTCCCCTGCGGGGAAGGAATTGGAGCTTTTTCTGATATTAATAATTAAATCCCATCTGCATAAATGTGGTTCACAAAAAAAAAAGACTACACATGGGCTGAATTGAGTTATTGTTCACATGCACAGTCAGAAATACTTGGTGATACTTGGGTCATCAAGTTCCTCTTTCTTTCATCACCATTCCCTGAATTCATCATTAGAATGCCTCCTGGCTGCACATCAGCTCTGGCAGTCTCCAGAATGCATTGTATATTCTCAGTTCACCACAATGATGTACACCTACTGAACTCCCACTACCCAAGTAGAAGGCAGCCAGGCTGGAAGCAGCAAGAAAGCTAAGTGGAGCATTTGGGGGACTTCTGATAAAAACGAACATTGACACCTGCCACTCAGATGTTTCAACACATGTGCAAACACTGGCATCAACATTGGTGCCTACAGGGAAACTGAGCTCACATCAAGCACTAGTATCTTCCAACAACAGGGAACTACCTGGGGCTGGAATTGAAGCCAAGAACATCGAAAGTCTGTAGGTATAAGTAAACAGTGCATACCAGGCCAGACCATCCTCTTGGCACATTGCATCTTGTCCTCAAAGCAGCTCCCGCAGTGAGCATCTGCTGGACAAGAGCTGCAGTTTTCCTTCAGTTTCTCATTATTAATCACAGACTTGAAAAATCACAACCAGGGTAGCTTGAGAAACCAAAGCAGCAGAGTTGTCATAAATTCTAAGCTAGCCCTGAGTAGCAAAAGTGAGTTTCAAGCCAGCCCAAGCTACAGAATAACCCCCTCTCTCAAAAAATAAAATGAAATGAAATGAAAATGAAATTAAACAAAGATAAACAATGAAACAGTGGGAATTCCTTTTTACTAAAAACAGTACACACTAAGTGGGAAATGAGCTTTTAGAGAACCCATGCCTGTCAAAAACTACTTATGATTTCCAACAAGTCTAAATTTAAATGGAACTAACTGAATAACAACTATCTAAATTTCAAATAAATAAAATTATATTTTAGTTTCCAGACACATAAATCATTTAGTAAAATACTTTTAGTATCCAGAGAATAATGATCTAAATTTCCACCATCAGTTAAGGATGACCAGTTTCTTTTGGGGGGGAGCGATCTTCTTGCTTAGAATAAGTATGTGTAGTATTGGGATACAGTGAGGTAAGAAGGTAGTTAGGACTTGAGGCTAAAGTCCTGGAAAGAAATCAGGCTCACTGTGGTGAATGCCACCTACCATGTTAGCCTTGATCTACTTCAGCTTCTAATCCAAGTTTTGTTTGGAGCAAATTTAAGTAGCCAGCCTGTGTATCCAAGTGTCTAATACAGAAATATGGAACCTTAGCCTGTTGCGCTTAGTGGGAGCAGGTTCTATGCAGGGTGAGCGAGGGCAGTAAAGATCAGCAATGCTTTTTTTCCTAGGCGGGCCTTGAGAACTGGTATGCAAATGCAGTAAATTCCACAGCTACCAAGCTTCAAAAGCCTCCTAGGGTATAAACCTATAGGAATTCCCTCTCCTTGTCTGCAAACAAGGCACTTTTTTTTTAATAAACTAAACTCTCTAAGTCCTAAATCCAGCCATTATGATTTGTAGTACTTAAGTTAAAAAATTACATCTGCATAATGTCTGTATAAAAATGTTTATAATAGCTTTATCCATACTCTTCAAAACTTGAGAACAGATCAAAGTTACTTTGTCATGTAGCCATAAATAAATTCCTATGCACCCACCCAGTGGAAGACTATTCAGATGGAGAAAGGAATGAACTATCAACTCAAACAGAAAGGTGGAACACAATCATGTTAGTACATGCCTGTAATCCATTGATTGGAAAGCTGAAACAAGTGGATGTATTTTGAGCCTCATGTCTGCTTAGTGTGTAATAAGACCCTGTCTCCAAAACCAACCTAAAACCAAACAAATAAAAAACCAAAACAACAACTGAGAGACCAAAAGATTAAAAATTAGCAGCTATTATTAATTAAGGCCTGAACTAGGTGGGTGGAGAAGTCCAGTAATGCCCTGAGGGGAAGGACCACTTTACTGCATTCTTTCCCCATTCACTAGAGATACAGTTGCTAGGAAACTGGCCCATCCCCCTAGGGAGGAACACCAGGTCATTAAGGTCTGACCTTCCTATAGCCAATCAGTTCAAAATGTAGTATTTTGACAAATAGATGCTTGCCAGGCAGGAATTGCCCCCGCCTTGGCATGCTGGGAGGGACCAGAATCTTTAATCACCCAACTAACCTGGGCACAGGGCACTCAGCAGTGGGGGGGGGGGGTGCCCAAGCTGCAGCTTGTAATTTACAATAAAAAGAACCTCATGTATTTACAGCAAATTTTAGTTATTCCTGGTCTTTTGGGGTTCATGAACTGGGCAGAACACAACAACAAAGCACACACACAGACAGAAAAAGTATGGAACTATCTAAAATTCATATTGCTAAATCAAAGCATAAAAAGTTAAGTAGGAAGGATGAAATGAAGAGAGCTGAGGACAGAGTAGACAGACCAGGGAAACTTCTCTCTTGGATACTTCCATGGTGTCTGTAACTATAATGCCAATATACATTTGTCAATGGGCATAGAATATACAACATAAAGATTAAACTTTAATGGATACTATGGGGCTTAGTAATTAGTAATAAGAAACAAAGAAATAAGACTGGAAAAAATCTGATTGAAAAATACTTCTGTCACCAGCACCAAATCTAAATAAATAAATAAATAAAAATTAAAATTCTACAAGACAGTTATCTTATCAGTGCCATGCCCTTGTTCCCAGAAAAAAAAAATTCCCAAACATTCCCATCTAGATGCATGTAAATGTAAATAATCCCAATAAAGATAAAGGTTGGGCTACTGCCTGCTGGAGGTACCAGTCTCCAGCTAAATAGAATATGAACTGACCTACATCACTGTGGAAGGAAGGAATCTCAGGACAACATTTTCATTTGTTGCTTTCTGGATAACCTGCTGTAGTTCCTCTTGACACATACTAACACACCATGTTGAATTGTGATTTTCAAGGTCAGAAAAACAGTGGGCAGGACCATGGTAATCTAAGACTGATCATCAGAGATGCTGGCCATTCTGCTTTGCTTGTGATGGGGAAGTCACCTGAAATGAAGGGGTATAGTGTGGTGTGGTCATGTCAGCCATGGCCTCTGAGTAACTGCAACACCATTGGCTGTCTAATAGTGTTCTTATGGTCCTTATGAACAAGATCCAAATCTGAGACACATGGCTACTGCTACCTTTTTACAGAAGAGAACAGGATGTAGGTTGGGACTGAGTGAAGCATCTAGGGTGCCACTAATATTCTGTTCCCCATTGTGTTTAGTGGCTACATGGGTGATTCACGTGAGGAAACTTGGACATCATAATTATGACCACAGATTTTTGATCAAACTTATTTTTAGAAAAAGAAAGTGTTAAAATTGCCTCTTCTATCTTAAAATTCAACTTTTAAGAAATTGTTCTAAAGAAACATTTGGATGAATGAATAAAATTACCCAGATAAAATAAATGATCAGCAATTCTTCTATGTTAACTTGTGCTCACAAAATATGTTAAGCAATGAATTATACTATTGATATGTTCTGTTAATAAAATTTAGATTTAATAATAGATCATTATTTAAACCAGAGATATGAAATGCTTAGAACATGGACATGCAGAAAGAAGGGACAAGGAAAGAAGAGAGAGAGGAAAGGAGGGAGGAAAAGAAAGTCCAGGAAGAAGCAAGAAGGAAGAAAGGGAGGAAGCAATGGTTCTTGCGATCTACTGATGCTAACATTAGCAACACTTGTAGCATCAATAAAAAATGAAAGCCTTTAAATAATAAAATGCGGTCTCTTGGGCTTACCTGGTTTCATAAATGGCATAAAGTTTTCCATGCTCTTTGACTGCATTCCTGAAAAAATACAAAGAGGGACATGATGTAAGGTTTTAAATTTTAAGGTCTAAAATTCCTCTAGCAGATATGTATCAATTTGCATCTACTTAGTGAGATACTCTTACTGGCTTTTGTAAAATCTGAGAAGTACCATTAAGAGGGACTATACACATACACTTTTAAATTTTTATTTACTTACTTGTTCACTTTATCGTGACTGTAGCCCCTGCATCCTCCCCTCTCAGTCCCACCCTCCGTCGCTCTTTCCCCTTCCCCCCTCTCTAGCCCTATTCCTCAGAAAAGGGGAGCTCTGCACCAACCCATCACCACTCATCGAGTTGCATCAGGGCTGAGCTTGTCCTCTTCCCTGTGGCCTGGCAAGGCAGCCCCACTAGGAGGAAGTGATCAAAAACAGGCAACAGAGTCCATGTCAGAGACAGCCCCTTCTCCCCTTACTAGGGTATCCACATGAAGCATGAGCTACCCATCAGCTACATCTGTGTAGGGGACCTAGGTCCAGTCTATGCATGGTCCTTACTTGGTGCTTCAGTCTCCACAAGCCCCTCTGGGCCCTGGTTAGTTGGAATGGCATAAACTCACTCACAAGCAGATATTGGCCATATAATATAAGATAGCCATACTAAAATTTACAGATCTAAAGAAGCTAAACAACAAGGAGGACCCTCGGTGTGCTTAAATCTCATTCAGAATGGCAAATTGGATAGACACCAGAAGCTGTAGAAGAGAGGAAACAGGATGGCAGCCTACTATAGAGGGTCTTCTGAAAGGCTCCACCCAACAGGGGATTGAAGCAGATGCTGAGACTCATAGCCAAACTTTGAGCAGAGAGCAGGGAAAGCTACAGAAGAAGGAGGGAGGAAGGACACGGAGGGGACAGGAGCCCCACAAGAAGACCAACAAAGCTAAAAAAAATCTGAGCCTAGGTGTTACTGCAGAGACTGATGCACCAACCAAAGATCATGCATGGAGAAGACCTAGATTCCCTGCTCAGAAGTAGCTGATTGGCAGCTCAGTCTCCATTTGGGTCTCTTGAGTAGGGGGAGCAGGGGCTGCCTTTGTCATGAACACTGCTGCCTGCTCTTTGATCACTAGCCCATGGAGATGCAGCCTTGCCAGGCCACAGAAGAAGAGAATCCAGGCAGTCCTGATGAGACTTCATAAGCTATGAGCACATGGCAGATGTGGTGAATGCCCCCTTTCAGTGAACTAGGGCAAGAGGATAGGGGGAAAGAAGGAGGGAGGGTGAGATGGAGAGGAGGTGAGGGAGGGGACTTCAATCAGAATTTATAATGAACAAATGGTAAAAATAAATAAATGGGTAAAGAAATAATTAAAAAAAAGAAAAAAATAAGAGATTTTGTTGGGATATATAAACTGTAGAAGAAGGGTTGACACTCACCTTTTGGAGTGAGTTGACAGTCAACTTTTTTCTGAACTCCATCAAATGTGTAAATGTAAATATATCTGTATATATATATACATATACATATCTGTATATCTGTATATATATATATATATACACATGTATATATGTTTATCTGCCTGTTTAATGTATATATGTCTCTATATATAATATGTACATACGTATGTATGTATGTATGTATTGTAATGTTGAAGTTTGTTGGAAAGTGCTCATTGGAGCCTGTCTTGCTTCAACTATCTAGAGTGAGTATGTGTGAGTGTATGATTCTTTTGCTCCTTTTCTTTTTATCTTATCTCAAGTCACCCTACAAAGAGGTAAAACATTTTGAAGAGTTCAGGGTCTCTTACCAATTACAAGCAGTACTGGCCCCCATTCAGAGTACTGGACTCCAGTCACCAAGAGCCATCATTTCTGCTCCCCCCACCCCACCCTCTGCCAAATCCATGCACATTGCCTTAGTATACACTGACCTGTCAAAGCTGCTCTTTGGCATTTCCCAAAATTAAATAAGAAATAGATGAAAAGGACTTGTATAATGTGCCAAATATGTAAGGTATATATGCCAGAAATAATTAGGTTAAAGGGAAGGATACATATTCTGAATTCCACTTGAGTAGATAAAATTGTTACTCTAAACAAACTTTGAAAAGTCAGTATATATAGAAATCCCTCGAGTAATTACTAATATGCTGATACAAACACACATTAAAAATTAAAATATCAGTTAAATAGAATACAAAACTAAACAATTAGAAAGAAGGCTACAATGAAGAATTTAAAAAGCAGAGAGGCAAAAAAAATATCTGGTAGAACTATATTCAGACATATCAATACTTAAATTACATAAAAATGGCTTAATATGAAGATTGGAGTACGTTCATAACAATGACCCCAATGACACAGCATGCTAACTTTACATATGTAAGAATATGTAGATGGACATTGGAAGGAGAAAATGGGGAACAGGACTGGAGCCTACCACAGAGGGACTCTGAAAGACTCTACCCAGCAGTGTATCAAAGCAGATGCTGAGACTCACAACCAAACTTTGAGCAGAGTGCAGGGAATTGTAGGAAAGAAGAGGGAGATAGTAAGACCTGGAGAGGACAGGAGCTCCACAAGGAGAGCAACAGAACCCAAAAATCTGGGCACAGGGTTCTTTTCTGAAACTGATACTCCAACCAAGGACCATGCATGTATATAACCTAGAACCCCTGCTCAGATATAGCACATGGCAGCTCAGTATCCAAGTGGGTTCCCCAGTAAGAGGAGCAGGGACTGTCTCTGACATGAACTCAGTGGCTGGCTCTGTGATCACCTCCCCCTGTGGGGAGCAGTCTTGCCAGGCCACAGGGGAGGACAATGCAATCAGTCCTGATCAGATCTGATAAGCTAGGGTCAGATGGAAGGGGAGAAGGACCTCCCCTATCAGTGGACTTGGAGAGGGGAATGGGAGGAGATGAGGGGAGAGGAGGATTGGAGGGGAACAAGGGAGGAGGCTACAGCTGGGATTCAAAATAAATAAACTGTAATTAATATATAAAAATAAAAATTTAATTAATAAAACAAAATCTCAGAACTTTAAAATTAAAAAAAAAGAATGTGTGAATATAGGCTTGCACTCATTTATCAAAATGCTGGGACTTGAATCCAGAGTTTCTTATTTAATTGACAAGTCTTCTATAGATCTGCATGCACAGACCCAAGATGTTCACTTTAAATATGAAGACAGAAATAAATTTAAACAATGAGAAGATGTATAGTATTATACAAATACCAACCAAAAGCAAGGCAGTATGGTTATATTGCTGTCACACTAAGTATATGTCAGAGCAGACAAAATTTACATTGATAAATAAATGCAATGACAGCAATGTCTCCTTTCAAGAACACACAGTCATTCCCTGTGTGTGTACAACAATTCATAGGCATTCAATCACACAAAATTCCTTGCAGGAATGAGCAGGTTAGCTAAGTCAATATGGGAACACTTCCAACCAGCAATGTAACTAACTTTTTACAGAGTACTCTACCCAACCAGTTCAGGTCATATATGCTTTCAATGTCACTGGGCATTAAAAAAATATATAGCAAATTCACATTTTGACTCTAACAGTAAATTAATCCATTTGTGAAGACAGAGGCTTTGATCCAGTCATTACCAAAAGGCCCATGAGCTGGCAACAGATGAGCCTATGCAAACATTTTACATCCAAAGAGTGGCACTTTCATATATATATAATTATGAACACTTGGAAAACTTACCAAGGAATCATTTGGACATAGTGACTTTCTGAAAGTTACCAAAAAAAGGCACAAGACCTAATGGAAAAGTTGATAAATTGGTCTATTGAGGGGATAAGAGACAGGCTACAGAATGGGAAAGTGTTTCAAAATCTAGATGTCCTGGGGATTTGCATTTGGATAAAGGACTGTCAAAACTCAACAGCAAAAATTCCCAAGTCCTAGTTATAGTGCAGGAGATGTGAGACATTTCCCTGAACAGGATGCATGAATGTAAGCAGTGTAAAGACTATTGACTATGAATGGTGCACAAGTAGAATGCACAAGTAAAATACTATAGTCCATCAAAATAGTGAAATAATTACCAAACATCAAGTGCAATGTACACTGCTCAGAAACTTAACAACCGATCTGTTGACTGGGGTAATAAAAGTTGGCATTAGAAAAAATTTGGCAAATATTTGGAAATAATAATGCAGATGTCATACAATCTAGCTCTGAGATCTTTGGCTTTATCGTAGATATAAAGATTCACACATACACATAAGTGTGGCTGGAGATTCACCTGTCTGTACGGCATGGAACTTATAGTTCATTCATCCACACAGGTGAGAGCTCTGTGATTCTGCACCCTTGCTCTGAGCTCTCCACTAGACAGAGTCCTACCTAAGGTCAGATAAGCCTCTCTCTACTTTCCAGCTTTCCTTCAGGCTGCCAAAAGATATCTAGTGTACAGGGTCTGCGCACATGTGTCTATAGCAGCTTTCCCATTAGAACAGAGCCAAAATGTTCTTATGCTCATTCATACATGAAAAAATCTTGTAGGAATGTGTTTAGAAATTATGTAAAATTTAAACAATTTATAACTCGGACTACTAAAATAATGTGGTAACTTTTGCAGCATACAAATGCGTCCCCAACTTCAGTGTGACTCACGGATGATTACTTATTTGCTTGAATTTTGAAGCAAGGTCTTATTTTGTAGCCCAGGCTGGCCTCAAACTCATTTGCATAAAAGTCTTAACAATGTGGGAGTTAAAAAGCATTTAATTCCTTGTCCTTAACACAAATTTTATTTCATTTGCTAGAAAAGATTCATATTTAATATTTTTTACATTCTGCCTCCCAAGAGCTGAGATTCACAAGGTTGAGCCACTATCATATCTTAAATTATAAACTTTGTAAAGTATTTTGCTTTACAAAATATATGTGTCTTTCAGAAAGTGAAATTGAAATCTAAATCTAGTAAATGTCAATCTAGAAAATTAAAGCAACTGGGAATATTTGTACAATATAATGATGCATAAAAGTTAGCTCCACCCATTACAACCTTGCTTCAAGAGAAGCATTTGGCATTTGGAGGCTGAGGCAGGAGGAGAGGATGGTCAAATTCAAGGCCAGTGTGGGCTACAGAACAATTTTTTTTTTCCTTTTGATTTTTTTTTTTCAATTTTTGTGTAATAGCCCTGGCTGTCCTGGAACTCACTCAGTACACCAGGCTGGCCTATAACAAACAGAAGTTCATCTGCCTCCACCTCCTAAATGATCCTAAAGGCATGAGCTACAATGCCATGGTAAGATGCTCTCTTTTAAACAAAGAGCTGGGAACTTCAACTGCAGCTTGGCACATTAGAGAGCAGGTGGGGATGATTGTCAATTAACAAATGAAAGGTGATCACAGTGGAAAGCCGGGAAGCCCTTATTTACCTGGGTTTGATTCAACCAAGGAAGCATGCTTGGTGTCATCTGAGCTTATGAGAGGTGGACCTTGAAAGGTCACATAGCCCTGTACTCTTTCGCTTTGTTGAAACCAGGCGACAGGCCACATGTAACACACCTCCAAAATCACCTGTGTTTATTCTCTATAAGTGATCTCCTTTCCTGTAACTGGACGTGTGTCTTTGCATAACTAACACACTGTATAGAGATGCAGAGAACCTGGAACCCCAGTATCTGCCTCACTCTACCCTCCTTCCCAGATTCAAAGCCAGGTCTATAAGAGTAGAGGGCTTGGCTCCCTTGCCAGAGCCCTGATTTTACACAACACTTGTTCCAAGCTAATTAGAGAATATAGTACAAAGCAAGTATGGTCCATTCATAGACATCCTGCTTCGTCATTGGGATTAGATGTGCCATTCATTATTTCATCTATGAGACTGTGGTACATACAGAAGGATAGTGATCCTTACCTTTTTTCCTCTTGTCTTATTGGTGAGCCTGGAGCTTCCAGTAAAGAATTACATTGTTTCTAAAAAGGAAGCCACCAGACTGTTTGGTTTGTAATATGAAGATGGTATGCCAACTGCTGCTGTCTACTAGCAATCCTTTGAAGGCATTCTGCCTCTCTCCCCTGCCTTTCCTTTCCATGCCATCATCATTGGATCCTTGCAGTCCCATGTAGACAACACTATTCTAACACATTCATCTCTTTGTAATTTTTAAAATTTAATCACTTTACAGCCTAATTCCAGAGTCCTCTCTCCTCTCTTCCCAGTCCAACCCTCATGCCCCTTCCTGCCATTACCCCTGTCCTTCTCCTCAGAGAAGGGAAGGCCTCCAAGAGGCACCTTAAGTCACAGCAAGACTAAGCACACCCTCTCCTACTGGGCTCTGCAAAGCTGAGCTAGGGTAAAGGGATTCAGTGGCAGGCCACAGAGTTAGAGACAGCCCCTACTCTCATTGTTAGAGGGCCCATATTGTGACCACACTGCACATCTGTTACACATGTATAGGAGGTCTAGGCACAGCCCATGCATGTTCTGCCCTCTGTGAGGGCTCACAGAGACTGAACTACCCTCATAGTTTACTCTGTAGCTCTTCTTGTGGTGTCCTTGACTCTCTGGCTCCCTCTGTCCTTCCTCCCACTCTTCCACAGAACTCCCTGAGTTCAGCCTATTGTTTGGCTATGGGTCTCTGCATGTTTCCATCAGCTGGGGCATGAAACCTCACAGCAGACAGTTATGCTAGGCTCCTACCTGCAAGCATAGCAGCCTATCATTAATAGTGACAGGGGTTTGCTTTCTTCTATAGTGTGGGTCTCAAGTTAGGCTGGCCATTGATTTGCTATTCCCCCAACTTCTGCTCCATCTTAATTTCTACACTTCTTTTAGGCAAAATAAATTTTGTGTCAAAAGATGGGTTAGTTTTATACTTCCTCCACTAGAAGTCACACCTGGCTACAAGACTTCAGGTTCGTTAATCTTTGCTGCTAGGAATCTCAGCTAGAATCATCCCATAGACCCCCAGAGC